>NC_071388.1:44729577-45943052 GCF_022682495.2 Desmodus rotundus
GGTGAAGTGTACTGCGCTGATTGGCTGTGCGGAGCCGGCCGCCTGTGATGTCCCGAGCAGCGATTGGCTTTCATCTGCTAGGGGGCTTCTCTCTCCGGGACACGGGACTCCCGGGAAGTGGACAGGAGGAGAACGGGGCCAGTTTGCGCCGTTCCGGACCCAGTATAAGACCCCGGCGCGCGGCTGCCTTTCACGGCCGGGTGGGCAGGAGAGCCGACGCGGCGGCTGCAGCTGCGGAGACATTGAGGAGTGTGTGGGACAGGGGCCGGCATAGGGGCTGGCACAGAGAAACCATGGCCCCGCAAAACCTGGGCACCTTCTGCCTGTTGCTGCTGTACCTCATCGGGGCCGTGATCGCCGGGTGAGGAACGGGCATCCGTGCGGCACGGGGCTCTTGAGTCAGTCTTGGCTGGGAGAGCCTGAAGGAGGAGGGGGCGTTGCTATGGTGAGACGGTGGGGCGGAGGAATGGGTAGTGTGGGCCAGGTTGTTGGGGTGGAGAGGAGAGCAATGGGTGACACGAGTGACAGGGACTTACTTAGAGCCAGAAGTCTTATAGAGCTAGATTTGTCGGGAGGGGTGGGATCTGGATGCAGTGCCAAACACAACGCGGGGGTAAGGGGGACTGTTGAGCTGGAGAAAAGCCTGCAACGAGCCATTGGGGAGTTGACATTAAAGTAGGTAGGTTAGTGCCAGGCTGAGTGAGGAATTGAGCGGAACAGGTAGGGAAGTCTTGCTGGAACTGAAGGAAATTAAATTGAGGGAAAAAAGGCAGACCCTTTGGAGAGCCCCTGTACAGCTTCTTGAGATTTTGAGCCTAAGCTGTCGTCATGCCTGTGTCTCTCCATGGTACATTTTGAGAAGCTGAATGGTATTATGAACCAGAAAAGCTTTCACCAACAGGTAGCAGACCAGGATTCTAGTCCTCCCAACCCCACCACACTTAAGAATTATGTGACCTTGAAGGAACCACCTAAATTCACATCTGTAACATGAGTCTAATGATGTGGGGATAATAATGTGTCTCCTGTATGAAGGGAATAGAACCACCTGAACTCTTGAGGATCCTTCTAGCCGTTAAGATGCTATAGGCCTGGTGACCACAGGATATGATATGCCAGGCTTATATTTTAGAATGTGGGGAATAGTAAGGTCTTAGTTTCTAACAATTAATTTCTCTAAATAGAGAAAGTCTCACTTAGCGGAGCTTTGAAATTTAAGTGCTTGTTATTTTCTTAAAGGCTTTTCCCCTCTGCATATATATGCTTAAACTTTGTCATTTTTTCTTGTAAAACATCTTACCTTAAAAAAAAATGTAACTTCTCCTAGGTCATGCTTTATTGTTTTTGTTAGTACTTTTTACACTTAAAGCAATAAGTACACTAAGGAGTTGAAGCAAAATATCAGTATAAATATTAAATATTAGTAATAATGTAGCTTTATAGCTCCAGTTGGTGTGGCTTGGTTGGGCATTGTCCTGAAAACCAAAAGGTCATGGGTTCAATTCCTAGTCAGGGCATCTGCCTGGGGTGCAGGTTCAGTCTGGTTGGGGGCTGTACAGAAGGCAACCGATGGATGTCTCTCTCTCACATCAATGTTTCTCTCCCTCTTTCTCATTCCCTTCCTGTCTCTCTAAAGTCAAAAATAAAATTTAAAAAATTTTCACTTTAAAAAATGTATTATATAACTCTTTCATGAAGTATCCTTTCCTTCTCACTCCTCAGGAGAGATTTCTATAAGATCTTGGGGGTGCCTCGCAGTGCCTCTATAAAGGACATTAAAAAGGCCTACAGGAAACTAGCCCTGCAGCTTCACCCTGACCGGAATCCGGATGATCCACAAGCACAGGAGAAATTCCAGGATCTGGGTGCTGCTTATGAGGTGAGTCAGGAAAAAGGATAAAGCATGGATAAAACTTAGAGCTACAGAAAAGACTTTGTAACATGGGGAAGCACTCTCTTCTTTCGGGCCATTTCTTTTTAAAAATAGACAGTAGATAAAAGTAAAAGTAATATTTGATGCTGTATTGTACATTAATGTTTATAGATGCCATTTCCTGTCTTTTTCATATTAACATTTGCTTTATTAAAGAGTAATATTGAAAAAGATGATTGAAAGGAAGTTAGACTGATAGGTTAGTTATTAGATTAATCATCAGTCAATCAGTATGGGAGCGGGAGCCAAAAACAGAAACAAAATCTAAATAAGGATTGCAAATCTGCATGCCTGTATGGACCAGACAAATAACGTTCAGGGCAGGTGTAAAAGCATGACAGTGGATATCATGCTTTCCATGTTGGGGATCAATAGGGATTGATGAGGACCGTGACACACTGAAGCCTTCTAGACCTATTTCAAGGGAGCAGCTGTTGTTCGGCCCCATCCAGTTTTGGCCATATACAAGGGCAAATGCTGTTGCCAGATCATTTAATATTTCAAGAGAAGTACAAATCCAGGTAACTGATTCAGTTTTAAAATTCCATATTCATGCAGGTCAAACAAAACAGCTATCGTTTGAACCTTCCCCCTGTGTTCTAGCAGTCAGACCACTATCATGTGTGCCGTCTCATTCACTCTTCACCAGGACACCGTGAGATACAGTAGGGCTGGGCAGAGTCTTACTCCCGTTTTCTTTTTCTTTTCCAGTTTTAACAACACTGAGGAATACTTATTGAATGCTTAATAAATTATTTACTATTTGAAAACATGCTATACACAAAACCTTTCAACACTAGGGTGGAAAAATATTACAAATAAGCTACTGATATTTTTGTATCTATTAATTTAGGAGGAAGCTGTTTTACATGTGTTCCAATTCACCTTTCCTCTAGAAATAGAAAAAGAAATCTGTGGTTTTATTTTTGTTTAGCTTTACTGACAAATAAAATTGTAGTATTTTTAGAGTGTTCATCATAATGATTTGGTATACATATACATTGTGAAAGGGATCCACTCATCCAGTTAACACATCCATCACCTCACGTATGTATCATTTTTTTTGGTGAGGATATCTTAATTCTGTTTTCTAGCCAATTTCAGTTATATAGTACAGTGTTATCAACTCTAGTCACCATTTATTTCCATTTTCTAAAAGGGCACAGAAAATAATTGAACTCCAAATGTCGTGGAGCTAAAACTTCTGAATTTGAGTCAAATTTCTATATAGTGAGAAAGCTAGAAACAAATCTGAAAAATATTAATAGTGGAAAAAACCCAAAGGAAGGGATCCCATGGCCTCCTTGATTAAAGAAGTGAATGAACTAAAACACAGACTTATACCTAGGTGGAGCCTAGAACTACTGGGGTCCCCCTTTTTTCTCTTGGCACCTTCAGGGATTCTGTGGGATCCAAATTTCTAACCTCAGGCCCACAAACTTGAGACAGTTGGTGGACCCTCTTACATTATATGTAACATTTTGTTTCTTGTTGACAATATGGATTCCATATTTTTGCATTATATTTCCTATGAATAGTCTCATTGTTTGCTAGGAATTGAATACCCAAAAATATTTCGTAAGAACGCTATTGCTATAAATTTACCAAGCTCTTTAAAGAATCTACCATGTTCTTTAGCCATAACCTAGGCAGGCTCATTTATGAGATTACAATTTATTTAACTCTTAAGAACCTTTCTAAGTCACAAGTTCAATTTTACTGTTGTTTGTTTTCTTTTGTTTTTGTGTCATTCACTTGATTGCTTTTGTATCTTAGATAAATTAGAGCTGTAAAGTTGAAGAGTGAACACAAATCTGTCTTTTCTACTGAGCTGGGATTATTGCATTTTAATTAGTCAACACTCTGTGTGTTCTTGGGCAATCAACTAATAATCTTTTGGAAATAAAATAGTTTCTAAGAACATAGGATAAAATTGCATTCCTTAGACAGAAGAAAAGTAAGGAGGAAGTGAATGATAATAGATGACTTGAAAAGTAGTTTTGGGAGAGTTATTATAGAAGCTTCTCATGTCCAGAAAGAAACTGACTAAAAAGTAGTCTTTGTTTTGGGGTTTTGAAATGGTCTTCCTTATAGATCCAAATGCAGGGTTCATTTCTTTTTTTTAAAGACAAGATCAGAGAAGTGGACTTGAAAGTGGAAATATTGGAAATCCAAATTGCATGATAATGTATTTTTTTGCTGTTTTAAAAAATTAACTCTTGCCCACTTATGCTTTTCTAAAGTAGCTACTGTTTTTTTGAGGATATTTACGAAAACATTCCTTCCTCTTCTGGTCTGTCATAGTTTCTTTAGTCAAATACTATAGTCACTTCTGGACTAACCCATTTGTCTTTGCTTTTAAGAATGTTCATTTTCAAAGCCCTGGCTGGTGTAGCTCAGTGGATTGAGTGTGGACCTATGAACCTGGTTTGATTCCTAGTCAGGGCACATGCCTGGGTTGTGGGCCAGGTCCCCAGTAGGGGGTATGTGAAAGGCAACCACACATTGATGTTTCCCTCTCTTTCTCCTTCCCTTCCCCTCTCTCTGAAAATAAATAAATAAAATCTTTATGAAAGAAGAATGCTTATTTTCACATACATTCAAATACTTTTACTCTCCTAAATATATTTTAAATGTTAATAAATGTTTTCTGGGCCCCTTATACATCATTTGGGCCTTGAGTCATATGGCAATGAGATCTTCCCTTTCTTTTGCTGAGTCAACAAGCCCCATGTACTTCCATTTCTCTTCTGAGTCAACTCAGGTATGGGTTTGCCATAACTTTCTCCTTCAGTCTGCTGTTTAAAGAGGAGTTGAAAATATCAAGGAAAGTATACATTTCTTTAATTTTCACAAGTATCTGTGTTCATATACTTCGGATTGGTCTAAGTAGACAAGATTTTTTTTTTTGGAAGGAAACTTATGAAGAGTATGGAAGCTTATTTTGTTTTTACATTCTTTAGTATTATGTGTGGAGTGGGCCCAGTGAGAAAGCATATATGCCTTTGACTATGTGTGTAGTTTTGAAAGCCATTAAAATTTCAAAAAGTCTTTTCAGGCTGTGAAATTGACCTTGAGCAACCTTCGCAGAGCAGTGTCCCATTTTACTCTGCAGTTCAAACATAGGAGATTGTGAACTTAAACGTATTTATGGCAGACAGCATTCTTTTACAAGTGGATTTCTACATACCCACCAAAATGAAAAAGGAGGGTCTATCATTTGATTCCCTTGATTTGTCAGCATCCTAGTACATGTATGTTGGGGGAGGAGGGCATGGTATGGCTGTGTAGGCCTGCGAAATTTTAAGGCTGTCCTAATTTACTGCTTCTGGCACTAATGACAGTCTGTCACAGACATATCCTTGTTTATAGTTTAGAGAGAGAATATAGCGTAGTGGTCAGTAGTGTGAGCACTGGAGTAGCTAACTGCATGGAGGGAAACCTGACAATTTCTTCTCGCCTCTTTCCTGTTACTGTCCTCACCATTGAATCATAGCCACATCGTTAATCTCACATTCGATTTTTGTGGGACTAGGTGAGTTTGGATAAATTTAAATGAAAAACATCAATTGAGCAATCTGGAAATTATAAAATGAACAGTGCATCAAAGAATTTAGTCTGCTAAAGAAGAAACTTTATAAACATGCCTTAATATCGCACATAATGAAAACTACATTCACTAAAATCTTAGACATAGTATCAGAATTTTAAAAAAAGCGTAAACGTCAATGCACCTTATCTGAGCATTACCAACTCATGATCTTTTTTGTCCCCAGGTTCTGTCAGATAGTGAGAAGCGGAAACAATATGATACTTACGGTGAAGAGGGATTAAAAGATGGTCATCAGAGCTCCCATGGAGACATTTTTTCACAGTATGTAATTTACTCATCTGCAAAGCAGTAGCGCCTAACAATGCATCATTTAGTGATTATTGAGGAATTATCCTTGCTCCCTTGTTCAGAAGCTTTCGATGAAAAGTGCAACCCACTGATCCTTGACTAAAAGGTCGATTACCATCTTCCCTGCGGGAATGTACTCTTCCATTTTCACAAAGCTCCAGAAAAGACAGGCAGCACTGAAGGCTGTTAGTCTAGCCACCTGTATCAGTCAAAGGAACCTTGACAATGTTGCAGGGGAGATACATGTTGGAAACTAGTTCGTCCTCATCTCCTCGCGATCTTAGCATTTGCAAACCATTTAATGAGAAAAGTTATTCTTGTAAGCAGAGAGAGAGAGATTCCTGCTCCCACATCTGGAACTTCCTCTCTTTTATCCTGTCAGCACGAGAACGACGGTTACAGTAACCAGAGTTCAGAAAAGGAATTAGGGTAGAGGCTCTTATTTCCTGTGTGAGGTAGCTTTCTGGAAGGGCTGAGTGGCTGGAATAGTAAACACCTTTTCTTCCCACTCTGGGAACCCCTCTTTGTTGAGCGCTTAAATGTTCGTATGTTCTAGTAACGCCCTATATTAGGAGAGCTTAATTTAGGGTTCAAGTCAAGTTATAAACAAAATAGCCCTGGCTGGTGTGGCTCAGTGGATTGGGTGCTGCCTGGAAACCAAAGGGTCACCAGTTCAATTCCCAGTCAGGGCACATGCCTGAGTTACAGGCCAGGTCCCCAGCAGAGGGCACGCGAGAGGCAATCACCCATTACTGTTTCTCTGCCTCTCTCCTTCCCTTCCCCTCTCTCTAAAGATAAATAAAACCTTATTTTAAAAAAGTTATAAACAAAATAATGTTTGAATATGCATTTCTATTGGGAGAAGGGATTTGACTTTCTTCAGATTCTCAAAGGATTTTGTGAACCCTTCTCCAAAAGAAGTTAAGAGTCACTGTCGCATACAGCAGTGTTCGGGGGCGACAGTAGATTTTCAGGACTTGTGGAGATGTGTGAGTAATATGATAGGAAGTCCTTTTCTTCCCGAGGGTTGATTTGGGTTTAGCCTGCTAGGGCGTGTCCTGCCCCCCTTCACTGTTAAGAAGTGATCCCCAGGGAGGCCAAAACAGAAAAGAACCTTGTTTGTACTTGCACATCCTCCCTCTCTGCTTTTATTTAAGATTCAGGGAATCTATTCACCAAGATTGGTTGGCAGGGAAGTTACATAGTTGTCATCATCACTATGCTAGCATCTGAGGCTTAATAACACCAACAATTAACATTAAGGTTAGAACACCTGCATAGTTGGAGGTCCCTGTTTGTATTACTCTCTAAGAGATCCTTCTGGTACTTACAAAAATTAATTTTGATTTTGCAGAGACCAGAACTTTTTTCTCCTTAAGGCTTAGAATTTTACTGAGGCTGATGCTTATTTAGTTTATTTAATTATGTACCCAAGGTGTTTGTACAGAGCAGCAGTTCTCACAAAAGTTAGTCTAAAAAGCATATAAAGTGAACGTTGCAAATGTTCAAAATGACCGTTAGGTTCAGCATACCATGGTTTATATACACTGTACCCTTTCTCAGTAAGCCCATTAGCTATTGATATTTCTCAATATTGAAACATCATTTCATTCATTAAGCCTGGTTTTGAATTAACTGGTATACTATATATATGCATGGTACTATATATCTGGACAATAAGAAATTTGTTTGTGGTGGAGGCAGTATAGTTGATATTGTATAAATTAAAAATTGTGTATGATATGTGACTCCAACGTATTAAAAGTGTTTTTTCAGTTTTGTACAATATGTTGGTAAGACACAATATTTTATGAATGTGAAGAAAACTAAATAATTGCAAGACATGAACTCTGATTTCTTTTCCTGTTGATTTTACATTTATCTACAGCTTCTTTGGAGATTTTGGTTTCATGTTTGGAGGAACCCCTCGTCAGCAAGACAGAAATATTCCAAGAGGAAGTGATATTATTGTAGATCTAGAAGTCACTTTGGAAGAAGTGTATGCAGGAAATTTTGTGGAAGTAAGTTCAAACAATACAGCTGTTCGTATTACTCCCAGAACTTGTTCTTTTGACTGAAAACAAAGGGTTTCTGGGCATCTTCTCTGTCTTTTAGGGGGCGGGAGAGTGAGCAGATGTGTAGAGTTGCATGACTCATGGTCCTTGGCTCATCAAACACTGTCATTGCGTCATGAACTCACCCCCCAGCCCAAGCACTAAATGAGACAGTACCACCATTTACACCTACTCATGTGCCAGCTCCCTAGTACATTCCCCTGCCTCCCTTCAAAGGCAGCTACTAACCTGGATTTTGTCTTTATTATTCCTTTCCCATTCTTGCTTGTTGTATTATATATGTGAATATATGATTACTATGTCATTTGTCGTCATTGCTTTTGACTTTGTAAAAATGGTGTCATACTGTACATTATCTTCTGGAACTGGCTTTTTATCCATGTTGTTGCTTATAGCTGTAGTTCTACTGAGTAGAATTTCACTGTGACCACAATGTTATCAATACGCAAATAGGTTATTTCCAGTTTTTTTCGATTTCAAACAGTGCTTTTATGAACATTTCTGTATATATACCCAGGTACATATGAGCAAAAATTCCTCTTGGGTTCACATATAAGAGTGGAATTGCTGGATAATATGAGCCAGCATTCATTTGTACAAGATAAAACCACATTGTATCCTCATTGATTGGTACCAGGATTTCCACCTACAATTTATAAAAGATTCTATAGATCTGCCTGCCTCCCCAGTACTTTGAATTACTAGACTTCTCAGTTTTTACCCATTAAATGGGTATACAGTGTTATCTGATTGTGGTCTTAATTTGCATTTTTTGATTAATAATTAGGATAAGCATCTTCATGTTATTGGCCATATTTGTTTCCTGTTTGTGAAATGTTCTTTCATGTCTTTTGCTCATTTTTCTTCTGACCTGTTCTTAACTTATTTCTAAGAAAAGTTTATTCTTACTACTAATCCTTTGTTGGTTGCATGTAATACAAATGTATCCTATCAGTTTGTAACCTGTCTTTTCATTATATTGAAGATTTATTTAAATGAATATAAATAATTCACTTTAATGTGGTAAATTTATCAGTGTTTTCTTTTATGGTTAGTGTTTGTGTCTTGTTTAAGAACTTCTCTGCTCTAAAATCAGAAAGCAGTTCACCCATATTTTCTACTAAAACATTGGAATATTTTAATTTGTGGTTATTAATTTTTGTTAATTCTGGAAAATTTATCTCTACTATATTTTCAGATATTTAAACCATTGGCACTTCTACTTCTGTCAGCTCTTAACTTTCTTTTAAATATTAAAAACATTTTTATCCTCCCCAGCTTCCTTCTAGGAGAGTGCTTCATGGTTTCCCAGCTCACTACTTCAATCCTCAGTCAGCTCATATTTTTATATGTAGTGTTTCTACTTGATTCTTGAATTATTTCTTTTTTTTTTTTTTTAATTTTTTTTATTGTTATGCAATTACAGTTGTATGCCTTTTCTCCCCATCCCTCTACCCCACCCCAGGTGAACCCACCTCCCTCCCCCCTCTCCACCCTCCCCCTTGGTTTTGTCCATGTGTCCTTTATAGTAGTTCCTGTAATACCCTCTTCCCACTATCCCCGCCCCCACCCCCCACCCCCGCCCTGGCTATTGTTAGATTGTTCTTAACTTCAATGTCTCTGGTTATATTTTGTTTGCTTTTTTCTTCTATTGCTTATGTTCCAGTTAAAGGTGAATTATTTCTTACTCTATTTCATTTTGCTAATGTCTTCCCTTATCCCTGTAGTATTAATTTCTTAGACTGTCTTCTCAACTAGATTTGCTCAAAAGACATGTGCAACCCAGCTTGTTACCTTTGGGGAAGGTAGCTGGAGTCCTCAGGTCCCTTAGCTGTTTGAGCTCATATGGCCCCTGTGGGGATCAACCCCTCTCTTCCCTTACAGAACACAGAGGGCAAGCCCTTACCTAGTGGTTTTCTCTGTGTTTTGTTTTCTTGGAGTTTTTGTTTGCCATCTGGGGTCTATTGTTTTCTGGGGAGGGGGCCAGATGGTGCCTGTCCTGAGGCATTTCAGGAACGAGGCCATGGCAGAACTTCAGCTGCTTTTTTCCAACATCCTCACTGCTCCTGCTAGCTCCTGTTGCCCCGTACACCCCAGTTCAGGACACCCTTCTGTCTCTGGAGTTTTCTTACACATTTTGTGTTATCATCATTGTTTCCAGGTATTCATATTTTCTTATAATTTTGCCAGGATTTTGGAGGAAATAGTGGCCTAAGCATATGAGCCATCTCAACAAGAAGCAATTTCTTCTTAGTTGTGGCTTTTGGTCAGAATAGTTGAAAGAAGAGGACTAGACAATTACAGAAGATGCAACTGGCTTGTCATACTGTTGTTCAGTCTGAGGAGTGGGAGAAAAAGGCATTTAAAGTATGTGAGCCATCTCTCCTTCAAGAACAGGATAGGTGGTTCAGGTGGGAGAAGAGCAGCGAACCTACTTAACTCCCATGTTCCCCCCAGACCTGTTGCCTGCAGTCATTGCCAGTACTCGGTATTCCTCACTTTTTGCAGTTAGTGTGGTTTTAAACAGATTCTTTCTAATCTAATTATTGTCAAGGATGTAACTTACCTTGCCATTTATATGAACCAATAGTAAATTACTTTTTTTAAGAAAAAAATACTTTGAGAGAACATAGTGGTTAAAAACATGGACAGTGGAGCTAGACTGCCTGGCTTAGAATCCTGGCTCCGCCATATGTCAGTTATGTGACCTTGGTCATGTCACTGAACTTTGTGGACTTCCATTACTCCCTCTGTAAAATGGAAATAATAACAGTATCTACCTCATAAGGTCACTGTTGGGATTAAATGAGTCCATATATGTAAAAGCGATTAGACCATTGCTTGGCACATGGTACATGCTATAAAGTATTGCTCTGATCACTGTTGTCATTTTTTCTGTTCTAGGCTTTCATAGGTTGGGAGGTAGGCTTTCAGGGGTTTGTCTTCAAGCCTTCATGTCGTGCTGCTGTGTGAGCCTGTGCTTTGTGATTAGGTGTTTCACTAATTAAACGGATAAAAGCAAGAATACATTTCTCCATACATATTAATTTTCACATGCTTAGAGGGATCAGAATGTTTGATTGCAGTCATCTACAAAGAGATGATTGTTGTATGTCTTCCTATGGGCTAAACTGTCTGAACTGAGGTAGCACTGGAAGCAGTCCCAGACTGAGTTGCCTGAAACAGGGAATTGTTCTCATTAGGTTAATCAGAGCTAATGTTTGGGAGGCAGCCACGTGCCAGCTCTTAAAGGCTGTGGTTTTTCTTCAGGGGTTATGCACAACACAGCTCAGATTTCCAAAAGATAGTAACTCTGTGAACTACTTTAAATCAGTAGTACTTAATTGTGACTTAGAAATGCTGAGATAGTACACATTTTTCTGTCCTTTCTTATTCCCCTCTCTCTTCTCCAACTTTAGATTCTGAGTCATTTAAACATCTGTTTTATGACTGTTTGGGGGCTATTTGCAACTCCGTAAGTACTTCTCTCAGCTCAGGGCTTCCTGAGGGATAGCTTACCAGAGAAGGGGAAGTTCCAGCTCTGGCATGTGTGCAGAGCCCTGGTCAGTTGAGGAAGCCAAAGGCTGCTTTACCTGAGAGGGAAGCTGACATTGTTTATGCGCTTCTTAGGTAGTTAGAAACAAACCTGTGGCAAGGCAGGCTCCTGGCAAACGAAAATGCAACTGTCGGCAAGAGATGCGGACCACCCAGCTGGGCCCAGGGCGCTTCCAGATGACCCAGGAGGTGGTCTGCGATGAGTGCCCCAATGTCAAGTAAGTGATAATTGTTCTACCAAAAGGCACTTTAATCATCTCATTTGTCTAATAAAATGCTAATGGTCCATTCCTAGATTTTTTTTTCCCTCCCTCCCCTCACTCTTCTCTTTTTCATGTTCTGCCAAAGGATAGAACAAAGAAATGTACATCTTATTTTTTTCCAAGGGTATTTCTTCTAAATATCTCCCTTTATGTTTCTGAACTAATATGCGGTGGTCTGTATTTCTGAATATACCTGATAAATGTTTGATGTTTCATTTTTCTTACTTGGAATATTAGAGCAATGTTATATGTCCAGCTAACATTTCAGATTAGAGAAGTACTGTTTGCTAATTGTTTTACAAATACAACTATTTACTTGAACCTTTAACTATGTATACCAAAATTTGATCAGCTATTTGTGAGACCAGGAAAAAAAATCATATAGGATAAACTCTCCCTGCGCTTCCAGGTGCAAATATATGTTAGTGCGAGCAATTTCCTCTGTTATGCATCACACAGTTCAAAGTAATCATTCTACGGCGGGTATTTTTGGAGGCAGCAGTTGAATGAGTGTATGTTATATAGTGACTTTGTCCTGTTTCGGCACGTAGAAGATGTCTGTGGGTATCAGATAGCTTTGTCAACTAGAGATATAGGATAGTCTTCCAAGAAAAAGCTCTGATAGAATGGATACAACTTTAGTTGTATTTGGTTTGTATTTTCTTTTCTGCTCTTTTTTTTTCATATTACATTCTCTCTATCCCAGACTAGTGAATGAAGAACGAACACTGGAGGTAGAAATAGAGCCTGGGGTGAGAGATGGCATGGAGTACCCCTTTATTGGAGAAGGTAAAATATTGATGTTGATGTTTTATTATTACAATTTTCTGCTCTCTGTTTGCTTGTACCTCCCACCCTCACCTCATCCCATATCCTTAATGGCCACACAGTGAATGCACATACTGTTTCCAACACTCCCGTCAGCCTTGGGGTACAGAGAGCCTGTTTTGACCATCGTGGTTGGCCACCCTTAGCAGTAGCATTACTGTTTATCCTTTGAATATCCTGTTTAAAAGCTTCTATCAAGTAGCCTAAGTTATATCAAAATTTAGGGTGTTCAGACCTTAGTGAATTAATTTCAACTCAGCAACGAAGGAAGACATGTAACTCTAGTTGGCATTAATAAGGGACTCTGAGACCTTACCTTTGGGGTTTTACATTTAAAATTGTAAAAGAAAAAAAAGCTTTAAGACTTCAGGTTCAAGAAATCAATGAATCATTCTGTGTTTAGGAAATAGGTCAAGTTATCTATTGCTGTGCCTGCGGAGTAGCTGATCTTGTGAAACTTTATATAACCAGGTAGAGACCCTGCTCTCACAGATAGACTTGGTAGTTGGCACCTTAGGTAGGGATTTTAAAATATTCTCTCCACTGCCAAATAGATGTGCAGTGTTCGACATGTGTGGCTCACAGCCTGCTCTAATCTTTTCTGACTAGGTGAGCCTCACGTGGATGGAGAACCAGGAGACTTACGGTTCCGAATCAAAGTTGTCAAGTAAGTAAGCTAATTTTAGAGGCCTTCACTTCAGCCCCTGCTTTTCAGATGAGTCAGATTATAGAAATATGGGTAGCCACTGAGATACTGCCAGACTTTTTCCTCTGTTTAAGGTCCTTAATACTCTTAAGAATTACTTATAACTCTACAGCAATACTGAAAATTGTGAGTTGGGGCTGAGGATTGAGCCTAATTATATGTTTACTCAGGACCTACAAATTCAAAAGAGGTTAGAAGGAAAGAATTAATAACACAATAAGGAGTTGTTAAAGAGAAGGAAACAAGAATGGGAAGTCAGGGAGACTTGAGATTTTAACTGAGCCAATATGGTACCATGCAAGAATGGTAGACTTCTCCCCAGAAGGGGCCTTCCCTGATGTAACACGCGCTTTTGTGCAGAGAGAGCTCTTTGTTAGCTTCTCTTCGGCATGAAGTGCTGCTTAGATAAGAATTTTGCCTGGGAGTCAGGCTTTCTTGTTTATTATTTCTCTCGTTACCAGTTTGGAAACCGGTGATACCTTTGCTTGTTAGGATTCTTTTAAAGAAGGTTCCCACCTAAACATGGAGAAATGGGCCCCCACCACCTAAGACTTTTCTCTCACAGTACTGTTTAATCTCCACGATCTTTTCCCGGTTTTTTCTTCCTTGTCTTTCTCATTGCTTCCCAGAGAAACTGGAACATGTACTATTCCCATGTACTAAACCTGGTACCTTCTCAAGTCTGCCTTTTCCATAATGCCCTCTCACCCTATCCTCATCCTCCCCCTGTGCCCACCTTATCTGCATTTCTAGAGTTGACCTGCCTTGGGAGCCCAGCTCTGGAAACCTCTCCAGACCTGTTCCTGATGCTGGCTCCCCAGCCCCCATTGCCAGAAGTTGTCTTTTTCTCTTTTCCATAATCTAATTATGTGTAGGTTTATTTACTTGCTTTGGCTTCTGCTGATTGTAAGCTTCTCAAGAGTAGGCTTTAATAAATGTTACACACCTTTATAGATTAATACTACACACAAAAGAATGTTTAATAAATGTTTATTGTTTAAATGAGTGATGTTATGTTTTTTTCAAAATGTTCTAAAAACATTTGAACTCTTCCCAAAGAAGGATGGAAGTTAATGGTTTTTACCTTGTTCTGTTTTCAGGCACCCGATATTTGAAAGGAGAGGAGATGATTTATACACAAATGTGACAGTCTCACTAGTTGAGTCTCTGGTGGGCTTTGATATGGATATTACTCACTTGGATGGTCACAAGGTAAACAAACCAATTTTCCTGCTTCCTGCCTGTCCTCTTAAAAGCAGTTATGTATGTGGTTTCAAAATTATTTCAGCCACTTCAATCACTTACAGCCATGGGGACTTCTTTCTTAGTCTTTGCCTCTTCTTACTCTTCTGCTGAACTTCTGGGCATTTCAGCTACTCAGAGTTGATTGCACAGCCTTTGTCAGTCTTGTCCTTACAGCCTCCACTGGCCGGCCCTTACTATTGCACTTGTTTATGTGTTTGGTTTTCCTTTTCTTTTTGAAAGCCTTCTCTTTCTTTGGCTCCCAGTGTTCTAATGAGTTTCCCTTTCCCCTTCATCCCTTCTGCCTCCTCTGAGACGCAGTGTGATCTCTTGAGTACTGTGTTCACTAGAAGCTGGTGGTGTGCTTTGGGAGCACCAGTCCTGCTCCAGTTCATTCCCTTTTGCTTTCTAGGTCCGTATTTCCCGGGATAAGATCACCAGACCAGGAGCAAAGCTATGGAAGAAAGGGGAAGGGCTCCCCAACTTTGACAACAATAACATCAAGGGCTCTTTGATAATCACTTTTGATGTGGATTTTCCGAAAGAACAGTTAACAGAGGAAGCAAGAGAAGGTAGGGGATATAATGTGTATGAGTATATGTGGTTGATGTGTGTGAGTATGAGAACCAGGTGGTTAAAGAAGACAGGCAATAAAAACAAAACACGCCAGTGACATCAGACATCAACCATTAACACTAGTGAACACAAGACTAGGGATGAACTTGCCTTTTTGGAAAGGCAATATTAAAAATTCTTCTGTCACTGTCACAAAAGCCTGTATAAGCCAGGCTTTGAAACCCAGGGAGTGGAGTTGCGGCCAAGATGGAGGCGTGGGCAGAAACCCTTGGCTTCCTCGCACAACCAAAAGGAGGATAATAGCCAATCTAAAAACAGTAAACAACCAGAAGTGGCAGAAAATCAAACTGCATGGAACTCTGACAACAAAGGAATTAAAAAAACAGTCCACCAGACCAACCAGACCTGAAAGATGGGTGGACAGAGAGAACCCACGGCAAGGTGGTGGACTGTGTGGACAGGGCTGGCTGAACAGGAAACTGAGACTCAGAGCTGACTGTGGACTATGGCAGGGGTTGCTGCGGTGGGAGAAACTCCCAGTCTCACTTGAGAGTTCGTTGGAAAGTGTGCTAGAGCCGAGGACATGAGCTGCATTGTTCCCTCTCTGGCCCCTCCCCCACAGACAGTGCCACAGAGCAGCAAGGAGGGTTGCCCAGCCCTGGTGAATACCTAAGGCCCTGCCCCCTTACAACATAACAGGTGCGCCAAGACAAAGAAATATGTCCCAGATGAAAGGACAGAGCAAAACTCCAGAAAGAGAGCTAAGTGATGAGGAGACAGCCAATCTATCTGATGGAGAGTTCAAAACCCTGGTAATCAAAATGCTCACAGAACTGATTGAGCTTGGTCGCAAAATGGAAGAGCAAATGAAAGATACCCAAAGTGAAATAAAGCAAAATATGCAGAGAACCAACAGTGACAGGAAGGAAACCAGGATTCAGATCAACGATTTGTAACAAAAGGAAGAAATAAACATCCAACTGGAACAGAATGAAGAAACAAGAATTCAAAAAAATGAAGAGAGGCTTAGGAACCTCTGGGACAACTTTAAATGATCCAACATTTGGATCATCCCTATGATCCAAATCATAGGGATATCAGAAGGAGAAGAACAAGAGCAAGAAAATAGAAACTTATTTGAACAAATAATGAAGGAAAACTTCCCCATTCTGGCAAAGGAAATAGACTTCCAGGAAGTCCAGGAAGCCCAGAGAGTCCCAAAGAAGTTCGATCCAAAGAGAAACACACCAAGGCACATCATCATTAAGTTACCCAAGTTTAAAGATAAAGAGAGAATCTTAAAAGCAGCAAGAGACAGTTACCTACAAAAGAGTGCCCATAGATTATTAGCTGATTTTTCAAAAGAAACCTTACAGGCAAGAAGGGGCTTGCAAGAAGTATTTGAAATCATGGAAGACAAGGACCTTCATCCAAGAGTACTCTATCCAGTAAAGCTTTCATTTAGAATGGAAGGGCAGATAAAGTGCTTCCCAGATAAGGTCAAGTTAAAGGAGTTTATCATCACCAAGCCCTTATTATATGAAATGTTAAAGGTACTTATCTAAGAAATAGAAGAAGATCAAAACTATGAACAGTAAAATGACAACATATGTACCACCACAAATGAGAGAGAGACCAAACTGTTCAGGGAGAGATGAGGTGTACCTTAGGGTTAGAGCCATGGGGGTGATGTGTGCTATGGCTGGTTGAGGGGAGCGTCCTGTTGGTGGGTCCTAAATAAAAGGAAGAAGGTGAAAGAGGTCAAAATTGGAAAGAGAACAAAGAAGGAATGGAAGACAGCTGAAAAGATTTCATTCCATTGATTGCCTTTTCTCATAGGGTTTTATGGGATGTGTGTGGTATGTGGGCTTGAGAGAGAGACAAGATTGTCTTGGACACACGTGTGCATGTATGGAGGTAACCCCATGTGATGAAGTTGGATGTTGGTGATTATTAGTTTAATTCAGATCATGGTTGCAATGAGGCCTTTTGCGAGCCTCCACATGAAACATGCTCTGTATACTCTAGGGAAGTCACATTTTTGTTAATGGAATCATTTTTTCATTCTTTCTTCAGGTATCAAACAGCTACTGAAACAGGGATCAGTGCAGAAGGTATACAATGGACTGCAAGGATATTAAGAGTGAATAAAGTTGGACTTTGTTTAAAATAAGTGAATCAGCGATATTTATTATCTGCAAGAATTTTTTTTTTGAGTTTGTTTTGGTTTTCAATATGCAGGTTTGGCTTAATTTTTTCTTCTAATGATCGTCAGGAATGAATAAGAGGGCTTAGGAATTTGTCCATTTTTGTTCCGAAACGTGACCAGCAAAAGGTTTAATAATACCTCTCCCTTTGGGAATTTAATGTCTGGTGCTGCCACCTGAGTTTCAAGAATTAAAGCTACAAGAGGACTTCAGGAGCAAAAGAGACATAAGGGGTTGGAGTTAATCGGTAGCTATTTCATTCAAAATACCAACTGGAGAAGTCTGTTTTTAAATACATTTTGTTGTTAATTTTTCTTGACTCCTGTTTCTTGTTGGTTTAACTACACTGTTGTCTTTTCCGTCTCCATTTTGGTCGTTTTCCCTTCATTTGCCGGTTTCTCTCCTTGGTGCCTGTGAGTTGGGCTGTCTTCCCATCAAGTAAGATGGATGCCCAAACCTGGAAAAACCCTGTCCCTGTGCCAGTCCTCTAGAAGGGAGCCTGAAAAAACAGAATAAAAATTGGGGTGGATGAATCAAGGTTACACAGAGATCTCATTGTCCTTGAGAAAGTATACTTCCTCATTTAATTTGAGAATAGTAAAATCTGATAAGGGCTTTTCTGTTTAGAAGTCACTTTCACATACCTGATCTCACTTGACCTGCTGATTAAAAAGCCTTTGGTTTGTGTTCGGAACTTGGATTACCGTTGGCTCTAGAAAATGAATTTAAAGTAGAATTGCGAATGACATTTGACTCTCCCACAGCACCTACTTCAGATGGTGCAACCTCCACTTCTCTACATTACAGTCACATCACAATCAACTTTTCCTCTACTTTTGGACTTTGGCCTCGGCTAGTGTTTCAGTGCTGCTGACCGATTTCCACTGCGCTGCGTGTGGAGCTGCCTTCCAGCCACCAGTGTCGTTCCAGCAGCCTTCCGCCTTGGCCCTGCAGCAGCCACTGCTTTTTCATTGCTTTGTGCCCGTTTCGCAAAAATGAGAGGGTGAAAAAAATGAGAATTTCATCCATTTAGGATAAGGATGAATAAGTTAAGAATGAGGTAAAAAGCATCACACCTTTAACCTCAGTCACTCTTCGGACTTGAATAGTTTAACTGTTCACTTGTAAAGGAAAAGAACAAAATTAAAAGGCTTATTTGAAATCCTGAAAAATGTACCTTAGAAATGAAATGAAACCACATAAATACGTAGTTTAGTGGGCTTTTTGTACGTTTAATATTCATTATGTATGTACCCTATTACATAATGAATATGTGATAGAGTTGCTCTATTTGAGCATTTCACTGCAATGATCGTAAATATTTTCCTAACATACCTGAGCCCAGGTGAGCTCTTGATCATGGTTGGCACTGGCTGATCCCCGAAATCTTGGAAAATCTTTTCCAAGATTTTTGCAAGTCAGTCACAAACGAAGCTGGAGTTACTCCTCTTGCTAGAAAGACCCCATGGAGATAATACTCCTGCTGCAAATAAGAACGCTAGTGAGGCTTTGTCACTCCTGTTTATCCATGGTCCAGGCTGCCATGATTTAATGAGTTGTAAAAGAATATTCTTTCATTGTTTGACTCTGAGCTTCATCCTAAGTGCTTTCTCTGAAGCACATTGTAATGTGGAAAGATTTCCATCAAAGTTCCACAGATTTTCTTGTAATAAAGAGAATCATAGTAGCAGGGTGGGGGTGATGGAGATGATGGGAAGATCATAAAATCAGGCCCCAAAGCCCAGGCTTTTTGCATTGTGGCACAGCTGCATCCTCAGAAATTAGTACTGTCCAAAAATGGAGACTTGGTCCCTGAGGCAGCAAGCTCCCACCAAGTGGTCTACAGCTATCCATCTGTCCAGGAATGTTGTAGCGCGGGGTCCTGGGCTTGGGAGGTTGTAGTCGTCAATGTGTAAGTTCCCTTCATGCTAGAAGCTTCTATATATTGTAGAGTTTTCAAGTGAAGGACTGGGAAAACTTCTTGCTCACTCAAAAAACTGTTGAGTGCTTACTATGGGCCAGTGTCTGTTCAAGTGCTTTATATGGGTGAGCTCATTTCTGTGGAATAGGGGCTGTTATCCTCAATGTACAGTTGAGGAAATCAAGATACACCTGGCAGATTACAAGCAGTGGTACCAGGAATTGAACCCAAGCAGTCTGCTCCAGAGCACGTACTCTGAACTGCTATGATTTCATGAATTTTACTTAGAATAAAGACTGGAAAAAGGATTTTAGTCAGTGATGGTGGGAGAAGAGACACCGTATTTTGCCATGTATAATGAGCACTTCTTGCCCAAATTTTTAGGGAAAAATAAGGATGTGCATTATACATGGGTATAATGATTACATACCATGGGTATAATGATGGGGATGATCATTCCGTGTATAATGCTCACAAAATGTGGGTGCGCATTATATGTGGCAAACTATGGTAATAGTGTCTTCAGTCCTGAAAGGAAAAGTGTGATTCCGGTGAGGTATGTAATTAAGCAGAAAGGGTGTTACAGGGTGGGGATCAGACTCCATCTCTGTGACACCTGCAAACTGTGAATAATAAAGGGTGACATGTTTTAACCTGAGCATTTGTGCATTGCTGACACATTTTGGCTACTCATTTATGTATGCTTACTTCCTGGTCCTCAGCTGCATTCACTGTTGGTTAGGTTGCCAGATCCCTAAATCCTATTTGGGTGTTGGTGCTCAGAAATCACTGTTTTGGGAAAAGGAAACAGGATATAGGAACTTAAAACCAACTTCAAAAGTTACATTGGTTGTTATTAGAAATAGGAATGGAATGAGGATTTTATTGTATCCTTTGAAAAAAGCTGCCCCTCGTGTAAGAGTGATTGAAGTAAATATAATATACAAATCACATGGTAATTATAGAATAGGCTGTACTAACAAACTCATAGAAGATTCATGTATTAAAAGTTTCCTTATAAACTGGGACTCAAATCAACGGTGTGGACCAGAAGGAAGAAAGAAACATCCAACCAGAAAAGAATGAAGAAACAAGAACTCGGAAAAATGAGGAGAGGCTTAGGAACCTCCAGGACATCTCGAAACGTTCCAACATCCGAATTATAGGGTGCCAGAAGGAGAAGAGGAAGAACAAAAAATTGAAAACTTATTTGAACAAATAATGAAGGAGAACTTCCCCAGTCTGGCAAAGGAAATAGACTTCCGGGAAGTCCAGGAAGCTCAGAGAGTCCCAAAGAAGCTGGACCCAAGGGGGAACACACCAAGGCACATCATAATTACGTTACCCAAGATTAAACGCAAGGACCTACATCCAAGATTACTGTATCCAGCAAAGCTATCATTTAGAATGGAAGGGAAGATCAAGTGCTTCTCAGATAAGGTCAAGTTAAAGAAGTTCATCATCACCAAGCCCTTATTATATGAAATGTTAAAGGGAGTTACCTAAGAAAAAGAAGATCAAAAATAGGAACAGTAAAAATGACAGCAAACTCACAGTTATTAACGACCACACCTAAAACAAAAACAAGAGCAAACTAGGCAAACAACTAGAACAGGAACAGAACCATAGAGATGGAGATCATATGGAGGGGTTTCAATAGGGGAGTGGGAGGGGGAGAGGGGGGGAAAGGTACAGAGAATAAGTAGCATAGATGATAGGTGGAAAATAGACAGGGGGAGGGTAAAAATAGTGTAGGAAATGTAGAAGCCAAAGAACTTATAAGTATGACCCGTGGACATGAACTATAAGGGGGGAATGTGGGAGGGAGGGGGTGGGCAGGATGGAGTGGAGTGGGGGGGGGAAATGGGACAACTGTAATAGCATAATCAATAAATATATTTAAAAAAAAAGGTAAAAAAAAAGTTTCCTTATAAGTATAGACATCAGCAGCTGCAGTTCCTGCTTAACCAAGGAATGGCCCTGACCGCAAGAAACTGGGCAATCATCAGCGACTCATAGCAGAACCAGCAGAGACACCGCCTGCAAATCCTATTCCCAGATATCGGCAGCGAAACTGCGGATGGAGCGATGAAATTACATGATGATGATGATGTACATGGAGATAACACTGAAACCCCCAACAAAAGAGTTGAGAAACTGCATGTCTCCAGAAATTCCTTAGTTCCGCTCTTCCCACGGTTCCCCTATATAAACTGGCCAGTATGCCTGAGATGCTAAGGTGAGCTTTGAGACGATAGTCCCTCATCTTCCAGGTGACTGGCACCCGAATAAAACCACTTTCCTCTACATCAGCACATGCCTCTTGAGTATTGGCTTTCGAAGCGGCAAGCAGCTGGACCTGCGTTTGGTTACTCTAGCTCCAGTAACGACATCTACCCTGAACAAAAAGGCATATACAAGGACTCCAGGAGATAAGTAGTGAATAAGACACAGTTTGGTAAGTGTTCACTTTGAAAAACATTCTAGTCTTTCAGTCACTGGAACTGTACCAGGACTCACGGGCATGGGTTGAATAGAGGTCACAGGCAATGGGCACCAGGACACTTTCTACAGTGATTTTCATGTCAAAGAGCCCAGACCCGTTCTCTCTTCACTAAAAGAAATCAATATGTGTGAGTGTATAACTGTAGGCATGGTGCCTCTATTAGTGTGGCCAGACAGACAGACGTACTGCGGGCGGTCTGGTCACAGACCTGGGTGCGATACAAACCCTCTAACACAGCATTTCCAATACGGTAGACACATGTGGCCACTGAGCACTTAAAATGTGGCTAGTGCGAACTGAGGTGCTACGAGTATAAAATATGCACTAGGTTTTGGAGACAGTGAAAAAAGAGATATCTCAATAATAATTTTATATCTTGATTATATGTTGAAATGATAGTATTCTAAGTATGGTGGTTAAAATATATTAAAATAATAAAATATATTATTAAAATTTACCTCAGTCTTTTTTGTTCCTGTTTTGTACTTTTTAAAAATGTGGCTACTCAAAATTCAGAACTACAGAGGTAGCTCTCATATTTCTATTGATGGCACTGCTACTAGTCTCTCGACATGGAAGAAGTGGACTAGGACTTTGGGATGAAGCGCTCATATTCATCCCTGTTCAATTGCCTCTCATTCAATCCAGTCCAATGGTCCAGACTGTTAAGATGTTTTGGGACCCCCACTCAATCCTCCAATATTTTGTCTATGCTTCTCCACTTGATGTTATCTGACCCCTGTATTGGCTGAAACATCAGGATTTTCATCCAAACGGTGAATAAAAGTGCTGGCCAAAAAGGTGAAGGCCAACTCTTATGTTTTGCCACTGAAAGCCTCTTCCAGGTTGTCATTTGTCAAAACATCAGGGTAACGTCATATCAACCTCCATGGAAATAACTAATTTTGTCTTTTTGTGTGTGTGTGTGTGTGTGTGTGGACAAGGATATGCTGAGAGGCCTTGTTGAAATCCAGTTATACAGCAGCCCGTTAGGAAATGAGATATGTCAACATAACTTAGTTTTACTGATCCCTTATTGGATCCTAGGGCTCAGCACTTTGTATCTAGGTGCTTACAAGTGATGCCTAACATGTCTGTCATACTCTTTCCTTTTAGAAAAATTGCCCATTTCCAGTACTTGGTGTAGCCCCCCCACCCCTACCCACCAACCAGCACTAGGGTGACCAACTCAGCTCTGTCTGCCTGGGACTTGTCCATCTCCAGTTTTAGCACTGGGAGTCCCACATCCCCAAAAGCCCCTAGACTCAGGCAAACCAGGATGGTTAGTTACGCAGAGGCCCAGCATTGAAGGGGTCATTTGCATGGAAGACCCTTCAGCTCATTTCATTCATAATTGTCACGGGAAAGTGCAGAGCAATGGCTGAAGGAACTGCAGGGGCTAGAGCCAGGCCAAGTTCTGAGAATGTTCCACAAAGGAGGAATCCATGAGCATGGAGTCCTAGAAGGTCAAAGCCATAGCATCGCTATTACAGGGCAAGTGTGTGCAGGTGCCAGACCCAGGAGGTCCTTCCGGGCTGGCTGACAGATTGGCATGTGTTAAAAACAACATTCTCTTTTGGCCATTTATGTAAAGGGACGGGGAGAATTTTTTTTTTTTTGGTAAAAGTTGTATATGCACTTCATCCTTTATATTGAAGATTAGGGGAATTATTGCATGTACTGACTATATGATTAAAATGTAAACTTAGTGTAATTGTCTTTCATTTAACAGTTTTACATTTATCTTAATAACTCATACTAAGAATATATGCTATCTTCTTGGTTCTGGGTTTAAAGTCCTCTAAAAATATCTTTTAAAATGTTGTTTCTGATTGTATGTTGACATAATTCTCCCACCTTTGTTTGTTCACTTGAATCTCATTTTATTTCTGTTTATCTGCTTTTGTTTTTATTTGTCATGTGGTATTCATTTTGTGAGTCCTGAGCTAGCCATCTTCTTAAGAAACATATTAAGGGTGTTCATTTTCGATAAGAAAAAGCATTAGTTCTTTCTGTAAGCAGTGATACTATTCTGTTTCAGAATCCCAGCCACTGTGACTACTGACAGCAGGCAACGTCCAGCTGGCTCGTGTCCGAATCCCCATCACAGCTGAGCTTCTCAGCCTAGATTGCAAAAACACTCCAGAGGGAAAGCTGAGCACCTGCAAGGAATGTTTTTTTAATGTTTCTTTATTTCCATGAGAGGGCGCTATGGTGAAGGGGATGAGGCTGATGTACATCCTGTGGACTACATAAGGAATCACAAATGCAACTTCTGCCGCCAAGTTTCCTGTTTGTTCTAGAGTCATTTTAGCTCCCCCTTACGGATTGGCCACACATGCCCGCCCCTCCCGGTGTGACTCAAACAGGGTCTCTGTGCACTCTCAGAAAAGCCCACTGTCTGCTGTAGGGAGGAAGTGGGCAAAATTACATCAGGTGGAGAGAGAGAGAGAACTCAATTGTGGAAAACATTACAAGATGCATTTTGGTATAAAGACAATTAGCAGCAATTGCACACTTTTTTCAAATGGAAGCAGAAGAAGAAAACAATGTACTCTATTGATTCATTGCACCTTTATTAATGAGCTGCTATGTACATGAATTTTGGGGAACCAAGGTGGCCCGGATCTCAGCTCCTGCACAGAGGAGCCCAGGAAGTGCAGGTGAGGGTACAGGCTTGTTCCGCTGCACCCTCCCCACTGACCCCCAACACTCAGACTCCTTCCCGTCACAAAGCTCTGGGGAACTTTCTAATCTACTACGGGATGGGGCAGGGGGTCATTACTGGTCCAGTGTTCACTGAAGACGGTTCTGGTCCACGGGAAGACCATTTCTAACCACATGCCAGGTCCAGAGTTGAGCCCTTTCCTCCACTCCTGGAGCATGGCCTCCATTATCTTCTCCCTCCACCTCCATACACCTTCTCTGAAATGTCAGTGTGTGCCTGTCCCACGTATGGCACAGAGCTAGACCCTGCCACCACTGAAGCAGAAGAGCTACAGCACAGCAGCCCCTATGTCGTCAGGGCCACTGGGTAACTTGTGGCTGCTGCAGACTCGCTCTGAAAGATGACTTCTTCCTGGTTTATGAATTCATCTCAGAAATTTAAATCAGACATTTAAGTATTTAGCAAATTATTGTTACTGGGGAAAAAATCAGGCAATTGAGATAGTGGCAAAAAAAAAAAAAACCCAAAACAAAAAAACCCCACAAGGTCTGATAGCTACTATGATTGTGGCCCTATTTCCAGAGTAGCAGGCTCTCTGGCTCCCACCTTCTGCACCCTCAGTAAGTGAAAGTGTGTGTGTGTGTGTGTGTGTGTGTGAGAGAGAGAGAGAGAGAGAGAGAGAGAGAGAGAGAGAGAGATGGCCCCCTCCCTGGCGGTTGTGGCTGTTTTCACCACAGTGGGAAAACTGCAGGATAAATGGTCTCACAGGTAAGTGATACCCTCACAGAGTGGCAGAGCCCAGGCGGGACTGAGGCTTCTAGGTGGGTTAGGTTTCTACTCAGTAGTGAGGCTCAGGCTAACCAGACTAGGGTTGGGGGAAGAGCAGGGGACAAGTCATAAGTGGCACTCACAGAGTATCTCATGTCATCCTGAGGGAACGTCAATCATTCATACCAGGGAAAGGGTAGTGCGATGAGAATTAGGGCCTAAGCCCCTCGGCATCCACTCCAGGTCACCCCGTACCCCCTCCTGCCCCTTGCCTCAGGTTGTCTGGTCATTACCTTTTCCCTAGACTTAACCTTGAGCTCATGGACAGAGAATTTAGGAATAACAAACTGACTTTGAACTTAGATTTCATTACATCAAAAAGTAAATTAACTTTGAACTGTTAGTTTTGGATTCTTTACAAAAAGATAATGTTGCCACTCCCTCTCGCTACCCTATCCTGATTACATGTGGTCTCTTAATGGTTTAAACTTTCCTCGGTAATCATTCCCTATTCCTCCTTAAATGGGAGCTCCCACATTTCTTTTGGTTAAATGTGAAATTCTCTGTTCACTTCTCAAAAGCATACAGTGCTTAACTGTTTACATTGAGTCGACACATAGGGTCGGGCAGAAGTAAGGCCTGGGTGAGCGTGGCTGGTAGGGTAATAATATGGGTGTAATAATTTATAGTTTTAATTTGAACATTTCACTTAAAATGTCCTGCAGAGTGCTTGAGCGGGATAGTGTTATGTTGCAGAATTACATGTTATGATTTGGCAATAAAAGATTTTGTAATAAAACAGGGGTGTTATTTGTGCCAGACCCTGTATTTTCTAACAGCAGTCAAATGACACGGGGGCCGTGAGAATGCCACTCTCTTCTGTGTGGCACCACAGGCTTCCCTGGGAACCGCTGCCTGTGCCCAGGTCCTGCTGGCCCTTGGCCTGGCAACGCCCTGCCTGCTGGGCACTGCCCTCTCCTGCCCAGCTGAGGCCATGGCGCACCCAGGCCCAAAGTGAGTTCCCTACAGACTGTGGGAGAAGGTCTCTTTCCCTTTCTGTGTTAGAGGCTGTCAATGGACATCAAAACAGAAATGCTTGAGCTTCCTAAGGTCCTTCTTGACAGAACCCTTGTTAGCTCTTTTTCTACAATAGGACTCAGATAATGAGTTCAAAGCAGAGCCAGGCCAGGAGACAAATTTGAGGGACAGACACTATTTTGTTGTTCCTTTGACCAGGGAGGAGGCCTCAGTACCAGGTATGCCTGTCTGTCCCAGCTCTCTTCCAATAAAGTGGGCTCTTTCCCAGGAGGCTCCCCACCCCTCCTGCAGATGGTGTCCTGGGGACCTGTCCCACCAGTCTGCAGACACACAGAACACAGCCTAGGAGGCAGCTGAGGCTCTAAGACTACCCAGGACCTACTAGCTATCTATGTAACTGTCCCATTTATTTTAGGAGAGAGAGAGAGAGGGAGCTCCAAATTTAAGAAGCCGAGGGACATTTACATTGGAAAAGAAGTCAAAGCATGCTGGCCTATGCAAATCAAGTGGGAATACAACGAAATGTATATTGGTGTGTCATTCATGATCCATGCTGTTAATAGAAATAAATCTCAAACAAATTTTAGGATAATAAGGTTGAGAATAGAGATTGTGAGATGATTAAAAGAAAAATGGCCTTTTCCTTTTATTGTCTCTCATCTGTGTCAACAGGGTATGACTATAGGTAATTTTGTAAGTGCCAAAGCTTGTGCTGTTCTCTGGACCACACCAGGCTTCTGCTGTGGGAAACCCATCACTGTGGAGTGCAGTGGGGGCTGTGGCAGTGGGGGGTAGTAGAAGGAGGACAGGATATGGGCCCTGATTGGCGTTCTGCCTCCACCACTTGTCTGCTGTGCAAATCCCTACCCAGAACTCGTGCCGGAAAGAATCCAGAGAGAGAAAATTAAACTATGGGGATTCCTGACTGAATGCTTTCTTGGTCTGTATTTGATCTATTATTTGACCTGTTTAAGTATTTTCATTTTTATTTAAATAATCATACTTTACTTTTTAAAATGTTATTTTAAATTTATTGATTTTTTTTTTTAGAAAGAGAGAGAGAAACATCAATTTGTTGCTCCACTCATTTATGCATCCATTGGTTGATTTTTGCACGTGCCCTGATCGGGGATTAAACCCACAACCTTGGCATATCCAGACGATGCTCTAATCAATTGAGCTACCTGACCAAGGCAAAATAACCACACTTTCCAATTAAAATTTTCTATTTGATTCTTTATTAAATCTGCTTCTCCCTGCCCCCTGCCATGCTTTGTGGGTTCTACGAATAGCATGGCTAAATTTAATTGATTAATTATTGGACAGGCACCTAGAAGAATCACACTTGGAGGAAAGGACCGTGAGAGGCCTTGACAAGAAGACTGTCCCTGGCAGGGTCATCTGAGCTGGGCACTGCTTTGAAAGAGCCCATGTGCATCTCTCAGGAACAGGACTCCACACTCACAAGGATTTCTTCCCATTCCCTGAACACAGTCCGTACTTCTCCACCGCTTTACTTTACCAACATTTTCCTTGCAACCAGACAGCCATACTCATTTTTACCTAAGTCTTGCCATTCTTCAGGGTCAAATTCAAAATGTGTCCTCATCCATGAGGCCTTCTTCCCTCTCCCCTACTTACCCTCAGCTGGGAATGATTCTCCCCTCCTCCCGTGAAGGCCTATTGCACATGGTTCCTCTTATGTACCACTGATGATTAACGGGACTGCTACATGATTTCATGGCTTGAAGCAAAATGGAAATGCAGAGCTCCTTGTTCAGAAACTGTTAGGAATTTCAAGACAGCTATAGTAGAGCATTATACCAAGCACATGGCCCTCCTAAGTGCCCCAGCACAGGACACAGGCCCACTCAGCCGGCCAGATTATTACACCAGGACACTCCAGGGGGAACCAAGAGGACCCTGAGCAAATGCAATCATTTAAATGCCATTCTAATTCCTTCCCAGGGAACCTCCGGAACTGCCCGTTTTCCTGAGCCCATCTAGCGCCCCCGTGCTCCAGCACCTACATGCCTGGCTCTTCATCTCTTACCACTTAGCTGAGGGTTCTGCTCCCTGACCTCTCCCAACACCAGGCACTCTGATCTATGCCTACTGCTCCGTATCCCTGAGTCCTGCCTCATTGATTTCCTTGCGTTGGCCACTAACACAAGAAACAGGGAAGAATCTATCAGTTATTTTTCATAGTACCTTTATCTCCCTTCCTCTCTGTTTCCTCCTGTTACCTGAAGTTGCCAATGGACAACCCTTCTTTGCCAGCATATTGGTGCCAAAACTAAAGCCGCATTCTTCCACCTGTTCTATTTCTTCTCTCTAAGCGGTTATATAGGGGCTTGCCTGATGCTAGGAATGTTAACCCTACTATCTTATTTAATGCTCTCAGCATTGAAGTATGCACCACTATTATCATGTCATTTACAGATGAGTACAACAACTCAGAGAGGTTAAATAACTTGACAAAGATGACAAAGTTAAGGAGCCCTTCACTCTTAGCTACTGGGGTTTATTGCCTAAACAGGCTAGTCGAAGGCAAAGACCACGTCTGCGTCACATTGTATTCACTATGGCACCTCTTTGTGCTTTCAGTACTAAGCATTATTGGGGGCATTAAGAACTCTTATTTACTGATAGCTCACTGTGTGCCAGGTCCTATGCTGAGCATAGCAAGTGTAATCTCTTTAAATCCTCAGCACATCTCTACTAGCCAGGTTTTACTGCCCATATTTAACAGAAGAAGAAACTAAGGCTCAACAAGATTAAATCTCTAGTTAGGCCACATAGCTAGTAACTAGTAGCATCATGGTCTGTCTTGACTCTTAATGTGAGATTCCTAAACAAGCTATGCTGCTCCCAAGCCCTTGGCCCCTACCCATCTAGCCCCTCTCTGTCTCACTTACCCTTAGCTTCCTGCTGTATTCTCCCACTGCCTCAGTCTCCATTAGAATATCAGTCCTAGAGGTTCAAGTATTGCTTAACACATGATGTGACTGCCATTATGAATGATTTGGCTGCCTGCTGCACAATCCCAGTGCAGAAAGAAAGTTGCCCACATTCCCTGCCCTGGCCCTATGCTCAGCACCCTCACAATTTCAACTTGTCACCTTCTAATGTCCTAACAAGAACACCAGAAGCAAAGACTTTCTACATCCCTAAGTGTTTTCTAGAGATCAGACCATTAGTAGTGAAGAAATGCTACCAGCTGAGAACTTTGCTGAATTCAAGATGAGTGAAGACTTGGTCTCCTCTTATAGGTCTTCTACTAGCTCATATATGTTCCATTTCAACATTCAAGAAGTCTAATCAAGGCCGTCTATGGAGAAGAATGGCTTTTCTGTTGGTTGGTTTCATTCTTAATACTTTTAAAAGTTCAGATAAATCCCTGGAAAGTAGGAGAAATCCTTCTGTCCTACAAGTAGAAAATGGCCTACCTCCTTTCTGAGTAATTGTTGAATTGTCCATTACTTGTTCACACCTGTTCACACACAAGTGCACACCCACTTGGATAGCTATGCAATTCATTTGATTCCCAATCACAAGATAATTCATCCTATTTTTTAACCACTGGTGCCACTCTGGTCTATGTTAATAAGATGAAAAGGTAGTCTCAAAACTAAGTCACCTGAGAAGTAACAGAGATGATGGAGGTTGGAGGAGGTTAGCAGGATATAACATGAATGTCTCTAAATACCTAAAGCCTAACATACAGAGCAGGAAGTTAAGTGCACCTGTGTAGTCCCTAAAGGAGACTTGGGATCCATTGGGAATGTTACAAAATAGGGACGTGTTGACTCAACATGGAGGAACTTAGTGACTCCCTAGTTACTAGAGTGATTCAACAATAGAATGGGCTGCCAAGGCGGTGAATACAATTCAGCAAGTGGAGCCACCGAGTCTACAATATGGACTCACTGTTGAGAGGACCCCCTGCAGCTCCAGCAACGTACATGATGGATAAAGAAGTGCCCAAATTTACTAAGGTGCAATGGGTTACTTAACTCCACTGGCCTCATTGTAACCACACAACCTTGGATGGTAAGGACACAGCTCTTCTGAACATCTCTGTGTCCAAGGGCCCCAGAGAGCTGCCCAGGGGCTCTTTAGAAGATGATTTTACCTCTCATCTTCCTTCTTGTCTGAAGAGTGCCACTAACCTGGTTTTGAAGACATTGGAAGTAAATGACAGAAACCAGCAGGAGAGATGGATATGATTCTCTGCATTGACTAGCATTCCTCTGGAAAACATTAACCAGAAATAATGTAATCATTTACTTTTTATTTACTTTCTAAACCTGAAGTAGAAATCATTTCAACACCAGCTGAGCCCTCACTAAAGTCAACAGGTAAAAGTCTCTTCTGCAATATTGATCTCCATCTACTATCTACTGACTACAATTATGTGGATAAACAACTTTTAAAAATTCTTTTAGTTGTTAACCAAACTCAGTCCATTAAATTTTTTTTTTTTTTTACTTTTCTTCAAATACAGTATACAGCCATTTCTCCTACTGTTAAGAATAACAATTCACTCACTTTTAGGCAGTGTCCAGCAGCCAGACTCCTCAACTTTCTTTGGGCCCTATATTCTTTTCATGTGGGGTTAACATAGAAAAAGAGATTGGGCTAAATCCAGGCTCCACCACTGTGTGCTGTGGTCAAGTCCCAAACCTTTCTGAGCCTCTGCTTCTTCTATAAAAAACAGAAGATGAGAAGAATGCAGCTCCCGTGGAATTATGGGGGTCAGAGTGCAATGACAGAATAAGGAATCAACATTAGCTATGATGACGCTGTTTTCCTGAGGAGGAGCCATTCCAGCCTCAGAAAGCCCAAGTCTCCCTGTGCTTCCTTTAACCCTAAAATGATGCTCTCTCTTGAGAGACAGATGTTTAAGTGGGTGTCAAAGCTACACTAAACAGTATACAGTTGGAAGCCTTCCAAACAAAAGAAAATGGGAAGTTCCCCATAGTTCCTTATGTGATGATGAAAAGCCTACTGCAAGGAACACTGTGTTCTTGAGGCCAATTTCACACATAGAGTCACCAGCTCAAATGGTAAAAGAACTTTCCTTGAAAGAGTAGGAAGATTTGATGAAATATAAACTTCTTTTATTCTGGGTTTAGATTATGCCTCTTCCCCAGGGCTGGAACTAGGGTGCAGCAAGGAAGAGACCAAAGATGCAACGTTTAAGGAGGTGCAACCCTGTGAATGAGCACCTCCTTAAATTTTGCACCTTCACCCTCTCCCTTGCCCCACCCTAGTCCAGGCCCTACTTTTTCCCATTTATCCCCTCAAATGTGGTTCTCTTCAGGGTTTGGATTTTGAGAGCCAAGTCTGAATGGCCATGAGGGCAGGCTTGGGAGAGCCTGAAGGGCCCTTTCTCCACCCAAAGAAAGGAATCACCTCTGGTCACTGTGGTTTAATAATTTTTTACCACGATATGCTCAGGCTCACGTCTTCCAACTTCGGCGCATTGGCACTAAGTCCAAAGGGCTCTTCCAAATCATGTCCAGGGCAACTGATGCTAAGACACATTCGTAACAAATCTGACGCGTCCTTGCACAAGGGTAACTTGCATTCCATTAAGCGATGCTTTACACTGGAGAAATAAATTCCAGTCTGTCTCCACAGGACAAATATTATAATTGTGTATAACTTACAGTTCTTGGCTAATCAAATGTCGCTGGATCAAATAGGTTAAGATGAGCTCCTGAGGCAAGATGCTGTCTTCTCATCACTCTGCATGGAGGCCCCTAACATCACAGATAGTAGGAATTTAATAAATGTCCATATGAATGAAGAAACATCACACTTATCCGAAATTAATCCTTGGTCACTCAGGGCCTAGGCCCTTTAAGTACCAGAAAGGGCAGAGCCAGGAGTCTGGCCCAATGATTTAAACACCAACCACTGCCACTTCCTCCCTGCGAAAACCAATCGTTCCTCTGGTTTTTGCTCACATGCCTTTGCCCGTGTCCTGTTTTGTGAGAGGCTCTCACTTTGGCTCTTGCTGCCTGGCATGATATTTCACCCTTTTCTAGTTCTGTCCTTCCCCTGAGAGACCCGTCTGTAGTTGGCACTGCCCCTACAGAAACAACCTCAGCAACTCTGACCCTGAGCTTTCCCGTGATCCTTGTCTTGCCTCCTGACTGGCAGCCATACAACCTGAATGCTGCCTTGGAACAGTTTGACTGCATTGCTGTCCTAGTGGGGAGCTCTACTGACAAATCCAGAGACCTGGTGCCAACCACAGCTGCCATCTCGAGATCTCCACCATCAGCCGCATGCATGGGGATTCCACCCAGCAAGCGCCTCCTAGCGCCCTGCTGACATCTCCTGGAGGTGGTTGGTCCTCTTCTGCTCCTTAGGCCTTTGGGCCTGCTCTCCTCTACCTGCTCTAACAAGCCCCTGATATCCTCCATACCCTATCAGATACATTTAGTGTGAATGGAAAGAGTATTAATGTTCTAATACAGTCATGTGGGTCTCTTAGAAAATTGCACGGATAAGTAATTAAAATAATGAGACAAATGATGAAAAGGAGAAGTAAATGCCTATCTCCTACTGGCATGCAAAGAAGCTGGAGCCGGGGAGATGGAAGTGACCCGAGAGCACTCATGAGCATGTGCACTTGGCATTCGGCAGGTGAAAATCTTTCCAAGTTGGTAATTGGTGGCATCAGGCACAGTGAAATACCTGCAACCTCCCTTTGGCACTCTTTGCTACAGCTCTTTAGGAAAACACACCATCATATCATTTATTTTCTTCTTCATCATCAGTAAGTAAATGGTAACATTTCTTTGTGAGTAACTGAAACAACTTAAATGAGGGACCATTTTATTCAGCTTGGTATGAAAGTTATTTTAGTTTAAAAGAATTAGACATATGGAATATTTGAGATAAAACCAAAGATATTAATAAATTACATTTAAAAGAGTTCTGAGGCTTTCTCCATATCTAAGTTCCCATGAAAGTCAGCATGGAAGCAGCAGCAGAGGAGAATGGGAAACAGCTGAGCTGACACAGCACACCAGTCCGACGGGGTGGGGGGTATAAATTGGCACAGCCTTTCCAGTAGGCAGTTTGGCCAGAGAAATTAAGAGCTTAAAAAATACCCAAATCAATAAAGAAGAAGAAAATTTTATAGTATGCATGGACCTGGAGACCATTATGCTAAATGAAATAAGCCAGTCAGGGAAGGACAAATACCATATGATTTCACTCATATGTAGAATATAATAAACAAGTTAAACTAACAAGCAAAATAGAGACAGACTCATAGATAGAGAGCAGGCTGACAGCTCTGGGTGGGGGATGATGAAGGATTGAGCAAAAAAGAAAAAGAACTCATGGACACAGACAACAGTGTGGTGATTTAGGGGAGGAAGGTGGGGAGTGGGGGTGGAAGAGGGTATAAGAATTATAAATGGTTATGGAAAAAGACAATAAAAATAAACCATTAAAAATAAAAATATACAAATCATTTGAATCAATAATTTCACTAATAAGAATCTATCCTGAAAAAATAACTAGAGCACCAAAGATTCCTAAATAAATTTCATTCAAACTTTTGATTATGACAGTGATCACTTGAGAACAAACTACATGTCCAACAATAAGAGAAAGGTTAAATAAACAATATGTGCATAGAATCACAGACAGTCATTATAAGCATGTTTTTCAAGTTTAATAACATGGGTGGAATATTCCAGTTATAATATGAAAAAAAGGAGAATACAAAGTTGTCTATACAGTATGATTTAAATTACATTAAAATAATCCCTTGAGAGGAAAAAATACAAAATGGAAATGTACTAAAATGTCTGTTTCTGGGTGATGAGACTGCAGATGAGTTTGTTTTTCTGTTTATAGGTGATAGGATAATAGGTCAGTTATTAATTGCTTTTTTGCTTTCCTAGCACCAGCAAAACTGGACAATACTTAGTGCTTTAGAAATTACCACCCATGGAAGATCCAAGAATAAAGATACCAAAAGACATGCTCCAAGTAACAGACAGAAATGGTCAGAAAGGATGATCAAACAGAACTTTTCTTCCCCCCCCCACCCTCAGGTTGAGGTGGGAACAGAACCACCCCAAGAAGAGTATGGAAACCCAGAGTAGAGAGAACTCAGAACTCACCGTGGGGATGGGGGCAGGAGGAGAGTGGGTGTACGAGTAGCACAGGGAAACATCACATCACATGGAGAAGCCCCCTGAGTAGTGGGTAGCACAGAGCGGTGGTGGGCCATGGCTGCAGGGCTATCTGGGCAGATGGGCTTGAAGGCAGCTTCATGAAGTCCCCCACACCATGGGTGGGCACAGCAGCTAAATTTTCCCAAGTTTAAGGATGGGGTAGCACCTAGCTGAGAGAGGCCTGTAGTCTAGCAAGGGTCACAGCTGAGATTAGGGGACCCCTGATCCAGGATGTAGGAGGACTTTTTGTCTATGGGTTAGATGGGACAAGCAGGACCTGGCTTGTGAGTGGACACGCCAGGTGGATATGACTAAGGACAATTGAGACAGATGATGCCAGCACAGGCCCTTGCAGCCTGACTAGGCAAAGGAGAACCCTTTTCTGCCCTTGACTGAAGTGGTATTTGTATAAGTCGCCACTCTCCCCACTCAGGTTTGCTCTTAACCCCAGAGGAGAGAAGAAGCGTAAGGGGCAAACAGTCCTTGGTTGGACTTGGTTTCAACCCAAGTGGCTGTGAGAACAGCTTACCTGGAAGCAGTTAAATGTTCACAAAAGAGCGCTTAGAGTCAGAAATTCAAATGTGTTGTGGAAAATAAAGTTATAGTTTATACAGCTGAGCTTGTAACACATGAAATATTCACTCCCTGAACATAGTTTTTGTGATTTTCAGATTGAATTATTAATGGCTATATTTTATATTTAAAACATTTAATTTTTAAAAAGCAAAAACAAACAACAACAAAACAATACAAAAAAAGACAAAAGAAAGAAAAGCATAGCTTCCACAAAAAGTTGCTCATGAGTCAAGACCCTGCAGAAAATGGGGCATAAGGCTGATGGAAAGTCACCCCTGGTTCTGAGGGTCATCTTCCTAGAGGACCAGAGCTTGTTTTGTGTCTCTAACAGCCAGGACCCCCGGTCAAAGAGAACCTGGAATCCTGACCACAGCTTCTGCCATTAGGGTTCTGTGTTAGTGTAGGAGCAGCTGGGGGGAAATGTGGAACTTGCCCTTCTAGCTACTTCCTGTGCCCCATCACACTCCCCCACCTCCTCCCCTCCCCCAGCAAATCGATATTAGTAAGCTCCCCTCTGGAAGGCCCCCTCTTTTTTTAAAACCAAGTTTCATTCTCTGAAGCAATAGCAAACAACAGAACAAATCCACCCCCACACAATGACGACCTCTAAATGTTTGAAGAACATGTTGGTCTCCATGTAGGGCTTCTTTGCTCCAGGTTAAACCAAGCCAGGTCCTCACACAATATTTTCCAAGCCTCTTGCTATCCTGGCCACTCTCCTTGGAAGTTACACCTCGGATTGTCAAGGGCCACTTTAAAGCAATGCCTGGAACTAACAGTGTGGCCCTGTGCTCTGGCCAAAAAGACTTTAACTCTGCTAAGTCTTCAGAGGGCATTTAGGAGGCATTTGTGTTCTCTGCTGCCCCTGTGGTGTCTCCACTGCAGTAGGGAACTCGAACTCAGAGCTTTGTCAAGTGAATGGCTGTTATCCCAGCCCCCCTTGCTAGCCCTTGTGTTGCACTTGTGCACTTGCTGGGGGCTTGAGCTGCAGGTGGCACAGGGCCATTGGTGCCAATCACACCCAACCACCCAGAAGACCCAGGCAGTGCTGTCTATGCTGTCACCTACAGGGCCTTGACAGTCAGGTCTGGAGCCAAGCGGATGCGGGAGTACAGAGTGCCATATTGCTCTAGTGGCCACGGCCCTCCCTGGCTCTGCTGAGGGAATCCCCTTGTCTCGCTCCCATTCCCCACTTTAGGCAGAAACATCTCTCTTCTTTCTTTCTTTCCTCCAAGAATCTTACCTAAGATCTTAGCCCTCCCTTCTCACTCTAGATCACCTGTAACTTTGCTACATCTGTGGGCCTTGCCCTCCCTCTAGAACCCCTCTTGGAGGAGATAACGCTCCCCAATATTACATGATTTTATCAAATTTCTACACACACCCCTTTTTACCCTCAAAGACCCCATGGTGTGCTCAGATCACAACAGAAGGCTCGTGCTCTGCTGCCAAACCGCAGCACTCAACAGCCCACCTCACCTCGATGCACACCTCATCACTCCCTCAGCCTCCTCTCACTGCTGCTGGGACCATGTTCCAAGCCAACTTTAGAGCATCTCCCCCACCTCATTCTCAGAAGCATTGATCTGGCAGATTTCTTGGGGGCCAGCAATGTCCTAACCTGTTTGCTTTTCCAGGGCTCATGTTTGCAGGAGTTCTCTTGGAACCACAACAGAAATCATCCCACGCCCTTATGCAATTCCTCTGGGAGGCTTCAGCAGATAAATAAAGCCCTTGGCCTCTCCATTGGTCTACCTTTCCCAGCAGAGCACCTGATTACTTCTGAAGCTTCCAGCACCTGCCCACCTTCCAGGGCCTCTCTGGAGCAGCCATGAAGTTCCTCGTGCTGGTCCTCTGCCTTGCTCAGCTCTGGGGCTGCCACGCTGTCCCACCTGGCCTAGGTTTGGCCTATAGAGAACTGGATTGTGATGACCCAGAAACAGAGCAAGTAGCCATGGAGGCCGTGGACTACATCAATAAGAACCGTAATCGAGGCTACAAGCACACCTTGAACCAGATTGACAAAGTGAAAGTGTGGCCTCGGGTAAGTGAACCTGCTGCTATGAGCTGAAAGAACCTGTTTGTGGAGCTTAAGTGGGTGTCTCAAAAGATCACATCTGTCAGCACAGAAGAAACTGCAGAGGAATAAACTCTGACTTCTTCCCAGGAGAGAGGGAGGGAGCAAGTGGAGGGCAAGAGAGGAAACGACCTGATCTGTACTCGGGAGTCGCAAGGAAAGTGTTGGGGGCGGGGGAGATTTGTAGGAGAAGAAAAGGATATTTTGAGGATCAAAGGAAGAAGGTGTGGCTTGCTAGAAAAACCTGGGTGCAAGAGACTGGATTCTAGTTGCCTAATTACGACTGATTGGAAATCACTTATCTTTCTTTGCTTTTGTGTCTCTGGATGAAGACTGAAAGTGAATGAAAATAGCATTTGACAATTCACCTACTACATTCCAGACCCTTTCACATGTATTATCTCTTAACTCCTCCCATCCCCCAGTCCTGTGCCTTACAGAAGAGGAGACCAAGGATCTGACAAATTGCGGTTTGTTTGTCCCCCATCCCCAAGGTCATATAATTAGTAAGCATTGGTCTGGGATGTGATTCCAAACCTTCGTTCCTTCCTCTATACAAGCTGCCTCCCAGATCCCACAGCCCAGAGAGAAATCTTGGCATCAGTAAGATTTACTTCCTCACAATGCTGAACAAGAAACCAATGCAGTCAGTGACAATAAAGATCAAGCTAAAAATCATGCCTAGGAGATCAGCTGTGACATCTGGAGAGGTGGGGAAAAGGCATCAGTCTACTGACTATTTTGAAATTAGATTGTATATCTGATGAGGAATAATTCTTTCAGCAAATGTTGATTATAATCCTCCTTGGGCAAGAACCAATGTCAGATGCTATATTAGGTTGAACCACATGAAATTGCCATTTTTGTACATTAAAAGCAGTCAAATAGTGGCATTTTAATGGCTCAACCCAATACAAAAGTGAGAAATGACGTAGTGCCCACAAGAGGTTTACAATCTAGAGAGGAAAATAAGACACACATCATCAGGATGTCCAGATTGACTAACATATGATCTCCTAATGGGATAAAATTTCTAAAATCAGGATTGTCCCAGATGGATTGGAGGAGCTCTGCAGCCATACTGAAGTCCAGAGAAAACACGGATTCAGGGGGAATAACACACAATGTGCATATATGAGGAAAAGGTAATGAACAGACGTGGTTTTCACTAAAGGCAGAGCTTGAGAGTTACTTTCCCTGAGAAATGCAGGGGTGTGCAGCTCCTATTCCCTGCAGCTCTGAGTGTTTTCAGGAAGTTAACTTGGGCACATCTGCACATCATAAAACAGCTTTCTCCAGGAGAGGAGATTCCGAGGCTTCGGGTACTAGTGAATAAGGCAGAACAGATATGAGAGGCAAGGGTGAAATAAAAAAAAAAGGTATACCTATACCTTCTTGATTTTCCAGGCTTTGAAGAAAGGATACAGAAATGGGTGAACCAGCAAGAACAATTCCAAGGAGTTTTATAAGCTCCCCTATCATTGCCTCCCCCACAACTACTGGCCTATGCTAGGGACTTAGAACACAGCTTCCTTTGACAGAGAGGTGCGCTTCTTTCCCCTCACTACCAGCAGGGGGCAGTAGAGGGCAGCAACACTGCATCAAACATTTACAAAACCAATGACATATCCAAGGACTTTTTCTTTAGGAAGTGGGGAAGGAAGGAATGTAGATGATGAGAGGGAAGAAAAAAAGAGGTTGATGGAGGGATGGAGAAGATAAAGTAGATATTATGAGTAGAATAGTAAGATATTATTCTACAGTATCTTACTTTGCTGCTTAACTGAGAAGAATCCAAAGTTGACTTTTTCAAAGCTGCTTGAAGGGCGAAATTTTCAAAGTTAAACCAGTGTCAGCACTCCCTTTTATCCTCCAAATAGAGCTCAGAGTGATGACTGTGGTTCCATCAATCCATCCAGGCCCATGCCCCCTTCTTTAAGCACCTGCCCAGTCAGCAGGTGAGGACCAGGAGGCCCTGTTGGGGTCCAGTCCACAGGGCAGATCAGAGCTGGATGGAGTTGCAGACTCACAGTAGAAATGACTTCCCTCACCTCTCCAACGGGGGGTGGGTTTAAGCTCAATGAGGGCTCACATTTTGGCCTGATCAACAGGAACAGGGCAATAGGCTGCTTACCTCTTCACTCTATGTCTCCACAGAGGCCCATGGGAGAAGTGTTTGAGATTGAAATAGACACGCTGGAAACCACCTGCCACGTACTGGACCCCACCCCTGTGGTCAATTGCTCTGTGAGGCAGCTGACAGAGCATGTGAGTGGCACTCTTAGGGTGACTGTGGGGGGTGGGGGTGATGCAGCCATTTCCATCATGGTTCTGCAGAGAGCAGGCCCATTTATCCAGCTGCCCAGCTGGCCCTCATGACCAGCCAGTGTGCAGTTTCTAAAACTGCCATTTGAAGCCTCCTTCCCTAGGGCTGATCTTTTGCAACAGTTCAACTTTCTTATTGTAGCCCTCCCACAACCAGAGTGTAATGGGCCAATATCATTCAGTGAAGGTGATTTAGTGAGGCTCACCTTTGACAACCATGCGTGAGGGACCCACCCCTCCCTGGGGGTGAGAAGTGAATGGTCAGCCCTCCTCCAGGGCCCTCACTGTAGGTTTATTTCTCTAGGCTGTGGAAGGAGATTGTGATTTCCGTGTGCTGAAACAGGACGGCCAGTTTTTCGTGTCGTTTGCAAAATGTGATTCCAGTCCAGGTAGAGATGATTCTTCTTATTTTGTTTGACCTTGTGGAGAGAGTGAGGCAGGAACCTACATTGTTATCTACATAAGTAGTTCTAGACCCTTTGATGCTGAGGAAAAGAAGAAGGCAAATTTCCTGGATTCTGGGATTTTATTTTATTTTATTTTATTATTTTTTTGATTTTTAAAAATTTTTTTATTGTTATTCAATTACAGTTGTGTGCCTTTTCTCCCCATCCCTCCACCCCACCCCATCCACATCCCCCTCCCTCCCCCACCTCCACCCTCCCCCTTGATTTTGTCCATGTGTCCTTTATAGTAGTTTCTGTAATCCCCTCTCCTCACTGTCCCCTCCCCACTCCCCCCTATCCATTGTTAGATTGTTCTTAACTTCAATGTCTCTGGTTATATTTTGTTTCCCTTTTTTTTTCTATTTATTATGTTCCAGTTAAAGGTGAGATCATATGGTATTTGTCCCTCACAGTCTGGCTTATTTCACTTAACATAATGCTCTCCAGTTCCATCCATGCTGTTGCAAAGGGTATAAGCTCCTTCTTTCTCTCTGCTGCGTAGAATTCCATTGTGTAAATATACCATAGTTTTTGGTATATTTACACAATGGAATTCTACACAGCAATCCAAAAGAACCTGTGCACCCCAATGTTCATAGCAGCACAATTTACAATAGCCAAGTACTGGAAGCAACCTAAGTGTCCATCAGCAGACTAGTGGATCCAAAAACTATGGGTTCTGGGATTTTCAAACTGTTTTAGGAAGCTGTTCTCATTGGAGGTGAAAATTGCCCTTGTTGAGAGAGAGGGACTCCTGCAGGAATGCCGGCATGACAGGAGCCACCTGAAGCAGAGAAAACGCCTGAAGCCATTTGGATCACGTCTTAGCCCTTTCTAAATAAGTAGAGTTGGGGTGAACGCCGCAGAGAATTACAGCCTATTCATTTCTTCTTTCTGCGCATAGACTCCGCAGAGGACGTGCTTAAAGTGTGCCCAGACTGTCCCCTGCTGGCTCCAATTAACGCCACCAGGGTGGTGCGCACTGTAGAGGCTGCGCTGACAGCTTTCAACGCTGATAATAATGGCTCCTACTTTCAGCTTGTGGAAGTTTCCCGGGCTCAACTTGTGGTAAGACTGAGACCTTTTGACAAATTGGGCAGTTTGGTGGCCCTTGGGGAAGGCACGTGATGAAGGAGCAGTGAGGGAGAGAGCAGGTGCAGAGGTAGCAATGGGAAGGCAAGGAGGGTGATGGGAAAAAAAGGGAAAAGAGTTGTGGAGGATATGAGGGCCCTGAGTGTCATGTGGACCCAAAGAACCCTCAGTGCCTCCTCCATGCTGAGCCACTCTACCATAAACAGCCAGTCGCTGCCTGTCCCCAATTCCTCAGTTCTAGTTAATGCCAGGGCTCGCTGTTCAGTGGGTAGGAGTTCCCATATTACCCAGAAGGACTCACTGGAAATTCATGGGTCTCCACATCCTTAGCAGCCATCACCACTGACCATCGACAGCACTCGCATAACTGATACTTATAAAGGTGTGAGTCTACTCACACAGGCATATAATGGCAGGATCCCAAAATGCCTTTTGAATCACTGAAAAAAAATCTAATTGTATTATGGATAGTTTAGCATATTTGAATGCAACAGAATTCTAATATTTAAGAAAAATGGTATTCTGGATACCAGCTATGGCACACTTGGAAATGCACTGTATAGGTGGTAATTCTATTAACCGGAACATGTGCTTCTCAGAGCATGCCCACCCCCACACTATACCAAATGACAGACATTTGATTATTTTAAATGCCCAAATGCTTCTTAAGAACTACAGAAAAGAAAAGCATAAATATCTTCCGTATTCTCATTTCTATTTTTCATTTGATCCTACTTGATACAATTTGTGGGAGAGGTATTAATTAATCTCTACTTTTCTGCCCCTTGGAGTAACCTTGGGTCTCAAAGTGCAGCCCCACGAGACAAGGTTGGGGTGGGGGAAGCTGGGTTTTCACTCAGATTAGTGTAAGGTTGGTTTCTGGGCTCCTGCTTCCTATTTGAAAATTCACTCTGCCCTGAATGATGGACCGTGGATACCTGCACCTTCTTTAGGGGAGACCCACCCCTGACCTTTGTGTACAAGCACTTCAGAACATGAGGCTGCAGTAACCACCCCATGCAATCCATTGGGGATGTGATTTCTGGCCGCTCACTGTGGTGCTCCCTGCAGTGTGCAGTGCCATGGCCCTGGCTACTTCTTTCCAGCCTCTCCTTCCCTGCCTTTTTCATGCTGTCATGTTGCCTCATGAGCATTTTCATTTATTCTCATCAGCCTCTTCCACCTTCAACCTACGTGGAGTTTGCAGTGGCTGCCACTGACTGTGTTGCTAAAGAGGTCACAGACCCAGCCAAGTGTAACTTGCTGGCAGAAAAGGTGAGTGGACCAGGTCCTGGGAAGGCAAAGCTGGTCATAGAACAGAGCATTCTCAGAGCAAGCTAGTATCTTGGGGCTGTGGAAAGGAGATCACTGTGAAAAATACCCACTCCCTGTGGGGCTGTATCATGCCAGGGCTTCTTCTAGGATGTTACCTTCTCCCTTTAAGAGCTGTCCCTGAATCATCTCACCTGCTGGAGTCCCCTGGAGTTGGGAAAAACAGACTGTTCCTAACTAAGCTAAGTCATGCCCTGTTGCTGGGACTGTGAAGTCCAGATTTTCTAGATATACCTCTGATATGAAATATTTCAAGCCTTTGAGCCAATAATGCCCACTTCTAGAATTTAGCCTAAAGAGATCATCAGAGACATTGGACAGAAATTTATATATACACACATGAAACTAATGCAAAATAATACTGAAGGTAATTGGCCCTGATTGGTGTAGATTAGTTGATTGGGCATTGTCCCACAAAATTAAAGGTCACCAGTTTGATTCCCAGTCAGGGCACATGCTGGAGCTGCAGGTTCGGTCCCCAGTCAGGGTGTGTAAGAGAGGCAACCAATCGATGTTCCTCTCACACATCAATGTTTCTCTCCCTCTCTTTCCCTCTCCCTTCCACTCTTTCTAAGAATAAATAAATAAAATCTAAAAAAAGTATTGAATGTAATTGAAAAGTAAAATTAAAAAAATAAATAAATAAAAAGAAAAAATAAAATAGTTTCCTAATTTAAAAGATATCTATAAAGATGATTTATCACAGATACAAAATGACCCCCAAAAGATCTGAATGTCTAACAGGGGAGAGTCATTGAATAAAATATGGCACATCAGTGAACAGAAAATTATACAGACACTAGAAATCATGTTTTCAAGGAATAATGAATAATGTAAGAAAGTGCTCTCATATTATAGTAAGGGAAAAACACAGAATACAAAATGGTACAGTCACAATGATTTCAATTTTTAAATGATACTTAACAGTGTTTTAAAATAAGAAAGAAAGACATGGTTGTTAATGGAAGCTCTCCTGAGGTGCCACCATTTGGAGGATTATGCATGATTTTTTCCACTCTCAAAGCATTTCTGTACTGTCCACATTCTATAAAGAATTATATTTTATATATCTTCTGTAAGCAGACACTATAAATTTTAGAAAAATCATTTGAAAAAAGGAATTAAGAATTCAAGTTTTTTCCCTCTGATGTGTTGGAGTATTGGTGGAACTGGGGGGAGAAGTCCGCTTATTGAACCAGTTCAACTAATTCCTGTCTTTCTGCAGCAGCAATATGGCTTCTGCAAGGCAACCCTCAATGAGAAAGCTACTGGGGATGCTGTTGATGTGACCTGTACAGTGTTCCAAACAGAGGTAATGGCATCAGGGATACACTTGCCCTCATCTTCAGAAACCAAAGACCCTTTGACATGTATACAGTTTGTTCGTAATCACAGGGCATTCTCCGCCCTGTCCCTCTGAGCCCCATAGTGATAAATAGCACTGGGTTGTGTGGAACCATCAACAAATGGAAGGGTATTTCAGCCATTCCTTCCCTTTCTGTGAGCTGGTGCCTGCAGGGCAGAACCATCCTAGTAAGTAGTTGAAAAGGCCACCTTTTTATTTGCAGGGAGTGGGAATGGTTTTCTGTGCTGCAGAGACCAGATGGCCAGATCTGGCCTACAGCTCCCAGTGGCTGCAGGTGTAGATGACAAAGTGGGTGACACTGTGGTGAAGGTTAAACATCAAGTGGGGTGCTGTTGCTCGTGGGACATGTGTGAGTCCACAGTCCCTAAGACAATTGGTGAGAAGGGGCTACCATAAGCCAGTTACCCTCCCCTCAGCTCTGATGACAATCCTTTGCTCCTAGGTAGTCCTTTTTATTGTTTTTGCCAGATTCCTTGCAAATAGAAATTATTATTGTGGGAGAATTTGGTGGGGCTCCACCCAGATGCATGGGTGGCTTTGTCTGGGAGGAGAAAGATAGCTTGCTAACCCAAGGAAATGGTTCTCTCTCCAGCCTAAGTTACCACAGCCTCAGCCAGACACCTATACACTCACCCCTGGGGTGGCCTCAGCTGTGCCTGCAACTCTTCCAGCTAACCTGCCAGCAGCTGCCATGGTGGTGGGACCCCTGGTGGTGGCAGTTCCCCCGCCACCTGCACCAGTGAACCGGGCACACTATGACCTTCGCCACACATTTACGGGGGTGGCCTCAGTGGAGTCAGCCTCAGGAGAAGCATTCCAAGTGGGGAAAGTACACACGGTGGTGCAGCCTGACGTTGCTGCTGCTACCAGGCCACTGGTCCGCCCTTGCCCTGGGAGAATCAGACACTTCAAGATCTAGGTGAAGGTCAGAGATGAGAAGGATTGGCAGAAAGAACATAGCCACCATTTTGTCCAAGTCTGGCGTAGGGGCCTTGTCTGCTATCAAAGCAAGTGGTACATGTGGTCTAGATTAATATCAAGCCTTGAATCGCAATTTCTCTTCATTCTTCAGAAAACAGAAGCAGAGGGGGTGACAGTTATATTTGATAAAAGGCATAAAGCTGGCCACTCGATTGTCATTGTTTTGATGCTAAGCCACTACCACTGTTCTCTGACTTATTTGACCTCACAAAAACGAGAACTGTGATTTTGACAGGTGCTCTTGCCAAGCTCATATCTGCTTGTTAATAAAAATGTCAGAAGGACCTTCCTTAATAAAGAACGTTCTAAGCTGAAATGTGGTCACGATCATTGCCTACTTCCTCCAAGCTCTTGTATATGGACTGTCTTCCCAACAGCCACGCCACAAGTGTCCCTAAGCAAAATGAAAATGTAAATAGAGACAAAATAGAATGAAAAGCTGCTACATTACTATACACAGGAAAAAGTGAGACTAGAATCTGCTCAAAACCGATAGGATATGCCCATTTCCTCATGAGAAAATAGTTCTTTTCATAAAGTTCAAACTTAGTGCTAAAGGAGGACCAAGTGCCTGAACTTTGTACAGACAAACCACCCATTGTTTTCCCCAATACCCAGGTAGGGAGAGAATGGTAATTAACACAGGAACCTCACTTTAATTATATGTTTATTGTGTATGTTTAAAGTAACTGTTGGTCATACTGAATACACTTCATGTCATTATGCAGGATTGGTCTTTTTAGCCAATCCATTTTAAGGCTTCAAGTGAAAGCTCTGGTTTGAAGAGAAGAGGACTACCTGGACAGGTAAATCCAGTGGACGTTTGTACACACTATTCAAGTGCTCAGATAACATAAAGGAATAAACAGGTCCCACTATTGAATTGTGCCTAGACAATTTCAATTTTTGTCACCTAGCAGTAGGTTGTTCTGAGCAACCCAAGTGATGGCCCCTTCATGTGGAATTTTAAAGAGGTGGGACTAACAACCAGTTGAGCGGTTTCACTTGAACCAAGAAGACTGAATCAAGCACTGACTCTCACCTAATCACTCTTGCCTAGAGGTTTGCCAATAATTCAGTACCCAAAGGGAATGGCCAAGAGAGAGATGAGGAAGGTATGGTCAGCTGGGCTAAAGGCTGCAGAAAAAGCAATGAGAATGAAGACCCAGAAAAGGCCATGGTTAGTTGACCTACTTGGAGGTCATGGTAACCATTGGCAGACTCAGTCTTACCAGACAGGGGGTGTAAAAGCCTGGTTGCAGAGGGTTGATTGGTGGTATGTCTATGATAAGGAAATGAGAGGCACATATATTCTCTTGCAAGGAGTTTCATGGTGAAGGGTCAGAGAGATAACATGTAATTTAAAAGGATAACTGGGTGGAGAGAAGACTTCTTTTTCAAGAAAGAATTTTGAGCCTATTTAGGGAAAAAGATAAAAAGAGATGGAAAAAAAAAAAAAGAGAGGAGATGATGGAGCAGGATGCCAGGAAAGATATTTAGTGGAGAACTGGAAATGAGAAGATTTGAGCAACTCTGCCAGGGATTCCAGTCCTTCCTTGAGGGAGCTTGCAAGGAGATCCAAAAGAGTCACATTTCACCCAGTGCTAAAAGAGACTAACCTTCTATCCACCCTTATACACACAGGTGCGACTCTGAGGAAGCACATGGAGTATTAGTCACAATATTTTCCATGGAAAGTGAGCGATAGATACCCCACCCAAAGTATCTTTAGTGAAAAGGGGAATGCTACTGCCTTGTGTACTGAGAATTCAAATGGATGAGTTCTCCCTAAGGCACAGCCAGGTCCAGGGGTTCAAAAGATGTCATCCCTCCTCCTCCCCCACCTCTATTCTCCTCCCCTCCTCTCCTCTCTCTTCATCTCTTAGCAATGCCTGCTTTTAGTCTTAGCCCAGATGGCCATTGGCAATCTCACACCTACATAAGCATTAGTGCCTACGCTTGAAGAAAGAGAAAAGGGTCAGTCAAGAAGAGCCAAGAAAGGAGCTATCCCAGGAGAATAGCAGGCATAAAGGCCTAGAGGCAGGAAATAGTTGATGTAGCCAAGGAGGAGAAAGCAAGCTGGGCTGAAGTAAGCAAGAGGAGGAGGTGACGGGCTGTAAAAGATGAGGGTGGAGAAGTGGATGGGGGCCAGGTCATGAGCAGCCTTGAGGTCCGCAGAAGGAGACGGAAAGTTATTCTCAGTGCAATGGGAAACCATTAAAGGTTTTAAGCAGGGCAGTGACATATTCAGATTTATGTTAAAAGATCACTAAGGATCCATGGGTCTCAACCTGGGGATGGGGTCAGGTGGGGTGAGGCAGTATTACCTCCAACTCAGAAAGATGTTTGGAAGTGGAGGCATTTACTTAGGATACTACTGGGCAGAGGCTAGCAATGCTAAACGTTCTGAAATGAGTGGGAACGCCTGACCAATGAAGACCCAACAATGGACAGTGATTATCTGAGGCTCCAAGTGCCAATAGCATTCAGCTTGTTAGTTTCTGTAGGGAAAATGGATTGTAGCTGGGTAAGAGTAGCCACAGGATAGGAAGTGACTGGAGCTTGCTAGGGGAGAGATAAGTGTACCTTAGACAAAGGTGTTGGGCAGCAGATGTAGTAAAACAAGGATATAAATTTGCAGGTAGAAAAACTCCTAGGACCTGCTGATGGATTTGATGTGGGGGTGAGAAAGAGAGAGTTGAAGGATAACTCCTGGATTTGTAACTTGGCTAACTGGGTAGGCGGTGGTGCCATTTACTGAGGCAGAGGACAGTGGTTCATTTCATCCTAGTTACCTCAGCTTCTCTCCTCTCTATCTTGAAACCATGCAGTTTATTATTCTATGTCAGGCTAACCCACGCTTCTTAAGGAAGCAGTGAATCCAACAGAACTGCATGACCTGGGTCACGTTGCTTTACCTTTCATTTCTCATTGCCCTCCTTGTACAACCAGGTGTATACAACAGCCCGGAATTAAATAGTAGGACTAAATGAGATGCTAGAAGTAGATACTTGCAACCTTCTTGGCACATTCTATGTCCTCAGTGACAGTCTTCCTTCTCTGCTTCTCTCTTTCCGTCCTCTGAATTTGGTGTCTTCAGAAGATAGTGTTTTTGACCTTCTCTTAAATGTGTACTCGCTGCTTGGCAAGTCCATTCTCTCTCATGATTTAAATTCTCAGTCACACACAGATAACTTTCGACTATACAGCTCCAGCTTGGGCCTCTTCTTTTGAATTCCAACACTACACTTCCAAATGTCTCCAGGGTTTCCCCAGTTGAATTACCTAGATCTGTTTCTTACATGATTTATTTACCTAAGAGATGCATGTCTGAAGACTCAGCATTATTCAAAGTGTGCATGTTCTAGAAAATTTCTTCCCCAGGATAAACATAGAGATGACGAGTTATGAATCTGTTAAATTTATTGTGCTTATTACACATTTTTGCATTAATGTCGCCCTGTATTTTCTCAAAATCATTTTTTAACATTTTGCAGAATGTTCTCTCCTAAATTAATAGCATCGCATATGTCCCACTAACTTGCCTTCTTAGTAGATTTTTAATCACTTCTAACTCATGTTCTAAAGTTATTGAATTTCAGGTATATTTTTCAATACTTGTACCAATTAGCAATATTTGATGCATGTTAAGATAATACAAGCATTACTTTTCCAATTAATGATTTTCATGAAAGATTACTCGTGTTGACACATTCCTATCTCTGCACTGACATTTTAGGATCTTTTACCACCATCCCTGAAATTTTCATTCTCCTCTGCCATTGGGATGCCCATTCCCATCCTTGTCATTATGACTCTGACACCCCCAGGGACTCCCCCACATTCACCAATGGCTTTAGTGTCTCTGCTGTCCAGCTGTAGCCAACTTCAACACCCCTGCTGATGGCACACCATCTCTCCCCCCATCTCACCTCCTCTACTGTTTCTCTATTTCTGTGACCCTCTGGTTCCCACCACCACGCAGGAGTTGTCCTCATCCTGATGGCACCCCTTGCTCTACCCTTTCTCTGCCCTTACTCTCCTTTTCATCCACTTCTCAGTTGCCCCCGATCAGGTTAAACTGGGTGTTCAGTCTCCTTAAGGGCTTCAGCCCCTCTATTTCTATGTATTGTAATAGTTTACTTGTCAGACTCCTCCTGGTTTCACTTCCTTGTTTATGAGCCCCAGGCCCACAGTCGGGCATTTCAGTGATACTCACACAAGCATCCTCTATAAGTCTTCACCTCTGTCCTCTGGACTACATGCCTTTCCAGAGCCCAACTCCAGCCATTCCTGTTTACAGCCTGCTGGGTCCAGCCGAAGGGCTTCCCACAACGTGGCTCTTAATACCCTGACAAATGTTGCTTTCTATCCTCAGATGAGACCATGAGGCTACTCCCCCTCATTATCCTCATTTTTACTCTATTTCCCATCCACACATATTTCCCTCTCAAGTCTCCAATCTCACTCCTATATCTCTACCCTCAATAGATGGAAACTCCCAGTTTCCATATCAAGTAAATGTTCCCAGGTAAGAAATCCCCTCCACTTCTATCCAAAGTCATTGGTTGTTACCTCCTTCTCTCTTGCTCAGATTAGATGTCTTTCTCTTCTCTCAAGCTGCCCCCTACCCCATCCTAACCCCTCACCTTCCCTAATTACTTTGCCCTCCACAGCATCCTGTCTACTCTCACATCGGCCTCACCCTTCTTACTGACCACAGACTTTCACATAATCCTCATCCTAAAGGGTCACTCTCCCCTTGATCCTGCATTCCTCCAAAGACACTTCCCCATCCCTCCCCTTCTCTTCGCCATCAAACTTTTTAAAAAATGTTTACTTAATTGTTTAAAATGTTACATGCACATTAAAGAAAACTTGGAAAATACTGAGAAGCTGAAAGAATAAAAATAAGTGCTTCCTATAGTCAAATCCTATGTCTCTGATAATAGTAACATTTTTGTATTGTATTCATTCTACTTCCCAGCCCTAGTCCATAGAGGTGCTTTATGAATCAGTATAACTACCCTGTAGTTTCAATAGTCTATCCAGCTATTAAGCTTATAACCTAACATTATAATGTAAACATTTCTGTTCCTACATAGACTTCACAAACATAATTTGTAATGACTAGTCAGTATTCCAGCAAATGGACATATCATAGTTTACTTAACTATTCTTTTATTGCTGAACATTTAGGTGGTTACTACCTTTTTACAGTTATAAGTGGCATAGCAATTATTAAACACAAGACAACAGGCTCAAAATGGAGTTGCTTTTGCTAAACCCCACATCACTGAACCAAGACAATTTAATTATAGTTTTGACTCTCCCAGAAATGGACTCTTAAACTAATCAATCAGGAATTGCCTGACCAGTACCAGTGAGGTAATCTGCCTGGTAGACTCCTTCCATCTTCATGTAGGGGTGTCCAACTTGCAGCCCATGGGCCACATGCAGCCCAGGATGGCTGTGAATTTGGCCCAACACAAAATCATAAATTTACTTAAAACATTATGAGATTTTTTTTTTGTGAATACATGTTGCAATGCATTTAATGTATGGCCCAAGACAACTCTTCTTCTTCCAGTGTGGTGCAGAGACACCAAAAGTTTGGACACCCATACTTGAAAGTAACTTTGCAATAACTAATTCTCTTTTTTGTCCAGTATAACTTCTTTGTTCCCATTCCTTTCTGCTTATACAAGTCTTCCATGAGGCCTGGCCAGTGTGGCTCAGTTGGTTCGAGCATCGTCCTGTAAACTGAAGGGTTGTGAGTTCGATTCCCAGTTAGAGCACATACCTGGGTTGCAGGTTCAATCTCTGGTCAGGTCATGGGCGCATGTGACCCTTGGTCCAGGCACTGATTCCCATTCTGAGCATATATAGGAGGGAACCAATCAATGCTTCTTTCTTGCACCGATGTTTCTCTCTCTCCCCTCTTCCTTCCCTTCCTTTTTCTTAAAAAGAAGTAAAAAAAAAAAAAAATGTCCTCAGGTAAGGATAAAGCAAGAAAAAAAGTCTTCCATGTTGTGCAGCTTTTTGGAGCTCCTTTCTATCTGCTAGATGGAATGTTGCCTGATTCAGACCAATTTCTGCTTATATAAACTCAAAAATTTAAATATGCTTCAGTTAAATTTTTAACATAATAAAATCATTATTATGCATGAAATTGTCCAATATTTTGATCTTGTTGTTTACCTCCTATTTGGAGCTCTTTCTCTGTCCCTATCTCTTCTACACATCTATAAAAAATTGGAGTCCCACCTTGGGGCGGTGTGGCTCAGTGGATTGAGTGCCGGCCTGCAAAGCAAGGGGTCACTGGTTCGATTCCCAGTCAAGGCACATGCCTGGGTTACAGGCCAGGTCCCTGGTGTAGAGAGTGCAATAGGCAACCACACATTGTTTATCTCCCTCTTTTTCATCCTCCCATCACCTCTGTTTAAAATAGATAAATAAAATCTTTAAAAAACAAAAAAGAATGGTTAAAATGGAATATTAAAAAAAAAGTTGGAGTCCTTGGGATTTCTATCTTGGGTCTTCTCACTTTATAAGCTCTCTACCTGCCAATCTAATCCATTCTACAATTTCAGTTTACTGAGTGGTCTTATTCCATAAAATTTCCTCTTTCTGTTGTATTTTTAATCTTCCCCTCTCTGATGATCCTAAACCCTCAGCATATAAATGTTCTCAAGTTTATTCCATTTAAAAAAGTTATTTATTTTTTATTTACTTATTTTTTAATCCTCATCCAAGGATATATTTATTGATTTTTAGAGGAGGGGGGGCGAGAGAGAAAGAGAGAGAGAAACATCAATCATTTGCTTCCTGTACATGCCTTGACCAGGGATCTAACCTACAATCTCGGTATATGCCTTGACCTGGAATCAAACCTGCAATATTTTGGTGCACGGGATGATGCTCCAAGCAACCAAGCCACCTGGCCAGGGCAAGTTTCTTCCATGTTTCTAAGAGGCTCTTCCTCAGTCCTGTATTCTTGTCTTTCATGTGTTACTTTCTTTTATTTGCAGTTAAGCTTTTAAAAAACAGTGGTATTAACTTCCCAAACTCCCATTTATTTTTAAAAATTTTGTTGCTAACTTCCAGCCAAGATGGAGGTGTAAGTAGGTGCACATTGCTTCCTTATACAACCAAAAGAAGAACAACAAATTTAAAAACAAAAAATAACCAGAACTGTGAGAAAATTGAACTATATGGAAGTCTGACAACACAGAAGTTAAAGAAGAAACATTCATTCAGACTGGTAGTGGGGGCAGAGACAGGCAGCCAGGGTGAAGAGGACACACAGCAAGGTGGTAGCTGGGAACCGGTCAGTCCCACCTTTGCGTGCAGATAAACTGGGAGGAACAACTGGGGAACAAGGCAGACCACATAACTCAGGGTTCCGGTGTGGGGAAATAAAGCCTCAAAACCTTCGGCTGTAAAAACCTGTAGGGGTTGTGGTGCCAGAAGAAGCTCCCAGCCTCACAGGAGCATTTATTGGAGAGACCCACAGGGTCCTAAAGCATACACAAACCCACCCACCCAGAAATCAGCACCAGAAGAGCCCAATTAGCTTGTGGGTAGCGGGGGAAGTGACTGAAAGCCAGCAGAGAGTCAAGCAAGTGGCATTGTTCCCTCCTGGATACCTCCCTAACATACAGCGCCACACAAAGCAACGTGGGTTGCCCTACCCTGGTGAATGCTTCAGGCTTTGACCCTTATAATGTAACAGCTGTGCAGAGACTATATATATATATATATATGTATGTATATATATATATATATTTACTATATAGTAGGTACAATATTATACTATTTTTATATAAAAATGTGCATGATATTTGAATAGAAGAAAATCTAGAAGGTTATCCATCAACTATTAACAATGGAGTGGAATATTATCATCTTCTTTACTTTCTGATTTTTAAAATTTTTTTCTAAATGCACACAAATATTTGATAATATTCTCTTAATGAGAAAAATGTTTATGAAAGTTGTATTTAGTTCTCTAAACTCTTCCCCCAGCTCCATTCATAGGCATAAATGCCTTTGAACCCAAAGGAAGAAGAAAAAAATTACCAAGTACAATTGGGTGGGCATGTATCACACGCATGATCACAGTTGTCCCCATTTTTATTGATGAGAAAACTGAATGTCAGAGAAAATAAATTGCACCCGTGCTTTAAAGTCACTCAGCTCATGACGGGTCCCGCCCACCAGGTCTACCCAACTGCAAGCTCTGGACTTTCCACTGCATCACATAGCAGGGGCCTCTCTTGGGAGTGCCCACATCTAAAGCCATTGCCCACATTAGTTCCTGATGCCCTTGTCCTCTCACGTAAGCCCACCAGAGGCCATGTACCCTTGAATTAGTAGGAACTGGATCAAAGCTGTGGGGGTGTATGTTGGGTTTGCACTGTGGTTAATGAATAATAGTCTTATCTGAGTATTGTATTGACCTAACAAGATCCACAGTGAAGGAGGAAAACAAATACCACATACTAACTGTGAAGAGCACTGGGTTAGGGTCTTGGGTCCACCCCTGGCTGGATGCATTGTCTTGGGCATGTCATCTAATTTCTCAGGACTGTGGTCATATCATTTAAAGAAAGCAGGTATTGGCCTGCCCAGTCTCCAAGTACACTTCAATCTCCAACGCTTTACAAGTCTGTGATAAGATATACATCCCACAGCATGTAGGAATGGCATCTTCTTAAGAGAAGGGGGAGAGAAACATGTTTCCAGTGCCTCAAAGACTTCGGTTTTAACATCCCTCAGAGAGAGATTTCCTTTTTCTTATTTTCAAGATGAGGAAACTGCTTCTTAGAAAAGTTACAGGGACAATTTTTAAAGCTTTTGAGCAGCTTCCTGTGTGAAATTTCACACTTTTTTTTCTCCTCCCCATGTCTTTGTTTTTTTTAAAGGATCTGTGACTTCCCAGTTTTCTAGAAATTAGTGAGGGATAAATCAGTGCTTCACTGACAGAGAGGTAAAAGCTGACACATTTTCCTCTGACAGATCCACAGAATTCTCTATCCAGCTCAGCTGCGATTCCTTTAGCCTGGCTCAGGAGATGCAAGACCAAATATTTCTTAAAGGCACATTCCTCAAAGCTTATTTATTTTTTACTTACAGTGTTGCTGACCATCATCTCCACCTAGGAATCTTTAACAGCCTGTTTTCTCTGTGTGCTTTGAGTACCTGGATTGTGAGACTTATACCTAATACTGCCAGGATACTGCTTAGAGTCCCCTAGTACTTCTCAACTGTTTTGAAAATAAAAGAAAAATTAACAAATTTTATGAACATTGAAAAGTGGCAAGGTCATGCTGATAAACAAAGAAAATGTCTTCAGAAATTCTGTTCTGTTTTTTTCCTACTAACTGGAAGATACTGGTATAGGGTGAAAGGGGCAGAACATGTTAAATTCTACCCACTCCTTCTCTGCTAACTCACCTTTGTATTCTCATACGTCTGCCCCACTCTCCTCACTCCAGTTTCTCCCCATCCATCATTATTCTTACAGAACTGCTTAGTGTGGCTGGTAAGCAGTAATTACCAGCAGCAGGCATAGCAGGTGTAAATCCTGGAGGACAAAACCCTCTCTCCTGTCTCTGTTGCATTGCAGACAGAATTGACTGTTGATTGTTTCTTCTTGGTGCTCATAGCTGAGCTTCTACTGAAAGAAAATGTGCCAGAGCTGCAGCCCCTCCCACAGAATGGGTCATGCAATCAGGTTCTGGTTCTGTTAATCTGGCAGATGTTACCATATTGTGGGTACTGGAAAACACACATGTTTGGGTGACATATTCATCAAGTGGGGATGAAGATACCTCCCAACAGGCTTCATGAAGATTAAGTGTAAATGCCTCACTCTCAGCAGTGCTGGCATGCAGTAGGCATTCCGCAGTGTTACTTCCTCATTCCCATCTTTGGTCAGTGTATGGGAAGTACTGGTTAGTGTAGAATGTAGCAATAAACCCTCCCACTGGGAGTGAAACCCATGAGAACCAGCACCTGTGGGTGAAGGAAGCCAGCTGCAGGAAGGCCTCACCCTCTGAGCTGGCTTGTAAAGGTGTTGGTGAGGTAACTTGGGAAGTGCCCAGGTCAGGCTAGGGTGCTGGGTAGCTTTTCAGAAAGAGACTCTTCCTAATTAAAGTTTAGCCTCATGCCTAGGACCTCACCTGTAATGCAGGAATGAGGTGTATGCCTGGCAGTGGAAGACACTAATGAAGGCTGTGGCTCAGCCAGGTGCATTGTTGCATGGTGTTGTGAAGTAACAATGCAGTCCGTTTGCAGGAAACAAAAGGGTGGTGAGAGAGGAAGAACTTGTCAATGTTTCTCCATCCCTGCTGGGGACATGCCAGAGAGGCAGCCCTCTACAGTGTAAATGAAGCATCAGGCTTCTGGTTTATACATCAGTTGCTGTGCATTGGGTTGGTCTGAGTCAGCTCCCAGGCCTGTGTGACCCTGGGTTCTCAGGAACCTGAATATGTGGCCTACAAACCTTTGACATCTCTTCATAAAGCAGGACTGCTGCCTCCAACCTCATTTATCACTCTGAGTACAAGATGTGGGTTTGGAGATCCTACCTGCCTTCCCTTCTTATCTTTTAGATTCTCTTTGGCAAGGTGCTGAAGGCAAACCGTGTGCCAGGTACTCTTGTGTAGGATCTCATTTACCCTCACATCCATCCTATGGATTCACTCTGGCCTCGATTTATCAATGAGGGATTCAGAGAGAGTGAGAAGCCTTTTTGTCACACAGCAGATGAGTGGTAGAGCTGGGGTTCCAACTCAGGCTGTTTGAGCCTACAGTCTGTGCTTTAGGCCACAGCACCTTAGGGATTCTTGGAGGAAGTTCCACTTTGCCCAACAGATTTGCCCAAGAATATTTTGGGCACTAAAAAATGAGTTCTAAACATTCTGAATTTTCTCATACATTGCCTGCATGTGATTGATAAGAGTAAGGGAGGAAAAGAGGTTCCAGGTGTAGGGTACTTCAGGAGACAGACTGTCAAAAGGTGGCCTGAGGCTACTGGGTAGCTTAGCGGTGACAAACGCCATCCAGTTTATAGAGGAGACAATGGAAAGTGATGAAAGGACAGAAGGTAAACTATGTAATTCATATTTGTTGCTTTTACTACTCTTACTCCCATTTCCTTGGCCCATCAGGCACATTCCTATTCATCCTTCAAGCCCCAGACTGAATGTAACCTCCTCTATGAAGTGACTTCTCCAACAGAGCTAGTTTCTCCCTCTGTTGCTTTCTTGGTACCCACTCATCGAGGGCAAGCACTGTGTCTTCTTCTCTGAAGCTACATGGGTTAGACACAAACCCTGGCTATAAGACTTTGGGAAAGCTTCTCAGTCTCACTGTTCCTCAGATTTCCTCATCTGTAAAGTGAGAATAACACTGGTACCTACAGCCCTGGTTGGCTGTGGGCCTTAAATGAGAGAAGGAACACAAAGTGTTTAGGATGGGACTGGGCACACACTGAGAACTCATCAGTGTTATTTATTAAAGGGTGAGGCAAAAGTGGGTTTACAGTTGTTCCTATGGAAAATAATACAATAGTTAATAAATAATAAAACAAGAATGAACTCTGTGTTTTACGTACTCACAACTGTAAACCTACTTTTGCTCCACTCTCTACTTGGAACACTGGGCCTTGGCAGCATATCAAGCAGATTTTTATTCAGGATTTGTGGAAGGAAGAAAAGATAAAGAAGGGGAAGAGAGAGAGAGAGACAAACTGACCAGCTGCAGAGATCATTTCTTAGCAGGTCAGAACTAGCTTGATATTTTGGAGCTGTGGCTGCTGCACAACTTTGGTAAGTACACACCCCACCATCTCAGGTCAAGACTTGGTACCTATATTTCTAACTTCCCTGGACCTAATGCCAGGTGCCACACCTCACCCAGTTCTGCAGCAAACAATAGCTCACCTGTCCACCTGTGTGGTTCTAAAACCAATCCTAAATCGATGCCCTGACACACACTTGTCAGGAGGAGGGTCTCTGGGAGGCCTTGTACCCTCCTGGCTCAAGGAAAATCAAGTCCCTGTTTCTCCTAACCTGGCTCACCTGGTGGTGACTCTCCATTCAGGTAAACTGGGAAAAGGTGGCCAGCAGAGTCACTCGGGATCTGCACTGTGTGAGACGAGGTAAGGACCACAACAAGCAGTCACAGCACTGACAGAAGACATTGTCCCCAGGTGTCCTGTGTTCTGGGGCTGCACCAAGCACCTGGCATTCATTTCCCCAGGACTGGTCCTTACTGCAGCCTCAGGAGAGCGGGATTCTGCTGCCTTCCTTTGGCCGGAAGGAGCCTGTGAGTCTGATCAGGTGGCCACATGTGACTACTGAGCACCCTAAGTGAAGCCAGCCTGAATGAAGGCATGCAGTAGTGCGAAACAAAGAATGTAAATGATCTAAGTCATATTTTTATATTAATTACAGATTGAACTAATGTTTTGAATATTTGGGTTGAGCAAAATATTAAAATTAATTCCATCTGTTGCTTTTTACATATTTAATGTGGCTACCAGAAAATTTAAAATTAAACATGTGACTTGCACTGTGCTTCTGTTGGAAAGCACTGGATTAGAGGATTACCCTAAACCAGAACCCAGATTCCAATCCAGGATGATCTGTCTCCAAGACCTTGCTCTTCACTTCTATGCCAAAACTTCACTTCTATATATTGGTTCTAGAATTGTCCCCACACATGATGGGCACCCAGCATAAGGGTTCCTTGGGTGCAGTTCCCAGGGAAAGAGGAAATATGTCCCCCTCTTTCTACAAGTGAGTGCAACTGTGTGTGTGTGTGTGTGTGTGTGTGTGTGAGAGAGAGAGAGAGAGAGAGAGAGAGAGAGAGAGAGAGTACTGGGGGTGCTGCTATTTTATGGACAAGAAACTAAATGTTATGGTGTACCCAATGTCTCAGGCCCCCTACCATGCAATGGCAGAAGTGAAATTTAAACCAGGCCTGTCTGACCCCAAAGACTCACCTGTTCCTCCCCCTTCTCACCCAGGGCTCCCATACTTCACAACCTAGAAGGAGGCTGGGCTCAGGTTGTTGGAGACTCGGTTAAAACTCAGATCCCTGGGAAGTTGTAAGCAAATTTCATTGTACTGGATTCAAGGAGTGGTATCTCCTGGAAATAGAATGATGTCAGGTAAAGAGAAAGGCAGGAATTCCCTCTCGTCAGAACTGAAACATGTTTGATGCATTTCCTCAGTCTCAGGCTGTCTCCTCCAGTTTGGGCCCTTCTCCATTGCTGTGTCCTTGGTCCTTCTCAACCCCTTTCCGTACATCACTCCAGCTCTGTAATGTTTGTTCACTCATGGCTATAAATTTTTGTTTTACCCCAGAATTTGAACGTCGAGTGTTCATGCTGTCTGGTTTTCATACCCATTTTCCTAGTGTTGTTCCTATTTGAAAACAATGCCTAATGCCTCTCTCAAAGGAACTGGGATCATTAGACTTGGGTTTGTAAACCAAGCCTCAAAAACTGTTATTGGCTTGTAGAAATTACTTAGAGACTGTATCTTATTCATCTAATTAGCTTTATTAACCCTTGATTCCAGAGAGCTTGACACAGTTCCCTGTGGAGGTGCTCAATAAGGACTTGTGGACTTTCAAGCGACTACCATAATTATACTTAAAACAAAGCTACCACTGTGTGCCAGGTGCAGGTCCAGTCCTCCCTGTATATAATCTCCTATGAGATGGGAGTATGACGAACCCATTTTAAAGATCTGGCTACTGAGGCTGATAGTGGCTCAGTGACTTTCCAAGTGTATCCAGTTGATAATTAAAAGAATTAGAACTAGGCTACTGCTAAAATGCTTGGTTTGATAAAAAGAATTCTAAACTAGAATGTTTCTGTACTGATTCTGCCCCTAATTCAGTAATGATTTTTGTTTAGGTACTTCATCTTCCTACATCTCAGTTTTCTTGGCTGAGGTGTTGCTGATTAGATTCACTAAATTCCCATTAAGGGTGCTTTTCAGTAAGACCATGTATATATGACCACTGAAAAACCTACAATGCCATGACTTGGTTAGCAAATTTTAAAAAACCTATTTTTCATTCAACTTTTTAATAAAAATTTAAACTGTATCATAGTAGCTAATTATAGTAACCCTAACTAGCAACACAGATCATTATGTTTAAGCTTAGTGTGAAATTAAGGTTTTAAATAAGCATAGATAACATTAAATGCCTTGTTTATGTTTAGTTCACCGTTATCAGTCATGGCTTACCACAAGCTGAATTTTGGTTCAGGCCAATAAATTTTTTTTCCAATCCATTTGGAATATTTTCAATTCTAGTCATCAAATCTTAATACCACTGAACAGTTTCTTATATTAAAAAACTTAGATAGCAATCCTTATCTACCAGTGCAATAATTCCCAAGTTGCATTTTGTAGTAAGTATTACAAAGACCTGTCTTATAGTGAAATAATATAGGGCATTGTGGCACAAGTAGACTTCTTTACCTCAAAGCTTTGGAGAGCTTTCAACATCTAATGTGTGTGGAGATGCTATAAGACTGTACATCTGTGAATGCAGGGGTTCCCAAACTTATTGAAGCACAGAACACTGAGGATGATGTGGAGTGGGGGTGAGGCTGGGGGGAGTACAGGATGGGGAACACATGTCACAGACTAGGGTTCTATGGAATAGCTTCCTGTTTTGGTTCTTTTCTGTTACAACAGACTAACTCTGATGTGCGTGATTTTTTAAATAGACAGTATTTAAAAGATATTTGTATTTTGTACAATTCCAATCAGTAGAAACTTCTGAACCTGCAAGAGAAAAACAAGAGCCCCAACCTTTCGGGACTACTGGTATTCCCAGTCTACCTGCCTATCATTATCTCTCTGTTAATTTGTTTTTTCCATATGACGGCTCCAGTAGTGCTTAATTGTCTTTAACTTCATTCAAAACAACTTTGTTACATTGTATTGTGACAGCTATCATATCAGCATGCATTAAAAAAACATATCAAAATTGGTGAATTTTTGTGTAGCCATTTTAATATTGAAGATTGAAGAAAATATGCAACATTTTTGGCATATTACTCTATTATTTCAAGAAAGGTAAAAACACAACTGAAGCACAAACAGATATTTGTGCAGTGTATGGAGAAGGTGCAGTGACTGATTGAATGTGTCAAAAGTGGTCTGAGAAGTTTGGTGCTGGAGATTTCTCATTGGACGATGCTCCATGATCAGGTAGACCAGTTGAAGGTGATAGTGATCAACACTATACACTCAGGAGATAGCCAGCATACTCAAATATCCAAATCAATAAAGTTATTGGTGAAACTGAAAAATGTGTCTTTTATTCAATGGATAAAAACTATATAGACTTTTTGGCTAACCCAATAGTAGGTTTGTCCTGACCCGTGTGACTCAGTTGGTTGGGCATCATCCCACAAAGTGAAAAGTTGCTGGTTCAATTCCCAGTTGGGTCACGTGCCTTGGGGGCAGGTTCCATCCCAGGTCAGGATGCATACAAGAGGCAAGTGATTGATGTTTCTCTCGTGCATAGTGGTTCTCTTCCTCTCTTTCTCTCTCCCTTCCCCTCTCTCTAAAAATAAATAAAATCTAATAAAACACAACCTAATATTAAGGTTTTTGCTTCCTTATAAATTTGCTTCCACACAGCTCCATAGAAGGAATTATAGATATGGAGTATGATCAGGAACTATTGATATCTTTTTTTTTTTACTTAAATTAAGTCTTTGTTTTAAAAAACCTAAACGGCACTACATAGACCACTTTCTAGCCAATCTCAAAGTGCTTTATGAATCTTACTGGTCTTTTGTGCAGGTGATTTGGGGTTAGAGCATTTTCTCTGAACTAACAAGAATGGTAACACAGGAGTTCAGGCAGGAAGTATGAATTCACTGAGTACTGTTGGCACCATGACCCATGACCCCAGGCTCCATGACTGGGACAACTATTAGTGTGGCCGAGGACATCAGCTGGATGAAGGTGTGAGGGGAAATGGGAGAATGGGACAGTCTATGTACTCTGATTCAGGTGGAGCTTGGGAGGAAACCAGGGTATGGTCATGACCTCCCAGGGGCCTTGATTCACATGTTTACTATGATTTCTCAGGAAATGGTTAGGAAATGTCATTTTGCTTACATGTACAAGAATATGAGGTCGCTCATGGGCCTAAGGTTAGAAACATTGACAAATCCCATCCAAAGTGCTGATTCAGAGAAATTCACATATAGAGTTCCAGGAGATAAAGTGAGACATTGTGTTTTAAATTCTGGTCATGTGTTCAGATTGTGATTATGAAAACTGCTCCAATTGGCCTTATAGAGCTGTGTAAGTAGCCCATCCTTGCAGGTCCACATACTGAATCACCCTGGGTCTTGTTCCCCACAGAATGGGTATGTTCCTACCTCTGGTGCTCTGCACCTTGGTTGCATGCTGCACGGCTAGATCTATGCCCCCGATGTTACCCAGCCCCTTCTCTCTCCTCTCCCAGGCCTGCAACGACTCAGATGTGCTGGCTGTGGCAGGCTCTGCCCTGAAGGACATCAACAGTGACGGAAAGGAAGGCTATGTACTGAGCCTCAACCGAGTGCGTGATGCCTGAGAACACAGACAGGCAAGTAACAGTCCTCTATCTGGGGCAGGTGTTCACACTAGCTGCGTAGGCTGGCAGCGGGTGGAAATCCAGAGACACACATTGGTAGGTACTTTCCAAATTGGAAACCTGCTAAAAACCCTCTGTTCTCCTCTGCTAGGTTGTGTTGTATATGCTCTTACTGTCATTAGAAACAAGTGCTAACAGTATCCTACTCTGACCCTTGTCTGGTGCCCCACAGTTTATAAGAAATCATCACAACCATGGTAGCCTTGGGCTCTGCCGTAAACCACAGACTCTTGGGCCAGTCTATAGGGGTTTCTGCTTCATGTGGGGTGTGGTGCGTTTCTTCACTCCTTCCCACAGGATGGTCTGGGATCTCTGTTCTATCTCACATTGGACGTGTTAGAGACTGACTGCCATGTGCTCAGCAAGAAGGCGTTAAGGGACTGTAGGGTGAAGATCCTTCATGAATCTGTCAGTGTTTGTTTCCCAGGAGCTCTAGAGGAGAAATTACGTGTTCTCTGTCTATGGAGTGAAGATTTTTCAATGGGCGCCATCTTTTAAATGTTTTTCTTTATAAACATTTTCTTGGGCATGGTGCTCATGTGGTTACTCCAATTCTATTAGACAAAACAGAGGAATTTCTGAGAGTCCCATTGGGATTATGGCCCTAGAGTTGAAAAGTTGCCCCCAACTTATTTCCTGTTCCCAAGACCTTTCTGAAGGCTCCAAGCCTGGTATTTAAATTGTAAGAAAAATGCAGACAACTGTAATTGAACAACAATAAAAAATGTTAAATTAAAAAAAAAAGAAAAGAAAAAGAGCTGAGCTCTAGTGCTCTGGATGTGTGTTTAAGGAAGGCTGTGGAAGAAGTAAAGGCAGAGCTTTTTTTGTTTTATTTTGCTTTATTCTGTTTTTAATGAACACTGACATGAAGTTTGAGGCTGGGGAAAGGAAGGGCTTACCGTATGGGAGCTTTCAGAGGTGCTGTGGAAGGGTTTCCTGGAATCATAAAACCCAAAAGGGCTCAGAATTGAGCCTTTTAAAGATGACCATTGAGTTATTTCCATTAATTGATATAGCACTTTTGAGTGCAAGATAATGTTTAGAAGTAAACTATTCAATCAAGGTAACTTTTCTAGTCACTTAACCAGATTTGTCAAACTGCACCTATCTGATTTTGAAGAGACATTTCTGCGTCCCACTCACCCTGTTGTGAATATTTGTGAAGGTGACACATCCCTAAAAGGTGCATACTGATTCCAACATGATGGAAGTTTATTTCCCACTCATGTAAACTTCAAAATAGAAAGTCCTGATCAAGAGGAGGCTTTCCTTCAAGAGTGACTTGGAGACCCAGGTTGCTTCCACATCGTGGCTATAGACTCTGTCACCTTCACCTCCTGGCTTCTGTAGTCACCTCACCATGATCAACTGCATGAAGCTATAGGAAGAGAAAGAGCCCTGGCTGGTGTGGCTCAGTGGCTTGAGTGCCAGCCTGTGAGGCAAAGGGTCACTGGTTAGGTTCCAGGTCGGGGTACATACTTGGTTTGTGGGCCAGGTTCCCAGTAGGGAGTGTGTGAGAGGCAACCACACATGGATGTTTTTCTCCCTCTTTTTCTCTCTCCCTTTCCTTCTAAAAATAAATCTTTTTTAAAAAGAAAGAAAGAGAAAGAGCATGGAGGAAAGATCACACAGGGGAGATCTTTATGGTCCAGTCTGGGAAGTGATTGCAGCCACTTCTGCTCAGCTTCTTGTGGTTAGAATTCAGTTATACACAGTCACACCTACTGCTTGGGAGGGAGGCTAGGAAATGTGGCCTAGCTGTGTCCCAGGAGATGGTTAAACTGTTCAATGATCAGCTGACAGTTTCTCACACTCAAAGCCACCAAAATTGACCTTAAGTTTTTCATTACTCAGAAAATATAATGTCCAATTTCATTTTGTGAGTATTTTAAAAAGTTAGAGTTTATTCTATGATGTCATAAAATGTGTTTGTTGGTTCCAGGTTTATGGTGAATACAAAGTGGTATTTTACATTAACTATCCAAAAAGAGTTCTCTATTTAACTGCTTATAACTGTACTCTTCGTCCAGGTAAGTGAGCACTCTGATTTTTAAAAATTTTATTTTAATGGAAGGTGGAAAAATAGAATTAAGCAGGGCTATGCCCAGAATGTATAGGGTTCTTCTATCCTTACTTCCTATTCATACTAAGACCAGGTTCTTAACATATCCAATACTTGCCTCCCTTGTGAAATTCAACTTAAACTGCTCTTCCCATAATTAGTCTTCCTAAATCAACAATTTATTCATGAGTACTGCATTAAATCCCAATTTTTTTTAGTCTGACATAAATGGCATCATCTCTACACTGGTCCCCAGGCTGCCTTTCTAGATGTCTATGCCATTACTTCCCTGACTACACCAACTCTGCTCTTTGTTCAACAGAGTATCTCTATTTTCTGAATCCATATTGCACTTTCCCATCTCTGCATCTTGCTTGTGCCTTTCCCTCTGCTGAAGATGCTCTCCCCTGATACCTCCTGCTCTTGGAACTCATATCTATTCTTTAAGGACCATGGCCAATGCTACTTCTTCCACAGCATTCTCTATTCAGGAAAGGAACAAGCTCTTCTGTTCTCATTCCTACAAAACTGTAACCTAACCACTCATGGAGCACAGACCATGCACTGCCTTGATTTGAGGTGTTCAATTTTATTTTGTGTAGTATATTTTATGTCTTCTTTCTTCTGGCTACAACCCTCCCCTAGTTCCTGTCAAGTATAAGGAGTCCATAATATTGAACAAGTGTGTGTGTAAATGGAGTAAAAATGAGGCTGAAACTAAGGACATTTCAAATAAGCACATGCATTCATTCTGGATCTTTCTTTGGAAAGCAAGAATCCAAGGCATAGGAAAATCGTATATGGCTACTTGTCAAACTATTATGTGCATGTGACTCCCCTGGAACTTGTTCAGTTACAGACTCTGATTCCATACCCCTGTGGCGGGGCCTGAGAGTCTGCATTTTTAACAAGCTCCAGGCCATAACAATGCTGCTGGTTCCTTTGAGGGATAAGGCAACAGACCAAATATTTTATTAGCCACAGGTTGAGCTTCCTAGTTGTGAAAAGACTTACTTAAGTTAGAGAACAACAACTAATAAAACAGATCAGGACTTGGAAGTCACAGGTACTAGAGGCATGGGAGGTCAGAAAATGACATGTGGGGATCATGCCAGGGGTGACAACCTATGGATATAACTCTGCATAGTACACCCAAATACACTCAAATAAACACAAAACTGATCAATTATTTTGCTTTGCAAAAACAATTTGCAGACAAGTTTCTAGCCTGAGTTTCACACTAGTTTTGCTGGCCCCAGCCCCTCCCTGTCAGAAATTCTGGCTCTACCATTAGAATGATTATTCTGTCCAGTAGTACAGTGACTTGGCTAATTTTTTTTTCTGGCTCATTTCCATTTTCTAACCAGAGAGAGTGTGCGTAGTCTTTCATATATCATTCACTCATTCATTCACTCAACAAGCATTTGCTAAACACATTCTCTTAGATGCTGGGGACTAAAAGGTGAATAAGACATATCAATAATAAATCCCAACCTTTTAAGACACTCAGCTGCTTTACAGAGGCAATAATGATAGAAGATATGAGCTACTAATAGAGGGGAAAGTTTTTATATCAATATAAATACATACATGTTTTTGAACATAGCACAAAAGTTCCTAGCATAATTTGTGTGAGGTAAAAAAATCTCGCTTTGACTTTTTAATAAATTATGAAAGAAATACATATTAGTTGCAGAAAACTCACTGCTGACAGCTAAGTTTCATTCCAGATAACGCCTTTCCCACTCCATCCTTGCCCAAACTGAGTATCTTTTCATGTTTTTAAATTTCTGCTTCTATTGTGGTCATATGCTTTGTAGGATTAAAAATTATTAAGGAGCTTTATTTTAAAACTGCTCTGTTTGGCATCAACAGTTTCTCGGGAAAAGATTCGCATTAATTGTCCTGACTGCCCAAGCCCTACTAACTTGTCACATCCCAGAATTCTGGAAACTGTTCACGAGTCTCTTGCAAAACTCAACAACGAGAGTATCTTGAAGCAGTATTCTCTCTTCAGAGTCACCAGGGCACCTATGCAGGTGAGGCTGAAGTGCCCAGTTACAGCAGCAATGTGATTCATGACTGTCGCTATCGATTCTAAACCGAGAGGAGGGTTTTAAGGCATGTCTTTTGATTAGAACCAAAGAGCCTTTCTTCACTCCTTAGCTTGGTAGACCTGATGCACATTCAATCGTGTTTCAGTTTCTGAGCTGTTCCTTGGGATTCCCACAATAGTTGTGGGATTTGATTTTACCTCATTGCCTTAAAGGCAGGAATGGAAATGGACTCATGGTCTCCTTGGGTTATTCTCCTGGGTTCACTATTTACAGCTACAGTCTCGTATCTGATTGACTATGCATCTCATCTAGCAACTTCCACTCCGTGATAAGGCCTGAAGTGGATGTTGAGTTTTATGGGTTAGGGGAAATGGAGGCTCATTTGTTTTTGAATTATGTTGATATCTGTCATATAAAGAGAAACTAATCTAAAAACAAATCTACTTGAAGAAAAATAAGCTCACCCCAAGGAGTCCACTCAAATAGTTAAGAAGGGAAGAAAGGTATGCTGATTATGTTTTCTAAATAACAAAATCATCATACCTGGTTTGATCATGGTGGGGATTACAGGGACAACAGGAGACCTGAGTTGACACTGATTATGGTTTCTGTAAAGATTATGCTGGCCAAACTCGGTTATTTCTCCACACGGAGAGGTTTGATTTCTGTTTCTCAACTTTTGCCTCATACCAGGGGGGATTTGGCATCAGTTACTTTGTGGAATAGTTAATCAAAGAGTCACCCTGTACCAAACCCCAGGCCAGCAGCTGTGCACTTCCGCCCCGTGACTCTGCGGTGAGTTTTCCTGAATGTCTTCATAATTTAGGATTTGTGTTCACAAATCATCTATATATATGTATTGAACATAAACTATACATGAGCTGTTGGAATGCATGAGACACTTTTCTTCCCCTCAAGGATTGTGCTGGCCCAGATGCAGTAGTATTTCATTGTAAGTGCAGTTTTCATCAGTAATGTTATGCCTTTGCATAAAATGATCCATAGAGGCTATAAAATATATAAACAAATTTCCTCAGTGGTTGGTGATGGTCCTGCTTTTATCTGAACAAATCCAGTTACATTTGGAATACAGCATGGTGTTTCATTTCTTGGACCACTCTCTAAGAAGAACAAAGTCAACCAGGACTCTTTGAGAGGATGCATCCAGGATTGGGAGGGCGCATTGAAACCATTTGACACACCTGGTGGGAATGCCAGCTGGCACAGTGTGTTGTAACACAATTGGGAAAAATGCATTGAAAGTCTTTTCTCCCCTTTTTACTTCTAATGACAGCTTTATGAAGAATAATTCACACACCATAAAACTGACTTTTTTAAGGTATCAAATTTAGTGGCTTTTTAGTATATTCTCAGAGTTGTGCCACCACCGTTTCTAATTTTAGAATATTTCATCAGCCCCTAAAGAACCCCCATACCCATTAGCAGTCATTCTCCTTGCCCCCCTACCCAAGACCCTGGACACTATTTGCTCTCTATGTCTTTCCATTTGTTTAGAACTTAGTTTCTTTCAACAATGTTTTGTAATTTCAGTATACAAGACCTTCATTTATTTGTACACCTAAATATTCTCTTGATGTTACTATAATGTATTTGTCTTTTTAATTTTATTTTTGGACTGTTCATTGTAAATTTATAGAAATGCAATTGATTTTTATATATTGACCTGTATCTTGTAAACTTGCTGAACTGATTTATTAGTTCTAACAGTTTCCAGTAGATTTCTTAGGATTTTCTATATACAAGATCATGTCATATGCAAATAGAGATAGATTACCTCTTCCTTTCTAATCTTCCTTTCCTTTCCTTTCTCCTTTTCTCTCTCTTTCTCCTCCTCCCTCCCTCCCTCCCTTCCTTCCTCTCTCTCTCTCTCTCTCTCCCTCCCTCTCACTCTCTCTTCCTTTCTTTTCCTCTTTCTTCTTTCTTCTTCCTGGCTAGAACTTAGAACTTTCACTGCAATGTTAAAGAGAGGAGAACAGACATCCTTATCTTATTCCTGTTTTTAGGGAGAAAGCATTCAGTATTTTTATCATGTAATATGATGTTAACTGTAGGTTTTTCATAGATGACCTTCATAAAGTTCTATCGTTAGTTTGTTGAATGTTTTTTCTATGAAGAAAGAGTGTTAGAGTTTGTCAAGGGCTTTTTCTGTGTTAATGAGGTAATTATGTGATTTTCCCCTCCTTTAAGCTATTAGTATTGTATATAACAATGATTGATTTTTGTAGGTTAAAACAATCTTCCACTTTGGGGATGAATCCAAATTGATCCTGGTGTATAATCTTTTTTACATGTTGCTATTTCATTTGCCAGTATTTTTTTAAAAGAGTTTTCATCTATATTCAGAAGAGATATTGACCTGTATAGTTTTCTTGTGTTGTCTCTAGCTGATTTTCACATGCATTTAATACTGGCCTCAAAAAATGAGTTGGGAAATTTCCCCTCCTCTTCTACTTCATTTTGGAGGAGTTTGTGAGGGAGTTGATATTCATTCTTCTTTAAATGTTTGATAGAATTCACCAATGAAGCCCCGTGGGTCTGCATTTTTCTTTGTGGGAAGTTTTCTTGATTAATAATTTAATCTTTTATTATAAGTCTATTCAGATTGTTCATTTCTTCTTCAGTGAATTTAGGTAGCTTGTGTCTTCCCAGGAATTTTCTCATTTCATCTAAGTTATCTAATTTGCCAGCACACAGTTATTCATAGTATTCCCTTTTTATTGAATATTTCTGAAAGATTAGAAGTGATGTCCCTTCTTTAATTCTAATTTTAGTATTTTGAGTTATTTTTTCTTGGACATTCTAAGTAGAGTTTTGTTAGTTTTATTGATCTTTTCAAGGAATTAACTTTCAGTTTTATTTTCTTTATTCTTTTTTTCTCTCTACTCTTTATTTTTGCCTTCATTATGCTTGCTTTGGGCTTAGTTTGCTCTTCCTTTTCTTGTTTTCTAAGGTAGAAGTTAGGTTATTGATTTGTAATCTTTTTTCTTGTCAATGATTTGTAGACCATTATTGTCAGCAGACAGGAACTGGGCATAGAATGGTTCTGCCTTGGGCTGGCCTGTAGAGTGTGGTTTCTTGACTTTGTGCAGGAAAGATTTCACAACATTAATCCAAGTGATTTTGAAAGTACACAAGTCCAGGTGATTTTTAGTGCACGTTTATTAGCTGGGGACAGTGAAACAAGGAAGGGCTTAGGATGGAAAAAGCAACAGAATAAACTAATGGACAAAATAGAAGCAGAAGCACAGATACATGGAACAGATTGATGGTGTTGGAGGGAGGTGGGGGGACTGGATGAAAGAAGGTGAAGGGATTAGCCAAAGAACATATATACATGACCCTTAGATGCAGACAGTGATATGGGGATTGCTTGAGGGTAGGGAGGTGGGGACTGGGTGGAGGTAGGCTGGTGGGGAGGGAAGGCAGGAATAAATGTAATAGCATAAACAATAAAAGGCAATTTTTAAAAATTTAAAATAAAAGCTATTCATTATATACATGCACTCATTGAAGAGAGAAGCAACAGGAGAGAGCCTAAGCAGGACTGCTTTGGAAAGAAGTGAGCCCAGGTGGAGCTGCTTTGACTCACTGGGAAGTTAGAGAAGAGGTCCTTGGAGTCAGGTTCAGGGGGTTAGCCTGGCATGACTAACCAATGGGTTCCCTTGGTTAGCCCATTGCTCCCTTGGTTGCAAGTCTCATGGGACCTTTAGAGTTTAGGAAATGCACCCCTGAGAGGGAAGAAAGGCAGGGGTGTGCTCTTGAGGGGGAGAGCACTGAGTTGTAATCTTTTTTCTCTTTTTAACATAAGCATTTACATCTATAAATTTTCCTCTAAGCAATTCTTTAACTGCCTCTCAATAAGTCATACATATTGTGTCTTTGTTCCCATTCATCTCAAAGTATTTTTCAATTTTCCTTGTGATATCTTTGACCAACTGACTACTTAGGCATATATTACTTAATTTCCACATATTTGTGAAATTCTCCATTTTTCTCCCGCTATTCTATTTCTAAAATAACTTCATTGTGGTTAGAGAATGTATGTTGAATGATCTCAATTCTTAAATTTATTAAAGTTTATTTATAGTCTAACATAGGATATATCCTGGTGAATGTTCCATGTGCACTTGAGAAGAATGTGTATTCTGCTGTTGTTAGGTGAAGCATTCAGCAACTGTCAGGTGTAGTTGATTTATAGTGTGGTAGAAGACTTCTGTTTCTTTGTTAATGTTCTGCATAGTTGTTCTATCCATTATTGAAAGTGAGGTTTCCACCTGTTATTGTTGAACTGTCTTGTCTCCCTTGAATTCTGTCAGTTTTTCCTAATGTAATTTGCTCTGTGTTGTTAGGTCATATGCATGTATAGGTGTTGTGTCTTACTAATAAATTGATCCTTTTATTGTTATAAAATGTTTTTCCTTGCCCTGGCTGGGTGGCTAAGTTGGTTGGACCATCATTCCATACACCAAAATGTTGTAGGTTTGATCCCCAGTCAGGGCATATACCTAGGTTATGGGTTTGATGCTGGTCAGGTTGCATACAGGAGGCAACCAATTGATGTTTTTCTCTCACATTGATGTTTCTTTCTTTCTCTCTCTCTTAAAATCAACAAACATATCCTCAGATGAGGATTAAAAAATGTTCTTTCTTCTCTCTAGTAACAATTTTTACCATAAAGTCAATTTTGTATAATAGTTGTATAGCCATTCCAGCTCTCTTTTGGTTAATGTTTACATTGTAATTTTTTCCATCTTTTTACTTTCAACCTATGTATGTTTTTGAATATCAAGTGTGTCTCTCAAAAGCCTTTTATAACCAGTCAGTTGAATGATCTCAGTTTTCTCAAGGAATAATTGGGAAAGCATCTTCACACTATTCTGCAGATCACTCTTGCTCATTTGTCAGTGACATCTTGGGCAGATCACTTAGCTTTCTGGTTATTTTCAGCAAGAGAAACAAATTCACTTAGATAATTAAGGTTCACTCTCAGGTATGAAAAAATTCTGTTCAGTCAATTCTGAATCAGAATTTCTACCTTATATTCAATGCAAAGCCTTCCCTTTCTATAGCTCAACCCTGATCTAGAACTTAAGAGCTGATGTGAGGAAGGGATCAAGGTCTGTTCTTTTATCCTCTCTCCCCCTCCTGCAATCTTTTACTTAATTCTGGATCTTCCAAGTTGAAAGAAGAATGAGAGAGGATTAGAGAAAAGAGTACAGTCTTTTTACATAAGTGAACCTGCAGTTGTAGTTTTCTCTTGGGCTACACTGGCCCCTCTGAAACAGGCTCTAGGGCTGGTTCTGTCAGGTGGTGCAGGCATGAGTTCCTCCTCCTCTTCCTAGTAGGATGGAGTGGTCCCTTGCCGACTCCCTGGAACCACTCTTTTTCAGATTCAGCCCCCACATATTTTTACTGTTAAATGCCTTGTATCTGAGAGTCCCTTTGGGTGGGCACATTCAGAAGAACACTACCTGTTACATTTGCTTGTTCCATGTAAACCTCACACATTTTTATTATGCCAGACAGTGGAGATAGGCTTCCCTTGCTGCCTTTTCTCCTTACCATAATAGGCTGCTGTATCCAATATCCTGCTCTTAGAATGCTCTGAGAGAAAAGCAGATCCAATCTCCATAGCCTAAATTCTAGGATTCACATGCCAAGCATGCCCTCTAACTCCCTTTTTGTGGTCCACTCTAGTTTTGGCACCAGGTAGGCCAATGAATTATGGTAGCTCAGCAGATCCTAGCCTGAGTTGGAGGGGCCAGGCTCTGCTTGGTACCAGGACCTGCTGTCTCTCCAGAAGGTTCTCTTAGAGCCCTTTCCCTGGGTGATTTGGTGATGAAGAGGAGGAGGGAAAGAATGAAGCACCATTCCCCCCAAATTTCCTACATTAGTGAATTTTTCCCACTTAAAAAAATTTCTAATCTTCTCTTCATATTGTCTGCAGATGGGTGATGGAATAATATTCAGGCAATCTGTTTAGGCACATTTTAATAAATTCTATGTGGATACTGTATTCTTAAAATTCTTTAGAAATTGAGGCAACATTTTATTATACTACTCTACACTTAAAAATGTATATACTCTATGACTCTAAAACTTCTCTTCCAGGAATTTACCCTAAGGAGTTAACTGGGGATATATGAAAAGATATAGCTTGAATGTTTAAACAGAACGAATGAGATGCAATCTAGTGTCTAACAAAGAGAACTTCTTAAATAACACAGAGGAATATTAGGTAGCCATTATAAAGATCATAGAAGACTCTTCAATGCCATAAAAGGATTTTTACAATATATTAAGTGACAAAAGACAGTTATAAAATAATATATATAGTGTAATTCTATTTCCTAGAAGAAATATATATGCATAGGAAAAAAGATTAGAAGAAAACAAATCATTGCAGAAAAGATGTACCTTTCATGTAACTACAGGTCTTTTTTTTTCTTTCTGTTTACACATATTCTAAATAACTATTACATGTGTAATAAGAAAGCAAAATTATTTTACTTTTAAATAAAGAGAAGGTGAATGAGGTAAGACTAGCTTTGTCTGATAAAAGTAAACTCAGGTGGACTGTACATAAAGGGCTGCTTTATAGGAGAGTTGAGAACAAGTTTTTTCATTGACCCAAGAGTAGAAGGACAAAAGGTAGATACATTGTATAGACACAAATTTCCACTCAATATAAAGAATTTTCTAATAGAGTTTGTTCCTCAAGAAGTCCTGAGTTTTCCATTACTGGAGGAAATTTAGCCTTGTTTGGGTAGTTGCTTGTAGGAATAACCTAGAGAGAATTGGCTCAGAGCCTGCCTACTGCATGGTGGTAGCATAAAAATGTTGATTGGCTGTGTGTCCACACAAGTGGAAAGCAAGTTGATTTCCATTTACAATCACTGATAATGGTAAAACTCAAACAACATTGTATCTTCTCTCCTTTTTTTAGCCTGTTGCTCTTTGCCAAGGTACTCTGAATGATGAAGGCTTAAGAAAGTTTGTCTCGGTGACTTGTAACTTCTTGGAATCACAGGTATTTTTTATTCTCATTGTCTGTCTTCCTGTGGGGCAAAAGGATTATATTTTAGCAGATTATCTATGTTTTAGCTGTCCCTACCCCATCCTCTCCTTTTATTTCCTGAAATCCATGCTCACCACTTTATTCAGGCTGCCCTGAGTTCATACCCTTAGGATAGTTGGTTAAAAACTTATCAGTCTGTGTTTTTGTTGCAATGTGCTACTGCAGAATAAATAAGACTCCTTCAGAAATAGGGACTGACTAGCTTGCATGGCTTAGGCCTCCGAGACATTAAATTCAGTGTCCCAAAGACCCTTATAGTGAACTGGAGAGAGAAGTTATTTCCATGGAAATATTCAGTCCCTTTCCAGAAGTATTTATTGAGCACTTACTATGAGGCAGCTTGGTATAGTTGAAAGGATGGTTGAGACAGGCCACCTGGGTTCCGGTCCTGTTCTGCTACCTGTGAGCTGTGTGACCTGGACAAATTCTTACCTCTCTGAGTGATGGTTGCCTCATCTATGAATGGGATTGCGGTGCCTACCTCATTTAGTTCCCTGTGAGAAGCAAGTGAGAAGACCTGGATAAGGACACTGTATTGGACCTGGCACAGAATAAACAATTAGTAAAAGGCAGATGTTGCTACCACTACTAGGAACAGGGAGATGGCTCACTGGGGACTTTGAATAAGCCATTCAACTTCTCTGGATCATCAATCCATTCTAGATTTGTGAGACTTGCAATCAAGCTTCTACCAGTCTTGGTTCCCCCTGGCCCTTATCTGTTTTGCTTCATAACCTGTTAACCAGAGGCCCATCCCTTTAGCTAGTCTCCGTTTGAAACACTGTCAGAAAGGCACAGAATACCTTAGCCTGGCACCAGGCACAGCAGGGATTTCCTTGGTGGACATTCCCCTTATTGAAAGCCTTCTTATTTTAGGCTCCAACCCCTGGAAGTGAAACTTCTACTGCTAACCAGGGACCTGTGAACCTCCCTAAGGTGGAAAAGTCCCAGGAGAAAAATGCAGAATCCATTTGCTCACCCTCCAGAGCTGTGCCAAGAGGGTCTGTCCAGTACCTTCCTGAACTGGATGATAAGGAGCCTGAAGATTCCCAGGAAAGGGGTCCTGTTGAGGCCTTCCCTGTGCAGCTGGATCTAACCACAAATCCCCTGGAAGAAACCCTCGATCTCTCCTTCCTCTTCCTGGAGCCTATGAGTGAGAAGCTGGTTGTCCTGCCTTTCCCCCCCAAAGAGCAACATTCTGCTGAGTGCCCAGGACCAGCCCAAAAGGCCAACCCGCTTGTTCTCCCACCGTGAGAACCACGTAGAGAATTCCATGTGGATGCGGCACCATGCGGGAGATGAGAGGTCGCAGGGAAGGGAGACGGAGAGACAAAGGGTTTGGACATAGACAATGGCTAATAAAGTGTGTCATTTTGACTCTCCTTCATCTTGTCATTTTGGCTGGAAGTGGAAAGGAGGTGAAATCCTCCACTCATACACTGAGCTGCATACCTCCTAAACCATCTAAGATATTCCGTGGGTAGATGCCACTTACGTATTCCACCTTTCCCTTTGTAATGATTATTGACTTTTAACTAAGTGTCTCTGATGTAGGGCCTGCCATTCTTAGGCATTCCCTCCTCTTTCTGGGAAAGAGCATACTGTGATTATTTTGATCAAAATGAGATGAAAATTGAAGGATACCAAGAGACTGAGATTCATCACAGTTTCACACTCCCTTTATTTCATAATTATTTTAACACCAAGGGTTGGTCAGATATTGTCTGCACAGCCATCAGCCTGAAGGTGGATTTTTTTTTTACTTGTCTGAGCTTCCAAGCACAGAACTCAATAAAGTCACTTAGCAATGGGGTAGGTGGAAGAGACGGTTGCCTGTGGCCTGTGGTTGAGCCTGGGGAGAATGAGATATTGTTCCAAGTTTGAGAGCTGTCTGGCTTACTTAATAGTTTTGCTCAGAGAAGAAATTAAGAGTCCAGATAACATTCATTCTCAATTTTTTCACTTAAAAAAAGAAAATAAATATATATATAACATGTAGTATTATATACATGTATATGTATATTATGTTTATATGCATATATACACACACAAATGTATGTAATATATACAGTTATATACACACATACATATTTTTAATTTTAGAAAATTTATATCTCATAGCTCCCCAATATTTCATTCCCTGAATATTTTATTTTATTTTATTTTTAATTATTTTATTGTTGTTCAATTACAGTCATCTGCATTTTCCCCCCACTACTCCCCCCCCACTCCAGCCAAACCCACTTCCCTCCCTTGCTTCCACCCTCCCCCTTGGTTTTGTCCATGTGTCCTTTATAGTAGTTTCTGAAAACCCTTCCTCCCATTGTCCCCTCCTCCCTCCCTTCAGGCTATTGTTACATTGTTCTTAATTTCAATGTCTCTGGTTATATTTTGTTTCCTTTTTTCTTCTGTTGATTATGTTCCAGTTAAAAGTGAGATCATATGGTATTTGTCCCTCACCGCCTGGCTTATTTCACTTAGCATAATGCTCTCCAGTTCCATCCATGCTGTTGCAAAGGGTATAAGCTCCTTCTTTCTCTCTGCTGCATAGAATTCCATTGTGTAAATATACCATAGTTTTTGGATCCACTCATTTGCTGATGGGCACCTAGGTTGCTTCCAGCACTTGACTGTTGTAAACTGTACTGCTATGAACATTGGGGTGCATAGGTTCTTTTGGATTGGTGCTTCAGGGCTCTTAGGCACACATATATCTTTTGAAATATGAGAGGTGTTATGTGCTGAACTGTGACCACCAAAATTCATATACTGAAGTCCTAACCCCCAGTACCTCAGAATGTGACTGTATTTGGATATGAAGTCTTTAAAAAGGTAATTAAATAAAATGAAGTTATTAGAGAGGGATCTAATCCAATATGACTGGTGTCCTTATAAGAAGAGGTGATTGGGACACAGATGAGCACAGAGGGAAGACCATGTGGGGACACGGAAGGTAGCCACCTACAAGCTGAAGAGAGAAGCCTCAGAAGAAACTAACCCTGTGACACCTTGATTTCAAACTCGTAACATCCAGGATTGTGAGAACATTAATTTCTGTTATTTGAACCACCCAGTTTGTGGCACTTTGTTATGGCAGCCCCAGCAAACTAATACAACAGGGAATTTGCAGATATAACTATTGTCCTCTGTCCTGGCAGCTGTTTCTTAGAAGAGGCACGTAGGCTTTGGCATAATTTGCTTAAGAGCAGTAGGCAATATTCACACTCAATTACTCTTCTCTGCTTCCTAAAAGAAGGAAAAATACGTACAGTGTCATGTGGAGTTTTAAACCCTATTTCAATCAAAGTCTGGCAAGAAATACAATTTTACTCAGATAGTTTAACTGAAGAAACTTAACAAAGGGAATGAAACCTTATGGGCAAGTTAAGGGAACAACAAGGGGTGCTGAGACACCTGCAAAAGAGCAGCAGTGGGAGGGCTTGACCACTCTAGGCCTGAGAAAGCTGGAGGCAGAGTGGCCCTACCCAAGCCCCTGGGGAGCTGGAGCTGTTGGAAAAGGGGCCCCTTGGCAGGAACAGCCCTGGAGAAGGGTGGAGCCACTGCCAAAACCTAGTGCTGAAGTGGGCAAGAGCAGGGAACAAACACCCTGACCTCTCTCTCCTTTCCTCTGATATCCTCCTCCCATTGGCTTTCTGACTCTAATAGTCAATTAGCCTGCAGGGGAGCCTGGGTCACTCAATCTATAGGAGTTGGCCTCCTGAAAAGACAAAGAATGGACCTGGGGGCAAACAGAGGAAAACCACTGCCAGCCCCATATAGAATTTCCCAAAGGTGTTCTATAACACCCTTGTATACTTTTTTTTCAGTAAAAATGGGTGTGGAAGGACCCTGGACTTTGTGTCCCCTTGTGTCCTTTGCTGAATGGACAAGAGCACCATCCACAGAGAGGATACAGGAAGAAAAGTAGGTTTGACTGAGGAGTTGCTGAGCTGACTTTCTTAAATTCAAAGGAAGCATTATTGTTGACACTTACCCTCTTTCGATCATCTGACAATGCTGACTCTTTCTCTTTCTTTAAATTTTCTCAAGTAGACTTTGTCCTAAATCCAGGTCCTTCTCCTACCCTTCTGACAACTTGTCCTAAGGCATTTAGGTTCCTCTTTGGCTCATCTCTTAGATGCTGTTTATCCAGTTTTTGAATCTTGATGTATTTTTTCTTACTCTGAAAACTTCATGTAGGCAAACCAATCCAATAGTCTTGTTAATAGTCTCAAAAATGCTGTAATCATTAATCATTTGAGGCCCTTGTATTCAAATAATCAGTGTTTGCAAATTGCTGATGTTAATCTTCTGTGCTAGAACTTCAAGATATGGACATTTCTTGTAATGTGGTATTAAGAGTTCTTTTTGACGAGTCTTTAAAAGTAACTTCTATAACAATAAGAAAATGAGTGACCCAATTAAAAATGAACAAAAGATTTGAAAAGACACCTCATAAAAAGATGTATGAAGGCAAATAAACATAGAAAAAGATGCTCCATATCACATGTCATTAAAGAGTTGAAAATTAAAATGATGATATAGCATTATTTATCTATTAGAATGGACAAAATCTAGAACACTAACAATACCAAATGCTGGTGAGAATGTGGAGCAACAGAAACTCTCATTCATTGCTGGTGGGAATGCAAAATGGTACAGCTACTTCGAAAAACAATTTCTCAGTTCTTGCAAAACTAAACATACTCTTACTATATAACCCAGCAATTGTTAATATTTACCCAGATGAGTTTAAAACTTATGTCCACATAAAAACTTGAACATGGATGTTTATGGCCGCTCTACTCATAATTGCCAAAACATGGAAGAACCTAAATACCTTTCAGTAGTTGAGTGGATAAACTGTGGTACATACAGGCAGTGGAATATTATTCAGTGCTAAGAAGAAATTAAGCCATGAAAAGATATGAAGGAAACTTAAAGGCCTATTACTAAATGAAAGAATCAAATTTGAAAAGATGACATATCTTATGATTCCAACTACATGATATTTTGGGAAAGACAAAACTATAGAAACAGTAAAAAGATGAGTGGTTTGGTGGTAGAGAGGGATAAACCGGCAGAGCACAAAGTATTTTAGGGCAGTGAAACTGTTGTGTATGGTACTATAATGGTGGATACAGGATATTACACATTAGTCTGAACCCATAGAATATATGACACCAAGAATGAACGTTAATATGAACTATGAGCTTTAGCTGATAATGATGTGTCAATGTAGGCTCATTGATAAGAAAATGTACCACTCTAATAAGCATATTGATAGTGGAGGAGGCTGTATGGGGGGGAGTGAGCAGGGAGTATATGGAATTCTTTTTTATTAAGTGTCTTCTTTACAAAAAACTGGATATTATAAAATTCTGTCAGCTGATCCAGTGATCCCCAAAGAAATCAGAAATTTATAAAGATGTTCATATTAGCATTATTTATGAGAATAAGAACAAATATTGGAAACAACATACATGACCAAAAATAGGGAAATATTAACATATTACAAGCACATATAACATACAATACGACATGATCTTTGAAAATAATCTTTCTGAATAATATTTAATGATTTAGGAAAGTCCTCATGTATAACCTTAAGGTAATTAAAGTTATTAAAAAACCTCAAATTTAGCCCTGGCTGGTGTGGCTTGGTGGATTGAGTGCTGGCCTGTGAACCAAAAGGTCACAGGTTTGATTCCCAGTCAGGGGTCATGCCTGGGTTGTGGGCATGATCCCTGACTGGGAATCAAACCGGTGATATCGATGTTTCTCTCCCTCTCTTTCTCCCTCCCTTCCCTTCTCTCTAAAAATAAATACATAAATTTTTTTTAAAACCCTCAAATTAAAAAAAATAAAATCTTATTTTAAAAAATCCCAACACAACATTTATAAAGCTTATGTGGCTTCAAGCAATATCCTTCAAAAATAGAGATTGTAAGTAAACATTCAGTCCCTGTGGAAGAAAAAAATACCTGTATGTACAGAATAATCCCAATAATATACAAATACATGTTATAGAGATTCAAATAGAAATGTCTATGAAGACATATAATTGTTAATTTTTCTCATAGTAGTAGAATTAGAGGTGAGTTTTTCTTTATACTTTTTGTATTTTCCACATTTCTAAATCTTATATGGCTTCTACTAATACCCCTCAAAAATAGAGATTATAAGTAAACACTCAAACACAGTGGAGGGAAGAGAAGCTTTAAAGAATAAACATTGTGTTAATTGGCTCTTTCTTATCCTATAGTCAGGATACCCAGAAAGAACCTGAACTCTAGAATGAATGCATGAAGGTGGAGATCTATCTATCCCTGTCTTCCCTTATAACCATCTTGTGAAAAGTTACCACTTCCGTCTCCATTCCACATCTGAGGCCATTCTCTGGCTCAGGACTGTCAGGAAGCTTTCCCAAAGCCAGTGAGAAGCTTCACCAAAGCTAAATGGCACTTCATAGATCAGAGAGGTTGCCAGGATAGACTCTCTGGCAATCATTCTGTCTCCTCAATCAGCCCCCCAAGATGTCTCATCTGAAGCTACTCCAGTTACTGGAATGGCATCACTAGTATTGTGCATAGGGTAAATGGAAGCAGTCTGGCTTCCTCACCCAGGTGTCTGGGTAACTAAGGGAAGCAGTTTCACATAACCTTAAGAATGGGCCTGATCACAATTTACAATAGTGAAGTACTGGAAGCAACCTAAGTGCCCATCGGCAAACGAGTGGATCCAAAAACTATGGTATATTTACACAATGGAATTCTACGCAGCAGAGAGAAAGAAGGAGCTTATGCCCTTTGCAACAGCATGGATGGAACTGGAGAGCATTATGTTAAGTGAAATAAGCCAGGCAGTGAGGGACAAATACCATATGATCTCATCTTTAACTGGAACATAATCAACAGAAGAAAAAAGGAAACAAAATATAACCAGAGACATTGAAGTTAAGAACAATCTAACAATGGGCAGGGGGGAGTGGGGAGGGGACAGTGAGGAGAGGGGATTATAGGAACTACTATAAAGGACACATGGACAAAATCAAGGGGGAGGGTGGAGGTGGGGGAGGGAGGGGGGTTCGGCTGGGGTGGGGTGGAGGGATGGGGAGAAAAGACACACAACTGTAATTGAATAACAATAAAAAATTAAAAAAAAAAGAATGGGCCTGATAAGTAGTGTTCTCATAGCCTTGACACTGGGTCCAATAAATGGTTCCCATAACATTGAGTGGGCTCCCGTGGGCAGAATCACGCTGTGTTATATAATATCCTGGCTTTCTGCCGGCTTTGTCTGAATGTAGTATAAAGAAGGTGGGGGCTTCCCACTGGGGACACATGCAGCTTGCAACATGCGTGGATCGCCCTCCATTGAATAAAGACATGTCAAGCATTCTCACAGCTCCACTCATTTTCTTCCATCTGACCGAATCCAGACTGGACCTGCCAGGCCTTGACAGGCTGCAAGACATTGTGTCTCTATTTAATACTCAGTAAAGCAAGAGAAAGAGAAGGCATGGCTCTTGTGAGTACCCATAAATCTTAGCAAAACAGTAGTGTAGGAAAAGCTTATTATCATCCTTAGTGACTTTTCCCTTTCCCATCCATCTCCCTTCATTAGCATTTGGCTTGCACAGGGCACTCCATATTGGATATGGACAATATAGCAATAATAGGAAGGCTTAATGAAGGACTCAGTTCAATGAAACATAAAACAGGTTTTGCTTTAATCAATAGCTTTCCCCCTACCTACCTTTTTTAGGGCACCTTAATGATACCTTGACCAGATTCCATACTATCCCTGTCATTCTAAGTTACCCCAGAGTGATACTGTTTGGATATTTAAAAGCTAGTGTTGTTAATGTTAAAAGTCCAATCTCAAACACAATTCAAAAAGTGTTTCTTCCACTGTTAGCACTTGCTAAACCAATCTGTGACTCTGAGAAATGAAATCTGCTTTTCATGTACCCTGCCCTTCCCTCTCTCTTCAAACTCTTTCCCTCAAGGTTCTGCCCATGGCCCCAGTAGTCCTCAACCTTGACTGCACGTTGGAATCATCTGGGAGTTTTAAAACTACCAATACGTGGGTCCACCCCCAGAGACCCTGGTTTAATTGCTTTGGGGGGAGGGCTAATCATATGGATTTTTCAGGTGACTCTGGTATAAAGCCAAGTGTGAGAACTATTGCTGTCAACATTTACAGACACTCACCATAGAGAAGAGAGCAGGAGGGAGGTACTATCTGAATGACTGGTAGTGGGAAAGAAACCTCTGGGCCTTTCTGATGCTGCTGGGTTCTACTGCTATGAAGTGACCTTACAAGCATATTAGTTTCTTTGGAGGAATAGGGCTGAGGAATCAGCTTAATTCCAGCTCTGTCCTACAATTCTGAGCCAATGGTATAGTCTCTCTAACTCCTTCTCTGGGATGGGTGGGCATCAAATGGCTTGACTTCTACCTTCACCATGGTTCTTTTCCACATGAACCAATTTTCTTTTTTGGCCACGCTTTAAGAGCCATGGAAAACTGGAAAGATATGGGGTGTCCCCAACTTCTTCTCAAGCATAATAATAATAACAAAAACAACAATAATAACAAATAGCATCATTTATTCAGCACCTGAATTCGTGCCAAGAATTGTATTGGTTACATTATTTTTTCTTATTTAATTATCATACAATCTTGCTAAGAGGTATTAACCCCCATTTTATATATGAGGAAACTAAGACTCAGAGAAGTTTCATAGCTTACCCAGCATCACACAGTAGGAGAATAACAATGCAGAGTTGAAATTGAGATCTGACTTCAAAGCAACAACCTCTTCATCATTCTGTTCTACCTGAACTCAGTTCCTATTTGGTGTTAACTGTCTGAACAGAGGTGTCCAACCTGCAGCCCACGGGCTGCATGAGGCCCAGGATGTCTATGAATGAGGCCCAATACAAAATTGTAAATTTACTTAAAATATTATGAGATTCTTTTGTTTTTGTTAGTGTTTGTGTATTTAATGTGCAGCCCAAGACAACTCTTCTTCGTCCAGTGTAGCCTAGAGATGCCAAAAGGTTGGACACCCCTGAGACCTCTCCCTTAAATAATACAGCTGCTTTCTACTAAAGACTTCTAGTGCTATAATCTAAAGAGGGTACTGATGGTGGTAGTTTCTGGCTGAGACAGGCAGGCGGATGGAGGAAAATTACTTTACTCTTAACCCGACCCCTCACACTAACGAGGCAGTGCTTATGGTCAAAAACAGACTTTGGATCTGGTACCTACTAGAAATATCCAGATTTGTGCATATCACAGTTTCACCCACTCACCAGAACATCTCAACATTCTGTCCCCAGGATCCATTAATCATTTACAGCATGTTGACAGACATTTTAACCAGGGGTCAAGGTGAACATCACTGGTTACACAACAAAAATGGACAAAAACCATTTAATTAATTGTGTGTGTGTATGTGTATTTAAAAGTTTGTATGAAATTCTCTGCTGTGGTATCCCATAGCAAGGGATGGTTTTCCGATTTTAACACAATGAAGGCATTCACAGCAGCTCGGCTTTCCATCCTTTTAATCACCCTGCAGTATTCCTGTGCTGTGAGTCCCATAGACTGCAATGCTACTGAGCCCCTGGCCGGGAAAGCTCTAGACCTGATCAATAAAGGACGTCAGAATGGCTACCTTTTCCAGTTGCTGAGGGTTGCTGATGCCCACTTGGACAAAGTGGTAAGAAATTGCTGAGGGTAGAGCTTAGCTGGAAAACCATGCACTGGGGAAAATGTGACTCTGGTCTATAAGCCTATTGCTTTGCACAATGGAATGGCTTTGGTTAGAGTTTTCCATTTAGTTTCTGCTGCTGGCTCTAAACTGTTTTGTTTTTTTCAAACTAACATTTGTTATTAGTATGTCCTTAACTGTGAATCAATCTGTGAATACTTGTAGCACTAATGCTGAATCCAATCAAATGCTAAGTACTATAAGAGAAAAATTAGAATGAACTGTGGTGCTTGTCCTCATGGGAATAATCATTAGCTCACACACACATAATAGACAAACTGTGCAAGGTAAGATATATTTAAATGACCAAGTGAGTGGTATAGATGCTGGACAACTTAATGAAATGTGATCTATTATAATTGAATGAGAGAAGGCTTTATTTGGGCCCCTGCAAATAAACAGTATTTAAGTAGGAAGATGGCCTGGGGAATTAAAAGAATACCACCTCTATGTGGGTAAGAAAGCAGGAAGGAGGGCATTAGGGAGTAATTAAATATAAGCAGGGGTATTCTAGAAGTTCTATGTGAGATTTGGCACAGCTAGCAGGGTGGAAAAAAGAATGTAGACTTATCCTGATGCAAAGCAAGCCTACTGTCTTCACTTAGATCAGCAATTTTCAACCAGTGTGCTGCAAGAGGCACACTGGTGTGTCACAAAAATTTTTAAAACATGCAATATCCAACTATTTAGTCAAGGGCACTGACCTCTTTTTTCTTAGATTATCAAATTAAAAAAATGACAATAGCCAATATAACAATAGTCACCTGGTATGAATGAATCAAAATTATACCAATTTTTTTCAGATCAGCAAAAAAAATTTTTTTTGGTGTGCTGCAGAATTTTAGTAGTTAGTTTATGTATGCCATGAGATGCAAAAGGTAGAAAGTCACTGACTTAGCAAAAGACCTGAACAGACACTTTTCCAAGAAGGACATACAGAAGGCCCAGAGACATATGAAAGGAAGCTCAGCATCACTAGCCATCAGAGAAATGCAAATTAAAACCATAATGAGATACCACTTCACACTGGTCAGAATGGCCATCTAAACAAATCAACAACTTGTTAGTGCTGGCAAAGTTGTGGAGAAAAGGAAACCCTAGTACATTGTTGATGGGAATGCAGACTGGTGGAGCCACTGAGGAAAACAGTATGGAATTATCTCAAAAAACTAAAAATGGAACTGCCTTTTGACCCAGATTCCACACCAATTCAAAAGAATCTATGGACCCAAAGTTCATAGCAGCACAATTTACAATAGCCACATGCTGGAAGCAACCTAGGCACCCATCAGTAAACGAGTGGATCAAAAAACTATGGTACATTTACACAAAGGAATACTGTGCAGCAGAAAGAAAGAAGGAGCTCCTACACTATGCGACAGCATGGATGGAACTGGAGAGCATTATGCTAAGTGAAGTAAGCCAGGCAGTGAAAGACAAATACCATATGATCTCATCTATAAGTGGAACCTAATCAACAAAACAAACAAACAAGCAAAATATAACCAGAGACATTGAAATAAAGAACAAACTGACAGTAACCAGAGGCTGCAGCGGGGGGAGGGGGGATTGGTGAGGGGGAGATAACAGGGGAAAGAAGGGAAAGGGTCTTCAAGAACATGTATAAAGGACTCATGGACAAAGCAAAAGGCGGGTAGGATTGAGGGTGGGGGTGGATAGGGCAGGGGAAAGTGGTGGTGGGAAAATGGAGGCAACTGTATTCAAACAACAATAAAAAAATGATTAAAAAAAAGAAAGAAAATCACTGACTTAGATCATATGCTTATTTGGAGTAGATTTTAGGGCTTGATAGAGATTATGGAGGGTGGCCTCCCTCCCCAATCCCCCAAAATAAACTACCTTTTGGAGAACCACTAAAATCAAGGAGGCTAGAAAACAGCACCACAGAGGACAAGCAGATAACTTTATACTTGAAAGTATTAGATGTGGAGGCACTACAGGTTACCGAGAATGAGTGCAGGGATTTAGGACTCAACCAGCAATTCAGTGGCTACTAGTCACATTCCGGGCCCTCTGCCACATAATAGGACACAGGATGAACTGGCCCAGTGCTACCTCTAAATGTAGTGTAAGCGGGGAGGAGCACAGTGTGCCTGGGAAGATGGATGCAGGTGACATGGACATGAACTATAAAGCTATTTACATGTTCAGGAATGAGGAAATGAAGACCAGACCCAAGCAGTGAAATTTAGGTCAATGAAAATGAAGAAATGACATGAGACATTTCAAAGAAATACATTCCATAGGGAGGGGTGGGAGGATCAGTGTTTCTCATTTCAATGTTTCTCTCTTTTTCAAATCAATAAAAAGCACGTCCTCTGGTGATGATTAAAAAAAGAAAGAAATCAAGAGATTGCTTCTATTGAAAACATACTAGGCACCCACATGCTCCTCACCTGTTGCTTTCTTGGAATTTCTTAGGAATCCACAGCTGTCTATTACTTAGTCTTAGATGTGAAAGAATCTGACTGTCCAGTCCAATCCAGGAAACACTGGGATGACTGTGAGCCAGCTCTTTCTAGACGTCCATCTGATATAGTAAGTAACCATGATACCATTCTCTTCTTATCATTCTTGACTTCTATCTACTCTATTTACTCAGGGTAGCTGTCTGCCTAGGCTAACACAGCACAAGAGTAAGACCAGTTTCTGTCTTTTGACTCATGAAGATTATGTCAGCCTTGATTAATATTCTCTTGAGAGCCATACCCACAAACCTGTTCAAAGTAGGTCATTGGGGCTTGTGGTCCCTTGTATAGCATGACCAGCTGCGAGACCTCGTGCAAATGACCTAATGTTGCTAGGCCTCTGTCTTCTTCACTGTAAAATAAGAGGAAGACTTTAGAATAGATAAACTCTAAGATCCTTTATGGCCCTGACAGTCTATGGGTGTAGGAACCTATGAATCTGTAAATGTGTCTGATGAAGGCTGGTCCCGTTAGCAGGAATGGCCAAAGGGATTAGTTGCAATTACCATGAGGAATGGGGTCTTGTTCTGCACATTGAATGTGGGTACTCAGGTCCCAGGCTTTCTGCCCCAAGAGGAGAACACAAAGATGAAGAGGCACAGATCTAAGATTTCAGTTCCAGAAAATAGGACATTTACATACCTAGAAATTTTAGCATTTCTTCGTCTTGAAAATGTTTAAGATATAGTCATGATCTGCTTAAAGAGTTTCTCCCTAGTCCTCTTAAGGGTTTTGGACTCCTATAGCATCTAACTCACAGGAACAGATTAAGAAAATACAGGTTTTTGAAAGAGGATTTGTTGAGAGAAACTGCAAATAAATTTTAAGTGGATAATAGGGTATGTTGTATCACTTCTTTGTTTCTTCATATCCAACCTGAAGAAAGCAGTAACCAATGACAAACTCCTCTTTCTTACAGGTGATTGGACAATGTAAGGTAATAGCTACAACATGTTTGAGTGAATTTCAGGATCTTAGAGTGAATGACTTCAACTGTACCACAAGCTCTGGTATGGCAATCTATTAAAATGCTACTTAATTATAGATTAATATAGAGTTCAATCAGATAGTGGTATTTAATGTATAAAACTATGATGTACATATTAAAAATGATGCCTACACACATGGAATTGATTATTACTTACTCTCCTGAGAAAAGAAGCAAGAGGGGTTCCCCTGTTATATCGGTGTGCTTTTTAAAAAAGAAATTCTATATATAAAAAGAAATCTACACAAGGCAGTATGGCATCATTGTAGAGAACATGGGCTCTAGGGTCAGATTTGCTGGAATCTAAATCCCAACCTCTTCATTTAGAAGTTGCATGGTCTTGAGGGTAAGTTAATTACCCTCTTTAAGCATTCCTCATTTGTAAAGTTAGTAATAGTCTTAGCTTTTTGGACTTTGGTTAGAATTAAATAAGATGCTCTGTGTAGTATACTTCCAGAGTACTTAGCACTCAGCATCTAAGTTATGCATTAATACTACAGTTTACAAAGCAGTTATACACATGTCATCTCATTTAATCTCACAACAAGACTGAAAATTATGATACTTTCTATTTTAGAGTTAAAATAACTGAGGTTCAATGACTTGACCTCAGGCACACAGTCAAAATGTGGTGAACATAACCTTACCCTGCCAGTGTTGAATATAAATTCCATGCTCTTACTATTTACTTTTTCAAAAAGAATTAGCATAGAATTCTTTTAAAATGGCAAATCTCAAAATGATTCAGTATATAAAAATTCAACAACGAAGCAAATCCTTCAGGAAGTTGCTTTAAAGATTGAGCTGAAGATTGAGAGAAGAAGATATTCTCTCGGTAAAACTTCATGTTAATGATGCTCTCCCTCCTTGGCAGAGATAGGAAGAATTCATTAAAATATTAACACTCTAGGAATGATGGGAGTGGGGCATCATGAATAGGGTCACAACAGAAACTTGAGCACCAGAAGGATCTGGGTTTAAGTTTAGCTCTGCTGATGATTGACTGATTTCTGTAACAAGTTTCTTAGCCTCTCCAAGCCTCAATTTCCCTATCTGTAAAACGGAAGCTTTTGTTGTTCTTGCCACCATGCTTATACATATTTAGTCACAGCATTGACATTGCTGTTCCCAACCCAGTAACCACAAAGCTGCCATCTTCTTTCTCCAGTCTTCTCTGCACTGGCCAACACTAAAGACAGCCCAGTGCTCTTTGATTTCTTTGAGGATACTGAACTCTACAGAAAAGAAGCAGAGAAAGCCCTTGCGAAGTACAAAGAGGAAAATAGTGACTTTGCCTCTTTCAGAGTGGACCAAGTGGAGAAAGTTGCAAGAGCGGTGAGTCTGCAATAATGTCCCGCTAGAGTCTGAGGCCCAGGCTCCGACAGTGCAGGCACAAATTCAGTAGCACTGACCCTCGCCAGTGACTTCACTTGGCCACCTGTTTTTATTATTATAATTAAATTTTTTTTCAGTTACAGTTAACATTCAATACTGTATTAGTTTCAGGTATACACATATTCAAAGAGATATATGCATCCTTATATTCACTGCAGCATTATTTTACAATAGCCAAGATATGGAAGCAACCTAAATGTATATTGATAGACAATTAGAGAAAGATGTGATATATATATATATATAGAGAGAGAGAGAGAGATATCTATATATAGATATATATAATGAAATATTACTCAGCTATAATAAAGAATGAAAATTTTTTTTTACCATTTTGACAACATGGATGGACCTAGAGGATCTATGCTAAATGAAAGAAGCCAAAAAAGAAAGTCAAATACCAGCTGTTTTTAAAATTGAGAACCCCTGTTGCAGTATCTAGAGATAGGCAGCAGATACCACAGAAATGCCCTCCTACAATTTTTTATTTTGGGGAGTCGTGAGTAATGTGATATCTAATGGGGAGGGGGAGAAACCCAAGCAAACAAAAAAAAGAGCAAAAGACAGAAGAGCAAATTAGGGTTCTGTGAATCATTAAAATCACCTGGTCCTAACCTCCTTGTATTATGATGGAAAACATGCTCAGTGGTATGGCTGGAGCTAGACAGTGCTTCCTTCCAGTTCAGGGACACATGTGCATCCCACACAGAGTGGTCTCGTAGAGAAGCTGGTTGACGTTGTCTTGTATTTTGAAAATATAAAATTAAATACATTATGGTGCATACAAGCAGTGGAATGAATACAGTGCAATTATTGAAATGAATGTTTTGGACCTACATGCATGGGAAAGAGTTTCAAGATACATTGCTAAGGGGGAAAGCAGGTTACAGAACAATACTTAGAGTATGAGACCCTTTACATTAAATAATTAGATATATTTGTATATACACAACATATTTAGGAAAAGACTAGAAAGAAAAACACATCAAATGAATGATAGTGGGACCTGTGAGAAGAACAGCCTGAAGTACAGGAAGAAGGACTTTTCACACTATGCTTGATTATGTCTGTATCATCTGAACCTTTTCAATAAAATAGTATTCACCTTATCACTTATGTGATAAATTTTAAAAGGGAAGAGACAATAAGAAAAATAGCACATATTGGTGATTTTGAATCCTCATAGTGACTTTATAATATATTAACTAGTAGGTATCTACTGCTGTTTTTTTTTTTTTAATGTTTCTGAAACTCCTTTGATCCTATTTGTTCTAGAGAGGAGGGGAAAGAACCAATTACTATCTGGACTTCTCTGTAAGGGACTGCTCTCATCACCATTTTCCCAGGCACCATAATGTGAGTATATCAGATATCTGTGAAATAGTAGGTAATATTTAGAGACTAATTATGTGCCAGATACCCTTGTGAGGGCTTTACACATATGCTAACCTATTACCCCTATGAACTAGATATTATTTATGTCTCCACTTTGCATATGGGGAAACTGAAACACAGAGAATTAAGTGAATCATGACAATGTCACTTTTTAAAATATACATGATATATACCTAAAATTAACACTGAGGGGTTTTATTTTAACTCATTAGGGTTAAAGCTTAATCCTAATGAGTTAAAAAAAACTTAGCTAAACTAATAACTGGAATGCATTAAGAACCTACACTGATGGGTGCTTTCATTTACTTTATCTCATTTACTCCTCACAGTGATTGATCCCATTTGATAAATTGGGAGGGAATAGGATCAGTAAAGTAAGGGTCTTACCCAATGTTCACAACCAAGCTGATATCAGAATCCATTTCTATGCTCAGGCCAGTGGGATTTTTCCCTTAATAACTTATAAATTGACACTCATGTGCCTGCAGGAAGATGTTATGAATGATACACAGCATTCACATAGTAACTTATAGTTTATAAAACACTTCCACATATGTTATTGCCTTGTTGGAGCTCTGTGACAACCCCATTGAGGACAAACAAGTGTCTGCTTCCATTTCCCTGGGACAGAAGGGCCTAGAAGTTTAAACACTTACCCATGGGCATTTAGCTAGAAAGTGTTAGGGCATAGGATTTTAATGGCAGTCTTCTGATTTCAAGTCCAGAGTTTTTCTGGAGCATAACAATGTGTTCTCCAAGGCCAGAAGAGAGAAAGCACTTATTAATTCTTTTTCTGGCTATTCAACTTTTCAACCTGAAGTAGTTCTAGAATCCTGCTTAGTGGCCACCAGAAAAGACACTACCTTCCCCACTCCCATTCCAACACACCCTTAACTATCTTGGTGTGGGTAATGTAAACCCAGTGTAGAAACTTGGAGGCTGGTGAAGAGGAGCTCAGTGCTAAATGGTTTATAGCATTATCTTATTTAATTAAGCTCTCCCACAACCTGGGGGTAGATAGTATTGTACCCATTTTACAAACAAAGACTGAGTTTCAGAAATTTTATGCAACTTACCTAAACCTCACACAACTGGTAAATGATGAAGCCAGGATTAACATAGGTCTCACTGACGCCAAAACTGTACTCATAACATCAATGCTTAACAGTATCTTCTAGAAAGTGAGTTTTCTTCTTGTAACTTTGACAGCTGGGCTTGGGATTCTCCAGAGCAGAGGGGTGCCAGCCAGTTGTAACTTCTGAACTCAGGGTAGGGGCAGCAGACAGTCACTTTGACAAGGTCTGTGTGAAACCGTTTTTATATTGGCTTCCTCCTTTCCAACTCTTTTCTCTGAGGAACTGGTTAAATTTGTACAAGTCTCTCATTTACACCACTCTTCATTCTCTCTAGGCACAAGCAATTCAGGTCTTCAGTGCAGGGGGGTTGGCCTAAAGTCAAGGCATTAAGGACATAATATTCCCTACTACCACCCATGGGGAAGCCCAATGCTAGTGATCAGTCCTAGAAAAGAACCACAGCAACTTGTGCCCTGGCTGGTGTGGTTCAGTTGGTTGGGCATCATCCTGCAAAGTGAAAGGTCACGGGTTCAATTTCTGGTCAGGGCACATGCCTGGGTTGCGGGTTTGGTCCTCAGTTGGAGACAAGTGATCAATGTTTCTCTCTCACATCAATGTTTCTCTCCCTCTCTTTCTCCCTCCCTTCCTCTCTCTCTAGAATCAATAAAAGAAAAAAGAATTCTAAAAAAAAGAACCACAACAACTTGTTTTGAAGAGCTTGGGAACCTGTACTTCTCCCAAAGTTTTGACTAGGAAGTCTGTTAAATAACTGGTGGAGATACTTGATAATATTACCCTGATTTTTCTAGAGCTCTCCTTCCTTTCCAGAATGTCTGGAAGTTCACAACTCCAGCACACCTTCACACCACCTGCATACATACACACAAATACACACACACTAACAGGCTTCTCTCTTATCTGTAGGTTTTTGGGTTCTGCACATTAGATTTGTCCTATGATGCAGGAACCTCTGACATGGAAACTCCAGAGGATGTAGTCATAAACTGTGAAGTCTTCAAACTTAAGGTGGGTAGCCTGAGCAGACTTTGTCATGAGCAGTGCCAGACTCAGTGATATTTTCACCCATAGTGTATTTTGTTCTTATGTGTGTGTGTCTGTGTGTGTTGGGGGGTGAATGAGAGAGATGAGATGTGATGGGGGAAGGGTTTAAGAGAAATACAGAGAGAACAGCCACTGGGGAAAGGAGTGCAATTGCTGGTATGACACAAGTATGAATTTTTTTCCAGAAATTGGAAAGGGTAAAATTTGGCATGAAAGTAAAATCATGACCAATTTAATCAACATTTAATAAATTTGAAAATGGTCCTTGCAGTTAGGATTCCAGTACTGAGACTTAATAAGCCTAGTTTTATTATTAGGCTCAGAAGCTAATGGGAATTATTAGTTTCAAATTTATCTATAAAGATGTACAAAATAAGATGCAAAACAATATTTTTTGAGAATATCTGTGTGTAGAAACCTTTGTTCTGCACTCAAATATTCTTCACACTGTTTTTTATATCAGCAAAAAGCCTGAAAATAATTCAAACATTCAGTGCCAAACCCAAGAGATGGGGGGTGGGGGGGAACAGGTTAGTCACCATGAACATGGCTGCATAGATTTAAAAAAAAAATTAAAACCTAAGTAAGGAGAATGAAGGGGCGAAGTGTTCATCCTTTTAGGAGTAAGAGATGCGTATACCATAGGGTCTCAGGATTCTGTTGAGAGCCTAAATTATAAGGCACTAGTTTTCTAAATATTGGCCTACAGATGAGTACCCTCCCATAAAATAAATTTGGCACTTTATGTTGAAATGAGAAAAATAAAGATAATAAGAAAATTTTTTGGTGTTTTAACATATTTTATTTAAAGAACCATCCTTTACTCTGAGATTATCTTTCTGTTGTTATCAATATTATTCTTACTATGAAATGATAGTGGTAGATGACAGTTTTTGTTTCTGTTTGAAATGTCAACTTTGGCTAGATAAAAATTTGAGAATGCTTTTTTGTTTTTTTACTTTTAAAATTTCTTCGTAGAATCCAAGATGATGGTAACCATTGGCCTAAATCAAATTAAACATCTAATTTTTCCTTTATATGGTGATTTTCACTTTTCTGTGTCCTTTTCCAGGAACATGGAAACATCAGTGATGTACAGCCCCATCTGGGGCCTCCCCTCCTCCACTCTGGTGCACAGGAACACTCTCCTACTGGCAAGCCTCCATTTAAGAACAATGGGTCCAGAGATTACCACCATCCCCACAAGACACATAAACTTGGATGCCCACCTCCTCTAGAAGACACAAATCACTCAGACAGACCATCACTTCAGGCAGGAGCTCCTCCACTATTGCCTCCTTCAAGATGTCATCCCTTCCAGTCTGGCACAAATGGAACCCACATACACCATCGTAATCATAGCTCCAGTGAGCACCATCCCCATGAGCATCATCCTCATGGACACCGTCCTCATGAGCGTCATCCTCATGGACACCATCCTCATGGACACCGTCCTCATGGACATCGTCCTCATGGGCATCATCCTCATGGACACCGTCCCCATGGACATCGTCCTCATGGGCACCATCCCCATGGACACCATCCCCATGGACACCATCCTCATGGCCATGACTTTTATGACCATGGATCCCGTGACACATCATCCCATAGCCAAGGTCCCCAAGATCACCATCACAGGGGCCATGGCCCACCACCTAGGCACTCAGAAGAAAGAGGTACAGGTAAAGGACACCATCCCTTCCAATGGAGACGAATTGGATATGTTAACCGACTCCCTCCATTAAAGAAGGGTGAAGTTCTTCCTCTTCCTGAAGTCAATTTTCCTAGCTTCTCATTGCCAAACCACAGCCATCCTCTAAAGCCAGAAATTCAGCCCTTTCCTCAATCAGCCTCTGAATCATGTCCAGGGATGTTTAAGAGGGAGTTTTCACAAGTCTCAAAGTTTTTTGCACATACATTACCAAAAGAAAATCTGAGTTCCTGGAAAAATGAGTAATGTTCTGAATTATAACAATAAATAAAATATAACCAATAATAAATGCATAATTACAAGTTATTTTATCTTACCTTCATATTTAGGCTAGGACAAAATGTGGGTGGGGGAGGTGATAGCATGAGAAGAGAAGACAAATGGAGAGGAGAAGGAAAAGCTTGGTGTGACAAAGCAGAAGTTAATTCTCTCAGTGGCTACTACACCACCCAAGACAAATCTCTGATCCTCAGAATTCTCTGTTTCCTGGACTGAACTCCTGAAATTCTAGCATCATTCTGCTATTAATACTTATGCTGTAGCTGGGCATACCAAGAAACTATACATTGTTATATAAAGGACTATTCTTATAAAAGTGATCCAAATTCTCTCCTATTTTTTAAATTTCTAGTCTTCTAAATTTTGTTTTGGAAAAATAAGTTCTAATTTTAATTATAAAGCAAACAAAGTTCAGGCTATAACATGCAAAGAAGTTTATAGACGTGAATCATGATCATAAATTTAGGTGCAGCAGAAATATCACTTTATTTTCAAAATGCATTAATTTCTATTTCAGGCTGCCATCCTCCTGGGCTAACAGAAAATGTAACCTTCTTGGAGTTCCCCCACCCTGCTGCCCCCCGCACAAAGTTGTGCCACATTCAAGACTCTCTCATAGTCCAAGGTGGTGGGCATGAGAAAGAGGTCTGATTCTTCAAGCTGGGCCACCAGGCCCCCCCTACCCTTTTCACATGACTCTTTGGGTGGAGTTTATCTGCTACTTCTGCATCAGACTGGGGATATAGGAGTCTCGGTAAGACTACTGATGAACGTGACTGCCAAGAGATACCGTGTGACTCTTTGCTCCCTTAGATCTTGCTGTCTTTCAGCCTGTATGTCCAGAAAGCAGGGCAGAGGTGTCCTCTGCTCCCAGACACACAGACTCCTCTGCTCTTCTCATACCTCCTCCCCAAGCTAGGGGCTTTCTAGTCTCAGAAAGTTTTCTTCATTCACTTTTGATCCCAGGGGACTCTTTTTCCATACTTGAATTCTCTTTCTCTTGTCTTTTTCCCAAATCAGGCTCAAGCATTTAAACATAAGCTAATGAGACTTTAAATTTAGAGATGTCCAAACTTTTGGCATCTCTGGGCCTCACTAGAAGAAGAAGAGTTGTCTTGGGCCATATGTTAAATACACAAACAAAACGGAAAAAAAATCTCATAATATTTTAAGTAAATTTACAATTTTGCCTTGGTCTGCATTCATAGCCATCCTGGGCCACATGCGGCCCACTGGCTGCGGGTAGGACACCCCTGCCTCTATCTGAATTACTGAAGCAGTTTCAGGGTGTGTGGTGATGGCAGAGGTAGATTCTAATGGGGGAAGGGAGAGAAAGAAAGAAAAACTAGGTTTCAGGCTGGGAAGAAGGAGGGGCCTACAAAGATGAAGAAGCTGAAGTGGGAGAAGGAGGAGATGACTAATGTGCTCGTTCCAGGAGGAGCTGAAGAGGAGCAGAAGGCTAATCAAGTAAAGGACTCAGAAACACGACATACAGGAATGTGGTCAAAAGACACAAAGTTCCAGTTTTAAGATAAGTGAGGGCTAGGAACATAATTTACAGCGTGGTGACTATGGCGAACACTGCTCCATGATATACACACACGATGTTAAGAGTAAACCCTAAGAGTTCTCATCACAAGAAGTTTTTCCTTTTATTGTATCTATATGAGACAATTAATGTTAAGTAAACCTATTGTGTAAATCAAAGCATCATGCTGCACACCTTAAACTTATACAGTGATGTATGTGAATTACTTGCTAGTAAAACTGGAAAGAAAGCAGAACATGGCAGTGTATTCAGGCAGTGTAATAAAGAGGAAAGAATGTGACTGTGGAGAAGGCCCACCTGGGTTCTAAGTCGACTCTTACAATTTATTGACTCTAAGGTCCTAAGAAAGTTAATAAACCTATTTGGGCCTCATCTTCCTTCTCTAAGACATGGCGATGGTGGCAGCCCATTTCCCCTTCCTCCCTACACTTCATTTCCTGGAGCCACATGATGATACCAAACAATTTAATAACCAATATGACGCCATCACTGACCAACACAGCAGATACAACCACCAGTTAGAACCGCTGCCAGCCATAAGCAGCCTGGGGGACAGCAGCTGAATGTGGGCTCTGCAGAATCGATATTTTCTTCTCCAGGAGCGAACACAGGGTGGGCTGGATAGAAAGTACAGATGGGTGAAATCCAGGAAGAACTCCCCCAACAAAACACACATAGTTTAGTAACTCACAGACGCATGTGACTAGTGCTTTTTAATTTACAAAGTACTTTCACAAATATTGCTTGAGTTACTGAAAATATTACCTGGAAAGCATAGGATTGAATGTTCTCAATCCACTTCAATTCAATGCATTTATAATATGCAAACAGCATTGATGCAAGTGAATGATGGGGTGAGAAACAATCCCTCCTCTAGGGAGCTTACATTGTGTAAGAGGATTAGACAAGATACCAGTGATTGCTGCTTGGTCTGGAATTTTTCTACATGATAGCTCAAAGGTGCATGAATGTTCAATGTCTGTTATGGTCAGTAATCAATTATGGGACTGGAATTAGGACCAGACCAGCCTCCACAGTCACGTGCTGTCCTGTTTATTTTGCTGCCTGTATGACTGCCATTTTCTGTTTCTGAGTCTCCACTTGAAACACCCACCGTGACAAGCCTTGTGCCCCTTCCCAGCTCCTCCTGGACCGAGAGCATCAGTCATCTGCTCACTCTCTCATTCTCAGCTTCTCCATCCTCGCCGGGCCCTCTTTCTTCCCAGACTAAGGATGTAACCAAATCTCTTTCACCCTTAGTTTCATTTCCTACATCCCTCCATCTCCCCCAAACACACACTAAAATCTACTTTCTGCCATCACCACACACCTGAATCTGCTTCAGTAACTCAGAAATCTTTAACTATCCCACCCTAATATTAGACATAACTTATAAGAACTAATGACCAGGCCCTGCATATATATTATCTCATTTACTCCTCAAACTAACCTCGTTAAGGTATTTAAATTTTTCATTTTTCCCAAATGAGGAAACTGAGGCTCAGAAAGGCTATATGACCATGACCTGCTCAGAATAACACGATCATCAACTAGCAGAGCTGCATTGGAATCAAGGTTGGACTTACTGCCAAGTTCAAGTATCTGCCACTCAGCCACAAGGCCATCATTCAGCTCCATTGACCCCTCTTTGCAGGGGCTCTCAGGAGACAAAACTGCAGACCCTATCAACAACAACAAAGCAGTCAAACCTGTTCTGTAGGGGAGGAGGGTGAGCCCTGAGGGCACACATCTACTGGGGGCCAGCCCTAGAACTCCTCTCCCTGCTTAGTCTAACTTTGTCAGAAAGGTTACTGAGCCTTGGTGACTGAAAGACTCCCCGAAGTCCACCAAACCAGAAATGAGGAAGGCCGGGGCGAGCAGGCTTCACTCAATCCACCTCTCCTTATCCTTCCCCCCTGTCTCCTCTCCTCCGGAGAACATTTTCCGTTCTGCAACTAATACAACTGAGTGGAGAGGGACTGGCTTGGCCAGAGGCAGACAGGATACCCGTTTCTAATTTTGGCTGTGCCAGTGTCCTGGGGTGGGACTTCCAGCACTCACTATGTCCCTGTGTGTGGCTCCCCAGGTGTGCAAAGACATTTTATTGAGAGGCATCTGCACATGGTGACATTGTTGTCACACGTAGTGACCTTCATAAATGGCTTTGGGAGAGTCATTTGGAAAAGGGAATAACTTGGAGTTGGTGTTGTTTTCTCCTCCTTTATTAGTTTCTGCTCTGAATTCCTATCGAAGTTGTGCAATTGCATGGAAATTTGCTCTGTGCTCCCACGTGATTCCCAAATGCAAACAAGCATTTGTTGTCACTGACCCCAGTGTTGTAATGTACCAGCCTGAGATCTGCTTGTGTAACCCAGCAGAGCTGTTTGTCCTTTGCCAATAGGGCAAATAGTGGGTGGCAGCAGGGATCCAAGCAGGCCCCTGAGGTGCTACAGCAGAGAAAGCACAGACACGGGAAACAGAGAATTAACATCAGCATCCAAAGCAGCTCCCAACTGTTGGTGAAACTACCAGAGGGAGACTGTTAAATCATGAAGTTCATTGCCATCCTTCTCCTTTGCTCCAGACTGTTACCAAGTTTAACCCAGGATTACCACTGGGAAGAAGTAGACTGCAATGATCAAGATGTATTTAAGGCTATGGACTTAGCTCTGAAGGAATATAACAGTGGAAGCAAAAGTGGCAACCAGTTTGTGTTGTACCGCATAACCGAAGTCAACAAGACGGTGAGTGAGCTGTGTTCAACCTTGAGGTCGTTTGGGATTTGTGCTGTCATTTGGAACCTGAGACAGACACACATATATATGTGTACACACACCAATCACTGAAGAATTGGTAATCAAAGGTGGGAGCTTACAGCATTTACAAAAGACCAATCCCACCTCTGGGCTAGGGTGGAGGGCAGGGTACCACTGGTCTTCGGCCCCTGAGGCTGGCTTCCTAGGTGATCAGAGGAAAGGTATCCTAGGGTGAAATGAAGGAAAGGTAGATGGAGTCCTTTGAAAGGGACTACACAGAGTGGGAGAGTCCTTGAACTCAGACCTAGCAAGATTTCCTGGGTGACCAGCCTCAGACTAAAATACAAAGACCTCCAGACCTCTAATGAGGAAGTGGTGACTAAGGGGGTGCATCTAACAAATACTATATAAATTTCCTTATACATAAAAATTTAAAGGGCCAAAATCCCCAAAGCAGAAAACAGAATGGTGGTTGGCAGGGGCGGTGGGGGGCGAAGTAGGGAGGTGCTGGTCACGGGGACAGACTTTCAGTCACAGGATGAATGACTGCCCCTGGGGGCCTGCCGTGCAGCGTGCTGGTTAGAGCTGATGATACTGTGTTGTGTTCCTGAGATTTGCCAAAAGGCTGGACCTTAAGCGTTCTCACCACACACACAAAACAGGTAATTATGTGAGGTGATGATGTGTTAATTAACTTATTTGTGTTAATCACTTCACAATGTATACGTGTATCAAATCATCTCATTTTACATCTTAAATATGTACGATTCATTTGTCAATGATGGCACAATAAAGCTCGGGTAATGAGGGGCGGTGAAGTACCTCAAAGAGGAGTCACAAGTGAGATTCACATGGTTCTGCTGCATTTGACAAAATATCTGCCAAAGAGTCCCTATTGCTGAGCACAAAAGGTAATAGTACTGTTCTAGTTGGTTTGGAATATTGTTTTTTTATCACTGGTCCATATACTCAGGTTGAAGATAAATCCCGTCAGGATGTGTGATTCCAAGAAGTACAAACTTTCAGACCAGGTTGGGCGGCCTCTGTGGGCAGTGTGGGCAAAGACTCAGCTGGGTGTGCAGGAGGGGGAAAGCTTGACAGTTGTCCCTTGAACCTTCTCCCAGGGATTCCATGGCCCAGTATATCCCTGTGTGGCTCTGGTCTGTTCTGGGACACCTTCCCTCCGATGGAGCCCAGCCTTGTACAGCCCAGTCCTGTGAGCTCCACTCCAGCTCCAGTTTCAGCTTCAGCTCCAATTCCGACACCAGCTTCCCAGTCCCAGATGAAGCAGCAAGGTCCTTTAGGTCTATCATGGAAATCTGCATTCTGATGAAAATGAGGAGGAATCAGATGAGGCAGAGGATAAGGACAATGATTCCAAAATGGAGAGACCTGTACATAGAAGAGACAGCCCAATTCCAAGTGTTAGCTAAAGCGATGGCAGCAACAGTGAAAGGTGTTCTGCTTCTTCCCTCTGTGTCATGGACCGCTGCCACCCTCATTAAAAACCAACAAGAACCAGATTCTCAAATTGAAAAGTCCAGCAAAGCCTAGCAAATCAGATAAGCAAGTAAAGAATGGTGAACGTGACAAAGCAGACCTAGGTGCACTGGTAGAGCTTCAGAAGGTTAATGACGCTGGAGAAAGAAACATTGGACAGCAGGTCGTGAACTCCATAGCGAAAACTGGACACTTTTATATCACAAATGCATTTGATTTTGACCTTTGTTGCTGGACGAATCAACAGTCCATAACTACAGAGTTCCCTGGAAACATCTGGAGCATCCTGAGGATACGTCACCTGGATGCATCAAAAGCTATTGTGGTTTTATGCTGCTATTTGTGATTTTTTTCTTTATATGAAAACACTCAGAATGGTGTAACTAAAGGGGAAAAAATAAAAATGAAGCAACCTTAAGCTTTATTTTTCCTTAAAGCCAATCATCATCTTTTGATAGAGAAAAGACTAACCCCTGACAGGCTTGGCTCAGTTGGTTCAGCGTTGTCCTGCAGGAAGAGAGATCACCAGTTGGATTTCTGGTCATTGCACATTCCTGGGCTGTGGGCCCAGTCCCCAGTTGGGGAGCTTGTGAGAGACAACCAATCAATTTTTCACGCACACATTGATGTTTCTCTCACTCGATTTCTCCCTATCTTCCCCTGTCTCTAAAAAAAAATAAAATCTTTTTTTTTTAATAAAGAAAGATTAAGCAATCCAGTCTCAGTAGACCACTCTTCTCTTCCAGGAAATCCCTGGGAAGAGTTAGGCTGGATAGCCTTGAAGACAAACAATGCAAATCCAACACAAGAAAACTTAAAGAATGTGCCTGGTTCATGTATCTCTGTCTGTGCTGGTTCATCCCACAGGACGGATACATTTCAACCCACTGCCTTATTACACAACTCATCTACTTATTATCACATACAGATATTCCAAAGTCGTTTAGGGTGTGACTTGGCAAGAATATAAGTATTTGTTCCCATGAGTGCTCTCTTTTGCAGCGCCCCTGCCATCCCAAGCCTAGTGCCACTCTCCACCAACTTTTTCCAACTCCTACTCATGGCACTCAGTGTTTTCCACCTTCTGTTCTCCTTCCAGGACACAGATGATGTGGGGACCAAATAAACACCCTGATTTTTTCTTTGGGTCTTTTTCCTGAAAGTTGAAGCCCAGGACTTGGCTGTGTCCATATAACGATCCTGGACCATGAAAAATCACCAAATAGGACCATATAACGTGCTGTCTAGACTTTGTCTATCAACCTGTTGAACTTTTAGACAAAAGTGTACGTGGAAACGTCCTGCGTCCAGCATTTGGGCTGTCATCACCATTCTGGTGCCTGTTTTACTGTTATTATATTAGGTAAATATGAAGTAAAGGCATTCCACAGGATCCTCATTTTTAAAAAGGAATTCTGGAGACTATTATGCCAAATAAAATAAGCCAGTTGGTGAAGGACAAGTACCAAGTGATATCACTTATAAGAGAATTCTAATGTACAACATAAACTAAATAACAAAATAGAAATAGAGACATGGAAACATGGAAGACATTGACAGCTACCAAGGAAGTGGGGACTGGGATACTGGTGGAAAAAAGGGAAGGGAGTAGCCAAAGAACATGTATGAATGACCAATGGACATGGAAAATGGTGTGGGGATGGACTGTGGAAGGGGAGGTGTGGACTGGGTAGAAGAGGGCTAAGAAGGAAAAATTGGGACAACTGCAATAGAATAACAAAAATTAAAAATAAAGGAATTCTGGTTCTGTTTTCTAAGCACAGTAGAAATTCTCAATTTGGATCTATTTACTAGTTGAGAGTTTCAGCTTTCTCAGATGCAGTGTATTATTTATTTTTACCATAAAATCTGGAATAAAAGATCTTTGCTTGTTTATATATGATCCTCTGAGAATCTTTTATATTTGGAAAATTAAAATCTTTCTTTGGGGCACATTGTTGTTTATTCTGCCATAACAGGTTACGAATTAACTTGTAGATTCAGCGGTTCAATACCTGTTTAGTCACTTGATTATATTCCAGAAGGATTTCTTGTATTGGTGAATATGAAGATGGTATGGAAGGGGGATATTTCTGTTCTTGATGTATCCTACTTTGAAACTAGAAATCTGTTTTGTGGCATGCAAAAGAAAGCAAATAAAAAACAAAACACACACTTTTAGTAGTTTGTTTAAATGGATTTCACTGTGTCTCTGTGATAGTTCACTTCAGTGGAAGAAAAAATTCAGCCATTTGATGTGATGAGATGAAAGAAAAACGCTCAGTGGGCATTTTTTCTTTTTCTGAAAATAAAACCAGGCCATTCTATTTATAAACCAGTGTAATCATGTGAGGCCTAGTGCCCTCAGCAACATTTAATGGTGTCGTTTTCATTGGCAAATGTGTTCTTTTCCTGTAAAATGTCCATAGAGTCACTCTTTACCTTGCTATGTATACCAGTACCACCTGTTGCTTCATTGAAATCTGAGACCTGGAAGGAACCTCAGAGATGACCTTGTTTGACTCCATCATCTCCCAGATGCAAATACTCTGAGGCAGGCAGACTGAGAGAGAGCTCTGCCCTGGGACTCAGGAGACCTGGGACCTGGGCTGGCTGGGCCTTTCCAAGGTGGGAGGCTGCCTAAACTATTGTGGCCCGTCAGCTGGGGCCTCTTTCCTCTCACCTGCAAAGTGAGGGACTGTACAACATCACCTCTCAGGTCCCTTGCTGCTGCAACAAACCAGGACCTTGCATGTGAAAGCTCATCTAACTCAGAACCTTTGAACTTTAAAAGTTTAACTTATTCTTTCATGGTATGCTAGAAAAAATAGAAAACAAAACAAAGCAAATAAAAATATTAAAATTATCATAACTAATCCCAATATTCAGAGATAACTGTTAACATTTTTTTTCAAAAATAAAAAAGTCCTCGATTTTTTCTCATTGAAAAATTAATATATTTTTGTTTGCAAAAAATACACAATTGAGGAATGTTTGTAATAAGAAGAGAGTGAGAAATAAACATTTTAACAGCTTTGCTGCATAACTTCCAGACTTTTAAAATTATATATGTACATATAAATTGGTTTCTACAAAAATAGGCTAATACTAAGGATACTACTTTGTGATTTAAAAAATATATATTTATAAATATATTATGAATATCATTCTGAGTATTTATAACTTTCAGTAGTTTTAATAATGTTTTGGTCTTATTAAATTACATCATATCAACTATATATAAATATGCCAGTTGCCACTCAAATAGTTGGTGGATGCACAGTTGGATGAAGCCTGTGTATCTTTTGTTGCTTTTTTTCAGGATGATGAGGAAACATTCTATTCCATCAAGTACCAAATCAAGGAAGGAGACTGTCCTGTTCAAAGTGGCAAATCCTGGCAGGATTGTGACTACAAGGAAGCCGAGCAGGCTGTAAGTGGGATGCTCCAGAGCCTCCAGGTTTCTCTGTCGGCACTGCCAGATTATTTCACCAGTGCTGGGGATGATAAGTATTGTGAGCCTGTTTGTGTGGGGTGCACATAAACCCTCAAATGTTTAGAAAAGACAAATGCTCGATGTCTGCGTTCTTGCCTAGACAGAAAGGGCATGACAGGCCAGCCATTAAATGTGGAGAAGGACCTCCATGAGGAGGGGACTCTAACGACCAATTGGGACCCACGGGCCAGGTCCCAGAGAGTGAACTAATTGATATTTGGGCTGAGATCAAAGGCTTGTAGGGGATAGCATGGGTGCTTAGTTTGCACAGACCTGAGTTTGCATCCTGCTCTGCCTCCAACTGGCTGACCACTCTGAACCCATGGGCTCCCTTGTAAAGTGGAGGTAAAATTGACCTCACCTGTTTGTTGGAGGCTGCAAGGAGATCCACTATGAAATGGCCTTATTTTAATAACAATGGCATCTTTTCCAAGTAACATATGTGTGTCACACCACAGCTGGGTGTTTGGCCTTAAGTGAGGGAGGCTGCACACAGTTTCTGCCAGGAAGCAAGCCACTCTTTCCATGGTGCATGGACTCACCTCTTTAATGGCAAAAGACCTGCACCCTTTGTGCACTTGAATGTTGAACCTGAAAAGTAAGTTAAGAGGAGAGTAGAGCTGGCTGGTTCTAGGGCATTGTATTCATCTTGGTGGAAGAGAAGTATCTCCAGACCTCCAAATATAAAGCTGCCTAAAAACCAAGTCTATATTGCCTTTCCTCCTGATGCCTTCTGAATATCAGTGGCTTGTAAATAATAATGATCAGGATGCAAACACATTCATTCTTGTGTCTCCAAAGTCTGTTAGAAAAAAATCTTGACAAGTGTTAGGTAAAGGAAAGCCATACTGAGCAACAGTACTAGGTGAATTTCTCCATTGAAAAATTAACAGAAATGGTCTCTCTCTCCCTCTTTTTTCTCTTTTTAGGCCACAGGAGAATGCACTGCAATTGTGGGGGAAAGAGCAAGTAATCTCTCCGTAGCCACCCAGACCTGCCAGATTACTCCAGGTAGCTGACATATCAGGTGGCCTTGCCCTGGGGGAATGAACCATTTCCCTGTGAGGCCACAAGCATAACCTAGACAAAGCCCCTTTCCAAGGGAGCAGAGTGGCTGCAGCAATGCCATTTGCAGCCTTGGTGGGGGTGTAGGAGCTGGAGGTGGGAGAGTCCTGAGTTCAGGGCCAGGCTCCTGCCAATCATCTCCTCAGCACTAACCCAACCCTCTTCCTGGACAGCAGCACTGTATTAGGCCTGTGCAAGAGCCCTGGGAAGGGGCTAGAAAACATACCACTTGCCATCCATTGTAGGCAGCATGCTACAGTGAGAAGAACCAGGCTTTGAGGTCCAATCTGGCCTGAAATCTTTCAAAAGCTCTTAACCTTTCCAGTTTCCCTTCTCCTTATCTATGAAAGGGGATTGCTACAGGAGATGCTTGTACACTGAACTAGAGGATAGGCCTGCAGGTACAATCGTAATAATGCAGTAAGGATGATCAGAATAAGAGTAACAATATCTGATGTTTACTGAGCACTTATTGCCAGTCACAGTTCTAATCACTTCATATGCTGACTTATCTAATTCTCACCAAAGTTTTATGAAGCAAGTGTAAATATTCTCATTTTACAGATGAGGAAACTCAGGCCCAAAATGGTAAAGTATCTCGCCCAAGATCCCACAGCTAGCACTTAGCAGAGTTGGTACATAGACCCTGTAGGGTGGTGGCGCAGAACCTAGGTGCAGAAGAATGGGCACATCTAGGTAATGCCAATCACAAAGCAAACTGAGAACTAGCTTCCTGCAAGAGAGGGTTTCAGCATATGAGGCTCCCGAACAGCGTCATCAGCGTCGCTCTTGACTGTCGGTGGAGGGGCAGTTATTCTGTCCTGGCTTCGTCATCCATGTGCAACCCACAAAACTATATCCCCTGAGCTTCAGTTCTTGCAAGAAGCGGCATTCAGAGAAATACAGTCCAAATAGAAAAGACATCACAAGCAAATGAACAATTTTGGGAGTAGCTTTTTGTTACTCAATAGAAGACCTCTAGCTCATAAGCAAATTTTCACATTATCCAGAGCACAGCCCTTCTGTACTATGGTGGAAAAAGCTCTTTGCCAAACTTCTAGGTCCACAATTACTACTAGGTCCACAATTACTCTTAGATCCACAATTCCTTATCTAAAACCTTTTTGGGTGAGTATATTTTGATTTCAAATTTAAAATCTTTATTTTAATTTTTAAAAATTCCCCTGGAAATGTTGTGTCATTCCGTCACCCAGAAAAACTGTGTCTGCATCAGTCCCTACTGTATTCACCCTCAAAAGGTGGCTCCATCACTTCTCTGACCCCAGTCAGAGCTGCCCTTGAGGTCAACAACCAGCCTCTCTTCTCCTCTCCATCTTCCTTTCACCTCCTGTGACCATCAGTCTTTTGTTCTTCCGTTAGGAATTCTCTCACCTTTCCCATGCAATTCCCTTCCAGTTATTTAACTTTGCCTACTAACCTGATGCAGCATAGCTTCTGCAAGGGGGCAGTGAGGAAAGCTGACATGTGGAGTGAAAGCCAGGACGCAGTGGCAGGGGGCGCTGTGTGGACCTGCTCACAACTGAGGGGCACTGCTGTAGAACGCTGCTGGCCTCCTGATTCTCTCTGGCTGGAACACACTCAGGCCGCCATAGTTGCCAGGTGAAGGAGCTCAGGATGCCCTCACGATTTTCGCCTCTCTATAGCTTGTGCCTCTACTGACCAGTGGGTTAGAGCTATCTGTTATAAACATGACTTGGTAACTTAATACAAACTCAGTCCTGTTTTAATATTTATTATTTTATTTAAAAACCCTGCAGTGGCACCCCACTCTTACTGCAGACCATTCATTCTTCATTCACATCAGTGGTTCTATGTATACCCTGAGATTATGTGGAGAACATTGTGAGTACCCACATTTCCCTGGAGAGGGCGCCATGGCTTTCATCAGGTCCCCCAAGGAGCCCATGACCCTTGGAACAGGGTGTAACCCCTGGCCTCCAGAGTGAGGCCCAGGCTCAGCAGCAGAGGACTCTCTCTACCAACTGTTCACCCCTCAGTCACCACTCCCTGCTTTCTGCTTTAAGCTCTGGTAAAATGCTTAGACACCCCGTCCCACACGGCTGCCCCTGACCCGTGCTGCTTTCTTGGCAGCCATTTGTACCTTGTTCTCAGGCATCACCCCTCATGTTGCCCAGCTGGCCTTGTCTGCTTTTCACCCTTCTTGGCTCAGGCCCTTTTCTCCTGAGGAAAGTCTGTCCTGAATTCACTGTGGGCCCCTGTCTTCCCAAGCTCTTGCCGAATTATAATGAAATATCCATCTACAGTTCTGTCTTTCCCACGCGACTTTGCCCAACTCCTTCACCACAGTGACAATTACTAACCCATTTACGTGTCCGTGTAGTCTAGCTCAGCACCTGGCACATGACAGCAGGTGCAAAACATGGACGTGGACATGGTTGTTGAATTGAATTGACACAAAACATGTCACACCCTGGATCAGGCTTCAAGGAGCCTTTAACACTGAAAAGTAAATAATAATACATGGGTAAAGGTTTACATTTTTATAAGTTGATAAATTCATGTATTACTTCTATAATTTCAAATGACTTCTATTTTTATTTTATTTTATTTATTTATTTTTAGAGAGAGGGGTAAGGAGGGAGAAAGAGAGGGAGACATCAATGTGTGGTTGCCTCTCACATGCCCCTTGCTGGGGACCTGAGCAGCAACCTAGGCATGTACCCTGACTGGGAATTGAACTGGTGACCCTTTGATTCATAGGCTGGTGCTCAGTCCAGTGAGCCACACCAGCCAGGGCTACAATGACTTTAAATACATGTAAAACAATTACGCACAGTAGTATGCATGTAAGATGTTCCTAAGTCAATGATAGGTTTTTCCTCTGACTGAGTGAAAAGTAAGCTTATGTTCTCATTTTCTAATGTATACTAGAATTCATTAGAAAGTTTGTTTAGCCCTGGTTGGTGCAGGTCAGTGGATTGAACACTCGTCTGGGACCTAAGTGTTGTTGGTTCGATTCCCAGTCAGGGCACATGCCTGGGTTGCAGGTCAGGTCCCCAGCTGGGGTTGCATGAGAGGCAATCACACAATGTTTCTCTCCCTCTTTTTCTCCCTCCCTTGCCCTCTGTCTAAAAAAAAAAAGGAAAAAAAAGCACAAAGAAAGTTTGTTTACTAGGGCCATTGAAGTTATCTTACTTAGTTAGGGTAACGTGTCTGAATGCAGATTTTGCTCATTAACGCTGCCCTTTGGCTGTTCTTTCTTTGTGTAGCCAGGGGCCCTGTGGTGACATCGCAGTATGACTGCCTTGGCTGTGTGCACCCCATCTCAGCTGCCAGCCCTGACTTGGAGACCATTCTGAGACATGCCATTCAACATTTTAACAACCAAACTGACCGTTCCCACCTCTTTGCCCTGAAAGAAGTAAAACGGGCACACAGACAGGTTTGTTATTTCAGTTTTTATTTTGCAAAGAATTGTTAAAATTTGTTGGAAATTTATGCTTAAAGTTTCATTACCTAAAATATACCATTGGTCAAAAGAAAACCTAAGATTCCATGACTGGTAGTGAGGGAACAGAGAAGGCAAAAAAAGTCTCTATATAGTCAAAGTCTCTATATAGAAAGTTTCTCTAAATTAAAGTGATTCAGATACTGTAATAGGAAAAGGGGAAAAGTTGGGCTAAGGAGACCCCTTGCTCTGAGATTGTTTTTAATAAAGGAGTAGTTAGCACTACATGTTCTTCTTAGAGATGGGGAAATGAAAAGGTCTTTCTGGCCCTAGAGGATTCTTTTTTTAAAATTAATTAATTAATTAATTAATTAATTATTTCCTCATCCTTGGACATTCTTATTGATGGTAGTGAGAGGGGAGAGATGGGAGTGAAAGGGAGAGGGCCAGAAACATCAATGTGAGAGAGAAATATCAATTAGTTGCCTCTCCCACACCCCCCAACAGGGAACTGAACCCACAACCTAGGTATGTGCTCTGACCGGGAACCAAACCGTGAGGTTTCAGTTTGCAGGACCATGCCCAACAAACTCAACAACACACCCACCAAGATGGCCTTAAGATTTTAAGAAAACTACACCATCACCTAGCTATATGAGTCAAACATGGCTCCAAAATATTAAATGGTACCCAAAAAGGGTGGCACAGATTCCTGAGTACCCTTTAAAGTATAGTTTTCATATTATCAGGGGGGAAAACCAAATACTTGTAAATCTGGTTTTCGTTGACTCTGTTCACTAAGTTTTTCTGGATCCCTTGTATTTCAGTGTATGATTATGAGGGACTCACTTTGGTCAGTAACATTTCCAGCTTTTAATAGAACTTCCAACCTGCCTTCATGCAAGACACAGGTTCTACTCAAATATATATATATCCAGCTATCTGGGTAGGACTAGGCCAGGATCAAGCAGAAGAGAACTTATTGCCTGACAATCTAGGAACATGAGAACCTACCAGTAAATTCCACTGACACTCCAAAGTTTTCTTTAGCCATCTGGAAGAGCATTATTAGTATTTCACAAAATTCAATAGGACATTATTTTTCTGTTACCTAGCATGGAAAATATTGCTAGGACTTATTTAAAGAAATACAGTCCTCTCGCTATATATCGTTTTCCATTTTCAGATGTGGAGTTGTGTCTGTGTGTGTGTGAGCATGTGTTTTGAAGGGTTTGAGAGTTTTCAAGTGCTTAGTATTTATTCAGTCATGATTTTTGCCTATTAATAATAATTTATACTTTTGTGTACTTGTGATATGCTCAGCAGTATTCTAAGCTCCTCATAACACTGTGAATAATGTTTAAAGTGCCCTTTAACTATTCCATTCAAAATTGTTTCAGGTGGTGGCTGGATGGAAGTATGAAGTTACTTACTCAATTGAGCAAACTAATTGTTCCAAGGAGAATTTTCTATTCTTAACTCCAGAATGCAAGGTCCTTCTCAATGGTGTAAGTAGGCCAAAATCTAATCATAAAGTTATTAGCATTTGGTGTTCAGTATTTTTACAGGACTGGGAATACTCAGCCATATAGGAAGGCTTGGTCACTAAAATTTCACGTGACACTCATGAGTTCACAGTCACATTCACCTCGTCAATGGTAAAAAATCCATACATCCTGCAAAAAGCACACACAGATACAACCAGGGCCTGAGACAAAATGACGCCACGCCAAGTTTGTCTGTTCATGTGCTCACACTTTCCTGTCGCCCTCTCTTCCCCCTGTGCCCAACATCCTTCAGGTCCTCCTGAGCTCTACGCAGGATAATCCCTCACTTCAGAATTTGTTTTCTTCCCTTCCCTTCTCCCCTCCTTCACCTTTAGTGAACACATCCTGAACCTCTATCACTTTTCAGAATTATATCTTGTTATCAGATCTGAAATTACATTAAAAGAGTAGTTAGTGCCTGTCCAGATGACTAAGGCATGATGACCTTCCCAGGGATATTTGCATTTTAGAAGAAGGCTGTGCTTCAAGCAAGGGATCGCTGCAAGCCTTGCAGTCTATTATTCTACTTCTAAAGTTTGATTATATGGGAAGAAAATGAGAAATCCAGACAGTAAGATATTCATTTCAGCATTATTACTAATAGAAAAATATTGGAAATAACTTTTTTGAACATTCGGGTCTGTTTAAATAAATTACAGTGTATAGATACAGTAGAACATGTGCAGCCATTAAAATTATGTTTACAGATTTTTAGTGACTTAGTAAAATGGTTATAGTATGTTAAGTAAAACACACAAAAAATAGAATTCAACACTATACATACAGATTCATTCAAATATATGACATAAATGTAAATACTAAAAGTGATGCAAGAGGCATTTGAGATCTTGCTCCCCAACAACCATTTTTAGTTTGGCTCAAATAAACTCATAAAAAAATTTTTTAAGTGATGGAAAAAACATGCCAAAATATGAAACATAGTTAACTTTCAGTTGCAAGTATGGGTGCCTTTTTTTGACCCTTTGTACTTTTTGGGACTCATCATTTAATACTTTCCAATGTTTCTAATCAAGCATGTGTGTGTTTCGTAACTGGGGAAAAAACTTAAAAGGATACTGTTAAGAGAGTGAAAAGACAACCTAGAGAGTGGGAGAAATTATTTACATCATATATATGATAAGGATTTAATATACAGAATATATAAAGAACCCCTACAAGGCAACAACTAAAGGCCAATCAACCTAATTTTCAGATGGGTGAAGGACTTAAACATAAAAATTTCTCTAAAGGAGATATACAGCTCTGGCCGGGTGGCTACTTGGTTGGAGCATCATCCCATACACCAAAAGGCTGTGGGTTCAATCCCAGTTTAGGGCACAAACCTAGGTTGCAAATTTGATCCCTGGTTGTGGCATGTAGAGGAGGCAACAGATCAATGTTTCTTTCTCACATTGATGTTTCTCTCTGCTGCTGTCTCTTTCTCTCTGTCTCTCCCTCCTTCTCTCTCTAAAATCAATTAACAATATCCTTGGATGAGGATTTAAAAAATTAAGAAATTTTAATAAAAAATAACCAAATCTCCAATAAGCACATGAAGAGATGTTCAACATGGTTAGCTATCAGGAGAGTGTAGATACACACCATAATGGGATGCCATCTCACACCTAAAAGATGACTGTAATTTTTTTAATTCGAAAATAATTAGTGTTGGTGAGGATGTGGAAAAATTGAAACTTTTTTCATTGCTGATGAGAATGTAAAATGGTGCAGCAACTGTGGAAAACAGTTTGGTAGTTTTTCATAAAGTTAAACATAGAATTGCCATATGACCCAGCAATTGCACTTTAGGTATATATCCAAAAGAATTCAAAACAAGGATTCAAACAGATACAATGTGCCATTACTCACTGCAGCATTATTCACAATAGCCGAAAGTGGAAGCAACCCGAATGTCCATGGACAGATGAATGGAAAAACAAAATGTGACATATATGTAAAACAATGAAATATTCTTTAGCCATAGAGAGAAATGAAATTTTGACTCATGCTATAATGTAGATGAGCCTTGAAAACATTATTGCTAAATGAAAACATTATGCTAAGTGAAAAAAGATGAATATTCTATGATTCCACTTGTATGAAATATCTGACATATACAAATGCATAGAAATAAAGTAGATTAGAGTTTACCAAGGACTGGGATTAAGGAAAATGGGAATTTGTTGCTTACTGGGTGCAGAATTTATGTTTGGGGTGATGAAAACTATTGGGTATAGATAGTGGTGATGGCTGCATTGTAATTAACGTCACCAAATTCTACACTTAAAAATGTTTAAAACAGCAAATTTTATGTTACATGTATTTTACCGTAATAAAAAAACAGTAAACAGAAGAGAGGGAAACTTGCTAAGAAATGTATGCTCTAGTTACTATTTCTCTTGTTTAGTTTGAGTCAAGTCTGGCCTTTTAAGCATCTATCAACACCTTCTGGTGTTTGTTTTTCAGTTATTTGAGATCATGTCGGCTCAAATATTATGTAATTTGAATCTTTCTGCATGTATTTTGTAAGGCCTCAACTTACTGGTTTTCTCTTTGCAACACAGAGAGATTCAAGGGCTGGTTGCAGTCACAAAGCCAATCAGGTTTTGGGTATCACTTCTCTGAGCTTCCACTTCCTCATTTGGGAACCAGGGAGGAATAACAGCACCTATCTCACAGCTGTGGTTACAATAATGAAAGGACATAAAATGGGAGCGAACTGTTGTGCCTACAGTTGGTACGACTGAAGGCCTTGCTCTTCAGTGCTTGGTCCCTGAACCAGCAGCATCAGCATCACCAGGGAGCTTGTTAGAACAGCAGAGTCTTGAATTCCACCCAGGCCTACTGGAACTACATATTAACAAGATTCTCAGGGGATTCATTTGCACTTTAAGGTTGAAGAAGCACGGATTCAAGAGGTCTCATAAGCAGTTCTCAGGCCAGGCTGCATATTAGAATCACTTTGCCAGCTTTAAAATAACTATTCCTAGGCCCTTCCCCAGGCAGTGTGACTTAATTGGTCAGGGGTGGGTTTCTGGAGTCAGAATAAAAGCTTCTGTGACTCAACTATGCTGACAGAATTGAGAACCTCAGGGCTACTTCTAGCATCCTTCTCCCCATCCAAAATTAAGATATTATAAGTGTGGCATTTCTTGTATCTTTAACAGCTATGACACATTTTATATATATATTAAAAATATACATATATATAAAATATATGTGTGTGTGTGTATATATATATATACATACTCCCTTATCGGAAATAAAAATTAATAGAAAACATCAAGGCAATGCAGAAACTTGGAAAAAATGATATGGAACCACATACTCAAATACCCAAAGATATCTTAGTGTATTTCCCTTATCTTTTTGTTTGGATGTGTAGTGGGGGCAGGGGTGGGAGGCAGAATATAGACAATTTTTGGTGATTTTTTTCCTGTTAATAGTTGTAATTATTTCACATGCTACATTTTCACCTAAGAATTTTCCTATGTCATTAAAACTCCTGGTAAACTTTCTCCTAAATAACTATATAATATCCTATTAAAGATAATACAGATTGTTTTTTGAATAACTATAGTTAGACATTTGGGTTGTTTCCATTTTTTATTATAATAACAACTCATCTAACATTCTTGAGAATAAAGCTATTCTGTATTTGGTATATTTTCCTGTCTTCATACATTTGTTAGAAATTTATGAGTTGAATTTATGAATTGTTTTCTATATCCTGTGCCCATTTCTTTTTGGGATAAATCTTAATGATTTGGAAAAGTGTATCTGGTTATTAAAGGTATCAGTGTTTTATCATATTTTTCTCAGTTGTTTATTTTTTAGTTTTCATTGTGGTATTTCTGACTCACAAATAGACTTTGCTTATAGGTGGCCAAATCTACCAATATTCTCCTTTTGAATTCTTCTGCCATTTGCTCTGCATTCATCTTTCCCCCTCTAGTTTGTCTAGAGTCAGTATTTTTAAACATAACTCATGAAACTATCTGGAATTATTTTTAATGTATCTTGTGAGGTCTCTAAATTGAGTTTTGTTTCAAGAGGATAACCAGGTATTTCAACATTCTTCTCTCATACATAAATTTGTGACAACATTTATCCCATAATAGTTTCTCATGAAAAGCCTGTCCTCTATATCACCGTGTTTTAACAGCCATAGCTTCATAGTAGGTTTAAATATGTGATTTACTATTCTAGTGTTTATATCTTCAAAAACCAGCCTTAGAATAAGTTTGTAAGAAAAACTTACATTGTCACGTAGATTAGAATCGCATTACATTTCTAAATTAATTTGAGGAAAATTGGCATATATACTATATTTAGTCTTTTCAGTCAAGAACTTGGTATACAGCTCTACTTAATCAAGTTTTATTTTAAATTTCTAAAGGTGGGGTGATTTTATATATATATATATATTATTGCTCACTAACATTATTTCTAGTTTTGGGGGGTATGTGTATTGATTTTTGGTTATTTATTTTTGGTTATTTTGGTTCCCTTTAATTCGTAAGGGAATTAAATCTTATGATTTTTTAATTTTATTCTTTTTTTTTTATTGTTATTCAATTACAGTTGTATGCCTTTTCTCCCCATCCCTCCACCCCACCCCAGGTGAATCCACCTCCCTCCCCCCTCTCCACCCTCCCCCTTGGTTTTGTCCATTGTGTCCTTTATAGTAGTTCCTGTAATCCCCTCTTCCCACTGTCCCCGACCCCACCCCCCAACCCCGCCCTGGCTATTGTTAGATTGTTCTTAACTTCAATGTCTCTGGTTATATTTTGTTTGCTTTTTTCTTCTATTGCTTATGTTCCAGTTAAAGGTGAGATCATATGGTATTTGTCCCTCACTTCCTGGCTTATTTCACTTAGCATAATGCTCTCCAGTTTCATCCATGCTGTTGCAAAGGGTATAAGCTCCTTCTTTCTCTCTGCTGCATAGAATTCCATTGTGTAAATATACCATAGTTTTTGGATCCACTCGTTTGCTGATGGGCACTTCGGTTGCTTCCAGTACTTGGCTATTGTAAATTGTGCTGCTATGAACATTGGGGTGCACAGATTCTTTTGGATTGGTGTTTCAGTGTTCTTAGGGTATAATCCCAGCAGCGGAATTACTGGGTCAAAGGGCAGTTCCATTTTTAGTTTTCTGAGGAAATTCCATATTGTTTTCCACAGTGGCCTCACCAGTCTGCATTCCCACCAACAGTGCACGAGGGTTCCCTTTTCTCCACATCCTCTCCAACATTTGTTTGTGGATTTGTTTATGTTGGCCATTCTGACTGGTGTGAGATGATACCTCATTGTGGTTTTAATTTGCATCTCTCTGATTTTATTCTCTTTTAAATGTTATTTTGTATATAAATATATCAATTTTGATACATTCACCTTATATTCAGCAAGTGAACTCTCTGGTTAACTCTAACAGCTTTGCATTGACTCTTTTGCTTGTTCTAAACTAAAAAGATAGTATTTCATCTCCTCTGTTCCAGCACTTATTTTTTGTTCTGTGTCCCAATGAATTCATCCAAATGCCCAGAGATATTTCACACAAATTTATGTTTTATTCCTGATTTTATTGGGAAAGCCTCTAGAGCTTTGTTATTATTAATATTTGCTGTGGGTTCCAGGTAGACATTCATGTCGTCTTAAAAAGCATCCTTACATTCCTGCTTTTAAAGAGGTTTTTTGTTCTTTGTTCTTTGTTTTTAAATAAGAATTGTGTGTTACAAACTCCTAGATACAGAGAATAGACTGACTGCTGTTAGAGGGGAGGTGGATTAGGGGGCTGGGTGAGAGATGAAGGGATTAAGCAGAAAAACAGACAAAAACTCAGACACAGACAACAGTATGGTGATTACCAGACGGAAAAGGGGGTGGGAGGAGGTAGAAGAAGGTAAAGGGGGGATAAATGGTGACAGAAGGAAACTTGACTTTGGGTGGTGAACACAATACAGTGTACAGATGATGTGTTATAGAATTGTATGCTTGAAACCTATATAATTTTATTAACCAATGTCATCCAAATACACTCAAAAAATTTTAAAGAGAAAAAAATCGGCATAAGAATGTAATAAATCCTTTGGATATGTATCAAAATACCATGTTATATATTTTTAATTTAATCTGTTATGTTTTGACAACTTTCCTAATAGTAATCTCTAGAATCTTAAACCCTGTTTGTTTAGTGTTAATTATTTCTTAAATACGCATTTGCATTTTATTTCTTCTAGTGTATTTAAGAATTCTACATCTATATTTATAAGTAAAAATGGTTTGACAGTTTTCTGGGTGTGTGTGTATGCACTCTGTTTTTTCAAGTTTTGCTATTTAGATTATAGTTTTATAGAACGGATTGGGTGGGAGTTACATGCAGCTGAGTCAGCTCTGACTCCCGGCGACCCTACAGATGAGTGGTGGCCACACTGTCCTGACCTCGACAGCTCTGCCACGCACCTGTAGTCCATTCCTATGACTTCTTTCATGGAGTCAGTGAATGTCATGTTTGGTCTTGGTCTTTTCCTGCTGCCTTCTACTTTTGAGTTCAGTTGTTTGCCACTGTTTTCTATTCAGACACAGTTTATGTAGCATGGAACTATATGTTTCTTTAATTTTAAAAATTATTCATCTATAAAACATCTATGTTGTTTGGAGGTGAGAAGTGGAAGGGAAGTTAAGAATAATGACAGCATACCCAGTTCTTCAGTAATTGGTCCATACAAGGATTTTATTTTGTTTTAATTTTTCCATCACCTTTTATACCCACCGCCCATGCACTCTTCCACCTTCATCCACCTGACCTCGCAATCACCACACTAGTCTTTATCCATGGGTTCTTTTTTTAAATTATATTTTATTGATTATGCTATTACAGTTGTCCTGACTTTTCCCCTTCTACCACCCCTCTACCCAGTACCCCCCACCCTCTCAGGCAATCCCCCACCATTGTTCATAGCTATGGGTCAAGCTCTTTGCTAAGCTCTTTGGCTACTCCATTTCCTATACTGTATTTCACATCCCCATGGCCATTCTATAACTGCCTAGTTATACTTCTTATCCCCTCACCTCTTCATCCTTTCCTCCACACCCCCTCCCATCTTGGTGATGATGAACTCCTTTAGTTTTTTCTTGTCTGGGAAACTGTTTGTCTGCCCTTCAATTCTTTGTTGGGTAGATAGCTTTGTTGGGTAGAGCAATCTTGGCTGTAGGTCCCTGCTTTTCATGACTTTGAATATTTCTTGTCAATCCCTTCTAACCTGAAAGTTAGAAGTTTCTTTCGAGAAATCAGCTGACAGTCTTATGGGTACTCCCCTATAGGTAGCTAATTTCTTTTCTTTGCTGCTTTTAAGACCCTCTCTTTATTTTTCACCTTTGGCATTTTATTATGATGCCAAAATCATAATAAAATGGTTTTGGAGAGGGCCTCTTTGCATCCATCTTATGTGGGAGTCTCTGTGCTTCCTGTACATTTTTCTTTACCAAACTAAGAAAGTTTTCTTTCATTATTTTTTCAAATAGATTTCCAAATTTCTTTCTCTTTCTCTTCTTCTGGCACCCCTATGATGCAAATGTTAGAATACTTGAAGTTGTCCCAGACGATGACTACACTATCCTCATTTTCTGGGTTCTTTTTTCTTGTTGCTGTTTCAATTGGTTGTTTTTACTTGCTTATGTTTCATATCATTGATTTGATTTTTGGCTGCATCCACTCTATTGTTGTTTCCCTGTAAATTGTTCTTTATTTCAATTAGTGTATCCTTCTTTTCTGACTGGATCTTTTTTTATGCTGTTGAGGTCCTTACTAAGTTCCTTGAGCATCCTTATAACTAGTGTTTTGAACTCTGCATCTGACAGATTGTTTATCTCCATTTTGTTTAGCTCTTTTTCTAGAGTGTTATTCTGTTCTTTCATTTGGGCCATGTTTCTTTGTCTCCTCATTTTGGCAGCCTCCCTGTGTTTGTTCCTATGTATTCGGTAGAGCTGCTTTGACTACATGTCTTGTGTGGACAAATGCAGTAAGTGTCCTGTAGGGTCCAGTGGCACAGCCTCCCCTATCACCCAAGCTGGGTATTTGAGGTGCACCCTTTGTGTGGGCTAAGTATACCCTCCTCTTGTAATTGAGCTTTGGTTGCTGTCGGCAGATCAATGGGAGGGATTTACCCAGGCCAGTCAGCTGCAGGGATTGCCTGTGACCAGTGACTACCAACCTCCACCCTCCATGGAGGATCAACTGTGCAGGGGCAAGGTGGTGGGGCTCTTAAGTGGTCTGTAGTTGTCTACTGGGTACACTGGCCATAGGGTTTCCTGGGTTGTGCAGCCCAAGGTCAGCCTCCACCTGTGTTTTGCCCTGATTCACCCTGCCTGAACTACAAAGCAATCTGAAATGGTTGCTACTTGTGCTGGGCTTGGAAATTCCCAGGGGAAGCCAAGCTGTGAATTTAGGTTGGCTGCTGCTAGTGCCAGGCCTGGGGCTCACTGAGGTCAGCTGTTGCTTGTTCGATAGGATTTAGGAAGTTGTGGAGCATAAGCCAAAACCAGCCATCATATGGAAGAGCATCTTGGGTGGGCCCATAAATTGGGTGGGGCAGAGTCTCTGGGGATCTCCAAGGCAGGTCAAACAATGTTAGCCAAGTTGATGGAGACTCAGATATGGCACCAGCTTGCCAGCTCTGTGGGAGGAGGGTTTAGAAAAGAGACAATGACCTCTGGTCCCCTGATGTCAGACACTTCAGTTCCTCCCTGTATACCACTGGTACTTTTCAAACTACCACGGTGCTGGTGCTCAGAGAGAGTGAGTCTGAGTAGGTGAGTCCATGTGTGGGTTCTTTAAGAGGAACTGCTTGGGGTTCCAGGAGTTTCTTCCACTGACTCAATCCCCACTGATTTTTGAAGCCAGAAGTTGTAGAAACTTATCTTCTTGGCACTGGAACCCTGGGCTGGGGGGCCTGGTTGGGGCTATGACTCCTTGCCCCTGAGATATCCCTCCCAAATTTTTATCCACCACACGTGGATAAAGCCCATTTCACGTCTGCGCCCCTCCTACCAGTCTGAATGTTTGTGGTTTCTTTAATTCCATAGTAGTCAGACTTCTATTCAATTCAATTTCTGATGGTTCTGAGTGTTGGTTGTTCAATATTTTAGCTGCAATTTTGATGTGTTTGCGTGAAAAGGTGAGCTATGTCTACCTACACTGCCATCCTGACCAGAAGTCTTCTATGAGTTCCTTCTCTCTTTTTTCTTTTTTGGTCAATTCTTCCACTACTCCCACTTGCAATCCCTCCCCAGAGCTCTCACCCTGCACTGTATCTATGAATCTGTCTCTGTTTGACTTGTTCAGTTTGTTCATTAGATTCCACACATGAGTGAAATAATATGGTATTTGTCTTTCTTTGACTGGCTTATTTCACTTAGCATAATATTCTCCAGGTCCATACATGCTGTTGCTAAGGGTAAGATTTTCTTCAATTTTATGGCTGAGTACTATTCCATTATGAAATGTACTATAGCTGTTTTGTCCACTCATCTACTGATGGATGCTTGGGCTGCTTCCAAATCTTGGCTATTGTAAATAATACTGCAATGAACATACGGGTGCTTATATTCTTTTTAATTAGTGTTTTGAGTTTCTTCAAATAAATTCCTAGAAGTGGAATCACTGGGTCATAAGGCACTTCCATTTTTAATTTTTTGAGGTATCTCCATACTGCTTTCCACAGTGGCTGCACCAGTCTGCACTCCCACCTACTGTGCACAAGGGTTCCCTTTTCTTCACATCCTTGCCAACACTTGATATTTGTTGATTTGTTGAAGATAGCCACTCTGACAGGCATGAGGTGATATCTCATTGTGGTTTTAATTTGCATTTCTCTGATGATTAGTGATGTTGAGCATCTTTTCATATGTCTATTGGACATCTATCTGTATGTCCTCTTTGGAGAAGTGCCTATTAAGGTCCTTTGCCTATTTCTTAATTGCACTGTTTATGGTTTTGGTTTAGAATTTTTTTCTTGTCTTTAAATCAGTGTTGGTTACTTATAGATTTTCAAAAAAGTATCCATTCTGGAGGGATTTAAATTAGCATACACTTGTTCAGAAATATTCTCTTATATTGTTATACTTCACTGTAAAGTTTGCCATGTTGCCTTTTTGTATTTGAGTTTTTTCTTACCTGAGAATAATCATTTATATTCATTTAATAATGCCAGTGCTTTCTGTTTTCTAGTTTATTAGTTTTGCTTTATTGTTTCTTCCTTTCTGCTGTGCTTAAAGCTATTATTTTTTCCCTTTTTCTAACTTCTTCAGATAATTACCCAGATGTGAGGTTATTTTATTCACGTTTTGCCTATTTCTTCTTTTAAATTAAATTAAATTTTATTTTAGTTTAGCCTCTCTCTTTTTAAATTTTGAAAGCATGTAAAATGATGATTTAAACTCTAAATGCTGCTCTGGCAACATTTTGCAAAATTTTTATTTTTATTTTTATTTTTTTAAATATTTTTCCTCATTTAAGGAAGACCCTATTTAGCCAGGTGAGTTTAGGTTTCCAAGTAGTTAGCTTTTGTTTACTTATTTAAACATTAATTTTTAAAGATTTTTTTCTTTTTGGTTTCCAGGTCAAAGAACATGACCTATATTGTTTGGATTTGAAAACTTATTGACACTTTCTTGTAAAATAATGTAAAAGCTATTTTTAAAAATCTGTATCATGCTTATAAAAATATCATTTAAATCATATGTATCATATGAAAATATCGCTTAAATAAATTATTATGTTACTCCAGTCTTCTATGACCTTATTCATTTTTTATCCCTTTGGTCTGCCTTAGATTTATAGTTGTATATTAAATTTCCCCACCATCCTTATTTTAATCTATTTCTATTCATACATCTAATTTTTGCCTTATGTATTTTGACTTCATGCTTCTAGATTATATCTTACTGTATCTTGTATTAAAATAAATTTTTTATTACCATTATGAATTTTTTGATACCTGAGAGTTTACTTTGTCCAATATTAATAATACTCTAGCTTCTTCTTTGTTTATACTTGCCTCATATAGCTTTGCTCATCTATTATGTTAATCTTCCTTTGTCTTTTATATTAAAAGATATTATTCTTGAATATGTAGTACATTAATTTTGTTTTTAACATAACTGAGGTCCACACTTAAAAAAATTACCCAAACAATTATGTGATTATTATGTCTATATTAGGTATTCTTGTCACCTTATTTCATGTTTCTATGTATTTGTGTATATGTGCTTATTGTTGTTGATGCTAATACCTAATTGTTTCTTACACTCTATTTAGCAATTGGATCATGTTTTGTTTTGTTTTCTATGTAAAGTTGACATCCTATATTTAGTTTTACTAATTGTTTACTTTAAAGGTTCTTAAAAATGTTTTAAACTTATGTACTTATATTAACATCTAGGATACTGGTGAATGTACAGATCATGCACTCATGGATCTTCAGCTGAGAATTGCTTCCTTCTCACAGGAGTGTAATCTTCATCCAGGTATGGGATAATACGTGTTTGTGCTCTAGTTTAGTACATGTTAATCCCAGACAACTGGCTAGGTCTTTTCGTACACATTGTGCTTTGGGCCCCACGATATGACACAAAGCTTATATGGTCAACAGACCTCTGCACGGCTGTGCTGTAGCAGATGCAGTTGAGACTGCTCTGGAAGTGTCAGAAGGGAATATGGTGACAGAAGAAAGATTTATGTTCTGTGGGCAAAGCTGGGCTCCCAATACAATGTCATCTGGTCTTCCTTGTGTATAAGATGTCTCTGTGTCAGGTGCTATAAATTGGGGAAACAGTATCACATGTTTAACCACTCAAAACAAAATCCTTTCAATTAAAGACTATTTCCTCCTGCATGTTATAATGTGGGAAAAGGGAAATAGTGAGAGTTTATGGTCAAGATAGTATTTCTTATACCAAGTGTTGGCTTTTCTCCTACTTGGAAAAACTTGCTTAAATTCCATGATGAGAAATATTGCTGAAGCTGCCTGGTCACTAGAATCATAGGACTTAAAATTTTCCCACTAGATATTCATTCCTTTTACATTTAGCATTGCTTTTTACACTTTCTATCAAAAATGCAAAAACTTAGAAAAAATGAAGCATGTTGATTGAGTCACAAACTAACACCAACCAAATGAAAGTTCCCCTAAATACACTTGACTCTGAGGAGAGGACAAGAGGAGAGGCAGTAAGGGGAAGGTGAGAAAGACAACCTCCACCCACTCGCTACTGGGCTTTGGGTTGCTGCATGGCCCTCTGCAAATGCACGCTGGGCCATGAGCAGGAGAGGTACTGAGCTAGACTGCACCTTCAGTCACATGCTGACTTAAAACCTGATTCTTTCAGGGAAGGATTTTAGCCCACGTTGCCTAGGCTGCCCCAGCGAGATACCTGTTGACAGCCCACACCTAAAGGAGCCTCTGAAACATTCCATTGCAAAGCTTAATGCAGAGAATAATGGAACTTTCTATTTCAAGATTGACACTGTGAAGAGAGCAACAACACAGGTCTGTAAATTTTCCTGCAAAAACAGTGATATCATAGTCTGTGTGCAAATTGCTTACTGATCTAGGCTCTGGGGTGGGAAACAGTATACCTGGTGAAAGGAATTTGAATTTCAAGTCCCAACCTCTCTGCATGCTTGATATGTGATCTTGGACAAGTCTTGAGAACATTCTTTTCATTTTCTGTCTGTAAAGGACAGGGGTGAGGATCAAGTAAGATAATCTATGTCAATACATTATCTTTCCAAACTCTAAAGAGTTATATAAATTCTAGCAACTATTATATAATTAATAAAATGTAGGGCTATAAAAAGCAGGACTTATTCTCTGCCTTTCCAGTCTCATCTCTTACTGCAGCATCATTCAGGGCCTTGGACTCAGTCACATCACTCAGTCTATAATCACCCACACTCTTCACACTCACACCTCTGTGTCATTTGCCCCCTGTCTGGGTGGCCTTCTGGCCCACAAATATACCCTCTAAGGAGTTGTCTTTCCTTCCATGCTCTGTTAATGGAGGATAAGAAGAGTCCCAGTCTGGGGGTCCAGAGACCCAGTTCTACCACAGTACCTACCCCTCATATCCTAGGTAACCCCGGGCAGTCATTCAGACTCACTCAGTCTCTGTGGCCCCACGTGTGAATTGAGTGGCTGGATGAGAAAAGTCCAAACTGCTTCCAACTCCAACAGCATATGGCTCATCTATTCATGGGCAGATTCCTATTATAAACCTCAAAACTGGCCTTCCTAATGATAAGCTAAAGAAAAGTAATCAAAATAGAACCACACTCTTAGAGGTAACAAACATGCTTTATGATCTGAAGAATAAAAAAGCCTCCTCTTAAAATAGTTCATACTTTTGGCTCAGTAATTGAATTTCTAGAAATCTAAAATAGAGTTTTTATAGACAATGACATTTGTTGCAGCACTAACTATAAAAGAAAAACTTATAAACCATCAATTGATTAATAATATAGAAAGAATATCAAGCAGCAGTTATAAAGCATCTTTGTGAGGAGTTCTTGATGTGGTAAATTGCTTGTGTAAAATATGCAATGAAAACAAAAAGGCCATCAATTGAATGTACATTCTGTTGTCAATTGTGTTATAAAAAAGTACAGAAAACACTGCTGAAAAGACACAAATGCCTCCAGCTGGCCACAGTGATGGCTTTAAGTAAGGGCACAATGGGCTGTTTAATTTCATCCTCTAATGTCCTGTATTAGTTTTACTACTGGGAAAAAACCCTAAGCAAATCTTATTAAAATAAATCAAGACTGACACTTTGATCTCTCTCCTGCTCAGGCACTTACTCCTGTCCTGGACAACACAACCTTTTCTCCCTCATTTCACAGGCACATGACCCACGGTAGGCTTACTCACAGGGTACACCAATGATGCTACTCTTGGGTTTGTTGGCTTGTCTTCTCACTTCCTCTTCCTGCTTTCTTGTGAAATTCCTTTATTCTTCATGATGCAGGAACAGTCTAGTACTCTGTCATACATTGTATGTCAGGGGTTTGCTGTTAGGACATGCCTGTCTAGTCCTCTTAGTACTTAGAGTTCTCTGTAAATTAGCTAATCAACGTTCTAGCATGTATGTCTCTTTGTGTGTATGTGTGTTCATGCTGAGGATGCCAGGGGAAAACAACAGGTAATGCTGTGAATTGAAAGGAACTGATATTCCTTAATTTACCTAATCAATCTGGAATATTTTAAGAATCTCAAAATGACTTATAACAGTTTTACTGACTTTTGAATTTAAAGAGAACAATTTGGCTCTTCTGACATGGTCATTCAAGGAAGCCCAGGTGGGAGCAGCCAAGCTACTGGAAATCCATTTACCATCAGATGAATTTGCCAAAAGCCAATCTCCAAATCATCAATTTGCCAAATTACTAAAGATTTATTTTACAGATTTAGCCTTTCTTTGGCTTTGCATATTTAGTCCTATTTGAATGCATGTGCATTTCAAGTTTGTTTCATATTTCATATACCAAATATTTCTTAAATATCCTCTTTGCACATGTGAATGATTACAATTTCTGTCTTAGGCCATCTATTTTGCCCTGCCTCTACTGCCACTGTCCTCCCTGTTGCCCATATTCTTCCCTGTCTTTGCTCAGATGAATCAGGGTCAGGCTCAGGCTCAGGATCGGTTCAAGAGCCTGTGTACACATTCAGAATTCTTTTCCTTTACAAAGTACTAGAAAATATCAAGGCTTATGTACATGTTGAAGACTTTTGCAAATCACCAAACCAGTTGCAATTATGCAATTTAAATTCACACCTCCTGGGTATAAAACATTCGAATTCTTGATCTGAGTTCTATTCCTACCAACTGTGATTGAGGCCGAATGCTTCCCACACATGAACAATACCAAGTATCACTGCTGGTTTTCACCTTTGCCAATATATGAAAGATTTAAAATACTGTTGCATTTTTTAATGTGCATATCTTTGCTTATTAATGAAGGTAAACATTTTTTTCACACTTAATGACCATTTTAACTTTTTTCTGAAATACCTGTTCATGTCTTTTGTTCTTTTTTAGTGTTTGGCTTGATAGGCATAAGAATATTAATCCTATACCATATTTTCCCTGCTGTCTTTTTACTTTATTTGCTATGATTTTTGAGAATCAATGTTCATTTTTTATGTAGAAAATTTAGATATTTTGTCTTCCTTTAGATTTTCTTCTTGTGCTTATCACCTAAGAAAGACCTTCCTCATCCTAAGATCTTATGAATTTTCATTTATATCTTTAGAGTTTCTTTAATTTAAATTTATAACGCATTTAGAATTTATTTTGCTATATGGTATTCTCTATTTTAAAAACAACACTTCAGCAGGAGGGCTTAAGCAGGGAAGACTTCTGATGAGAATGACACCTAATATTAATGGCAATAGTTAAAAAATAAAAGACAATAAATACATATCTACCAATAATTACCTTAAATATAAATGGCTTAAATGCTCTAACCCAAAGACGTACAGTAGCTGAATGGATAAGAAAACAAGACCCATATATATGCTGTCTCCAAGAGACTCACCTCAGTTTGAAAGATACACACAGACTAAAAGTAAGGGAATGGAAAAAGATATTTCATATAAATAGAAAAGAAAAAAGCTGGTATAGCAATACTTATCTCCAACAAAATAGACTTTAAAACAAAGGCTATAGTAAGAGAGAAAGAAGGACACTAAATAAGGATAAAGGGAACAATCTAACAAGAGTATATATCCCTAGTAAACCTTTATGCACCCAACATAGGAGTACCTAAATATGTAAGGCAAATCTTGGTGGACATAAAGGGAGGGATTGAGAGAAACAGTGTCATAGTTGGGGATTTTAACACCCCAATGACTTCAATGGATAGATCTTCCAGACAGAAAATCAATAAGGACGAAATGACAATAACCAGAGGGGAGGTGGGAGGGGATAATGGGGGGGGAAGGGGAAGAATTTTCAGGAACAACTATGAAGGACACTGGGACAAAACCAAAGGGGGGTGGAATCAGGGGAGGGAGGTAGGGTTGGCTGGGGTGAAGGGTGTGGTGGGGGGAAAAGGCAGACAACTGTACTTGAACAACAATAAAATAATTAATTAATTAGTTAATTAATTAAAAATTTTTTAAAAAAGAAAATCAACAAGGAGACAGAAGCCTTAAATGACAACACACTAGATCAAATGGATTTAATTGATATATATTCACCTCAAAACAGCAGAATATACATATATTTTAAGTGTACATGAAGTGTTTTCTAGGATAGATCACGTGCTAGGACACAAAATAAGTCTCGATAAATTTAAAAAGATTGAAGTCATATCAAACATCTTCTCTGACCACAATGCTATGAAACTAGAAATCAATCACAAGAAGAAAACTGAAAAAATACACAAAGACATGGAAGCTAAATAACATGTTATTAAACAATGAATAGGTCAACAACAAGATCAAGGAAGAAATCAAAAGATACATTTAAACAAATGAAAATGAGAACACAACAACCCAAAATCTGTGGAACACAGGGAAAGCAATCCTAAGAGGGAAATTCATAGCATTATAGGCCTATCTCAAGAAACAAGGAAAAGTTCAAATAAACAATCTAACTTCACACTTCAAGGAACATGAAAAAGAACAATGAATAAAGTCCAAAGTGGGTAGAAGGAAGGAAATAATAAAGATCAGAGCAGAAATAAATGAAATAGAGTCTAAAAAAAAATGGTACTAAAGGTCAATGAAACCAAGATATGGTTCTTTGAAAAGATAAACAAGATTGACAAACCTTTAACCAGACTCATCAAGAAAAAAAGGACCCAAATAAATAAAACCAGAAATCCAAGAGGAGAAATAACAACTGACACCAAGAAATACAAAGGATTGTAAGAACATGTTATGAATAATTATATGCCAAAAAATTGGAAAACCTGGATGAAATGGATAAATTCCTAGAAACATACAATTTTCCAAAACTAAATCAGGAAGAATCAAAGAATTTAAATAGACAGATCACATCTAGTGAAATTGAAGCAGTAAAAAACCCAAAAAAACAAAAAAACACAAAAAAACCCTCCCATAAAACAAAAGCCCTGGGCCAGATGGCTTCACAGGTGAATTTTACCAAACATTCTAAGAAAAACTGACACCTCTCCATCTCAAACTATTCCAAAATATTCAAGAGGAGTGAAGATTCCCCAGCTCATTTTATGAGTCCAGCGTTATCCTAGTCCCAAAACCAGATAAAGACACTACATTAAAAAAAAAGAAGTTATAGGCCAACATCCCTGATGAACAAATCCTCAACAAATATTAGCAAACCAAAAATAGTAATACATTAGAAAGATCATACACCATCATCAAGTGGGATTTATTCCAGAAATGCAATGTTGGTACAACATTCACAAATCAATAAATGTGATACACTGCATAAACAAAATGAAGGATTAAACCAGATAATCATATCAGCTGATGCAGAAAAAGCATTTGATAAAATCCAGCACCCATTCGGATAAAAACTCTTAGCAAAGTGGAAATAGAGGGTACATACGCAAATGCAACTGAGGCCGTATATGACAAACCCACTGTCAGCATCATACTCAATGGAAAAATCTGTGAGTGTTCCCCTTAAGACTGGGAATGAGACAGGGATGTCCACTTTTACCTCTCTTATTCAACATAATACTGGAAGTGCTAGCCATAGCAACCAGACAAGAAAAAATAAAATGCATCCAAATTGGAAAGAAAGAAGTAAAACTGTCTTTATATGCAGAGGACATGATATTGTACACAGAGAACCCTAAAGATTCCACCAAGAAACTACTAGAACTGATAAATGAATTCAGAAAAGTAGCAGGATACAAAATTAATATCCAGAAATCAGTTACGTTTTTATATGCCAATAATGAACTATCAGAAAGGGAAATCAAGAAAACAATACCATTCACGATTGCTTCAGAAAGAATAAAATACCTAGGAATAAACTCAACCAAGGATGTAAAAGACATATAATTGGAAAATTATAAGGCACTGAAGAAAGAAATTGAAAAATATACAAATAAGTGGAAGCACATACCGTGTCCATGCATAGGAAGAATTAACATCTCTAAACATCACTCACATGTCTGTGCTACCAAAAGTGATCTATAGATTCAATGCAATACCTACCAAATACCAATGATGTATTTCACAGAAGTAAAACAAATACTTCAAAAATTTATATGAAACCATAGAAGGCCTTGCCAAGCAATAACAATCCTGAGAAAGAACAAAGTTGGAGGAATCACACTACCTAACATCAAACTATACTATAAGGCCATAGTAATCAAAACAGAATGGTACTGGCATAAAGACAGACACAGAGATCAATGGAACAGAATAAAGAGTCCAGAAATAAACCCACACCTTTATAGTCAATTAATATTTGACAGAGGAAGCAAGCATACATAATGGTCTAAAGACAGTTTATTCAATAAATGGTGTTAAGAAAATTGGACAGATACATGCAGAAAAATGATATCAGACCACCTTATTATGCCACACAAGAATAAATTCAAAATGGATTAAAGACTTAAATATTAGACCAGAAACTATAAAAATCCTGCAAGAAAACACAGGCAGTAAAATCTTGGACATTGCTTATAGCAATATTTTATCTGATATATCTCCCCAGGTAAGGGAAACAAAAGAAAACATAAACAAATGGGGCTATATCAAACGAAAAAGATATTTCACAGCAACAGACACCAACAAAATAAAAACACAACTTACAAAATGAGAGAATGTATTCGCTGATACATCTAATAAGGTGTTAATATGTAAAATTTATGAAGAACATACAAAACTGAACACCAAAAAACCAAACAATCCAATTAAAAAATGGGCAAAGGACCTTGATAGGCACGTCTCCAAAGAGGACCTACAGATGGTCAATTGACATATGAAAAGATTCTCAATATCACTAATCATCAGAGAAATGCAAATTAAGACCACAATGAGATATCACCTCACACAGATCAGAATGGCTATCTTCAATAAGTCAACAAATATCAAGAGTTGGCAAGGATGTAGAAAAAGGGAAACCCTTTTGCTCTGTTAGTGGGAATATAAATTGGTGCAGCCACTGTGGAAAGCAGTATGGAGATACTTCAGAAAAAAAAAATGGATCTGCCTTTAGACCCAGTGATCCCACTTCTGGGCATTTTTCCAAAGAAACCCAAAACATTAATTCAAAAGAACATAGGCACCCACATGTTCATTGCAACGTTATTTACAATCACCAAGATATGGAAGCAGCCCAAGTGTCCATCAGTAGATGAGTGGATAAAACAACTATGGGACATTTACACAATGGAATACTACTTGGCTGTGAAAAAGAAGAAAATTTTGCCCTCTGCAACAGCATGGATGGACCTGGAGAACATTAAGCTAAGTGGAATAAGCCAGTCAGAGAAAGACAAATGCCATATTATTTCACTCATATGTGGAATCTAATGAACAATCTGAACTAACAACAAAAAAATAGAGACAGACTCATAGATAGAGAGCAGGCTGACAGCTATGGGGGATTTGAGGGTGGAAGGATTGAGCAAAAAGGAAACAGGACTCATGGACATGGACAACAGTGCAGTGATTGCAGGGGACAGGGGGTTGTAAGTGGGATAAATTGTAAATTTAAAAAATATAATAAAAAAAGAATGATGCCTGATAATAATGGCAGTATAGATGTGATCTTGAGGCCCTAGAACAGAAGATTTATGTCCATTTAATTTCATCTTCTGTATGATGAATAGAGTTGAACCATCAGTTGTGGCTTGTATCATATATTGTCAAGTTTCTTAGGCAACATTACCTTGGTCAACATTGTTCTTTAAAAAATTAGATTAAGGTATATTCTGAAATGAGTAAGAAAACTTATGATCACAAAAATTTAAACTCTAAAACTCTCCTAGATCTTTCTCCTCATTTATACACATACAACTGGAGTTTGAAAAGTTAATTATGAAATTTTTATTAAAAACTTAACTAGGCTTACCTAGCAAAACAATTCCAGAAAAGGTAGAAGAGGGGAGTTTAGTTCTTCCTGTGACTGTTCTCTTGCTCCTCTGTTCTTCTCACCACATTTTCTCCGTGCTTTTAAAAAACACCAAGAGATGAGGTAGATTGCTGCGGTTTGCTTTTAAAATGAGATTATACCTCCCCCTGTGATTTTTTTTTAATAATGGTCGTATCTCCAGGTCAAGATATACTGATGAATTCTGTAGATAAGGATATAATACTACAAACACATACACACACATTTAATTCTAGAATTAAGTACTGAATAACTTGGTCTAGAAAGTGGACCATATCAACTAACTTTTAAACATATAATTTAAAGTCATTTTTACCAAGTATACATTTTCATTGTAAGAGATATATGATGTGGCATTTTAGAATGACTTTTTAAAAACTACATTTGTGACATTGTTGACCTCAAAGTATTTTTAAAAACATGAGTTTAAAAAACTAAAATGAAATGAAAAACATTGTTTAAAAAGCATGAGCTTAATTTTTTTAATAAATAAAATGTGACTATTCTAGAAAAAAATTAATTGGGCCACAAAATGGCAATTGTGGAGACAGCACTGTATAATGATTAAAACCATTGCTAGAGATTGAAATGGCTTCTTAATGTAAAGAAAATTAAGAGAAGCAAACTGCAAAATCAGAACAACTTTTCTAAACACATAAGTTAACCCACATAATTTCTGTAGTGACACTAGCTCAATATTTCTCTCATTCAAGACTTGGCAGGACAGTAAGGCGGACTTAAAGAAAATGTTTAAATTTTTGATCCTATACTTCATAGATTCAGTTACAACTTGAGCTCTTGAATGACTAATGAATTTTTTAGCTATTGAACAATAAAACTCAGAAAGGTACAAAAATAAAGATTATAGCCTGCTTTTTCTCTTCCCATGTAGAAAAGGAAACAAGACCAACCAACAGCCAAATATTTCACACACTCATACAAACTAAAAGTTTAGTTGTCAGACATTTGTGCTTTTTCAGTATAACTCTCAATTGGTCAGTGTGTAATTAAAATTTTAATATTCTCCCCTAAGATCCCTTAGAGTAAAAACAAATGATTTATTATATAATATTAATTAAGCAGCTATTTTCTGCTAATTTATTTTCCAGGTGGTGTCTGGATTAAAATATTCTATTGAGTTCATGGCCAGGGAAACCACGTGTTCCAAGGAGAGTGATAAAGAGTTGACTGAAGATTGTGAGATCAATTTATTTGGAGTGCGTAGTAGTGCAACTCTCTACTTATTCCCTGAATATCTACTTGATGTTTTAAATGTGTTTAAGTGATTCATGAATAGCACTGTTCTCAATTTTGACTTTCGTTTTCATGGATAGGAAATTCTAAGCTGCACTGCTACAGTTTATGAGGTACCATGGTTGAAAAAAACTGAATCTACTGTCAAGTGTCGACCACTACAAAAGGTATGCTTCTAATTATAGTCAGTTTGGGTAAATTTTGATATTCTGAAAAGCTCTATATGGGGTAAAAATTAACCATTATTTAAATATTTGGGGACAATTTTTAAATGGGGAGAAATGCGGCATATCTGTGCTGAGCTCTCATTTTTATGGCCAGAAAGGAAAACAGCAGTCTTCTTAATCACTCCCCGCACACTGTCAGTGCCCCATGCTTCAGCAGGCTCTCTCTTAGTGAAGTGCAGCCCCTGCGGAGGAAAGCCGACACTAGCTATGCAGCTTCAAGGTGTGCCTGAGATGCTCCTTTGGCATCTGCCTGCACCCAAGGAACTTGGGAGAAGTGCACATCTCTGACCCTGCTCCACATCTACTGAATCCACACCTGCATTTTAACATGATCCCCAGGGGGTGCACACCCACCTTCAAGTGTGAGAGGCATTAGTTTCCAACATCTTTTGTAGTTCTCAAGAGAGTGTTGGGAGGTAATTCTTTTCCCATTGTGAAGAATGAGACATTAGAAATTACCAAGCTGCTGAGATCCTAGAGTGAATAATACCATTGTCAAGTGCATCCTCTGACCCAGGCACTGCACTGAGGACATCACACATAGTTTTCTCCTCAGGAATACGCTGTTGGTATTCCTTTCTTAGGGATGAGAAAAGTGAAGCTAGTGGCCCTCAGATGCAAGTCTAGGTCAAATCAGAGCCTCCACGTTCACATGATGCCGATACCTAGGGTCTGGCTTGTTTGACTCTAAAGAACATGGTCTTTGCACCACTGAACACTGCCTCCAGCCATCGAGTTCCCGCTAGCAGTGAAAGTGCAGGAAGAAGTAATCCATATCTCCCATGCAAGTTACCTCTTCTCCCTTTTTTCTGATTTAGGTTTTTGCCAAGCGTAGATATGTATATAGTCTAACACAAACATGATACAAAGCCTGCATTTCAAGCTCGTGAACACGTCGTAATGTGTTTCAGACAACAAGGTGATTGTGGATATGTGCTTCATGTATGTTTAATTCTTAAAGCCACTTCGAGTCTTTGTAAATAAAAGCAGTAATTTTGCTAATAGAAATAGTATCGATTAATAAATAATGTGCCATGGCTTTACATAGACATAGGCCTAGAAGGAATCCTAGAGATTATGTGGTTCAAACCCCCAATTATTCCAAAAGAAGAAAAAAACTCTCCATTAGTAGATTATTATTATTAAGAATAATAATCAATATCTACAAAGTATAAAATCAGTGAAAAGAAAAATATACATTCTTATCTTTTCTGCACTATTAAAATAGCACTTAAAGACTTGCTGCATTGTAAACCAAGATAGCATTGCCAGGCCGGAGTCCCCTCTTACTTCATTGACAGTGTGGCTTCACAATAATGCATTCATCTTAATATTTCTTGTTTAGAACTTAATGCTGAGAAGACCTCCAGGTTTTTCACCTTTCCGATCAGTACAAGTGGAGGAAACAAAGGAAGTAACAACTGTAAGTCCACCCTACACTTCCATGGCACCTGTACAAGATGAAGAGCAGGATTCAGAAAAAGAACAAGGACCCATGCAGGAACGTGGCTGGGGCCATGAAAAGAAAATTAAACATGGCCTTGGCCTTGGCCATAAACATGATCATGACCAAGGCCATGGTCACCAAAGGGAACATGGTCTTGGCCATGGACATCAACAGCAACATGGCCATGGTCATGCACACCAACCAGAACGTGACTATAATACTGAATACCAAGGGAGGCATGGCCTTGGCCATGGACATAAACATGAGCATGGTCATGGCCATGGGAAACATAAAAATAAAGGTAAAAAGAATGGGAAGAACAATGATGGGGAAGCAATGCATTGGGAAAGTTCTTCTGAAGATAGTACTACATCTGTACAGACACATGAAAAGACAAGAAGGCCAACAGCCTTCCCTCCCCCAGCCCAACCAGGTGTAGCAGTTACCTTTTCTGGCTTTCAGGACTTAGATCTCATTGTAGCTCCAATGACTACTACACCACCAACTCCCACATCCACTGATGATGCTTGGATCCCTGAAATCCAGATAGAGCCAAATAGCCTTTCATTTAACCTGATACCTGATTTTCCAGAAACAAGCTCCCCCAAATGTCCTGGACGCCCCTGGAAGCCACTTAATGGAATGAATCCAACTATGGAAACAAAAGACGTTCATGATTTCAATCTCTCTGATGCTCTTTATTAATGTATGCAGCCATGGGGGTTTCTTTAACACTTCACCATCCCCCTTCCCCATTGTCCAAATACCCCATTATAACACACCCAAAACCATGAAGCTTCAGAACAGCCTAGAGAGAAGTGGTGAGACACCCGATGGGGACACCATCAGTTCCTATGGACAACATAAAACTGTGTGCAGAATTCTAAACCCTTTCTGAGTCTTCCTCTCAAGTGTTCTTAACTAACACAGAAAACGGGCAACCAAATGTGCCTTGTGGCTTACTGCAGTTTACTTTTCTAATAACAAATGTGTACATTAGAATGATATTGCTCTTCATACAAAGATTCTTCCCATTTTGAATAAACTGTGGTGTCTGATTCCTGAACACCTGTGAAGTAAAGGAAAGTCAAGAGACGGAATGCTGACCTTCTGAATAGGGGCAAACTAATAATAAAAACCAGTAGAAGTCAAGGGGGAACAAGCAAGAAAGGGAGACGTAAACTAATTGACTTCTTGTTTCCAAAATGGAAAGTGCCTTTACCAAATAGGCACTCCCAACTTGACAAAGTTATTTTGATAATTCTCTTTCTGATTGAGAGTGTTTCTCATAAGCCAATAATTTCTGTTACCTCATTAACTACTCTTTGCAACATGGCTGTCAAATAGAAATGTTCTGTGTGTTTATTTGTTGCTCAGGCTAGTTTGAGTACTCCTTAGTTTTTAGCAGCTGTGCACTGAATGAAAAGAAAGGAAAGCAGAGGAAGTAAGATAGAGGCATGCTTGTGAAGGAAATCTTTTTTAATAATTGCCAAGGGAACACCATGAGATGTGATGCAATGTTTGTTCAGAAATTTTGGCAGGAATTGCCTCTCCACCCTCACTCTACCATCGCATCATTTTTTTTCTACAACACTGGAAAGCACTGATTTTTTCAGAAAAGCACAGTGTGTTTAATATCTGTAATGTGAGGGAGGCACGTATTTGATAACCCTTGCTGTTTTGCCTGGGGAAACAAGATTGGGCTTTAATCAACTATAGTTGCCTGTGGATGCATGTGTCACTGCTACTTCAATTTATGGGATGATGATTTCAGCCTCTGAGTTTTTATTTCATTTCAAATGTTATCTGTACTTTTCAATAAAGAACCAGTGATGCCAGGAAAAAGTCTTATTTTGTCAACTCGTGCTTCACTCTTCTCTTAGTGAATGATAACATCAGATTAACAGAATTTTACTATAATTACAGAAGCAACTAAGTCATTGCGAGTACAAGGGCCGACCTCAGAAGGCAGGGACAGGACCAACATCCCAGAGTGAGGTCTCCTGACCAGTGGGCAGAATCTCCATGGCTGGCACACTAGCCCCAACAACCAACCTGTCAGCAGTCCTGCATGGAAGGACAAGAAGGTGGGAAAGAATGCAGTTGAGAAGAATGCCACTTAATCACTCTGTTTCTGGATGAAATAAAGTTTGGTCTTGATGTTCTAACTCCTGGTTAATTCACAGTAGTCTGCTTTCAGCCACACCCATCCTGAAGCAAATCTAAGGAATCTCTCAATTGCCCTTCTTTCTCCCTCTGATTCCCAGCCCAAAGTTAAGAGTAATTTGTGTTGAATATTATGCTAAGTGAAATAAGCCCATCAGAGAAAGAAAAATACCATATGATTTTACTTATATGTGGAATCCAATGAACAAACTGAATTAACAAGCAAAATAGACATAAGACTCACAGAGAGCAGGGTGACAGCCGTGGTTAGGGGAGAGGATGGGGGTGGAGGGATTGGGGAAAAAAGAAAAAGGACTCATGCATATCTACAACAGTGTGGTGATTGTGATGGGGAAGGGAGTATAAGGCGACTAAATGGTAATAAAGAATACAATTAAAAATTATAATAGTAACAGTAATTTGTCTTTTAGTATTTTTTTTATGATCTAGATAATTACCAAAAAGAAAAACATCTTTGTTAATATGATGTCTACCAATTTTTCATTATCAAAAATATCTAGCCTCAAGAAAGTTTAAAGAAATTTAAAGTTATTTTTCTGGTCTGAATAAAGGAGAAAATAGAAATCTAATGGGATAAAAGTGATAGAGTTTTTAAATTCCTGTAATAAAACACACTTACTGAATGCCTACAAAGCCCTTTTAGACAGGGCTAGACAATTTCTGTTCCGTGTGTGACTTGGTCCTCACAACCACTCTAGGTCCCCATGATCACCCTTCTACAATGAGGAAACTGTAGGTCACAGTGCCCTCCTCAAGGTCACGCAGTTGATAGGTGAGAGGGCTGGCATTCCAACTCAGAACCTTGAAACTTCATTGCACCACATTATCATGAGGCATTATTATCAATGTTGTCATTACAAAAAAATGCATTTCTGAATCTGAGATGATCAGTATCTCAATACAACAACCCTTAACAAACATCTCATTGTGGCTGGTGCTGTTCTGAGCATGTTCAGGGTAAACTGTAACTGAGCCAAACACCAGCATTGGCCATTTACTGTATACTTAGCACTAGGCACTGAAAAGAAGAGAAATAAGTATTAAAGACATAAGTCCTTTCCCTCAAGGGACTCACAGTCACATTGGGAAGTCAGGACTAAAGCAGGAGGACCAGATTGGATCCACACCATGATCATTTGTGGAGCAGTAAGCAGAGCTGATGAGTGTGGAAGTTGTGGAGGGACGAACTTGGAAAGATGAAATGAAGTCCAATTGGGAATATGGATTTGTAGTAGGCAGTAGAGAGCCTGTTACAGTTCTTGAGCTAAGACGTGCTAACAGAGGGTATAAAAGCCATCACTCTGAAGCTGCTGGGGAGCATTGATTAGAGTGAGATGAGACTGGTCTCAAGGCAATGGTCCAGGTATTTTAACAGAAGAACGACCACTCAGAGCCGGTATAGAAAGCCTACAATTCTCACTTTACTCAACAAGACGAAGTATTCCCACTTTAGACCTTTCCCAGATAAAATAAGCACAAGTTCCCTATGACCCAGCACCTACCTCTCACTCTTTAAGTATCTGCATGCTCTTCTCACTCCCAAGCTGAAAGGCACACCCGTGTTTCTGACCTTGGCTCTGAAACCATACAGCTTCATCCATTTGTGCTTTTCTTCAGTGCAGAAGTTCCTCTTGTCAGCCCAACCCACATTCCTCATGTTGTGTAGGCCTAGCATCTCTAGCAGGAAGCCCTTCCTGGCTTTTTACCCCTTCTTCCATTTTCTGCTTCTAAGCCTCATCCCAGTCTGTCCTATACTCATGCTTCACCCCATACCCTCCCAAGCCCTTGCTGGTGCTCTGTGGGAGAGGCCAGACCTCCCCAAGGCTCCTAGGGGAAGACTTGAGGGAATCCAGTAGGTATGATAACTACCCATTCTTCTAGAAGTTTCAATGTCTCCACCTATCATAAATTACATGATTAGAAAGCAAAATATTATCTAAATGCCTTGCAAAAATGCTTTTGTTAAATTATTTACCTTCAGCTTTTATTCTAGAAGAATCTCCAGTTGACCACCACATTCTGGGTTTTCAACACCTTAGCTGGCGGTGTTGCCCAGTACTCACATTGGAGACAGTGCACTAAAGTTGCTGAGAACCTGGGTTGTGCAGTTAGACAGCCTGAATTCAAAAGCTAGAAATTTATGTAGTTTATCAAAATCCCAGTTTCCTGAAATATTAGACTAACAATATGCTCACATCATAGGTGTGTTGTGAGACTTAGAAGAGATAATTCATTTAACTGGCAATGCACAGCACATGGCAAGCATTCATCAGAGGTATCTACTTCTGCATTACTAGGACATATATATATTTCTTTTAAAACTTAACTCTGGGAAAAATATTTTGCCAGAAAATGAGATGTACTTAACACAGCATACATACATCCCTTTTTGCCTTTGCAAGCTATACACAGGTCTCAAAGGTTGTGATCAGTTCATATCAAATGACCTGTAATATCTCATTTTCAATTCCATTGTTCTCAAACTTGGGTGCACATTAGAATTACCTAGGAATCTCTAGACCATGTGATTCCAAATATTTTTGAATTGTTCTGAGCATAAGAATTTTTCAAAAGTTCTCCATCAATTCTAATACGTCTGAAGGTGGTACAATTGATTTATGCCTAGTCTGTTTCCTTTTAATCTTAGTTATCCAATTTTGCAGTGGTCCACATTATTCTGTTTCAATTTTTTAAAAAATAAGATCATTATGAAACTCACCAGAGATAGATGGATTGATTGACAGATGTATGTGTAGACAGACAGACAGATAACTAAGTTTTATACACACTAAGGTTGTTGCAATAAGAATGGAGAGTATAGATTTCTGGTTAAGATGGTGGCCTAGGTAAACATGGGTCACCTGTTCACACAACCACATCAAAATTACAACTAAGATATAGAACAACCATCAATCAGAACCATCAGAAATTGGGTTGAATAAAACTCTGACAACTGCAGAATTAAAGAGACCACATACATCCAGACTGGTAGGAGGGGCACAGATGCAGATTGGCTGGTCCCACATTGACATGTGGGGGATACAAATTCAGGAGAAATATCTTGGGAGCTTGGAGTCCCAGCCTCATACCAGGCACCTCTGCCCAGGGCTCCAGTGCCAGGAAGATAAATCCCCATAACTTCTGGCTGCCAAAAACCAGTGGGGATTGAATCGGTTGAAGAAACTTCTGGAGTCCCAAGAAGTTCCTCTTGAAGAAGCTGCACACAAAGTTACTCAGACTCATTCCCTTGGCACTCCAGCATCAGGCTAGCAGCTTGAAAGGCACCAGCAGCACACAGAAAGGAACTGAATTGTCTGGTATCAAGGTGGGAGCTGGGGCACAGCTTTCTCCCAGTCAGAAAGGCAGGCAGAGTCCACTGTCCCTTTTCTGCGCCCTCCACACACAGTGTCACAGAATCAGCAGGAGGGTGCCATATCTGAGACTCCATCAACCTGCTAAACCTGTTTGTCCTGCTTGGAGATCCCTTGAGACTCCGTCCCACCCATAGTTAGTGCCCACCCAAGCTGTTAATCCTGACTTTTCCATATGAATGGCAGGCCTTGGCTCACTTCATAACTTTCTAAATCCTGTCAAAAAAGCAATAGCAGGCTCCATAAGCCCTCACCCCCATACCTCTTGCTAAGTGGCCCAGGCCCAGCACTGGCGGCAGCCAGCCTAGATTCAAAGCGTGGCTTCCCCTGGAAATCTCCATGCCCAGCACAAGTAGCAGCCGTCTCAGACTGCTTTGTAGCTCATGCAGTAAGGCCCTGTGCAGGACTCAGGTGGGGGCCAACCTTGGTCTGCACCATCCAGGAAACCCCAGGACCAGCATACTCAGCAGACAGCTACAGACCACATTGGAGCACCACCATCCTGCCCTTGCACAGCTGATCCTCCACAGAGGGTGGAGGCTGGTGGTCAGTGATCACAGCTAGTCCTTCACTGGCCTAGGCAAATCCCTCCCATTTACCTGCCAAGAGCAATCAAGGCTCAACTACAAGAGGAGAGTATAGTCATCCCACATGAAGGGTACACCTTGATTACCCAGCTTGGTTGATAGAGGAGGCTGTGCCACTGGACCCTGCAGGATACCTACTACATTAGTCCATGCTCCTAAGGCAGGAAACCATAGCACTTCTACCTAATACATAGAAACAAACACAGCAAGGCTGCCAAAATGAGGAGACAAAGAAACATGGCCCAAATGAAAGAACAGATAAAAATTCCAGAAAAAGAATTAAACAAAATGGAGATAAGCAATCTATCAGATGCAGAGGTCAAAACACTGTTTAAAAGGATGCTCAAGAAACTTAGTGAAGACCTTCACAACATAAAAAGATCCAGTCAGAAATGAAAGATACACTAATTGAAATAAAGAACAATTTAGAGGGAACCAACAATAGAGTGGATGAAGCTGGGAATCAAATCAATGATTTGGAACATAAGGAAGCAAAAAACAACCAATCAAAACAACAAAAAGGAAAAAGAATCCACTAAAATGAGGATAGTGTAGTCATCCTCTGGGACAACTTCGAGCATTCTAACATTTGCATCATAGGGGTGCCAGAAGGAGAAGAAAAAGAGCAAGAAATTGGCAATCTATTTGAAAAAACAATGAAAGAAAACGTCTCTAATTTGATGAAGGAAATAGACATGCAAGACCAAGAAGTATAGAAAGTCCCAAACAAGATGGATGCAAAGAGGCCCACTCCAAGACGCATCATGATTAAAGGTTACAGATAAAGAGAGAATCTTAAAAGTAGCAAGAGTAAAGCAGACAGTCACATAGGAGGAGTTCCCATAAGACTATCATCTGTATTCTCAATAGAAACTTTGTAAGCAGAAAAGATTGGCAAGAAATATTCAAAATCATGAAAAGCATGGACTTATAGCCAAGATGGTTCTACCCAGCAAAGCTATCATTTAGAATTGAAAGGCAGATAAAGAGCTTCCCAGACGAGAAAAAACTAAAGAAGTTCATCACCAAACCATTATTACATGAAATGTTAAAGGGACTAATTTAAGAAAAAGAAGATCAAAATGATGGTTGGGGGGGGTGTGACAGAATGGGTGAAGAGGTGAAGGAATTAAGTACAAATAGGTAGTTACAGAATAGCCATGAGGATGTAAAGTACAGTATAGGAAATGGAGAAGCCAAAGAACTTATATGCATGACCAATGGGCATGAACCATAGTGTGGGGATTGCCACAGGAAGTGGAGGGTGCAGGGTGGATGGGAGGTAGAGGGGGAAAAATTGGGCCAACTGTAATAGATTGATCAATAAAATATCATGTTAAAAAAATCAATAAAATACCATGTTAAAAAAAGAAAAGAATGGAGAGTACAAGATGGGGGTAAATGGCCTTTCAGAAACTTAAAAACAAATTGCTTACTGAGTATGAGGAATAAAGGAAAGGAATAAGTCAAAGATCACAAAAAGTTTTCTAGTAGGTGCCTACAGGAATGGTAATGCTGTTAACATAAACAAGGAATCTGGGAGCTGGTCTGAGTTTTCTAGTAACTCATAAAAATCAGACTGACCCCCAAATCCCAAAGTACACACATTTTAAGATATTTCAACAGCTAAACAAATACATGAAGTTATTATGCAAATAAATGTAAAAGACTACTGTGACTCACTTCAAATTATTTCATTTAGTGCAATATCTGTGGCCCCTGCTATAGTAGCAGGAAATATCATTAGATATTCACAGACTAAGCTCGTGGGAAAACTTCAATTACAGGACTCCTTTTCATGTCAAAAGGACAAAAAGGAAAGAAATTATTTTCAGAAATTGACCTTAAATTCTATTTTTATTGATGAGGTGGAATCTAGCAAAAGATCTTCGTTAGGACAGCTTTTCTGTCTCCTGTCTTCTCTATGTGGCATTTGGAGACGGTACCATTCTGAGTGTCTGGGAATATCATGGCTATTAAAAATGGATGAAGGAGTAGCTCTTGCAAAATATAAGTACCAGCTTTTCATGTAAGTAATATTTCCAAATTGGATGATTTACTACTGAGTCATTGGCTAAACAGGAATTGTTCTCAAAATGTCCCTTCCCTATGCGGTTCTAGGTTAAAGTTGTGCACAGGAGACGTTTGGATGATCAAGAAAATGGAATGAAGCAGAGCCACCACTCTCTGAAGACACAGGTTAGGATGCATGAGTGAGGATGCAGAGGTGCTAAAGGGCTCCAGCCTGGCCTCATCATCCTCTGTTCTTTTTGCTGTAGCTCTCTCCCACGCTTGGCCATGTGGACCTACTGCCACACAAGGCACACTAGGACAACAGCCTTCTCCAGGTTTCCTCACTAACTCCCCTTCCCAGTCCCTCTGGCAGTCGAATGTGTTTGTCCAGTTTTCCCTAAAATCTTCAACTTGTCCTACAGCACCAATGACTGAGGAAGGCCGATTAGTAACTTTTCTTTGATCCTCTGACTTCTTTAGCCTGCATCTTTCTTCCCTAGCTCCTACCACCCATGTAAGATAAATTCTAACTCTGAAGATAAATCCCTTGTACTCTAAGACTCTTAGTGTGTGTGGTTCTGCTTCCCTGATGAAACTCTGATTGACACACCAGACTTTTTTTCTGCTATCAATTTACATCAGGGAAACACATTCCATTGTTTTCCAGCAAACACAGGGTGGGCTGGATAGAAAGTACAGATGGGTGAAATCCAGGAAGAACCCCCCCACAAAACATACATAGTTTAATAACTCACAGAGGCATGTGACTAGTGCTTTTTAATTTACAAAGTACTTTCACAAATATTGCTTGAGCTACTGAAAATATTACCTGGAAAGCATAGGATTGAATGTTCTCAATCCACTTCAATTCAATGCATTTATAATATGCAAACAGCATTGCTGCAAGTGAATGATGGGGTGAGAAACAATCCCTCCTCTAGGGAGCTTACATCGTGCTAGAGGATTAGACAAGATACCATTGATTGCTGCTTGGTCTGGAATTTTTCTACATGATAGCTCAAAGGTGCATGAATGTTCAATGTCTGTTATGGTTAGTAATCAATTATGGGACTGGAATTAGGACCAGATCAGCCTCCACAGTCACGTGCTGTCCTGTTTATTTTGCTGCCTGTATGACTGCCATTTTCTGTTTCTGAGTCTCCACTTGAAACACCCACCGTGACCAGCCTTGTACCCCTTCCCAGCTCCTCCTGGACCGAGAGCATCAGTCATCTGCTCACTCTCTCATTCTCAGCTTCTCCCTCCTCGCGGGGCCCTCTTTCTTCCCAGACTAAGGATGTAACCAAATCTCTTTCACCCTTAGTTTCATTTCCTACATCCCTCCATCTCCCCCAAACACACACTAAAATCTACTTTCTGCCATCACCACACACCTGAATCTGCTTCAGTAACTCAGAAATCTTTAACTATCCCACCCTAATATTAGACATTACTTATAAGAACTAATGACGAGGCCCTGCATATATATTATCTCATTTACTCCTCAAACTAACCTCGTTAAGGTATTTAAATTTTTCATTTTTCCCAAATGAGGAAACTGAGGCTCAGAAAGGCTATATGACCATGACCTGCTCAGAATAACACGGTCATCAACTAGCAGAGCTGCATTGGAATCAAGGTTGGACTTACTGCCAAGTTCAAGTATCTGCCACTCAGCCACAAGGCCATCATTCAGCCCCATTGACCCCTCTTTGCAGGGGCTCTCAGGAGACAAAACTGCAGACCCTATCAACAACAACAAAGCAGTCAAACCTGTTCTGTAGGGGAGGAGGGTGAGCCCTGAGGGCACACATCTACTGGGGCCAGTCCTAGAACTCCTCTCCCTGCTTAGTCTAACTTTGTCAGAAAGGTTGCTGAGCCTTGGTGACTGAAAGACTCCCCGAAGTCCACCAAACCAGAAATGAGGAAGGCCGGGGCAAGCAGGCTTCACTCAATCCACCTCTCCTTATCCTCCCCCCCTGTCTCCTCTCCTCTGGAGAACAGTTTCCGTTCTGCAACTAATACAACTGAGTGGAGAGGGACTGGCTTGGCCAGAGGCAGACAGGATACCCGTTTCTAATTTTGGCTGTGCCAGTGTCCTGGGGTGGGACTTCCAGCACTCACTATGTCCCTGTGTGTGGCTCCCCAGGTGTGCAAAGACATTTTATTGAGAGGCATCTGCACATGGTGACATTGTTGTCACACGTAGTGACCTTCATAAATGGCTTTGGGAGAGTCATTTGGAAAAGGGAATAACTTGGAGTTGGTGTTGTTTTCTCCTCCTTTATTAGTTTCTGCTCTGAATTCCTATCAAAGTTGTGCAATTGCGTGGAAATTTGCTCTGTGCTCCCACGTGATTCCCAAATGCAAACAAGCATTTGTTGTCACTGACCCCAGTGTTGTAATGTACCAGCCTGAGATCTGCTTGTGTAACCCAGCAGAGCTGTTTGTCCTTTGCCAATAGGGCAAATAGTGGGTGGCAGCAGGGATCCAAGCAGGCCCCTGAGGTGCTACAGCAGAGAAAGCACAGACACGGGAAACAGAGAATTAACATCAGCATCCAAAGCAGCTCCCAACTGTTGGTGAAACTACCAGAGGGAGACTGTTAAATCATGAAGTTCATTGCCATCCTTCTCCTTTGCTCCAGACTGCTACCAAGCTTAACCCAGGATTACCACTTGGAGGAAATAGACTGCAATGATGAGGATGTATTTAAGTCTGTGGACTCAGCTCTGAAGAAATATAACAGTGAAAGCAAAAGTGGCAACCAGTTTGTGTTGTACCGCATAACCGAAGTCAACAAGACGGTGAGTGAGCTGTGTTCAACCTTGAGGTCGTTTGGGATTTGTGCTGTCATTTGGAAGCTGAGACAGACACACATATATATGTGCACACACACCAATCATTGAAGAATTGGTAATCAAAGGTGGGAGGTTACAGAATTTACAAAAGGCCAATCCCACCTCTGGGCTAGGGTGGAGGGCAGGGTACCACTGGTCCTCGGCCCCCGAGGCTGGCTTCCTAGGTGATCAGAGGAAAGGTATCCTAGGGTGAAATGAAGGAAAGGTAGATGGAGTCCTTTGAAAGGGACTACACAGAGTGGGAGAGTCCTTGAACTCAGACCTAGCAAGATTTCCTGGGTGACCAGCCTCAGACTAAAATACAAAGACCTCCAGACCTCTAATGAGGAAGTGGTGACTAAGGGGGTGCATCTAACAAATACTATATAAATTTCCTCACACATAAAAAATTTAAAATGCCAAAATCCCCAAAGCAGAAAACAGAATGGCGGTTGGCAGGGGCGATGGGGCGCGAAGTAGGGAGGTGCTGGTCACGGGGACAGACTTTCAGTCACAGGATGAATGACTGCCCCTGGGGGTCTGCCATGCAGCGTGCTGGTTAGAGCTGATGATACTGTGTTGTGTTCCTGAGATTTGCCAAAAGGCTGGACCTTAAGCGTTCTCACCACACACACAAAACAAGTAATTATGCGAGGTGATGATGTGTTAATTAACTTATTTGTGTTAATCATTTCACAATGTATACGTGTATCAAATCATCTCATTTTACATCTTAAATATGTACGATTCATTTGTCAATGATGGCACAATAAAGCTCGGGTAATGAGGGGCGGTGAAGTACATCATAGAGGAGTCACAGGTGAGATTCACATGGTTCTGCTGCATTTGACAAAATATCTGCCAAAGAGTCCCTATTGCTGAGCACATAAAAGGTAATAGTACTGTTCTAGTTGGTTTGGAATATTGTTTTTTATCACTGGTCCATACACTCAGGTTGAAGATAAATCCCGACAGGATGTGTGATTCCAAGAAGTACAAACTTTCGGACTCCGAGGGGTGGGGTCTCTGGGTGGAGTGGAGAGCTACACAGCTGGTTGGGGGAATCTACGCAGCTGTCCCTTGAGCCTTCTCCCAGGAACCCCACTAACCAGTATATCCCTGTGTGGCTCTGGTCTGTTCTGGGACACCTTCCCTCCGATGGAGCCCAGCTCTGTACAGCCCAGTCCTGTGAGCTCCACTCCAGCTCCAGTTCCAGTTTCAGCTCCAGCTCCAATTCTAGCACCAGCTTCCCACAGTCCCAGATGAAGCAGCAAGGTCCTTTAGGTCTATCATGGAAATGTGCATTCTGATGAAATGAGGAGGAATCAGATGAGGCAGAGGATAAGGACAATGATTCCAAAATGGAGAGACCTGTACATAGAGGAGACAGCCCAATTCCAAGTGTTAGCTAAAGCGATGGCAGCAACAGTGAAAGGTGTTCTGCTTCTTCCCTCTGTGTCATGGATCGCTGCCACCCTCATTAAAAACCAACAAGAACCAGATTCTCAAATTGAAAAGTCCAGCAAAGCCTAGCAAATCAGATAAGCAAGTAAAGAATGGTGAACGTGACAAAGCAGACCTAGGTGCACTGGTAGAGCTTCAGAAGGTTAATGACGCTGGAGAAAGAAACATTGGACAGCAGGTCGTGAACCCCATGGAGAAAACTGTACACTTTTATATCACAAATGCATTTGATTGTGACCTTTGTTGCTGGACAAATCAACAGTCCATAACTACAGAGTTCCCTGGAAACATCTGGAGCATCCTGAGGATACGTCACCTGGATGTATCAAAAGCTATTGTGGTTTTATGCTGCTATTTGTGATTTTTTTCTTTATATGAAAACACTCAGAATGGTGTAACTAAAGGGGAAAAATAAAAATGAAGCAACCTTAAGCTTGATTTTTTTTTAAGGCTAATCATTGTCTCATGATAAAGGAAAAATTAAACAAACCAGTCAGAGGACCACTCTTCTCTTCAAGGAAATCCCTGGGAAGAGTTAGTCTGCATAGCCGTGAGGACAAATCCATCCCATACAAGAAAACTTAAGAATGTGCCTGGCATCGTGTATCTCTCTCTGTGGTGGTTCATTCCATAAGATGGATGCATTTCAATACTCTATGTTACTACATAACTCATCTATTTATTATCACATAGAGATATTCCAAAGTTGTTGAGGGAGTGATGCCACAAGAATTAAAAGTACTCAGTCCTGTGGGTGCTCTCTTTTGCAGTGCCCCAGCCATCCCAAGCCTAGTGTTCTTACTCATATACTGTGCCACTCTCCACGAACGTTTTCCAACTCCTTAACTTGTGGCAGTCTGCATTTTCCACCTTCTGTTCTCCATTCCAGAACACAGATGATGCGGAGACCAAATAAACACCCTGATTTTTCTCTGTGGTCTTTTTCCTGAAAGTTGGGGCCTAGGCCTTGGCTATATCCATATAACGATCCTGGACCATGAAAAAGCACCAAAGGATCATATGATGTGCTGTCTAGACTTTGCCAATCAACCTGTTGAACTTTTAGACAAAAGTGGACGTGGAAACGTCCTGCGTCCAGCATTGCTGGGCTGTCATCAACATTCTGGCATCTGTTTTACTGTTATTATATTAGGTAAATAAAGTAAAGGCATTCCACGGGATCCTCATTTTTAGAAAGGAATTTTGGTTCTGTTTTCTGAAGAAATGTAGAAATTCTCAGTTTGGATCTATTTACTAGTTAAGAATTTCAGCTTTCCTCCGATGTCAGTGAGTTATCCATCTTTACCATCAAGCCTGGAATAAAAGATGTTTGCTTGTTTATATATGATCCTCTGAGAATCTTTTATATTTGGAAAATTAAAATCTTTCTTTGGGTCACATTGTTGTTTATTCTGCCATAACAGGTTACGAATTAACTTGTAGATTCAGCGGTTCAATACATGTTTAGTCACTTGCTTATATTCCAGAAGGATTTCTTGTATTGGTGAATATGAAGATGGTATGGAAGGGGGATATTTCTGTTCCTGATGTATCCTATTTTGAAACTAGAAATCTGTTTTGTGGCATGCAAAAGAAAGCAAATTATTTTGGAAAAAAGAAACAATGCCAAAGTTAAAAAAACAAAACACACACTTTTAGTAGTTTGTTTAAATGGATTTCACTGTGTCTCTGTGATAGTTCACTTCAGTGGAAGAAAAAATTCAACCATTTGACGTGATGAGATGAAAGAAAAACGCTCAGTGGGCATTTTTTCTTTTTCTGAAAATAAAACCAGGCCATTCTATTTATAAACCAGTGTAATCATGTGAGGCCTAGTGCCCTCAGCAACATTTAATGGTGTCGTTTTCATTGGCAAATGTGTTCTTTTCCTGTAAAATGTCTGTAGAGTCACTCTTTACCTTGCTATGTATACCAGTACCACCTGTTGCTTCATTGAAATCTGAGACCTGGAAGGAACCTCAGAGATGACCTTGCTTGACTCCATCATCTCCCAGATGCAAATACTCTGAGGCAGGCAGACTGAGAGAGAGCTCTGCCCTGGGACTCAGGAGACCTGGGACCTGGGCTGGCTGGGCCTTTCCAAGGTGGGAGGCTGCCTAAACTATTGTGGCCCATCAACTGGGGCCTCTTTCCTCTCACCTGCAAAGTGAGGGACTGGACAACATCACCTCTCAGGTCCCTTGCTGCTGCAACATACCAGGACCTTGCATGTGAAAGCTCATCTAACTCAGAACCTTTGAACTTTAAAAGTTTAACTTATTCTTTCGTGATATGCTAGAAAAAATAGAAAACAAAACAAAGCAAATAAAAATATTAAAATTACCAATACCTAATCACACCATCCAGTGACAACTTAACATTTTTTTCAAAAATGAAAAAAGTCCTCGTTTTTGTGTGTGTTTGTTTTGTAATTGTAAAAGTAATATATGTTTGTTTTCCAAAAATTCAGACAATACAAGAATGTTAGTTTAAAGAACAGAGTGAGAGACAAACATTTTAATAGCTTTGCTGCATACCTTTCCAGACTTTTAAAATCATATACATACTTTGTTCTGACTCAAATTGTTGGACATCATCCCACAAAGGAAAAGTCACCAGTTTGACTTCAGGTCAGGGCACAAGGCTGGATTGCATGCTAGTCCCTGGTTGGGGTGATTGCCAGAGGCAACCAATGTTGCCTCCTCTCTTTCTCACTCCCCTCCCCTCTTTCTAAATATAAATAAATAAAATATTATAGTAATTAATAAAAAATAAATAAAATCATATATAAATAAATTGGTTTCTACAAAAATAGGCTAATACTAAGGATACTACTTTGTGACTTAAGAACATCTATTTATAAATATATTATGAACATTCTTCTGAGTATTTATAACTTTAAGTATTTTTAATAAATGTTTAGATCTTATTGATTTAAATCAGTATCAACTATTACAACTGCACCAATCCTACTCAAGTCGTTTGCTGTTGGATCACTTGGATGACACCTACATGTCTTTGGTTACTTTTTTTCAGGGTGAAGAGGAGCCATTCTATTCCATCAAGTACCAAATCAAGGAAGGAGACTGTCCTGTTCAAAGTGGCAAATCCTGGCAGGATTGTGACTACAAGGAAGCCGAGCAGGCTGTAAGTGGGATGCTCCAGAGCCTCCAGGTTTCTCTGTCGGCACTGCCAGATTATTTCAGCAGTGCTGGGGATGATAAGTATTGTGAGCCTGTTTGTGTGGGGTGCACATAAACCCTCAAATGTTTAGAAAAGATAAATGCTCGATGTCCGTGTTCTTGCCTAGACAGAAAGGGCATGACAGGCCAGCCATTAAAAGTGAAGAAAGACCTCCATGAGAAGGGGACTTTAACGACCAATTGGGACCCACGGGCCAGGTCCCAGAGAGTGAACTAATTGATATTTGGGCTGAGATCAAAGGCTTGTAGGGGATAGCATGGGTGCTTAGTTTGCACAGACCTGAGTTTGCATCCTGCTCTGCCTCCAACTGGCTGACCACTCTGAACCCATGGGCTCCCTTGTAAAGTGGAGGTAAAATTGACCTCACCTGTTTGTTGGAGGTTGCAAGGAGATCCACTATGAAATGGCCTTATTTTAATAACAATGGCATCTTTTCCAAGTAACATATGTGTGTCACACCACAGCTGGGTGTTTGGCCTTAAGTGAGGGAGGCTGCACACAGTTTCTGCCAGGAAGCAAGCCACTCTTTCCATGGTGCATGGACTCACCTCTTTAATGGCAAAAGACCTGCACCCTTTGTGCACTTGAATGTTGAACCTGAAAAGTAAGTTAAGAGGAGAGTAGAGCTGGCTGGTTCTAGGGCATTGTATTCATCTTGGTGGAAGAGAAGTATCTCCAGACCTCCAAATATAAAGCTACCTAAAACCTCCACGTTGATACTGCCTTTCCTCCTGATGCCTTCTGAATATCAGTGGCTTGTAAATAATAATGATCAGGATGCAAACACATTCATTCTTGTGTCTCCAAAGTCTGTTAGAAAAAAATCTTGACAACTGGCAGATAAAGGAAAGCCATACTGAGCAACAGTACTAGGTGAATTTCTCCATTGAAAGATTAACAGAAATGGTCTCTTTTTAGTTTTTCCTTTTTTTTTTTTTTCAGGCCACAGGAGAATGCACTGCAATTGTGGGGAAACGAGGAGATACGAAATTCGTTGTGGCTACCCAGACCTGCCAGATTACTCCAGGTAGCTGACATATCAGGTGGCCTTGCCCTGGGGGATGAACCATTTCCCTGTGAGGCCACAAGCATAACCTAGACAAAGCCCCTTTCCAAGGGAGCAGAGTGGCTGCAGCAATGCCATTTGCAGCCTTGGTGGGGGTGTAGGAGCTGGAGGTGGGAGAGTCCTGAGTTCAGGGCCAGGCTCCTGCCAATCATCTCCTCAGCACTAACCCAACCCTCTTTCTGGACAGCAGCACTGTATTAGGCCTGTGCAAGAGCCCTGGGAAGGGGCTAGAAAATATACCACTTGGATCCATTGTAGGCAGCATGCTACCGTGAGAAGAGCCAGGCTTTGAGGTCCAATCTGGCCTGAAATATTTCAAAAGCTCTTAACCTTTCCAGTTTCCCTTCTCCTTATCTATGAAAGGGGATTGCTACAGGAGATGCTTGTACACTGAACTAGAGGATAGGCCTGCAGGTACAATCGTAATAATGCAGTAAGGATGATCAGAATAAGAGTAACAATACCTGATGTTTATTGAGCACTTACTGCCAGTCACAGTTCTTATTGCTTCATATGCTGACTTATTTAATTCTCACCAAAGTTTTATGAGGCAAGTGTAAATATTCTCATTTTACAGATGAGGAAACTCAGGCCCAAAATGGTAAAGTATCTCGCCCAAGATCCCACAGCTAGCACTTAGCAGAGTTGGTACATAGACCCTGTAGGGTGGTGGCGCAGAACCTAGGTGCAGAAGAATGGGCACATCTAGGTAATGCCAATCACAAAGCAAACTGAGAACTAGCTTCCTGCAAGAGAGGGTTTCAGCATATGAGGCTCCCGAACAGCGTCATCAGCGTCGCTCTTGACTGTCGGTGGAGGGGCAGTTATTCTGTCCTGGCTTCGTCATCCATGTGCAACCCACAAAACTATATCCCCTGAGCTTCAGTTCTTGCAAGAAGCGGCATTCAGAGAAATACAGTCCAAATAGAAAAGACATCACAAGCAAATGAACAATTTTGGGAGTAGCTTTTTGTTACTCAGTAGAAGACCTCTAGTTCATAAGCAAATTTTCACATTATCCAGAGCACAGCCCTTCTGTACTATGGTGGAAAAAGCTCTTTGCCAAACTTCTAGGTCCACAATTACTCCTAGATCCACCATTGCTTATCTGTAAAGTTGGGTCAAATATGTTTCAGATTTCAAAAAAGGGAGAAAGGACTCTTGGATATGGACAATAGTGTGGGTACTGTGGGTGAGATGGAACTAAACAGAAAAAAATACAATAAAAAATGAAAGTTAAAAATTTCTTTATTTTAATTTTTAAAAATTCCCCTGGAAATGTTGTGTCATTCCGTCACCCAGAAAAACTGTGTCTGCATCAGTCCCTACTGTATTCACCCTCAAAAGGTGGCTCCATCACTTCTCTGACCCCAGTCAGAGCTGCCCTTGAGGTCAACAACCAGCCTCTCTTCTCTTCTCCATCTTCCTTTCACCTCCTGTGATCATCAGTCTTTTGTTCTTCCATCAGCAATTCTCTCACCTTGCCCATGCAATTCCCTTCCAGTTATTTAACTTTGCCTACTAACCTGATGCAGCATAGCTCCTGCAAGGGGGGCAGTGAGGAAAGCTGACTTGTGGAGTGAAAGCCAGGACGCAGTGGCAGGGGCGCTGTGTGGACCTGCTCACAACTGAGGGGCACTGCTGTAGAACGCTGCTGGCCTCCTGATTCTCTTTGGCTGGAACACACTCAGGCCGCCATAGTTGCCAGGTGAAGGAGCTCAGGATGCCCTCACGATTTTCGCCTCTCTATAGCTTGTGCCTCTACTGACCAGTGGGTTAGAGCTATCTGTTATAAACATGACTTGGTAACTTAATACAAAGTCCTGTTTTAATGTTTATTATTTTATTTAAAAACCCTTCAGTGGCACCCCACTCTTACTGCAGACCATTCATTCTTCATTCACATCAGTGGTTCTATGTATACCCTGAGATTATGTGGAGAACATTGTGAGTACCCACATTTCCCTGGAGAGGGCGCCATGGCTTTCATCAGGTCCCCCAAGGAGCCCATGACCCTTGGAACAGGGTGTAACCCCTGGCCTCCAGAGTGAGGCCCAGGCTCAGCAGCAGAGGACTCTCTCTACCAACTGTTCACCCCTCAGTCACCACTCCCTGCTTTCTGCTTTAAGCTCTGGTAAAATGCGTAGACACCCCGTCCCACACGGCTGCCCCTGACCCGTGCTGCTTTCTTGGCAGCCATTTGTACCTTGTTCTCAGGCATCACCCCTCATGTTGCCCAGCTGGCCTTGTCTGCTTTTCACCCTTCTTGGCTCAGGCCCTTTTCTCCTGAGGAAAGTCTGTCCTGAATTCACTGTGGGCCCCTGTCTTCCCAAGCTCTTGCCGAATTATAATGAAATATCCATCTACAGTTCTGTCTTTCCCACGCGACTTTGCCCAACTCCTTCACCACAGTGACAATTACTAACCCATTTACGTGTCCGTGTAGTCTAGCTCAGCACCTGACACATGACAGCAGGTGCAAAACATGGACATGGACATGGTTGTTGAATTGACACAAAACATGTCACACCCTGGATCAGGCTTCAAGGAGCCTTTAACACTGAAAAGTAAATAATAATACATGGGTAAAGGTTTACATTTTTATAAGTTGATAAATTCATGTATTACTTCTATGACTATTACAATGACTTCTAAATACATTTAAAAGAATTATGTACAATAGTATGCATGTAAAATATTCCTAAGTCAATAATAGGTTTTTTTTTCTTCTGGCTGACTGAGGAGCAGGAATATGTTCTCTTTTTCTAATATATACTAGAATTTATTAGGAAGTTTGTTTACTAGGGCCATTGAAGTTCTCTTACTTATTTAGGTCAATGTGTCTGAATACGGGTTTTGCTCATTAATGCTGCCCTTTTGCCTGCCCTTCTTTGTCAAGTCGGGGGCCCTGTGGTGACATCCCAGTATGACTGCTTTGGCTGTGTGCACCCCATCTCACCTGCCAGCCCTGACTTGGAGCCCTTTCTGAGATACGCCATTCAACATTTTAACAACCACACTGAGCGTTCCCACCTCTTTGCCCTGAAAGAAGTAAAACGGGCAGAGAAACAGGTTTGTTCTTTCAGTTTTTCTTTTACACAGAATTGTTAAAATTTGTTAGATCTTTATGTTTAAGTCAAATGATTCGGATACTGCAACACGTAAAGGGGAAAAGTAGTGCTAAAGAGACCCCTTGCTCTGAGATTGCTTTTAATAAATGGGTAGTTAGCATTACATGGTGTTCATAGAAATGGTGAAGTGAAAAGGTCTTTCTGGCTCTAAGGGATTTTTTTCTTTTAAGTATTTATTTATGTATGTATATATTTATTTATTTATTCACCTGAAGACTATCTTATGGATTTCAGAGCAAGGGGGCAAGTGGGGGAAACGGAGAGGGACAGAAACATCAATGTGAGAGAAAAACTTCAGTTGGCTGCCTCTCCCACGTACCCCGACTGAGAACTGAACCCACAACCTATGTGTTTGCCCTGACCGGGAATGGAACTCTTAATCTGCAGTTTATGGGATGACGATCCAAACAACTGAGCCACACCAGCCAAGGCTGGCCTTAAGGTTTTAAGAAATACAGTATCACCTAGCTATGTCAGTCAAATATGGCTCCAAAATATTAAATGGTACCCAAAAAGGCTGCACAGGTTTCTGTGTACCTTCTAAAGTATAGTTTTCATATCATCAGAAAAAAAAATCCAAATACTTGTAAATCTGATCTTTTCATTGACTCTGTTCCCTAAGGTTTTCTGGATCTTTTACATTTTAGTGTGTAATTACAAGGGACTCACTTCGGTCAGTAACATTTCCAGCTTTTAATAGAACTTCCAACCTGCCTTCATGCAAAACACGTGTTCTGCTCAATTATGTTTATATCCAGCTATCTGGGTAGGACTAGGCCAGGATAAAGCGGAAGAGAACTTATTGCCTGACAATCTGGGAACATGAGAACCTACCAGCAAAGACCACTGAAGCTCCAAAGTTTTCTTTAACCATCTAAAAGAGCATTATAAATATTTCACATAATTCAATAGGACATCACTTTTCTGGTGCCTGGCAGAGGAAATATTGTTAGGAATTATTTAAGGAAGTACAGTAATTCCACCTATATATTGCTTTTCATTTTCACACAGCAGAAGTGTGTGTGTGTGCGTGTGTGTGTTGAGGGCTGTGAGAGTCATAAAGGGCTCCATATTTATTCAGTCAGACTTTTGCCTAGTAATAATAGTTTATAGCCCTAACTGGTGGGGCTCAGCAGGTTGAGCATCATCCCACAAACCGAAAGGTCAACAGTGTGATTCTGGTCAGGGCGCATGCCTGGGTTGCCAGCCACGTCCCCAGTTGGGAGTGTACGAAAGGCAACCAATCAGCGTTTCTCTCAAGCCTCAGTGTTTCTCTCCTTCTCTTTCTCCTTCCCTTCCCCTCTCTAAAAATAAGTAAATAAATAAATCATCTTAATAAAAAATAATAGTTTATATTTTTGTGTACTTGTGATATGCCTGGCAGTATTCTAAGCTCCTCATAACACTGAATAATGTTTAAACTCTTCAATAATATTAATATTTATATTCATATTTATATTATAATAGTCAATAATATTTAACTATTCAATTCAAAATTGTTTCAGATGGTGATTGGATGGAACTATAAAGTTACTTACTCAATTGAGCAAACTAATTGTTCCAAGGAGAATTTTCTATTCTTAACTCCAGAATGCAAGGTCCTTCTCAATGGTGTAAGTAGGCCAAAATCTAATCATAAAGTTATTAGCATTTGGTGTTCAGTATTTTTACAGGACTGGGAATACTCAGCCATATAGGAAGGCTTGGTCACTAAAATTTCACGTGACACTCATGAGTTCACAGTCACATTCACCTCGTCATTGGTAAAAAATCCGTACTTCCTGCAAAAAGCACACACAGATACAACCAGGGCCTGAGACAAAATGACGCCACGCCAAGTTTGTCTGTTCATGTGCTCACACTTTCCTGTCGCCCTCTCTTCCCCCTGTGCCCAACATCCTTCAGGTCCTCCTGAGCTCTACGCAGGATAATCCCTCACTTCAGAATTTGTTTTCTTCCCTTCCCTTCTCCCCTCCTTCACCTTTAGTGAACACATCCTGAACCTCTATCACTTTTCAGAATTATATCTTGTTATCAGATCTGAAATTACATTAAAAGAGTAGTTAGTGCCTGTCCAGATGACTAAGGCATGATGACCTTCCCAGGGATATTTGCATTTTAGCAGAAGGCTGTGCTTCAAGCAAGGGATCGCTGCAAGCCCTGCAGTCTATTATTCTACTTCTAAAGTTTGATTATATGGGAAGAAAATGAGAAATCCAGACAGTAAGATATTCATCTCAGCATTATTACTAATAGAAAAATATTGGAAATAATTTTTTTCAACATTCGGGTCTGTTTAAATAAATTACAGTGTATAGATACAGTAGAACATGTGCAGCCATTAAAATTATGTTTACAGATTTTTAGTGACTTAGTAAAATGGTTATAGTATGTTAAGTAAAACACACAAAAAATAGAATTCAACACTATACATACAGATTCATTCAAATATATGACATAAATGTAAATACTAAAAGTGATGCAAGAGGCATTTGAGATCTTGCTCCCCAACAACCATTTTTAGTTTGGCTCAAATAAACTCATAAAAAAAATTTTTAAGTGATGGAAAAAACATGCCAAAATATGAAACATAGTTAACTTTCAGTTGCAAGTATGGGTGCCTTTTTTTGACCCTTTGTACTTTTTGGAACCCATCATTTAATACTTTCCAATGTTTCTAATCAAGCATGTGTGTGTTTCATAACTGGGGAAAAAACTTAAAAGGATACTATTGAGAGAGTGAAAAGACAACCTAGAGAGCGGGAGAAATTATTTACATCATATATATGATAAGGATTTAATATACAGAATATATGAAGAACCCCTACAATGCAACAACGAAAACACAATCAACCTAAATTTCAGATGGGCAAAGGACTTAAAAATAAACATTTCTCTAAAGGAGATACACAACCCTGGCTGGGTGGCTCAGGTGGTTGGAGCGTAGTCCCATAAACCAAAACGTTGCCAGTTTGATCCTGAGTTAGGGCACATACCTAGGTTGCAGGTTTGATCTCTGGTTGGGGCGTCTATGGGAGGAAAACACCAGTGTTTCTCTCCCTGTCCCTCTCTCTCTCTCACTCTCTCTCTCTGTGCCTTCTTCTCTCTCTAAAATCAATAAACAGATCCTTGTGTGAGCATTAAAAAAATAATAAAAATTTCAATAAATATAAATGACCAATAAGCACATGAAAGAATGCTATGAGGGGAGTGCACAGTTTATGTTACATATATTTGACCATAATAAAAATATAGTAAAAAGGAGAGAAAGAGAGAAACCCTCAAAAAAATGTATGCTTTAGCTACTATTTAACTTTGTTTGTTTGAGTCAAGTCTTCTACCAACATCTAAGTTTTTTAGTTAATCATGAGATTATGTAGGCTCAAATATTATGTAATTTGAATCTTTCTGCATGTATTTTGTAAGGCCTCAACTTACTGGTTTTCTCTTTGCAACACAGAGAGATGCAAGGGCTGGTTGCAGTCACAAAGCCAATCAGGTTTTGGGTATCACTTCTCTGAGCTTCCACTTCCTCATTTGGGAACCAGGGAGGAATAACAGCACCTATCTCACAGCTGTGGTTACAATAATGAAAGGACATAAAATGGGAGCGAACTGTTGTGCCTACAGTTGGTACGACTGAAGGCCTTGCTCTTCAGTGCTTGGTCCCTGAACCAGTAGCATTAGCATCACCAGGGAGCTTGTTAGAACAGCAGAGTCTTGAATTCCACCCCAGGCCTACTGGAACTACATATTAACAAGATTCTCAGGGGATTCATTTGCACTTTAAGGTTGAAGAAGCACGGATTCAAGAGGTCTCATAAGCAGTTCTCAGGCCAGGCTGCATATTAGAATCACTTTGCCAGCTTTAAAATAACTATTCCTAGGCCCTTCCCCAGGCAGTGTGACTTAATTGGTCAGGGGTGGGTTTCTGGAGTCAGAATAAAAGCTTCTGTGACTCAACTATGCTGACAGAATTGAGAACATCAGGGCTACTTCTAGCATCCTTCTCCCCATCCAAAATTAAGATATTATAAGTGTGGCATTTCTTGTATCTTTAACAGCTATGACACTTATTATATATATATAATATATATATTCCCTTATTGGAGATAAAAATTAATAGAAAACATCAAGGCAATGCAGAAACTTGGAAAAAAATGATATGGAACCACATACTCAAATACCCAAAGATATCTTAGTGTATTTCCCTCTTATCTTTTTGTTTGGGTGTGGAGGCAGTTGGTGGGATGGGGGAGAAATGATTTTTGGTGATTTTTTTCCTGTTAATAGTTGTAATTATTTCACATGCTATATTTTTTCACCTAAGAATTTTTCTGTCATTAAATCTCTTCATAAACTTTCGTTTTAAATTTATTTTATTTTTTAATATTTTTTAATGTTATTACAGTTGTTCCAATCATGCCCTTTTGTCCCCCTCCTCCTAGCCTCCCCCTACTCTCTCAGGCAATCCCCACACCACTGTCCATGTCCACAGGTCATGCATATATGTTCTTTGGCTAAGCCCTTTGCCTTCTTTCAACCCATCGCTACCATTCTCTTTTCTCTTAAAGCTATCAGTCTGTTCCATGTTTCTATGACTCTGATTCTATTTTGCTTGTTAGTTTATTTTGTCCATTAGATTCCACTTATAAGTGAGATGATATAGTATTTGTCTTTCACTGACTGTCTTATTTCACTTAGCATAATAGTCTTCAGGTCCATCTATACTATCACAAAAGGTAAGAATTTTTTCTTTTTTACTGCTGCATAGTATGCCATTGTGTAAATGTTCCACAGCTTTTTGATCCACTCATCTACTCATGGGCACTTACGCTGTTAGAAGATTTTGGTGATTGTAAAAAACACTACTATGAACATAGGCATGCATATATTCTTTTGAATTGGTGTTTCAGGATTCTTAGGATAGATTCCCAGAAGTGGAATCACTGGGTCAAAAGGCACTTCCATTTTTAATTTTTTTGAGGAACCTCTATACTGTTTTCCACAGTGGCTGCACCAATCTGCATTCCACCAACAGTGCACTAGGTTTCCTTTTTCTCCACATCCTCCCCCAGCACTTGTTGTTTGATGATTTATTGATGATGGCCATTTTGGCAGGTGTGAGGTGATATCTCATTGTGGTTTTTTATTTGCATCTCTCTGATAGCTAATGATGTTGGATATTTTTTCATATGTCTATTGGCTATCTATATGTCCTCCTTAGAGAAGTGTTTATTCAAGTCCTTTGTCTATTTTTTAATTGGGTCATTTGTCATCCTGGTGTTGAGTCATATAAGTCCTTTATAAATTTTGGAAATTAAACCCTTACAGCTGTCTGGTTAAAGGTTCATCATTTTGTTTCTTTTCAAAGAACCAGCTCTTGGATTTATTGATCTTTCTCATTGATCTTTAGTCTCCACATTATTTATTTCCACTCTGATTTTGATTATTCCTTCCTTCTATTCACTATGGGCTTTGTTTGTTGTTGTTTTCCTAGCTCTTTCAGGCATAGGGTTAAATTGTTTATTTTAGATTTTTCTTGCTTCTTGAGGTAGGCCTGTCATGCTATGAACTTCCCTCTCAAGGAATGCAGCTTTCTCTGTGTCCCATAGGTTTTGGGTTATTCTGTGTCTTTTCCATTTATTTCCAGGTAATTTTGTATTTCTTCCTTGATCTCATTGATAACCCATTCATTATTTAATAACATGCTATTTAGCCTCCATGTGTTTGAGTGTTTTGAGTTTTTTTTAATTGAGGTTGATTTCTAGTATCATGCCATTATGATCTGAGAAAGTGCTTGATATGATTTCAGTTTTCTTGAATTTGTTAAGGCTTATTTTCTGTCCTAACATGCGGTCTATCTTTGGGAATGATTCATGTGCAATTTAGAATGTATATTCTGTTGTTTTGGGATGAAATCTTCTGTAATTATCAATGAAATCGATTCGATCTAGGGTGTCATTTAAGGTTGCTGTTTCCTTGCTGATTTTTTGTCTGGAAGATCTTTCTCTTGCTGACAGTGAGGTATTAAAATCCCCTACTATGACTGTATTGCTGTCAATTTCTTTCTCAAAGTCCACCTAGATTTTCTGCTTATATTCAGGTGCTCCTATGTCTGGTATATACGTGTACAAGGGTTATATCCTCTAGTTGGATTGTATTGGTATTATGTAGTGACCTTCTTTGTCTCTTGCTATGGCCTTTGTTTTAAAGTCTATTTTGTCAGATATAAGTACTGCTACACCATTTTTTTTGTCTCTATTTGCATGGCATATTTTTTTCATTCCTTCATTTTAAGTCTGTGTTTATCTTTTGTTCTGAGGTGGGTCTCTTGTAGACAGCATTTATGTGGGTCATGTTTTCTTATCCATTCATCTACCCTATGTCTTTTGATTGGAGCATTTAATCCATTTACATTTAAGGTTATTATTGATAGGTACTCATTTGTTGCCATTTTTTTTCTTGATACCTATGTTCTTTCCTCTCAGTTTCTCCATATTCTTATAGCAATCCCTTTAACATCTCTTGTAATGCTAGTTTGGTAACAATGAACTCCTTTAGTCTTTTTTGTGTGTGTCTAGGAAGCTCTTTCTTTCACCCTCAATTTTAAATGATAGTGTTGCTGGATAGAGTAGTCTTGGTTGCAGGTCCTTGCTGACAGCCTTATGGGGGCTCCCTTGTAGGTAACTAACTGTTTTAACTGTTTTTCTCTTCTTGCCTTTAATATTCTCTCTTTGTCTTTAAGCTTTGCCATTTAAATTATGATGTGTCTTGGTGTGGGTCTTTTTGAGTCTATCTTGATTGGGACTCTTTGTGCTTCCTAAACTTGTATGACTTTTCTTTCACCAGGTAAGGGAAGTTTTCTGTCATTATTTCTTCAAATAGGTATTCTATCCCTTGCTCTCTTTCTTCTCCTTCTGTTTCCCCTATGATATGGATATTGTTATGTTTCATGTTGTCCCAAATTTCCCTTAAACTATCCTCATTCTTTTTAAGTCTTTTCTCTTTTTGTTGCTCTGATTGGGTGTTTTTTATTCCTTGTCTTCCAAATTGCTGATTCGATCCTCTGCTTCTTCTAGCCTGCTTTTAGTTCCTTCTAGTGTATTTTTCATTTTAGATATTGTATTCTTTACTTCCAACTAGTTCTTATTCATAGTTTCTATGTCCTTTTCCATACTGATATAGTTACCACTAAGTTCCTTGTAGTTCTCACTAAGTTCTTTGAGCATTGTTATAACTACTACTTTGAACTCTATGTTTGGTAAATTGCTTGCCTCAATTTCTTTAAGCTCTTTTTCTGGGGATTCCTCCTTTTTTTTCATTTTCATGTTTTTTCTTTGTCTCTCCATTTTAGCTGTCTCTTTATGTTTGTTTCTTGCATCAGATAAATCTGTTTTGACTCCTAGTCTTTGTGAGGTGTACTTATGTGGTATGAATCCTGTGGGACCTAGTGGTATAGCCTCCTTGATCTCAAGAGTTAGATTCTCTAGAAATGGACCTTGTGTGGGTTATGTGGAATCTACTGTTGTAATTGGGTCTTGATAGTTGTTGGCTGGTTTGTTGGTGGGATCTCCCCTCTGCCTGGTTGACTGAGAGGCTCAGCCTTAGCCACATCTTACAAGCTGTTGTACAGGTGCTGATAGAAAAAAACAAAAAACAAAACAACTCTAAAAACAAGCAAAAAAAATCCCCCAGCAACAGAAAAATCAAGAACAAAAGAGCAAAGAGTAAGAAAAGAACAAAGAGATATATAATAGTAAAAGAAAAAAAAAATTCAAGAAGACCAAAGGAAAGAAAAATGATTATGAGTGAAGGAAGAGAAACAATAAGATTAAAGAAAAGAAAGAGCAAAAGAACAAGAAAAAAAATTAAAAAGAAAGATTAAAAACTAAATAAAAGTATAAGAAAAAGATAGAGTAATAAAAGGAATCAATAAGAGATATGAAAGAAAAAAGAAAAAGAAAAAATAGGAGAAAATAAAAAATAATTAAAAAGCTATGAAAAAGAAAAAGTAATGAAAATAGTGAAAAATAACAAAGTGGAATTCGTCTCAGCAGAGTTGAGTACCTGCCTACTGGGATCTGTCTTTGAATACAGCTCCAGTGTTTTCTGAAGCTGGTGTAATGCAGTGTCTGAAGCTGTCCACATTGGGCCCTTGACAACCTGATGGAAGCTACAAAGGATCCACAATTTGTGGCTGCCTCCACCCAGCTTGGCTATGCATGGGAGGGGACAACTTGCCCTGCAAAGCCGGCTATTAACAGCACAGGTCTCCGAGTGGGTCAACAAACAACCCAAGGCATCACAGGATCTGCCTCTTCCTGCTGGCCTGCTGTCAGTCTTAGTAACTGAACCAACTATTTCTGAAAGGGCTTCTGGTGGACTCAGGCAGATGGGACCCCCTGGATCTCCGCTGGGCAGGAGCTGCCATTCAGACTTCAGGAAAGATGTTCCCCTGCCCCAGAACCACACATCTGAGTCTGTCCCAGGTTATTTTCCTTAACTCAGCAGGGTGGAGCTCCTAGTAGGCAAGCAGGTGGGGCCTTTGAAGTCCAGGGTTTAGGTTCATCGGAAACCCTGAGGGTGTTTCTATTGCTGTGAGCGGGAAGCGCAAGTCCAGTTCCTAAGAAAGTGTAAGGAATGGCCACACCCCAAAGCCAGTCTGACATCCCCTGGGTCTGCCTAGGTTGATTTCTACTCAGCAAGACTTAAAATACAGGTTGGGGGAAAAAACAGATGCAGGGTGGGGCAAGCAATATCCCACAGGGCGGAGTAACTGTTCCCCGCCCCCAGGCTGATTCCCAGGGGGAAGAACTTGCTGTTCTCAAGAAAAATGGCTGCTGAAATATCTGGGGATGGCCTGGCACAGGGATCCCAGCAGCGCTCCCCCATGACTCTCCCTAATACCTCCCACTCCAGACTCTCCTCAGGTGACTCCAGTCCACATCACCCTCCCTTCAATGAACCCCAAGGTGAGTGGCTATGAATGAAAAACCTGTGCTTTGGTCCCTTAATAAAACAAAAACAAAAATGTGGCTTTGTCTCCAGCGGGCCCCATCTCTCCCTGGTGGACGGAAACCTGAACACCTTTTACCACTGGATCCTATGTAGGTGGCTGATCCCAGCTCTTGCATGCTGTGCTTCAGAGCCCAGTTTAGGGTCCAGACTTCACTCCTCTCAGGGGGAAGCTGCAATAGCCACACTATCCCTCTGTGACCTGGGCCTGCTGCCTGTGGGAGCAGACAGTCCACTATTGTGACCACACCCTTCTTACGCGTCTCGAGGTGGTTTCTGTCCATCCTTCTTGGTAAACTTTCTTTTAAATAATCGTATAATTATTTAAAAGATACTGTAGATTGTTTTTTGAGTTACTTTCCTAAGACATTTGCGTTCTTTCCATTTTTTATTATAATTAATAACTCATCTAACATTCTTGAAAAAACTATTTCTATATTTGTTATGTTTTCCTGTTTTCATGCATTTCTTCTAGGTATAAAATAATAAGATATTATTTTACCTCCTCTTTTCTGGTGCTTTTTTTTTGTTCCATGTCTCAATGAATCAACCCAAATGTCCAGAGATATCTCATACAAATTTATGTTTTATTCTTGATTTTATTGAGACAGGCTCTCGAGTTTTGTTATTATTAATATTTATCATGGGTTCCAGGTAGACATTTGTATCATTTTAAAGAAGCATCCTCACATTCCTACTTTTAAAGAGGCTTGTTTTGTTCTTAAATAAGAAACGTGTGTTAGCAGACTCATGGACACAGAGAACAGACTGATTGCTGTCAGAGGGGAGGGGGGTTGGGGGGCTGGGTGAAAGAGATGAAGGGATTAAGCAAAACAAACGAACAAACAAAGACTCGTAGACACAGACAGCAGTTACCAGAGGAAAAGGGGGTTGGTGGAAGACAGAAGGTGGTAAAGGGGCATAAGCGGTGACAGAAGGAGACTTGCCTTCAGGTGGTGAACACACAATACAATATACAGATGATGTGTTGTAGAATTGTACACTTGGAAATCACATAATTTCATTAACCAATGCCACCCAACTACATTCAAAAATATTTTTTAAGAAAAAAACTTTGTGTTAGAATTTAGCAAATGCTTTTGATATGTATCATTATATCATGTTTTGTATTTCTAATTTAATCTGTTATGATGTTTTGGCAACTTTGCTAATAGTAATCTCTACATTCTTAAACTCTATTTGTTTAGTGTTAATTATTCCTTAAATATGCATTTGAATTTTATTTCTAGTGTATTTAAGAATTCTACGTCTATGTTTGTAAGTGAAAATGGTTTGATAGTTTTCTGGGTATTTGTATGTGTGTACATTTTGTTTTTTCAAGTTTTGCTATCCAGATTATAGTTTTATAGAATGGATTGGGTGGGAGTTACATGCAGCTGAGTCAGCTCTGACTCCCTGTGACCCTACAGATGAGTGGTGGCCACACTGTCGTGATCTCGACAGCTCTGCCACGTACCTGTAGTCCATTCCTATGACTTCTTTCATGGAGTCATTGAATGTCACGTTTGGTCTTGGTCTTTCCTGCTGCCTTCTATTTTTGAGTTCAGTTGTTTGCCACTGTTTTTTGAGTTGGGTAGTTTGCCACTATTTTCTACATTCAGACACACTTTATGTAGTATGGAACTATATGTTTCTTTAATTTAAAAAATCTATAAAACGTCTGTGTTGTTCGGGGGTGAGAAGTGGAAGAGAAGTTGAGAATAATGACAGCATTCTTCAGTTTTTCAATAATTGGTCCATTTAAGGATTTTATTTTATTTTATATAATTTTATTTTTTCCATGAACACTTATTCCCCTATACCCTCTTCCACCTCCACCCACCCGACCTCTGCTATCACCACACTGTTGTCTTTTTCCACGAGTTTTTTCTCTCTTTTTGTTTTTTTTGCTCAATCTCTCTACCCACTCAACCCCCGCCCCAGAGCTTGTTAGTTCAGTTTGTTCACTGGATTCCACATATGAGAGAAATCATTTGTGGAATCCAAAGAATTATATGAACCATATGGAATCCAATGAATCATATGTATATCTCTGATTGGCTTATTTCTCCTAGCATAATGCTGTCCAGGTCCATTCATGCTGTTGCAAAGGGTAAAATTCTTCTTTTTAAGGCTGAGTAGCATTCCGTTATGTAAAAGTACCATAGCTGTTTTATCCACTCATCTACTGAAGGACACTTGGGCTGCTTCCAAATCTTGGCTATTGTAAATAACACTGCAATGAACATAGGAGTACATATATTTTTTTAAATTAGTGTTTTGGATTTCTTTAGATAAATTCCCAGAAGTGGAATCACTGGGTCGTAAGGCAATTCCATTTTTAATTTTTTTCAGGTAACTCCATACTGCTTTTCATAGTGGCTGCACCAATTTGCATTCCCGCCAACAGTGCATGAGGGTTCCTTTTTCTGCACATTCTTGCCAAACTTGATGTTTGTTGATTTATTGATGATAGCTACTCTGACAGGTGTGAGATGGTATCTCCTTGTTGTTTTAATTTGCATTTCTCTGATGATTAGTGACATTGAACATCTTTTCATATGACTATTGGCCATCTGCATGTCCTCTTTGGAGAAGTGTCTATTCATGTCCTTTACCCATTTTTAATTGGATGTTTGTGGTTTTGATGTTGAGTTTTATAAAATCAGTGTTAGTTATTTATAGTTTTCCAGAAAGCTATCCATTTGGGGGGATTTAAATTAGCATACACTTGTTTATAATTATTCTCTTATATTGTTATACTTCTCTGTAACCTTTGGTTTGTTGACTTTTTTTTCCTTTTGATTTTTTCCTTACCCCAAGAATAATCATGTGGAGTATTTATTAATGCTAGTGCTTTTGGTTTTCCAGTTCATCATTATTGCTTTGTTTCCTCCTTTTTGTTTTGCTTAAAGCTTTTTACCATTCTTTTCCTTTTTCTTACTTCTTGAGATAAACACCTAGATTTGAGATTATTTTATTTGTTTCTTGCTTCTCTCTTTTTATTTTAATTTTCTTTTTGCCTGTCCCTTTTTAAATTATGACAACATATAAAAATGTGATTTAAAGTCTAAGTGCTGCTCGGACAACATTTTCAAAAATTATTTTTTCTATGGTTGTTTTTTTAAAAATATTTTTCCTCATTTAAGGAATACCCTGTTTAGCCAAGTGTGCTTAGGTTTCCAAATAGTTTTTTATTTATTTGTTTAAACTTATTAACTTTTGAAGATTTTATTTCTTTTTGGTTCTGAAGTCTAAGTTACATAGCCAGTATTATTTTTGACTTAAAAATCTATTGAGTTTTCTTGTGACCTGATGGAAAAGCAATCGAAAATATCTGTATCATCCTTATAAAAATATCATTTAAATCATATGTATCTTATGAAAATACCATTTAAATAAATTATTATGTCATTGCAGTCTTCTATGACTTTATTTATTTTTTATCAGTCTGTCTTAGATTTATAGTTACATATTAAATTTCCCCACCACCATTATTTTAATCTATTTTATTCAGATATCTAGTTTCTGCTTTATGTATTTTGACTTCAGGCTTCTAGACTATAACTTTTATAAATATAAAATTGTCTTTTTTACTAACATCATGATTTTGTTATCTTGAATTTTACTTTGTCCAATATTAATAATACTGTAGATGTTTTGTTTATATTTGCCTCATATAGCTTTGCTCATCCATTATGTTTAATCTTCCTTTATCTTTTATATTATAAAATATTATTCTTGAATATATAATACATTAATTTAGTTTTAACTTATCTGAAAGTCTGCCTTTTTTTAAAGTATATTTTATTGATTTTGCTATTAGTTTACCCAATTTTTCCCCCATTATCCCCTATCAGCCCTGCTCCCCACAAGCCTCCAGCATTCCCCCACCCTTAGTTCATGTCCATGGGTTGTACAAATAAGTTCTTTGAGTCTCTGTTTCCTATACCATTCTTAACCTCTCCCCATCTATTTTATGCCTACCAATTATGCTTCTTATTCCCTGTACCTTTCCCCCATTCCTCCCCTCCCCCTCCCCACTGAAAACCCTCCATGTGATGTCCATTTCTCTGATTCTGTTCCTGTTGCTTAGTTTTTGTTTTCATTCTTTTTCTTTTTCTTTTTTTTTTTTAGGTTCAGTTGTTGATAGTTGTAAGTATGTTGTCATTTTACTGTTCAGAGTTTTTAATCTTCTTCTATTTCTTAGATAAATCCCTTTAACATTTCATATAACAAGGGCTTGGTGATGATGAACTCCTTTAACTTGACCTTATCTGCGAAACACTTTATCTGCCCTTCCATTGTAAATGAGACCTTCGCTGAGTAGAGTAATCTTGGATATAGGTCCTTGCCTTTCACGACTTTGAATACTTCTTTCCAGCCCCTTCTTGCCTGCAAGGTTTCTTTTGAGAAATCAGCTGACAGTCTTATGGGAACTCCTTTGTAGGCAACTGTCTCCTTTCCTTGTGCTGCTTTTAAGATTCTCTCTTTATCTTTAATCTTGGGTAACTTAATGATGATGTGCCTTGGTGTGTTTCTCTTTGGATCCAATTTCTTTGGGACTCTCTGGGCTTCCTGGACTTCCTGGAAGTCTATTTCCTTCACCAGATTGGGGAAGTTTTCCTTCATTATTTGTTCAAATAAGTTTTCAGCTTTCTTCTGTTGTTCTTCTCCTTCTGGCACCCCTATAATTCAGATGTTGGAACATTTAAAGTTGTCCCAAAGGTTCTTAAGCCTCTCTTAATTTTTTGAATTCTTGTTTCTTCATTCTGTTCCAGTTGAATGTTTATTTCTTCCTTTTGTTCCAAATCATTGATTTGAGTCCTGGTTTCCTTCCTGTCACTGTTGGTTCCCTGTATATTTTGCTTTATATCACTTTGGGTAGCCTTCATTTGTTCTTTCATTTTGTGATCAAGCGTAATCAGTTCTGTGAGCATTTTGATTACCAGGATTTTGAATTCTCCATCAGATAGATTGACTATCTCCTCATCACTTAGCTCTCCTTCTGAAGTTTCGCTCTGTTCTTTCATTTGGGCCATATTACTTTATCTCGGCGCACCTGTTAAGTTGTAAGGGGGTGAGGCCTTAGGTATTCTCCAGAGCAGGGCAACCCTCCTTGCTGCACTCTGGCGCTGTCTGTGGGGGAGGGGTCAGAGAGGGAACAATGCAGCTAGCTTGCTTGGCTCTAGTCCCACTTTCCAACTATTGTGTGAGACTGGGAGTTTCTCCCGCTGTGGCAACCCCCTGCTGTAGTCCACAGTCAGCTCTGAGTCTCTGTTTCTTGTTCAGTCAGCGGCGCCCGCATGGTCCACTGCCTCAGATGGCTCCTTTCAGCCAGCCCCTCCCATGTGGTCCGAGGCCTTGCCACGGGTTCTCTCTGTAGCCAGTCTTACCTGTCTGGTTGGTCTGATTGACCGTTTTTTTAATTCCTTGGTTGTCGGAGTTCCATGTAGTTTGATTTTCTGGCACTTCTGGTTGTTAATTGATTTTATATTGGTTGTTATCCTCCTTTTGGTTGTGCGAGGAAGCGAAGGGTTTCTACCTACACCTCCGTCCTGGCCAGAATTCCTTTCTAAAAGAAATTTATCTACTCAATGACATGATTATTATTTCTATACTAGGTATTCATCTTATTTCATGTTTCTATGTGTTTCTGCATATGCATTTATTGTTGATGCTAATACCTAATTGTTTCTTATTCTTTGTTTTGCAATTGGACTATGTTTTGTTTTATTTTCTATATTTAGTTGACATCATATGTTTAATTTTATTAGTTGTCTACTTTAAAGTTTCTTAAAAACATTTTAAATTTTGCACTTGTATTCTTTTTAAACATTAGGATATCGGTGAATGTATAGACCGTGCGTACATGGATCCTAAGCGAAGAATTACTTCCTTCTCACAGAACTGTAACCTTTATCGAGGTATGGGATAATGTGTGTTTGTGCTCTACTGGTATCTGTGGATCCCAGACAACTAACTAAATCTTTTCATAGAAATTGTGCTTTGGGTCCCATGATGTGCCCCAAACTCTATATGATCAACAGAGCTTTCTGAGAGCCCTGTACCCCATCTCTGCACAGCTGTGCTATAGCAGATGCAGTTGAGACTGCCCTGAAACTGCCAGAAGGGAATATGGTGAGAGAAGAAAAGGCTTATATTCTGTGGACGAAGCTGGGCTCCCGATACAATGTCATCTGGTCTTCCTTGTGTATAAGATGTCCCTGAGTCAGGTGCTATAAATTGGGGAAACAGTATCTCATGTTTAATCACTCAAAATGAAATCCTTTCAATTAAAGACTATTTTCCCCTGCATGTTATCATGGGGGAAAAGGGAGATAGTGAGAGTTTATGGTCAAGCTGTATTTCTTAGAACAAGTGTTAGCTTTTCTCATGCTTGGAAAATATTTGTATACATTCCACAATGAGGAACATCATTGAAACTGCCTGATCACCAGAATATAAGACTTAAAAATTTTCCACTAGACGGTCATTCATTTTATGTTAAGTATTGCCTTTTACACTTTCTATCAAAAATGCAGACTTAGAAAAAATGCAGCATATTGATTGAATCACAAATTAACACCTACCAATTGAAGGTTTCCCTAAATACACTTGACTCTGAGGAGAGGACAAGAGGAGAGGCAGTGAGGGGAAGGTGAGAAAGACAACCTCCACCCACTCGCTACTGGGCTTTGGGTTGCTGCATGGCCCTCTGCAAATGCATGCTGGGCCATGAGCAGGAGAGGTACTGAGCTAGACTGCACCTTCAGTCACATGCTGACTTAAAACTTGATTCTTTCAGGGGAGGATTTTGTACCACTACCTACCCTAATTTGCCGTGGCTGCCCTAAAGAGATACCTGTTGACAGCCCAGAGCTGGTGGAGCCTCTGAATCATTCCATTGCAAAGCTTAATGCAGAGAATAATGGAACTTTCTATTTCAAGATTGACACTGTGAAGAGAGCAACAACACAGGTCTGTAAATTTTCCTGCAAAAACAGTGATATCATAGTCTGTGTGCAAATTGCATACTGATCTAGGCTCTGGGGTGGGAGACAATATACCTGGTGAAAGGAATTTGAATTTCAAGTCCCAACCTCTCTGCATGCTTGATGTGTGATCTTGGACAAGTCTTGAGAACATTCTTTTCATTTTCTGTCTGTAAAGGACAGGGGTGAGGATCAAGTAAGATAATCTATGTCAATACATTATCTTTCCAAATTCTAAAGAGTTATATAAATTCTAGCAACTATTATATAATTAATAAAATGTAGGGCTATAAAAAGCAGGACTTATTCTCTGCCTTTCCAGTCTCATCTCTTACTATAGCATCATTCAGGGCCTTGGGCTCAGCCACGTCAGTCAATCTGTCATCACCGAGACCCTTCACACTCACACCTCTGTGTCATTTGCCCCCTGGCTGGGTGGCCTTCTGGCCCACAAATGTATTCTCTAAAGAGCTGTCTCTCCTTCCATGCCCTGTTAATGGAGGATAAGAAGAGTCCCAGTCTGGGGGTCCAGAGACCCAGTTCTACCATAGTACCTACCCCTCATGTCCTAGGTAACCCCGGGAAGTCATTCAGACTCACTCAGTCTCTGTGGCACCACGTGTGAATTGAGTGGCTGGATGAGAAAAGTCCAAACTGCTTCCAACTCCAACAGCATATGGCTCATCTATTCATGGACAGATTCCTATTATAAACCTCAAAACTGGCCTCCCTAATGATAAGCTAAAGAAAACTAATCAAAATAGAACCACACTCTTAGAGGTAACCAACATGCTTTATGATCTGAAGAATAAAAAAGCCTCCTCTTAAAATAGTTCATACTTTTGGCTCAGTAATCGAATTTCTAGAAATCTAAAATAGAGTCTTTATAGACAATGACATTTGTTGCAGCACTAACTATAAAGGAAAAACTTATAAACCATCAATTGATTAATAATATAGAAAGAATATCAAGCAGCAGTTATAAAGCATCTTTGTGAGGAGTTCTTGATGTGGTAAATTGCTTGTGTAAAATATGCAATGAAAACAAAAAGGCCATCAATTGAATGTACATTCTGTTGTCAATTGTGTTATAAAAAACTACAGAAAACACTGCTGAAAAGACACAAATGCCTCCAGCTGGCCACAGTGATGGCTTTAAGTAAGGGCACAATGGGCTGTTTAATTTCATCTTCTAATGTCCTGTATTAGTTTTACTACTGGGAAAAAACCCTAAGCAAATCTTATTAAAATAAATCAAGACTGACACTTTGATCTCTCTCCTGCTCAGGCACTTACTCCTGTCCTGGACAACACAACCTTTTCTCCCTCATTTCATGGGCACATGACCCACAGTAGGCTTACTCACAGGGTACACCAGTGATGCTACTCTTGGGTTTGTTGGCTTGTCTTCTCACTTCCTCTTCCTGCTTTCTTGTGAAATTCCCTTATTCTTCATGATGCAGAAATAGTCTAGTACTCTGTCATACATTGTATGTCAGAGGTTTGCTGTCAGGAGAGAAGCACCCACTGTCAAACATGCCTATCTAGTCCTCTTAGTACTTAGAGTTCTCTGTCAATTAGCTAATCAACATTCTAGCATATATGTCTCTTTGTGTGTATGTGTGTTCATGCTGAGGATGCCAGGGGAAAACAACAGGTAATGCTGTGAATTAATTGAAGGGAACTGACATTCCTTCATTTGCCAAATCTGGGATACAGTGAGAATCTCAGACTTTCTTATGAGACAAATCCTTACTGATTTTTGCATTTAAAGAGAGCAATTTGGCCGTTCTGACATGGTCATCCAAGGAAGACCTGGTAGAGCAGCCAAGCTACTGGAAAGCCATTTACTGTGTGATGAGTTTGCCAAAAGCCAATCTCCAAATCATCAATTTGCCAAATTGCTAAAGGTTTATTTTACAGATTTAGTCTTGCCTTGGCTTTCCGTATTTAGTCCTACATGAATGCATGTCCATTTCAAGTTGGTTTCATATTTCATATACCAAATATCTCTTAAATCTTCTGTTTGCACATGTGAAGAATGCAATTTCTGTCCTAGGCCATCTATTTTGCCCTGCCTCTACCGCCACTGTCCCCGCTGTTGCCCATATTGCTTCCTGTCTTTGGTCAGATGAATATAGCTCGAGTGTGTGCACATTCAGAAATTTTTTCTTTTACAAAGTACTGTTAATATCAAAGCTTATGTACATATGATACTTCTGATGCACATCGCCAAACTATTTACAATTATGCCAATTTACATTCACACCACCTGAGAATAAGTCATTGGTCATATGATTGGAGTCCTATTCCTACCAACAGTGATTGAGGCTCAGTGCTTTCCACACACGAACAATTCCAACCATCATTGCTGTTTTTCCCCATTGCCAAAATACTAAAGATTAAAAATCCTATTGCATTGGTTTGCTTAATGTGCATATATTTGATTATTCATGAAGGTAAACATTTTTTCACACTTAATGACGATTTTAATGTCTTTTTTGAAATACCTGTTCATTTCTTCTGTTTATTTTTTAGTGTTCAGCTTTATATACATAAGAATATTAATCCTATACCATATTTTTCCCTGTTGGCTTTTCATTTGTTTTGCTGTGATTTTTGAGAATCAGCTTCATTTTTGTCTGGACAAATTTAGACATTTTTTCTGCCTTTAGATTTCCTTCTTCTGATTATCACCTAAGAAATCCTTCCTCATTCTCGGATCTGATGAATATATATTTATATCTTTTGAGTTTATTTCTTTAACTTAAATTTTTAATGCATTTAGAATTTATTTTTCTATATGGTATTTTCTACTTGAAGAAGGACACTTAAGCAGGAGGATTTAAGCAGGAAGACTTCTGATAAGAATGGTGCCTGATAATAATGGCAGTATGGATGCGATCTTAAGGCCCTAGAACAGAAGACTTATGTTGACTTAATTCCTTCTACTGGACATTGAATAGAGTTGAGGTTGAGGCCATCAGTTGTGCTTTGTGTCACATGCTGTTAAGTTTCTCAGGCAACATTATCTAAATCAACATTATTGTTTTAAAAATTGGATTAAGGTATATTCTGAAATGAGCAAGAAAACTTATGATCACAAACATATAGACTCTAAAACTCTCCTAGAACTTTCTCCCCATTTACACACACACACCTGGAGTTTGGAAAGTTAATTATGAAATTTTAATTAAAAATTTAACCATGATTACCCAGCAAGACAATTCCAGACGGGAGTTTAGGTCTCCTATGACTCTGTTCTCATGCTCCTCTGTTCTTCCCACCAAACTTTCTCCATGCTTTTAAAAAACACAAATAGACAAGGAAGACTCCTGTGGTTCGACATTTCAAATGAGATTACACTGTGACCCTGTAACTTCATTTTTTAAAAATAATGGCCATCTCTCCGGGTCCACAGATATATTGATGCATTCTGTTTAACAGGTCCCCACTTGGGGGCTTGTGAAAGGCAACCGATTGATGTATCTCTCACACATCAATGTTTCTCTCCCTCTCTTTCTCCCTTCCTTCCCCTCTCTAAAAATAAATAAATAAAATCTTTAAAAAAAACAAAATAATCATTTTTATTAAATATATTTTTCAAGTGTAAGATATAAAATATGGCATTTTAAAATGACTTTTTAAAACCTATACTTGTCATTTCCTTGTAGTCAAAGGACTTTAAAAAGCATGAGTTTAATTTTTTAGTAATAAATTGTGCCTCTTCTAGATAAAAAGAAATAAATAAATTCAGCCATAAAATGTTAATTGTGGAGACAGCCCTGTATAATGATTAAAACTATTGTTACAGATCAAAATGGTTTCTAAATATAAAGAAAATTAGGTGAAGCAAACTAGAAAATCAAAATATTGAGTTGGCCAAAACTTTGTACGTTTTTTCCTATTAAATAAAAAACACATTCTTCATTTTCACCAATAACTTTATTGATTTGGATGTTTTGAGTATGTTGTCTATGTCCTGTGTGGTATAACATTGATTGCTCTTAATTAATGTTTTGATTTGATCGCCATCAATTTCAACTGGTCTACTGACTATGGAGCATCATCCAATGAGAAATCTCAAGCACAAAATGTTGTAAACCACTTTTGACATGTTTGATCAATCACAGCACTTTCTCCATACACTGCACAAATCCGTTTTTGCCTTTCAGTTGTATTTTTCCCTTCCAAAATAAAAAAGCATAATATGCCAAAAGTGTTGCTTATTTTCTTCCATCATTAATATTAAAATTGCTACACAAAAATTCACCAGTTTTGATGTCTTTTTTAAATGCATGCTGATGTGACAACTGTCACAATACAATCTAACAAGATTCTTTTGAATGAAGTTAAAGACAACTAATCACTACTAGGGCCATCCTCGGGGGAAAAAAATGAACTAGAGGCCAACTCAATAATTTTCCTAATCACATAATTTCATCCTCATAATTTCTATAGTGGCAATAACTCAGTATTTCTCTGATTGAAGATTTGGCAGGTCAATAAGGCAGACTTAAAGAAAGTGTTTAAGTTTTTTTTCTACTCAGATTTGATTAGAACACTTGAATGACTAATGAATTTTTCAGCTATTGAACAATAAAACTCAGAAAAGTATAAAAACAAAAATTATAGCTTGCTTTTTCTTTTCCCAAGTAGAAACAGAAATGAGACCAACCAACAGCCAAATATTTCACACACTCATACAAACTAAAAGTTTAGTTCTGAGACATTTGTGCTTTTCTGTATAATTCTCAAATGGTCAGTGTGTAATTAAAATTTTAATATTCTCCCCTAAGATCCTTTAGGTTAAAAACAAAATATTAATCATGCAATATTAATTAAGTGACTACTTTGTCCTAACTTATTTTCCAGGTGATAGCTGGAATAAGATATTCTATTGAGTTCATGGCCAGGGAATCCACGTGTTCCAAGGAGAGTGATAAAGAGTTGACCGAAGATTGTGAGATCAATTTACTTGGAGTGCGTAGTAGTGCAACTCTCTACTTATTCCCTGCATATCTACTTGATGTTTTAAATGTGTTTAAGTGATTCATGAATAGCACTGTTCTCTCTTTTGGCTTTTGTTTCCATGGATAGGAAATTCTAAGCTGCACTGCTGACGTTATTGTGGTACGTTGGGAGGATAAAATTTACCCTACTGTCAACTGTCAATCACTAGGAAAGGTATGATTCTAATTACAGTCAGCTTGGGTAAATTTTGATATTCTGAAAAGTGCTATTTTGGGGTTAAAAATTAAGCCATTATTTAAATGAATTGGGAGACTATTTTTTTTTAAGGGGAAGAACACATTTCTGTGCTGAGCTCTCTTTTTTATGGCCAGAAAGGAAAACAGCAGTCTTCTTAATCACTCCCTGCACACTGTCAGTGCCCCATGCTTCAGCAGGCTCTCTCTTAGTGAAGTGCAGCCCCTGCGGAGGAGAGCCGACACTAGCTATGCAGCTTCAAGGTGTGCCTGAGATGCTCTTTTGGCATCTGCCTGCACCCAAGGAACTTGGGAGAAGTGCACATCTCTGACCCTGCTCCACATCTACTGAATCCACATCTGCATTTTAACATGATCCCCAGGGGATGCACACCCACCTTCAAGTGTGAGAAGCATTAGTTTCCAACATCTTTTGTAGTTCTCAAGAGAAGGTTGGGAGGTAAGTAATTCTTTTCCCATTGTGAAGAATGAGACATTAGAAATTACCAAGCTGCTGAGATCCTAGAGTGAATAATACCATTGTCAAGTGCGTCCGCTGACCCAGGCACTGCACTGAGGACATCACACATAGTTTTCTCCTCACCACTCTGTGAGGCCGTTGCTGTTGGTATTCCTTTCTTAGGGATGAGAAAAGTGAAGCTAGTGGCCCTCAGATGCAAGTCTAGGTCAAATCAGAGCCTCCACGTTCACAGGACGCCAATAACTAGGGTCTAGCTTGTTTGACTCTAAAGAACATGGTCTTTGCACCACTGAACACTGCCTCCAGCCATCGAGTTCCCGCTAGCAGTGAAAGTGCAGGAAGAAGTAATCCATATCTCCCATGCAAGTTGCCTCTTCTCCCTTTTTTCTGATTTAGGTTTTTGCCAAGCATAGATATGTATATAGTCTAACACAAACATGATACAAAGCCTGCATTTCAAGCTCATGAACACGTCCTAATGTGTTTCAGACAACAAGGTGATTGTGGATATGTGCTTCATGTATGTTTAATTCTTAAAGCCACTTTGAGTCTTTGTAAATAACAGCAGTAATTGTGCTAATAGAAATAGTATCGATTAATAAATAATGTGCCATGGCTTTACATAGACATAGACCTAGAAGGGATCCTAGAGATTATGTGGTTCAAACCCCCAATTATTCCAAAAGAAGAAAAAACTCTCCATTAGTAGATTATTATTATTAAGAATAATAATCAATATCTACAAAATATAAAATCAATGAAAAGAAAAATATACATTCTTATCTTTTCTGCACTATTAAAATAGCACTTAAGGACTTGCTGCATTGTAAACCAAGATAGCATTGCCAGGTCGGAGTCCCCTCTTACTTCATTGACAGTGTGGCTTCACAATAATGCATTCATCTTAATATTTCCTGTTTAGACTTCAATGCTGAAAAGACCTCCAGGTTTTTCACCTTTCCGATCAGTACAAGTGGAGGAAACAAAGGAAGTAACAACTGTAAGTCCACCCTACACTTCCATGGCACCTGTACAAGATGAAGAGCAGGATTCAGAAAAAGAACAAGGACCCATGCAGGAACGTGGCTGGGGCCATGAAAAGAAAATAAAACATGGCCTTGACCTTCGCTATAAATATAAGCATGACCAAGGCCATGGTCACCAAAGGGAACATGGTCTTGGCCATGGACATCAACAACAACATGGCCATGGTCATGGACAACAAAGGAAACGTGACTATAATCCTGAATACCAAGGGAGGCATGGCCTTGGCCATGGACATAAACATGAGCATGGTCATGGCTATGGTAAACATAAAAATAAAGAAAAAAAAGAATGGGAAGCACAATGATTGGAGAACAATGCATTGGGAAAGTTCTTCTGAAGACAGCACTACATCAGCACAGACACATGAAAAGACAAGAAGGCCAACGCCCTTCCCTCTCCCAGCCCAGCCAGGTGTAGCAGTTACCTTTTCTGGCTTTCAGGACTTAGATCTCATTGCAGCTGCGATGACTACTACACCACCAATTCCCACATCCACTGATGATGCTTGGATCCCTGAAATCCAGATAGAGCCAAATAACCTTTCATTTAACCTGATACCTGATTTTCTAGAAACAAGCTCCCGCAAATGTCCTGGACACCCCTGGAAGCCACTTAATGGAATGAATCCAACTATGGAAACAAGATTTTCGTGATTTCAATCTCTCTGATGCTCTTTATTAATGTATGCAGCCATGGGGGTTTCTTTAACACTTCACCACCCCCCTTCCCCATTGTCCAAATACCCCATTATAACACACCCAAAACCATGAAGCTTCAGAACAGCCTAGAGAGAAGTGGTGAGACACCCGATGGGGACACCATCAGTTCCTATGGACAACATAAAACTGCGTGCAGAATTCTAAACCCTTTCTGAGTCTTCCTCTCAAGTGTTCTTAACTAACACAGAAAACGGGCAACCAAATGTGCCTTGTGGCTTACTGCAGTTTACTTTTCTAATAACAAATGTGTACATTAGAATGATATTGCTCTTCATACAAAGATTCTTCCCATTTTGAATAAACTGTGGTGTCTGATTCCTGAACACCTGTGAAGTAAAGGAAAGTCAAGAGACGGAATGCTGACCTTCTGAATAGGGGCAAAATAATAATAAAAACCAGTAGAAGTCAAGGGGGAACAAGCAAGAAAGGGAGACATAAACTAATTGACTTCCTGTTTCTGAAATGGGCTAGTTATATCAAGTAGGCACTCCCAACTTGACAAAGTTATTTTGATAATTCTCTTTCTGATTGAGAGTGTTTCTCACAAGCCAATAATCTGTTACCTCATTAACTACTCTTTGCAACATGGCTGTCAAATAGAAATTTTCTGTGTGTTTATTTGTTGCTGAGGCTAGTTTGAGTACTCCTTAGTTTTTAGCAGCTGTGCACTGAATGAAAAGAAAGGAAAGCAGAGGAAGTAAGATCGAGGCATGCTTGTGAAGGAAATCTTTTCTAATAATTGCCAAGGGAACACCATGAGATGTGATGCAACGTCTGTTCAGAAATTTTGGCAGGAATTGCCTCTCCACCCACACTCTACCATCACATCTTTTTTTTACAACACTGGAAAGCACTGATTTTTTCAGAAAAGCACAGTGTGTTTAATATCTGTAATGTGAGGGAGGCACGTATTTAATAACCCTTGCTGTTTTGCCTGGGGAAACAAGATTGGGCTTTAATCAACTACAGTTGCCTGTGGATGCATGTGTCACTGCTACTTCAATTTATGGGATGATGATTTCAGCCTCTGAGTTTTTATTTCATTTCAAATGTTATCTGTACTTTTCAATAAAGAACCAGTGATGCCAGGAAAAAGTCTTATTTTGTCAACTCGTGCTTCACTCTTCTCTTAGTGAATGATAACATCAGATTAACAGAATTTTACTATATTTACAGAAGCAACTAAGACATTGCGAGTACAAGGGCCGACCTCAGAAGGCAGGGGCAGAGCCAGCATCTCAGAGTGAGGTCTCCTGACCAGTGGGCAGAATCTCCATGGCTGGCACACTAGCCCCAACAACCAACCTGTCAGCAGCCCTGCGTGGAAGGACAAGAAGGTGGGAAAGAATGCAGTTGAGAAGAATGCCACTTAATCACTCTGTTTCTGGATGAAATAAAGTTTGGTCTTGATGTTCTCACTCCTGATTAATTCACAGTAGTCTGCTTTCAGCCACACCCATCCTAAAGCAAATTTCACCAGCAATTTAAGGAATCCCTCAATTGCCCTTCTTCCTCCCTCTGCTTCCCATCTCAAAGTTAAGAATAATTTGACTTGTTTTACTATTTTTACGATGTAGATAATTACCAAAAAAAGAAAAAAAAATCTTTGTTAATATGATGTCTACGAAGTTTCCATTATTGAAACTATCTAATCTCAAGAAGTTTAAAGAAAACTTAAAATTGTCTTCTCTGGTCCAAATAAAGAATATAGAAATCAAAAGTGATAGAGTTTTTAAATTCCTGTAATAAAACTCACTTACTGAATGCCTACAAAGCCCTTTTAGACAGGGCTAGACAATTTCTGTTCCGTGTGTGACTTGGTCCTCACAACCACTCTAGGTCCCCATGATCACCCTTCTACAATGAGGAAACTGTAGGTCACAGTGCCCTCCTCAAGGTCACGCAGTTGATAGGTGAGAGGGCTGGCATTCCAACTCAGAACCTTGAAACTTCATTGCACCACATTATCATGAGGCATTATTATCAATGTTGTCATTACAAAATAATGCATTTCTGAATCTGAGATGATCAGTATGTCAATACAACAACCCTTAACAAACATCTCATTGTGGCTGGTGCTGTTCTGAGCATGTTCAGGGTAAACTATAACTGAGCCAAACACCAGCATTGGCCATTTACTGTATGCTTAGCACTAGGCACTGAAAAGAAGAGAAATAAGTGTTAAAGACATAAGTCCTTTCCCTCAAGGGACTCACAGTCCCATTGGGAAGTCAGGACTAAAGCAGGAGGACCAGATTGGATCCACACCATGATCATTTGTGGAGCAGTAAGCAGAGCTGATGAGTGTGGAAGTTGTGGAGGGACGAACTTGGAAAGATGAAGTGAAGTCCAATTGGGAATACGGATTTGTAGTAGGCAGTAGAGAGCCTGTTACAGTTCTTGAGCTAAGACATGCTAACAGAGGGTATAAAAGCCATCACTCTGAAGCTGCTGGGGAGCATTGATTAGAGTGAGATGAGACTGGTCTCAAGGCAATGGTCCAGGTACTTTAACAGAAGAACGACCACTCAGAGCCGGTATAGAAAGCCTACAGTTCTCACTTTACTCAACAAGACGAAGTATTCCCACTTTAGACCTTTCCCAGATAAAATAAGCATGAGTTTCCTGTGACCCAGCACCTACCTCTCACTTTAAGTATCTGCATGCTCTTCTCACTCCCAAGCTGAAAGGCACACCGTGTTTCTGACCTTGGCTCTGAAACCACACAGCTTCATCCATTTGTGCTTCTCTTCAGTGCAGAAGTTCCTCTTGTCAGCCCAACCCACATTCCTCATGTTGTGTAGGCCTAGCATCTCTAGCAGGAAGCCCTTCCTGGCTTTTTACCCCTTCTTCCGTTTTCTGCTTCTAAGCCTCATCCCAGTCTGTCCTGTGCTCATGCTTCACCCCATACCCTCCCAAGCCCTTGCTGGTGCTCTGTGGGAGAGGGCAGACCTCCCCAAGGCTCCTAGGGGAAGACTTGAGGGAATCCAGTAGATATGATAATTACCCATTCTTCTAGAAGTTTCAATGTCTCTACCTACCATAAGTTAGATGATTAGAAAGCAAAATATTATCTAAACTCCTTGCAAAAATGCTTTTGTTAAATTATTTACCTTCAGCCTTTATTCTACAAGAATCTCCAGTTGACCACCACATTCTGGGTTTTCAACACCTTAGCTGGCGGTGTTGCCCAGTACTCAAATTGGAGACAGTGCACTAAAGTTGTTGAGAACCTGGGTTGTGCAGTTAGACAGCCTGAATTCAAAAGCTAGAAATTTATGTAGTTTATCAAAATCCCAGTTTCCTAAAATATTAGACTAACAATATGCTCCCATCATAGGTGTCATGTGAGCATTCACTAAGGGCAACTATTGTTTCATTACTAGGACATAAATATATTGCTTTCAGACTTTACTGTGGGGAAAACATTTTGTCTGAAAATGAGATGTGTTTAACACCACCATACATCCCTTTGTGCCTTTGCCACCATACACCCATTTCAAAGGTTGTAAGCAGTTCATATGAAGTGGCTGGTAAAATCTATCTCATTTTCAATTCCATTGTCCTCAACCTTGGCTGCACATTAGAATCACCTAGGAAGCTCAAGACCATGTGAATCCAAATCTTGCGAGGTGTTCTGAGTATCTTATTTTTCAAAAGCTCTCCATTGATTCTAATGCACCTGAAGGGTAGAATAATTGATTTATGCCTATTCTGTTTCCTTTTAATCTTAGTTATTCAGTTTTGCAGGGTTCCACTTATTCTTTTTGAAAATAAGAGGTTTATGAAACTCATAAGGGATAAGTGGATGAAGAGATGGATGGACAGGTGGACAACAGACAGATAACTCATTATAAAGAGGGACCCAAATAAACAGAATTTAGTTATTAAAAAATTGTGTGTTTATTCTTATATATTTAAACATCAGTCACTTTCAAAATACTCTCCATTGATGTAATACACATATCAAGGTGTTTTTTCCACTGATCAAACAGTTTTGAACTTGTCGATTTTGATGCTTTTTAGTGCTTCTGCTGTTTTTTGTTTCACCTCTTCCACATCAGCAAAACATTTCCCTTTGAGGAGTTTTTCATCTGGGGAAACAAAATAAAAGTCAGTCAGGGTGAGATTAGGTGAGTAGAGAGAGTGGGGCAAGGGGGTCATGCCATTTGGGTCAGAAACTGCTGAACACTCAGCATGGTGTGGGCAGGTGCAATTGTAAACCACCTATCATGACATGGGCAAATGCATTGAGTCTTCAAAACAAATTCATTGAAGCCGAACACAGCCTCTCACAACAGCACCAGCTGTTACACAGATACAGACAGATTCCTAGAACACTCACCTAGCAGGGAAAGCCTGTACTACAAGGGCCATGCCCTCCAGAAGATAATTCCAGTTTGGGGGGAATCCCCCCTGATATGTACACTAGCATTGTTACAGTAAGAATGTAGAGTACAAATTGGTATGAATGGCCTTAGAAAGAAATAAAAAGCCCTGATTGGAGTGGCTCAGTGGTTTGGGCATTGTACTGCAAACTGAAATGTCACCAGTTTGATTCCCAGGCAGGGCACAAGCCTGGGTTGTGGGACGGGGCCCTGGTGGGAGGTGCACAGAGGTAACAAATTGATTGATGTTTCTCTCCCACATAGATGCTTCTCTCCCTCTCTGTCTTCCTCCCTCCCCCCTCTCTAAAAATAAGTAAAGAAAAAAATTTTTTTAAAGACAGAGCACTGCTTACTGAGTATGAGGAATGAAGGACAGAAATACACTAAAGATGACAAATGGTTTTTTAGTCTAGGTGCCTAATGGAATGTTAATGCCATTATCACAAATAAGGAAACTGGGAGATGGTCTGAGCTTTCTTATAACTCATAAAAAAACACACTGACCTGAAATATACATACTTTAAGATATTTCAACAGCTGAATAAACAAACCTATGAAATTATTATGCAGATGAGTATAAACTGCTACTATGACCCATCTCAAATTATTTCATTTACTTCAATATCGGTGGCACCTGCCATATTAGCAGGAAGTATCATTAGATACTTATGGCTAAGCTTGTGGAAAACATGTGGAAAAACTATAATTACAGAACTCCTTCCAATGTCAAAAAGAACAGGAAGGAAAAAAATTATTTCCTGAAAGTAATCTTAACTTATATTTCTACTGATGAACTAATCTAGCAAAAGATCTTTGTTAGGACATCTTTTCTGCCTCCTGTCTTCTCTATGGGCCATTTGGAGATGGTACCATTCTGAGTGTGTGGAAATACCACAATTCTCATTCAGTACGTCTGTGGTGGGGCCTGGAATTTGAGTTTCTCAGGAGTTCCCAGGAGATGCAGGTGCTGCTGGTACCAGGACCCTAGTTTAGAACTGCTGGTGTAAGACTTCTCAACCTGCCTATACCTTACAATCACTTGGGCAACTTTTTAAAAATACCTTGCTAGGAGCATCACGCCAGACCTACTAAGTCATGTTTCCAGAGTCCTGCGGGTGATTTTAATGTGCAGGTCGGGGTCTAAACCACTGAAGTGACGAATAGTAGCAAGTACCATTTGTTTGCTTACTTGCTGTGTGCCAGACTCCATGTGAAGATCCCATACACATGATCACATCGGTGAACCCCATTTCACAGGTAGAAAACTGAGGCTCAGGGAAGTGAGATCAGCTGGCCAAGACCACAGAGCAAGTGTTAGTAGGAGAGGAAGGATGGAGCTCGGGTCTCCCTGACTGGAGTCCACACTTACAACCGCAGATGCCTGTGCCACGTGGGCCTCACAGAAACATTTAAACACTGATTTAAATGTGAAAAATGAGCAGAAGTTCTCTAGGCAGACAAGGAGGGAAAGCTTTTCAGGCAAAAATATGGGAACACTTTGTTTCATTGTGCTTGGCTTTATTGAGCTCCACAGGTGTTGTGTTTTATACAAATTGAAGGCAGGAGCCTCCACCAGCAAAAAGATTGCCACCCTCACTTTCTTGTGACACTCGCTTTACTGCTGTAGTCTGGAACCGAACCCGCAATATCTCTGAGGCTGGCCAAAACGGAGCTCCGCATCCCTGGAGGTGCCTAAGTAGAGGCTAGAAGTCTGGGGTATTCTGGGTTGGATTACTGAGCTGGGGAGCAGGGCAGGGCAAGATGACTGCTGTGCCCACCCTCCTCCAAAGTCTAGAATCCAGTAATGAGGCGATCTAGGCCAAGGGGACTAGGAGGTGGACCAAGAGCAAGAGAAAGATAGGAGCAGTGACTTGCTCAGAGTTGCCCTGACTGACGATTAATGAGCACATACCTCTTCCCTGCATTTAGTCTCTCTGATTTACTCTCTGATTAGTATTTACTAATAGTTGGTTCTGAAATCTTTTCCACTCCAAAACAACTCTATGGTAGCTATATGTGCCAGATAAATATTAATAAATAAAAGCCAGAACATAGGACAGGCAAATGCAGGACTGAGATTGAGACTATTCGTATTTAAATATTCGTTTAAATGTTGAAATTTACTATTCATTGTCTTTTATTCTTTCTTTTTATGTACTCTTTTATAGTACATACTAAATGTATAGTGTGGAAAATTTAGAAAATACAAAATAACATAAAGCAGGAAATAAAAACAATTGAAATCTCACCAGCCAAAGGAAACTACTATTGAAATTTTGGTATAACTCTCAAAAAATATTTTCTTCAAATGTGTATGGTATGTGAATTCCAAAACAGGAATCATGCTATTATTATAATAAATAACCTCTATTTTTTATGCAACATATCTTGTGGCCATTTTTAATGTCCTTAGATTTTACTCCCTTAGATCCTTTCCTAAGTATAATGAATGCATGAATACCTTTCTATAATGATATGCTGCTGACAAACCACAGTGGGTAAGAAAATTCAGTGAGTCCAGTATTTTTGTTGCTGTTGTTGCGGCTGATGTTACAAAAGGTGGATCCATAAAATCGTGAAGACCCATCTTTGAGTAGCTCGCTGACTGAGATGACCGCCAACAGTTCTTACTTTCTGAACACGGCATCTCCTCCTTCACAGGGAGTTGCTGCCCCCCAGAGGTGAAGGCCTTCATAGGTAACAACGCCCCTGGGAGAAAGTGATTCCCCCCCCAATGAATACATTTCCATCTTCTTTTCCTTGTGCCGGTTAACATATAATTTCAGTTTGCCCAAGACTTTACTAATTCCTTTTGTTAACTAGCTGTGATTTTCTCCAGTGAATATAGTCTATATACTGAGGGTGTAGAAGCCCAAAAAGGACTCTAGCCTTATTGAAGCCTTTGGCAGTAAAAACTTTGTTCCTGGGGAACTGGTTCATCGGACATGCCACACAAGACAGTCTCCTCCCCTGGGGAGACTTTTGAATTACATAGAATAACTCACCCTTGAAGGAAATTACAAAATAAAGTCAAACAAAGTATCTCGAATTCAATAGGGCTCCTATAATTGGCTTCAAAAGACTACTAAGACTTAATATAAATCTAAGAGAAAGAATCATGAAGATTCTCAAGAAAAATGTGACATTGAGCCTGAAGAAAAATTCTCCAGGTGTGAGGGAAGGGAAATGCCCTGCTTTCACTCTGTAAGTGCCTGGCAGCAAAATTACGCTTTGTTGGCGCGGTGTGTAGAAGTGCATCAAGTAGGTTCAAGTTAGTCTTCAGAAGACAGAGACTTAAGAGGGTTTTTACCTAGAAAAAGCCAACTTCCAAATGGAAAAGCTCAAGTTTAAATGAGTTAAAATAATGTCTGACCAAAATAAAATTACGAACATATATTTTATTACGTAAAGATAACTAAATTATTAATAAAAATTTAAACATGTTTATTGCTTTGTAATATAGATACTCTCAAAAACATTTTTATATAAGAAAAAGGAAAATTTAACTTTTATTAAATGACCTGGTATCCCTCTCATTTATTATAAATTTGAAAACAGAGATAGGCAAATTGATATCAAGCCAATAATTAGTTATAAAAAGAGAAAGGAAAGACAAACAAATGAAGACCTCTTTTAATTGTAAAATGATTCGTTATAAATACAGAACTTCCAATTGAAAGGACTTTGAGAAATCCTTTTAACCAATATTGATAGGGTTTTCATATTATTTTAAAAAAAAACATGAATAAAAAGTAAAATATAAGCCCTGGCTGGTGTGGCTCAGAGGACTGAGTGCTGGCCTGTGAACCAAAGTGTTGCCAGTTCGATTCCCACTTAGGGCACAAGCCTGGGTTGTGGGCCTGGTCCCCAGTAGGGGGTGCACAAGAAGCAATCACACATAGACGTTCCTCTCCCTCTCTTTCTCTTTTCCTTCCCCTCTCTAACATAAATTAATAAGTAAATAAAATCTTTTTAAAGAAAAGTAAAATATAAGCAAAGTTTTTAATACTACTCAAATACTTGATAAATTGTTTCATATATTCTAGATGTGAAATATAGGTACATATCTTCTGGTTTTGCCAAGAAATAAAAATGCAAACATACCATTTTATTTCATGCTAAATTAAAGTTCTAAAATTTGAAACACTTGCTTTTCAAATAATATTGCTTACACTTAATATTTTAAAGCTCATTAACATATACATGGGCATACAACTGGATTGAGTTTCTATTTGAATGACTGGTGTCATTAGAAGCTGATCTCAAAAACCTCAGACAGTATTACAACTTACAAGAAACTGTAGAGTGCCTCTACTTACCCTTAATATGCAAACTTATAAGATGTGGTCTCTCTCCGATAAAGGTTTTAAAACAGTATATATTGACCTTTAATGCCAACTTACTATATTTTTCTAAAATCTCAAATTGTCTTTGGAATTTTGGACTAATAGATTATTGAGATATTAGTTAATAATCAATATTTAACTAGGAACTTTAAAAAATCTTAAAATTCTTCCAAGAACTGTGAAGTATCTAAGATTTTGCTCTGATTTCAAATAACAAGTTAGTCTTCCACAGTTTCATAGACACTGGCATCCTGGGTCACAAGACGCAAGACTCCTGGGTCAGAGACAATGTCATTCACAGTGATCCCAGCAATTTACAGTCCCCAAGCCCCGATGCCCACAAGGTGACACGAAGAAAGTCAGATGCTATCTGCGTTGCATGCACAGTGGATTGCATTGCAGGAGAGGAACCCCGAGTTTAAAGAACAAATATTTTATAATAAGCAGTAAGACCGCCTGAGCCTTGTGCTGGAAGGACATTATTATAATGGACAGTGAGTAAAACTGCCCTTTACTCTGGAGGAGGCGCAACCTCTATCTCCCAGGGCTGTTGTTTCTACAAACCGCTTTGAAAGATAGTCCAGAGCAAAGTTAGTCGTTGCCTCTACTCTTAAGACATGCAGAATCATGCAGAAACTCATGAAGATTTGTCTCCCGATACAGAGAGAAATAAAAAATAATATGCATAGTTCCTACACGATATCTATGCACATTTTAATGCATATGTCCTTATTTCTGCGTGACCACTTTTTCCTTAAGAATACTCAAATTAAGATAAAATAGGCCCTGGTCGGGTGGAGTGTCGTCCTGCTACGCCAAGTCACAGGGCCTGCAAGAACCAACCAATGGAGCCTGAGTGAGAGGAGCGACAAAATGACGTTTCTCTCTCTCTCCCCCCCTTTCTTCCCTAACGCTCCATCAAAAAAATCAGTCAATAAAAAAATTAAGATAAAATAAACACAAACACCAAATTATGATATACAGAGTGGAGCACAAGGTAGGCTTATTGTTGTTTGTATGGAGAATAATTAATAATACAAGAATAAACTCTGTGTTTCACGTACTCACAACTGTAAACCTGCTTTTGTCCCATCCTGTACTTGATAAAGTTGTTTTAAAGCTAGCATTTTAAATATCGTTATTAAAACTTTTATGACTATATAAGTATGTATGTACATATCAAAGCTATATTAAGGTTAATAGAATTTTAAAAATTATATATTATAGAGGAGAGATGACATGTAGTTTGAGAACAGAAAATTGGCCTCTGGGTGTGTCACCTGTTGTCAACGTGAAGCAGGTACAAGTTCTTTGCCTAAATTATATTCTGACATGGTAGCAAATATTGTTGTCACACTTCTGGGTGTGTACTCCCACGTTTCACAGGTGTGCCATATTTGTTCTGATGCTTGTGATGCTTTTGAGGACTTCATGAGTGAACCCAAGTGGGAAAACAATGAGGTTTCCAACTGCTGAAAGAATGACGATTTCCACTGTTACCTCTCTGTGGCTGTTATGTCCATGTTTCATTTTCTGCCACCTTTGGGACTATTTTTACCAACTGTCCAGTCTCTTAGGTCTACTTTTTCATATGTTATTGATTTCTACAATTTGACCACGAATTCAGAAGCTTTGGACAGTTACAGGATGTTGTTTCACTCCAACTGTCTTTGTAGCTCCCCACAGTGGCAAAGACCGGCTCCCTCACCTTCTCCAAGTCGGCACTTGCCAACAAGGAGGGCAGTCCAGGAGCGAACAGACATGATTGGCATAATGTCGTTTTTTCCAGAACTTCTCCACTGGAAAAGCTGCCCTTTCTCGTGAGCCCCTCAATGTTGAAAAGCGTGCAAGACTGAGAGGCAGTACCCCTCCCCTCCTTGGGAACCTACTGAAGAGTTGTTCACATGAGCACACTCTCACGACTGTGAGGCCCTGTTTAGAATGGATGAATACAGGCCTGTGTAGAAAAGTGGACACAATTCCTATCCGCCGAAGACTTGTAGATGACAATTTATCCCCAGGTTTGGAATGGCCCTGACTGTTAACAACAGCTGGCACTCACTTTACAGGATAGTTTGTCAAAAGAATTGTAAGGCCCTACTTACATATCAGTGCCCTCACTGAGTCTTTCATCTTAAATCCATCAGGAGTAATGACTTGTTAAAGTGGAAGTCTTAAAGGAGGATGAGGACGAGAAAGAGGAAAGGAGGTAAAGAAGAAGAAAGGGCCAATTCACTACCAAGAATTTTCTTTAATTGGATTAAGCTGCCTGGAAACAGTGCTCACAGCAAAGAAGCAAGTAGCAGTGGTTACCTCTGGAGAGAGGAGCTGGAGGGAAGGGGGTATGAGGAAGACTTCTTTTTCACCATTGACCCTTTTGTTCTGTTGCATTTTGTACAATGTGTATAAAGTGAATGTAACGCCCTGACAGGTGTGGCTCAGTGGGTTGTGTGTTGCCTCACAAACTGAAAGGTTCCAGTCGATTCCTGGTCAGAGCACATGCCTGGGTTTCAGGCCAGGTCCCCCACTGGGGACGTGCAAGAGGCAATGGACAGATGTGTCTTGTACATCGGTGTTTCTCTCCTTCTCTTTCTCCCTCCCTTCCCCTCTCTCTAAAAATAAGTAAATTTTTAGAAGTGAGTATAATAAAAGAATCCTCTTCCAAATTGAAAAGCTATTCATGGCAGTGTGGTGTGTAACAGCAAAAGATGGGAAGTATCTAAATGTCCATTGAAGGGGATTAGTGAAGTGAACTGTGCCCATTCATGCAGTGGAATGCAGTGCAGACCTAAGAAGAGACCAGGAAGTCTTCCTTGCCCTCATATGGAACTGCTCCTTCCAAAATATATTAAGTAAAAAAGAGAGTGATGTAGAAAAGTAAAGTACATTATCGTTTTCTATAAAAGACATCATTTCCTTGCTTATGCCTTAACAAATACATCCAAAGGATACAGATGAAATTAATATCATCGGTTGGATCTGGAGAGAGTAATTAGGTGGCAGTTAGACAAGAGTAAGAGGATGACTCTTCCTCTTATACCTTTTAAACTTTAAATTTTGTAGATATATTACTTATTCAAAAAATAAAATTTTTCAGAAGAGGAAGATAAGAGTGAAATGTTATCAATTTCAAAAAACTCCATCTGTATGCAGTTTGTGCACTTCTACCAAAGTTCAGCTGGTATCGCAGTAAAATCCATTTAAGCTGTCTCTGAAAATATCCTGCAACTGTGAGCTGTTCTTCAGAGATAAACAAGGAAACCCAGATAATTTTTCATAGATGAAAACTTTTTTCATGCACAAGTATGTGTGTGTGTGTGTATATATATATATCAGAGTGCTCTTCTTCCTATGAGTTTTTTAACTTCTTAAGTTGTGACATAATTTTAGACTTACAGAAGAGTTGCAAAAATAATACAGATAGTTCTTGTATTCCACCTTTCACCCAGCTTCCCTCAATGTTAACATCATACACAATCACAGTACAATCATCAAAACTAAGAAATTAACATTGATACAATACTATTAACTACACACATACTTTATTGATTTCCTGGGGGTTTTTAAATTATATTTCAAAACCTACTTGTTTCAGCTCTGATTGGTGTGGCTCAGTGCCTTGGGTGTCATCCATGAATTGACAGGTGCCTCTTGATTCCAGGTCAGGGCACATGCCTGGGTTGGGGCCAGGTTCCCCCGATCCAGCCCTTGTTGAGAAGCAACCGATAGATGTTTCTCTCACACATTGATGTTTCTCTCCCTTTCTTTCTCCCTCATTCCCCTCCCTCTAAAAATAAAAATAAAAATATTTTTTAAAACCTACTTGTTTAAAAAAGCAAGTCATTAGTAGGAACATAAACACTTTTTTTTGCTATACAGCAAAAATTTTGTATATTTTTCCTTGGACTTTAGCTTTTTGTCACAAATACTTTGCAAATATTCAAAATAGCTATATAATCTTTTGAAGATTTAAAGTTTTTCATGTGTGTGTACAGTAAAGCAGACCCATCTTATATTACAAAAAACGGCACGCTGTAGAAGTGTGCGTTGGCTTCAGAGACGACGTAAGGGCCTGCGGGGGCCGTGATCTCTTTCACCACTTGATAACAATGTTTGGATAATCAAAAATTGACAAATTACCCACTTAATTGAAAAGATTTCAATCCCATTCCTGAGTTTACCGTCCAAAGCAGTGGCTCCCGAAAGATGGTCCTCGGTAAAGCAGCATCAACTTTATTTGGGCAGTTGTTAGAAATGCAAACTTCCTGCAATGTGTTTTTAGCAAGCCCTGGTTGATTCTATAAGCTGAACAGTAAGGGTCTCTGATTAAAAGAATTGTTTTGATGACTCAAGTGAGGGGGGCTGAGGAGTGAGGAACTAATAGAAAAAGGGAAATTCCAAAAGAGACATTCAAATTGCCTGTTTGTTAAGAGAAAGGTCTTGTTTCAGACTACCTGTTGTTTCTTAGAAATTACATTGTACTTTGTTTCTCCTAGATGCAGCTTACTTTTGCATATATCAGAATTTGGCCTTGGCTACATTTGACCTGAGTGAGTTGGTTTCAGAGACTACAAAATGATTAATGTAGAACTTCTGCACTGATAACCTCTATGCTAGAAACCAATCAAGAAATGAGTATAAGCAATCCTGGTAGGCTTTGCTCAGTTCTGCTATGCCTCAATTTCAGTCTAGTTAAATTAAGACCAGTCCCTCAACAACACAGTGCAAACTTTAGTTTTGACAGTGTCTTTCCTGTGAGTCATGACATTGTACAATCTCCACTGTCTTCAAAGCACCAGAAAAATAACCTGTGCACGATGATCAGTGGCCAATCACATGAATTCTTTCAGTTTCTGTGCATCTGGTGTTCAGTTTCTGCAGCCTAGCAGAGTACGTAGTTGATTTCTTTGTCTCCCAGTGCTAAACTCACATGACATTTTACAAAATGGATGATGAAAGAGGGAATGGTCCAGTAAAGGGGAAAGTGCCACAAAGAAAGGTAAAGTGATATTGCTAGAAGTGAAATTCGATGTGATGGATATTGATTAAGCTGCAATTCTGGAGGCTCTAGGTGTGCAGCCAGAGGACTTCGGTGAGAGAAAGTGGTGTGACACCAAAGGTGAAGATGTCCCAGGGGATGCGATGCCTGCAAAAACCTTTGTGACATTAAGTCACAAAGGATAAAATCTTGTAAGCAAATATAAGTGGTCAAAGTATACTCCCCTGGGACCCATTATATGAGTGGATTTTTAGACATTCAGGGAATTAGAGCCTGAAACAATGTCTAATGAGTTCGAAATGTTAGTTCAAAGATTGTAGTTGTGTCTTGAGTAAATGACCTTTATCCTCTAAAGTTTAATTTTTTTGTTGGTTGCCATGCTTAGTATATTACTGGTCAGGTAATAATATTTAAATTATTGTCTCTTTTTTCCTGAAAGATAAAAATACATGTGTAATTTCTTTCTTAAGCGAGAAAAGGATTTTGGGCTCTTCTCCGATGTTTACAGTGTTAAAAGGAAGGTGGGGGAGGAGAAGGAGAGGACGGGGGAAGGGAGAGAAAGGGGTACAAGGAGCAACTGCTGGGGAAGAGGAGGAGGAGCTCTCTTCACCCACCCACCCATCGCCCCTCCAAATTGCTCTTTGCATAGTGTCTTATTCTTGTCTTAGGGATTTGATTCTTCCATCTTTGTTATTTTAAATGTCCTTATTACATGTTCTCTTTCAGATAGTCTTTCTATTATGTGAAGCTCATGGCCATTGAGACCTGCTGCTTGTTGTAAGTACTGACCCTCATGCGTGGTGAATTGTTTCTGTGTAGGTTTTGGCTATGAGCTCATCTGTAGCAGGGCCTGCTTTTTCCTGAGAGAAACCATTGAGCCCTGGGTGAAAAAGAGTCCTCCTGGCGTAATGGGAATAAAAACTGTATACTACTCTGACTTACCATGAAATGGAATTAGAATAAAATGTACTAACAAACTGAAAAAAGAACTTACATATTGACAGTTTCCTTATAAGTATATTGCAGGCACCAGCTGTTCCAGTTCCTGCTTGTACAAAAAATGGCCCTGGTCAGTTCCAGGAGGCTGACATTAAAGATCCATATTGGGCCCAGCAAGGACACTGCACGTCCACAGCCTCTCCCTCTGATCTCTTTGTTCTGCTTTCCCTTTCTCTCCTTATAAAAACCCCTGCCTGCACTGAGATGTTAAGATGGGCTTTGAGACAAGAGTCCCCCATCTTCCAGGTTGCTAGCACCTGAACAAAACCTCCTTCCTTTTCTCACCAGCACTTGTCCCATGAGTTTGGCTTTCATTGCAACACGCAGCCAAAGCTTGGTTTCAGTTACACTGGTAGATCCCTTCTCTGTTGACTTCTGCTGAGAGTCTCTGGATATCATGTGCTTGGACACATTTGTATGTTAAGTTCTAAGTTTGGGGTTCAGGGAACTTCACTGTAAAATTAATCCAAACCCCAAACCTATATGAAGAACTGGACTCTAAAATGTCAATAATGGGGGAAAATGGGTGAGGGCTGTATGCAGGAATTTGGTGCAGGAAATCTTTGCAACTTTTCTGCAAACCTAAAATTATTCCAAAATAAAAAATTGATTTAAGAAAAATGAACACCCTAGCCTACTGAAACCAATTAAAACCTTAAGTAGTCATAGAGTCAGCTTGTATGCTTACTGGTCCTGTTTTTATTTCTGGCTTAATTTTGGATATCTGAAATACCATTTTTTTCCTATAAGTTTAGCTAGGAATTAAAATAGTTTTTATTATGATTTATCTAGCATTCCTGGGAGTTACTGCAGATGGACTGCCAGATCATATCAGTCTACTACACATAGAAACTTAATTCCCCATTTTCTCTTTAATCCACACAAATCAAGCTTTCATCTCTACAACTGAAACTGCTCCAACCAACCTCACTAATAACATTCATCCTGCAGCCCCAGTGGTCAATTCTTGGTAGTCATATACTCAGTCTTTCATTAGTATTTGAATAGTTGAGCGCACATTCCTTGAACTCCCTTATTCTCTTGGTTTGTCATAAGCTCCTCTTTTTTCTCCTCTTTTCATTGGCCTCTTCTCAGACTTCTTCATGGATTTGCTCCTTTGCCAACCTTTAAACGTTAAATGCCTCTGGACCCAGTTTTCTACCAGGCTCTTATAATTCTACACGCACTCCCTAGATGATACCATTAAGTTCAATGATTTTAAATTACTACATATGCCGTGACTCTTAAATTGAGATCTTACTCTCTGATTTCTTCCCCCTGCCCTCCAGGGCCACACACACACATATTCAGCTGTCTCCTCAACATCCCTATTTGACCTTAATATGACCCAAACGGAACTCTTCATGTGGTGCCAACAGTAACAGAATAGATTGTCCAGTATATGCCTGTGGTAGACCTTGGCCGGGCCTGGGGATGTAGCAGAAAATGAACAGAAATGTAAATCACTCTGGAATAGCAAAATCCTCTTTAGGCAGAACTTTGAGTGTGAACGTGGCCCTTCCCCAAGTCCAACAGTACAAGATGGTAAAACCATAGTTCTCTCTGTTGACCACCAAATTTTAAGTACAGCTTCATGAGGGGCTTCAATTCAGAAACCTACTATCTTACTATCCTTGGAGAAAAAAATCTTGAGACTAGACACATTGAAGGAGAGAAAGATGCCTGACTACATGGAGAAGGGAAGGAATTCCTGAAGTCTGCTTTTTCTTTTTTTCTCGTTTAATTTCACATATGTTCTCATTATTTTGGGCTGGGAAAGAAAAGGGTCATGAATGTTTAGAACTGCTCTATGCCATTGTCTTTCAGACGGATTTGGCATCCAGATTCTAATTTTCTTTAAGTTGAGTATCTGAATCAGAATTAGAGATGGTCAACTGCTGCTGGGAGCTGTTTTCTGCCTTTTTCCAGCCTCCTGCTAGGAAAAAGGCAGAAAACAGAATGTACTTGACCTCCTAGGGCTCAGGTCCAAGAGCTCCCATCCAGGAACCTAAGGATTCTCCATGTAGATAATGTGTTTGGGGAGGGAGAAAGGGCACAGCAGTTTCCCAAGGGAATGGGATTGGCACAGGTCTGGGGCTGGTATTAGGAGGTGGGAGGTCGGCCGCACGTGCACAGGGAGGACTTGAGAAGACATTGTCCTCTCATCTATATCCTGGGATCCTGTGAAGGGCCTTTCCATAAAGACAGGGCCAGGGTTGGCTCCTTGGCCTCTAGTGGGCCTCTTTAATAGCAGATATAAACCCTACAAATTTATGAGCATCTGTAGACATTGTTGTCACTCTTCTTTACTCCTCTGTGTTTGAGACCCAGGGCAATTGCTTTTCATCATACATGATTCTGAGACAGGTTAGTAAGAAGCTAAGAAAATTCCTTGACAAGTGGAATGGGGAAACTGAGACAGATAATAAACTGCAAGGTCTTATTTTCCCCAACCAAGGATATTTAGGAGCAAATGGTACACTTTCCAGGCTGTGCCAGGGTTGACCTGCCTTGGTCCCAGTTCCTCTTTGGTGACGTTCTTTGATGAGAAACTGATCAGAAGAGGACCCTGACCCTATATGTTCATTTTAATGAATCAATATATTAAAGGACACACCTGGAAAGTGGATGAATATCCTATTGAAATCTTCCCCAAGACTTGCCCTAAAATTCCCACCTTTATAAAGCAGATAAAAGCCCTTACAAAAAAGGAACCACTGTGCGCTCTCCCTGGAACATGCCCACACCTCCATCCCTTCTTTCCTGAGGAGTGTATCTTTGCTTTGTTTCTCCTAAGCAATAAAGGTTCCCATGAGACTTGAAACCAGGAGAGCAGTGGGCGGCAGCAGCTCATCCCAGGCCAACCCACCCTGGACCTGCCTCCAAAGGGCCTCCTTTTGCCTCTGTAACTTGTCCTGAGTTCACACAGCCCAGATGGCTCAGTTCTTCTGCCTCTGTGCTTATCTTTCTAAAGGCCCTTGGCAGGCCCACCTAGGTTCAACTCTTCTTCCTATTTCCCAAGGGCCAAGGTGGCTTTACATAGGCTCACTCCTGTTACTGTGATCTTACCTCTTGTATCTTAAGCCCTTCCTTTGTTTCACTGTCCCTAGCTTTAATGAGCCTACCCTCAAAATCACCTGGACTCATGTTGTAAAATCTTTCCTGCACAGTTAAGAACCCACACATCCAGACTGTGTTGGGGCAGACCCACCTCAGCTCTGACCCATTTCCAGTGACAATTTTTATTGACCTCTTCACAGTCAAGGAATTTCCATTCTTGTATAGAACACTAGATTTTCTGGTCACTCTAAGACTTAATTAACTGGCCTGTGGGATTTCCTCACCCTTGGGTTTACTTTCCCTCCTATACTTCCTGGGAGTATAATCTCAACCTAATATCACTAATAATCTCAACCTGAAATATCACTTTTCCTTTTGAATACCTGAGTTTTCTCTGAAGCCACAGGATTCCAATCCAAGCTGGGCAGAGAGCTGGCAAGTGCTCTGCCCCTCTGACATGCAGCAGCGTCTGGAGGTGCTCGAGTAGAAAAGTGTGTTTGCTCCTCTCTGCTCTGGCAAGATCTAATTGCTTTTTCAATATATTTTCTACCAGTGTTTCCATTTTATTCTCACATGCCCGTGTCCAAAGGAACATGGTGCTATCAATTCCTGAGTCTTTGTCTTACAGTATAAATGAGGTTGTTTATCAGCTTTACCCACTCCCAGTTTAGGACTAAACTTTATTTCATCTGCTAATTTTGTCATCATTTCCCCATTTGCTTTCCAATTTAGGAAGCTTTCTGAGCTATTTTCTGTTTTCCCATTTTCTTCGGTGTTGGAGTCTTTTTAACAAGATTTTATCATTCTTTTAGTGAGCTTTCAAGAGAGGGCAGAGGTTAAATATCAATATTCTAATTTTAACCAAAAATCAAGACTTTAATATATAGGAGCAAAAATCCCCATTTGAAGGAGGGCAGAGTGGAGCAAAAATAGGGTCATTAAAGGCCCTCAAGGAGCCTAAAGAATCCACTTAGAGCCACAAACTATTCAGAGTTCCCTGGGAAGCTTTGAAACTTCAGTTCCCACACATTAGCCTAAGGGGTAGCCCAGAGGACGTCTCACCTCTGTTTGTTCAATCAAAGCACTCAAAATAAATCATTTAATCTCTATATAATCCAACCCCCCCACATTTTTTTTACCTGTAAGCAGTGCGAAAAAGAAGAGTGACCAAAGTTAGAAAATACATGTCTCCCCCCAAATTTAGTAATTATGCCTCAATCTGTACCGTTGACGTCTTTCCCTCAGTGATACCCACTGTCCACAAGTATACATACCTCTATCCTATTAACTGATATAGAAATGAGTATACTGACACTACGTTTTATTTTGGCAACCTCATTTAAATCATGTGACAGATTTTTCTTTTCATTATTTACTTTGATAAATCTAACAGATTCAGCAGCTAACCCCAATTAGAGATAGATAGGAAAGACAGAAAGCTTCCCATTGAAGGCCCCAAAGGATCTTCTGCCTTTTGCTTCTTCTGGTGTGTTTGGGAGCTCAGTCCAGAGCATCTGGGAGGAATTTGACAACTGAGTTTACCACAGTGCCACCTAGTCCAAGAACCAGGTTTTGAAGTGTATTTAGAATTAAATCTAATAGAATCGCCATTTTATTTTACTTGCCTACCTGGCATAAAGATAGCTAGTCACAGGGTCTGAAGTTGTTTGTTTGTTTTTTTCTTTTTTAATTCTCACCTAAGGATATGTTTATTGATTTTAGAGAGAGAGGAAGGGGGAGGGGAGGGAAAGAGTCATGGATGTGAGAGAGAAACATCAATCAGTTGCCTCCCATATATACCCCAACTGGGGATCAGATCTGCAACCTAGGTATGTGCCCTGACAGAAAATTGAAACCACAGCCTTTTGGTGTATGGGACGGTGCTCCAACCAACTGAACAACCCAACTAGGGCAGGATCTGAGGTTTTTTCAATCAACTAATAGAGAGATACCAGGTTATAGAGAAAATGGTAAGTCCTAACAGGAATAAAGAGGCCAGACTGATTCAACTACAATTTAAGTGAACAAATTTCCATTTTCTTCTATAAATGTATTCTGTAGATTGAAGAAACACTGCAAAATTGTATTTGCATTGCAATAGAAGGGAGATTAGTAAACATGCATGAATAGCCCAAGAAAAACAGTAAGGAGCACTGAACATCTCAGGAAAATTTTTGGTGTTTCTTATTGAACCTAACCAGAGACAGAGACTTATAAGTCACAATTAAATAAAATCTTTTCTCTACCAGTCTAGTTTCCTTATTCCTAATATCACCAGATTATCCTACGCGTACTGTGGAGGACAATGACCTAATACTTTGAAATTTCCAAGTACTTGACATACAGGTTTCTTGCCCCCAAAGCCAATTAAATGACATTGTAACATATATCATTTCTTTTATTTAGATCAAATGTAAGTGTAAAATTTTTAAATTACTTTTCATAAGGATCTTAAAGGGAAAGAGAAATAAAAGCCTTCAGCATGGGGACATTACTCCTTGACTGTCTTCTCCCTTTGGGGAAGACTCAAAAGTCTTCCCAGACAGACACCTCAGAGAGCACCAGCCAGCTGTGCACCGCCTCAGCCTTTCAACAGGATAGCAGAGTGGCAGTTCTAGGAGGTGTTTTGTTGTTGAAGTCTTATTGATATAATCAGAGATAACTTTCACCAGGAGCAACTGGCAAGTCACAGACTTGTAGCCTGTCATTCAGAATCTGAAACTGAAAACAAGACCTAATTTGCCTCTGCCATATTCTGGCAGTGTTTCTGCCAAATCTGACTACAGATTTTGGTAGGCCTTCAATCTGTCTGTACCAGCATATCCCAAACAGTCAGAAATTTCAGGTGGCATATATTGACACAGTATTTATTTTGAGAGTTAAGCAATTATTTTAATCGGTATTAGAAAAATACAACAAATTAAACTTGATTTCACTCAAGTGAAGTAAATGCGAATTGACAAAAAGAAAATTAGGTAAATAATTCAGATGGTGCTCAAGGGCAAAAATCACGAAACCTGGATAATTGAAGAATGGCTGGATTTATGCCAAGGAAATAAGGTCTGTAACTTTTGCTTTACTTCTGTCTACTGCACCCCAGTCTCAAATGCAAGGACTGGGCTTAAGGACTACCACGCAGCCCATGTTGGGGAAATTCACTATACAAAGTTCACACATAATATCAGCAGAAGGAATAACACTTTGGCAACTAATGGGGCAGTGAACAGGAGGAAATGTCCTGCTACACAGAGCTTTGTTCCTTAATGTGGTACGGATAGGAGAAATTTTATTTTTAAGATTTACTCAGTTTTAGAGAAAGGGGAAGGGAGGGAGGAAGAGAGGGAAAGAAACGTCAGTGAGATACATAGATCAGTTGCCTCTTGCACGTCCCCAGCTGGGGACCTGGCCCAAAACCCAGGCACAGTGTCCTGACTGGGAATTGAACCAGTGATCTTTCAGTTTGCAGGCCAGTGCTCAATCCAGTAAGCCACACCAGCCAGGGCTGAAATTTTATTTTTTAAATGTCATGTCCTCTATTGTTTTTAAAGTATTGCTCGTACAATTAAAAATAAGATAAAAATTTACAAGTAGAACTGCAATTTGTTTCACAGTTCAGACAGTTTAAAATAGCTCCTTGTTAAAAGTATCTTTATGAGTCATCACCATTTCAGTAAATAAATGAAGGTCCACAAGTCCAGGGAATACAAATGGTCATATATGCTGTAGGGACCATCAGGATGTGTCTTTTCTGGCTATGAATAGCAAGGAGTAATAACTCCCATAAAGAAATTAAAATAGAAAATCAACATTATAAATCACTGTAGGAAATATATAATATCCTTTCATTCTTCTAGTTATTCACCTGTTCATTCAAAAATATTTGAGTGCTTATTATGTGTGTAAAGAATTGCCACCAGCGATGGGAAAATCTTCTCATCAGTTAATGTGACCTAAGGATAAAAGCAAAAAAAAAAATCATTTTTCTGTTTTTGGATCAAAATTCACAACTTAGATGTTTATGTGGATCAGCTCTATTCTGTTCTAATAATTTCCTTACTGTGTCCCTCAGTCTTTCTTATTATCTTATTATTTTATACACTATTTAGGAAAATTGATCAGGCATTGTGGCAGGCAGAATAATGCCCCCCCACCCCCCACCCCCGCCAAAATGTCCACATTCCAATCCCCCAAACCTTTAAATAAACTATCTTACCGTGTCAAAGAGATTTTGCAGATGTGATTAAGTTCAAGATCTGGGGTGGAGAGATTATCTGGGCTGTCCAGGCCCCGCGTAACCAGGAAATCCTACTAAGAGGAAAGGAGGAGGGTCAGAGTGGGGAAAGATGTGACTGTAATGGAAGCAGGGTGATATAGCCAGGAGCCAGGGGACATGGGCAGCCTGTAGAAGCTGGGAAAACCAAGGAACAGACAAATTCTTCTCTAGAGCCTCCAGAAGCAACACGGCTCTACTGACCCCTTGATTTTAGTATTGCAAGACCCATTCGGGATTGACCTCCAGAACTGTAAGAGTTTTGTTTTGTTTGAAGCCATTAAGTATGTGGTCATTAGTTACAGCAACAATAAAAACTAATATAAGCACGAAAGCACTGGGTCATGTTGTGGGAGATTCAAAGATGAATAAAACACAATCCCTCCTCTCAAGATGCTTATAATTTCAAAGAGATGAAACCCATGTACTAAACTATCAGCTAGAACATAATGGCTATTGTAAGAAAGGTACAACAGAATGGCTATGGGAACCCAAGGAAAGAATTAACTTCGTTTTTAGGGTAATTAAGAAGGGCATAGCAAAAGACAGACTTCTGAGCTTATCCTAAGAAAATAAGCAAATTTTAAGAGATAAAAGGGGTGGAGAAAGTGGCATAACCTTTACAAATTGAATGACATAATACATTATTTTAAAATAAACTTATTGTTAGTTTTTTGATAACAGAACACTCCTATGATAAAAAAAATAGCCATGCCTTAACACACCTTTTAGATTTTGCAAGACAGGGTTAGATCTGCTTACCTGAAGAATGACATCATTAGTCTCCCAGAGCTGCCATGACAGCATATCACAGACTGGGTGCCTTAGACAGCAGATATCTATCTTCTCACAGTTCAAGAGGCTGGAAGTGTAAGATCGAGGTGTCTACAGGTTTGGTTTCTCCCAAGGTCTCTCTCCTATGCTTGCAGATAAATGCCTTCTTGCTGTGTTCTCACATGGCCTTTCCTCTGGGCTTGCACACCCCTAATGCTCTCTTACTCGTAAGGACACCGGTTCTATTGTATTAGAACCCTACCTTTATGACTTCATTTAACTTTAATTACCTCTTTAAAGGTCCGACCTCCAACCACAGTCATGCTCGGGTTAGAGCAACTATTCTCTTTATTTTTTAATTACACTTTTAATTTTTATTTTGAGATCCTTATAGATTCACATGCAGTTGTAAAATCATGCGTGTACTTTTTCCCCAGTTTCCCTTGATGGTAAGTAACATCTTGGAAAACTACAGTACATCACAACCTGGATATTGACAGTGGCACGGTCAAGATACGAACACTTCCATCACCACAAAGCTCTCTCGCGCGCCCCTTGTAGCCACCCTCACTTCTCCCTTGACCCTACCCCTCAACTCCTGGCAACCACTAACCTGTTCTCCATGACCAATTTTGTCTTTTCAAGAATGTTCGTATAAATGGAACCATACAGTATGTAACCTTTTGAAACTGGATTTTTTTTTTCACACAGCGTAATAGTCTAGTGATACATCCAGGTTGTGTGTGTATCACTAAGCAGACCCTTCCTTTTTATTTAGTATTCCATGGTATAGAGGTAGTACAGCTTAACCATTCACTCACTGAAAGACATCTGGGTTTTTTTCCCAGCTTTTGGCTATTGTGCATAAAGCTGCTATAACCATTCATGCACAAGTCTTTGTGTGAACATAAGTCTTCATTTCTCTGATAAATGCCCAGGGGTAAAGTTGCTACATCATATGGTATTTGCATGTTTAGTTTTTAAGAAACTGCCAAACTGTTTTCTAGCGTGGCTGTACCACTTTACATTCCCACGAGCAATGTATGAGTGATGTAGTTTTTCCTCATCCTTGCCAGGATTTGATGTTGTCAGTATTTTTTATTTTAGCCATTCTAATAGATGTATATAGTGATATCTCATTGTAGTTTTTATTTGCATTTCTCAAATGGCTAATGATATTAAACACCTTTTCATTTGTTTATTTGCCATCTGTATATCCTCTCATGTGAAATTTCTTTTCATGTATTCTGCTCATGCTCTAGTAGGATTGTTTGGTTTTTATGGAAGGAGAATATCTGTTTCTAGAGTGTAGCACACTAACTATTAGGAGTTAAGTGATGCTACGTCTGTGACTTTCAGAAAGTTCAGAAAAAAGTCATAGATAAGTATGAGAGAGAACAAATGTGGTCAACTGTTAACAGTTGGTAAGTGTGACAAACAGTGTTCATTGCTTTATTGCTGCAATTTTCTTTAAGTTTACAATATTTCAAAATAAAAAGGTGGCCCCACCTCAGATCAGATCTGCTGAATCTGGGTAGGAGGACAGAGTCCACATGTATCTGCATTTTAACTAGATTGTTCCACTGATTTTTATACACACCAGTCATAGATGTACTGAGTTGAAGTACAATAATGCATTTTCTATTTTCTTCTTTATAAGGAAAGAACTAGAATAATCTCTATATCTTGGTTGCACAGTAAAGTTTAATAAGCTTGGATTCATAGATTTAAACCCAATCCTTCCTTATACAGCTCAAGAGACCCTTCCATGTTTCTCAATTTTCTTCCTTTTCTTCAACTCTGTTATTATTTTCATGTAAATGGCTTTAGCAGTTATTGTAAAAATGTGGCAGTGAGCCTTGGTGGGTGTGGCTCAGTGGATTGAGCGCTGGCCTGTGAACCGAAAGGTCATCCTTTGGATACCCAGTCAGGCAGGACACATACCTGGGTTGTAGGCCAGGCTCCCAGTCAGGGGTGTGCAAGAGGCAATTGATTGATAAGTTTCTCTCAGACATCATGTTCCTCTCCCTCTCTTTTTCCCTCCCTTCCCCTCTCTAAAAGTAAATAAATAAAATCTTTTAAAAAATATGGCAGTGAATTTCATCCTCCAGTGAATGGATGTTGCCCACATTCAAGCACAATCTAGCCTCTAATTTCCTCTGGCAACTGAACAATAAAGAGGTTTCTATCCAGCTCAAGGTAATTCTTTTTAAACTCTTAAATTATAGATGGAGGGACAGCATGTATTATTATTGTGTTTACTAAATAATAAATGATATTAGTGAGTAATAAATGAGTTAAAGATCCAAAACACAACCTTAACATACTTTTCGTATCAATAGCTTATCAAGACACTGCTTTAAATGCACAGCTATCACAAAATCAACTGCTGGACTTACAATACTCCCTGAATGATGAGAATACATGGTATTTCCTATAGGAAGATGTCACTACGAACAGAAAGCATATTCTTTTAAGGTTTTGTTATTCCCTTTCTACCTTGTATGACAAATTTGTACTAATTCCTCGAGTTCCCTGGTGAACATTGGCTTACAATTGCTAGATGGATTTACAATTGTCAGCTGAGGCTACTGAAGAGCAAAGCTAAACTAGGTAGCTCACATGGGGAAAGATTCTGATTTTTAGCATCATTTGCAGTATAAATGGCCTCACATGCTCCAGGTTAGCAAAGAAGCATTTGCTGTTGACTTGGAGAAGTTTATCTAATTTTAGATCTCAAATAAATAGAAAAAATTTTCTCAACCATAAAAGTGTGCTTCTATACGGACATGCAAAACTTGTGTTTTACATCTTTAACTCATTTCTTACTTACTAATGGTATTTAGTAAGCACATGCAAATATGGTGAGCACAGCATTCTTTAAAATACATTGCAGGGGCCCTGAGTGGTGTGGCTCAATCGGTTGGACATCATCCCACAAAGCAAAAGGTTGCCAGTTTGATTCCTGGTCAGGGCACACACCTGGCTTGTGGGTTTGGCCTGTGAACGGGGTGCATACAAGAGGCAACTGATAGATGTTTCTCTCACATCAATGTTTCTGTCCCTCTCGTCCTCCCTCCCCTCACTCTAAAAATAAGATGTCTTTTAAAACAGAAAGAAATACATTGTAGGGTTGCAGGTAATGGGGGTCTGGATTTTGACTCTGGATTTTGACTTAATTTTGGATTATGGAGCTTTCTTACCTTAAAACCCCTCCAGCAATTATGACCTAAACCAGACTTCAGCCCTTGATTATTTCCTTTTAAGAGACTGGAAATTCTGCACAGCATGTAGCAGTAGCGCTAAACCTAAAGAAAATGCTCATCCTGACCAGTGTGGCTCAGATGGTTGGCCGTCGTTTCACAAAAGTGAACAGTCACCAGTTCGATTCCTGGTCGGGGCACATGCCTGGGTTGTGGGATCAGTCCCAGGTTGGGATGCATATGAGAGGCAGCTGATCCCTCCTTTTCCCTCTCTCTAAAAATAAATTTTAAAATCTTAAAAAAAATAAAAAAACAGTCAACAATTAGGTATTAATTGATCGATTTCATCCTAAAGACTCAAGTGTGCCTAAACAGTCACTTTTCCGATTTAGTATTTTCTCTAGTTTCTTAGATTCCCAAGAGATTTTTAGTAGATTTAAGATGTGACAGTAAGGTCCTCTGACTTCCATTCTCAGAAAATGTCTGACATTACCTCAAATCAGGATTTGAACATTACAGGTGGATGGATAGGAACATCACTAGATTAGAGCCAAGTCCACTTTTTTACCTCAGTATAGTTTTTGTCAGTTACTGGTACGATAATAATTTTCAAGTAAATAAATAAATGAGTTAAAATACATGTGATATTTAGAACCAAATATATCAAATATGATGTACAAATAAAGAAGATTAAGAATCAGTCTTTCCAATTCTCAGACTTTAGGTTGGGCTTCTGAATTAGTAAGAAAATATTTTCCTGAGTATTCGTGATATCTTGCAGCATGGGTAGGATTGTATTTTAAAGTTAAATGAGTAAATATCGATACATTGTGGGTTTTTTTGTTTGTTTTTACCAACAGGCCTGGGTTAGGGCTACAGTTGAAAACTTTTCAATCATGCAGTTTACTCAAACACTGGGTGTTGTGTTGCTCTCAATTTCAATAAATGAACATTCATTACATATAAGTAATTAAATACTCTGGTTTCTCTTCAGATCGTACAAATCTTTCGCCTTTTACATATAAGCAATTAAAACTTTTTCCCTTTTTCTTGTACTTTTAAAAGTATTTTTGTTTTGTTTTTTTTAAAGATTTTTAATTTTATTTTTAGAGAGATGGCAAGGGAGGGAGAAAGAGAGGGAGCGAAAGATCAATGTGGTCGCCTCTCACGCACCCCCAACTGGAGAACCTGGCCTGCAACCCAGGCATGTGCCCTGACTGGGAATCGAACCTGCGACCCTTTGGTTCACAGGCCAGCGCTCAAAACACTGAACCACATCAGCCAGGGCTAAAATGATTTTATTTATTTATTTTTAGAGAGAGAGGAAGGGAGGGCAACGTGGGAGAGAAACCTCCTTGAGCAAGAACTACATGAATCAGTTGCCTCTCAAACGCCCCCAAGTGGGGACCTGGCTTGCAACCTAGGCATGTGCCCTGACTGGGAATAGAACTGACGGACATTTCAGTTTGCATGCCAGCACCCAAACCACACCAGCCAGGGCTCTTTCTCTTTTTAAGTGACCAACATAGACCAGAATAAAAACCTGTCTAGTCCCAAAATAGCATGGGGCTGTATTTGTCAGAAGAATCCATTTAAATTCCTGCATTACACGGAAAATTACTCCTCCTTAACTATTATACGTTTGCAAAAGTTTGCAATGATTTTATCAGGCATTCCTAACACCTGTTAAAATTATTAGCAGTTTTTAAAGAGAGCTAAAGACCAGAGGCAGCATGGGAAGAATAGGGTTGGCTATTCCAGAGCCATTTGCAAGCACCACCACACGTTTTCTCTTGCCTGCTCAATGTAGGGTAAACTAGGTTTTCTGAACATGCGGAGTGGCCTGTAATTTTCACTAACAAGAGTTTCACACTTTTAAGGTCTGAAGGGTTGCTTCAACGCTCAAGCTAAAGGCCAGGCAACTCTTAATCGTCAAATTCAACAGTCTTTTCCCACCGCTATTTAATCGAGCGGAATAACCCGATCCCCCACCAGGGCACAACGTAGAGGTGGCTGCCTCTCTGACAACCAGCGCCCGCGGCTAACGGCGAGATCCGCCCACTTGCCCCAGGCACAGCCCGACCACCGGCAGCCCTGCTCCTCTGGCTTCCGCCTCTCCGTCCGGCCCGAATCCCCCGGCTGCCTCTGCTTCAGGGACGCGGAAACCCCGTAGGAGAGGGGAGGGAGGAGAACACGGCTTGGCTACCGCTTGCTGCAATATTCTTCCGCCGCCGCGCAAAGAATCCCAAACTCCCCTCAGCGTCCTGGGATTTCCAGCGACCCTGTAGTATCTTGAAATAACCAGCTTGGGTTTTCCCACCGACTTGCTTACGACAGTTTCCGAGGTAAGGGCCCCAGGATCACAATTTTGTGGCTAACCGAAAGAGCACAAGAAAATTCCTCCGCAGAAAACGGGTTCCGGCCGCGAGCCTATAAAAAACGGGTGGCGCGGTCCCGCTGTCTTTTCAGTCGGGCGCTGAGTGGTTTTCCGGAACATGTCTGGTGGCTCCGCGGATTATAACAGGTATGGTGCTTTTTTTTTTTTTCCTTCTTAGTGCTCATTTGTGGTGAAGGTCCTGTGGAGCCATTGGAGGTTGTAGGAGCTGGCATGGAGGCAGGGAACTCTGAGTTCATAGGCGTTTCCTCCGAGAACGGTACTCTTGTGTCCTTCTAGAAGCCTCCATGATGGGTAGGGCCCCGGGCGGCGGGGAGACAAGACAAGGGTACGAAAATGAAGTGGTGTGCTGTTTTCTCCCGAAGATGTTTTTAAGTCTCGGCCGTGTCCCATTCCCAGCCACATGGAGCTAACATTTAGTTAAAGCAGTGGCGCAGTCCGCATTCGGTGTAGTGTAACCAGGCCCGAAGCTGCATTTGCGGCCAACGGCGCGAGTTGGAGTGATAATCTTTAGGTGGGTTGGGGGAGGGTGACAGCGGCGCCTACTCGCCACGGCTGCGAGGTGCCCTGGGACCTGCCCGGCCGCGGGGCCTCGGTGAACCGTTGGCATAGCCCTCGCCGGGCCTCTGCCCGCGTCAATCACCCAGCTTGCGCATTGTAAGGGGCGGAGCTCGGCGTGTGGAGCTCTCGCGAGAGGGCCAGCCGACGCGACGGGAGCGCCGGGTTTGGGGGAAGGGTCGGCGGCCGAGGTGCACACCGAGTTCTCAACCTTTTGGTAGGCGCACGGTACGTACATTGTGAGCTCTGCTCCACCATTTTGCTTTTCTCTTTTAGTAGGAAGCGTACACGTGCTGGGGAGGGTAACCCGACGTGACGGGTTGTAAAGGGCCATCCTAAGGGTCTGAGGCTTGGGGAAGGGATGATCTCTTAACTGCAGTCTTCCTGTCTGCAGAGAACATGGCGGCCCAGAGGGAATGGAGCCCGATGGTGTCATCGAGGTAAGAAATGGGTGTGGATTTTGAAACTCGGGAGAGGTGAGTTTGTACATCCTATTTATTACTTTTTTTTTTTTTTTTTTAACTTATAGAGCAACTGGAATGAGATTGTTGATAACTTTGACGATATGAATTTAAAGGAGTCTCTTCTTCGGGGCATCTATGCTTACGGTTTTGAGAAGCCTTCAGCTATTCAGCAGAGAGCTATTATTCCTTGTATTAAAGGTAAAAGAACTCGTTGACACTTTTTAAAAAGTGAAATTACTGTGTTTACATAGACCTGGACCATAAAAGGGAAATGACTTATGGGGGACTAGTACCTACTTGTATTCCTTAAAGTGAAATGATGGCAATCATCTTTCGGGACTGACCTGAAATGAAGAGAATACTCATTGCTGATCACTTGATTATTTGGGCATAATTCATGTTCCAAATGGAACACATAGTGTAAACTAGAAGTGGCGGTTTGGTGTGGGATCAGTAAATATGTATCCTACTTTTTTTAGGGTATGATGTGATTGCTCAAGCTCAGTCAGGTACTGGCAAGACAGCCACATTTGCTATTTCCATCCTGCAACAGTTGGAGATTGAGTTCAAGGAGACCCAAGCACTAGTATTGGCCCCCACCAGAGAACTGGCACAACAGGTATTGATAGTGTAGTTCAAAAAAAAAAAAAAAAAAAAATGCTTGCGTGTTGCATAGGTTGCAGGTTTCACAACAGAAGAATTTAAAACAGTATAAATTGGTCCTGTTAGAGCCCTCCTATTGACTGTCCATGCATGCAGGGAGTTTTTGTTTAAAGTTAAATAGGACCTGGGCGTGCAAGTTAGGTTTGCAGAGTTACGGAGAAACCGAAGCTTTCTGTTCAGGGTGGACTAGATTAGATCCAGTCTCATTTTGAAGTTTGCAGTTGTGCAACATAAAAACTGCAGTGATGTGTTACCATTAGTTTGTGATGCATCTGTTGCATGATAATACTTTCAAAGGTCACTGCTCATACAGGCTTTGACGTACACATTGCTGATAAAACTATAGGCTTTATTGAGGTCAAGATTATATGTCATTGCCCTGTGGGGAAAATTATAAAGTATCAACAGTTTGTGTTAGCTGTAATTGCAGTGCTTGATCCCACTCTATCTTCTACACAATGAAGAATAAAGGATATATTTTTAGTTCTTAAATTCTAGTTGGTACCTGGGACACTAGGATCCCATGTTTGACAGGGCACAAGAAGACATTTTAAAGGGAATTTTATCTTGAAGTAGTGAGTCTGCATTTTAAGCTTGGAAGTATTTAAGTGCTGTGCATGCATAAAAGCTGTTTGCAGACCAGATATTTGCCATTGTGCTTTGGAAGTTTAGTCACAGCCTGTAATTCTGTTGAATAATGATTGAAGCTATTGTCTTTTAGATCCAAAAGGTAATTCTGGCACTTGGAGACTACATGGGAGCCACTTGTCATGCCTGCATTGGTGGAACCAATGTTCGCAATGAAATGCAAAAACTGCAGGCTGAAGCACCACATATTGTTGTTGGTACACCAGGGAGAGTGTTTGATATGTTAAACAGAAGGTATCTTTGTAAGTATTGATGTCAGTTGAGTACAATTTACTATTATAAATAAAAAAATAGTATTTCTGAGAATCCAGAGATGATAGTATGACTTATTTCTTAACAGCTCCAAAATGGATCAAAATGTTTGTTTTGGATGAAGCAGATGAAATGCTGAGCCGGGGATTTAAGGATCAAATCTATGAGATTTTCCAAAAATTAAATACAAGTATTCAGGTGAGGTTTGTTTCACCCCATCTTACAGCTAGAGATTAGGTTTAATGCAGGTACTGTTACAATACAACTGAAGTGTTTTATTGTCGTTCCCCCTGCTTAAAACAATTGATGCATAACTATCTCTGTCTAGCACAACCCCACAGCAAGACAGAGACGCTTGGTCTCAAACATTTGTTCTTTGTTTTTTAGTATGGTGAAAGTTGTGCTAATTGTTTATATGACAATATCTTTTTTAAAGGTCGTGTTGCTTTCTGCTACGATGCCAACTGATGTGTTGGAAGTGACCAAAAAATTCATGAGAGATCCAATTCGAATTCTGGTGAAAAAGGAAGAATTGACCCTTGAAGGAATTAAACAGTTTTATATTAATGTTGAAAGAGAGGTAATTTGTCTGATTACGAAACATAAAAAATGTAGCCAGCTTTTTAACCTTCTTGTATAAGCACTGTGCTAAAATTGCAGAAACTAGGATTACATCTTGGTTTTTGAAATAATGCTAGCAGAGTACACACAAGAAGAAAAATAACTGCACTAGATTGTAAAGACTGGGGTGGACCTCTTTCTTAATGTCCAGTGTCCTTTGTCTTAAGATTTGGTGCAACATGTCTTTAGACTAGCCTAACTGAATTTCTGATGATTGTAAGTTGAAACTAAATTGTTTAATGACTTAGCTTTCTTTTTGAAATACTGTAGGAATGGAAGTTGGATACACTTTGTGATTTGTATGAGACACTGACAATTACACAGGCTGTCATTTTTCTCAACACAAGACGCAAGGTGGACTGGCTCACTGAGAAAATGCATGCCAGGGACTTCACAGTTTCTGCTCTGGTAAGAGGTGTTCTAATCTAGTTATGGTAACTTAACAGTGTTATTTCATCATAGCAGGATTCAAACTACAATATAGCTGTTAAGTGCTGTGTTGTCGTTCCCCCTGCTCAAAATAAAGTTGTTTCTTCACTATACCTGTCTGCTATACTCCTTGTAGCAGCCAGGGACGCTTGGTCTCATACATATCATTAAAATTAAAACGTGATTTGACTGGTGGTTCTTGAATTAAGGTCTGTTAATTTGCAGCATGGTGACATGGACCAGAAGGAAAGAGATGTCATCATGAGAGAATTCCGATCAGGGTCAAGCCGTGTTCTGATCACTACTGACTTGTTGGTAAGTAAGTCTTCCTGTTCTTTGTAATCTACCAAAAGTGTTTTTTAGGGGAAGGTTTTTTTTAATAACCTTTACCAACTTGGGCTATTTGGGAGAATAAATGAAGACCACACTCCACAGTGGGCTGTATTGCTAAACATATAGTTCACTACTATTTTGTGGCCTACATTACATAGGTGTCTAGTTTTTTTTTAATTAGAATTTGATCACACCGTTGTATTTCAGGCTCGTGGGATTGATGTGCAACAAGTGTCATTGGTTATAAACTATGATCTACCTACCAATCGTGAAAACTACATTCACAGGTGAGTAGATGGCACCTTGATTGTTAGTGTATTGGGAAGATGAATTCATGCATTGCTTTTCTACTGACTGATTTGTTGGAAAGGTAATGTCAAATCAGGAAATTGGTTAATACAGTAATTTGATAAGATGTAATTAAAATTGTACTTGGGAAGATTGGTCATGCACAGTGGGAAAACAGTTTTGTAAACATTGCCCAAATTGTGGGCTTTCACACATGTATGAGTTAGTGTTTTTGATCTGTTGGTGTTAGTTTATTTTTGAGCTTTATTTTTAGTGATGCTCGTGTGTCCATGTGCTTTCTTGGTGATTACTTTGTAGTTGGGATTTTCTTGGTGTCATCTGGTAGCATTTTGAGCAGTCCCTGGTTTAGTTTTAGTGGCTTTATCCCTAAATAAATTGAATTGTACTTTGTTATATGATGTAAAAAAAGACTTTTTAAAAAATACAGGAGTCGATAGCAGCAGTTGATGACGAGATGGCACTCAGAAACGGCGTTGACGTAATTTAGGACGTGGAATCATAAGCGAAACAGCACACTGTTTGAATAAAGAGTCGGTATTTATATTTTTCTTTTGTCATGATTATTTGATATTTTAAGTTGTTCCAGCCAAGGCATTTTTGTATATTAGCCTGTTAGGTGGTTTGTATTGTCTGGTTTCTATCAGGAAGGTGGAAAGTAGTTTCGGAGGTAAACACGTTTGAGTAATTTGAGTTACAACGTGTGAAACTGAGCAAAAAAGCAGTGATGAGTTTGGGTTACCATACCAAATACTTGTTTTCCCACTGGAAAAAGTTGTTTAGGTTAAACAGTAGTTAACCTTGCAGCATTTGTATTTACAGTTTACAGTTCCAGAAGTGCGTCGATATGGATTACATAACTGTTCTTTTTGTTTTATCCCTGGTGTGTTTACATCTGTCCCAGGCTGACTTCTGCTCTTGGCTGGCCCACTTTGGTATGGGCTTTTTAATTACACTACCCCAAACACAATACTGTCATCTGCTTTAAACATAGTAATGCTCAAGACACCTGATAAAATCTCATTTTGCAGCCAGACAAGCCTTGAATCCTTTTGGCACTAACTGCAAAGGAAAATTTCTTTTCTCTAGATAATGATTAGCAGATAGTGCTCCAATTAGAAGCACGAACTGTAACCTTGATAAGTAAACAGCAGCTGATGGTTAACAAGTGGATCATCATGTTCAGTAGTTCAAGCATTGTTAGAAGTAACATTCTAATTGCTGGTTTCTTTTCTTACACAGAATTGGCAGAGGGGGTCGATTTGGGAGGAAAGGTGTGGCTATAAACTTTGTTACTGAAGAAGACAAGAGGATTCTTCGTGACATTGAGACTTTCTACAATACTACAGTGGAGGAAATGCCAATGAATGTGGCTGACCTTATTTAATTCCTGAGATGAGATAGTTTTGAATGCAGTGCTCGCTGTTGCTGAATAGGCGATCACAACGTGCATTGTGCTTCTTTCTTTGGGAATATTTGAATCTTGTCTCAATGCTCATAACGGATCAGAAATACAGATTTTGATAGCAAAGCGACTTAAGTCGTGAGCTCTTGTGAGGAAAGTCATTGGCTTTATCCTCTTTAGAGTTAGACTGTTGGGGTTGGGTATAAAAGATGGGGTCTGTAAAATCTTTCTTTCTTAGAAATTTATTTCCTAGTTCTGTAGAAATGGTTGTATTAGATGTTCTCTATCATTTAATAATATACTTGTGGACTAAAAGATATAAGTGCTGTATAAAATCAGCCAATTATGTTAAACTAGCTTATCTGCCTTTACTGTATTTTGTCATTAGCCTGAATAGAAGGCCTTTAAAATTGATTTTTTTTTTTTAAGAAAGCATTTGAATGCATTTTGTTGGTATTTATTCAATAAAGTATTTAATTAGTGCTAAGTGTGAACTGGACCCTGTTGCTAAGCCCCAGCAAGCAATCATATCCTAGATAGGGTTAAACCCCCAGTAAAATTGCCATATTGCACATGTCTTAATGAAGTTTGAATGTTAAATAAATTGTATATTCACTTTAAAGGTGCTTTGGTCATTTCTTTTTTAAAGATTTTATTTAGAGAGGGAAACTGTGTGGTTGCCTGTCATATGCCCCCAACTGGGGACCTGGCCCACAACCCAGGCATATGCCCTGACTGAGAATCAGATCAGTGACCCTTTGGGTTGTAGACCAGCACTCAATCCACTGAGCCACACCAGTCAGGGCCTTCACCTTTTTTTATTTTTTTTTTAAAAAAGGAACATGGTGTTAACAATTCTGAGTTAACTGCTGCATCACAGTAGCACAGAGGCTAATCAATTGCAGATGTTCATCAGCACCATCTGCTAAGCATTTATCTACTTCCTACAAGAAAAAAGAAAGGTTAGTAAATCTCCTTTACAGGTATAAATATTTTGCTGAAACATGCAAAAGTGCCTACTTACAGCAAGTTTTTCTGTAATAATGGACTTCTGTTTATCAGAAAGGTCATCATTTTCTACAACTACATCATGGAATTGATTTACAAGCTGAGTTGCTGCATGACCCTCATTTATTAAGTCCTGTAACAAAAAGACATTTGATGTCAACATTTAATTTTTTTCTCTCCAAAGTGGGTAAAGTAACTAACTTTACCTTACCTTTACTACAGCTTCTAGTTTGTCAAAAGAGCCACTCTGACAAGCAGCAAATACTCCATCAATCGTCTCAGCTGGTATCACCTGAAAAGGTATTTTCAGGGTGAAGACAGTTTTGGCATTACTTTGCAAAGCCTATGCCCACTCCTTTCTGTTCCATGCTTGGTTAGTTCATTGGGTCCTATTATATAGGGTATAAAGCTGTTATCCTGATACTGAATCTATAGCATTGAGACGGCAAGGACCTGGAAAAAGGGCCAGCTCTAAGCCTCTGGGCTCAAGTGTGGGCTTCAGAGAGGTAATCCAGAGTCCAGTCACTATGCAATAAGAGTGATGTATTTTTTGCTTTTAAGTTTGGGGCCTCTGGCTTTAACTCTACACATCAGAGTGGTGGTTAAAATCAAACAAGTAATTTGAAAAGTAATCTCAAAGGGTGTGCCCTTTCTCCATGAAGGGGGGCACTAATAACGATGCGTTTAAAACATCCCTAATACCAAGAAAAAGTAAACTAATGCTGTTTCTCATTATGGTGTGAAAATGCTAAGGCCTAACAGGAGTATCTAAAGAAGTGTGACTCCATTTTCTTTTAATACAATAGGGCTATCTTAAATTGCTATCTTAAATCCTTAACTGCCGCATGCCTGAAGCACTCTGTACTCCCAGATGGTCACTTAGCTAGCATAGTACTTGGCACGTGCTACAGACTAAATGTGACCCCCCTCCACAATTTGTTAGAAAATCCCTAAAGTGATGGTATTTGGAGGTAATTGGGTCATGAGGGTGGGGCACTCATGAATGGAATTAGTGTCCTTATGAAAGGAAGGGCCTGGAGAGCTCCCTTCTGCCCCAGGAAGATGCAGGCCATGAACTAGGGGTCCACTAACTAGAAAGGTCCTCACAACACTGAAATCTGTGGGTACCTTGATCTTGGACTTCCCAGCCTCCAGAACTATTAAATGAATTTGTAAGCTGCACAGCCTGATATTTTGTTAGAGCAGTCTGAATGGACTAAGCACATCAGCATTCTGTATGTATATACTTGGATGAAAATTTTCTAAAAGCCACCTAAAAATCCTCCTAAAAGAATTTCAAAATAACTAGTGCTCTTACCCCAGCAATGTCTGTGATCACCTTCTCTGTGACCTCCTTCCCACCTGTTAATCGAGTAGCACTTTGAAGAAATGTAATGGCCTTTCTCAAGTCTCCTTCTGATACTTTAACAAGACAAGACACTCCCTGAAGGGAAAAAAGACGTTTTGTGTTGTTTTTTTAATCTTTGATGACCAACTAAGGCTTTTTGATTTTAATCAAGTGAAAATCACTGTATTTTATCCTAGAGTTACCAGGAGAAAATAATTTATTTCCATTTCTGAGGGAATAGTATCAGTCTCATAGCAGCAGAATTCATGGAAACAGCCTCAGTCCGATGAAAGGATAGAGATCTCTTGTCTTTGAAAGAAATTGCAGATAGGGATGTTCCATACTTCTCATCCTATTTTCTTGGTTACATGAAGCGAAGTTCAAATTATGGTTCAATTCTGTTATAATAAGTAAAAAGCCTGTATGTTCTTTCACTACTAGAATTTCATCATACCAAATCAGATTTTGGAAGTGGAGTTATTAGCTAGGAGACTAAAATCTTGTCATGCAGAGATTTGTTGTTGCAGAATTTGCATTATATGTATGAAATCTCCAGTTTTGGGTCTCTAAAATGCTGATAGATAATAAACTTGTAATGGCAATAAAAAAGACAAGCTGTAATTTCTAGATATTCCAACTGTTGTTCACTTAGCTTAACTTTGCCTGAAGAATTGGCATCAGAAATTGAAGCAACACATGTGACTCCTTTTCAGGGCCTCCTCATATGCATTCATCAAAGGAATTAATAATTACAATAACTGATAATTAGTAATTACCTCACTGCTAATTTTGACATGTTCTTTATCAGCAATGTCTAGTAATCGCTGCTGTTGAATTTTATCTGACAGAGGTTTGAAGCGGAATTTAGAACATCTAGAGGTCAGAGGTTCAATTATCCTGTAAAATAATTGGAAAAAGCAAATCAGTGTCTAAAGAAGGATTTCCCCCAAAGAACTCATTTATTTTTGTCAAGATTGGATGGAGAACATAGTAATGTAGCTGTGAAACATTTTTTTCTTTCCCTAACTGGGGGTTATCAAAATAAGACTGCCTAGCATCTGTCTTCAGGGCAATATACATACCGACTGACATAGTTACAGATGAGACAGAATCGGGTGGTTTTAGACTCTTTCTCCATGGTACGTCTTAAAGCTGCCTGAGCAGCTGAGGTCATAGAATCTGCTTCATCCAGAATCACAATCTTAAAAGGAGGACATGGCTTCCCACTGATTCAGAGAAACATAGAAGTTATCATTCACATGTCATCCAATCTAATTTTAGAACATACTCATCATCTCAAAAAGAACCCCCATGCCCATTTGCCATTCCTCTCCCAACTCTCCCATGTTTTGACCCTTAATGAATGCTGTTATGAACATTTGTGTACATGTTTTGAACAGACATGGTTTCATTTCTTGTGGATTTATGTTTCGGGGTAGAATTGGGTCATGTGGTAACTCTTGTGTTTAACTTTTTAGCCAAACTTTTCAAAGTGGCTGCATCATTTTATGTTCCAACCAGTATTGTATAAGGATTCCAGTTTCTCCACCTCCTTGCCAATACTTAGTATATACTACATTTTTTATTACAGCCATCATAGTGAGTGTAAAGTATCTCATAGTGGTTTTGATTTGCATTTCTCTAGTGGCTAATGATGTCGATGAGCATGTTTGCATGTATAAATTAGCCTTTTGGGTATCTTCTTTGGAGTAATGTCTAGTCACATACTTTGCCCATTTTAAAATTGGGTTGTCTTTTTATTATTGAATTATAAAAGCTCTTTATATATTCTTGATCTAAGTGCCTTATCAGATATGTTTTATATGCATTGTAAATTTAAGGTACATATCAAAAATTAGTCATTCACTTTCTACACATTCTTAATGTGTGCTCTGATATATTTAAATATATAAGAATTTGCCAAAAATTTAATATTTGGGTCTCTAAAATGCTGATAGATAATAACAAAATTTAATATTGGAACTTTGCCACCTAAGGAGTATAAGTAGTTGACTAGACGTCCCTGTTTAACTCAGGGCAGTCCTATTTAATTATTAATAATACCTCCTCTTTCTAAAACCATCTCAGCTGAGACAAGAAATTACACGGTCACCCTAATTATGAAATATACATTGAAGCTTAACATATCTGGTTATTTTTTTAATAATGCAATAGCAAAAGTCAGGATTTTTGTTATACATGTACCATCAAACTATCAAATTTGATTAATAAATATTTCTTAGGCAAAATATCAGTGGAAAACCCTAGATAGCTAAACAAAATTAATTATAATAGAAAGGTCATTTCTGGCTTTAAATTAACTTAGATAAAAATATGATCTACTGTGAAAAAGGACTTATAAATTTGGCAGAAATATGCATTTTAAACAAATACAAGGGGGGGACCCGAAAAAACTGGAATTATCTTCTGGAAGGTGGGTCCCTTGTAGTACAGGCTTTCCCCGCTAGGTGAGTGTTTTTGTATCAGTGTACCAGCTGGCATTGTGAGAGGCTATGTTGGGGTTCAGTGACTTTTTTTGAAGACTCTTTCAACACACTTGCCCACTTCATGATGGGTGACTTCTGAGTGCATCTGCCCACAATGTATGCTAAGTGTTCAGCAGTTTTTGACCAAAAATGACATGAACCCTGTTCCCTACCCTCCCTATTCACCCAATATTGCCCCAAGCGACCTTTTCTTTTGTTTCCCCAGACGAAAAAAGTCCTCAATGGGAAATGTTTTGCTGATGTGGAAGAGGTGAAACAAAAAACGGCAGAAGCACTAAAAGGTATCAAAATTGATGAGTTCAAAAACTGTTTTGAGCAGTGGAAAAAAATGTCTCAACAGGTATATTGCATCAGTGGAGAGTTCTCTGAAGGTGATGAAGTTTAAACATGTAAGAATAAATACACATTTTTTTATAAATTCCATTTTAGGAAGGTCTCCCCTCATACAATGACATGGTATAGAAAAGGGAAGGTGAGCGTACTTACTCTGAACGACTTCCTGAAACAGTTAGTTGAGCAAAATTCTTCACTTTCTCTCTAATTACTTGTATTCCACGTTCATCAGATGCATTTAACTCAAGAACTCTTAATCGAAAAAGTTCATGGCTATGTCAAAATGAAGAAAATATGAAACATCATAGAGCATATAAGTAACTGAGGTTTAACCACATTTTAACATTTGCATGTCCTGCAGTAGTTTAAAATCCACTCACTGAACAATATAAGGTACACAGTCACTTCTGTATTTTCTCTTTTGCAGAAACAAGCAGTTAACATTTGCTTTTGTCCATGCTTTAAAAAAATAGATATATGATATCACATAATGTTTAAAATGTTAAATCAATTTTCCATTTAGTATTGCATCAAAACTATCTTTCCATGTCATCAGAATCTCCAGAAATACCATTTTAATAGCTATGTGACATTCCATCCTATGTACCATCATTTAATTTATTTAACACCCTTCTATTTTTAGACATTTAGATAGTTTAAGTATGTTACAATTTTAAATAATGCTGCAATGTAGCATATTTTGAATTATTTCCATATGGTAGCTTGTTACAAGGAAAATTACTAGGTTAAAAACCTGAATAGTTTTTTAAGGCGAATTTTTAAGAAAATCATTAAAAGTAGCCCATTAAAGGAAAATCTGAGAAATCAAAAAATAATTAAAACTGTCATATCCAAAGCACTATTTTGAAAACTCCCAGTCATTTTTCTAAATATTTATAAGTATTTTTAATAAGAAAACAAGATTTAGATTTTATTTTTCCTAAATAGCATGCTATCCCAACTATTTTTTCTATGGGTATAAACGTTTAGGAAGCTTTTTGCATATATTTTCTATTTTATTTGGGTTTTTAAAAGCTTTATTTATTTTTAGACAGAAGAGAAGGGAAGGAGAGAGCAAGAGAAACACCAATTTTTTCCTCTCATGTGCCTCCAACTGGGGACCTGGCCCAACAACGTGTGCCCTGACTGGGAATCAAACCAGTGATCCTTTAGTTCGCAGGCTGGCACTCAATCCACTGAGCCACACCAGCCAGGGCTCTTTGCATATATTTTCTATTTTAAAACCATGTATAGTATTAAATGTGAAATTTATATTTAAAATACATTCTTTTAGTTCTAAAAGGATACTTTAAAAATTACGTAATTTAGACTGACTTACTCTAGAATAACTAATAGTGAACTACTTAACAATTTCATTATAGCTACATTCCTAAGATTGGTTCAGTGCAGGTCTAACTGAGGAGTTGTAGAATAATCAGAAAAACTTTTATAATTTCCCTTAGGAAACAAAAATTGTCAAATAAATACAATACTAGTTTCACAACAGTTTTGCCTTTTGTCTTCACATCTGATGGTGGCAGAGGCATCTAATTTTCATATGTAGGATTTCAGAAGTACCCTTTGGTCAAAAAGCCTGATATAAAAATTCTAGATAAATTCAAGATACTTTTGCTATACTGGAGCATGCTGCATGGGTATCAGACCTGGGCTGATATCTTTCTAGGTAAAGGGCTTGTAGATGATAGTTGGCTAAACCAAGACAGAATCTAGGGAGAGGACTCTAGGAAAGTGACCCACAGGTGCTATATCTGGAATCATACTGCATCAGCTACCACACACACGGCTTACACTCAGGATATCTGAGGCCAAGGAGCTGGCCTAGCCACTCCAGAGAGAGGGCCTAGAAAGGCCAGAGCAAGAAGGAACTGAAGAAGAGGTGGTTTAGGTCAGCAGCATAAAACACAACAGATTTGATCACATGACACAGATATGAACACAATCATTAAGAGTGTGATGAAACTCTCAACATGACTGGGGATAGGTTCGGTTCTCTAGGCCCAAGCTCATAATGAAAAAAAAAGTGGTAAAAAAATATAACGAGGCTCCCTGTATGCAGTACATTTAAGCATTTGAGTAAGGTTCAGAATGAAGGTTACGAAAAATGTAGGCAAGCTAATTTATTGGAGGGGAGGAACTGGAAATTGGCGCACTGGATTAATAAAAAATTCAGAAACAAAAACCCAACAATTTCACAGAGAAACCAAATGGAAATTTTTGGAGAAAGAAAAGCAGTACCAGAGATTTTCAGTGTCAAGTCTAAAATAAGAGTGAGATTTCCACTTACCCAAAGAGTTCCCTAGCTGCTGCCAAAATAGTGGATGTTTTTCCAGTTCCAGGTGGTCCGTAAAACAAGAGATTAGGAAGCTGTAGAAGTTAAATTTTATTTTTTTTTAAATTGTACACTGGCACAAATAAATGAAAATGATGACTGAAAATGTCTGGAACAGTGCAATAATTACCCAAATAGAGAAGGCACATATATCTTAATACAAAGATTTCTTAATATAATTGGTAACATAGTAATAACAGTTCTAAATCCTGCTTTTTCACATAGTACTGACTTTTATCCCAACAGGTCTTTCTAATATCTTAAGCTGAATCATATTTATGATTATGATATCTAATATACTTAGGTGGAATTTTCAAAGCAGAAATTTTTTAATTTCTGAATGGAATCTCAGGCTTCTGTCAGTTTCCTACCACACCTCTTTGCTCAGGATTGGGCAAGATTTTACATTTTGTAAAGATGTCAGTTGTTTCAAGAAGAAATAGAACAAAGGATAATTGGATTTGGCCAATATTGAGGAAAAAGGAGTGAAAATACACAGTAGGGCTTATTGGATGAGCTGAAGTTGCAAGAATAGAAACATTATAAGAACTAATAAGCATCTTTTAAATGCCAGGTAGTAGTCCATTATGATCATGTACCCTGTAGGATGCATGCATATGTCAGGGAGAATTCATTAGAGAAAGGAAGGGTAAAATGAAATAACTCGTTATCTTCTTTTATACCTTAAGTCTAGCTAGCTTGGCTCCTTATCAAGCAGACAACTGATCTGTGTTACAGATTAATAAATGTACTAAATTCTAATGAGCTCACTTACAAAACTTTACATTCTTCAGTATGTCCTTTCATGTATGGAAATAATTGCACATGGAAAACTAGGCAGTAGTTTATTTGCTTCCACTCTTGCCTAATCCCCACCCTCTACCCCTACTCATCCACTCATTCTTCACCCAAATCAATGTGGCTCTCTGCTTGCTACTTAAAACTATTCACTGGCTTCATACTCCATGTGGAAAAACAAAAACAGACAAATTAACCTGCTTACTATAACCTACAAGGAGCTCTGCTTGATCTGCTTGATCTCACTACTTCTCTTACCTTCTAGGCGCCAATTTACAATGACCTCCAATAGCTAAGCACTATATGGCCGGTACATATGCTATCCCCCACAAGCGAGGGTCTGACTCCTTTTTCTGTCTGGCCAACTCCTCGTGCATTACAAGTCAGAAGCCTTCCCTGACCCCCCAATCTAAAGTGGGTCTCCTCATCAGTCTTTGTTGCACTGGAGGCAATTAGCAATTATTTATTATTTATTTAACTGTTGGGTTTCATTGTAAAATACATTGTCTACCTTATTAGATTATAAACTTAAGAAAATCAAGACTATATTTGTTCTTTCACATCTGTATTCTCAGCATCTCATGCAGTACTCAATATATGCCAAATAAACATAAATATACTAATTAGAGGATTGTTACTGCTACATTAGTAACAAATAGCTTAAGATAAAAACTATGAGATTCACTAAAAACAAAATACAAAAAAACACCCCTAGGCTCCTTTTTTTTTAAGGTTATAACTATTATTTGGACGCATGCATACCTCAAATTTAAAATGCTTCGTCCAGGTAACTATCATATATAATTTAAATTCTTTAAAACATGGTAAACTTATTAAACTTTATTTATACTAAATAAGTCTGGTATACATGCTGCATTCAAGAACTGTATGTGGATCACTATGTGGTTTTGTATTTGTATTTATTAGGAAATACAAATACAAAACCACAATGAAATGTCGCCTTACACACATCAGAATGGCTATTATCAAAAAGACAAGAAATAACAAGTGTTGGAGAGGCTGTAGAGAAAAGGGACCCTTGTACACTGCTGGTAGGTATGTAAATTGGTGCAGCCACTATGAAACACAGTGTAGAGGTTCCTTAAAAAATTAAGAATAGAACTACCATATAATCCAGCAATGCCTCTTCTGGGTATTTAACTGAAAAAATATGAAAATACTAATTTGTAAAGATATGTGTACCCCTATGTTCACTGCAGCATTATTTACAATAGCCAAGACATGAAAACAAACTAAGGGTCCATCAAGGTATGATTGAATAAAGATGTGGTATATATGTACAATGGAATACTTCAGCCATAAAAAAAAAAAAGATGAAATACTGCTATTTGCGACAACATAGATGGATCTTGCAAGTATTACACTAAGTGAAATAAGCCAGATGGAAAGGGACAAAAACCACATATTTTCTCTCATGTGGAGTATAAAATAAAGAAAAACAGACTCACAGATACAGACAACAGAATGTTGATTGCCAGACAGGATGGGTTTTGGCAGAGAAGACAAATTGGGTAAAGGGTGTCAAACATATGGTAATGGAAGGAAAATGGACCGAGTGGTGGGTTTGCAATAAACTACACAAACATTGAATTATAATGTCGTACACCTGAAATTTCTATGTTATTAATCAATATTACCTTAAAAAATTTAATTAAAATTTAATCAACACACACATAATGGAATTTTATTCAGCCATAAAGTACTAGGAAGTTGTGCCGTTTGTGACAACCTGGATGAACCTTGATGGCATCGTGCCATGTGAAATAAGTCAGACAGAGAAAGACAAATACTGCATGATCTCACTTTATGTGGAATCAAAAAATACTAATTAAAACAAAAAAGGTAGGGGACTGGGGGAGGGAAACTAGAAGAAGGTGGTCAGAAGGTACAAACTTCCAGTTATAAAATAAATAAGCACTAAGGATGTAATGAACAACATGATAATTAGCACCACTGTATGATATATATGAAAGTTGTTAAGAGTGTTCTTCTAAGGGTGAACTCTTTTCTTTTATTGTATCTGCACAAAATGGTGAGTATTAACCAAACTTAAATCATTTCACAATGTATACGTGAAATCATTATGCTGTATATGTTAAACTTATAGAGTGATATATGTTAATTATATTTCAATAAACCTGGGGGGGAGAAAAAGAATTCTAAGCAAAGTATCAGTTCTTAAAATTGATTTTTGAAAAAAGAATTATGAATTCTTCCTTAAAACTTTTTAAAGTAAATGAAGGAATTATTTCCCTTTACTCTAGAATTTAAAAAAATTACTTCATCTTTAAGTTTTACCAAATTTAGTCTAAAAGGAAACACAAACTATTAAACAAGTGTTTAAAATTATTAATTCAGCCTTGTAAATTAGATGGTATAAAGTTAAGAGTTAAATTGTAATCCCACCAGATTTGCTTAGAGTTGAGAATACTAGCAATTAAAATACACCTTGTCCTGAAATCTGGGAAAATATCACCAAGCAATTAGAATTGTACACTATTAAATAATTAAAAGATAAATACCTGGATCAAATCAAACAAATACTGGGAAATAAAAAGATTTTAAATAGTTTTAGAAATATAACTTTTTTCAAAATATGTACTGTTGTACTATAACTCCAAGAAGAGAACAATGGCAGCAAAAACCAAAAGAACCTGTAATTCAAAGCAGCCAGGTTAAGAGAAAGGAAATCTTGGGAATAAAGCAAAAACCAAATACCACTTTTGGTTTTTTTGTTTGTTTAGATTTTATTTATTTTCAGAGAGAGGGTGAGGGAGGGAGAAAAAGAAGGAGAGAAACATCAATGTGTGTGAGCAACATCAATTGGTTACTTTTGCATGCCCCCAGCTGGGGACCTGGCCCACAACCCAAGCATGTGCCCTGACTGGGAGTTGAACTGACAACCTTTAGGTTCATAGGCTGGTCCTCACCCCACTGAGCCACACCAACCAGGGCCAAATACCACTTTCATCTGCGACTTTTTCTCTTCCTTCACTGAATCCTTAAAGCACTTTATCATATACAATTTTAAGCTGTTAATTCTTTATAAGGGCTTATTTTGTCTCTGAATATTTTAAAATGCAAGTCACTCAAAGAAATATTATCCCACCCATCAAAGCAGGAGACCCAATGCTAAAACCAGAATTAAATGCTCAATTATTTTGTATTGTAGTTCAAACCAAATCCTAAAATTAGGTGAGAAATTATACTTTTTTAAAATTAAAAAAAAATTTTTTTAACTTTTCAATTACAGTTGACTTCAGTAATATTTCATATTAGTTTCAGGTGTACAGCGCAGCAGTTAGACATTTATATAATTTACGAAGTGATCCTCCCCCTATAAGCCTAGTACCCATCTGGTACCATACAATATTGACTATATTCCCTATGCCATACTTTACATCCCTGTGACAATTTTGTAACTACCAGAGAAATTACACTTTCAGAGAATCTCTTACTTTTCTTCATAGCATTTATCATTATCTAGAATTCTCTTATTTGGCATACATGTTTATACTGTCATTCCCCAACAAAATAAAAGCTCATAAGCAAAGGGACCCAGTCTGTCTTGCTCAATGTTCTATACCTGAGCACTATAAATAATGCCATAGGATAGAATAGGAGATACTCAACAAATATTTGTTGAACTAATCATCCATTGTACAAATAGTCACCAAGGGCCTCCTGTATACATAGCATAGTATTTAAAGGGGGCAGGAAGTTATAAAGGAAGGAAAAGGGTGAGTAAATTAAGTCTTAAATCTCCCAATGACATTAAATATTATCCGCTACTCACATCAGCTCCTTCTAAAGACTTTTTCAGCACTGCAACCACTTCTTCCTGGAAAGCAACTTCATCCACACATTTTGGGCGACTGGAAAAAACAAACAAACAAAAAAAGAGGTTATTTAGTGTATTATAGTAGCTACAGAAAGTTTCCAAGTATTCTTTTTACCAAATACTGATAATTTTCATATGTTGGTAATAAGAAACTTTCATAATTGGGAAGTAGGTAGAAACCCCATTTGTATTTACCTTAAGCAAATACATACTAAAGAAGTAATTTTTCACTTTCCCAGACACATAGTTTGCATCTGTTATGCTCACAAAAATTAAGCAAAAGGATTTTATTACATCACAAATGCTATTTGGCTAAAAATTTAAAGTGAACACTTGCCTAGAAGTAGAATTATATTTTGACAAGATCACGCAGCTAAACTGAAAAGGGAGAAAGAACTATTTGGTAACCTGAGGATAGACAGCTATTTTGGTCAATACAATTACATAGTTATTACATTGTCAATTGGTTAATACCAATTACTTCCATTACTTAACAGCACAAAAAATGCATATCTATTCACTTTGTTGAGGGCTAACAAAATAAGTTTAACCGATATGAAATATAACATACAATTTTCATCTTAAATCATTAACTAGTGATTTTAAGAGAAGCTAAAAGTTAAACTCCCAACCCTAAAATTAGGCTTTGTGCTTAGTTAACTAATCAAAGACTCTTTCTGAGTCATATTTTTCTAATTAATTGGGTCAGTGCCAGACAAGAATTTCATGTCACATGTTTTCTAGGAAAATCAGTGTATGTTATAAACCAGCTTCATATTCAAATACCTGCAGAGGCCAGGAAGATAACAAGAGTGAAGAAGGCAGAGTGTAAGGCAAAATAGGGAACATGGAGAATTGATAAACTTGTGACCTTTCCAAAATGAGCAGTATTCAAGTCCAACTGTTATCAGGTGAGAATTTGCATCTAATGTTGCCTAATCTCCTGAGAAGCTGAAAACATAGATTTTTCCCCCCTTGTATATGTTTTTAATTAAAAAAAAATCTACACCTTTATGTGAAACTTGCCATTTTTAAAAGAATCGTTGGTGCCAAAACATGAGGCTCTTGTTGGCCTATAAGTAATCTACAAACCCCTGGTGATTACTGGGGCTGCACCTGGGGTTACAACTACTATTTATCATAGTACCACTTAGCTGATTGAAATTTAAGTGCCACTTTAACTGTTGGGTTGGGTTTTTTTTTTTAGACTTTATTTATTTTTAGAGAGAGGGGAAAGGAGAGAGGGAGAGGTAGATCAGTTGGTTGCTTCTTGTACGCCCCCAACTGGGGCCCTGGCCCGCAACCCAGGCATGTGCCCTGACTGGGAATCGAACCAGTGACCTTTCGGTTTGCAGGCAGGTGCTCAATCCACTGAGCCACACCAGCCAAGGCTCAAGTGTTGGTTTTACCAAAAATTCATAAAAAACAAAAACTCAACAATTTCCACATATCAGTAATGAAAGGGGAACAGATTATTTGGACTTAAATAGAACTCCTAACCAAGAGCCAGCTTATACAAATTTCGTTTTCTTTAATGCTGAATCCCAGCTGCTAAAACCGTAGACCTGAGTTAAATATATTTTCTAAGATTTTATTTATTTTTTAGAGAGGGAACAGGAAGGAGAAAGAGAGGGTGAGAAACATTGATGTGTAAGAGAATAATCAATTGATCGGTTGCACACGCCCCATCCGGGCATGGGGCTGGCAACCCAGGCATGTGCCCTGACCAGGAATTGAACTGGCAACCTTTCGCTTTGTGGGACAATGCCCAACCAACTGAGCCACACTGGTCAGGACTAGACCTGAGTTATAGATTCTAAGGTACCTTTTAGTTCCAAGGTTCTATGACATATAAAATTGAGAGATTTTCAAGGACAACATCTAAAAGAGCAAATCATCTGCCCTTAAGTTAAAAAAAAAAAAGCGATCAAAGCTGGTTAGAGATGTAATTTATTAACTATTTCAACAAAAACACAAGAGTTCTTACTATTTTTCCACCCATGGAACAGGTTTGGCTTTCTTGTTTTCGCCACTGCTTCCAGCAGTGGCAGCTGTCCCTCGATCCTTGGGCAACGGTGGTTTAGTACTGATAGATGTGCCTTTTAGAAATGCCTGCATGATTACTTCACCCTGCTCAGGTGCAAGACAGGAAAAAAGCTCTTTTGAAACCGTTATGAGGAAGTACAGCCAGAAAGCACTCTCACCCTTGTGCAAAGATATTCAATAATTACTTAATAAAGGGCATCACCCCATGACCCATGGCTGACCTACCACCCTCTCACTGCATTGTACTGAAGGCTGCAGGGACATAAAAAAGGCCAAAGGGCTTAAGGAACTTAGAAGCTATTCTCAATGAGGGAGTTACAGGATAAAGATAAATCTTATTTCAGAACATTTTTTTTAAAGTTCCAAACTTTTTGATAAATATGCTATTGATGGCCAAACTCTACATTGGCCTCTATACAGTCTCTTCCATTTTGGTCACGGGCTTAGCGCTAGCTCAGACTCTGGCATGGACTCAGCCGTTTGCAGTGCTGGGACCACAAATGAGAACCTCCGCTTTTGGGGAGTGAGAGAGGGGCTAGAGCTTCACTCAAGGGCCCGTTTTACTGGCAGAGCCCATTACTGAGCTCATTACATACAGAGCCAGTATGGTTGGGGAATTCTGTTGTTAAAATGGAAACAGCGGTTTTTGCTCATTTGAAGAAATCAAAACACTGCAGGAAAGGCTGAATTTTAAAATTTCACACAAACTCTCACCCAGAAGATAACCACTATTAACATCCAAGTAAAGAGAAGGCTGTATTCAGGGACAGAAAAGCATCATTAGCTTGTCTGAAAATTCTCAGCCTCAGTAGCAAATCTCTTTTTGTCACTGCTATGTCCCCAAGGCCCACTGCACTGACTGGTACATGAGAGATGCTCCACAGTATTTGACGACTGAATTGCCATTTATGAGACACAGGTTCCCCTTCTGTAAAAAGAGCTAAGGCCTATTCCATAAGGCGACTGAGTTAAATAAAAGAATTGTGCAAACACAGTTCTGTACTTGGCTTATGGGTATATACTCAATAGACAAAATAAACGGTTAACATCTGTAAACGGCGACGGTTTTTAACGTGGTGGATTACTCCATTCCTGCCACAGGCTGCTAAATAGAATACAGCCCAGAACGTGGCTCCGAAGGACGCTGCATTGTGTCCCCGTTTCCCAAAGGGGTAGGCGGCAGCCAGGCCAGAGCGCTGGTCCAGCCTCGTACGTAGCGCGCTACGACGTAGGTGGAAGACAACACAGGGGCATCACCGGCGCAGAAGTAGAGGAAGGCAAAGGGGACCGTTGCAATTTCTACGGCTGGTCACCTGTGATCCCCGGCTCCCCGCGCGTGTTCCCGGGCTCTGCCTAGGCCTTTCAGCCGGTCTCCGGAGCGAGGACGCCGCCGGCTCGCTCCTGGGGCTTCCGGGACTGTGAAAGGCCGAGGTAGTATCGAAGTCTTAGCTCCGTCCCCCAATCTGAAAATATCAGGCTCAGGGAGCCCTTGAGTGTCAGTGGCCTGACACGTTGACAGAGCCGCTGCAGTGAACAGGCCGCCTAGGTTCCCGCCTTCGAACAGCAGGCGAAGGGCAGGGCGGGAATTCGCGGATTCCGGAGTAAGCGTCACTTCCGGCTCGCTGCGCGCTCCCGCCCGGGGTTAGGCAGCCTGCTACTCCGGTACAGTTTTGCTTAAAGACGCGAGAAGACACACAGGGTTTTAGGGTCGCATAGATTGGGACGATGATGACTGAGGAGGTGTAAAGATAGCTCCACCCTGTCCTCTTGCATTGTTCCCCCTGGAGACTGCAGTGCTAGGGCATCTGACCGCGACCGACCCGCGGAGACGCGGACGCCGCGGGTTCAGCACGTACGGTGAACGTGGGCGGGGAGGGATCCGCGACCGTTTACCGGCGGTGACGGTTGGGGAGGGGTGTGCGGGCTTAAGAAACCGAAGGTCTCCAAAGGCCCACTCGCTTTTGGGGTTCTTATATAAACTGTGCCTCTCTGTGAACTTAATACCAGTGAGGCGTCTGGCTGACATTTCCGAGGCGACGCAAATCGGCTTTCAACCTGCTTCTCGCCAAGGAAGGTGATTGGGGAGGGTGGAGTCGATCTTTCGCCAGAAGAGGGCACTCCGAGGATCCCTATTCTCTCTTTGCCTTCGTTGTCGCGGAGTAAATCGAGCGCGCTTTTAAGGGCAGAAACGTCTGAAGAAATGCCTTTCTTACCCTGTTTGAGTGCATATATGGCTTATACCTCCTTTGGTGTCTGCTCATGGGTGAGGGGATGGACCTTGACATGCAGCTACGGTCATCAAATCCCAGAGCCCAGCCCTGCCCAGAAATCTGGTGGTGCAGATGCTCAGTAAAAAAGGACTGATGATGTTTAATCCCACCAGGGTCCAAGTACTGCGGGCTCCAGATTTCTGTTGCACTTACATCACAGTACCACAATTTCTGCCCAATCTTGCCTCCCTGACCCCTCTCAGGTGTTGGTTCCAAAATTACCACCCAATAAAAATGCTGCATGAAAATCTCAGAATCTGTTTCATAAGGAATTCAACTAATAACGGTTGGTGCAAGAAGTGGTACTAGAAAAAGACTAAGATGAAGTTTTGAAGTTGAGTCACCTACCGGTCTGCTGGTAATGAGAACCCTGTCACTGGTGGTAGTGGGGCACTGATAGCCCCTGGAGCCCTATGGCAACTGTTCAGACTTTCACCGGTGGCAAATGAGAATGGGATGCTTGTGGAAGGGAGTGCACCAACGCATGCAATATCTCAGGGCTTTTGGGAAATAGTAATTATAAGAACATTGGAATTGGATGACCATTTGGGGGAGGGCTCATTAATTCAGAATGAAAGAAAAACATTAAAGAAAGACAATGAAAGACTGAAGGTGATTAGTTGACAGTATCAGACCAAGTGTGGAAGCCAGAGGGTCTCTGGCAGCATATAAAATAATGCACACATCCTGTAGCCAGAGGGCAAAAAAATAAAATAAATAAATAAATAAATAAATAAATAAAATCTTTGGGACAGACCCAAAAAATTAGTTATAGGAGTAACAGAGTTCCAGAGAAGGTTAAATTCTCAGCCCCTTCAAGTCTGCTACACCAAGGTCAAGGCCCTGACTGGTGGGGGAAAATAGTAAAAGGGATTCTGATATTTAAAATGGGATCATCTGGGTCAATGAATTTGAAAATCTTAAATTTCCATGTTTCCCTGAACCCTGATGAACTACAGAAGAAACCTTTTCTGTTAAAGGCTGATGATGGTCTCTTGGGGATGTATGTATAAGCTGGGTGATATAGAGGTTTTTGCCTTCCAAAACAATACATATCTCCCCTTATCCCCAACTTTCCACTTCTGACCACCAAAGCAATAGCCAAAATGAAGTCACAATGTGGCCCAGCTGGAGAAATGCTGGGCCGGCTAAAGGTAGAAAAGGATTAAATGCTCAAGACTGGGCAACATGGACTAGCAAAGCAGGAGAGCATGTGCAGGACTGTTCTGGATGAAGGGGTACAGAACATTTCCAATATAAAATTGGAAAAGGGAGAATAGACCTATGACACCAGATTCAATAGCTTGGCAAAGATCCCAGGTGATAGTATTTGGTTGGCCCTTGGAAGCTTGGAAAAAGCAATGACCCACGTTAAGTAAAGTAGAAATGCCAGAACTATGGTGGCAAACACTGGAGGAAGAAATCAAAAGACTCAGGGAAGTGGGATATACTATGTAAGGCTCAAAAACCATTAGCCCACTCTGTCCTTAGGATACAGTGTTCTTGTCCAAAATGAGAGACACTGTGCTGATGAAGCATCTCCAGCATAGTTAAGAAACTCAGTGTGGGATTATCCTCTCTAGGCCAAGGCTGCTGGTGGGAGATGCTGGGACTGGGACAGTGCAGAGTTTTCTGATAGCAATGAAGACATCAGAATTCTGAAATAACAGAGGCCAGATGGCAATGCTAAACTCTCGAAAGCAAGGTAGGTACAATTGTCATCATGTGTGACAAGGTCAGAGGTAGTCAGGGAGGTCTGACAGAGAGCTAGGAAAGTGATTGATACAACACAGCATCCCGAGGGATGTGATAGATAGGCACCAAACAAGTGTATTGCTCAATCTATGCAACCAAAATAAATCAAAGATGGATGATCAGGAGGCTCTCTGCAGTCACAATAATATAAAGTCATGAGCACTATCTAAGTTTCCAGACCCGAGCCAGTTCTCCAACACAAATTTCATTGGGTGATGAAGAAGCTTAGGTCCTCAGGAAAAATGACCCTGCAAACACCATGGCAAACGTATAAGGTAATGATTTCCCAGTCTTTACCAAAAGATAACGTATTCATTGAGGGAAAGAGAAATAGAAAATCTTTTAAGGTCTATTGGATACAAGGTCTGAGTTGGGATATCCAGAGACCCAAAGCACACCCCCTGTTGGAGTGCGTGGATAAGGTGTCAGCTAGTAAATGGAGTTCTGGTCCAGATCTGGCTCATGGTAGATCAACTGGCTCCACAGCTCACCTGCTGGTTACTTCCCCAGTTCCTAAAAGAATAGTTGGAATGGGCCGTACTTAGATATTGAGCCTACGTTCGTTCTTTGGCACGCAGGGCAAGGGCTATCATAATGGAGAAAGCCAAGTCAAAACACATAAAACCACCCTACCGTCCACAGCCAAGATGGTAAATCAAGAATAATACCATATGAAGGGGTATGGCAAATATTAGTATCACCCTTAAATATCTAAAGTAGGAAGGAATGGTGGTCCCCATCATATATGCCTATTTCATTCATCAGTATGGCCTGGACAAAAACTAGATGTACCCTGGAGGATAACAGTGGGTTATCATAAACTAAGTGGTAGCCACTCCATTGCAGCTGTGAACCAGATATGGTATCTTTGCTAGATCAGATTAAAATGGCCTTGGATACATAGTATCTGGCAATCAATCTGATAAATGTATTTTTTTCCATCTTTCTTAGGAAGGAGGGCCAAAGTAGTTGGCATTCTCATAGGACAGGACCAGTATACATTCACTGGTGTCCCTGAACTGTGTTAAATCTGCTCTCTGCTCTAATAGAATCTTAAAGACCCGGATCATCTAGACATTCTGCAGAAGACCACATGGTCTACTATATTAATGATCAGATGAGAAAGAAGTAGCAAATACATTGGAGGACTAGGTAAAGACACATGCATTCCAGAGGGCGGGAAACAAAGGCTAAATGAAGATTCAGGGGATTACAACATCAATGAAGTTTTTAGGGGTCCAGTGGTTTGGGGCAAGCTGGGATGTGTCCTCCCATTCCCAGTAAATTAAGACAAATTCCTGTTTCACATCTCACCCTGGCAGGCCTTTTGGATTGTGGGGGAAGCATATTCCATATTTAGAAATACTGTTCTCACTTGTTTACTTAGTGACAAGAAAAACTGCCATCAGAAAAGGGTTCTGTAGCTGACCCAGGCTGAGGTGCCAGCATCCCTGATGCTTGGGCAATAAAACCAGTGAGCTCTACAACCAGGGGGACTCCATGGTACTAGAGTTGTCTGTGGTGAGAAAAGATGTCACGTGGGGAAACAGAATCACAACACAAACCCCTATGGTAATGACACCAATCTATGCCACCTGCAGCAGAGAATCCTTCAGGAAAGATATCCCCATGCTCTACGGGGCTCTCTGCTAGCACGTAACCATGAAATATTAAGTGACCAAGTGTCCAGATTTTCCCTTCAGGACCTGGACCAGGGTCTGTCAAGTTCACCAAACCTTCAGGTTTTTACAAAGCTGTAATCAAGGCCTCCATGGGGGCTGTGATATTATATCTGCAGATCCACCGGGGACAGAGTCACTGTGGTTAGAGCCAGAATCCAGTTCCTTGCAGATTCCTTTCCCGAGATCTAGATTGTTGGTGGGGCAGATTAGGCAGAAATTAGCCCTGTGGTTTCATGCCCACCAGAGAGCAGTTGTTTAGGTGGCCGTGGCACAGTGGCTAAGCAAGTCCTTGAGGTTCTCGAGATCCAAGCCCAAGCCCAAGCCCAGCTCTGTCTCTTTGGACAAATTACCTACCCTCAGTGTGCCTTAAATTCTTAATCTGGTATTTTACAAAATAGAGGTGACAGCTGTTACATAAGTCTCCCTGTGATGATTCAATGAGTTGGAGTTCCTCGCACAGTGCCTGGCTCACAGACTTTCACTCCTGTCAGCTCAGCGGTAGCGTCCAAGGTTCGTCCAAAGGCAGAGGAGAAAGCCCCACCCAGGTGCAGGCCCTCAGGCAGTGAACCAGAGGCTTCTTTAAGGCAGCTCCAGCTCCCAAGTCAAAATGACCCTATGAATATACTAGAAATTGCCCTAAAATTTGCTTATATAATGTTTACCTATCTTTTCCTTTAGATGAAAGAAAAATCTGGAGGGAACCAAAACAAAAATATAGTTCAACCATTTAAAATCTGTGTAGGAAGAAGCTGCCTCTAAACTAGCAGGATCTAGAATGGCTCCAGTCCACCATCTAGTGGACAGGAAGGGAAAAAAAATTTACAGAAAAATAATTGATCTCAGGATTTTGTTGTCCAACAAGTGTTTTCTAACTAGTGTAATTTAAACCCCCTACTGAGTTCACTTATTAATAGATTCACTTAACTTTTGTAAAGCCAAACAACAACCCAATCTAAGCATTAAGCACTAAAACTAAGATCCCTAAAACATTTATATTTACAAACGATGAATTTCGAAGATGGTCGGTGGAAGGAAGAGAGAATGCTCTTAGGTTCTTATCACCATGAATTTTTCTGGCCCGACTTCCCCATTTATTTTATCAATCTCTATGTATCAGTTTTGCATTTATTTGGTACATAGACTAGAAGTAGCCTTGAGCCTCTGAGGGTTGTATCTTTCCCAAAATATTGGGTGAAATGAGTGGGGAAATAAAATCACCCCACTCATTTTTCAAAAATGTATACCAACTTAAAATGTCGGTGTAGCCAAGATGAATATTTGATACTCCTGTGTGAGAATTAGGGTTTTGTTTTTGTTTTGTTTTGTTTTGTTTTTGGTGTATGTATGCACATCTTTCCTGTTTTTATTTCTGAGGTTATTTTGTTACATGTCTGTAAGGTTATTTAGATCTGTCTAAGGGCTGGCTGACCCTTTTGAGTTAGTTTTCTCCCCTTGAAAATGAAACACTTTGACTAAGGGATGTTCTTTAAGGTTGCCTAATTCTAAGAATTCCTCTGCTAGGAGCAGTGGGGTTTATAGGGGTGCAAAAAGTCTGTTCCTGCCGCTGAGTAGCCCAGGGTCTGATGGAAAAGACAGGGCTGCGGGCACACAGAGTGGGATGTCGTTATTACAGAGCAAGTGCTCTTGAAGTCACATTGCGGCAGGCCTCTGAGTCACCTCCCACCACCTCCCACCCAACACCTCTCTCCACTCGTCCTTGCCTTCTTTCTCTGTTCTTCCTTTCCTGTATCCCCCCAATTCCCCTTCCGATTCTCCTTTTTCTTTCTCCCCCTGCCTGGGCTTGAAGGGTGCTTTTCCAACTGTGAGTTTTATTCCACTAGTAGGCCAGAAACTCGATTTAGTAGATCTGGGGCAGCATTTAAAAAATGAAATAACACAATGCAAACTACTAAAGGGCATCACTCATAGCGACAGTAATATTATGTAAAACTTGTTTTAATGTGTGTCTGCATGTGTGTGTACACTGGGCCAAGATGTATTTTAAGACATTAGGAAAACCCTGCTCTTCCACCCTCCCCCGCAGCACCAGGAGCTGAGGAGAACAGGTGCGCTGGCAGTCCCAGCAGGGAGGTGGCCGCTGAGTCTTGGCAGTGCTGGGAGGATCCTTCCTCTTTCCAGGCTCAGGCAAATCTTTACCTAGAGGTGGTGAATGGCTCAGATGGCCCTGAAATAAAGCAGTCAATCAACCAAGTGTGTGAGAGCCCCTCTGACGTGCCATTTCTGGAGTTTTTTTCATCTTGTTCCTGGCTTTTTCATTGGTCCAGCTGTTCCTTCCCACTTCCCACTCTGCTGTTTGATTCCTGTTTCTTAAACGTTGTAGGGAATGAGGATGGTTGAGACCAGCCAGTTGTGCCATGCAGGTGACGTCAGCTGCAGAGGAGGCATCGGAGAGTTGCTGCAGGGTCTCAGGGAAGTTCTGCAGAGTGGCTTTGTTGGGCTCCTGGCATAACCAGTCATGACCTCCTCCATTCAGCAACTGCTGAAAGGTTGTGGGGATGTCTTTCCCAAAGTGGGGAACCTGCTTTAGATCCAACCCAGGCTTGCGAATCAACAGACTGGGGTTTTTTTAAACACACAGAGCCCTATGCTGCATGTACAGCATGGCCATGTCTACCCAGCCAGAGAGTATAATCTATGGTGGCATATTTTCACACTTTTTATAATACACACTTATACAGTCAGTCTTGATATAGGTTTCTTAGCAGACTTCTCTGCTTTGGTCTCTCCGATTACCAATCACAATACATGCATTTCTCAGTGAGGATATGTAAGACCTGGAGCTGGGCAGAAGAGCCTTCAGGGTTCCGACTCTTAGCATAGCCAGGACGCACATCACTGGGATCCTCTGAGACACATTTTCCACTGATTAGCCTGCCACTTCTAAGGAAACACAGCTCAGAGCTTTCTCATTTCCTGAATCACTGAAAATGACCACACACGATGGTGCTGGCAGAGTGCAAAGTACCCAAACCTCCTGGCCTCACAGGAAGGCCCTCTCCACAAATGTCACATCACAGGTGGGTGACCAGAGGAGACAGTTCAATAAATACCAGCCATCGTGGCTGATGTTCTCAGGGACTGCTCCCAGGTGCTCGGGAATGGTTCGCCCTGCCCTTCCACCTGGCCCAGTATGCCTTGTATCTTCTTCAGGGCCTCACACACAGTTGTCACTCAGGAAATAGTTGCCAAATGAACTGTGGTTACAGTACATTTGTAAAGCCCTTTGAAAATAAAATTAACTAACTAAATAAATAAATAGTAACTCTTGTGTGGGTAAAACTTTTGTCATCTTTCCATTTGTTTGATGAGAAAGAATACAGAACAATGAGATCAAAGTCTAAAACTTTCGGAAGAATTATTAATATTCTCGATGGTTTTAAGATACTGCCCATTGTGCCCTAGAAATAACACGCTGCGGGCGAAGTGGTTGGACTAACGCCAGCCTTGAGTCTCTAAAATTTGGTGGTGTTTTGAATGCGTTCTAAACACTAGCTGTGGATTATGCAATATTTAGAGAAAATAGAAATCATCCAAGTCAGCATGTTCCAGATGTGTCTTTCAGAAGCAGCAAGAGAATACAAACGATGAGCAATTTTATCCCCCAAGTTGCAATTTGGGAGAAAAGAAAACATCCTGGCTCAAAGAAGTTTTATAGGAAGAAAACCTGCATACTTTTATTAACTACTTTACTTCTCAAACTCTTTAACTGCAGAACTCTTTTGTTTGCGGAGTGCTACATGCCATGTGTATTAGTTAGCGGCTGCAACAAAGAGACCCAACAATAGAATGACCTAAGTTCATTTCTCATGTAATAGTTCAGGGCAAGTTGCAAGATTGCTCTATCCAAGTTAGTCAAGATTCCCAGTTCAGTATGGTTTTTCTGCCACCCCGAGCACATCATCTGTCTATATGGTCAAAGCTGGGTCACAAGCCTATTGGTAATCATATGTATTATATACTTGAGAGCTGCTGAGAGTAGATAGTGTTCTCACCGCCCCCCCACACACACACCACAACACAGAGTTACTATGTCAGGTGATGGAGCTGTTATTTATCTTTTTTTAAAAAAATTTATTTGTTTTTCGAGAGGGGAAGGGAAGGAAAAAGAGAGGGAAACATTGATCATTTGCCTCTCGCATGCCTCCAGTGGGGGACCTGGTCTGCAGCCCAGGCATGTGCCTTGACAAGGAAGTAAACCAGTGACCTTTCATTTGGCAGGCCAGCACTCAACCCGCTCAGCCACGCCGGTCAGGGCAGAGGTGTTATTTATCTTAATTGTAATAATCAGTTCACAATACGTATGTATATGAAATCATTGCATTTTACACTTTAAATATATACAATTATATTTGGCAATCATTCCTCAATAAACTTGGAAAAAATATGTAGTTCTACCAACCCCCACCCCCACCCCCAGAAAACCTTTCCCTCCCAAAGGGCATCACAGACATATCTGCATTCCAGTTCACAGGTAGAGAAGAAATTGAAGGATCACATGTGCAATATTTTAAGATTCGGTCTAGAATTAGCACACATCACCTTCTGCCAAATTTTATTGGTGAAAACTTTGTCATATTGTAACTCCTAGCTTCAAGAAGATGTAGAAATTATAGACCCTAATAATGGAGGCCATTTGTAATCCATCAGTCCATTAATATGTATCAGAGTACCCAACCAGCTTGCAGTAAAGCAGGGACTAGAATCTAGGTCTTCCAGCTGCTGGTCCAGAGTTCCCATTGCCACCCTAGCATTTCTGTTCTCAGCCAGCATACAGGGAGTCTTCCTGTACGCCTAGTTCCATATCAGAGTATGAGGATGGAAGAAAGTTTTATAAAACAGTCTCTTAATTACATGTTTGCTCTAGGTTGAGGCTTTATATGTGGATAAACTTTCAGATATGACTTTAATAGTCTAACTTTGCATCATGCTGCTTTCATTGGTCAAGAGGATGGATACTCCTGATGAGGAATAAACACATACCATGGTCAGAGTAGAGAATCCTGAAATAAACCCCAGTGCATTTGAAAAGTGTATGAAAAAGACATTTAAAATTGAAACCAAAAGATAAATATGTGTGAAAATGGGTCTTAAGTTCACTAAATATATAGGAAAAAAATAAAACTGGATTTTATTTCATTCTTTAAAACGTGAGAAATTGCTCATGCAAGACTGAAAGGCTGAAGACCAGATTTTCTTTTTCCTCCCCTCCCCTCCCCTCCCCTCCTGTCCCTTCCCTTTCCTTTTCTCTTCTTTTTCCTCCTCTTCCCTCTCTCTCTTTCTTTGGGTAATCCAGGGCAATTTCTATTAATTTTGTAAATTCTTATACTGCAGTAAGCTGAAATGTACTTAAAGGGAAGCCATAACACTTTTTAACTACAGTTTAATGTATTTAGAAGTCCCTAGTACCTATTAAAGGTACCTGGTACCTAGTACCTGTATTAGTAGCCCCCAAATGCCCTGCCCTACTGCTCTTACACAGCGTACTCAGCACAAACCTCTTCTCAGAGAAGGGCTTGGTTCTTGATCAGGGTGGTCAGTGACGTTGAAGCCACACTCTTCTATTGCCTGGTAGAGCATGATGTACCTGGAAGCCTTCCTGATCCTTGGGACCACACATTTCTCTCTGAATCCATTCCTGTCCAGTTGCTCCTTGCCTTCTGTGGTCAGAATGCAGCTAATGAATGGGAGGGTGTAACTGTAGTAGCTGTGGCAGTCTTCTTCACACCGGTGAGGCAGCCAGCCCCTTGCAGTGAAGAAGTCTTCCAGGTGCTTGTGCCACTGGCCCATCAGTCCAGATATGCCAGGCTGCAATAAGGAGATACTTGCTCTCTGCTCCCAGCCTGCTTTACCTTGCTGGATGCTGTGCATGGTGTAATTACATGTGACTCTGTTTGTGGTGGTTATTCCAACATGGAGATCAGACCTCCCATCATACTACCGAAGAACATCCCTTGGATTGGCCTGAAGAGGCATGAACATTTTTCTTGATGCCCATTGGTAAATGGATTGTAGATGCCAACAGTTCCTCTAGCTTCCTTGAGCCTATGTCCTGCTGGCAGAAGGAGCAGCATTGCAACACACTGAAGCTGCAGATGTTATTTCCTAGAGTGGTTGCATTAAATTCCAGATTTTCTTTCAGTTGAAGCACAAAAACCCATATGACCTTACAGACAGGAAATCTGCCACTTAGGTACTAGCAGATAGTGGACCTATCAAGGACCGCCAAATGTACTTGAAAGTCAATTAGAAATCTTCCCTCTCTTCCAAAAATTCCACCCTACTAGAATTAGAGAATTCCACCCTAAAAGAATACTCACCAAAGGCTGTTGAAGGACTTCCTCTTCCCAGACTATAAAACTCACTCTCCTTTTAACCCCCTTCCAGTCTCTACTGATGGCTTTTGATTAATCCATCAGTAGAAAAAGGCTATTTTGAATAAATAGCCTTTGATTAACTCTATTAGGTGGTCTTTGTCCTTTTGATAAAATAATTACAGGTTGGTCAAATAGCGAATTGAAAGAAAAAAGAATAATGAACATTCCAGAAGAAAACATAGTTTAAAGGATAACTTTGGAATGGGAGGAATTCTACAGGTAAAACACAAAATCCAGAAACCAAAAGGAAAATAGGAAAAAAAATTAGGCTAAACAGGAAGCAAAAAATTTTTGTATTAAACATTTTTAGAGGCAACAGATAAATTTTCCAAACATATAACAAAGGATTGATTTCCTTGAGATTATAAATATAAATACAAATAATAAATATATGAAAAGAAGCTTATCTTCACACATAATCAGAGAGTTACAAATTAAAATGAGATACTTAAAAATCTCTTAGAATGTCAAATAGTTAAATGTTTGACAGTATGCAATATTGGTGAGGGTATAAGGGAAGGGGAGTGGTACTCTCATACCATGTTGGGAGTACATGGTATGAGAGTAGTAAATCACTACTGAATTATTGAAAATTAATTTACCACAACTATCAAAATTTAAGATGGGCATACACCTTGATCTTGCAATTCTACCTCTAGGAATTTATTTTATGAGCAAAGATATATATGAACAGGGCTATTCAGGTTTTTATGTGTGGGTGTTTGTTGGGAGATAGTTTTCATTTTGGGGCAATAAACACTCAGGAGTGTGACTGCTGTTCACTTTTTAAAGAAACTGCTAAACTACTTCCCAGAGTGACTGTACCATTTGTCATTCCCACTGGCAAATTAAAAAAATTTTCATTGTGTCATTTCCCAAATTTTGTATTCTCAATGATTTTTTGATCCTAAAAACGTTGTGCTATTTTCCCTACCTTAAAAAAAGCATTCAAAGTCTATAGTTTACGTTAGGGTTCGTCCTTAGTGTTATACATTCTATAGGTTTTGACAAATGTATAATTACATGTGTTCACCACTGTATTGTTCCCTACTGTTTTCATTTTAGCCGTTCTAATAGGTGTGTAGTGGCATCTCGTTTGTGGTTTTAATTTGCATTACCCTAATGGCTAATGATGTTTAGCATCTTCTCATGTGCTTTTTTCATGAAACATCTTTCATGCCTGTTGCCCATTTTCTAACAGGATTTTTCTTTTTTACTGTTCAGTTTTGAGAGTTACAATTAGTCTAAAGCATGAGTGACAAAACTGATACTTAAATTAGTAGCAGAGGTTTCTTTGAACGAAGTGCAGTTGTAGCCAAGTCTTTGGGAGACACAAAAGAATATTTTCCTTTCTTGACATTCCTAGGGATTTGGGGATGGAGTGGAAGGCCACAGGGTATGCTCACTCTGCTGTCTTGCTCCAATCTTCTGTATTAGCTTTTAAAAATAGTGACTATGCTTATTATTCAGTTAAGAGTATGTTTTAAAAATCACAATAAGGAAAACATAGCAATACTTAACCATACTTAATGGAAACTTAGGCATGTGACCTGCTCCTTCAATTATCCAATCCACCTGCTCATGGGGATTGAAGTGTAGTCACAATACCCGGGAGGAAATGATCACAGTTTTTGATTATTTTGTTTTAGTAACAGTCTGTGCTGGGAAAAAGACTAGTCTCAAGGCATTTCTGGCCGAATGTTTATCAGTTAGTCTGGAAACCAGTGTGCAGCAGAATTGCTACTTCCTGCATGATGGCCTTTGTGGTAGGTGGCAGACTTCCCTGAGGCCTCAAAATGGCAGGCTTCCACAGTGTCACTGGCTGACAGCCAGACCCGGCCAGTCTTGGTGTGATTTTAGGGCTAAAGTCATTCCACCTTGTGCAAGAGTTAAAGCCTGCAATAATGAGCTGCAGTTCCTAATGTTGGCCAAAAATACTTTTTATGCCAACTTCAAAGCTACCCTAAAATACATGCATGAATCTTAGGGTCCCAGAGTGCATCTGAAGAGGTGAAGAACATGAGGTATTACAGAGCACACGGATTTTGTAGTCAGATGGATCTGGGTTCAAATCTTGGATCTGTGCCTTGGACGAGTCACTTAACCTCACCGAACTCCAGATACTTTATTTGTAAAATGGGAAACAATCATAGCTATCTCCAAAAAAGATTATAACCATTCACTTTTTCATTGATTCAACATTTATATTTGCCTACCTTGTACGAGATCTTATTCTGGGTGCTAGGGGACACAATATTGAACGTATACCAGCTCTTTGAAGTTTACATGCCAGTAAGGGGAGAAAGGTAGTAACACAGACCAAAAAATAAATAAGAAAATGCCACAATAAAAGTGAAATAGTGATGAAACAGAGTTTCTGCAGTTTCTCTGTGTTCTCTCCTTGGTCCAACCTATCTGGTAAACTGTGTAGAACTTCATTTTTTCACAGGCCCCTTATCTAAGCCAGTGGGCCCTTGGAAAGGGTCACATGACTAACTTCAATGGCCCAATGGTGATGGAAGGACACTTGACTTTGGATGGTGAACATATAATACATTATACAAATAATGTATCATAGAACTGTACACATGAAACCTATATTATTTTATTAACCAATATTACCCTAGTAAATTCAATTAAAAAAATTTTAATAGCCTAATGTGACCTCTCTGGAAATATTTGCATACAGCACATCATGAAATGACATTGCTTCATTCAACGTTTTGTTATAATGTTGATGAGATGCTGTAGGAACTTAACTCTTGTTTATACCAGTCAGACATGATAAAATTGGTTTTGTTTTATGTCACTTCACTTAAAGTTGCAGAAACTATTGATAACGTTAAGCGAGGACTTACTGTATTAGCAGAAGGCCGAGGCCTTAGGTCTTTCTTTTACTTTACTTTGCTGGTGGACTCTGTGTGGCCAGTGGAGGTGGTATTTGGGGGCAAGCAGACACTTACTTGCCCAGCCTATGCCTGAGAATATTCTATTTCTGAATGTCTTTTAAAAGTTATTGCTGGGATCATGATTTAATGAAGCAGAATTTGTGGTTTGCAAGAACCAGCTTTGATCCTGCCCTTCAATAATATAACATGGGTTTGCCAAGAAAGAGTCCAAGGTGATGAATGTTGCTATTTCAAGCCTAAGCCTTCTAGAAACACTGATGTGAGTGTCAGCCTGTGGTCCTCTGGGCCTTTCCAGCCCAGAGCTGGGTTCCCCGATAGGTGGTTAGGCACAAGCTTAAGGTACTGGTAAAAAAAAGAACTCACATACTTATGAAAACAGCTTTCAAAGCCTTATTTAGAATTTTGGCAGAAAAATCTTGGAAGATGGTATTCTAATATCACATTTTATGTCAGTTTTCTGTTATATTGAATGTGAGTTACCGAGGGGTGTGGGCTCTATAATCTTTTGGGATTCCGGGCCTCTAAAGTTCATAATCCGACCCTGTCTCATACCACCCAGAGCCTTCTCCTCACCTCAGTTCTCAGAATTAACACACGAAGTCTCTCACAAATCTGGGGTCCAGACCAGAGGGCGGGAGATGTGATCTATTTCTTACTCTGTGAAATGCCCCTCTGACTGTGCCCTCTTCTGCAGTGCCAGTGGATGAGCCACGCAATTCACACCTCGTCATGCACAATGACCAGGAGTGCGATGGTGACAATGGGTGCCTCTGGCTTTTAGGGCAAATCTGTGGGGACAAGGAGGTCCCCTGGACCACTGGGTGATTTATTTTACATGAGGAAGTTTTTCCCGCAATGCAGAAGTATATTGTTTTTCTGCTTCTGGCCTTGATTCTTACCCCATCTTCTATTGCTCTTATAGGAAACAAAGATAAGGGCCAAGGCCTGGGAACATGAGTGTTTGACTGAAGTTCCACTTGGCCTTCTCAACCCAAGCTGGGTTGCCCCAGTTCCCTGGAGAGGAGACCTGGGAGAGCTGCCAGGGGCACAGTGCCTGCCCATTGGTCTCTGGCCCTGACCACTTTGGCCAATGGGAAGGGACAACTCTGAGGTGGGGACTGCCTGCCCCCATGAGTACCAGGCTGCAGAGGCTGGACCATCTCCTCCTCACTTCCATCCTGACTGCAGTCTGTGGGTCTGATCCCACACCTGAAGGTAAGAGCAATTTGATTACAGTTCGAGGCTGGAGGTGGGGGCAGCTGCCATGCAGTGGGGCCTCTGGCTGGGGTGTGCCACACTCTCCTGTTATAGCAGGTTGGTGATGGATACAGCAAAACTCTAGCCAGGGCAGCTTCCTCAATTCTCTCACAGCTCCAAGAGAAAAGGGGCTGTTCCTCTGGTCAAAATACTTGGGACCATCTTGAATTTTGCTTAGTTCACTAGGTGGCAAGGTGCCTACCCAGAGAAAAACAGTCAGTGAGGTGGGGGGTTGGCCCAGTGATTGAGTTCAATTAAGTAAGAGGAGAAGGGGATCAACCTCTTCTCACAGAAAGAAGCACAGGAAGAGGCAGTGTGGGAAAAGCCTGAGCTCCCACTTCAGACTCAGTTTGAAATCCAGCTCTACCACGTGATTCTACTCAGCAAATATCATTCTATGGGCCAGACACTGGGTGGGGCTCATGAGATACAAAGATGAATGAAACATGGTCATTGCCTATAGATTTGGGGCAATCTGTAGACATGGGAATATCTATGGAGAGGTAGGGATGTCTCACAAGGTAATCGAGAGGTTCAAATGAGACAAAGTGAGCAAAGGATCTGGCATATACTGGGAGCTTACGAAAAATTTTATTTTTAGAAGACATCTTTCTGACAGAAACAACTGGATCTGCCTGGCCTTTGCCCAGCTCAGTTCTGCTTGCCCCAGTGAGCACAGAGTTTGAGGCATCCCGGTTGTTTTCACCTGTAGACGCAGAGGTCAGAGTGGGAGGCGTTTTAGAGATCAGGCCAGTCCTTGTGTCGGAGGATGTGAGTCCCTGGTCTGGGGAGGTTCTGGTTTTCAGATCCAGCCTTGCAAGGGGTACAGCCATCTCACTCCTGGTGACTCCTTTATTAGAGGTAAGGCTGGCTCCTCCTGACAAGGTTGGGGAGCAGGGGAGCCCTTCACACTGGCTGAATATGCCCAAAGGAGCACGAGGGTACCCACTTTGTTGCAGAGGCAGAACAGCAGAAAGGGAGCTCTGCAGCTGCACTGGCAGTCCTTGTGGCTGCCCTCCCTTAGTTCTCGAGAAGTCATAATGAAAGACAGAGGACTTGCATCTTGTCCTTTCTGAGGTTGCTGCAGGGACGAACTTTCCATCTACTCCTGTCAAGCCAGAAGACTAGCAGCCCCACACACTTAGCTGAGGTCAGGAAGTAGAAGCTCTGCAGACAAGAAGCTTTCAATCAAGAATTCCTTCATGTGCAGAGAGACAGATCCTAAAAATGTGCTGGAGGGATGCTCTGCTTTACCTCTTCTTTGAGAATATGAGCGTGTGTGTATGTGTGTGTGTGTGTGTGTGTGTGTGTGTGTGTGTGATCTTTGGGCATTGGGATGCTGACAGCTCTCACAAGATTGAGTTAAAGCTTTCAGGTAATCCTCCTGGGAGCTGAGTTGATTCCTGCTTCTGCCATTGAAATCGCCAGTATTCTACCACTTTTGACCTTTAAAAATGGCAAGTTCCTGTAATTCCAACCGAGAGTTGTATGATTTCAAGCCAGCATCCTGGTCTCTTCGAGTCTCAGATTCTCCTATATAGTGGACAAAACCGCTGGGCTATGGGGAGGATGACATGAAATAAGAATTGAAAGTGCCTCATGCAATTTATACTCCAAAGTACTCTTTGCAATTTCAACGTGTTCTCATGGTCCTCATCTTACATGACCTCATTTAGCCGATTAAGAAGCTGAGTCCAAGAAGCCTTTTTAGAGGCAGTGTACTCTGATAGAAAGCTCATTGGTTCAAAAGCCTGACGGGAATCTCACAGGGATCGTCTCCTTAATCTTTCAGTTTCCTCATTTCTAAAGGTGGTGTTATTTTCACTGCTTCATGGAATTCTTGTAAAGATTAAAGTAAATAATAAATACTACAATAATGTGTAAAACCTTCTCATGTGGGAGCTCGTTTCCTGGAGGATCTAAGAAATGCATTCCTTTCCTTCCCCTTCGCCTCCCATTTATAAAAGCAGGGCAGAGGTGAAACGGTTTCCCTTCTGTCTCCCAGGGACTTGGTGAACTGTGCTTTAATGCCCTTTCCTGCTGGAAGAGTTGGCACTGGGTGACTTCTTTTCCCCATACTGCTCTGTCCCCTGCCAGTCCCGAAGGAGACCTCCTCCTTGTATTTCACAAGATTCTGCTGTTGTTACTGAAACTCCAGCAGGTCAAAGTGGAATTTCTCATATATTTTAACATATGAAAATAAGAGCTCATAATATGGCCCCTGAGGAGCCAGAGGACATCGCGATCATCCCTTTGTGTAACTTTAAAAGCGAACAGATCCTGTGTGTGGTGTGCCACGAACACCAGTGCAGGAGAAAGAACTCAGCCTTCAAATTTCAAACGGCACCTCTGCACGCTTTCACTTGTTATCCTTGGGCAGGAGTCACCGAACTTCTCTGGTTCTCAGATTCCTCTTGTGGGAATTGAATCCTGCCTTCTGGAGCTGTGGGGATGAGATGAGATTAAAGAGGTGGACTATATAGGTGGCCCATAAATGCATGTAGGTGTTTGCTTCCCTGCTCTTCACTTACATATGTGGAACACTTTATAAATTTAGAAAATAATTTTTTATACTTTTAGTCAATTGGTTTGTACAGTAATAATGTGAAATAAACTACATAAAGATCAGTATCATTAATAATCACTTTTTCAGGCAAAGAGCATGATGCCCGAGAGGTGGGGTGGTAAGTTGCCCAGTGAGTGAATGCTGGAGCCTAGACTAGGAGCCAGGTCACTTGCACCATGGTCTGGAGGTTTGTTCATGCTGTTGCCTCTGTCCCCTCCTGTGCAGTGGACGAGGAAAAGGTGGCTGTATGACCCTGATGCTGTTTTCCTCCTCTGGACTATGCCTAAGAGTCCATTATTGGTTCGGAAGACCAGAATTTGATTTCCAGCTCCTCCATGTGTAGTTCTGGGATCTCAGACAAGTCACTTAACCTCCTTGAAGCTCACTCTCCTCATCTCTAAAATGGATATAACCAGAGCTAACATTTATTCAACACTGACATGTGCGAGACACTGTTCTAAGTACATTATATGGGTTATGCCACATAATCCTCCAACTAGTAAGGGCCAAAGCATGTTACAAGTAAGAACAAGTCATTTCCACCCAAGCACTGAGATAGGGAGCATACGCTCCCTATGTCTGCTTCATGCTGTTTCTCAAAATGGGTGTGAGAATTAAGTGAGCTATTAAATGAGGTAAAGACTTTCCGCAAAACAAAAAATTGTAAGTGAAACTTGGCATTGAGCTTCACAATCCATGTAAAAGGTTTCTCTTTTTTTGACAGCTTATTGTACTTTAATGTATAACACACAGGTATAAGACAACTGTATTTTATAGCATTATAAAAAAGAGATCAGTCATCAAGGGATCCTGAGTGAATAGCATCTTCACAACTTCCATGCTTATCATATTTGCTTTCTCTATGTAATTTAATAAAATCACCAATTTGAAGAATGGTAATTGCAGCCTCTATTGCAAATTTCAAGCCCTTAATTTTAACTATGGTTGGTTCAAACAACCCTGCTTGTTTGTTGTCTTGAGGTTTACCATTGACCAGATCAAGACCAACCCATTTTAGGTTTTTATGTTCTGGGTTAACTTAAGCCTCATTATGAAAAGCTCTTAACTTTGCAGCCAGATCAGGGGAGCCTTGGGCAGCATTAACTACCAGTGTCCTAGAAATAACAAGAGATTATGCAAACTTGTAATAGCAAGCTGTTCCCGAGACCCCACGCTGGTTGTGTAGTCTTTGAGGTATATGGAAAGGGCTACTTCTACAGCACCCCAACCTGGAACCACAGATTTTGACTTCAAAACTCTCTTCCCCACACAAAAAAAGCATCATGTAAAGAGCATTCCATCTTATCACACATGAAATCATTTGCCCCACATAAGGTAACTGATGTAGATGTAATGAGCCTTAGTGCTATTAAATAAATAAAGTGACATTCTTAAATCAATATTTTATAAAGTAAGGCTACACAGAAATTCATTGTGAGCACTCTGATTAGATTCTGCTTACATAAGGACACTTGGGCATGGGAGCAATGTCTGGACTATGCATGCAGAAGAGATGAAATGGTTATTCCATCTCAATTTACAATGGCCCAATGTTACTTTAGTCTATCCGTATAACTGCTCATATCATTGAAAAGACTATAGCAGCAAATAAATGGAAAGCAAAAGGTTTCTTTATGCCTTGACTGGTGCGGCTCAGTTGGTTGTGTGTCATCCCGCAAACCAAAAGGTAGCCGGCTTGCTTCCCAGTCAGGGCACATGCCTGGGTTTCAGGTTTGGTCCCCAGTTCAGGGTGCATGCAAGAAGCAGCAAATCGGTGTTTCTCTCTCACATCAATGTTTCTCTCCTTCTCTTTCTCCCTTCCTTCCCTTCTCTCTAGAATCAATATAAGAAAAAAAGTTTCTTAAAGGTTTCTTTATATGCACAATTTAGTCTTATGTCACACAATTTCATTTAATAATTTTTCCCCTATTGAAACAGAAGTTTTGGAAAGTCTAAGTGTAACAAGTATTATATCTAAACAAAGACTATAGATCATTTTAGAATAGTTTTTTGAAACCTAGGCACCTCTGCACTGACTGTCAATTGTTATCAATTGCTAATTTTTCCATCCAGAACTAGGTTAGAAGACAATCTTGTTCTCCAGTCTGTTCTTAGCTTCAGAGACTTCCTAGTATTATGTACCCATCATCCCCTCCCGCTTCTTTTAGTACCTCCACCCGATGCCACTGTCAGGGAACTCCGCTGTCCCTACTAGTGGAAAAATCTGTCCATCACACTGAAGTGTTGAGACAGAATGCCATCTCTTGAGCTGTGAGGATGTACTCCCTTCAACAGTTTTGGGGTAAGCCCTGCATTGCCTATGCTCTTTGGGGCCTGCCGTAGCTGCCTCCACCAGTTCTCATATTCTGGATTCTCTCTCATGTTTGTCTGTGGGGGAAAAACACAGCCTCATAGATTCTGCCTTCCTCATTTCTGGAGAAAACAAGCACAGAGCCTCCCAGAGGTCTTGTCGGGAGTTTTAGTGCTGACCCCATAACAAGAAAGAATGGAAGTGACAAATGGTGAGAAAGTTTAAAGACATATGAAGTCTTTAAAGTCTCAGAACAAGTATTCTTCCAAAATACAAAAGGGCCTGGCTGGTGTGGCTCAGTGGATGGAGTGATGGACTGCAAACCAAAGGGTCTCTGGTTCGATCCCTAGTCAGGGCACATGCCTGGATTGCGGGCTAGGTCCCTGGTGGGGGGTGCACTAGAGGCAACCACACGTTGATATTTCTCTCCCTCTTTCTCTCCCTCCTTTTCCCTCTCTAAAAATAAATAAAAATAAAATCTTTTTTTTAATTGAGAAAAGGGTTTGGTTGGTCTCTCCTCCTTGGCTTCTCATTCAACTCACCTCTTTCTTCTCTTGGGACAATTCAAGCCTAAGTTGTCTCATTTTGTTCCTAGCAGCTACTGAAAACACCCTCCTGAGTCCTCTACATCCAGTAGAGGGCGACAAAGGTACACGTAGAGGGTAAGAGTGAGCCTTGCCTGGAGACTCATCACCACCAAGGGGCAGCATCTGTGCCTGTCAGCACCTGTTGCTGTGTTGCCTCTGTTTATGTCCTCCTCTCCAACTGCCCATCTTCTCAATTCTCGCTCTACTTATAAGATTATATTTGAACTTGATGTTTGATAAGTGATGCATCAGATCACTAGAGAGGATTAATTTAAAGATGCCTTTAGCCCTAGCTGCATGGTTCAGTGGGTTGGAGTCACCAAAAAGTTTGCTGGGTCGATTCCTGGTTAGGATATGTATGGGAGGTGGCTGATTGATGTTTCCTTCTCTCTTCCTCTCTCTCTCTCTCAAATCAATAAACATCCTTGGGAATAATCATAGCATGTGTAACAAAGGCCTGCTATAAAGAATAAAGAACTCATACAAATTAATTCAAAAAGCACATTGTGTCTCTAATTACATAAGTGACAAAAATACTAACAGGTAACATGAATAAAGAAATTAAATTAGAATAGAAAATTAAATTAGAAAACAGACGTTTAATAAAATGCACAGCTTACTAATGATCAAAGTAGTGAGGACCATGTCTTTTGTTCACTCAACTATCAACAACAAAAAATGTTTTTAGTGATAATATCCAAAGCTGGTGATAGTAGTTAAAATAGGCTCTTTTATACATATACTGACATGCTACCGGGTTAAAATATAACAAACTAGAGTTTGGGAAAATGCATCAAGAGCCTTGAAAACGTTCATAGTAATTTTACTTCTGGAAATATGCCATAACAGAATAAGAATTTGGGGATAAACTATATGCCTGAGGATATTTGTTACAGATTTTAAAATAATATTTTAAAATGGAAATGAGCCAAAAGTTCAACAAAATGGAAATGGTTACATATTTTTTTGGTGTATCCATTTGATGGACCAGCACACACACATTTAAAGTGATGATTGTGAAAACTAGAAAAAGAAAAGGCAAAATAGGGGAATGAAATATCTATGTAAAGTATGTTTGCACTGTTTAAAAATAAACAGAAAAATTCTTGGGATTGAGGATTGTTTTGTTTTCCATAGCATCCACATATGTTTATATTACTAGTTTTAATGAATACACACACGTGTGTGTGTGTATATATGTATATATGTGTGTGCATACATATATATATGAAAGATGAGTATACATGTGAAACACGAGGTGGTTTTGTCACATAGAACCCCAGGCAATGGGGCTTAGGAGTGGATTCCAGACACCATGCACATCTTTGGAGGTAAGATCACTCATCAGGGTCTTTCCTGCATCCCTCACAGAGGAGCTGTCTCCTGAAGCCAACCCAATTCTGGAGAATTCATGTAATCTATGAGAGATAAGCAAACTGATGGAAAATAGTGAGTGTTTACAGTAAATAAAATACATATGGACTGTGTTTTGTTTAGAATCAGGTTCTTGGGATTAACCACCTTTCAAACTCGACAAAGGGTCTTATTGATGCCTGTGGTCCAGAGTCCTAGGACTTGTTTCCCTCTCTTTGGAGCCTTCAATGACCTGGCGTACTTTAGGGGTAGAGAGACTAAGACTCTGGCAATCAGATGTGGGGGATGAGATCACCCCGATACCAGAGGCAGAAGCTAGGAGGGTACCAGAGTCCCTGGGCATGCAAAGGACAATCTTCCGGGGTGGGGGGTGCTATGGAGGAATGATTCTGAAACAGGAGGCCATTGGCCACCTGTGCTGCTTGAGCTTTTTGCTTGGGCTCCCATCATACATATTTCAAATATATTCCACCCTCTGTCCCTCTTTTCCTCTTCTTTTCTCCTTCCTTTTCTTTCTCCTTCCCTTCCCCCACACTTGTGGTTTAATTGGGGAAATGGGCGAACTAATCAGGAATTACAGTACAGTGCAAGAAGTGCAGTGCTGGAGATAAGCGAGCGCACTGGGGAGTGCAGAGGAGAAACAGCCAACCCAGCTGGGGTAGAGAGAACGGGGAGGTGTTCCTGTGTCTTAAAGGCTGCGCAGGGATCAGGCACGTGAAGAGGTGCAGCTAAGGGTGGCCCAGGCAAATGGTTAGTGGATATTCTCCAGAACAATGTGTCTCTGGTTGTCTGACTAACCCAAGGCAAGGCCGTGTGTGTGCGCACGTTGTGCATGCATGTGCGCATGAGTGTGTGTGCAAGCATGTGTGTGCATGCGAGTGCAGGCATGTGTAGGTGCATGTGCGTAATATATCAAATGGCCTAATATCACCCAGGAGAAAGGGGGGAGGAAAAAGGGGTATGGGAGAAAAAGGAAGAAGAACAGGTGTAAAAAATAAAGGAAAGGAAAGTGAAGAAGAAAATGAAAGGAGCCAAGAGAGAAGAGTTGGTTTGACTTGAATGGAATGATCTGAGTCAACATTCTGGGAGAACTCAAGGGAAAGATTCCTTGACAAGGTGACTCTTGGAGCATTCCCTGTGCCTGGGCCTGCGCTCAGACATGAGGAGATTGGTGGAGTGGTGTTGTGCCATCACTGAACTCACAAGCCTGTTGAGGAAAGGAGATTGCACACAAGGAATATGCTAAATATTGCAAATGGCAGGCAGAAAGAGGTTGAGGTGAGTTGAAATAGGAAAATCTTCCTGGAAGAGGTGAGGAATTGGAAGAGCAGGTCTCAGAAATGAACCTGGCTGAGATGGTGAGAGTCTGGCGTAGGTCCTAATGCATGTGCTGTGTGGGGTCTGTTCTTTCATGTCTGACCTGATTCCAGGCCTCAGGATGCTGTTGCTACAAGCTGTGCTACTGCTGTTAGTCCTGCCCAGTCACGGTCAGGATACCACCACCAAAGAGTCTGGAGACCTGCCTGCCCCGCCCAGCGGGGTCTGCAGTGGTTGGATGGCGGGCATCCCAGGGCATCCCGGACACAATGGGACCCCAGGCCGTGATGGCAGAGATGGCACCCCTGGCGAGAAGGGTGAGAAAGGAGATGAAGGTAAGAACAAGTTTTGGGCTTTCTCCATCAGACTTTTCCTGGGTAGAGGAGGGCTCCTAGTACGATACAAGGGTATTAGTTATTGACTAAGGCTTAGGCACAAGGATGAAGTAAAGTTTCTTTATGTGACTCATAAGCAATGTAAAGTCAATTTTGGTTGGCTTTCCAGTGGTAAAAATAGGTGGTACCTGTAAAAACAAGTATCCTCGATGCTGCTCTAGCCACACCTCCTTCCCTGTCCCCTTTTCCACTCCCACCTTCATCCATCCATCTCTATTCCCAGCGAGTTCATATTCCTATTTCTATTCATTTCTCCTTAATTCCCACTCCATCCATACCTGGATGGAGTGGGAATTAAGGAGAAATGAATAGATATTTAACCACACGTCATGTACACCTCCTGCAGGTCACAGTCCTGCTCCTGGAAAACTCCTCATCTTGCTAAGAAGATAAGTCTAGTACACAAGACTCTTGTGAGAGATTACTGTAAGGAAGTCTGCTCAAAATATGCCAAATTGAATGTGGACAAATGCCAAAGTATGGAACACAGAAATAAATGTCCTCAGTGCACACTTGGATTAACAATGAAGGCTTTAAGAAGGAGGAAAGGTTTAAGCTAGGTCTTGAAAGATAAGTGGACAGAATAAAGGAGGGAGGGTATCCTACACAAATGGGATAGAAGACAAAAGGTATGGTTGGTTGAGCCAGCACATAAGGATTTGACAGGTGGAGGATCGATGATGCAGACTTGTAGGACGTAGGGTTGGAAAGAGTTTACGGGAGTCTGCTGGGGTGATGTGGAAATAGGAGGTATAACTAACTCCCCTTTGGGAATGCCCTCTGGTTCTTTGCTCTGTAAGTGAAGCAGGTTGTGCGTATGGGCTATCGGGACAGTGTTTTAGTTGGAATCAACTTAGGTAGGAGTTCTATTTCTTGTGGTCACTGAGGTCTTCTCATTCTTTAGGTCTTGTTGGTCCTAAGGGTGACCCTGGTAAAACTGGAGTGACTGGGTTTGAAGGTCCACGAGGCTTTCCAGGAGTCCAAGGCAGGAAAGGAGAACCTGGAGAAAGTGCTTATGTCTACCGCTCAGCATTCAGTGTAGGATTGGAGACTCGAGTCACCGTCCCCAGTGTTCCCATTCGCTTTACCAAAATCTTCTACAATCAACAAAACCACTATGATGGCACCACTGGCAAATTCCACTGCAACATTCCTGGGCTCTACTACTTCTCCTACCACATTACCGTCTACCTGAAGGATGTGAAGGTCAGCCTCTACAAGAACGATAAAGCTGTGCTCTTTACCTTTGACCAATACCAGGACAAGGACTTGGACCAAGCCTCCAGCTCTGTGCTCCTGCATCTGGAGATGGGTGACCAAGTCTGGCTGCAGGTATATGGGGAAGGAGAGCATAATGGGCTCTATGCAGATAATGTCAATGACTCCACCTTCACAGGCTTCCTTCTCTACCACGACACCAACTGATGACGACTCGGCCAGAGACTCCCCTGGGCCAAACAACCCAGAAGCCAAAGAACAGTCCACAGGTTTTCAGTTTGGTTAGGAGGCTGATGTTATTATTTAGTCAGAGAGTTCTGAACATTATTCATGTATTTACTCATTCATTCATCAAGTACTTAAAAAAAATCATATACTATATTCTCAGTCCTAAAGAAGATGTGTTGTTCCCTTTCCTCCAGGATCTGGTATGTAGTGGCAATAAAAGGATAATAGCATGTACAGGAGAGCTTCACATACATGACAAGATAACTGACTATAGGAAAGCATTTGACAGTGCTGTTCCGTGTCCACTCTTTCTCCTCATGTTCATGCCAGTCCTGTGAGGCACACAGAAAAGATCTTACTCTCCTCTTTTTACACTTGGGGTCCCGGGGCTTAGAGAGTTAGGTGAATGCCTATGGTCACTATTAAGTAGTGGAACTAGGAGTCACACTCAGGGCCATGGAACTTTTCCATTACACAGTGTCCTGTTTTAGGAATACTTGGTCTCTTTGGGACGTCATTTGGGGGTGTCGTCTCTCATCCATCTCACCTGAGGGCCTCTGAATTGTACTTCATCATGAGTTAAGTGTTTTCCCAGTAGAGTTCCCTCAGGGCAGGTGGTTCTATGACCAGGTCCCATTTCCGTTGGACCACTAAGTGGCCCCTTCACCTCTCTTTCCTCATGCTCTTCTCTCTAACCCAGAAAGCTCCCTTCAGTTTCCACATGTTGAAATCCTCCCTGTTCCTCAAAGCCACCTGGTCAGGAAGCTTCTCTGAAAGTTCTGCAAACCTTCCTCACATACTGCGCCCACGTGCTTCTTCAGGTGTTGTTCTGAATGAGAACCGTGGGCATGGGCGTCATCTTCCCCAAGGCCAAAGACAACTTCCAGCAGGACCATGTTTCCTCCATATCTGAGTGCCCTGCAGACCCTTGATCAATGCCTCACGAAGACCAATCTCCTGAACTCACATCTACCCAGAACTAACTCCATTTCAGTCTCTTCCTGTTGTATAACTGACCTTTATCTACAAAAACACTGTTATTTTAGAAAGCCCCCGAGTTAAGCACTTAATCCTTGTTCTACTGTACAGTTTGAATAATTTTCACTGAGGTTAGGAATGATTGTGCTTTTTAGAACACTTGAAGGATTTTTCCTCAAGGAGGTAGCTTGAGCCTGCAGCACAAAATCCACAAAGGAATTTGCAAACCATTCTTATCTTGAGTACCAGCCGAGCCTGGGGAGACGGGGGCTTTCTGAATCTATTCTTGTTGTTTAAGAATTATCAACAAAAAAAAAAGGAAAGAAAATAATAACGGCCTGATATGATACGATAATCAGTTGCTTGATTGTGGTGATTATTTCACAATGTACATCTATATCAAGTCAGTAAAATTGTATACCTTAAATATAAAATATATATCATTGTAATTGCAAAATATTCCTTAAAGAGGAAAAAAGAATTACGAGTAGTTGATAGGGGTAAGCGTCCTCTCAGGAGACAATAACTTGACTAATGCTCTTCAAATGGTTCAGCAAAAGCAGAGGTAACAGCATTCTGTATAAATATAGAAATGGAAAACCTATTTTTTTGCCTACAGTTTTAAATTTTGAATGATTCCCTTTTATATATGCATTGCTATTCATTGATTATTATTTTACATATAAAACTTTGTCTTTTAAAATGATTTTGTATTATTATTTTCTACAAGTAAAGCTACTGTCCAGCATTAAAAGCAGAAGCACTCACATCACATGGCTTTTGTTTTCAGTTTTGGAGAAAGACTTGGGGTTTAGGGAGGGATGAAGAGTAAACCTTGTGTTGGCCAGGCCTCTATGACAGGACACCCAACTCAAACTAACAAACAAAACACACTTTTCCCTGCATAATAGAAAATACCAGAGCTGATCCATCAACCAGAGGCTCAGATAATATCATTTAAAGACCCTTTTCCGTCTGCCCTTCCACTCTGCCATCAACAGTAGGTCACACTCAGGCTCTACACAATATAGTTCTAGGCTGTTCTTCATGACGTCAGAAAGACAGTAGCCTGCCAGCTGTCATACCCTCTCACCACATCGTCTAGCCAAAAGGACATTCTCTTTTCTGGTAGTTCTTAAGAGGAGAGAAGAGTGTTTTCTCTACTGGAAGCCCCAGCATGTATTTCCTTGCGTCTCATTGGCTCTGGCTGAGTCGTATCCCCATCTCTGACCAATCGCCTCAGTCAGGAGGATAAGCTGTACTAATTGATTTAAGTTGACCATGGCTCAATCCCGGGAAGGCGTATTTTCCCTAAAGCAAAATCTGGATACAGTTACCAGAAGTGGGAGAAAAGAGGATGAATGTAAAAACATTTGTTCACGACAAACTGTCAATGTTATGTTTGCGTTTTCTCAGGTTTCTCAGAGAGATTGCTATTGATTTTCTCTAAAATTTCATCAAATAGCTAACGTGTGACCATGCTCAGAGTTCTGCAGCTGGCTAGGGCGGGATCCTCACAGCATCAAACACGATGTCACACTCACTCCGAGCTCTCTGGGGGAGGATCATTTCTTTGTGGAAACAGAGAGGGTCTGTCCATAGCACCTCCTGGGACACTGGGGCCCAGAGGTTTGGATTAATGGTCCCATGATGTTCAGGTGTAACTGTGGACTTTTCTATTTCTCTTCCATTCTGTCAGCTTTTGTTTCCTGTGTTTGGAACTGTCTGTCCTGTTAGGTACATACACACTTAGTATCGCATCTTCTTGGTGAATTGACCCTTTGTCATCATAAAATGTCTGTCTTTATCTCTGGTAGTTTTCCCTGTTCTGAAGTCTACCTTGTCTGAAATTAATATAGGCGGTCTAGCTTTCTTGATTATTTGCACAGCGTGTGTTTTTTCCATCATGTTACTTTTTCAAAAATAGTTAATCTTTATTGTATTTTTTTCCATTACCAATCAGTTCCTTTATGCCCCTCTCACCCCAGCAATCACCACACTGTTGTCCATATCCACCATCATGTTACTTTAGATCTATCTATATTATGATATTTAAAACACATTTTCTGCCCTGGCTGGTGTGGCTCGGTGGATGGAGTGCTGACCTGCGAACCAAAGAGTCACCGGCTTGATACCCAGTCAGGGCACATGCTTGGGTTGCAGGCCAGGTCCCTAGTAGGGGACGTGTGAGAGGCAACCACACATTGATGTTTCTCTTCCTCTCTTTCTCCCTCCCTTCCCCTCTCTAAAAATAAATAAATAAAGTCTTTAAAAAACACATTTTCTTATAGACTGCATGTGATTGTGTCTTGTTTTTTATCCAGTCTGAAAGTCTTTTTCTTTTAATTAGTGCTCAGACGGTTTATATTTAATATAATTGTCGCTCTGGTTGGATTTAAACCTATTGTTTTATTTGTTTTCCATATAGCCCCAGGTGTTTCATTCTTTTTACTGACTTCTTTTAGATTATTTTAATATTTCACAGTATTTCATCTTGATTTATTTGTTAGCTTTTTGACTGCATATCTTTTATGTATGTTTTAGTAGTTGCTCTAAGGATAAGGTATATACCTAACTTTTCACAGTACACATAGAACTAATATTTTACCACTTTAAGTGAAATATAGATGCCTACAACCACATAGGTTCTTCATTCTCTTCCTTTTATGCTATGGTTGTCATTTACATTACATCTAGATACATTGGAACATTACAAACAATGTTTTAATTTTGTCTTTCAACAGTCATATATACTTTAAAGAATTTAAGAAGAAAAAAATACTCTTTATCCAAATATTCATCATTTTTCTTGTTCTTTCTTCATTCCTTAAGTTCTATATTTTCCTCTGGTATAATTTCCCCTCATCCAGAAAATCTTTCTTTAGCATTTATTTCTTTTAAAAAATTTTGCTGGTGATACATTCTCTTTGTTTCCTTCCATCTCAGAAAGTTTTTATTTTGTCTGTATTTCTGAAGGATATTTTTGCTGGATATAGAATTCTGGCAGTTCTTTCCTTTCAGTTATTTATTTATTCTCCTGCATTTTGAAGATATTATTTCACTGTCTTCTGGGTGCCATGGTTTCTGATAAGAAATCTGCAGGCATAGTTTCCTTTATGTGTAATTTATTTTTCTTCCAGCTGCTTTAAGATGTTTTCTTTACCTTTGGTTTTCAACAGTTTGATTATGATCTGTCTGGGTATAATTTTTTTTAGCTTAACCTGATTGGGATTTATTGAGTTTCTTGAATCTGTAAACATATATCTTCTACCAAATTTGGAAAGTTTTCTGACATTCTTCAAATATATTTCTGAATCAATCTGTTTCTTTTCTTCTCTGGAGAGTCCAATGATATGAATGTATGACTGTTAAATTGACAAGCCCCTAAGGTTTTGTTAGTTTTTCTCAATCTTTTTCTTTCCGTTCTTTTTCTTATGTAATTTCTATTGATCTATCTTGAAGTTATCTTTCCTCTGTCATCTCCATTCTTCTGAGGAGCTCATCTGGTGAACTGTTAACTTCAGATATTTTATCTTACAGTTTAAAAATTGCCATTTAACTCCTACTTTAAAACTTATTTTACTCTGCTGAGAACTTTATCCTTCCATTTATTTCAAGAATATTCATCATTACCTCCTGGTTGTAATAGATGTTTTAAAGTTTGTGTCTGGCAATCCCAACTGGAGTAATACTGAGGTTGGCATCTGTTAATTTTCTCTTCTCCTGCACGTTGGTCAGACTTTCCCCGTTCTTTGTGCATTAAGTAATTCTGGATAGTATCCAGAATACTTTGAACATTATGTTATGAGATTCCAGTTTCTGTTAAAATCCTCTGCAGAATGTTGAATTTCTTGTTTGCTTGTGTTAGCAGGTATTAATTGGCTTAGGTTTAGAGTACAAGTTGTATCTCACCTTCTGTGATTCTAATGTTGATTCAGTTTTCAAGCACTTGTTATGCTATTTGCATCTGTCACACGTGCCACTCAGAGTTCAGCCTGGGACTTTATGTAGGGTCCCAACCAGAGCTAAAAGATGTCCTTTCCTCTCTGACATTTCCCTCTATTCTCCACCCCCTAGGGGACCTCCCTTTCCTGGTTCTTATGGCTAAAAAGCTAGGGTTCTCTCTGAGTTTTAGTTTCCTGCACTATTCGTCTGTTCTGTGTGAAAGGGGCTGCGTTTGGGAATAAGGCAGCAAGAAAAAAGCAAGAGAAAAAGTGGCAGAGAGTAGCTCACATTCTTTGAACAGCACAGCCTGCTTTCCGTAGAGAGATGGATTTTCTTTGGGAATTTTAGATCCCATGGTGCCTCTGCTGTTATGACAATGCAGCCTAGTGGCTGGGCTGGTCTCAGGGCAGAGCTCGGAGAGGAAAGAGAAAACAAAGCGTGTAGAATAGTATCTGTGGTTTCTCTTGCACTCTCTGTTGTGCAGGGGTTGCTTTTTCCTGATATTCTGGTCACCAAGAGGTGATTTCTTTTGGTATTTTTTTGATAGTGCCTTATAGACCATTCCAGGTCAGATCCATGAGATAAAAAAGAAGAAAAAGTCCATAAAACTCACTCAGGCTGTGTGTTGTTAATCAAGTTTTGACTTTAGCCCTCAATCCACCTGGTATTGTTTACTTTTCAGATGTTTTGTGTACTTGGCATGGGGTTTTTTGCATTTTATCCAGTTTTTGGTTGTAGTAACTTGAAAAGGTAGACTACAGTTGACTTAATTTATCTTGGCTGGAAGCGAACATCCTATGTCCCATAAGACTCCCAGAGGGGGAAAAAAAGAGGAGGGATTAAGGAACAGCAGGAGTCACAAGAAGGCATAAAATGTACCCTGAAATTGATGGAAATCAAAGAAAATAAGTCCAAAAATGGGATCCCATTGTTGCAGAGCCAAAACTCCTTGACTAAGGGAGGCTGGGGCCAGGTAAGACCTTACTCGTTACTTCAGCCTTTGATTTTTCCTGTGCCTGGAAGAAATGATAGAAATATATCACATACTGTGCAAAGACTAAAGCAATAGGCATGGCCACACACAGAGGGATCAAAGTGGAAATATTTATCTCCAAATTCAGAGAGATGGGGGGTGAGGCAGAGAGGAGAGAGGGGAGAGACAGACAGACAGACAGACAGACACGCAAAGAGAGAGAATGAACTTTGGTTCCAAGAAGCTTTGCACTGTTTTGTTCCAGTCCTTAACACTCAGCTGTACTCCTGCCCATGGGTCTCATAAGACATCAGTTCCTAGATTTTTGTACCATTTCCACATTTTTTTCTTTTTCCAATTGGTGCTGAGCCTTCATATCTGAAGAAAGTGGAGGTGTGCAAAGGGGATGGACATTGGGGAGCCTGCCCCACCCCAAACGAGCAGCCACTCTTCAGTCCAACTCAATGATAGCTGCTATTGTGGAGTCCTATCAGATTTCAAGAGAAATCAGAAATGTGGATTTTTTTGTGAAATCTCCTGATTACATGTTAATAATGCATGTAGGAATTTCTGAATGTTGTAAGGACTAAATGTTTTGTGCCCTCTAAGAGCAGCTGTCAAGGATGAGAGCCTCAATACAGGCCAACCCAGCTAACCCCCTCAGAGCTTCCTTTCCCATTACAGATCCCAGCACCTAGCACTTCCCATAGGCATGTTCCTTTCCCACGTCCCAATATCTAGCTATTCCGTCAACTTTGACAGACAAAAACATTGAAAATGAAGACACTTGTCATTCTGAAATTGGAGTGCATGTATAAAAACAAACCTCTTTTGCTGTTGGGAAGTCCTTTCCATTTTTTTTTTTTACTAAAGATTGAACTACTTTACTTTAACCTTTAGTAAAAATTTATAAAATTTTATAACATTAGAATTAACAAAGAAAACCAGATTTTACTGGTCATCAGCATGAGCAAATATTGACTCACTTAGTGGTGAGCCGACTGCTTCATTTGTTTTCATTTTAGAAAGTGCTGTTTGCTTTGGTTCAAGAAAATGCTGAACTTTACTTTCTCAAATTTTCCAAAGTAAAACTTTAGTAAATAATGTTCCGCCACGTCATCAAGCATTTTGATTTTTCTCTTCTCGCCTACTGTTTCCTGTCTTCCAATTTCACCCTGGCCTTGGGCCTTTTGGTAAGAGTAACTTGACGAAGAATATCCTCCTCACTTCACAAAATAATAGCATTTCCACTTTTAACTTAAGCTGCCTTGAGTTGATTTCTATTACTCACATCTAAAGAATACAAGGGGTAAGGAATTAGTCTGTGGCTGTGCCCAGCAGCCAGGCTGAGGTCTAGTTACAGAGAATACTTGGTAATGGGGTAATGAAATTAAGTCGTTAGACCCTATGAAATCAAACCTAGAATTCTAGTTTCATTTCTGTTTGTTTGATTAGCAACTAACCTCCTAGCTTGGAAATTTCTTGGGGGCAGCATTTTTTCATTTTTGAATTCTTTATAGAGGTCATTCATTCAGGAAATGTTTATTATCTGTTATGTGCCAGGTATATAATAATTACAAATAATAATAATTGTGCGCTGGCCAGGTGGCTCAGTTAGTTGGAGTATCATACCATATACAACAAGTTTGCGGGTTAGATTCCCAAGCAGGGCACATATCTAGGTTGCCAGTTCAAGTCTCATTTGTGGCACATACGGGAAGCAACTGATAGAAGTTTGTCTCTCACATTGGTATTTCTCTCTCTTCTCTTTCTCTCTCCCCACCATCCTCTCTCTCTAAAATCAGTGAATATATACTCAGGTGAGGATTAAAAAAATATAGCACTAATAATATAAACCATCCTTTTGAAGTACTTGCTTAGAATGTATTCTTTTATTTAATCTGTATGACACCCTATAAATTAAATATTACAGACCCTATTGTCAGGTAAGAAACTGGTGCTTAGAGAAGCTAAGCTGTGGCCCAAAGCCACAACTAATAAGTTGTAGAGCAAGGATTCATACTCAGATGTGCCTGACTCCAAAGCTCATGCTTATGTAAAGAACGAACCCCAATGTCACTGACCTTTTCTTTTTCTGAGTATCAAGACATTTGGGGGGTAGGTATTTATACAACCTGTAGCCCTAATGCAATCCTGTAAACACTAGTAGCGGGAAAACTTGCCTTTGTAAAATGAGTCATTAAATTTGCCACATGCGGGAAACCTGGTTGTTAAAAGGAAATATGATGAAATGTCTCACTCATCATTCATGTGAATACGCTCCTGGGCAGGCACTGAGGTTCTTTGTCAGTGTAATGTAAGAAATAAAAGGAACTTGCAAAGTAGCTTATTTGTGTTAGCTGAAAGATGTTGAGTCAATGTGCAGCCACTTCTTATTAGATTATTTTATGAATTAGAAATTGAAAGATAGTTATAAAATAGTCATAGGGATATAAAGCACAGCATACAATAACTATGTGTGGTGCCAGGTAGGCACAGGAAATACTGGGAGGAACACTTTGTAAAGTGTATGACTATCTAATCGTTATGCATACCTGAAACTAATACAAATAGTATTGAATGTAAATTGTAGTTGAAAAATAAAATAAAACAAATCAGAATAACAACAAAAACAAATTGAATGCTATTTCCTTAACATGGTAAAGATTGACACATTCTAAAAATGTTGAGGGTAGTAATATATAGTGAAACACAAAACATGTCCTTGTTAAAAATAAGTACGAAACAACTACAATTGTTTTCACCATTCTTAATGCTTTGGGACTTCTGTTGCTTTATCTTCTAATCTCCGAGCTCACTCTATTTTATTCATGGTCTTATAGTCTTCTGGAGAGCAGGCACTCATGGAAAGGATTTTTAAAAAATTTTTGCCTGGTTTATATTTTTTCTCTTGGACTGAGTTCCTGGCTGCTCTTTGGCATGTTGTAACTGTTTCTCTTTTTGTTTTTCTGTAGCACACTGGACTGATTCTAGCTTGCTTGTGCTCAGTGTGAGCAGCTCTTCTTAGACCTTCAGTTCTCCGAGACAGTGAGGATCAATTCTCCATGACTTCCACCCCTGGTACTCGCATGTCTCACTTCCAGGTGACAAGGTAGAGCTAAATTTCTGCTTCTATCCATTCTTCTGAGACTGAGGGCAGAAAAAAGTGGGAGCAGACTTTGTTGCATCATTTGGGCTTTACTCTCTCTTCCAAAATAATAGTAAATATGCAGTACCAGGAATTAATTCATCATGTTAGTCATGCATCTTGCTTTCATGATGGAATGCCCCAGATTCCTGGGGCTTTTCCTGTGTCTACTCATCTTGAGATTGAGGCGTGATGAGTATTTCCTTAGGCTGTTTACTAATCTCTTGAGTCTGTTCTTCCCAGATTGGGAAGTATTTGTAAGAATGATACAGATAGACCGTCTATTCAGACCACTGGCTGAGGGTGGGAAACAGGAGAGGTCGCTTGGGAGATCATGAATGGCCCAGGGCCACTCTAGGCAGGTCCAGGTCCTGCCAACTGGGGCCATATTGCCTGGGGTAAATAAGTACGTGCTGGAGAAAGCCCTCTTGACCCCTTCTGGTACCAGATTGGGGGTGGGACCAGGGGAAGGCAGGCACATGCACAACAGAAGTTAAAATGGCAGCAGGGGAAGGCACTGGTCAGTCTAGCCAGGAGAAGTAGGGGATTGGGTGGGAGGTAGACCCACCCAAAGCACAAGAGGGTTTGGGAAATTGTTTATTCTGGGAAAAGCACCTGGTCTATCCTGCAGCCAAAACTAATATCAACCCAGGGGAACAAAGAAACTCTCTCTTATTCTTGGCTCTCTGCTTGGGACTGGCACTCAGATGGTACACTGGCTTGTCCTTTCCATGGGCCATGTGACCTTAGCAGTCACATGGCCTATGGCCTCCAGGAAGTAGTCTCTCTCTTGTTGACCTAGTGAAGTATTCACCAGTGCCTTTGTGTGCTCTCTAACTTGGGAGCACAGGACCTTACAGCCCTAGAAGCCACATGGCCAAGGGTGGTACCAGTTCTACACACAGCCTCCAGAGGGGAGCCTGAAGCTAGACAACAGCTGGGCACAAGATATGCTACCTGGATGACCGCTTAGTAGCTGCCTCGGGCTCCAAAGGACAGTACTTTAAAATGGAACGGACAATTATGTTTCGGTCTTCCTGAGGACAGTTGGGTTTTGTCTGGGTTTTGCAGAGGAGATAAGCTTTGAGATGGGGAGTTCCCCATTCTCCCAGATGTTCAGCATTGAAATAAAAACCTTTTTCCTTTTTCACCAGCCTCTGCCTCTAATTTGCCTTTTGGTGGCAGTGGGCAGCTGAACTTCACTTTTGTTTGGTGAGAACTCTAAGGAATTTGTCCAACCCCTTCTTTCCTTAGTACAGTCTTGAGAGATCAGAGGAATTTGTCCAACCCCACTGGTACTGAGCTAGGAGGCTGTAGTGGGATTGGAAACAATAATTCGATCTGCCGGAATCTCTTGTTTCTTTCCTCAATAGCCATGTTTTGAAGTTTGTGACTTGTAGTTATACCCTTTTCTTATTCTGTTCCTACTGGTGAATTTTTAGAGGTGTAGGTTTTTTCTGTTGCTACGTGTTGCACACTCTGTGGATTTGGACGAATGTTAAAGACGTGTGTCCTTTATCACTGTATCATGTAGAGTGTTTTTACTTCCCTAGAAACCCTCTGCACTCCACTTACTCCCCCCCCACCCCAACCCCTGCTGACCACTGATCTTTTTACTGTCTTTACAGTTTTGCCTTTTCCAAAATGTCATGAGGTTGGAATCACACAGTATGTAGCCTGTTTTTATTGGCGTCTTTTATTTAGTAATATGCATTTATGATTCCTCCGTGTCCTTTCATGACTTGCTAGCTAATTTCCTTTTAGTGCTGTATGCTATTCCACTGTCTGGATGCAACACAGTTTATTCATTCATCTACTGATTAGAGGACATCTTGATTGCTTCCAAGTTTTAGAAATTATAAATAAAGCTGCTATGAACTTCTGTGTGTTTCCCTCACTTTTTAAAAATTCGGCTGTTTGTCTTATTATTGAGTTGTAAGAGTTCTTTATGTATTACAAATACAAGTCATTTATCAGATATATGTATCATAAGTATCTTCTCCCAATCTCTAATTTCCCATGTTCTTTTCTTAGTTGTGTCTTTCGATGAGAAAAACTTAAATTTTGAGGGAATTCAGTTTATTATTTTTTCTTTTAGAGGTTATAGTTCAGAGTTTAGAGTATATAGTTTATTTATATATTTTGGATCATTTTAAGAAATCTTGACTTTTATACCCATGTTGAAAAAACTCTCCCATTTTCTATTTTTAATAGCCTTATTGAGTTATGATTTATGTACTACACAATTTACTGATTTGTAGTGTACAGTTCAATAATATTTTGGTATTTACAGGGTTCTGCAACCATCACTGCAATCTAATTTTAGAATATAAGACTTTTTTTGGTGTGGTGCAGAATTTTAGTAATTAGTTTACGAGTACCATGAGATGAAAAACATTGATAATCACTGATCTAAGCTTTTTCTTTAAGTAAATAGAACAAGCTCTCTTTCTTCGCCATCATGGTGCCTGCCGTTAATTTTCCTTCGCCCTGTCTTCTCATGACACTTTTGAGACCAAGAGCTTCCCTGGCCCAGAAACAAGCAGAACTGGCCCATTCCCCAATGGAGTTGGATGAAAACTGGTAATAAAATCAGATACAACTCTAAGAGGAGACATTGAAAAGGAACCAAGGGGAATCTATAAAGAATTGCACATAAGAGATGGCTCACATTTATGCTGTATACAGGTTACCTGCATGCTATCACATCACTGAAATGCTCACTACTGTCTGGACAGTTGGGTATTTTTATTGGGAAATTATTAGAAGAATGATTTTCTCTCTGCCTATTTTTTTCTGCACTAGTAGGTTGTTTCAGTAATAAATATGTGAGAACTTTAAAAAAAACAAAAAGGCAAATTGAATGCAAAGTCAATATTAGGAAAGAAATAATAAAAATAACAGTGAATTATTAACAAAATAGAAAATGGATAAACAATAAAGAAAATGAATTTGACCAAAAGTGGCTTTGTTAAAAATAAAAAAATAAAACACACAAACCTGTAGCTAGACTGATCAGCAACAGCAAAAAAAAGCATACACAAATTGCCAGTATTAGGAGTGATAACACTACAGATTCTTCGATCTTTAAAAAATAGAAATATAATTGGATTAATTGTTTTTTTGTTTGTTTTGGTGCTAAGTTAAAAAATGGGCAAAGGACCTGAATAGATGCTTCTCCAAAGAGGACATACAGATGGCCAATAGACATATGAGAAGATGCTCAACATCACTAATAATCAGAGAGATGCGAGTTAAAACCACAATGAACTACCACCTCACACCTGTCAGAATGACCATCATCAATAAATCAACAAACAACAAGTGCTGGTGAGGATGTGGAGAAAGGGGAAACCTTCTGCAGTTCTGTAATATGTGATCCTGGGGAATGTTCCATGTGTGTTTGAAAAATGTGTGTATTCTGCAGTGTGGGGATCTATTAAGTCAATTTCATCTGATGTGACACTTAAGCCCATTATTTTATTATTTTTTTGTATAGACGGTTTATCCATTGATGTGAATGGGTTAGTAAAATTCCCTACTATTATTGCATTATTGTGGATTTCTCCTTTTATGGCCATTAATAATTGTGTTATATATTTAGGTGCTCCTATGTTGGGTGCATAGACATTTACAATTGTTATATCCTCCTCTTGGATTAACTTCTTTAAAATTATGTAATCCTCCCTTTTTATTTTTTACATTTTTTAAAGTCTATTTTATGTCTGTAATGTTGCTATGCTAGCTCTTTTTTTCCATTTCTATTTCCGTGGAATATCTTTTTCCATCCTTTCCCTTTCAGTCTGTATGTGTCTTTCAGTTCACAGTGAGTCTCTTGGAAGCAGCATAGAGATGGGTCATGATTTTTAATCCATTCAGCCACCCCAGGTCTTTTAATTGGAGTATTTAATCCACTTACATTAATTATTGATAAGTATGTGCCTATTGTCATTTTGTTAATTGTTAGGTTGTTTTATAGTTGTCCTCTTATTCCTTTTTTCTTCTTTGATCGCTTCCCTTACGGTTTACAGTTTCATTAATGTGTTTGTTTAGTGTAGTGTTTTCTTTTTGTTCTTTGTGTATCTTTTCTAGGTTTTTGATTTTACCATTAGGTTTATGTGTATCATTATTTATCTATAGCAGTCTATTTTAAGCTGATAGATGTTTCAGTTCAGATATATTGTATAAGGGCTACATTTTTTACTACCCCCTCCATGATTTATGTTATGATGCTATATTTTACATATTTTGTGTTGTGTCAGATGAGTTAGATACCTTTTCTCTGTTAACCTTCATAGGTAGCTTTTTTATTTTATTATTTTTTTTATTTTAAGAAGAGAGAGGATGGGAAGGAAAAAGAGAGAGAGAAACATCAATGTGTGGTTGCCCCTCATGGGCCCCCAGTGGGGGACCTGGCCCACAGCCCAGGCATGTGCCCTGACTGGGAATCAAACTGATGACCCTTTGGTTCACAGGCCGTGCTCAATCCACTGAGCTACCCTAGCCATGGCAATAGGAGCTTTTTAAATACCTATTTTGCTGTATTTATTAAATATATGGCTTTACCTGTGAGGTTTCTCATATTTTCTTATTACTGGCTATGGCCTTTCCTTTTCTACTTAAAGAAGACCCTTTAATATTCCTTGCAAAGCTGGTTGAATGGTGATAAAGTCTTTTAGTTTTTATTTGTCCAGGAAACTCATTATCTCTCCTTCAATTCTGAATGATAACTTTGCTGGGTAAATTATTCTAGGTTGTAGGTGTCTTTGTTTTAGCATTTTTGAAGATGTTCTGCCATTCTTTTCTGGCTTATAAAGTTGCTGGTGAGAAATTAGCTGATTGCCTTTGTATGTAAGTCATTTGTCACTTGTTTCCTTCAAGACTGTCTCTTTATCTTTAACTTTTGCCATTTCAACTACAATATGTCTTGGTGTGGGTGTCTTTGGCCTCATCTTGTCTGGAGCACTCTGTGCTTTCAAGTTCTGGATGTCCATTTATTTCCTTTTCCAGGTTAGGAAAGTTTTCAGCCATTATTTCTTTAAATAAAGTCTCTGTTTCTTTCCTTGTTCTCCTTCTGGGATCCCTATAATGTGAATGTTTGAGTCTTGATGTTATCCCAGAGGTCCCTTAAACTATCTTCGTTTTTCAAAGTTCTTTTTTATTTCTGCTGTTCTGATTGGTTGATTTCCACTAGTCTGTTTTGCAGGTCACTGATTCATTTTTCTGTTAGCTAATCTGCTGTTGATTCCTTCTAATGTGTTTTTTTCATTTCAGTTATTGTATTCTTCAGGTCTGCTTGGTTCTTTCTTAAAAACTTTCTAGCTCTTCGTTGAAATTTTGCTCAAGTTCCTCTATTGCACCCTCAAGTTTGGTGAGTATCCTTATGACTGTTTCTTTGAATTCTTTATCAAGCAAATTACTTATTTTCATTTCCTTAGGGTTTTTTTTCTGGGAGTTTTTCTTGTTTCTTCATTAGAGAGTTGTTCTGTCATTTTATTTTGTTTGACTTTCTGTGTTTGTTTATAAGAGTTAGACAAAATACCTGTCTCTTCTAGTCTTGGAAAAGTGGCCTTATTTAGAAGCATGTTCCGTGTAGACTGTCTGTGCCAGGTGGTTTGGGGAGGCCACTAAAAGCTGAGCAGAAACCTAAGGTATCCAGGGCACTGGCTTATAAAGCCAGGGCAGTGCTAGATGGGGATGCCAGGTGTGTAGTGCCCTATTGATTCTTCTTGCTCCTTGTGTTTGGGCCACAATGGGCTCGGGTGGTATGTCCGGGAACACACTGCAGCTACCTTTCAGGCAGGCCAGAGCACCTGGATAGAGCCCCTGCCCATTCTCTAAAGGTGGAGAGAGACATAAACAATGACACTCATTGGCCCCTCTAATCCCAGAGAGTTCCTGCAGTCCCCAGAGAGCTCATGCAGCTCTCCAGTCTTCTGGTCCTGTGTAGAAGAGACCTGTGTGTCCTCGAGGTAGAAGGCCTGGGCTGTTGTGGGGCTCACCTCATTTGTTTCCCTTTTATCAGGGATCACAGGCCTGTACTGCACGTTGCCTGCTCTCTGAAAATTATCTTTCCTATATTTCCTCCAGTTTTCTAGTTGCTTATGGTGAAAGGATAATTCCAGACTCTATTACTCTGTCACAGCTGCAAATGCAACCCCAGAGTTTCGATAATGTTGGAGAATTATCAGTTATACTTGTAGCTTACAAATTTCTTTTTGCCTTCAGTTCTATGAATAAGTAGCTTTTAAAAGGTTAATAGTGCTATTATTGTATATTTAGTATTTCTTTGTCAATGAAGTCTCAAGGCACTTGCTTTTGTGTGAGTTGTTGGCCATTTATCAGTGGCAGAAATATTTAACAATATTTTTAATTTTTTTTCTGATTACAAAGATAATGCATTTTCATTGCAGAAAAATGGAGAATACAAGACAGTTTTTAAAAATTCAGTCATAATTCCAGTTCTGAGGGATTATTACAGAAAACATTTTGGTTTATTTCCATTAGTTCTTTCATGTGTAGATATAAATTGACAGTGATCTCTTAAACTATAATAGTGGGGGACAAAGTAGGGCATCACAGATAATCATCAAACTATAATTTAAACAAAAATTGTCAGAATGCTTTAAAACACAGTTGTAGATAAAATAATTTAATTCAGTGAATTTAGACAACCTACACAATATATTTGTATATCAAATCATTATGTTGTATACCTGAAACTAATATATTATCATGTCAACTTTAACTCAATTTAAAAAGGTATTAGAGAAATGAATGTAGTCTTTGTTATAGTACAAAGGTTGATCAATCTTTTCTCAGTATAAGTTGAGTCTTCATTGGTTTACTTGCTCAAAAACTGAAAGGATTGTGAGCTTTCTTTGTTCTCAACAGGTTTAACTAAGTGTGATGAAAAGACAGGTGATTCTTTTTATCCTAATCCCATCCCTAAAAATAGAAGGTCATCATCTCTCATAACAAAAGGAATGTGCATTAAAATAAAAAATGAAACAACATAAGTTTGTGTTCTCAATATTTTGGGGTTTATGACATTCTGTTGAGTTCTGGAAATTTTGACAGCACTCATGAAGGACGTACTAAAGAAGTCAGTGCCTGACTGTGTTAAAGCACTCTTAACTAATATACTAATTATTTGATTACCTTTCACACTGTTTTACAGTTTCAGAAATCTGAGTTCCATGACTTTGCTCTCATGTGATTTCCAGTAAGTGGATCTTAGAGTGAAATGTTTGGGGGTAGCATTTTAGAAAATATGTAAATTTTACAGCAGGGAAAGAGGTGTTTGAATGAAGGAAGAAATTTACAGCACAAGGGGTCAGATTAAGAATGAAATTATTTCGCCCTGGCTGGTAGCTCAAGTTGGTTAGAACATCCTCCTGATACACAAGGTTGTGGGTTTGATCTCTGGTCAGGGCACATATAAGAAACAACCAATTACTGTATCAATAAGCAGAACAACAAGTTGGTGTTTCTCTCTCTCTCTCTCAAATCAATTAAAAACAGAAAAGAATGGTATTATTCCTACAAGGGAATACCTATGCTGGGGTTAACTTTTTGGGATCTCTCTTCCAGACTTTGGCAAAAGTCATATTTTGAGCATTTCTCTAGCCTCACTCTTCCCACATCATTTCCTTCAATTTCCTCAGCCACTTAGTACAGTTTTTAGTGGTGGTATTGTGGACAAGAAAGGGACAGGACAACCAAATAAGGTAAGGCTCAGTTTTGGGTAAATAAGGTAACTTGCTGGTTTGGGGTTCAGAAGTGTTTGACAGGCAAGATGTGGTTGGTGACAAAGCTGGGAGAAGCTGCAGAGCTACTCCACTCCCAAGAGGGCCACCTGGAGTGACCTAAGACACAGTGTTTGTTTTCCCAGTATCCTCTTCTAGAGTAAACAGCCTTTAAAAGGGATATGAGGAATAGGAAACTTTGGTTGCACGATATATTTGTTTAAAAATTGGGATCACTTCTCTTCCCAGGAAACACCGAATGGCGGATGACGCTGGTGCTGCGGGAGGGCCCTGGGCCCTGGAGTGGGAGGTCGCGGGGGCATTTTGGCCCAGGTCACAGCCGGGGTTGGGGTCAGGGTGGAGGTCAAGGCTGTGGAGCTCTTGGAGGCAAAGTGGAGGATAAGGAGTGGATCCCCATTGCCAGGTTGGGCCGCCTGGTCAAGGACATGAAAATCTTTTCTCTGCCCATCACGGAATCTGCTGACATCATTGACTTTTTCTTGGGGGCATCACTCAAGGGGGAGGTTTTGAAGATTATGCCCGTGCAAAAGCAGACACGTGAAGGCTAGATGACCAGGTTCAAGGCATTTGTCACCACTGGGGACTACAATGGACACGTTGGTCTGGGTGTTAAGTGCTCAAAGGAAGTAGCCACTGCCATCCTGTGGGGCCATCATCCTGGCCAAGCACTCTATTGTCCCTGGGCAGCGAGGCTACTGGGGGAACGAAATCAGTCAGCCCCATACCTTTTAGGGTGACCGGGCGCTGTGGATCTGTGCTGGTGTGCTTAATCCCTGCACCCAGGGGCGCTGGCATCGCCTCGGCCCTGGTGCCCCCAAAGCTGTTGATGGTGGCTGGTATCCACGACTGCTACACCTCAGCCAGGGGCTGCACCGCTACCTCGGGCAACTTCGTCAAGGCCACCTTGGATGCCGTCTCTAAGACCTACAGCTATCTCACCCCCGACCTCTGGGAAGAGACCGCGTTCACCAAGTCTCCCTATCAGGAATTCATGGGCCATCTTGTAAAGACCCACCCCAGGCTCCAGCTGTGGCCTACATAATTTTTTTACATAAGGAAAATAAAGTGAATTAAGCCTACTTTAAAAAAAAATGGGATCATACAGAACATCCAGTGTTTGCCCTGCCTTTTCAAATAACTTGAACGTTTTCTATGTTATATGATATAGTTTATGTGATTTTGGGGTGGATACATAATGTTCCATATATAGATGATTCTCAGGCAGTCTGGGTTGCTGTAACAGAATACTGTAGACTAGGTGATGAAAACAATAGAAATTGATTTCTCATGGTTCTGGGGGCTGGGAAATCTGAGATCAGAGTGCCATGATGGTAAGGCCTGAGGAAGGCTGTTTTCCTGATTCGCAGATGGCTGTCTTCTAGCTGGGTCCTCACATGGTGGGAGAAGGGAGAGGAAGAGGGGGAGGGAGAGGGAAAGGAAGAGAATGGGAGGTGGGGTGGGGGGGGGAGAGAGAGAGAGAAAGAGACGATCTCTCTTGTGTCTCTTCTTATAAGAGCGCTAATCCCTTCCAAAGGCTCCACCTCCAAACACATCACATTGGGCTTCAATGTATGAATTTTGGGGGGACACAAACATTCAGTCTGTAGCAGGATGTCACAGAGACTTATCTGGATAATGTTTATACCTAGAAGTGAAACATGTTGGCAGATGTGTAGATAAATAGGGCAAATTTTCTGATTATTTTGAGGAACCATGTTAGAGCTGAAAAAACTTGGAAAGTTCCACTCTGAGATAGTTGGTTCAGTATGAATTACAGCCAAAAAATAGAGACGAGGAAAATGTCTCACAGACACATGGATATATTTTCAACAATGTCATTAACAAAGTGAAATTTATAAAATTCAGGCTTATGAAAGCTTAACTGTTTTCTATAATCTGAGCGTGTAGCAAACTTCCTTAATATTCCACGGGTGCACGCAGACAGCTGTTGACTGGCTGCGGTCTGGCAGAGGGTGAGCCAGTGTTCAGTTAGGAGTAGAAAGAGCAGCTCTTTCTCAAATGCACACTATCTTTTCAATTTATTGGAAACAAGACATTATCTGGTTCATAGTCTTGCTTACTCATCAGACACATTTATTTTCATAAATATAAATAAGTTTGAGTCCTAAAGACAAAGGCCTTTACTATCTTCCTCACTCAAAAACTATAGCCGCAGAAAAGGAAGCATGAATTTTGGTATTCAAATGAAGAAGAAGTTCTACTGAGTTGCTTTCCCACCCTGGAAAAGTTTCTGTCATCAGAGAGTGATTTCATGACGACGATTCTGTGAGGAATGATACAATGCTGTGAGTGTCTGCAAGCCAAACTCCCTTCGCAAGTGAGTGTTTGCTCTGAAAACTGGAAACTGGACATGGTCCGTGCAATAGCACACTCCCCATCTCCAGGAATAAACGGAAGGAGCGCTGAGTGCAACTCAGGTGTAAGAGAGATTGAAGATATTTCTGAGCTGTAACCTGATCAAATATGAGATAAAATATGCCATGATTTCTTAGATATAACAAAAGGAGCTACCTTTACACCCCATCTTTTCCTCTTGTAGTGCAGTCTCATAAAAAATAAATTTTTTGAGAGCTGTCTTTAAAATGTGGAGGGCATAACAGTTCTCACAGTGAACGTGAGAACTGAGATGTGAATCTATTGCTTCCTTTACTGTTCTTTAGTTATATTTCTTGGATGTGAGCTTCTCACCTGGCTCAGTATATCCATTATATAAAAATGAGTATTTTTTATCTAATATAGCCGCCGATGTCAGCCAACTACTTTATGTAGACTCAAACTTCTTAAGGGTAATTTGTCAAAGGTAATTTTAATAGATTTAGCTAATGCCTTAAGCTTTGGAACTCACCGGTATTTACACGTTTCTCTATATTTTCTTGCCCTGTAGTTAGGTCTGGTCAATGGAATGTGAGTAGTAATGGGTGTCATTTCCAAGCTAAAGTGCTTACATGTCTGATGTGCCTTCCCACACTGTATTCTCCTTCCATAGTGACTTTAGAGGCTAAATGTTCATCATGGAAGATGGTACAGTCATTGGGTGAAAGGAGCCAGTATCCTGAGTCAACCTTTGCAGGAGAGGCTCCCTAGGGGGCTTCCCAAATTACATCAGGCTATGACATGAGGAAGAAATAAACCTTTATTTGTCATGATTTATTGTGTTGTAGAAATTTTGGGGTCATTTATTACTGCTGCTAGCATTTCTTATTCCTTTAGAAACCAACTTCCCTCCTCTACTGTGAACTCTCAAGTAAACTCGACACTCCATCCATGATTTCTCAATCACGCACAGCACCTTCCCGGGTACAGCCTTGGGAAGAAATATTTAATTGTCAAAGAATATACTTGTTATCAAGCTTTTTGTTCAAACTATTAGTTTCAACTTTCTCGTAAATTTGGTGAGAGGATTTATTCTGCTAAAAAAGTGGTCTTTAAAATACCCCATGTATTATTTTAGGGATATAATATAATAACAATTTTCATTTTTATATAATTAAATAAATATATCAGTTTCATTGTGTTAGGAAATGAGTACTGTGACTTTCAGGTGTCTCCTAGATACATTGAGAAACCTTGTATTCTTCTTAGGACTGGAGGCATATGTAATAACTAAATGGCCTTGAAAGCTGATATAGTGGTATTGTTTCCATTCATTCATCTATCCATTCAACAAAAAGGTATCGGCCACATCTAGGCAGGATCTGTGCTGTATAATTTGCTAAACACTAGCCACATGTGGTTTATAAAATCAAAATTTAAATTTATGTGAATAAAATTTTAAAAATTCAGTTCTTTAGGCACACTAACCACATTTCAAATGCTCAATAGCGACATGTAAATACCTTATTGGACAAAACAGAAAAACCTTACCATTATCTAGGAAGTTCTACTGAACTGCACTTTAGAAGGAAGATTGACATATAAACTCAAATTTTTCCTTTAACTTAATAATTGTTTCCATAAAAACTAATAAAATATGGTTAAGAGGGAGAGATGCTTTAGGCTGCCAGAGAGGCCAGGAATTCTGTGTGTTGGGGATCACATTTCAACTTGGTATTAAAATATAAAAAGGAATTTGCTAAACTGAGGTGCAAGGGAGGACATTCCAGTAAGAACGAAAAGAAGATACAAAGTTAGAAAAGCATAAATAGCCCTGGCTGAGTGGCTAAGTTGGTTGGAGTATCGTCCCATGCACCCAAAGGTTGTGGGTTCAACCCCGGGACTGGGTATATGTCTAGATTTCGGGTTCGATCCTTGCTCGGGGCACATGTGGGAGGGAACCAGTCAATGTTTCTCTCTCTCTCACCCTTCCTCTCTCTAAAACCATTAAAACATGTCCTCGGATGAGGATGTTTTTTAAAAATCTGAAAAAAATATTTTTATTTTTTAAAAGATTCTATTCATTTATTTTTAGAGAGGGTAAGGGAGGAGAAAGAGAGGGAAGCATCAATGTGTGGCTGCGTCTCACACGCCCCCTACTAGGGACCTGGCCCACAACCCAGGCATGTGTGCTAGACTGGGACCTGAACCGGCAACCCTTTGGTTTGCATGCCAGCACTCAATCTACTGAGCCACACCAGCCAGGGCTAAAAACCTAAAAAATTTAAAATGTTGCATTAAATTATTATTTTTTGAAAAAGCATAAATAGGCTGATAAGGCAAGGTAAGTAGTTTAATGCGACTGAGAGAAGAAACATGTAAGATAAAAGACCACAGATGAGGTTGAGGGTGTTAAGAGCAGGCAAAGAAGAAACTGCAGGGCAGAGATTTTGAACTTAATCTTTTGGTAAGGGAAAGCCAACACAATCTTTTTTTAAGCAGGAGGATGATACAATCAGATTGGCATTGTACTAAGGTCACTTGCTGGCCTTATCAATTTTCGAAGACCAAATTGGAGGGTATTTCTTATGGGTCCCAGGAAGTGAGGACAAAAGCAGTAGTAACTGAGTTGAAGAGGAAGACTTAATCCTAGAGATATTTCTATATTAGAATTATAAAGTTAGGATATACTTTTGGATGAACTTTTTCTGTTTATTCAATTAAAGTGTTGGTATAAGCCAGGTGAAAGAAATATGAATATTTATTAGGTGCAGGCAGGTGTCTCAGCCTCTACTCACAGAGAATAAACAGACATAGGGTTTGGTACCATCTCTGGCACCATCTCTATCCTATCAGACTCAGGCAGCACTCTTGAGAAAGTGATGTATATACCAGTTGATTCAGGAAAATCCTCTGTAACTGACCTAACATTTGGACACTTGAAGTTACAAGAAGGCTACTTCCTCCTAGGAAGTCTATTTTATTCAAGGGACTCTTTCAATGTTACCTCTGTATTGAGAATTACTGCCTTTTAATGCATTTGTTTCATCATCTTAAATTTCCACAGTGTACTCTGAATTATTTTAACACAGGCCTATTTGTTGGGGAATGATGTTATGAGTAGTGTAAGGGTGAGGTATTTGGAATTTATGTAAGTATGAGCCTTTAAAAAATGTCTTCTAAGGCTGATGAGTTCCTGTTGGTGTAGAGCTTTCAAGAATTAATCATAGTTGATAAGAGCCTCGTTCCTCAATTATAATGAGATTTCTAACTCACTTTTCTGTCTAGCCAAGTAAATTTTCAAGTCAATTATGGCTTCTCAGAAAGGGGCAGGAAGTGTTCGGCATAGAGTTAGTTGACCTAATTAATCAGAGGCACCATTTCCCTTTGATAGTTTAGCATTGAGCTGGTTTCCTCTTCTATTAAAAGTAAACATCCTTTTCTTATCCCTCTTTTCCCTGAAAGTCAGCACTTTCCTAATGATTTCCTATTTCTGAGCAAAGTCTTCCTGAGTTCGAACACAAAATCAAGCAGGAGAAATTAGTAAGGCCTGTGATGATGAGTGAATTTGAAGTCCTGGGGTATTTCTGGGCTACTGGAAGTTGAAAAATTAGGAGAAGGTGGGATGTCTGGGGCCCTCAGCCTGCTCTTCATTCTCTCCCCACAGGAATATTGGTAGTGATGGCAGACACTGAGGGACCAAAGGCACTCCATGGAAGTTTCTACGTATAGCCCTGCAAAAACACAGCATGTAAACCCCTCTTCTTAAGTAGAAAAGGATTATGATTGTAAATAAACATTTCTCATTTAAGAATGTCAGGCAGCTTCTAACTAGTACAGTGAATGTCTTCCAGATTGAAGGCTAGAAATTGCTTTAAAAGAATACATTTTTTGTTGCCCCTTTTATGCCACTGGAATTTTTCCTACACCACTGACAATCTTATTAGGGGAAGAGCCTTTTCCGAAGTGATCATAAAGTTGATAGCTTATGTTCCTTCATAAGAAGTCTGAGATCAGTGCCAGTATGGTGAGGTTCTGCTGACGACTCTCTGTCAGGTTACAGACTGCTAACTTCTTACTGCGTCCTCTCATGGCAGAACAAGTGAGCTAGCTCTCTGGCCTCTTCCTTTAAAAAAAAGTATTAATTATTTTTATTTTAAAACTTTTTGACATTCAATATTATTTCATATTAGTTTCAGGTGTACAGCATAGTGGTTAGACACTTATGTAATTTTTGAAATGATCCCCTGATGAGTCCAGTACCCACTGGGCACCACACACAGTTATTACAGTATCCTTGACTGTATTCCCTGTGCTATACTTCACATCCCTATGACTGTTTCGTAACTACCAATTTGTACTTCTCAATCCCTTCACTTTTTTCAGCCGGCCCCCCAACTCCCCTCCCACCAGGCAACCCTCGGTTTGTTCTCTGTAGCTGTAAGTCTTTTTGTTTTGTTTGTTCATTTATTTTTGTCCTTTAGAGTCCACATATAAATGAAATCATAGGGTATTTGTCTTTCTTTGACTTACTTTTTTCACTTAGCATAATACCCTCCAGATCCATCCATGTTTTTACAAATGATAAGATTCCATTCTTTTTCATTAGATATGTGAAACTACTCTTTTTCATTACATACATGTACCACTTCTTTTTTATCCAGTTGTCTACGATGGGCACTTAGGTTGCTTCCATATCTTGGCTACTTGTAAATACGCTGCAATGAACATAGGGGTGCATGTATATTTTTTTAAATCAGTATTTTGAATTTCTTCATATAAATACACAGAAGTGGAATTGCTGGATCATAATGTAGTTCTGCTTTTAATTTTTTGAGGACTCTCCATACTGTTTTCCACTGTGGCTGCACCAATTTGCAACCCCACCAGCAGTGCACTAGAGTTCCCTCTTCTTTACATCCTCACCAGCGCTTGTTGTTTGTTAACGTATTGATGATGGTCATTCTGACAGGTGTGAGGTGATATTTCATTGTTGTTTTAATTTGCATTTTTCTGATGATTGGATGTATCATTAGTGAGTATCTTCTCCCAATCAGTAGGTCATCTTTGAGTCATGTAGATGGTTTCCTTTGTTGTGCAAAAATGTTTTAGTTTAATGTAGTCTAATTTTTTTCTTCTGTTTCCCTTGTCTGAGGCACTTTATCAGAAAAAATACTACTAAGAGCAATGTCAGAGAGTTTACTGTCTGTTTTCTTCTAGAGTTTTTATGGTTTTAGGTCTTACATTTAGGTCTTTAAACCATTTTGAATTTGTTTTTATATATGGTGTAAGAAGGTGGTCTAGTTTCACTTTTTTATATGTATCTATCCAGTTTTGTCAACGCTTTATTCAACAATTTATTGAATTGACTGTCTTTACCCCATTGTATATTTTGCTTCTTTGTCATCATATTAATTGATCACATAGGCATGGGTTTACTTCTGGGCTCTGTATTTTGCTCCATTGATCTATGTGTCTGTTTTTATTCTGGCCTCTTCTTATAAGGGCACTAATGTCATTCATGAAGGCTCCACCTTCGTTCACGACCTAATTACCCTCCAAAGGCCCCACTCCCAATATCATCACCTTGAGGATTAGAATTCAATATATAAATTTGGGGGGGAGACACAAAATTCAGTTCAATCTATATATATTTCACTGAAAGATATACATAAGTATATTAGTTTGCTAGGGCTGTCCTAATAAATATCAGAATTAGTGCCTTAAACAACAGAAATCTATTTCTCAGTTTTGGAAGCTACAAGCCTGAGATCAAGCTGTCACAGGGTTGGTTTATTCTGAGGCCAACCCTGAAGGCCATCTTCTCCCATGTCTTCACCTGGTCTTCCCTCTGTGTCCCAATGTCCCCTTTTCATAAGGACACCAGTCATATTGTACTAGGGCCCACCCTAATGACCTTAATTGTTTAAGCTTAATTACCCTTAAAGATCCTATCTCCAAATGCAATCACATTCTGATACACTGGGGGTCAGGGCTTGAACATATAAATATGGTGGGGGAAGAATGATACAATTCAGTCCATAACATATACTACTGTATGCCTCCTAAATATACTATTTTTTATACAAGGAATGGTGACCATCTTTACTTCTATGGGGCCAGAGTTGGGGGGTGAGAATTGTTGGACCTGGAAAGAGGTAAGGGGAAAGACATACTTTGCATCCTTTTGAGCCTTTTGAAGTATCCCATGCGGGTAGTTCCTGTTCAAAAATTTAATTAAGGCCCTGACTGGTGTGGCTCAGTTGGTTGGGTGTTGTTCTGCAAGGTGAGGGGTTGCTGATTGATTCCTGGATTCCTGGATTCCTGGATTCCTGGTGAGGGCATGTGCCTGGGTTGTGGGTTCGGTTCCCCCAGTGGGGGGTGTGTGAGAAGCAGCTGATTGATGTTTTTCTCCCTCTCTTTCTCCTTCCCTTACCATCTTTCTAAAAATAAATTTTTAAAAAATCTTTTAAAAAATTAATTAGGTAAAAACAAGGGAAGAATTGGAGTGTTACAATCTTTCCTTTTTGTCTGCATTTTAAACATTCTTTCTTCTCTTTGCAGACGATGAATGGTGTATGCACAGAGAGCCTGAGAGGTCTGGTCTGCATCCTTTTGTGCTTCCCTAACCTAAGCAAGCATTTGTGTTGTGCAATCCCCACCAGCCACCTGCTGAGACATGTCACACATAAACTATGTAATCTATTTTTGAACAGATTTCTTTATACCCACCATACAGAAGGGTGGTAGGAATTCCTCTTATGGATTCCCCATCTTAGACAGTATAAGCCCTTTAAAGTCATACCCTATCACATCTCTGTTCAAAGCCCTGCAAAAGCTTCTGTTTCATTCAGAGCAAAAGCAAAGTCTGGCTACAAAACCACAAAGCCAGCGTGATCTGCCCCTTGTTCACTGTGACCCCTCTGTGCTCCCTCCCCTTGCTCCCTGGCCCAGACAGCCAGAGGCTCCTGCCTGAGGGCTCTACTGTAGCTATGGGACTGCTGGCCCCCAGATGTCCAGGGGTCTTTATCTTTAAGATTTTGCTCCATGTCACTTCCTTAAGGACATCTATTAACCTTGGCCATTGTATTTACATTTGCAACATGCCTCCCTCTCTGCACTCCACTGACTCCCTCAGTCCTGATCCCTTTTATTGCTCAGATTTTACATTATTTTTCTGCAGCACTCTTCATCTTCTAACATACTGTATATTTTTATTGTCTGCCTTCTCCACTAGAATGTAAGTTTTTTGGAGGCAAGAATTTTTGCCTGCCTTAGTCATGTCATATCGGACGCATAGTAGATACTCAATAAGTATCTCATTAAGTTGCTCATTCTTGAAAGAATGAACAAATAAACGACGAGTAACACTGTACCTTTCTTCATGCCTAAAAAAAGAACCTCTGTGTCCTAGGCTTCATTGCCCCTTCTCTCCCACTCTGCCCCTCTGTGGTGAAACACAAGCCTTTGTCTATTATGAAGAACAGCTACAGAAACCTCACCGCAAGTGTCAGGCCTCCTGCTGGGCACTTGACCTGCTATCTCTTAATTCTTAGCACATCTTGTGGTGTATATATTAAAAATATGCTCATTTTACCAATAAGGTTTATAAATAATAAGTAGCTAGCTCAGGGTTACCAATTAAGCATGAGTCCCAGGGTTTACACAGACTTTTTGCTCATAAATTGAGACTTTTCTAGAAGTGTCCCTGTCCTTTCCTCATCTTATTTCTCAGTCACTAACTACCTGCCCATCACCTTCCTAAAAATAAAATCTGCTTTGCCCTTTAACAGGAATTCTATGAGTGCCAGTGGGTGGTTAAATGGGTGCTGGGCTCATCTCAGATAAATTTCACGACAGACTCAGATACTTGCAGAAGTTTCATTCAACAAGCGTTTATGGAGCTCCTGCCGGGCCCCTGGCAACATGATGGTCTCTGGATTCTTAAGATGATCTTCAGGAGACTTCTAGATAAGCATAAAGGTTATTCTTCAACCCCCCCCCCCCTGTCTAGTTTAATTCAAGTTTACCTGAGCAAGGGCAAGCCTGGTGTCCATGTAAGAAACGTCCAAACATGTAGGAATTTTTATGACAATATAATAATTTTTTATGACTGGTCAGTGTGGCTCAGTTGGTTTGGAGTGTCATCCCATAACTGAAAGGTTGCAGGTTTGATTCCCCGTCAGAGCACATACTTAGGCTGTGGGTTCAATCCCCAGTCCAGGTGTGTAGGATCCCTAGTCCAGGTGCATATAGGAGGCAACCAATCGATGTTTCTCACCTTGAAGCTTCTCTTTCCCTTTCTCCCCTCCCCTCTTCTCTCTCTCTAAAAGCAGTGGAAAATATCTTCAGGTAAGGATAAAAACCATTTTTTAAATTTTTTTGAGTTTATTTGAGACAAACTGATAATTGTTGGGAAGCAAAACATCAAGGGATTGAGAAAATGCTCCTAGAAATGGCAGTTTTGCACCTTATTTTATACATTACAATCAAAAAGAAGATATAAGTGGGTTATATGAAATCCCTTGGTGATAAATTAGGGAGGTGGGAGAAAGCCAAGGGGAGGAATTTCTGAGATTGGATAAAAGGTGAAATGATAGACATATACTTCTTTTACATAGGTGGGGACAGGCTAGTAAACAGTGAACAGCTAGCCTGATAATAACAATGAGAGGGTTTGTGGTCTCCCTCTGGGGAAGTACCAGTGCTTTGAGGGTCCAGAAAAAGGAAATTTGACATACCAGAGGTATGTTATCAGAGATGCAAGAAGACAATAGGCTCAATTAAGACAAAGACTGACTTTTGTCAGGAAAGATTCTAGTATAGGACATGACTACCTGTCATGACCTGCTTTTAGTTAGAAAGTTTTAATTTCAGGCCATCCATGTGGTGACTTTAGTCTCTGAGTCTGTAAGACTGTCACGCAGGCCTCCCCTGAGCTTGTCAGGTTTGGCCTGTGGCCCCTTTCGTCCACACTGGTCAGTTAGCCCCAAATCTGGGTGAGAAAGAGGATTTCCAAGGCTCAAGAAGGCCACATCTTTCTAAGGGTCAGTGCTCTTAGTTTTAGGTTATTTCAGATGGGGGCGAAGTGAAGCAGGAGACAGCACAGGAAGAACTCTGAGACTGCACTGCTGTTACTGGCCAGTGTCTAGCACCCTGGTTGCCAGGAAACACCTTTTACCACTTAGGTAGAATGAATAGTAAACCACCGCAGGAAGGAGGAGGAAGACATATCTCACCCACTAACTCAGTAGTCCTGAGCCTGGCCTGATAATATTGCCATGGTTCCGACATCACAAGAAACATGTTAGCAAGAAAGGAGGGAAGTCCTTGAAATTCTATGTAGCATTTCCACTATCTGGGAAAGAAAACCTTGAAACTGCTTTCACCCCAAGGCCTGGAATGCGGGAGAGAGTCCCCAGTGCCCAAGGAAGGAGCCCATAAAGCAACTTTGGTTAATTGTCTACCTCTGGTCACTACCTGTTTTACAAGGGTGTCCTTAGTGCTTACAGAAAGAGCCCATAAATAACCTTGGGAAACTGCCCCAATTTTAATTAACTGCCTCCTGTCACGTATCTGTTTTACAACAAGATGAACAAATGAGGTTTGAAGCAAGATAAGAATTCAGGCTAACAGACCCCCACACATACCTTCGTTTGGGTAGTCACATCCCCTTGGGAAAGCTGGCACCACCTTTACCCATTAATCAATATGTAACTTTTTTACTTCCATCCCAGAACAAAGTCCTCAGAACTATGTAAATCCTCAGGACAAAGGACTCACTCTCTGGGCACTCTGTGCTGCTCTTGGCTGTCTGGCCGCACGTCCTCAGGCCACCAGGCGTCTGGTCCCCTGGGGACTTGCTAACCTGTGGGGGCAGCCTTTAGCTGCCCTTAACTTTTGCTGCCCTACTCTGCCCTCAACCTTGTTCCACCCCCCAGTTTCCCCCACCCACTCCAGCTAGGTCCCTCCTCTTCCATGGGAATGGACCACTAATAAACTGATTACATGCTAATAGATTTGCTGATCTGTAATTCTTTACATGCGTCAGCAAGAACTAGGTCTCTCCCATAAATAAAAGTCTGAGACAGATAACACAGAAATAGACACATCGGAAAACCCCTCCAAATGTCTCTTGCCAGGAGTGCTGTTAAGCAATTTCTTTAGAAGTAAATTCACCTAATTGTGATGCCTGGGGCTACAATTACAGATAAAGAGCATTTCCGGAAGTCTAAATTTCCTTCTGCTTCTTGGGCTGTCAGATCCTGCAGAGGTGAGGCAAGCTGGAAGAAGTGTGCCTGACCATGAAGACCTGAAGTGGGAGGGCAGTGCAGGATGGCAGCCACGGGGGTGTGTTGTCTAGACCCCCTCCAAGGGAGGCTTGCTACCCAACTGGTGAGCAGACAGGCTGCAGAGGTCAGCTCTGTCAGGATGTGCCTCAGCTGCAGAGTGGCCTCACAGGTGGCCACATCCTTCCTGGGGCAGCCTGCTTCCTAGAACAGAGTGAAGTGGGGGTACAAAGCCCTGGATCTCTGTGCCTGATCTGAGACTCTGACAGACGGCCCTTGCTCCAGAGCTCCCCATCAGATTCATGACTTGTCAGGCCTGCATCACAGTTCACCCTGTTCCTGGGACTGATCCTGCTTCTACCCTCTTCCTTTCATAGATGTTGATCCCTAATAAAGATAGTGCATCCCAAACTCCATTTCAGTGTGTACTTCTTGGAATACCCAAGCTGAGACAATGGGTCAGGAGACGGGGAGTAGGTCCTGCTGCGGATACAAACGGAGGAGGGTCCCCCTGAGCAAAGTTAGCCCACATTTGGCTCCAGGGCTTGAGGATGGGCTGTTCTAAGTGGTGGGCAGAGCACAGCAAGGGCACACAGTTGTAGTGCCTTGAGCCCAAGAAGGCCTATCCAGAGGCAGAAGGACTCTTAACCATTGCTCCTGGTGAAGACCCTTATTATCTGTCTCCTGAATTATTTTCTAGCCTCCTGACCTCCCACCAGACTGATTCTCCTGAAACCCTTATCTGATCCTGTTATCCTTTTCCAGTAAAACCTTTCAAGGACACCATAAATTCAAGGTCAGGCTAAATTACTTCATCTGAATTATGAGTGACTTGAAGTCTGGCCAGGTGTGATTCTCTAAGCTCATTCTTGCAGCTCTGAGCTCAGCCAGCACCTGGCCTCCTTCTCACCAACTGCCTAGCAGGCTGAGGAGGGCTTTTCCTGTTTGTTGCTTTAGGCACCAGGGCCCACAATTGAAAAGGACAGACAGTAGTACTCCTCCCTTCCCTTATGAAGACACCTGCCAGTTTAGGTACTGCTGCCATTCCGGGGCTTATTAAGAAGTGGTAGAACCAGCTCTGCTGCCCCAGGAAACCACAACAACTCCCCCCCCCCCACCACCCGGCAAGACTAGGGAGGAGGGAGGGTGGTGGAGAGATGGGGGATGGTCAAAGGCAAACAGCAGAGTATCGGGCTCCAGAGGTAAAGATCAAGTGGCTTCCTGGCTCCTCCCCTTGTAAAGGCTGTGCACTGTGCCCTCTCACTCAGCAGCAGGGCAGACTGCTTGGGTGCCAGCAGGCTGGGTGGGGGAGTTGAGGAAGACTGCCTCTCATCTGGGGGCCCTCAGAACAGTTCTCAGATGAGCCCACTGCAAACTCACCACTTGGACACTTACCACACAGGGGACAAGTGGGCCAGCTGGCATTAGTCAGAGAGGCAGCAGCAACTGCAGAAAGGGTCACACAGGGCTGGGGAGGGAGAATGACATGTCCGTTCTCCCCTCCCTCCTGGCCACCGCTCACTGGAGGTGCTCATCATCAGAAACCCAGCTGCAGCCTGTATATCTGAGTTTAAAGTTTTATACTACCCTTTAATAAACCAGAAGAGGAGGGAGAGGGACAGGGACAGAGGTAGGAGGAGGGTCAGGGAAGGGGGGACAGGGAGGGAGACAAGTTCTCTTGTGTCTAAAGAGGGTGATAATCCCATTAGGGCTCCACCCTCATTCATAATCTAATTACCCCGTATTTTGCCGTGTATAATGTGCACCTTTATGCCCAAGTTTTTGAGGGAAAAATAAGGGTGTGCATTCTACATGGGTAGTACTAATTCTGCCTCTATATAAGTTTTTGTTTCTTTTCTTAATGCTTATGCATTACAAGTGTAACCCTAGAAAGCAATAATGATAATCTGTTTACAAAATAATACCCTGAAATAAATGTTAGAATTCCTTTATAATACAAAAAACAAGTATCTAAATACAAACATAAAAAATTGAATAAAAAAATTAAAATGAGGGTGGAGGGATGGGGAGAAAATGCAGACAACTATAACTGAATAACAATACAAATTTTTAAAAATTAAAATGAAAGATTTTTTTCCTTAAAGTTTGTGCCAAAAACGTGGGTGCACATTATACAAGGCAAAATACGGTATCTCCCTAAAGCGCTGCCTCTGAGTACAATCACTTTGGGGATTAGAGGGGATTAGAATTTTAACATATGAATTCCAAGAGGACACAAACATTCAGACTCCAGCATTTACCAACTGGCAGCAGCAAGACTTGAGTCGGATAGTTTAGCTCCAAAGCCATTCTGTGCTTGCCTTCTTGCTCCCCACTGTCCCCTGAGCACTTGAAAATCCTATCCTCTGATCCTCTGGCCTCCTTGGAGGGTCTTGTTCTATTGCTTCTACCTGTCTCTTCTGGATTTGGAATGTCTGCTCTCCTCTGGCCTTCTTCCCACCCATCATGTCAATATTCCTCTTCTCACTTCTGCCCAAGCACAGGCTGGTTACTTTGGAGTAGTGCAAGCCTGCTGCCTCCTCGCCTGCTCTTCCTCTAGATTGCTTTCAGCAATTGATAGCAGTATAGGATTTGCTGCTCTGGACCCTTCCCTTCTTGAAAATTCTGCCTTACTTTGTTTCTGAGCCATCCCTCTCTGTGAGGTTTCTCTTCTCCTTGGACACTCTTTTTCTGACTCATAGATTGGTTTCTCACTGACTTTCTCAATATGCCTTCATGTTGGCGCAACCGTGGTCTTCATCTCGAGAGCTCTTCTGGGGCAGCTCTCTCCCTTTGTAACAGTGCTCTTTCCTGGGCCTTCAATCGCTGTAGCTATGTGTATCTAGAAATATTTACCTAATAAAAACGAAAACAGTTTTGAAATATTTATTTGAAATAACACTATACCCACCACATATGAACACAAATATTTTAATGAAAATAACTGCACTCTTAAAAAAATTAATGAGAAGAGTTGCATTGTTTTTACACTTTGCAAGTCCCTTTAATGTCTGGCTTAATAGAAGGCAGCTGGACAATCACATCTGCCTCTGAAGTCAATTTTTTCTGATATGTTATTTTGGTTGAAGTGTTTGGGGAAAATCCAGCTTCACATTGACAATATGTTAGAAAAGGGAGGGGATTTTTTTTTACAGCCTTTTCACATAATTATATATTGTTCTCTTTGATACTACTCCACAAGACACAAATATTAGTTTCCTAAAGGTTAGAGGCAGCTGAAATCTTATAGTGAACACTTAATACTCCCTTATATTAAAATCTTTTGGACCATATTACAATTTGAATGGATCTTTTACCCATGTATTATTTTGTAAAATTATATACTAGACTTTTGGAAATATTGGTTCACTGACTTATGCACATTTTGCAAACGTTGATGCATTTCTTTCCACCATCAAACAATCACATTTGGTAGGGCTGCTGTAACAAAGCAATACAAACAAAAATGTATTGGCTTAAAAAAACAAATTTATTCTTACCTTTTTAGAGGCTAGATGTCCAGAGTGAGAGCACTGGCGGGCTCGTTCCTTCCCGGGGCACTGAGGGCGAACGTGCCCCGTGCCTGCTTCCCGGATTTTGGAGGCTGCTGCCAGTTCTTGACATTTCTTAGTTTGCAGCTTCACTGCTTCAATCTCTGCCTCCATCTTCCTGTTTTTGGAGGGACACAGTTTAATCCACAGCAACTAACTCCTCAGAAAAATATTTAAGAACTGGGAAGCTGTTAACATTCCTAGTGGGGGAAACAAGTTTCCAAAATTTGAATTTTTGCCTGAAAACTCAAATTTCATCACTGGCAACAAACACAATAAATAATAAAGACTACAAAGAAAAAAAAAAAGAACGGTTGTTTTCCTTGAAGTGGCAGGTTCACTTTTTTCATTTTTAAGAAAATGTGTCCCAAAGATAAATATATGAACAACCTTCGTTTATCAGTCATTTTTAGGCAAAAACGGAGTTCCATGAAGTAAGTACTTTTTAAAAAAACATTGTATTTCTCTGTATAAAAAAAGTGCTTTGTGTGTCCTTCCTCTTGTGTAACTGAACAGACATGGGGTACTGCTGCCTACCAGCCATAGACAAATTCCAGGGGCAGGTGTTTGGTGAAAAAGAAAGTCTTTTATTGAAAAGCTACACAATTTTGGAAGAATGGCAGGCTTCTGCCTCACAGCCTGTCCCCTCTAGAACAACCAGAGAAAAAGCCCTCCACCCTCTGCCAGACCAGTTCAAGGCTGTGCCTGGAGTTCCTTCTCCTATTTAAAAACACCATCTTTTGGGAAACTATAGGCAGCCCCTGAATAATCATCCAAGGTGATCCTCAAGGAAGAGAAGAAGGCTGAATCCCTGCCTCCCCTAAGTTTAAATCTCCCAGCCCATAATTCCATGTGCTTCTGAACTGTCCAGTTTCCCAACTAATCCATTCTTTTTCAGGCTAGCCTGGCAACTCTGCGCCTCCCCCTGCAACCATGTTCCTGAAGGACGTAGGAGGGCTTTTTCCTCTGTTAGTCACCCTTGTCAGCCTTGCCTAGGCTCAGTGCAAAGTCTCCTCCTATCCTGTCTCCGCCCAGGGCTGGGGGGCCTGCTGCACTAGCTTGTTTACCGTTGCCTTGGGCAACCTCTTTCTATGACCCCTTCCCTCTCCTCCCATCACCATACCAATTTCATTATGTCACACAGAGTATGAAAAATGGGTGTACTCAGAGGTCAATATTTAATGAAAATAGTAATTTTGATTGCTTCATCAAGAATATTTTAAAGACAATTGACATATGTTTTTCTGTGAGGGTATAATAGTGAAAGAAAGACTATTAGTGGATGTTAGTGCTAAAATACCAGCAGATTTACCCATCATTGCTTTTGTGTTATTAATTCAAGTTCACCACAGAGAAAAAGTCTTAATATTATTATGAAAATAATTTTGATATCACCTTAATATTATTGACTCAATTTTATTATTAAAATAGTTTTGATTTTGCAGCCCCCTTGAAAGGGCTTTAGGGACCTGTAGTAGTCTGTGGACCACATTTTGAGAACCACAGTCCTAGAAAGCTCTCCACTGCCTCTGCCTCTGCCTTGGGGCCTGTCAGGTCTTAGGAAGACTATTGCAATAACGACAATGAGTTCGCTGTCTCTGAAGTCATCTCTTCCAACCAGTCCTCCACACAACAGCCAGTGAACTCTCAGAAAGGCATGCATCCTCTTATGGCCATAATACCCCAAATGTATCCGATCTGATCTCTGAAGCTAAGCAGGGTTGAGTCTGGTTAGTACTTGGATGGAAGAAAGGCATATGTTACTGTGACACTCCTCTTCTTTAAACCCTTCAGTGACTTCCCATTGAGTTTAAAGCCCAAACTCCTTAGCATGGCGTGGCATGGCATGGCATGGGAGGTAATCTCTGATCTAACAATGATTTACCTTTCCCATCTATTCTCGAGCTACATTTCCACATGTCATTTTCCAGCCACGCCAGTTATTTGAATCCATCATGCCGTTCCCCTGCTGTCCTCACCTCTTACCTGGCAAAGTTTGACTGTTTAAAACTCAGCATCCATCACCTCTTTCAGGAAGTCATCCTTGACTACCCTTTTGGATTAGCAGGCTTTTCTCCTCTATGTTTTCATGCTATCCTATACTTATTCCATTGCTGCATTTCTAATAATGTGCCATAGTAGCAATGAATAATAACAATTACCATTGTTATAACCACAAACATTTATTTACTAGTTATTATTTGCTAGACATGGTTTCAAGCACATCAAATGCACTATAATTTCTATCATACATTAATTTCTATTACTTAACATTAAGACTTCACCTTCTTCAACACAAGGCTGCAGAAAGTAAGACAACGATTGGTTCAGTGTATGGTTCTGAAAGTATAGGAGATAAGAGTTTCCATCTTAGCTTCAAGCTATATGAACTTACACAAGTTTCTCACAAATCTTTTTTTACTAAAGTGAGAGATATTATTCAGAAAAGTACAAGGACGAAAGCAATAAATGACTTTCAAGTCTCACCATTCAGAAATAAAATTATTTGTGGGCATGATTATAGATTATTGCAAGTAGATCTATGTGTTAGAATAATACATGAAGAATGAAAAAATTATAAGAATAGAATTATTCCATATTCTGTTGTTTAAAAGTAAAAAAATAAAAAACAACAACAATTAGAAACTAGTGAAATTGCTGAAATTCAGGTGTTTCTTCACTGCAAAGGATATATTGAGATATTAGCAGTTCCTCTAAATCCCTCTAAAGCTGTGCCCAGCAGGCTGCATATTGACCCACAGAGGTACTTTGCTTGGCTGCACACAGTTTATTTAAAGAAATAGAAGCTGAAGGCCTTGGAGGGGGAGGGGTGCACACACTAATTTGCAAGATGTCTGCCCATTTCTTACTGCCTCCTTCTGGCCATTTCACGTGCTCACTGAGCCATGGAAAAGGGGGGGTGTGAAGCACATGAGCTGGGGAGACTGGCTGTTTGGGTTTGAATTCTGATTCCAAAACTTGCTAGCTTTGCGGCTTTGGGTAGTTTAAAGTCTCTGTGTTTTATTTCCTCTTTCGTAAAATGGGGCTAGGAATATACTGTACTTTATGGAGTTAATGACAGATAAAACAAACTAATGTGTGTAAAGAGCTTAAAGCAGTAAGCATATAGCAAACATGCAATAAATGTTTGCTGTTAGCACTTCCTACCTGGCTCCTGTGTAAGGTTACAGGGGGGAAAAAAAGGTGATAAAAACCATTACAAGTTGGAGTTACTATGCTTTCAACAACATCATATTTTAATTTTAGATACCACCAGCCGATGGCCTACTGTTACACTACTGCCCAGCTCCTTCTCCCCTCCTGCCATTTTGTAGTTGTTGTTGGTCAGTATTATTTCTTTCTGAAGATTATGGTGGTTACAATCCATTCTGCTCCCATCACTTCCCCTGTTATTTAACTTGGCTTTGATATTTGCATGGGCTTAATGGGCACCACTGGTGTTTTTGCCTCTCAGCGTTTTTTGAGTTTTTCATTCTGATTCAACTCTTGATCAGATAGTGCTTATTTTTTCAAGAAGGGCTCATGCATGCGGGCTGCATATCTTGAGTTCTTGCATATTTGAGAATGTCTGTCTTTTGCATTTATACTTGAATGATATTTCAATGGAATGTAATATTTGGGGGACAGTCTTTCTTTCTCTTAGAACTTTGTAGACATTGCTGTACTGTCCTCTGCCACTAAACAGTGCAGTGGAAAATCTGATTTTTTATCTGTATCCTTCAATTTATGTTAATAAGCATATGTATAAATATCTCCTTTGTCTATCAATATTATTGAAAAAACACTGCATCATTCTGATTAAAAAGTTGAGTTCTACATTTTGGAGAAATTTTCCTCTATTACATTTCTAAACAGTTTCTGTACTTTTTGTAGTTCTTCATTTCCAGGACATCAAAAATTCTTGTAAGAGTGTCTTTGTCATTTATTATTTAATTGTTTTAAATTTCAGGTCCTTTCCCTCAATATTCGCTAAGATCATCTCAAGTCTTCTGTCCATAGAAATATTTTGATGATGTCCCGCTGCATCTATTCTGTTAGTTGTTTGTTTTTCTCAATCATTTGTTAAATCTGAAGATGAACTTCACGAAGCACTTTGTCTCTTTAGCACTTTAATCTCCTTTTTTCTTTAAGAAAATCACATGCTGTTATTTTATCCTTTTGGTTTTGTTTTCTTATTTATTAGAGTTACATCCTTTACTAGAATATGTATGCTTGCGGAGGGATGCATTCATAGTGAGTATTCTTCTGTCCCTTGATTTGGGCTGTTTTCTTCTGGACTGAACTGTTTTGATTTGTTTTGTTTTTTTCTCTCTCTCTGTACAGAGTGCTTTCATAGCTTCTGCTCTGTTTCTTCTTTTTTTAGCCTGTGATGAACATGGGTTGTTGATTTTGATACTGAGTGTGGTGACTTCCTGTTGAATCTATTTCTATCTTATCTAAAACTCAGCTGCCTTCCCAGCAGAGCTGTAATGTGAGGGCTTTGAGTCGCTCCTGTTTCCTCTTCTGTAGTTTCAGGGGATGGGCAGGGGATGGAGCTACATGCAGCTCTTGCTGGCAGACCTGGCACCTCTACTTTTCTGAGGTCCCAAGTTCCAGGGCCCATGCCACCCAGCTGGGTGTGAACGCCACTCCCGTGGGCTTGCCTCAACCTAGCACAGTGGTCTGAAAACAGTCCTTCACGGTCCTGTGGTCACAGGCAGGAGCTTCTGCTCCCAAATGTTTTCTCTTGACTTTTCTTCAAGCTGCTTTTTTACCATCTCGGTCATATTCTCTCCAAATTGGAACAGGGGGTGGAGCAATTTATTAAAATTATCAGGGCTTTTCCATTTCATCCGTTTTCCTCCATGCTGTTTCTAGGGAAGTTAAGTATGGGATTATGAAAGGAGCAGAACTCCTCGCTTCTCCCTCAGACAACTTCTTTCCGCCTTTCGTGGTATAACGTTCAACCTCTTTTCTTGTTCCTGTCGGTGGATTTCTAAAGATGCCTTTACTTAGTCTTCGTTTTGGAAGGATAGTTTCAATTAATATGGAATTCTTGGTTGCCAGGTGTTTCCTGTCTCATCCCCACAGCACTTTAAAGCTGTTCCACTACCTTCTGGTCTCCGTAGTTTCTCATCAGAATTCAGCAGTGATTCCCATGGCTCGTCCACTGTGTGACAGACCATTTTTTTCTCTGGCTGCTTTTAGAAATGTCTCCTTATTACAGTTCCCAACAGTTTGACTATGATATACCTATGTGTGTCTTTATTTACACTTATGCTGCTTGCGGCTCACTGAGCTTCTTAAATCCATACATTTGTGTCTTTCAACAAATTGAGAAAATTTAAGCCATTATTTCTTCAAATATTTTTATGGCCTTATTTTCTCTTTTTTCCACTTTTAGAATTTAAATTATACGCATGTAGACATTTTTGTATTGTTCTACAGGTCTCAGAGACTCTGCTTATATTTTTCAATTTTTTTTAATGGTCTTCAGATTAGAACATTTCTATTGATCTGTCTTTAAGTTCTTTGGCTCTTTTGTGGTCAAGTCCTTCCAGAGTATTTCAAATTTCAAATATTGTATTTTTCAGTTCTAGAATTTCCATTAGTTCTTTCAAAATAGAGTTTCTATTTCTCATTTAAAATCTCCTGCCTTTTATTCACTGAAAACATATTTCCCTTGACTTCGTCGAGCATCGTTCTGATATCTGCTCGGCAATCCTTATTTGCTCATTTCATCAGCTGGATCATGCTGGGGGCGGTCTCAGCTGGTTGGTTTTTCTCTTAAGCCTGGATTATATATGTTCTTTGTCTGTAGTATATCTTAGACATTATGTACCTGATGTACCTATAATAGGGTTCTAAATCCTATTATAGTCCTCTGAGAGTGTTAATGTTTTGTTTTTGCAAGCAAATGAACTTAGGTGGATCCAAATTGCAAAGCTCTGCCCTTTGGGGAACAGCTCAACTCTCAGCTCAGTTCCCCTATCTTTAGTTTAGCTTGGCTTCTTTGAGTCTGCCTTTATGCTGTGTTGTTCAGGATCTGACAGAAGCGTGATCAGAGTTCATACACAGAATTCGAGCCTCTTTCTCTCTTTGGATCACTCCTTTCTAATATTTCTCCTCCCCCCTTACTTTCCAGTACACTCTGTCTTCTTGTTCTTTAGGCCAGAAGACTATGGATTTTGTATCAGAGTTTTAGCCTCCTCACAAGGTGCTGATCTCAGCCTGTCTCCAGGCTAAAGACTAGAAAAATAGGTAACTCAACACTTACCATTACATTCTTGTAAGAACTGACTCTCTCCAGTCTCTCTGCATTTACTTCCTTGTGCCTTCAGGTTGTGTTTCTTGTCTAGAGTTATAGCTGCTATCTGTGGGAGAGCAGATAAATTGGTAGGTGTTTATTTGTCCATACCCAAAGTGGAAATTGCTGGTAATTTATTTTTTTACTCTTTTGTTGTTTTTACTTTTGCTGTTTATTGTGTTAAATGTTGGGGGAGAGAGATTCTTTAATCTAGTGTCATATTGCCACCTTTACCCAGAAGTTATCTTGTGCAAATGTCTTATCCTTCTTGAGTCTCAGGTGTATAATCTATAAAATGGGGCAAAGCACTCTCTTCACTGTAGAGTTCTCAGTAAGAGTTAAATGGGAGAGTGTAGATAAAACTTTTTAGCATGGCGCTTGGCAGTTAATAAGATTATTAACCTTATCTTCTGTGTCAGTATCTAATTCCTAACCCAGAGCCTGGTATATAGTGGGAGGTAAATAATGATTGTTGAATAAATGAATTACATGCATGAAAATGGAGCAGGAGGAGAATGGGCGTGAAAAATGATAGAATTACAGGAAAACCAAGGAGGTACATCAAGGTTGGCATTTTCCCTGGACCTGCCCTTGAAGCAAAAATGCAGGCCTGTGGCCAGGTAGCTCTTCCCTCTAGCCAGGCTTCTATTGCACAAGGTGTTCCTCTAACTGGTGTGATGATTCACTATGCAAGCTGCAGCTTGAGGCCAAGCCTTCATTCAGAACCAGGTGAAGAGTCCCCACATTCTCCTTTTTACACTTTTCAGGAGGCACAAGGGAATTTCGGGGGATTCTGAAGCCTGAGGGGAACTTGCCTGAATCATGACCATTGGAGGAAAGGCCTGAAAACTGTGTTTGTTTGGAGGAGAATCAGAGACCAAATGAAGAGGCTTGGAGATGGGAGGCTTGGATGGTGCAGACATGACAAGCATGTTAACGCCTTGACTTTAGGGAGGACTTACTCCTTTTACTGGAGTGCCAAAGTGCCAATCCTCAGCAGGCAGTTACATGTTCAAATCATAACAGTGTTTACCAGGGCAAGGGGGTCAGGAGTCCAGGCTCTAGCCGTGGCTGCGCCTCTGCTCACAGTGCCTGGCAGCTGTTCTGAGGTGCTGGCAGCGCGGACCAGGGCCTAGGCTGAGGGCTCTTCTTCACTTGAGAAAAATACAAGACTTTAAAAAACATTACTAATTAAACTATTTGCCTGAAAATAGTTAAAATGGCAAATGTTACTACAATTAAAAATGAAAGTAATAAAGTAATACCTGCCCATTGTAGACAGTTTGAAAAATCAAGAAAGATTTAAAGAAACAGAATTACCCATATTCCCTTCCAACAACTTTGGAATTTCTTTTCTTTCTCTTTATATGCAAATTGTTTTTTTACTTAGTTGATATTACACCGTCTAAAATGTAGGGGAGGGGTTGTAATTTATTATAATCTGAGCATGTTTGTCTTCAAGTATTGTTTGAAAATATCATTTTCATGGATTCAAAGTAATTCATTTTATGGATTCATCAAATTGTGTTTCATTGTTTCAGTGGCTATTTAGGCCACTGAAAATATTTCCAATATTTTGCAGGAAAAAAAATGACACTTCAATACACATCTTCAAATGTAAGTCTTTGTCCAAGAGATCTTATGAAAGTGTAAACATTTTTCTTTTCTTTCCCTTTCATCCTACTCACACCCTAAGCTTGTTAAACGCCTGGCTCAGGTCGAGCCTCTGCTTGAAAACCTTCCCTAAGTGCATCAGCCTGCAAAAAGCCCTTTCTTCTCTGACTCCAGCTGCATCCATTTGTTCATTCATTCATTTATCAAGTGTCATTTAATGGCATATCAAGTACGTCTGTGTATATGTTCATCAATATTAATTCTTTTCTGATGATATGATTGCTTATATAATAATTATGGCTAAAGTCTACTGAGTACTTACTCTGTGCTGGCACCTTTTAAAGTACTTTATATAGATTATCTCATTTCATCATTTCAATGTTGTCCATGCTTCACCTATGGGAAAGCTGAGGCACAGAGAGATTAAATAACTTGCTCAAGGTTGCCCGGCTATTCCTTAGGTGATCTGGGATTCAGTTGTAGTCACTGTTGCTCCGGAGTCCATGAATTGCATTAACAATTATACATGTTAATTTAGTCGCAGCTGACCTGTTCTAGGGACTGGAGATGGATCATCGAACAAAGCAAGTATACCTCCTGGACTATGGAGCTTACTTAGAGCCTGTGTGCCCCACTCAGCTCTGGATCACACCAATCTTCAGCTGTTTCCTCACGGCTGCGGGTGGGCAACTCTTGCTTCTCTATCCTGTGAACTCCAGCAGGTCTGGAGCCCTGGCTCCTTCTGCCTTGTACTCCCAAGGAGCACACAGCTAGTGCTGAAGGTTAATTAGTAATGTCTTTAAACTGATGGGTGGGAGGTAGCAGAAAGAGATCTGAGCACCTGGAGACCAGGTTTTACTTTGGACTCAATGTGCAGCACAGGGGAGGTTTCTCTACCAGCCTGGTGTTTTTCCCTCAGCGGGTAATGAGATAATCTTTGACATCCTATGAGTGTAGTAAGATCTGGAAGTACTATAGGTTTTTCTCACATGGTAATGAGCTACCACTAGTACAAGACCCTCCTGTGGCCTCTAGCTCTCTGACCGAATCCAAGGCCTATAATTTCACGGTTAAACATGAGAAAGTTGTTTTCATTTTGCTTTTTTTTCAACATGCCAGGATGAAAGCAGGAATCTTTCAGAAGCTAAAAAGCAGTACTAATGTTCTCATGGATGTATGTCTATTTCATAAATTCAGTGTCTTAATTCAGGCTGCAATAACAAAATGCCATACATTGGGTGGCTCGTAAAGAACAGAAATTTATTCATAACAGTCTGGAGGCTGAGAAGTCCACAGTCAAATCACCAGGAGATTCAGTGTCTGGTGAGGCCCTGCTTCCTGGCTCACTGGGCACTGTCTTTTCCCTGTTTTTTCATGTGATGCTTAACGGGGCAGGGAAGCTTTCTCAGGCAGCTTTCACAAGGGCACTAATCCTGTTCGTGAGGGCTCCACCCTCATGACCCAATCACCTCCCAAACACTCTACCTCATAACCATCACCTTGGGCATTGAGTTTGCAACACTAAAGTACTGGGAACAGGGACATAAAATTTAATCTGTAATAGTGGGTGATCACAGTTACAATGTTTACTTTTTCAGTAAGATTAAAAGAAGAATGAGAGAAAAAGAAGGAAGAGAAGGAGGCTTCTTACCCAAAGTCATAAGCATTTGTGTTTTTTTCTGAATTGGCCCTAGGGTTTGAAATGTTAGTTGTCCACCAACTTCAGATCAGGTTCACGTCTGACAGTTATAACAGCTACCATCATTTTGAGGTAGGTTAGTAAGAAGCTAGGAAAATTCCCTGATGAGAGTAAGGAGAAAACTGAGACACTAGTTGTACAAATGGCTGAGCAATTAGCCAGCTAATGAATTACAAGACCTTATCTTCCCTAACCAAGGGCACCTAGGAGCAGATGGTTCAAATCTATCCTCCTCAACCAAAGATATCCCCTAGTCAGGGGAATAGATAACAGAGACCCAGTTAGTGCCAGACTAACCCAAGAGCAGATGAAATCAGGGTACTGGATAAAACAAACAAACAAACCAACCCTATTAGAGCAAGGGAAATCCAAGATAGAGGTAAAACTGACCAGAGAATGATCCCTGACCCCACTCTATACTGATTTTGACGTAGCAGCATATTAAGACACACCTGGGAACTGATGAATATTCTGTTGAGAGCCCCCTAAAATTCTTGCTTATAGAAAACAGATAAAAACCCTCAAGACAAAGGATGCCAGCACGTGCTCTCCCTTGAGCATGCCTATACACCACTTTCCTCAGGTGCGTACTTTCACTTTCTTTCTCCTAAGCCCTAAAGATTCGATGGAGACTTGCAACAGGGGAGCAGCAGGCAGTGGCAGCTAGTCCCAGGCTCACCCTCAAATCCTGTCTGCAAGGACCTCCTTTTGCCTCACTCTCCTCGGAGCTGGAACAGTTCTGCCTTGGCTCAATACTGTTTCTGTGATCTTGCTCCTTCTCTCCTAAGCCCTTCCTTTCCCTCACTGTTCCAAACATTTAACAGATTAACTCTCACTTTCATCTGGGCTCGCATCTTGAAATCTTTATTGCATGGCTCAAGAAACTGCACATCCCAAACCAGGCTTGCGCAGACCTGCCGCGGCTCAGTCCCTTTCCAGTGACAATTTCGGTACCTATCTGATGTCTGGCACTGCACATAATAGAATTATAGCTGATCTTTACTGTGATCCTTCAAGCACTATAGTAACCCTGTTTCATAAACTCAGAGGAGTTTAGAGTCTTGCTCAAGCCACTGGCTAGTAAAAAGCAAAGCAGTGACCAAACTCCGTTTTTGCTTTGCCCCAAAGTCTGCTAAAGCACCCCTACCACACAGAGTTAGTGACTGTCTCGTTAGTCATTCAAGGAATGGAGATGCTCATCACAGAGGTATGGCCTCATTGCAGTTTTATTAAAGACCTTGGAGGGGATCAGAGAAGAAAATGTCAACTAATAGGAGTAATTCTATTTCCAGGCCATGAATGAGTCAGCGGAGACCAGCACTTCCTGACCCCTGTGATCCTGGGTCCAAATTTGGGGAATGGCTAAGTGAGGAGAAAAGATTCTGAACTGATTCAATTCACATCTGTAAAATGTTGTCCTCATTTGTGGATTTATTTATATAAAACAAAGGGTGTTCCTATGAAATACCTAATATACTTATTTGAAAGAGTACATAACCCAAATCTCATTTAGTTACAAATTTAATGAATGAAAAAAAATTTAAGGTCCCAGAAAATTCTGCAAGCATCTTTAAGACTTTAGAGAAGGAAGAGATCATTTTGGTTGGACTCATGGCTTCCTGGAGACGCTTAGGGTTGAACTAGTCCTTAGAGGGGAAGTATGTTCACTTAGGGAGAGTGGGAGGAAGGAGGGCATTTCAGAAGAATAAAAATGTATAAGCAGTTCCAGTGGCAGAAATAATGAGGAGATGAGTCAGGTGAGCCTTTCGTTACTTTGCCTCCAAGGAAAAACTGATGAACACAGGAGTGAAAGAGCGGCTTTGAAGCCACACACACGTTGGTTCACTCCCCGGCTCTGCCAATTACCAGGGGCCCAGCGTTTGGCCAGTTATTTCAACTTCTTAAGCCTCAGTTATCTCGTTTCCAAATGTGGTTAATGGTGTGCACTGCACAGGGTCTTTGTGAGGATTAAGTGTCCCACAGTTCAGTTACTGCTTCAGTAATTTGAGGAAGTCATTATTATTTATTATATCATTCTGGAATATCCAGATCCTAATCTTGCTCAATTTCACTGCCATAATCAATAACTGAGAATTACGATTCAGTCAAGCTCATGAGATCTAAGAAGCAGTAAGGCTACACCTCACCCTCTGTGCCAAAAGCGCTAGCGCTAGCATGAAGGAAATGCCTTATCAGAGGTCCAGCTTCACACAAAGCTATCTCAGACAGGTGACTTCCTTCTTTACAGCAACAACAATAGCATTCCACAGGCTGCTGGTCATTCTCCACAATATACATTTATTGCTTTATATATTTGTCTGCAGCCCTGTGAAGAGATAGGCTGAAAATTGAGCCCAATAATCCCTGACCACTATGAAAAGTCAGAAAATAATAAGCAGGTCCGGATTCCTCTCAGGGGCCCCATTATGTGAGGCTGGCCCACAGCAGTTTCTGGTTTTTTTTTTCTGAAGTCTTCTTTTCTCTCTCTATTTTCTGGCTGCCCTGTGGCCCCTTTATTAGGTTTACAACCAAGTCAGAAGATCTGGGCCCTACTCCAGACTCTGCCACTTATTATCAAGGTGATCTTTGTCAGAATATTTGAGTCTCTAGGCCTCAGTTGATTTATCTGTAAAAAAAACATCAGTTGAAGGGTGTATAGGAAAGCGCCTTGGAAGTCTTCTAAAGGAGTAACACATATTGAAGTGGGTAGATTAAAGTCAAGCAGGAGTCCTGTGACCTTTTCTTCTTAACCCAATCATCTGACAGGTCTCAGATTCTGCAAATACAAATCCCTCCTGTAAGGTTCACTCTGAATGGGAACTTATGACCTTTGCACGTATTTTGGGCAAGGAAATGAGTTTCCTACTATCCACCCCTCCTGTAAGATTGAGAAAGGCCTCCAAGAGGAACTGGCCAAAGACGTGTGATAGGTGATGCCTGTTGCTCCCTGGAATGGGACCCCAAGGAGATTTGTTGCAACCCTTTTTGTACAATGGCATATATTTCATACAAGCGCATGTACTCCCCATCCCCAAACCCTCACATCAATCTTGTGCCTCAGTGGGCCTGCCCTGGTGTTCCTGCCTTCTTTATGGAGTCATTCTGAGGCCTTTTGGTGGTCTGAGCCATTTAGGTCAGAGAGGGTGCAGGCTGTTATTATAACCCACTTGTTTGCTAATTGAACCGGATGTTTGAATGCTTTATGATAATCACCAAGGAAGGCTATAAGGGATAACACCGCAACATTCAGGGCCTACTCACTGCATGGAACCTTGTCAGTGCTCCCCAAATGCCAAATCTGATTGCCCTTTTACTTAGGCCTTAGCAGAGCTGATGACTGGTAAATTCAAATCACCAATCTCCTTACCAGCTCCTGGTAGGATAATGCTGTAGCTCTATACTCAGGTTTTTCATGGGAAGTTACCAAGGTTTTGTGTTGTACCTTATACAAAGAAGGATTTTTGAGATGTTATTGCCCAGTTGTTTGTGGTCAATTAACTGTTGGTGATGGTAGCCAACAATAAAGTGGCTGAGACTGTAGCCTTGTCTTAGGTATCTACAGCTCATACTCCTTTGGCAAAGGGTCCTCATTATAGGCAGTACAAGGAGAGAAGGCTCCCCTGGTAATGGAGTACCCCATGCTCAGGCACGGTTAGTGGATTTTTACCCTGTGAACAAACTTCTCTGGAATAGTCTTAAAAGTAACATAGTGATTCATCTGAAAATCCTGCGGATCATCAACATTTCCTGGGGAGTGTGTTAGCAATTACACGTAGCCAGGGTCAGACCCTGGAACATAAGGGCTGGGAGTGGGGGAATAGAACTTGTATTTTAAATAATGGCTGGTGTGACTCAGTGGATTGAGCACTGATCTGCAGACAAAAGGGTCGCCAGTTCGATTCCCAGTCAGGGCACCTTCCTGGGTTGCAGGGCAGGGTTTCCAGTAGGGGTCGTGTGAGAGGCAACCACACATTGATGTTTCTCTCCTGTTCTTTCTCCCTCTCTTCCCCTCTTTCTAAAAAGAAATCAATAAAATCTTAAAAATAAATAAAAAGTAATAATTTCTGCAGGTGATTCCAAAGGTGAGTCAGATTTATAGACAACTTATTTAGTCTAACTGACCTATGTCAGTCTTAACAAGGACTGAAATGAATGAATAAATATATATTGAAAATGCTTAGAATATATTCTAAATGGAGGAAAAAAGCAGGATATCATGTGTATACATTATGATCTCAACTATGGAAACTTCTAGAAAAATACACAGGACATGACAAAGAAAACCCAAAGGTGAATTCTGTGGCCAATTTTTTCACCTTGCTTCTTTACACTAGTCTGACTTTCCTAAACTTCCTAAAGCAAAATTTATCACTAAAATCCGGGAAAATTTATTAAAAATTGATTTTTAAAAACATGAGAATGTATAGAAGCAGATTTAGGAACATTCACCAACTGGTATCAAATACTGGCTTGTTTGTGTTTTTATTCAGAGAACACTTGTTAATTTCAAAGAGGTTTCATTGATCAATACCCTCTCTAGCACAAAGCCTGACCGTTACTGCAGGTTATTCAGACGGTCATTCTCAGGTCAGGACTACACAGTAGGCAGCTTCCCCTTCTGTTCTGATAGATGTCCCCTGAGAGAAACAAATTTCCTGGATCTTTTTGAGAGAATTTATTATAAGCATCTTTGATTCCTCAGAGTCCCTTTGCCACTGTATTTCCTCCATTCATGGTGCATCTGGTCTCTTGGGCAGAGTTTACGAGTCTTGCCTCCAGGCAGCAGGGCAGCCGTTTTGGCAGCTGCAGCCTGTGAAATGTCACTGAAAGTTTCATGGGCTTGTCCAACCTTTTTGCTGCCCTGGGGCCAGGTACAGTACAAAGGAAAGAGGCCTCCATTTTAACACACAGCCCAACACTCACTAATGGACTTTAAGCAACTCACTTTACCCCTGAGCCTCAGGGTTCTCATCTGTCAATGGGGATGATAAAGAACCTTATCTACCTCCCAGGTTATTGTGAGTCTGAAGAGGGCTCAAGTAAAATAATGCATCTGCAAACCATTTAAAAATGTAAATATTCCTGTGAGTTGTCTTTATTTATTTGTAGCTTCCCACTTTCTCACACTCTTTGGAGTCACTGAGAGAGGCTAATTAAAAGCAATTGGAATTAAATTAATTAACATGAAAATTAAGGAGCCTGTCTAGAGGGAAGAATCTTGATGGGGCAGGTTGCAGGAATATGATGGGAGACTGAGGGATGTTGAGGAGGGGGGTGCAGGAATGTGAAAGACTGACTGTCAGGAGCAGAGCTTTGCACAAAGGGAGGCTGTAAGTCCTGCTCTTGATGTTTGCTGTAATACCATTTTGTCTCCCTAAGAAACCTTCACTAAAGATTTCTCTTACTTTTTAGCGTTCTTAAAGTGAGGTTTGTAGTCACCCCCTTCCCGCCATGCATTAATCTCACGCTAAGATTGGCCTGAAGGCAAGAATAGGAGAGTGGAAGGTGACTTAAGTGTAGTAGGGTTCTAGAATGATACCTCTTCCCTCAAGTGAGGATTGAATGAGAACATGCACACAAACTGTCTTGCATACAGTAGATGCTCAGTACATGGCGATTATTATTATTGTAAACCAGGAGATATTTCGCTACAACATAAGTGATTTGATAATGGGGACTTGGTTTTGCCATGTATCTCCTAGGACAGGGCTGGACACTGAAGGAGATTGGGTGAAGGGCAGTCCAAGCATACCTTGTGCTGTTAAAGGGCACATGTGAGATCATGGCCACTTAATTTGGAGGTTCAGATTCGCAGACAATAAGAACCCCAAGTCAAAGGTGAATAGTTAAGCAATTTATTAAGCAAGAGCAAAGAGAAAGCAAGAATCAAGAGCATACATCACCAGACAGGAAGTCACCAACACCGGAACACAGACACTGGGGAATCCTGGAGACAGCTGCATTCGGGGTTCCTCTGGAAAAAGTTCCGAGCAAAGCGTCCTTCCCTAGAGTGGGATTCCCAAGTCTCACTTTGGGGGCTCTGCTTAAATATGTTTTAGACAAAAGTGGCTATGCGACAGGGCCTTTTGTGACTCGATTGACCGACCGTTCCCTCTGGGAGAATACCCACTTCTTCCCCAAGGGAACAATCAGTGTTTACAGGTACTGAGTTAAAAATTAGTGGTTCTTAGTCTTCCGTGGAGAAGGGCTAGTTCTCCCCAAGAGACAGTGCATCTATATTTCATTCTTACAATAAAAGGTCACGGCTCGGGCATAACACAGAGAGGATTCTTAATATTTCTTTAACCTATCACACCTGTGCCCACATAATAGGTCCATTTCTATCCTTATCACACTATGCTGATACCTTACTCTGAGGTCTTGAAACCACCAGGCCACTGCTTGCTCTACTAGGGGCTATGTTGCTACCATTTCCCTTATCTGTGACTGTGGTCCTCCCATGAGGCCTGTGTCCAGTGTTAAAACTCTGCCTTCTAGTATCCTTTCCTGTTCCCACTCCATTCTTCACAGGCCCCTCTGTGCAGGGGCAGCAGGAGCAGTCCTGGGAGCTTACATTAGATAAGCTGTTACTCTGTTCTTATTTTCTGACTTGGGTTCTATAGACTTCGCTGTCTCTAGGTATCTATCCTTGACGCTGGCAGCACCGAGACTCAAGGCAGGGGGTGAACGCAGACCTCAGAGCAGTTCCTGTAACCCGGAGCGCACCCTCGTGTTGGGTCATGGGTTGCTGAGAGTGCGGAGTAGAACTGGAAAGGCTAGCTAACGGCTGGGATGAGCATTTACAGTGGTGTGAGGAAGAAGAGTTTGAGAGGAGGACACTTTCACTGCCTGCACCTCCCTTTTTCTGCACAAGACTTTAATAACTCCTCATCCATTACAAGAGTGCTATGAAAATATTGTTTGCGAGTAGGTTGTTGTTAATTTATATTATAAAGTAGGGCAATATTTGTATTAGCCAGTAAATTGCCTAAAATGATGATAGAGAAATGCATTACCTAAAATATTATTATTCATGGGCAAAGACTGAGGTCATGAGGGGCTGGGGAAAAGTAGGTATCTGCACTTCCTAAGGAAAAAAACCTGTCAAGGCAGGGGCCCCAGGGACAAATGGTGTGGAAGCTTCATAAATAGGCTGGGAAGGATAGGACTGTCCCCCAGCTAATGGTTCAGGTTATAGATCAAACAGCCCCAACTGACAGGAAGGCAACCTTGATGGAGCAGCATGGAATAGCTCCGAAGCTGCTCCCATCCTAGAAGCTTGCCAAGGGCACCCACTATTTGCCTGCTCTTCTGCCTCAGAGCCCCAGGAACTTCTTGAGCTTATTACACCCTCTGTGATCGTCTCATTTCTGCAAATCAAGAATCCAGAGTGAGGCGTTTCACTTGCTTTCCCCATAATTTGGTTGGAGTTCTGGTAAGGGCAACTCTGGAGTGGGGACTTAACAACATTCTAAAAAAAGCTTCTCCTCTGTTTCTTGTTCTTGGTTCCTAAGTAGTGTTGCCACGGAAGTGATACCTGAAAAGGAAATGATTAAGGCTTTCAATAATGGGGAAGAGGGTTCAAATTCTAGCTAAGCCTTCCATTTCTGAGGTGACTTCAGTTTCTTCGACTATACAATGGGGCTGAGGAGAGACGATAATTAGCAGAGTGCTTTGAATTTCTCAAATGGTACGTATTATTTGGATACCCCCTTTTCACTTCCTCTGTCATTACCAAAGCCCCAATCATATCTCCACTGACAGTAGTTTCCAAGGTGGGTTCTGCCCTTCATGCTTGCAGTCTCTGCTCCTGCCATTTATTTTTCAGCACCCTGCCAGAGAAACTGGTGTAAAATACAGAGATGCATGTCATGCCCCTGCACAAAATATTTTAATAGCTTCCTATTTTCTCAGAATAAAGTCTAAAATCTCCCAGAAAGTCTTCTGAGTTTGTGTGCTTCCCCTCAGTCACACACATTTTACTGTTATGAGTACCTTCTGTGTGCCAGCTACTAAGCTAAGTGATGATTTCACACAATCCTGGAAACAGCAGTCATTAATGTCTCCATGTCACAGAAGAGGAAAGAGAGGCTCAGAGAGGCTCAGAGAGGCTCGGAGAGGCTGAGGAACTCACAGCAACAGCCAGCTAGTTGGTCGCAGAAATCTAAATTCACTCTGCATGGCATCCTCTCCAACTGCTCTTTGTACAGAGCAGCAAAGCTTCGCCTACAGCTGGGAAGGGCCAGCAGAGACAAATGTAGGGGTCAGGATCTGGGGAGGGATGAAGCAGTGCTTGAAAGAAGGGTATTGGGGATGAGATGAGGAGGCTAACTCCCCTTTTCCAGACGGGTGGTGGGGAGAGGGCCACCTCGATTTGCAGAGTTCTGGGCCTGGGCGTCCAGCACTCGCAGAGTGTGTACCCCACGTGGTATGCCCAGAAGACCTGCACTACCTTCCACTTTCCTGTCTCCCTTGCCACACCCCCTTCCCTACAAGCTCAGAGCCAGGGGCCAAGGGGGCGCTCTAGAAGCATCTGGGAGACGATTATTGCCTCAGGTAGCCACATACTTTCTATCCAAGCGGTGGCTTAAGCAGCTTTCGTCCCCCCTGTAGGGCGGTTTTCTGTCTTAGGGAAAGCGGCCCGGGCCCACCAAGGATGGCCATTATGAGCCCCGTGGCGCTAGCTCAACGTGCAGTTTCCTTTCGCCTTCCTCAAGCAGTCGCAGCGATGGGAACGTGCGCGCTCCCTTCCTCGTGGACTGCCCTGCCTGAGGCAGCCTGCAGTCACCTTGTGGGGGGGGGGGGAAGTCTCACTTCGTGCAGGGGTTCGTCCACACGCGTTGTTCTCTGAACCTGCGGCGTTTGAGAGCACAGGGTACATGCGACGCCGGATGTTGGGGCGTTCTTGCCTAATCCTGCTAAACGGATTTTGTTGCTTCATATTCTACAAAAGAAGAATTCTAGGCTTAGAGAATTTAAGTGACTTGCTCACTCACGCAGTCAGTCGGTAGCTCAAGGAGGATTACACTTCCCCCTCCTTAGGAGGAAAAAGAGGAGAGTGGTGGATTCAACACTGGGGACTTGGAGATAGAGCTAGCATTTGGGGGTCCTTGCCTCTCAGCGTCGTCACTACCCCTTGTCCAGGTCTGCCCTCCTCCGGGGAGGCAGAGTCCCAGCATCACTCGGCATCTTAACCAGGCACCCCTAATCCCGGAGCCTGCTCGCTAGCGACCTCCGCAGGGCCAGACCGTTTTGGGGCTTCGTGTGGCGGGGGACCCACTCTGTCTTCCTGACTATTTGCATAACGGAGACCGCTTGCTTCCCCGCCCCTCCACCACGTTCCCCTCCCCTTCTTCCCCAGTCCCCTCCACCCTTCATCCCCGGTCTCCCGCCCCTCCCCAGCAGACCCTACCCCCTTCGGGGACTCCAGCGTGGGGCTGTCAGCCCTGGGGTTCTCCTGCCCCCCTCCTTGGACTAAGTCCTGAGGCACCTGGGGGAGGGGAGCCCTGAGCAGGGCTGGCCGAGGAAGACATCTGGGGCTCTGCCCAGCGCTAACAAAGGGAGCCAGCTGCCGGCCGGCTGGGGTGTTGAGCTGGCGGAGCAGCCACAGCCTCCACGAGGCCTCCACGAGGCCAGCGCACGGCAAGTGAGTAGGGGTGACGTGGGCCTTAGCGCAGCCTGGGGGGGCGCCTCCCCCCTTGGAGGAGTGATGCGGAAGGAGTGACGCGTAGGGGCGTAGGAGGGGAAGGGATCGGCCATCCCCAGGCGCGCCTAGGGCACACAGAATTGGTGTCCAGCACCGCCTTAGCCACCTTCGCTGCGGGCTGACCACCTTTTGGCTGGCGGTGTCAGTGTTTTTGTACTGGTCCAGGGGCCCCCCTGGTTTCTCCACAGCTCCACGATCCTGCGGACCCACAACAAACCCACGTGCGCTCTTCCACCAGGAACCCTGCTTTCTCCACAGCACCGTCAGTAAGGAAGGGTGGAACGCCTAGCAGCGTCCAGGTTCCTTCAGATCCCGCACGCTGGGTTCACAGACGAGGAAACTGAGCACCCCACCCCCGCGGCGGGGGGTGGGGACACAGGCACCATAACAAACGCACGTGCGCCCAGCCCTGGGCTCCCCGAGCTCTGCAAACCCTTAGGAGCCGCCCTGCGGAACCGGCCATTGTCTCAGCTTCGGGGTAGGGAGCAGCGCGGGGGGCGCCACTTGCTGGAGGAGGTCGACAGAGACATTAAAAGGTACCACCTGGGCATCAGACCTAACTGCCAGACTTAAAAAGGGAAGAAAGAAATAAGAAAGCAGCTACGAAAAGATTATCGCAGGCTGAATCTGTCCCCAGTGGTGGTGTGTTGCTTGATGTGATCTGGACGACCCTTCACTTCCACCTCACGGAAGGTTCTCAGGGATGGGGGTTGAATTAAGGGTCTACGGGTACCCCTCCAAAACAAAAAACCCCAAAACCCAAACCGCCTTGCCTGGTACACCGTTGTCCCTGCGCTCTGGTGGGAGGTCGTGAGCGCCTCCGTAGACTGCCGGCAGAAAGAACGGCCCAATTTAAAGAGCGCCCAGCGCGGTCTTGGGTTTCGTTTGCGCTTTGCTTTGTAGGTCCCTGCGTCTAGCCTGCCCTGTGTCATCGGCCCCTTTTGTCGTTATGCATTTGTACTAGCAAGGCCAGCTGAGGCCTCCTGTTCTCGATGGGGGCGCTATTATTTGCAGTTCTATTAGAGTTTGAGAGGAATTTCGAGGTCCGGAAAGAAAGGCCTCTAGTTTGTTTCGCTTTTTTTTTTTTTTCTTTTTCTTACGTATGCTCAGCTCAGCTTTGAGGATTTTGGTTAATCAGACCTGTTCAGACAGCAACAAGATGTTTGGGAGGATGAACTGGCTTTTTAGGCAATGGTATTAGTGCAAGAGTAAACCCCAAAGACCGTGGGAGTAGGAGTGTAGGCACCGCCGCTTTAGTGTGCTTGCTGAGCACTTGGGTTGTGGCTTCACCGTGGCTAGTTCCGCTGGAGATTAACCGGTCTCTGGGGGAAAGTGGGGAGCCTCCAGTCCCACACCACTTTTATTGAGAGTCTAGAGAGCAACCACTGAACCGACTTATTTTATAGGTGGGAAATGGAGACCTGTGGAGTTCAGCAACTAGACCATGTTTCAACCCAAATCTGTGACAGAGACAGGACTTGAGTATGGGTCTCCCAACTCCCACACTGCACACTACCAGGCAGACACTAAAGGCAGAAAAGCAGGGTTCTGTGGTTGACTTAAAAAGCAGTGTGGCTTTAGGCAAAACAGAGTTAAACAAAGAAAGTAATTCAGATTGAAAGCTGCACCCTTCCATTATCCCTTTGAAGAGTTCTTTATTCATTTGAGAAAAAGATAGATTTAGTAATTCCTTACTCTTCTTCTAGCCTTTCATAAGCTTAGTTATTTTCCTCTCCTGGCTTTCCCCTCCCCTCAACTTGGAATAGGGCCAAGTGTGGAGACTTAGCTGTTTTGCCTCCCGTACCCGAGCCAGAAGGCCTTTGTTTGGGCATAACACGGGCTGTTGACATGGCCCTGCTGGGAAGAAAGTGTCTCTTAGCGGGCTACTCCTAAGCCACTTGTGGGAGAACAAAGCTTTGTTCTCATTGACTTTATTTAATTAATTTTTTAAATTAGAGTTCCACGTAAGTAACTGCTTATTTTTGTATTTGGCAGAGGAAAAGTTGGAAAACAAAAAACAAACAAAACAAAACAAAAAACCCCAAAACACTTGGAGTCTGGGTTTCCCCAAAGTTAACATGCTGTTTCTCCCTGTCCTTCTTATCTCCTGGCTACATTTGTCTCTTTTCTTAGGGTTCCCAGTGTGTTTATTTTCGTGGTGATTCCACTGGGCATAAGGAACTTCAGAAATCATCTGGTCAGATGATTTCCTATTGTTTTCCAGATGGGAAAACTGAGGCCCAGCACCTAGGAAAAATTACTTGCCTAAGGACACACGGCAAGGTGTCTGCTTTTAGTGCCTCTTTTTGTGTAAAAGGGAAACTGTTGCATCAAAGGGGTTTTGTTGATATGCCACAGTAAAGTCAAAGTTATGATGGTTGTTGTAACAACACCCTTTAAGTCAGGTAATGAATTCCTTAAGGATTTCAATAGGGTTTGGTTATTAAACAAAGCCATAGATCCCAATGGTAGATCAGTGAGGTTATCGTTGGGGATCAGTTTTCTTTAGTGTTTACCAAATGGTTCCCTTTATTCTTGCCCTGTACTCCCACATACTCCTATTTCCCAGTAGGGAGCTGCTTTGAGTATAATCATACAACAAGGGGCAACAAGAAGTCAGAAAAGAGAAATCCCGCTTAGCTTTGTGCTGTTGAACTTCTTGGGCTCCTGTTTCCTTTTTTGTACAGCAGGAGCCCCTTCTGCCTGGGTCTGCACAGGCTATTCTAGTGGAATGGAAGATGCTCAGGCCTTAGAGTTAGAGAAGCAGGTTCTGGTCATCCCTCCTCTCCCCTGCGTTCCTTGAGAACCAGCAGGGATATTGTATAATGTGAGGGGAAGAACATGCTTGTATCTTCTGGGGTTGCTGTGAGTATTAAGTCAGGTAAACCGTGCTTAGGACCATTCAGACCTCTTGGCAGGCTTGGGTGCTTTTTAACTGATAGAGAATTATGGGGGGAAATAACCCCCTGGAGTGTAAGCCCTGTGCTCAAGGAGGCCTTACCTAGTCACAAAGGGGTGTGATTATTTGCCAAATTGTACAGGGGGCCTTTGGGTTGTTGTGAAGTGTGTGACTTTAAGGTAAATAAACTTAGTCAAAAAACAAGTTAAAAACAAAACCAGAACTTTTGGGTCCAAGTGAGTGAGACCTAAAGTCATTCCATTCATTCATTCTATATTCACTGACAAGCAGGTGGGCTGGTGGGGGTGTCCTGTGCTCAGCCTCGAGTCAGAAAGAACATGACCCATTCTCTGCACGCCACCCCTGTCCCCGCCCCTTGCTCAGAACGCATTTGGATCTTCCCTTAGGAGTTGCCCTCAGAGAATAGATCTAACTTATCTCAATATTGACCTGGGGTGGGGGGTACCCCTTTTCTTCATGAGTCAAACAAGAGCAGGAGGTAAAATGGGAGAGTGGAAGAGGGAAAGTTTCAAAGAGAATGTAGCTTTCTACAAATGTGTGTGTGAGGTGGCTTTAAAAAAATGACAGGAATGATTCATTAATGAAATTCATAGTAGTCTCCCAGAGCATTAGAGTTCGAGAATTTGCTCAGACCGGGTGTCAGTGATTTGTTCAGTCAGAGCCCTGCTGGGAAAACAAAAACAGAAAGGTTTTCTTGCTTGTCTGCATGTACGCTACATATGTTCTCATTCCAATAGATGTACTTTTCATGGGTTTATATGTAACAGTAACATAGTTTCACATTGAATTCTGGGGTGGTTTTTCTAAGCCATTATTAGAAAGGTCAGGTTAGCCTTCAGAATGAATTTGGTGATTTAGATTTTGTTTATCATTCTGATTATAAGAATAAAGCATGTCCATTGAAGGCAATTTGGAAAAGTAGAAACAAAGTATAGAGAAACAGAAAAAACAGTCCATTGTTTGAAGGCAGTGACTGTACACTGTGTGTGCGGTTATCTCTTGTCTCTTGTTTTTCTTGCTTAACCTTCTCACGTATACAGTTCAGAGTCTACATCTGCATCAAAGCTCAGCTTTTTCTTTCATCACCCATGTCAGCTGCTCAGCATCTCCGAGGCCAGGTAGTCCCATGGGATCTGATCAGTTCTGTGAGGCTCGGTAGAGGAAGGAGCCTCCAGCTTCCTCCCTCATTCCCACCCCTGCCTCAAGCATTCAAATACCAGCCATTTAAAAAAAATTAAATTTATTGGGGTGACATTGGTTAATAAGGTCACATAGGTTTTAGATGTACGTTTCTATGGTACATGGTCAGTGTATTGCACTGTGTACCCACCACCCAGAGTCAGATTGTCTACTGTCTCCATGTATTTGACGCCCTTTACTCTTTACTACCCCTCTACCCCCTTTCCTCTGCTAATCCTCTACTGTTGTCTGTGTGTATGAGTTTTTTTGTTTGTTTGTTTTTCCTGTTTACTCATTCGCTGTTTTCAGTTTTATATGTCGCATATGAGTGAAATAATATATAGTTCTTAACTTTTTCTGTCTGACTTATTTCACTTAGCATGATATTCTCAAGGTCCATCTACGTTGTTGCAAACGGCAGTATTTCATCTCTTCTTATGGCTGAGTAGTGTTCCACTGTACATATGCAGCACATTGTCTTCATCCAGTCCTCTGCGGAAGGACGCTTCGCTTGTTTTCACGTTTGGGCTGCTGTGAGTAATGCTGCAGTGAGCGTAGGGATGTGTGTATCTTTGTGAGTAAATGTTTTCACATTTTTCAGGTAGATGCTCAGAAGACAGATTGCTGGGTCATATGGTAACTCTGTTCCTAATTTTTTGAGAAACTTTCATACTGTTTTCCATAGTGGCTGTACCAGTTTACATTCTCACCAGCAGTGAAAGACTTTTTCTCTCCAACCTGTCCAACACTTGCTATTACTTGTCTCTCTCTCTCTCTCTCTCTCTCTCTCTCTCTTTTTAACATATCCTTATGATTTTATTGGCACATAATAAAACAAAAAATGAAGCTTAGAACTGGATCACTTGGCCCTTTCTCTTCTTATCTCCTCCCAGTTCAAAATGCTTGCATCTCTTAACAGCCAGCATTCTCTTAGATCTGTAGTTGGGCTCAACACATTCAAGCCTCAGCACAATCTTCTTTGTAGTTTTAGCCTTTCTTTTGGAAAATTGGCTTCATCTGCCCACCATAGCCACTCTGCTTCCTGCCATAATGCTGCTTCCCCTGCACCGACAGAGAATCCTTGCCCTTCTTGTACTGTGTTACTTTGTGGGGCTGATGCTTGCCAAGCTTCTAACAGAAAGTCTGGTGGGTTTTAGGAACGTTCACCATGCTTACGAGAGTGCTAACAGCACCGCTAACCACCGGAAAGCTTGTCTTGTTAATAGCCATTCTCACAGGTGTGAGGTGGTATCTCATTGTAGTTTTGATTTGCATATCCCTAATAGGTAGGGTAGTTGACCATCTTTGCATAAGCCTGTTGGCCATTTGTGTGTCTTCTTGAAATAAGTGTTTCCTCAGGTTCTCTGCCCATTTTTTCATTGGATTGTCTGTTTGTTTGGCAAACACCAGCCATTTTTATTTGTGAAGAAGTCTTTAAGGTGGAAGGAGAAGGGCCCCCCATATGGCCTTGGTCCTAGTCCTGCCCTTGTGACCTCCAACAACTTATTTTCACACCCCACACTTCAGTTTCTATAGGTATTAAATAAGCAACTCTAAGGTCATTTATGAACTCATTCCTCACGTATTCAAATGCCCACTCTAAACCAAAGATGTAAAAGAAGAGCTCAGCTTTTAAGAAGTTCACAGCATGATGGAGGAATCAGGGCAACAACGGACTAGTGCAGGATGCTGTGGACCAAGAGGAGGGTCAGCCCCCCACTGCCACGATGGAGCAGTGGGAAAGGAGGACTTCCTGGATGGGGGCCAGTACTGAATTGTCAAACACTGCTTATTTTCCCCCTATTTTAATCAGCTCTGAGATTAACATGTTTGTGACTAAATCTCTATTCATATTGCAGATAATTTCCAAGGGATGGAATTCTAAAATTGGAATTACTAAGATACACTTTAAAGGCTATTATCATTTAAAAAGACTTCATAGGTTTAGTTCCAGTTACATATAGTGTCTTAAAATACTTAAGTATTCTATGTGTGGGAACAGTAGGAATAAGAGCACAAGTAATTCAGGATTTCATAAATTATCACCAGTGTAGATTAGGACAAGGTACTTAAACTCACTTCCTTACCTCACTGGGCCATTGTAAGGATTAAATAAAATCATAGCTAAAGAGTCCAGTATAGTGCCAGGTAGACAGGAAGCACTCAGTAAGTGATAGCTATTATTGTTATACTTGGGATTTCCATGAACTGCAGAAACTTTTGGTCCTAATATTTTCTTACCATGATAACAGGCAGAAAGTCAGTTAAAATGGAACCTTGTACCAGATGACACGCTGAGAGAGAAATGATCACTCATATGATGCATTATTTAAAAAGTCTTATTATGGAAAATTTCAAACACACGAAATGGTGTAATGAACCGCCATATACAATCATTTCTCTTCCACAGTTATCGAAACTCATGGCCGATCTGTAACTGTCTACTCCACCCAGATCACTTCGAAGCACATGTGTGACATCAGCCCAGCCAGAAATACTTCACTGCGTCGCATGCTGCATATTTGACGTATTGTCGTGCTTCCCTCAGGGCCTATCTCTGCCATCATTGTTATGTGCGCATGTGTGAGAGAGAGAGAGAGACAGACAGACAGACAGAGACAGTGAGACAGAGAGTGCCCACCTGAGAACTTAAGTGTTACTGCTCAAGTGAGTTTTCCTGCCGGGTCCTGTGCCCCAAAGAGACTGGGTAGAGCGACTTTAGAGTTAGGAGACCTGATGGGCTCCACTTTTAACCAGTTGTAGGCTTTTGGCAAGTGACTTCTGAACTTCTTTGATATAAAAATTTGTTGAGTATTGAATGAGGTAATCCATGAGATAGCCCAGCAGCTCCATGTTAGCTGGACATGAATCAGACTTGAACCCAGCCTTGTCTCCCTGAGAAACAGTATTCATCCATATGGAATTGAGGTCACGGACTCATGGCCCCACAGCAGGACATATTCAGGTAGCATTGCCACTGGTCTCTCATTCCGAGGATGAGGTCATGGCTCAGATGAACACCTAGCGTGTAGAGCACCCCATGCTTCCAAATCTCTCTTATCCCTTCTCACTCATCCCTTCACCTCTGCTTTACAGCTGAAGGTAAGGAAGCCCAGAGAAGGCAGAGCCCTGTCAACTGTGCCCGTGCTTTTCCTCCATGGCAGGAGACAGGCTCCCCTTTCCCACTCTAATTTTGAAGAATCATGATCTCTTCTGACTCACTGTTATACTCAAGCAGGAATTTTTGACTCAACTAACAGAAAAATGTTGATTTGATTTAGTCATTCAGTGAAAGCCCTCTCTTTAACCCACTGGGACTCCCATCTTGTAAGGGCCTGCATTGTGACTTGTGTTCTACTGCTGTCACTCGCTGGCCGTGTGGCCTTGAGTGAGATGCATGCCACCCTGGGCATGCCACCTCAGGGACGCAGCTCTTGGCTCTCCAGGCCCTTCCAGCTATGAGTTCATCAGATGGCAGTGGGCGAAAGATACAAGTCAGGGAGCTGCTTCACACAAATAGTAAATGAAATCTGTTTGTTTTAGAATCTTCAAATAGGGTAAAAAATCAACCCACATCTTTGCCTTCATTTCCCCCAGATCCATTCTAAAAACTCAGTCAGTGCGTTACTTTATGATTGCCACTTTACAAATTTGCCTATTTCATGTTACTGTATGTATTAGAGGTATTTCCATGATCAGTGTATACATATTATTTTTTTCATAGCTGCTTCACATTCTATATTACAGATGTGTTTACATCATCAGTCTTCTGTTGACAGACATTAATCTATTTCCATAAAAAATATATTTATAAGTTACCTTGGACATATGGAACAATGGTTGTCAATGCCCATGCCTAAATGAAGCCAGTCCATCAAACTCTGGAAAGGGTGGAAAGAGAGGGTACAGGGACACTGAGGACCACACCCTGGAGAGCTGGAATGTAGGACTCCCAGGAAGTTACCAAGAAGCTGACTGTTTGGATAGAAAGCTATTTTTGGAGACAGCCTGCCTGGTTGGGTGCCCTCAGCTTCCAGGGCAAAAAATCGAGCTGCGTCATCCCCTCCTCCTCTTCCCACTTGTCTCTGGCACTTCCAAGTTTGTGTCTATTCCCAGGGTCATTGGGGATCTAATGGGAGGACTGGAACTTGAGTGAGGGAGGAGAAAGGAGCCAAGAAGAGGAGTATTTGATCACAGGCTCTGGAGGAGGGACTACGCCAGTACGGCTCTGCTCTGTCAGGTGGTTCAGGTCCATCTGAAGTGTTATGTTTCCCTGGGTCCAACACAGATCATGGTAAAATGAAGCCACCCCCAAATGGGCTACTTAGAAGCTGAGGTTTCAGACACCGTATTGGAGGTGGAGTAAAAGTGGAATCTGGGACTTTTTAGCCTGCAGAAGATAAAACAACAAGCACCTTCTTCATGTGGAAGAAGATTTAGAGTCACTTTGAGTGGCTGCTGTCAGGGACAGAACCAGTTCAGCGTGGGGAAGAAGTTGCGGGGCAGCAGATAAGGAAGAACTTAGCCGAACTGACTGCCCAATCATAGAACAAGCTATGTCACAAGGCAGTGGACTTCCTGTCATGGGAATAGACAAGCAAAAGTTGCGAGTGAAAGTGTTTACCACCAGAGGACTCCTGCTTTGCAGAGATGTTGTCCTAAAATGTCCCTTCCAACTTCAGAGTTTATGACTCTGTGACTATAGGGCAAGGAGCAGAAAGATGCAAAGTCAGACTGATTGTGTGGGACAAGTTACACACATTGTAACTGGATCAGTTTTCATAAGGTCTGAAAGGTCAATTAAAGTGGAAACCTTTAAAGGAGGTTTAAACATTGTTTCCCTCTGGATCTTGGCAATCCTCCTGTCTGTCCTTGGCTTCAGCTCTGCTTGACTCCATATTCATCAATTATTTCCACAGGAATAAATATATCACATACACTTTAGATGACCAGGAAATCTGGCAACCAGAAAAGAACTACATGTCCCAGGAGGATGATTGTAATTTTTTTTTTATTACAGTCTTTCTAAATTTACATCCATCTCTTGGTATTGCTAGCACAGTGCTGAGACGTCATTCAGCGTTAATTTTAGGAACACGCTCCCCTTGGCAACCTCTGGAAGAGTCTCTGAGCTGGAGTTGACAGCACCCACCATTCTGAGTGCTTGTCCCTTTCTCTCCTGCAGATGTGGTAAAACCTCTTGGACTTAAGTCTCAGCCAAGTCTCGATGAGGGAGACATGACAAGGTTAGCATCTTCTGGCTTTTGCACCTGGGCCTAAGGGGGCACTGCGTGTTCTCTCATCCAGTCCCCACAGCGACATTTGGTGTCCTCATATCATGAGCTCCACTTTACAATTGAGAAAACTAAGCTTTAGAGAGTGGTAGACACTCACCCTAAGATTCACTATTGCTAAGTAGTGAAGCTGGTATTGGTGTAACTCTTTCCTACATCAATAGTGTAGGTTTTCTCACTGCTAACATATCCAGTCCTTTAGGTGTGAGAAGGCTTTGTCTTTGTATTTCATTGGGAGCTTGCCTGAATTTCTCCTTACAGGGACTATGGAAGTTTTCTACCCCTAAGAACACATGATTGGGAAGAACTCAATGGACAGTCACGAATAGCATGACATTTGGATCCAGCTTACATTCGCTCATTTCCCTTTTTGGTCTGAGTTGTTTGCATTGAGCCTGGTTTTCTTCCTTTCTTTCTCTCTTTCTCTTCCTTCTTTCCTTCTTTCTTCCTTTCTTTCTTTCTTTCTTTCTTTCTTTCTTTCTTTCTTTCTTTCTTTCTTTTTCATCCTTCTTTTTTTTTTTTTTTGCTTGCCATTTAAAGCTCTGATGTCCACTTGTACTCAGTATTTGGTTATGACTGGAAATAAATACTGGTAGTGAGCATGGCCATGGATTGGTTGATACCACTGGTCAGTGACCTCAAATGCTTTTGGCTTGTAAATGGAACTCAATATCAGCATTGTTAGGGGCTTATCTGTAGCTGTGCTTCTAAGTTCTTAAACAATTTATTCTTTTGTAAAGTTTATTTAATATTACTTCATTCATCAAATATTTATTGAGTTCCCATTATGTGGTAGGCATTGGGAACATGCATTGTATATATGCACACTCATATTCAATGTGTCTAGCAGGGCCTTGGAACTTAGTGACAGACTAACTTCTATCACCCTCTTCCTCTCAGAGTCCTTGCTCTTTTTACTTATTCAACAAACATTGAATGCTTGCTGTAGCCCATCACAATGCTCATTTTTAGAATATAGACCCCACATATTCCCACAGTTCTGTTCCTTCAAGAGCTTAGTTCAAGGTGGACATGCAGATATTAATTATAATATATTGTGATAAATATTATGATTTGGGTATACACAAAAACTGGGAAAAAGGTACATTGGTTTGGGAAAGCTTCCTGGAGGAGGTGATGCCTAAGCTGGAACTTAGAAGGCAGTAGCTGTTAGCCTCTGAGAAAGGGGCATTTGAAGGAGAAGAGGCTGCAGGAGCAAAGATGTGAGGTGAGGAATGGCTTGTTGTGTATGTGGGGAACTACTGGTAGGTTGATGTTCCTGGAGAGGAACACACAGGCAGGAAGTGGTGATGGATGAGGCTGGAATCATTATATCATATATTTTTCATAACCTCCCTGTGTGGCATATACTATCATTGTCTCCATTTAATAGATGAAGAAACAAAGGCTGAGGGAGGATTGGTGATTTGTTCAAAGTCAGATGGTGATTGAGTAGAGGTGCTTGGACTTGAATGTAGGCTTGCTCAGCCCCCCAGCAGTGCATGCAGAGGCAGGTGGGGAAGGTTTTGTTTGCTGGCTCAGGTGCTTGTTTCGTCTCTATTAATCTATCAAGCATAATACTCTTGCTGAATCCTCTTTCTTCCACCTGCCTCATAGTGTTTTCCAACCTATAGTTAAATCAGGATGAGTAGGCCTAGTGTTGAAGCCTCTTCTTAGTCTTGTTTCTAGCTTAAAAAAAGATTTCATTTATTTTTAGAGGGGAAGGGAAGTGGGGGAGAGAGAGAGAGAGAGAGAGAGAGAGAGAGAGAGAGAGAGAGAAAGAAACAAACATCAGTGTGTGGCTGCCCCCTGCGTGTGAAAGCCAGGCACCTGCCCCGGCTGGGAATCGAACTGGTGACCCCTTGGTTCACAGGCCCACACTCAATCTGCTGAGCCACACCAGCCAGGGCCTTGTTTCTAGCTTTCACACTCCCTTTCATTCAGAAAATCAGTAGTCCAGAAATCTTAAACAAACAAACAAAGAAGCAAACCTTTATGTGCCCAACCATGTACAAGGGAGAGGGGGAAGTTTCATGCCCCTTCTCAAAAGTTCCAGGTTCATTTAGTAACCCAGGCATTACCTGTGAATCCTTTAGTTTAGAGAAGCCCTTTAGGGACTGGAGAGGAAGTAATCAGCATGAGTTGGAAAAGTCTGAGCAGGTGGATCTTGAGCTGTCCCTTTAAGGATGAGTAGGATGAGGAAGATAGAAGGCCTGACAAATGAGTAAAATTATTCTGTCTCGCCCAATGATAAATGGGGTACCTCTGGCCCATTGTCCCCATCCCCAGGACAATTTCTGCATTGGAGTTGGCTCTTGGGTGGGAGATGCAGTAGGGGCATTCATTCATTCATTTATTCAAAATAAAGTTTATTGAAAACTAATGAATTGAGAGCACAACAACAAGATGATGAATCTACAGAAAGAAAGAAAAAGGGCCATCACAGAGCTAAGGAAAAAAAATTGAGGGTACAAACAACCTCATTAGAGAAAAAGTTAATAAAGGAAAAAAGTAGAATCCACTGAAAACTAAATTACTAACAAAGAGGGAAAGCTTGAAGAGGATTAAAATATATGCTGAGAAAAAAAAATAAAACTCATCATAGAAATCATACAAAGATGATCTCTCAGAAAGGTAACTGGGCATCTGTGGAAACGCATGCCACTTCCCTTGCTCCAATTGCTTAGTTACATGGACCTACTTGGCTGCAAAGGAGTCTGGGAAAATGTCTCCAGCTGGGTGGCCAGGCGCTCTCTTAAAATTCAGGGTTTTTCCATTACTGAAAGAGAAATTAGGAACTGGATACTGGGAGCAATTCATTTCTGCCACAAGGAAAAAGTCCTGTCGCCCTCACACTTGACCTGCAGCAGAAGAAAAACTGGAAAACACAGAGAAGAGATATATGGAATTCTGAGGGAAAGGCGGTGTGACTGAAGATTTTACTCTTAACTGAATCACTCTGCAAGGGTAAGGCAGGCTGCCATTCTCATACATGCAACAACTCAGGGAATATAGCATATATGAGCCCGTCTTGGGAAAACCTACTTGATGATGAAAAAGATTAATCAAAAGCAAACTTAGAAAGGCTTGGTTAAAGATCATTTGGTGAACCCTTTATCCACTCAAATAGAGCAAAGCTAAACAAGAGTGGGCCGTAAGCTTAAGAAATAGAATGTGCCAAAGTAAAAAGAATGTAAGAGAAATGAAGAGCTCTGGGAGGAAGTGGGAGACCATGCTCACTCTCCCTGTCTCATACTGACTACACAGGGTGTTAAAGTCACGGCTCCAGCCTTTCAAATATATATATAAACTTGGAAGGATCTTGAAGGATCCTTTTGGTGGAGAAATGTGTTAAAAGTTCAGCTTTTCCATTACTTTCTTTTCTGTAGAAGTAAAATAAAATGAAGTTTAAAAATAAAAAAATAGCTGTTTTATAAAGCAATTCCATCCATTTCTTCTTTCACGAATTCTTCCATCTTCCACACTTCTATCCATGTGAAAATGTAGAAACATGTGAAGAATGATATTAATGTGTTTTTTTTGTGGTTGGAGGGATCTTAGGTGACATTTAGCTCTGTATAATCTAGTGTCGATTGATTAAAAAATAATAAGTTGGTCTTATTTGAATAAAATCACCACAGCTATTCTAAAAGGCACTGTTAAATTCTAATACTCAGGGTGTGGAGAGGGGCATGGAACAAGACTGTATTTTCATGGGGAAGTTGGCAAGTCAATTATGTGAAAACCAAACTGTAGGAAGAACAAAACACTTTATAAATCAGATGAACAATTGAGTGTTGGGCCCAGAGGACAATGGGGAAGGTATCAGAAAGAGAGAGATTTGCACTGGTTGTTGGAGGATGAGGAGTTCTGATAGGTTGAGAATGAAGAAAGGGCGTTCAAGTCAACACACAAAGCCTGGAGGAGTGAAAGCATGCAGCATGTCTGGGTGCCAGGGGGTGATTTGTTATGGTTGGAGAGCGAAAGATGAATGAAAGGATAGCTACTGTTCATTAAGTGCCCACAGGTACCAAGTATGGCACAGGTATGTCTCTAGGCTGCCCAACAGCTTACAGAATGGGTATGATTAGCACTCCGGTGCAGATGAGGAAACTGAAGTTAAGAGAGAGATTTTTCTGCCCAAAGTCACACAGTGGTGAGATTGTGACTTGAGCCCCTGAGCTGCCTGTACTCACTTGCAAGCCCATGGTTCTTCAGTGCTCTGACTGGTAGTGCACAGGAGACCTGAATTAGCCGATTTTGTGAACGTGGAGTATAAAAATAGAAATAAATGTCAAGAATATTTTTATAGGCTAACATTTTATAGGTAAATATACTTTATATATTTACATACAGTAGATCTATGAAATATAAATATATTTTACATGACAATTTTATAGGTAAATCTTTAGGTAAATATAGAAATTAAATTTGATTCAGACTCTGCTATCCAGAAGCTGTGTAACCCCAAGCTACTTAATCCAAACCCTAATTTCCTTGTCCATAAAAGAGGATAATAATGGGAGGGCTGTCTACCTCCAGATTTGTTTTATGTATAAATTAGATCATAGATGTAAAAAGATGAGAAAGTATAAAAGAGTGACACAGAGGGTTTGTTATTGATGACACACTGCTCTCTCTTCTGTGAACTTACAGACTTTTCTGTTAAAGTGCCCACAGGAGTCTATAAAAACCCCCACAGTTGTGGACACAGTCCCTGTAGGCTTACAAGGAACACCTCGGTCAACAGGCAAGAAGCTGTGGTCTCCTGACTCAGATAACCAGCTGGGGGCAGGGGTGGGGTGGGTGGGTGTGGAGCAGGGAGGGAGAGAGGCCAGCAGTCTGCCTGCCTTCCGGGTTGCTGGGAAAGTCTGGGTCAGAGAGTTGAGTTGGGATGGCTGTCAACACGTGGTGAGTTACACAGGGCAGAGGAGGGTGTTCCAGACCTGCCAGCCTACAGGAAGGAATGTCAGCTGCCAGGTGAGCAGGCCCTGTCTATGTGTGTCTGGCAGAGAGGCTCACGGTCTAGAAAAGGGCTACGAGGGACAAAGTTGTCTGGGGACTGTGAAGCAGTGTTTTTTTCTCCAGGTGAGCTGATAAGGACAAGGCAGGCCCTAGCCTCAAAGAAATTGGGCTCTGACCCAACATATCAGGGTGGTCCTGCAGCCAGACCTCAGCTCTGAGCTAGTGTGGCCTGAGGCAACTTACTTCTTCAGGAAGGATCAGGCTTGTTTTAGGGTCTGGGATGGGGCCTCCCATGCTGCTGGGGGTCCAAAAGCCCTGTATGTATGTGGTGTGTTGGGGCGGTGGGGGTGGCAGGCCGCTGGTTTTTGAGAGATCTGACTTGTTACTGCTGCAGTGATCAGTTCCGCCTCATCTCACTGGTCTCTTTACTATGCTCCACACTGGCTTTTTAGCTCATTCTCAGCTCAGGATAAGCCCCTTAATGCTGTGGCATGCAAGGGAAAGAGAAGACGTAGTTCTCTTGTACTGCGCTCACTATTGTATGAAGGTAGCTATGTGAGACAATGGCCTCCTGAGTGGCCAAATGCTGACTGGGTTCTCTGCACAGCCCTGGGTCCGGCACAGTGCGCAGCCCTTAGGAGGCCTCGTGGAGTGAGCTCAGCTCAGCTCTCGCGATGCACACTGTCTGCCCAATGAGACCAAGATGCACTCAACCGCCAGTAAGCATGAGCTGGTGCTCTCTAGGTAAGGTGAGGCTGCAGGAACCCATGATAGGGAACACCTGGGGCTCTGGTGGGTCCTCCCATCAGACAATCTTTTTTTCTAGCTGTCACCTCTGGCCTTGAGTGAGAGACAAGCAGCAAGATGCATTAGGGAATGTTCTCTGGGTTGATCTATGGAGCTGAGCCCTGGTGGGAAGTCAGGTTTGGGACCTTGCTCTTGTTTTTCTTATCCTATTGGAAGCCAGGGTCATGGGAGTGTGTCCCTGGTAAGAGAGGAAGACAGTGAGGGAGCTCTGCCGAAGGCAATTAGGCTGAATCATCACATATCTGAGCAGACTGCATGGATTGCCTTTGTCAATTGAACAGTGTTGGGAGGACGCTGGCCCAGGGCCTGGACTGGGGGTGGTTCATGACAGCATTAGTATGAAATCCCCAGAAGATGCTTCCTGCTAGAGCGCTTGTGCTCGTTCCTTTTTTGCTCTACACAATAAACATCTTATTTTGGCGTGTAAATTTGGAGAGGAAAGAATGAGTGAGGAGGAGATGGGAGAAAGGCACCCCCCAGGGAAATGCTTCTGCACTGGGAGAGTGCTACCCTTGTGTTCCAGACAGTTCAGGTGACTCCCAGTGGGAGGGTTGGGGGACAACTCCCTGCCTTTTCCATACCGTCTACAGTGTCACCTTTCTGAGAAAGCCCTTCTAAAACTGGGGAAAAAACTCTGCATACTTTGCAGCCCAAAGACTTGAGTTTAATTCTAGACATGGCACTTGTCAGCTGTGTGAACTTAGGAAGTTCTCTGACTCTCAGTTTCTCATCTGTACTCTGCACGGATCATTCCTACCACACAGCATTGCATAAGTGCTCTCTAGTGCTTAGCCTACTGCTGCCACGTGGTTAACGATCAACAAATGCAGAAATTTTTAAAAGATTTTATTTATTTTTAGAGAGAGGGGAAGGGTGGGAGAAAGAGAGGGAGAGAAACATCACTGTATGGTTGCCTCTCGCATGCCCTCTACTGGGGACCTGGCCTACAACCCAGGCATGTGCACTGCATGGGAATTGAACCAGTGACCCTTTGGTTCACAGGCCGGCACTCAATCCACTGAGCCACACCAGCTAGAGCTAAATGGTAGTAATGTTTAATGTCACAGCACTTTCAATGGTTATTTTCAGTTGTTGGTCACCTAATGGGCCAGAAACTCTTCTAGACACAGTGAATATGAAGCTGCACAGGTCCAGCCTCTCCCTGGATGGGCCTCCATTTAGAAGGAGAGATGGGTATGTATCATCAGGGTGCAGAGAGCTGCACACATTGCTCTGGGAGGAAGAGGCAGGGGCAGGGAGGGTCGGAGGAGGTGAGACCCCCAGAGGAGGGGTTTGTAAGCAGTTAGGGTGGGCGCAGGGAGAACAGCAGGACCAGACAGAAGGAGGTTCATACAGGGATTTGGCATTAGACCCACCCGTTGTGGGAGGAGGCAGGAGCTGACAGTAGGGGCTCCCCCAGCAGGTGAGCCCCCAGGGCTTATGCCCTCCGCTGGCATTGGAACCCACACCATTTGGCTCAGGGTAGAGTCTGCAGCCTTTCTCCCTCAGTTGGGTGGATCTGGACCCAGCCAGGCTTGACTTGGAGAGAGGGTGTTTAGATTGCACTTATCAGCACAGAACTCTCTCCATGCTCAGGCCTGTGGTCAAGGGTGGACCTTCCCAGAGGGAGTAGAACAGGTTACCAGATAAGAACTGTAAATGTGGAACCCCTAAAATATAGGCTTCAAGTGGTGTGGGCTCAGGGGGAGGCTTCACAAAACTTTGAAACAACACTGTTATCAAATTGGGACACAGAGAGGATGGGTAGATGGGGTGACCTGTGAATTCCAGTGATCCCATGTGCAATGCTCAATGTCAAACACACACACACACCGCCCCCACCCCCCCAGAGGAGACTCCTTGATATTTGAGGATATACATTTGTGATTTTAGTTATTCACAAATGACTTCAAAACCTTATGATATACAAAAAATGGGTGAATCATTTTGATGAGATAAAAACAAAATTGTATTTGCTACCAGGATGGTATATGTCACTTAGCTGGTGATATAAACACAGCCGGTTTTGTATATTGAGCTCTTATCACGTCCAGACATGTTATATGCTTTAAGGATATTTCATTTAACCTTAGTTAAATCCAGCTCTCTTGCTGTAGACCAGGCCTGCCCCACACAGCTGAGTGTGACTGTAGAAAAGTACACCATCATCCTGACTAGGCTCCCTTGAGTTCATGACCATGGCCCTTGAGTGGACTTTGGTGTTGTCAGATCATCTTGATTTATTTCTAGTTGGTCTCTGCTCTGGTTTCTACTAGCATTACCTGGGGGAGATTGTAAAGTACTGCTGCCTAAATTCCACCCCAAATTCATGAAATCCGAGTCTTTGTGGGATGGGTCTGGGCTTCAGTATCTTTCTTCAAAGCTCTGCAGTTATTCCAATGGGCGGCCTTTGTTGAGAAGCGCTGCCATCCTCTCTAATCTAGATGACTGTTTCACACCTTTTTCTCTGTCTTCAATCCTTTACCACCTCCTCTTCATCCTTAATCTCAGCTGACAACCTTGTTTCCCTCTCACGTGAGAAAACAGCGGAAGAATACTTTTCCACCACCTTTCCACTACTAAATCTATGCCCTGTATTCTACTTTCTGCTTGTTAGTCTGGATGATGAATGGTTTCTGTTCCTATTTAAGACCAACCCCTCCACTTGTGCTGCATCCTGTTCCCTTAATTAAGGACATGACTCCAGTAGTTCTCCCTTCTTTCCAACGTTTCTCTACTCAACCATTTCTCTCTCTCCCCCTACACCTCCCCTCCCTCCACACTCCCTCTCTCCCTCCCTCTCCATCTATGGCTGTCGGGCTGTCATTCCTCCCCTCCACACATATGTACAGGCCCATTTTCCCTGACCTCCTCTGCCTCTCCAGCTACTGCCTCATTTCTCTGCTCCTTGAGTCATCTGTGCTTGCTCCCTGCAGTTCCTCTTCTCTCATTATTTAAACCCAGTCTAATCACTGTCTGCATTCATCACACCACAAAAACTACACCTGTTGGGTTCACTAGCGACCTCCATATTGCCACATCCAGTGGTCAAATCTCAGTACCAATCTTCATTTATCAACTTCATGTATTTTACATAGTTGATTATCCAATCTCCCCTTAAAAAAATAGCTTCTTTTGGCTTCTGGAATATCACTCTCTTTGGTTCTTGTCTCTCACTGGCTTTTCCTTCTCAGTTTCCTTCGTTGGCTCATCTTCACTTGTTTATTTTGGAGCCCCCCAGGGAGCAGTCCTTGGACTTGGCCTCTTCCCTGTCTCCTCACTCCCTGGTGATCCTCTGCCATCCACATGTGGACAGCCCTCAATTTATAGCCCTCCATCCCAGATCTTTTCTCTGAACATGACACTCATATATTCACTCATCTACTCAACAAATTTCCTTAGGTGTCTGATAGAGATCTCAGTGACGACAAGTCCAAAACTAAACTGCTGCTTTTTTCTCAAGCAGCCCCCAGAGTGACAAAGTCCCTGTGCAAATGCCCCTAAGGTGACAGGAGATATAGGAAACACTTAGGAAATGCATACACAATCCCTTGTCTACAATTTCCAAATATAAAAGTCTGTGAAAACCAAGTTTTATTTTTAACTCATTTGGTGACAGAACTTGACCTGGACTGATGTGAGTCTATTTATAAATCTTTAACCTACTTAGTTTAAATATTTATTTATTTGTGGCAGAAATATTACTCCATATAATTGCGGAGAGCTGCCCGACCTTGCTGTGGGTGGCACGTAACATGTGATTGATTTAGTCAGCATGCTGCTTTTCTACAACACGAAGAATTCTGAATCCCAGTGCTTATTAGATCCCACAGATTCCTGATAAGTATAATTATGAACCTGTGTTAAAACTTCTAAATGTCCAACATTTGGAACTATGCCTGTAAAAATAAAGTGTTTTATTTTTTTTCCCTGGTTACTAAAATTTCCTTTAAGGATCTTTCCAGGAACAAACTCATGGTTAGACCTGATTGAGATCAGGCACAGCAGGCCAGGCTGCGATGGGCATGTGTGGAACAGAGGGTGTGAATAAAAGTCTACACGCTGAATAATGAATCTCTACTCCCCAGCCTTAGTTTTTTGTGGGTCCCCCTAGTACTGGCAAGCTAGGGTTATACTCGCTAGTTATAAGATGACAGGAGTCTCCCTGTAAGTTGAATAGTTTGTGGGAAAAGCCCTATAGATATCGCTATTTAGGGTTCTTTAAATAAAATGGACAGATTACTCTCAATCCCTTTCGTAAAATCCACCAGTCCAGCAGTCCTGCCCCACACACAGAGCTTCTGGTCGCTTTTCAGTGCGTCACTTTTAAATTAAAAAAAAAAAAAAAAAGACCACTAAGGGTCACCAGATATTGGAGAAAGTTTGAAACATGAAAAACAAACACGAGACACAACAACAACAACAACAAAGAACCTCACAAGAAATAGAGACAATGTAGGGAGCGGTAGAAAATGTCACAGAAACTATAATTGCTAGTGTCGCAGAGACAAGAGACGGTATCACATTAATACTATACAGACTGCAGAGAAAATGCCTGCCTGTTTTAGAATGTTGTCTCACACACGCCCTTGTCAGCTGGGCCTGCTGCCCCTGATCTTAAGTCTGAAAATTGAGTTTGTTCCTAGAATGATAATTAGAAGAAATTTTACTTACCAGGGAAAAAACACATCTGTTTTACAGACATAGTTTCAAATGCTGGTACCTGATAAGCATTGGAATTCCAAATTCTTCATATTTTAAAAGAAGATGCAGATATAGATAAAAAGAACTCTTGGAAATTAAAAGTATCATAGCAGAAATAAATGAATCAGTGAAGGATTTGGAATATAAGGTTGAAGAAAACTTGCCAAAAGTCAAACCAAAAAGACAATGAAATGAAAAATAAGAAAGAAACATTCTAAAAACAGTTGAACATCTGAGTAGTAGGGCTTACATAAAAAGGGATTAGAGATACCAGAGGGTAAGAATCCTAAGAAATACCACAAGAAAACTTCTGAGAACTAAACAACACAGGCTTTTAGAATGAAAACTTACCTGAGTGCCCAAGGCTATGAATGAAAAAGGCACACACCAAGCATATGATTGTAAAAAAGACTGAGGAAAAGCTGCTAGACAGAGGAAAAGAGCAACCCCCAAACGATTACATAGAAGAAGAGAGATCTGATTCTACACTAACATTAGAAGCTAGAAGATACTGGAGCCCTGTGGAGAGCAAGACCAATAAAATGGCATTGGTCTGATCAAAATAGCATAAAGTACATAAAACAAAGTGGAGTCATTCATGTCAACCAAGATGGCTGTCAGTTAGCCATGACACTTCGGTTCAAGATAGAAACTACCCAAGTCAGAGCAGACACAACTGGCAAGGAGACACTCCTAAGTTATCTGCCCATGTGATCAGAATAGCCATGTCTGACACCACGTTCAAGGTATAAGTAAGGCAGGCTCCAGACCACTCCTGAGACTGCTGAGCTCCACACACCAGAGTGCTGCTCCACGCCAACTGATCTCACTTGGCATCGGTCGCTGGAGGCTCTGCCCTGCTGGACCAAGGACTTCGTCTGCCCTGCTGTCCACCTGGCTCCAGAGATCTTTCCTTGCAAGACACTGGCAGCTTCCTTGTCACCGTGTTGTCTCCCAGACCCACAGACTGAGACTCTGGGACTTGGGTTCATTATTTTCTATTGATATCTGTGTGGGTGTGTTTTATATTTCTCCTAGATTGTTAGAGTATGAGTAGGATATTAATGTATGTTGATCTACTTTGAGTGAACCTGAATTCAATAAAAGCTGAGTGAATAGCATAGTTACTGTGTGTGACTCTTGTCTGTTCCTTGGTGCCGGGCTGCTCAGCAGGCAGCTAGCCCAGCGGTTGCCCGGCTGACTTATAGGAAAGACTATATCGTGAACATATGCTCGTGACAAGCCATACCTTTAAAGTTCTGAAAGGAAATTATTTTTAACTGAGAATTCATATCCAGACAAAAATTATTAATCAAATGTGAGGGTGGAATATTGGCATTTTCAGATATGAGGAGTCTCAACTATTTTACCTCCCATAACACCCTTTCTGAGGAAGCTACTGTAGATATGCTCCTCCAATGTTAGGGAGTGAATTAAGGCAGAAGAAATGGATGCTCCCTTTAACAGAAAGTCACAAAGTAGCTCAGACTTGAGTAGGAGAATGGAAGGTTCTAGAATGGAGATCTTCAAGAGATTAATGACAACAGAAAAAGAACTGTTGGAAAGTTGAGGGCTGAATTAGTGATAGGTACTGACAACTAACGAGTGTGCAAGACAGGAATTAACCATAACATACCACATGGCCAAGCTGTGACCAACAATTTATCTTGTCAAAATAATGTAACTTCTAGTGTTGACTTAAAAAATGGTATAACTACATTAAGAGGATGTGGGAAGTAGAAGAGGTGTATGGGATGGTGGTCAAAGAGCTAAATCCTCATTTTCTTGTGTAGGAAGTTAGTGAATAATATTTAACATTGAAAAAAAAGAGCCATATAACATGATATTTAGATACATTTGGGCAACAGAAATTAGGGGCCTGAACGGGTGGGGCAGGAACTGAAATCATGTATGTGTACTGCTCTGACTAAAAAATGATCTGTTGTCTCTCCATGTATCCAAATCGGCCCCTCATAAAGGCACGATGAAAACTGAGCCATTGTTTGCTGCAGAAAACAGTAACGATACAAAGGACCAGCTGCAGTACCTTCCCTCCAAGATTCTGCATGGGGCAGTGGCAGGAGAGGTTCCTTTTTCTGGGTCTCTGAAAATAAATTCTTACACAATTTCTCTTTTTGTCAGAACCTGTGTATTCAGTGTTCAACTCATCTTTGATTTCATCTCCTTTATTGAAAGAGCTTGGTTTAGCTTTATCCTGACATTGGAGGGAAGAGAGGCCGAGGGGAGGAAAGCTAGCGTGTGGGATTCTGGCTTCGTCACTTACTGGTTCTGTGCCTGGGTTCCTAGCTTAAGCCCTCTTTCCTCACCTGAAAATAGAGAAACTCTTCTTGCTTCATAGGACTGTGTGAGGAATAACTGAATGATTTAGTACATAGAGTGCCTGGCACATAGTGATTGACAAAAACAATTAAATTATAAAAGTATAAAAGGAACACTGTGGTTAACCTTTGTTCTAGGACAGGAGCCCCATAACGTTGTTCTGGGCCCCAGAGATAATAAACCATCCTGATAGGGCAAGAGCTTTGGGAGGGGAGAGCAGAAATAATCCAGGAAGTTTTCTGATTTTAGCAGAAGTTCTTACAGTATTTTGGGTGCAGTGTCTTCTGATCTGACTGTAGAGCTCAGCAAATTTGTAGAGACCCAGATCCTGGAATGTTTTATGCACAGGAATTGATAAAGGCTCTTAGCTAATTTGGCTTGCACATCCAAGCACACTCACAACAATTTCTCACCTCCCAGGTAATGTGGAATAATGGGCCCAGGTTCACAGTTTATCTTTTACTCCAAGGCTCCTGTGTGCCTTGTGCAAACACTCATTTAAGCCAGGGACCTGGGGCCAGAGTCCTGCCTCTGCGACAGGCTAACCACTTCTCTGACTCAAAACCGAGTCCTTTAGTAATAACCTGGTTGGAGGAGTCTTACATCAGGCCCATGAAGCCATTAGGGTGCATGTTATTGGCTTGTTTTATGAACTTCTTTGGCTCTTGGAGGTCTCTGTAAATCCTCGTCTGGTCTGTGGTCAGTGCCTCACACAGTGTGCACCTGAAGGGAATACCTGCTGGAATCTCTGAGGGAGTTTAATGAGGCCAAGACAGCCTCTCACTTAGCAGCTCTTCCTCCTCAGAATTATCTTATGACGCCTCTGGGTCTGACTGAGGGTGGAGGAGAAAGGGGATTAGCTGAGGAGCTGGCAGGGGCTCTAAGGTGGGGGACAGTGCAGGTGGGAGTGAGGGCAGCGGAGGTCAAGCAGAAGACAGGCCCTGAGCACGGGAAAGGAGGTAAGTTTTACTTACTCGGCTGGTGAGTCCTTGGGAAAATAGTGAAATCAAATCAATCTAGATATCAAGCCAGTAACTCTTATGGGACAGGAGGGAGGTTAGGGAGCAGAACACACACAGGTTACAGTGGGATTGTGCATTAAATAGATGCTGTATTAAAACTGCAAAGAAACCCAAGACAGGGGGATACATGGGGACCCTGTGGTCAGCTGAATGCGTAAAGCTGATAGGGTGATAGGAAGAGTTGGTATCAGCCACTTAATAGAAAAAAATCTTAGAAGAATCTACAGTCTCTGCAGCTCTGTTATTATTTCTCATATTTCCGCAAAGTTACACCTGCAGTCCAGGAGTATCCCTTCCCATTGTCTCATCTATCAAAACCCATGCACAGCCTTTGGAAGGAAGGTTTACAAAACAAGGCTTTGAGCAGTCACAATGGATGGGCAAAACCCTACTGCAAAGCCATGCACTGGCTCATGGGCAAGTCCTCCTGCTCTCATGCACAGCCCAGTCAGACTTCAATGAGCCAGAGTCCGCTGGAACCCCAGAGCTGGTCTAAACCAAGTTGTTCAGAGGTTTATTGAAGGGATTCAGGGAATGCTTATGAAAATAAAAAGTAGGAAGTACAGATGAGCCTTGCAGCTACTAGAAAGTCATCAAGCATCTGGTTTCTCGGGCTGCACAGTTTCCTGTCTGCCTCATCCCAGGCCTCTACCCTGTTCTCTTTGTGTAACAACTTCCTCTCTTCCTGCAGGTCCCACAGCCCCATCATTTGCTCTTGTGCATGGCATTTGCTTCTTATACGGCCCCCACTACACTTCCTTTAAGCTTTAGGGTCCACTGCAAGCTTGCTGTAGTCTTTTTTCATAGTTGCAATTTTGAAAGTGTCTGATTGGTCCAGCTCCCTATTTATGCATAAGCTTCTTCTTCTTCATTTTTTAAAAATCTCCACCCAGGATGTTTTTTCATTGCTTTTAGAGAGAGAAGAAGGGAGAGAGAGAAACATCGATGTGAGAGAGAAGCATTGATTGGTTGCCTCCCATGTGTGTCAGGACCGGGGATAGTGCACACCCCGAATGGGGATTGAACCTGCAACATAGGTATGTGCCCTGACCGGTAATAGAACCTGCAACCTTCCAGTTATGGGACAATGCTCCAACCTACTGAGCCATACCAGCCAGGGCATGAGTTGCTTTTAAATCAAAATTTCACCCTTTGACCATCAGGGGAGGCCCAAAGTGTGAGTGGGTGGGGTAGTGGTAGGTTGGGCAGGTAAGATGACTTGCCTACTTGAGTAACATTGGAGGTCTGCAAGCCATCCTCCAAAGGATTGAAAAAGCATTGATGGAACTCCATGTTCCCTCAGTAGTGTGTGAGTTGCTGTGGCTGGAGTGCAGGGTACATGGGGTGGAGTGGTAAGGGGGCTGGTCAGCTAGGAAGGGGCATGAGACGTGTGTCCCAGAGTCTTTGCCTGGGTTACAGAGCCACAAAAATCTAATAAGTCTGTTTAGACAGGTTAGTGGGTGAGTTATCCATCTCTCACTGAAGGTTTGGCCTGGAGTAAAAGGAAGGAGGTGAGAGGCTGGCTAGATAGGGGTGGAGAGCGAGGGCCTCCTTCCTGTGAAGGAGGCAGGTGAATCGGCAGCCCAGTAGTCCCCATACTCTGAGAGTACCTTGCTGCTGTTCCCTGGGGAGGGCTCCCTATGGCAGGCTCCCAGGTGGCCATCAGTGGGGCTGTGTTTTCGGGTAGAGATCTCTTTCTGGCCTGGTTCACTCTCCCCATGGGGACTCTAGCTCCTGGCGTTTTGTTGACATTAATTATTCACAGCAGCAAAATGCTCAAATACTGCAGGTAACTTTTTATTTTTCCGTCTCACCTGATGCTTTTTTTGTTTGTCCTGATCTGCCCTGAATCTTTGTAAGACCTTGACATTTCTATACCCTCAAGTGGCTTGCTTCAGCTTCTGTTTCATCTGACGTCAGTCAGTTTTCCTATCAGCACCTGAATGACGCTTGTTTCTCTTTGCATTTTTCTTCTAGACACCGCCCATCTGTATTACTACTCCTTCTCTGTTCCTAAGTGTGGTTTTCACTTTTTTCCTCTTTACCACACCCCCCCTCCCCAACCTTGACTAGAGGAGCTCATTTTGTCATCATGGATCTTGTCTTAGACTTGGGCTGAGCTCAGTGTGAGCATGGAATTTGAAAACCCAGACTCCTTGAAGGCCGCACGCATTTCCACTAGAAACGTGACGCATGAACAATTTGGAAACTCTTTGATCAAGCAATTTGACTTCTAAGAGTGTGTCTTAAGGAAAAATCATGGATTTTCCTCAAAGACTAATCTTTACAAAGGACTATTTGTAATTAGCAAAAATATGTTGGAGATGACTTAGATGTCCAGCCTTTCGGGGTGGGGTAAATTTATGGTACAGCCACATAAATTGTCTGGCTTTATTGCATCTTTGTAAAAAAAAGTCTTATTAATAAAATAAAACTAATAAGTATGTGTTATCTGTAGTTATCTTGGGTGGGTGGAGAAAGAGTGAGTAACTTTTCTCCTTTTTATGACTTAATTACATTTTCCAAAATTTCTAGAATGACCATGAATTTCTTTGGAACTAAGAAAAGCAATCACTTTAAAAACAAATGCTGTCCACTCAGACAGCTATAATAATATATGTGTTGAAAATTTACACTCAGTTAAAAATGTCTCCAAAATAAATTAGAAGTTGAGTTCACATTTACAACATTGTAAACAGCTTACTATATAGGTCAAAGTGAGACTTGAGCCAATTTGATGTATCTGTTGATTGAAATCAGTTGTCCACAACCTTATCTGCACACAATCCTTGGGGCAGGAACTGTAGTTTTTTCACTTTTATTTTTCTTATGAATGATAGCAAGTAAGTAGCACCAGGGTTCAGTGTCTGTAGTACTTTGCTTTGCTTAGTCTACAGTCCACTGTGAAATGCTCAGCTCCCGAAGGTGTAGGTTTGGGTGAATAGATGGCCAGTTTGAACCCTGGGAAGAAGGTTGGCTCCTTAAGGTGAGACTGTTCTGGAAGGGGCTCTGACGTGGTAGGAGTGACCAGGGCAGGGAGTGGGAGGGGCAAGGGCTCCTACCCTCCTGCATTTATTAACATATGTGCCTCTGGTGCTTTGCAGGCAACTTTACTTTGTTTTTTGCTTCTCTGCAGGCAAGGTAGAGACAACTGTGCAGACGTCTGCAGCCAGCAGCCCAGAGAGAAGCAGCTATGGTGCCCAGCTGAAGTGATCTGGCCTCCTTGAACCTGCCCCAGCCCTGGTGCCAGGTGTCTGTCCCAGCACTGAGGTAAGACCCTTTCAGTCGCAGCCTGGGGGCAGAGAGGGCAGAATGCCTCTTATTGGGGTGGTGGTGTGTGAAAACCTCCTCTAAGGCTCAGAAAAGAAGTAGCAGTTTTTTCTGGTCCAGTCAAACCATCTGCTTCCACCTCAACCGATTGGGAGGCAAAGTCTTTTGGTGGCCAGAGAGGCTTTGATTTTTCAGAGCAGGTCTTTTGGAATCTGAACAGGGAGTTGTGTTTTCCCAATTGCTGGTGAAATTTGGACTCCAAACCAGTAAATTTATTCTCTGGGTAAGATTGCACCTGATTCAGGTGAATGCTTAATTTAGGTGTACCTGTTCTGTTCTGCAAGGGAAGTCAAGCTCTTAGGAAACTGTTTCTCTGTGTCTGTTTCTGTCTGTCTGTCTCTCTCTCTCTCCAACCCAAAGAAAATAGAATAACAGACATTGTATGGGGGGAAGTTATTGCAAAACATTCCAGTAAGCTCATTAAAAATGACTTTAATGACCCAGGTATGTTCTGATTATAATAGGATATTTGGAAAAGTACTGATGGTGGAAGAAAATAAAACACACCTAAAATGCTGCTGCCGTTAATCTTCCAGGTAGTTTTTATTAAGGTTACTCTTTAAGCCTCCATAGCACGCTGGCTCCTCTGGCATGGAGGTAGAGAGGTAAGGCAGAAAAAACACTCACTTAGGAGCCAGGAGAACTTGTTTCTAGTCTGGAGGCTCTTGAGAGCAGATTTTTAAATATTCAGGATTTGCAAGCTGGTTGTCAAAGATTGTTGGCAGCTTGAAATTGGCCACGGTGGGAAAATTTACACCGCGGACATTAGCCAGTGCTAAAAACCAGGGCTGTTTTGTCTCGGAGATTTGGATTGCCAGCACATCTGTGGTTCCAGTGCTTCCTCTACCACCAACAGGCTGGGTGGCAGAGCATGGGCAAGGCATGTCAATGGTGCATCTCTCTGCTCAATAAGCGTTTGTTAAATGAGTGAATGAGAGTGAGATTTCTGTTTTTATTATCCCATACGAACATTGGGAGGGTTTCCTAAGGAAGGGAAAATTAAACGTTTTGTATGCTGTGAGGCTCCCTGCCCATGGAGGAAGGGGGTTTAGTTGGTTAGTAAATCTCTGGTATATTGATGGAGAGAAGTTGCTGGAGAGAAGTTGCTGGCATTTCCCTACTTGGGGGAATCTGTGAATTACTGACACCCTTTCATAAGTGCAGATGAAAACTCTCCATTTACTGACCAACATCTGGGGCAAATTTCCTTGCTGGAAAAATCAAGAAGTGGGTCAGAGAAGTGTGAACAGGAAGCCCCAGCGCTACCAGTTGTGAGAGCCAGGACTGAAATCAGAGCTTTTGACTCCTAAGCTCTAATGGTGGGGGGTGGGAGGGGGTAGAGGAGGGAGGAGGAGAAGGGGCATTTCCTGCCAAATGTGAAATTTAAACAAAAGCCTCTTTCTTCAAGGCCCTGCTGTCAGCAGATTAGAGCTAATTAAATTAGCATAATGGAGCCCCAGCATCTGCCCCCTCCCTGTACTTTCTGAACCTCTTGGTTTCTTCTCCTCACCTCTTACCTGGGTCCTGAAGGAGGGGATGATAGAAGGTGAGGCATCAGTTAGGCACCAGTTGACTGTAGAATTGTAGCCCAGAAAATTGCAAAGGTGGAAAGGCTATAGAGGCCATCAGGTCCCACACCCTTGGTTTAAGAAGCTAGGTCACACAGCTGGTGGTTTTCTCTCGTGCCTGAGGTGAAGATATGTGGTCCTGGGGAGGCAGGGAACCAGGCGGGGGAGGGGGGGTGTGGGGGTTGGGACTCTGCTCGGGAGGCCACCTGCTCACTGAGCCCTTGCATATGGTCTCTGGGTGCCAGCCCTGCCTCTGCCCTTCTCAGTCCCCACCCTGCCTCTGCTTTCACAGCCCCAATGCATTTCATAAGGAGGTACCCCTCTGGGGTGTGAGAAATTAAGTCCCCCTTCCCCATCAGGGGCCTGGTTTTCCAGGCCAGTGAAATCAGCTGAGAAGATCTTATTCTGAGGAGACTTAGGTGTATGTATGGGGAAGGGAAGAAAAAGGTGTTTGAGCTCATGATGGCTCCAGGCACTGTGCCCTGTGCTCAGACTGCATGATCTCATTTAGTTCTGCAGTGACCTAATGAGGTAGGCATTTCTACCACCATGCAGCTGAAGTTTACCTTGAGTCTTGTAGAGGTAAAGAGACTTGCCCAAGATTTCACAGCTCATAAGCAGCAAAGGTATAAAGGTATAAGCCTGTCTGTGACCTCCACAGCTTCTCAAAGTTAGGGGCCACTTTTTACTCGCCCATCTGGGTGAGAGTTCCCAAATCAAGTTACAACAAGTAGGGTCCTTTTCCTAGAGGAACATCTTTCTATCTGTGAAGCTACCTGAATAGTTGCAGCTGAAAGTGCTTGGAGCTTTACAAAGGGCCACATTGTTCCTTTCAATCCCAATGGCTTTCCCTGTACAGTAAGAGAGCATCAGAGCTGGGGGCATCAAGAGCTCTTTAGTGTAGTTTCCTTATTCATGTGACACCCAGAAGTGAGGTGGCATGCTGATAGCCCCAGGTCTCTCAGCCAGTTGGAAGTAGGGGCCTTTCAGCCTATGGACTCTCAGTGCTCTCTCCAGGGGGAACTTACTGAGGTGGATCTGTTTGTTTTTCCTGTGTTTGGGTAAATGGTTATTCCTTTGCAAGATGGATTTAATTCAATTCCATAGATATTTACTGAAAGCCTATTGTGTACCCACTCAATTATCCTGGCCTGTTTGCTCCTGTCATCCTGGCTTATCCTTGTGTACACAGGTGTGACAAGGGGAGGACTTCCCTACATCAAGCCTGTATGTGACATATATCCTGTAACTACTCAGATCCTATCTTTCCTGCAAGAATTCTAAAGGGGGAAATTATGTCTCAGATTGCTCTGTGTGTCCCCGGGTTCCCAGACTTCTGAAAATAGAGTTTTAAGTGCTCAACCTGCTACTTGGGGAACAAAGCAGCAAATGGTGGGTCAGGGTCTTTGGGATACCCTTGCAGAGGGGTAGGGCCAAGGGAAAGAGGCAGCATGGCAGAGGGAATGAGTTGGGTTGGCACTGCTAAGTTGGGTAGGTATCTTTTCCTGTGGAACTGGGGTTGATGGGGGAGCTGAGTGTGTAGTTTTGTAGACAATCAAAAATCCTTTGTATCTGTGGTACCTGATCCTGTGGTACTTCAGGAGAGAAGTCTCCATTCTGCTGGGGACTCATTGTCAATCAGTGTTGAAAGAGTTCTTTGGAAAGCTTGTGGGCTTGCCTCCACATCTTAACATCTGGGGGCATGAAGGCCCAGCAAGGGGAAGGGGCTTATCATTGACACAAGTGAAGTGGAACATGCTCTTCTGAATGTCTGGTCAGGGTTCTTCACACCACACTCTCTGGCTGCATAGGGACGAACGCTCTAGGGAGCAGGGTCAGCCTACTTCCAGCTTTAGCGTATGTGACCCCCTACCTGTGATGGGCTGGGCTTGGTTGTTAGAGGAACGTGTGGCAATGGCAAACCAGAAGGGAGAGGGTATCCTCTCAGTGATGCCAGCCTTTCACCGTCCTTCTTTCAGACCCTTCCTTGAGGACTTGCTTAGGCCAGGGGACTGTCACCTATGGCTTTTTTCTGGGAATTCACCATTGAGGGAAGACATCATAATACAGAGAAAAGTGCCCCAGCCTCAGAGACATTTGACCTGGGTTTGAGCTTGGTTTGACCGTAGCTGCATGATTAACTGGACTTTCTGGCTTAGTTACCTCATCTGTAAAATGGGCTGAATAATAACTACCTAGAGTGAAGATTAAAAATTACTTATATAGTGTATTTTTTCACAAAATAGGTGACTATTAAATGGTACTCATTATTTTTTCATGTATCTGTACTGAAATATAATTGATAGATAAAAACCTGTACATTTAAATTGCACGACTTGATAAGTTTTGACATTATTTGTATATGCTCATGAAATTCTCCCCTAATCAAAGTAAGGAACCATTACCTCCTCCTCCACCTAAAGTTTTCTCCATCACCTTATCCCTCCCTCCTGCCTTTCCATGTCTCACCTCCCATGCCCAGGCTCTCAGGAATCTTCTTTCTGTCACTATTGATTATTTTGCATTTTTCTAGAACATTCTGTAAATAGCATAATACAGCACGTACTCTTCTTACACTCAGTGTAATTCTATTGATATTCACTCATCTTCTGTTTATCAATAGTTCATTCCTCTATTGCTGAGCAGTATCCCATTGTATGGAAATACCACAATTTGTTTATCCACTCACCTGTAGACAGACATTTAAAGTAAAGCCACTGTAAGCATTTGTGATTTTTTTTTTTTGTGGGATATATGCATTGTTTTCTCTTGGCTAAATACGGAAGTAGAATGGCTGGGCCACATGGCAGTGTATGTTTAACTTTTTGAGAAGCTGCCAAACTGTTTTCTGGAGAGGGTGTACCATTTTATACTCCTATCAGCAGTGCCTGAGTGTCCCAGGCACTCCACTTCCTTGCCAGCATTGGGCAGGATCAGCCTTTTTAATTTTAGCTACTCTAATAGCTGTTTGGTGCTATCTTATAGTGGTTTAATTTGCATCTTCCTAAAGATTAATGATATTGATCATCTTTTCATGTGCTTGTTTGCCATCTGCATATTTTATTTGGTGAAATATCTATTCAGATATTTTGTGCATTAAAAAAATTGGGTTTTTAAAAAATTCTGATTGTGTTATAAGAGTTCTTTATACATTCTACAGACTAATTCTTTACTGGAGATGTTTGCAAATATATTTTCCAATTCTGTGGCTTGCATGTTGTGGGAGGCAGCACTAAGTAAACTGATAATTACAAGTCAGTTGAAGAAGTGCTGTGCGTAGGAAATATGAAGGAAAAGTCAGTAATCTTAGCTGAAGTCAGGGGAGCTCCCCAGAGGAGAAGGTATGTGAATTGAGTCTTAATGGAAATGAAAAGTTAGGTAGATGAAGGAAGGGCCGTCTAGGTAGAAGTTTGTACGTGCAAAGGCATGGAGATATAGAATGTCAGGTGTGTGCAAAATTGTAAATAATTTGATTGGAGCACTGGGATTTTGCAGTAGAAGGATGTGGACTGGAATCCCAGCTGTCTCACTTACTGGCTGAGCACCTTCTTTTTTTTTTTTTTTTTAAATCTTTTTCTTTTGAAACAATTTTAAATTCATAGAAAGTTGCAAAGATAGTACAGAGGTGCCAGGTGCATCCTTTATTTAGTTTCTTCTAATAGTTTCATCTTACGTAACTACAGTGCAGCGTCAACACCAGGAGTCTGAGATCAGTACGATGTGTGTATAGTTTATGTTATTTTCTTGAGTGTGAAGATGAGTGAGGCTACCACTGCAATCAAGATACAGACCTGTTCTATCGCCACAAAGATCTCCTTATGCCACCCCTTAGTGTCACACTGGCCTGGCCCCGTCCCCTATTTTTCATCTGTGTAATTTTGTCATTTTGAGACTGTTCTATAAATAGAATCGTACCATATGCAACCTTCTGAGACCAGCTTGTTTTAGCTCATTATAACAAACCTCAGGTCCACCCAGGTGGTTGAGAATGTCGATAGTGTGCTCTTTTATTGCTGAGTGCTGTTTTGTCCTATGGGGGGATCACCATTCACTATTGACCCATCGAAAGGCATTTTGGTTGTTTTCAGTTTTTGACTATTACCAATAAAGCTGCTATGAACAATCGTGTACAGGCTTTTGTTTTTATGGGATAAATGCCCAGGAATGCAATTGCTGAATTGTATGGTAAGTATATTTTTAATTTTTAAAGAGACTGCCAAATTCTTTATAGAGTGGCTGCACCATTTCATATTCCCACCAGCAAGATAGGAGAGATTTACTTTCTCCACCTTTTTGTCAGCATTTGGTGTTGTCATATTTTTACTTTAGTTGCTTTAATAGGTGGACAATGGTATCTCATGGTCTTAATGTGCATTTCTCTAATGGCTTTTTGTGTGACTCTTATTCTTCTTGTCACCCAGGCCTGGCTGTCTAGACTGGAGCCTGTACTTTTCAGATGTGAGAAGCTAGAGGACCTAGTGCCCCTCCCACCACTTTCAGAGCTCCCCCAGGAGTCTGACTTCCTTTGTCGTTTTGTGACCAATCAGACCAGGGCCTGTCCATGTGTTGCCTTGATACATGACCCAACAATCAGTGTTGAAGGAAACAGATTTTTATTAACAGGGGTCCAACCTTGCGGGGGCTAGGAGCACTCCTACTCAGACCCCTGTTCTCCCACAAGACCCAGCACTTCCCTTGCTCCCCACCTGTCTATACGGCAAAACCATGCCCAGAGTCCCCCATATCCTTAACTGTTCTTAAGCTGGCTGAGCAAACAGGTCTCCATCCCCTCTGGAAGGTGCTCTTGTGGGTTTCAGAGTCACCATCCTCTCGCAGCAGCTCTGTCCTTTAGGACCTGGGGTATGTTGTCCTCAGCCTCCGTGCAATGGTTCAGGGAAACATGTGCTGTGTTACACTGGGTCATGGTGGAGTCCAGGGAGGTACACGTCCCAAGAGAATGGCTTCTCTGCATGTCCTTTAGAGAAGCCAAAGTCGGCAGTCTCAACATTCCCAGTCCCAGTTGAGCTCAAGCATCTCCCATGAATCTGGGTGGTTAGGCAGGTTCCCACCACAGCTCCATCAGCTCTTTCCTTACCCTTGCCTCAGCCCGCATGGTGGAATCCTGACTCCTGGCTGGCATGGCTTCTACCTTGCACACCAGCCCTCATGGCCGAATCCTGACTACAAACTGCATAGCTGCTTGCTGCTTCCTTTCTCAGACCTCATTGCAAAGTCCCTTTCAAACCGCATGGTTGCTACTGCTTTCTCTCACAGCCCTCTCTTATTTTAAATGACGACCCAGAATTTCCTATGTGACCTCATATCCGGCCTCTCCTACAATTTGCTACTTTTGCCGGTCCCCCTGCATCTTTTACCTTCTTTTGGCTGCCATCTATAGTCAGGGCAAGGGCAACAGTTCCCTGTGATGCAGGGGCATCTTGTGGTATAAGCTCCTCTGCCTATGTCATGAGCCCTTGAATGCTCTGAAAGTCTGGGGTGGCAGCACAGCCTTTAACTTGTCATTGTTTTGCAAAGATCACCATATTATCCACTCCTTCCTTCCCCCAATCCAGGTTTGTGGGGAATATGCTCCTATTTTCAGGGGCCCCTGCTCTGCGCCCAGTTACTCTTTGACCAGGTTAGCCAGTTACAGAACATTCTTCCGTCTCCGTGGTCATGGCTCTAATAAAGTGATATTTTATAGGCCTGCATATTTTTTCACAGAGGGTTTTTCCCCCCCGCCTAGATGAGCAAACAACCTGTAATGCTGGTTTTTTTTTTTTTTTTTTTTTTTTTTATTACGCTGTGGGGTAAATTCTCTTTCCCCTGGGCCCTTCCTGGTGCCAGGCAGCTGGGATGAAGAAACCTCTAGAGCTGACCCAGGATGATTCTTTTCTCAATGTCAAAGTCTGAAGTGTCAAGGGAAGCTGCCATGGCCTCAGGCCCTTTCTATACTGAGCATTTTCTATTATTCAATGTTTCCACTCCTAGATGGAGAGACACCTCTAATGCTGGAAAAAGATAACAATGGTAGCTAACAATTATATAGCATTTCTGTACCAGATACAGAGTGCTTTCTATATATTAACTCATTTAATTCCCCCAAACAATCCTAAGAGTTAAGTATTATGAATATCCTACATATTATTAATATCTCCACTTTATAAAGGAGAAAACTGAGGCACAGAGAAGTCTCATAGCTAGTAATTGCTGAATAAGTTGGGATTTGAACCTGAAACCAGGGGGCAACCCAGTCCAGGGCTCATGCTGTCTGTCACCACTCAGACAAAAAGCAGAGACAGGGCTTGGATTATAATTGCACTTTTTATTAATATCAGAGGCCAGGAGTCTGAGAAGGTGGCTGGTAAAAACCCTAACAGCCACCTTACCTTGAGCTTTCAGAAGCAAGTTTATATACCAGAAACGTGGGATTTGGGGAGGGGGAAATTCCTAGGGGGAGTGCAGGCAGACGTGCGGTTTGTCTTGGGAGGAGGGGCTGAAAGGGAAGTCCGCAGGTTTCTCCAAAACTGGCTCCCTTTGTTCCAGTGTTCCCTCTTCATTTGCATTAGAATTCCTCTCTTCCGTGACACCCTGGGTTTATGGCAGGGGACGTTAAGTACTCTCCAGTTAGGGAGGAGACATATAAACTGTTTACTCTCAGGTGTCTTTGGTTAGGGGAGATAAAGTCTTGCTATTATTAACCAGCTGGCTGTAACAGCTCAAACTGCTCCGTCTTGTTTAATTTTCTTGTCTCAGTTTCCCCTTTCCACTTGCCCATGAATTTTCCTAGCTTCTTACTATCTTGTCTCAAATCCAGACGGTCTCTCAAACCTGTCCTTTTAGTCATTATGCTATAAACCCTCTGTGCTAGGGTGGAGGGAACCTCATGTAGTGTGCACCTTGCTATGGGAATATGAAGGGCCTCAGCACGTGGGAGGAGGAGAAGGAGGAGAAAGAGGGGGAGGAGGAGGAGAAAGGCCCACCCTTGGGTACTCTGGGGCATCAACAAGTTGTGATGTTGAGATGGAAACCGGAGTAGGTGGGAAGTGCTTTCCCAGAAGGGCTCTTTGGAGGCCCGCACTGGGCCTGGGTTGTCCAGGTGTGGGTGGAGCTCAGACTCTGAAGAAAGGGTTCCGTTCTGAGCCTGCTCTGCATTCCAGGTGGGCTCACATACCCTGTGGGAAGAGCCTGGAGGAGAATGATGTAGAAGCCTTGAACTTGGGGGGTAGCACATGATGCAGTGGCCTCCAGACTTTCAACCACCTGCTGGTGCAGCAGTAGTAACCTGCACCTTGCACTGATCCCATGGGGACTGAGGTTAAGCTCAGAGCCATGCCTTTCAGGGCTGTGTCTTCTTTTTTATCGTTTGTTTTTAAATACGTTCATGACTCAGCTTATTACTCGGCCAAACATAGTGCATTATCATGGTGGTTTTGATTGTTATACAGATTTTTTAATTTTATTTTTTATATTAAAAAAGTTTTTATTGTGATAAAACAAATATACATAACAAAATTTAGGCATTTTTAAGTGTAGAGTTTAGTAGTGTTAAATATACGCACATTGTTCTCTGATGATCTCCAGAACTCTTTTCATCTTGCAAAATGGAAATTCTGTTTTCATTATGCAACTTCTTTTAGCACTTTCCTCCAGCCCCTGCAACCACCATTTCACTTCATTATACAGATTATTTTTTATCCTCACCTGAGGACATGCTCATTGATTTGAGAGAGAGAAAGAGAGAGAGAGAGAGAGAGAGAGAGAGAGAGAGAGAGAGAGAGAGAGAGAGGAACAGCGAGAGAGAGAAACGTTATGTGAGAGAAACATTGATCAATTGCCTCCATACACGCCTCAACCGGATTGAACCCCCAACCTTGGTAGATGCCCTGCCTGGGGATTGAACCTGCAACCTCTTGGTGTACTGAGTCATCTGGCCAGGGCTCATTATACAGATATAAACAACTTCTATTCCATGACATTAACATGCTTTAAGTGTAAATTCAGGGGTTTTGAGTGACTTCATTGAATAGCGCAGCTGTCACCACCATTCAGTTTTAGAGCATGCCCATCATCGGTGAGGTTATCTGTACATGGAAAAGGCAAGAAAATTCTTTTTAATGGTAATAGTTCCATAATTATTTTTTCTGGAATTAGTTCTGTGCTCACAGCAGGAAGATCTTATTAATTTGATTCACTTAGTATTTACCGAGAGCCTGCTGGAACCTACAGCTGGGCTAGGTGCAAAAGGCAATGAAAAGATAAATAAGTGGAGGTGGCTGCCTCCCTGCAGCTCATAAACTTGCTACTGAACATACTGTTAAATGTAACCTACTTGCATGTCTGGGTCTCCTGGCAGCTGCTGTGCAGGTATTTGTTTTTTCACCCTGTGGCTCTTACATGAGGACCAAGCAAGGACCTCACTTTTGCTCTACAGGCACACCTCATTTTATTGTGCTTTGCTTTATTGCGCCTCACAGTTGTTGTGCTTTTTATAGAGCAAAAGCATTCACTTTATTGCTGTGGTCCAGAACTGAACTCCCAATATCGCCCAAACTGATATTGCACAGACATTATTGGCGGAACAGAAAGGAAAGTGCATTCTCCAACATCTACAAACAACTCTAGACTTTGGCGAGTCTGGAAGCAGAATTTGGGAAGAGAAGAAAGTAGGTGTGCTGTTTCAGGTACAAAGATTCAGCAGGTGGAACTGGGGTGAGGGTGCATTGAAGGAAGAAAAGAGCTGGAACTAAATCAGGGCAACAGGCCAGGGTAACTTGAGGGAGTAGTGGTGCATTAGGTGGCCTACAGCTTCGGGGCACATTTGCATGTGGTGGGGTGTTGCCTGGAGACTTGGGGGTGAGGAAGGAGTGTGGTCTTGTACGTTAGACTGAGGATTTTAGACTTAGTGGAGTAAACATGGAAGATAGTACTTTAAGTCTCTGAGGAAGGGTGTGATCATTTAGAGCTAGACTTAGGAGAGTAATGTTGCAGTGAGGAGAGAGGGAAGGAGGCATGAGCTAAGAGGCTATCATGAGTGTGCTAATATTAGGTGATGTGGACCTGACTTGGGCAGGGAAAGAAGTGGGTGGGAGAGAAGATTCTGCCAGGTGAGGGGAGAAAATCTCTCTGTCTTAACCTCTTCCCTGGCAGAAAATCTCTCTGTTCATAGCTGTCTTGCCCACCTGCCTGTTGTGTTTCAACCAACCCCTCAAACTTAGCGTGTCCTAAGGCAGACTCAGCAATCCCTCCTCCATGCTTTCCTCTTGCCTGGCATGGGTTTTTCTCCCCTTCATTTCTCTCCTTGTCCCATCCCTCTTGCCAGGAGGAAGGAGAGGAACCAGGAGGAAGGAAAGGAGCCAGGAGGAAGCAGAACACTGAACACTGCACCCATGGAAGGCAGTGCCGTGGAAGGCAGTTGAAAGAAATTATCAGAGAAGATGGCTGGCAGTGCCAAAGGCCAATGAGGTGAGTGAGGGTGGGCATTGAAGAAGGGCTGGGGACTCAGGGCTGGTACTAGCATGAAGCCAGGTGTTTGGGAGCAAAATTTAAGGAGGCCTTCAGAGTTGGGTGCTAACCCTGTACTTGCACAGTCCTGAGAGTGAGGGCCTCCTTAATTTTGCACCCTAGGTACTATCCTTGCCTTACCCTAGACTTGGACTATGTTCCTGAAGAGATCTGGTAATTGGGAGGATGCTGGTGACTTTGGAGAAAGTATTAGATTGCAAAGGACTAAGGACTGAGTGTGGAACTGTTTCTTCAGTAGAAAGCCTCCTTAGGGAAGCTTCCTGAAGCTGTATGGGACACACTTGTCTCCCTCCTTACCCCAAGACAGCCCCTCAGGTTCTCCACAGACCACCTAGGGTGCCAAGAGCACAGTGAGAAGACCACCAATCAAATCCAACCTCCCAAATTACCATAGAGAATTTTGAGACCAGAGAGGTATGTGATTTGTCCAAGGTCACACGGGGAGGTATGACTTTAGAGGTCTCCTTTTATTTTCTTTTGATTTATTATCTTCAGTTTTACATTCTCTTTTTATTGCCCCCATCTTTTCCCCCCACTATAAGAACTGGAAACGGAGTCGATACTCAAGATCTGATTTGAAGGCCAAAATCTAATTCTGAGATGTCCATTTACTGAGGGCCTGCTACCTACCAAGCATTATTTTAGGGGCTTTTCCATAGATTATTTTAGTTATTTCTTATAAGAGCCTTTCAAAGTACATGTTATTATCCCATTTTCCTGATGAAGAGACTGAGGCTTAGAGAGAACAAACGGCTTGTTTAAATCTGCATAGTTACTAACTGGTGCTGCTGGATCTGAAGGCTGTATTCTTCCTCCACACCCCATGTTTCTTGAGTCTTCACATGGACTGAGTGCTGTGATGCCAGGCACTGTTTTGTTTTTTGTGTGTGTGTGTGCTGCTACAGTATAAGCAAAAGAGACAGAAGTCCTGCTGAGACCTACCCCACATGTCCCCCTGTTTGTAAGGGGCGATGGCCTTGCTCTTCATAAGGTCTCCTGTTGCAGGTGTCTCTGGGCTGCCTGTGGTGGCTGCTGTGTTTTTTTGCTTTTCGTTTTGCTGAGATGAAACCCATGGCTCAATTCACTCCTTAGCCACCAAGTCACATGGACTCCATTCTCTGCCTCATCTCTGAATAGTTTCCCTGAAATCGCCCATAAGCTGTATGGAAGTTGATGATGTAGGGAGCACGGTCCCTGCCCTGCACTTCGCCACCCCCCACCCCCAAGGAGAACGGATTCAGTTTCATGATTTAGCCCTGATAAAATCGAGTTATTTTGGCCTCTTCTGCCCCTAGCCCAGTGAGAATTTGGACCCAATGTTTTCACTTGTGACTTTAGACTGTTTGCCAGAGTTGGCGGAAAAAGGCCTGGATTATTAATGGCCTTGCGGGGAACAGCTGCGCCCTACCGGGCTGTCATGTGAGCCCTGTAAAAAGCCCAGGCTGCAAGGCCTACACTTGCGCACGCCCACTGGCCCAGGTGAGAAATGTGATCCTATCCTGCAGGAACTGCAGACCGCCCAGGGAGGGCAGAAGGCCACTTGGAAGGGACTGATCAGGGTCTCACCTAGGAATTCACAACAGCACAGTGAGCGACCTAAGGGGCCGATGCCATTGTGGTGCTTTGGGGGGAGGCACACTTTTTCAAGGTCTTTTTAGTCTGAAGGCCCAGCTCCCTCCCCCATAAGACAAAAATGAGTATATTAATAACCCATTTAGTAATATTTAGAGGTGCATGACTCCTTACAGCGGACACTATGCTGGCCACTTGACATAAATTACAGGTACACCTCAGAGGTATTGCGGGTTCAGTCCCACACCACTGCAATAAAGCGAGTATCCCAATAAAGCAAATTGCAACAAAATGAGTATGTCTATAGTTTAATCCTCAGAAGAAGTCTTTGAGGTGGGTTTGTTACCTTGATTTAATGGATGACTAAACAGCCCTGAGAGATCAAGTGAATTACCCAAGGCTTTGCAGATAGAAAAGAATAGAGGTGGGATTTGAACTCAGGTCTGTCTCATGCTTCTTTCAGGACCTTGTAAGCCACCAGAGACAGAATAATATTTTTTCAGCTTACCTTCAGGTTATGCCTGCAGTTGTCTCAACTCCTCTGTCTCCCATCTTTGTCTCTTCCTGTCCCTGTGCTCTGGAGCCCCGTATTCTAATGAGGACTTAACTAGACTTCAAAGTCAGCCAGGCCAGAGCTGGATGGCGGTACTGCAGGTCAGACCAGGGGTAAGGAAACGTGGTCTCTGGCAGCTCCTCTTCTATCACCTGAAGTGGCTCCGCTTAACGTCTTCATGCTCCGTCGAAGCTCCTTTTTAGTGCCAGGAGCTCAACACTGAGTTTAGAGGAAATCTTCTAATAACGTCAGGTTCACTTAGAAAACCTCCACCGGCCCCAATTTGTTGCAGGATAAGCTTGAAACTTAGTTCCGGAGCAGATAATTTCGCTGAACCCCATTTCCCGTCACTGTGGCTCTGATACCCTCACCCCTCACAGCGTCTCACCATTCCTGAGTACAATGGGCCTACTTTCATGACAGAGCTTTTGAACGCCTTTCTGCTGCGCATACCTTTCTCTGCCTGGCAAACTCCTGTTCATTCTTCAAAACCCAGGATGAGCATTATTTTTTCTGATTTCCTCTCGCAGAACTGGTGACACCCAGCCCTTAGTTCTTAATGCCTTACATGGTTTTCCAGTCATCGATTTATGTGCGTTTCTCTTCTCCTAAAGCTTCAGGAGCAAGAATTGGACACTGTTATTTCTGTATCACCTGTACTTGAGGCATATTTTGTGTGAACAAGTGAAGTGGGGCTCAGTAATAAAACCATGTTCCGAAGTATGAATCACAGGTAGTTCCACTTTAACTGAAATACAATGTCACTTCAGAGAAAAAGAGGTAATAGTCAAGGACTGTGGTGCTATTGATTGTTTGACAGAAGAGCCAGACACTGTACTGAGAACATTATTGCAAATGAGCCAGGAGAGAGGCAGAGAGATAGGCTGAGACCCAGAGGTGTGAAGTAGTAATGCATTACCTTGAAGTTGGGGAGCGGAACATGGCTTGCCCTGGTCTGGAAGCCAGCCTCTCAATCTCTGTCCCTGCCCTGCCTCCCAGGAGAGGAGCTCCTTAGGGCAGGGTTGGGTGCAGACCTGGAAAAAGAATGGGAATTGTGGATGGTCCCAAAAGGAAGAGGAGAGGAGGGGTGGCATGCAGGAGAGAGGAGGAGAAGCAGAAGCAGGAGAAAGCCTAAGGCCAACTTTTTTCCCCCGACTGTGGTACCGAGGGCATCTTGCTGGTCAGAGCCGATGCCCGATGGCTGCTCCTGAGGATGCAATATGAGCTGGGTCCAAGTGTGAATTTGGAGCCAGGCCCTGGATATGTAGGTCATCTGTACTACTGGGCCTCCTGCCCACTTGATTCCTTCTTCTCCTGATGCTGGGTTTGGCACTTAGACTTTGCAGATGGTCAGATCTGAGCTTAAATCCTTATCTTAGGCACTTTAATTGCTAATTGCATGGCACTGAGCAAAAATAATACCAATGCTACTTTTCTAGGGTCATTGGGGTCAGTGATGATAACAGTACTGACAGGCCTTGTGCTATGTGGCTTATGGCTTCTTATTTATTCCTCTGAATGCCCTACAGGTAGATGCTGCTATCATTATGAACTCATAAGTATATAGCTGAAGTTCAGAGGAGTTAAATAAGTTGTGCAAGGTCACCAAATGCAGGGGTCCCCAATCTTCTGGCCATGGACCAGCATGGGTCTGGGCCTATTAGGAACTGGGCTGCACAGCAGGAGGTAAGCTTGAATGTAATGCTCTTAAATTATCCCGAAACCATCCCTCCCCTCCCCCTGAACTCCCTCCTCTCCGGCCCAAGTCTGTGGAAAAATTGTCTTCCATGAAACCCGTCCCTGGTGCCAAAAAGGTTGGGGACCACTGACCTAGTGAGTAAATGGTGGACCCATGTATGCTACATCTCATCCACTATGCCACCAGCCTCTGATTTGCCTGATCCTAAGAATCATCTGAGGTTCTTGTTAAAAGAGCAATTGCCAGGCTTGGTCTCAGATTCTAATTCAGTCTGACTGGGGTGGGGTCTGGGGAGCAGTGGATGTAACAGTTACCTAGAATAATATTGGAATCTGTCAAGTTCAAGAAACATTATATTGTGCCTTCGTGGTTGGCCCTTAGTAAATATTAACTAAAGGATATCTTATCATGCAAGATGTTTATCTTTAAAAGTACACAGTCCTGGCCACGTAGCTCAGTTGGTCGGAGTGCCATCCCAGTGTGCCAAGGTTGCAGGTTTGGTCTCCGATCTCTGGTCAGGGCACACACAAGAAGCAACAAACGAATGCATACAAACGTGGAACTACAAACCAGTGTTTCTCTCTCTCTCTCTCTCTCTCCCCCCTCCTTTCCCTTCTCTCTCTAAAATTAATAAATAAAATTTTAAAAAGTACATTAGTCTTAGAACTAGATCTTAAAGGTAGAAGTCAAGGGCAGTGGATCTACATTCTAAATCACTAAACTCAGAACTATCTGCAAATGGAATGAACTGCCTTCAAAGATCCCTGTCACTTGTGGTCAAGCACTTGGTGATACCATGTGTTGAGTGTGCCAGTTGAGAGGTCAATTGTTCAAGGACCAAGTGCCTTGTCAGTGTCTGCCCTATGTATGCATGAACTGAGGAGGACTTTGGTGTTTAAGGTTCCAGGAGAAGTGGAGTTGAGCCACTATGCAAAGTCCGGAAGGGTCTGATGGTAGGCAGATATTTTTTTATCTCTTCATGTTTCTGGGTGTTCTTGCCTTTGCTTTTAAGTTCTTAAGGCCCATCCTGTGAACATATAAATTATAGAACATAGTAGGGGGTATTGTCCCATCAGCACTTGGAAAAAGGCTTGACCCCTATTTTGGTTCATTGACCTTCTGTTTCCAACCTCAGCCTTAATGAAAAAACTCAGCACAAGATTCCTTATAGACTAAGAGCAATCTATAAAACCCTACTCAAAAAACAGAAGGAACCCTACTGAAATGATTGTCTTGGATACTTTAATTCTAAGATCCATGATAATAGCTGCCACTTTGAAACACATATTGTGTGCAGGATGCTTTACACAGCTTTTCTCATTTAATCCTCCCCAAACCCAATGATATAGGTAACAATACCCCTGTTTTGCAGATGAATAAACTGAGGCTCAGAGAATTCAATTAAGTTGCGCTTTGTGACCGAGATAGTAAACAATGGAGTTGGATTTCAACCCAAAATCTGTGTGATTTGCAAATCAGAAGTTATTATGCCTGTATCACTTTGCCTCTCTTGATTGGAATGAAATTTAGGGATTAGTTATCCTGAGTGGTGATAAAAAGAAAGCTGTGTACAGAGTTATCGAAGGAATGGCAGATAACTACATTCACATCTAAAATTATCCTTAACTTTTATTAATGTGGATAACCATGACATTCCTTAAGTCATCTTTTGGTGACTGCAGCAGAAATAGGTTTCTGGTTCCTAATGACTGCCAGTGAGGATACATCAGCACCGAGGGTGGTGGCCGACAGTGGTTGGGGAACACGTATCTGCAAACTGCTGGGGCACTGCAGCAAGGGTGTCGTGGGCCAGGCATTTGGCTGCTCTTGAGGAGTGATGACAGCTGGGAAGATGAAGTGAGAGGAAGGGAGTGTGAGCTGTGCATCACTTAATTAACCTTGAGCTGGAGACCAAAGGTTACCTGGGTCTAAAAAGTTGGATAAGGAGACTGCCCGAGCCTCACCTTTGTCCGCCAATGCAAGGAGATTGCATTGTCTAGTGTATAGTGTTGGTCTGTTAGAAAAACAAAATCCTCCAAGAGTGGCAAAGGAATTTGAGGACTTTCTCCAACTTTAGCTTTATTTGCTATAACTATGAATAGATCTTATTTTTTTGTTTTACATCATTTGCATACTCATAGTAAGGTAGAGGGCCCTCTACCACACTCCCTTTTGTTCTGTGTTGTCTTCCAACAGCTCTGTTGTCCTCCACTTCAAGCTGGGCACACTCGGACACTGTCCTTTCTCTCCTCTGTTATCTCTGACCACTGAAGAAGCCCCCGGTGTCTTTCCTCACTTCTTCACTTTCTCTACTTAAAACTCTGTTCATACCTCCTTTCTTTCTTGAAGACTTCGGCTATAGCCAGCCATTCTAATAACAGTCCCTGTCTTCATCTTCCTTCTTTTCTTTTTCTCTTTCTTTCTTTTTTCCTTCCATCCTTCCTTCCTTCCTTCCTTCCCTCCTTCCTCCTTCCTTTCTTTCTTTTTCTCTCTTTCTCTGTTTTTACCTTTACAGTTCAATTTACTATATGGAAATCACTTGGGTTTTAGATTTTTAGTTAAATTTTACAAAATTACAATATTATCAATTTTTAAAAAAGATTATTACATTAATTCAGTACTATTTTTAGTATAACAAATTGAAAATACTTAGGTTCAACCTTCAGATTTATGGCAATCAGTCCTCGAATACAATACAGACATTTCTTAAAGTTACATCATTCGATGCGATTTTGCCCCTCTGAGTTGTTATACATAGAACAGTTCTCCTTTGAACAGGGCGAATTGACATGCCATGAAGCTAAAAGTTGTATAGTCAAGCCAAAGACTCAACATTGTACCATCTTTTAAAAGGTTTGGCATTTCCAGACCATAAAGCACAACATGTTAATAAGATTGAAGTGTTCCTCCTCCTTATTACAGTTAAAAAAAGTTGCCCAGTAACTTGTAATTTGGCATAAAATCCCATGTTATACCTTGGGAAGTCTAAGCTATGAATGATCCCTGTTTTCATTTCTAACTTTAGCCCAGATGGTATCCTTTTTTTTGCCTAAATATGATCAATTTTATAGAGCTTGTCCTTTTATTATAGTAATAATATCATTACCTTTATTCAGCTAGTTTGTTTATAGCCTCAGGTATACTGTTTGCTTCTCAAAACTCCTTAAGCCTGGGGACAATAGTTTCTGTGCAGGTAGTGATGATTGTATTTTCATTTCAGTGTCTAGAAGGTAGTAGGTAGGCAATAAAATTATTTCTTTCCTTAGTTCAACTGATGGTCATTGGATACTCACCATGGCCTGGGCACAAAGGTGCTAAGGATGTGGAGATAATTATGACTTGGCGGTTGAAAGACTTACAGTTTTAAGGGAAGACAGACATGTAAGCAAATGAAAATTACATTTTAATTTCATTTGAGCTATAATTGAGGCTTAAGTAAAATTTATTGGGGGCTCACATGAAAAATAATAAGAGAGTTGAAGACATTTAAGAAATGTTTTGAGTAGAAACAGTAGAACTTTGTTTCCTATTTCATTTGATTCAGTACCTTTTAAGGGCTTGTAATAGGGTCAGTGAGGTATCAGGATAAACAAGTGATCCAGGAGCACTCAGGGTGAGGGATGAATTGAATATGGGGTAAGAAAGAAGGAAAAGTTGAAGATACCAAGCCTAGCAAGATCGTTAGAGATGGAGAGGGTGGGGGAAAGGAATCTAATTACTAACATATACTGAGTGCCTATTACTATGTGCAAGGTAATTAACATGAATTGCTCATTTTTTCCTCATTATTACCCTAAGACATAGGCACTGTTATTTTCTCCCTATCACAGGTGAGGAAATACGCTCAGAGTAGTTGAGCCTATTCAAGATCAAACAGCTAAGAAGTATTATAGTAGAGTCGGGTTTAAACCCAATAACTCTTGCTCCAGAGTAAACATCCATGGGCCAGTGGAAAACAACTCAACCAGCTGTTCACGAACCTCCAAAGGGCCTCAGTGCTGATAATGCCCACATTTTTACCTCCAGCCAAGACTTTCTCCTGATGTCTGTGATTTCCTATCAGGCTGAGTCTTTATCACTCCTTGTGACAGTCTAATCTCAAACTCAGGATACCCCAAACTGAACTCCTGATCTTCTCTTCCCCTCCAGATCTGCTCTTTCCTCATCTCACTTTTTTTGTTGCTGTTGCTGTTGAAAGCAGCACTATTCTTCCAGTCGTTTGGGCCCCAAACCTTGGAATCATCTTTGATTCTTTCTCTCACATTCACATCCAATTCATTGGGTTCGATTTTTGAAGCACATCTAAAATATGTCTACCTCTCTGCTGCAACTATCTGGTCCAAGCTACCTGCATCTCTCACCCAGATACTCTACAATATTATCAATTTTATCAATTTTTAAAAAAGATTATTACATTAATTCAGTACCTCCTAGTGACCTCCTGATGGTTTGCCTGCTTTCACCTTGTCCCCTATTCTTATCCCCACAGGGCAGCCTGAAGTGATATTGAGTCAGATCAGGTTGCCTCTCTGCTGAAACCCTAGCAGTGGCTCTCAGTTTTACTCAGAGTAAAAGCCAAAGTCTTTATCCTGACTTATAAGGCACTACTGGATCACTGCCCTTCTCCAATTGTCTCTGTTCCTCTCTGACCCCCTTTTCTTGTATCCTCTTGTCTACTCCTCCCCGCCCAGCCAGTACACACCAGTGCACTCCTGCCTCAGGGCTTTGCACAGGCCCTTCCCCCTGCCTCAAATGCTCTTCCAGATATACTGCGGGGCTCACTCCTTCACCTCCTTTCATTCTCTGCTTAAGTGTCCACCTCCCAATGAGGCCTATTCTCACTGCCCTTTTAACAATAGAAACCTCCCTCAAGTCAGTTCTTCTGATCCTCCTCTTTCTATTCTCTGCTACTCTGCTTTGTTTCCCAAAGCACTTAGCATCTTCTGAGATAATAAATAATTTGCTGATTACACGTTGTGTGGTTTTTGTGTGTGTGTGTGTGTCTTCCTCTGTCAGAAAGCAAAGTTCTCTGGGCAGTGATCTTCATCTGGTTTATTCACTGTTGTGTCCTAAGCTCTAAGATTTGTGCTAGTGGTTTAAAAAGGAGTAAATGTAGAGTGTAAAGTTTCTATATAGGTGGCCAATTAAAATTTTTTTTTAAAAAGATGTGTTCTGGAGTCTGAGGGAGATGCCACAGGGGGCTGGACACTGTGTAATGGGGTACAGAGTGCGTGGATCCCCTGCTGAGGCTGAACCCCTGGGGTGTGGGCATTGCAGGGCAGGCGGGGAGCCCCCACCAGAGAAGGCTGATGGGTAAGGAGATGGCGGTGGGGGGCAGGGGCAGATCTGGGAGGATGCCTGTCAGGCTTTACAGGGAGGGAGTTTGAAGAAAAAGAACTGAGAGTCCTCAGTGAGGTAGGTACTGGGGACTTTCCAATTAGAAATGCAATTGTATTGAAATGATATGGGCTGACTTCAGTTGTTTGAGGCATAAATGGAAAAAAAATTAAAAGACTGTCTTGAGGAAGGAGACATTAGGTTGTTATTTGAGGAAGTGACTGGTTTGAGGGTTTTTGTTTTTAGCTGTTAAAAAGCAGTGATATTTTAGGTGTGTGAGTGGGGGTGGGGAAGTGACACAGTGAGCTGATAACATCCAGACTGGTAAATGGAACATTTATTTTTCTCTAGACTCTAGAGAGTAGGCTTAGAACCAGCAGGTGAAAGCTAAAGGACATGAGGAAGAGTTCAGTCTGATGTATAGTAAGTACAAAGTTTTTCATAATGAATATTGGGCTGCCTTGGAAGAAGGCATGATCCTTATTACAGGTGTGAAAGGAGATGCTGGCTGGCAATGTTTTGTTGCTATTGAGTGGGGAATTCATTCAACAGGTAGTGGGTTTGCCACTTGACTGTCCCCTAAGGTCTTTTTACCTAATGGTGTCCTGCTAGGCCTCAGAGAATGCTTAGACCCCACACAATGATACAGGGGGACCTGGATAACAATGTCGGTGGTCTGATGGGATGGGGCAGTGTAGCAGGTTTGCACTTTAATGAGTGCTCACGGTTTAAATCTTCTTGTCCTTACCTATTGTTGTTGACAGGTTCTGCGACTTGAAGCAGAATGATGTATAACAAAACCAATTTTACCTTAAGCTACTTGATATAAACAAGAGTTAAGTTCCTATGGCATCTCATCAATGTTATAACAAAATGGAATTATTTGAGGACCTCCTGTATTTGGCTTTCTCTGCAATCAATCAAAAGTTAGAATCTCAAAGTGCCCACCAGGTAGCATTTTCTATTTGAAAAATAGCGTAACTACAGGGCACTTGAATTTGAGTGTTTTCTCCTCAGGACCTCAGGGACTTTTTGAACCTCCTGATTTCCTTCCAGCACTGTTCCAGTCATCCAAATCCTACACATCCATCAAGGTCTAACCCTTTGTCTTCACAGGAACCCTTCGCTTACCTACTCTTATCTGTAGGAGTGGTCTTGCCTCTGTGTGCCGTAGGCATGGGCTCTTGAGTTGCCAAGTTGGGATTGAATCCTAGCTATGTAATAGTTATGTGACCTGGGGCAAGGGGCTTAACTCTTCATGTAGAGATACTCATCTTTACCTACACAATACAGGTGGCTTGCATCTACCTTGCAGTGTTACAAAAGTTGGAGAGAGACTGACTAGTGCAGCACCTGACACATAGTTCATGTTCAGACAGTGGTATTGATATACAATTATTATTGATAGCCATCAGGCTTGACATCTGTGTTCAACCTACCCCACAGATGGGTATCTGGGATGAAGAATTCCCTGGCCAGCACCATTTGCAAGTGGAGTGAGTTGCTATAATAAATCAATGGACTTGAGATTTAAGGGTAAAAAAAATTGTCTTATAAGATCTGTTTCTTTTGGGGGGGGGGTTGATTATGGAGTCACGTGGACTTCTGTCAATCCAAAAAGAAAAGTTATTTTGTATTCTCTTCTCTCCAGCATGTCAGATGATTAAAGGTAAGACAGTATGATGATAGCCAGAGAAAATGGAAGTGAAACTCAACAGGGCTGCAGACTTGCAGAAATCGTCCCGTGGGCCTACAGAGTGGAGTTTGCAGTTAGGCAACTCAGCAGGGTTTTTGAAAAAAATATTTTAGAAAATAAAGGGATCTTAAATAACTGTGCCTGAAAGGCCTAATTTGCACGCAGGGGTAACAGCATGCTAGAAAGTGCTAGGCTTGGGGAGTGAGATTTGAATCTTGGTTCTGTCCCTTTGTAGCTGTGTGGCCTTTGTCAAAATCACTCAGTTACTCTGAACTTCAGCTTTCTCACCTGTAAAGTAATCAACCCATGGAGTTATTCAGAAGATTTAAGATAAAATAGAAAGCACCTGGCACAGAACAGGGGCTAAGTGATATAATAATGGTGATGGTTATGGCAATAATAACTGAATACTAGGCTCTCTGAGCTCCATATGCTGTAAATAGGTAGACACGCCTATGCACCCTCAACAAAGATCGCCTTTGTTACCTGAGCTGCACTGCATGCTCCGTATTGGCCACATATTTCAATGGATTAAGATGTGATTATCTTCTTCCCCTAAATATCAACTCTAACACCAGGAGCCTTGCTTCACCTCAGAGAAGCAGCACATGGGTACACAGAGTGGAACGTCAATTGAGCTCGACCTACTTAACATACATTTTTAAAAAGGGAGAGATTGAGAAAGAGAGTAGTTGAAATAGTGCTCACAGTTCTGATAGTTACTCAGCGTAATTTAAGGCTCATACAGTGCAGGCGGGGGAGACATGAATCAGGGGTTTCCCTCAGGTCTTCGCAGGGTGAGCATCTTGGGCTCCGTGCGATCCCAGTGTTGAAATACTTGTCTTTTTCATGCGGCATGGTACTAAACTCAAGATGGTAATTTTGGTGCCCCAAAGAAGAACTCATAATCTCCAGGGCTGGAGAATAACCCGGCCATGTTGGATTCACCGAGTGAACTTTTATGTGAGTGTTCAGGGTTGCATGGACAGACTATGCATGCTATAGTTTCTCAGTGATTTAAGGTAGGAGGACCTAGTTTTTAATTTGCATGTGCTGCACATGAATATCCATGCAAAATAATATCTTACATTAAAGTAGTTCTGATTCAGCTGTTTATTTTTAATTTTATCTGTAAATATTTCACTGTATATGTTTAAAAAGCATTGTTTAAAAATAAAAGCTTAACTATAATATACTATTATCACATTTAAATAATGACCAACTTCTTCATATCATCAGATGTGGAGTCAACATTAAAATTTCCTCTATTGGCTCTGGCTGGTGTGGCTCAGGGGATTGAGTGCCAGCCTGCAAACCAAAGAGTCGCTGGCTTGATTACCAGTCAGGGCACATGCCTGGGTTGTAGGCCAGGTCCTCACTAGGGGTCGCATGAGAGGCAACCACACATTGATGTTTCTCTCCTTCTCTTTCTCTCTTCCTACCCCTCTCTCTAAAAATAAATAAAATATTTTTTAAAATGTCCTCAATTGTTGTATGTGTGTATGTAGACATGTGTGTATCTATATATACATGCATGTATGTATACACACATATACTCATGTATAGATGGTATGTATGTATATAATATTAAAAAACAGTTTGCTTATGCAAGTAAATATTCAAATCAAGTCCCTACATTGCAATAGGTTGATGTAACTTTTAAAATTCTTAAAATGTTTTTAAACAATAGTTTCCCAAGGGAGAGGGATTTTTGACCCTGGCACTGATTTTGCAACTAACCATTGGGTAAGGTGTGGCTCCACAGTCCATATGTGCAGAGGTGGCCACAGGCTCACAGATGCCATCTCTGTGAGGTACTCTGCATAGGTACTTATCTGTTGCTCTTGCTCACTTTCCCTTTCAGAAACACTCATTTTCTCATCTTAAATGAAAATATGACCTTTTGATATTTGAATACTAATCTGAAGGAGAAGTTCAGCTGCAAAAATTCAATTTCAGATCTTTACCCAAGAAGCTTTGTGTATTTGCTTTTCCTGGGCCTTGCAGGTAGAACATTGTGTTTTTGGTAAAGTACGAGTCTGCAGTTTAACTTAACTAGCAAGAATCTAGATATTATTTTGGAATTAGGAAGAAACACACTATGAGGTAGAGAAGCCCACCCTGCCAACTATAGGATGGTGCAGCCTTTTGCTTTTCCTGCCTGTTGGTGTTGGGAGGCGGAAAATAAAGTGTAGATGGTAAGGAGGTATTGAAACTAGAAAAGCCGGTGTTTGTGCCACCTGTCACCTCCCAGACCCAAGAAGCAGAGACAGGGATTGAGTCTTTATGGGCGATCCATTCAGATGGCCAGTGATCTGACAAGATGGTGGGTTGTGGACCCTCACAGACTGTCTTACATTTCCTTTCATGCCAGCCTTTTTATAAAGAGGAAAAAGTGTAGATAAGGGATTTGGAATTCAGGAAAGAAGTTAATCAGATAAAAGCTGCAGTCTGGCAATTTCCCTAAAATCCTTTCATCCTCTGACCAGTGATTTTTTTTATCTGTGTCCTGTGTCCCTGGAACACAATGGCTGGGGTACCACCTTGATTGCTTAGGGTCTCTTCTGGAGCACAAAGGTCAATTGCTTGTGGTCTCCTGGAGTCAGGGTGGGCCATACCTGCAGTTCCTGAAACAATAGCTTTTTACATGCATTAGCTACTAGGCTTATTAGCTATATTAAACTAAAATTTTCCAACTCTTGAGTCCCCCATCGGTATTTCCTGGCTGAAAACAGGAACAGGATATTTTGAGACAGGGCTCCTGCTCTCACAAGCCTCTCTGTGCAAATAGCTGAGGTTTATGCAGTTGGCACAGATGGTCCTTATGTTTCTCAAGAGCTTACTGCACACATCCCTCAGTGGGCTGTGGGGTGAGCTGGGGGAACCTAAAGTAGTGAAGGCAGGAGGGCAGTGGTGTTCCCTCTGCAGGAAGAATCTTTCAACCAGGGGTGTCTCATGATAAGATTGATGTTGTTAGGTGGCACATTACGCATCAGATGCTGATGTTTACTTTGGATTAAATGCTATAGCATTCCATGCTTGTTCATACCTTTTCATCCTCGCAAATGCCTCTCAGAATCCTTCCTGTTGGCCATTTCATACATCTCCCTCATCACCTCCCTTCTTTGCTTTTATCAAGTAAGGTGCACCCCCCCCCCCACCCCCTTGCTTTCTGGTGCTTTGCACTTACTCGATTTCTCCATTACAAATATATTCCATGTTGTATCGTCAATTTTTTTCCCAAGGCCTTCTCTGCACCTGGAGCTCCCTAAGCTTAGTGTCTGGTACACAGGGCATACTCGGTCTGTGTTGGTTTGTGGGGGGGTCTGCCTGCAGCACTCTGTTTTGGCTATGTTGGGGGGTATGTGAGAAGGAAGAGGTGTGTTCTTGGGGAAACTTGTGTTTAGAGACATGGAAAATAGTTAAATAAAAGTACAAAATGGAAGGTAGAGAATATCAGAGGCAGCAGACAGGACTGCCCAATCTCCCCACTCTGCAAATTATACTACTTAATTCTGGCCTAGAGAGTACTCTCCAGTTTATCAAGACTTTCATAAGCATTCTCTCATGCCACAAACAAGATATTATTATTCCCTGTTTTGTAAATGACAAAACTGTAGTGCAGAGGAGTGAAATGAAATGCTGAGGGCTACCTACTTAGTAATGGTAGAACCAGCGCTGGAGCCCATCTTCCGATTCTAGATCTGATTTCCTTTCTACTCCCTGTCACACGTCTCAGGTTGGTAACCTGGAGCCTGGAAAGAGGAAGAGACTCCTTTGGTACCACAGACGTAATTAAAGACTTTAGACACCATTGACAGTGCCGAGCACTCTAGGTGGTCCATGAATGTCAAGGGAAAAACAGCGAACTAACATTGCACAGTTACTATGTTCATTGGAAATAGAAAGTAAACCGCAAATGTGGGCTGCATATGTAATTTAAAAATTTTATAATACATTGAAAAGTAGAAATAAACAGATGAAATTTTCAGTGTTTTATTTAACTCAATATATCCAAAATATGGGAGAACCAAGATGGCGGCGTAGGTAGACACACTGCGCCTCCTCGCACAACCAGAACCGACAGAGAATCGAACAGCAAGGGGGACCAACACCAAGGAAACAGAAAATAATCATTCATCCAGACTGGTAGGAGGGGCGGAGACGGCACTGGGGTGGAGAGGACTCGCGTGGCTGTGGCGGGACTGAGACTGGCGGAGTGTGGGACAAATGGCGCAGGCAGTCCGAGCACTAGCAGACCCTGCGGTCCCACATTTGCACAGATAAACCCAGAGGGCCGGACTCAGAGTGGCGGAGAACGGGGCAGGCAGAGTGGCGGATAGCACATTGCGGCACCACATTCGCCCACAGATAAACCGGAGGAACGGCGGGCAGAGAAGCAGACCGCTGCGCAACCCAGGGCTCCAGCTCGGGGAAATAAAGCCTCAAACCTCTGATTGAAAGCGCCCCTGGGGGTTGGGGCGGCAGGAGAGACTCCCAGCCTCACAGGAGAGGTTGTTGGAGAGACCCACAGGGGCCTAGAGTGTGCACAGGCCCACTTACTCAGGAACCAGCACCAGAGTGGCCCAGTTTGATTGTGGGTAGCGGAGTGAAAGACTGAAATCCGGAGGAGAGTGAAGCGGGCGCCATTGCTCCCTCTCGGCCCCGCCCCCACGTACAGCGTCACAGCACAGCGACCAGCATTACCCCGCCCCGGTGAACACCTAAGGCTCCGCCCCTTAAAGTAACAGACGCGCCAAGACAAACAAACAAAAAAAATGGCCCAAATGACAGAACACTTCAAAGCTCCAGAAAAAATACAACTAAGCGACGAAGAGATAGCCAACCTATCGGATGCACAGTTCAAAGCACTGGTTATCAATATGCTCACAGACTTGGTTGAATCTATTCGAAAAACAGATGAAAAAATGAAGCCTATGCTAAGAGAAACAAAGGAAAATGTACAGGGAACCAATAGTGATGAGAAGGAAACTGGGACTCAAATCAATGGTATGGACCAGAAGGAAGAAACAAACATTCAACCAGAAAAGAATGAAGAAACAAGAACTTGGAAAAATGAGGAGAGGCTTAGGAACCTCCAGGACACCTTGAAACGTTCCAACATCCGAATTATAGGGGTGCCAGAAGGAGAAGAGGAAGAACAAAAAATTGAAAACTTATTTGAACAAATAATGGAGAACTTCCCCGATCTGGCAAAGGAAATAGACTTCCGGGAAGTCCAGGAAGCTCAGAGAGTCCTAAAGAAGCTGGACCCAAGGAGGAACACAACAAGACACATCATAATTACATTACCCAAGATTAAACGCAAGGACCTACGTCCAAGATTACTGTATCCAGCAAAGCTATCATTTAGAATGGAAGGGAGGATAAAGTGCTTCTCAGATAAGGTCAAGTTGAAGAGGCTCATCATCACCAAGCCCTTATTATATGAAATGTTAAAGGGAGTTACCTAAGAAAAAGATCAAAAATAGGAACAGTAAAAATGACAGCAAACTCACAGTTATTAACGACCACACATAAAACAAAAACGAGAGCAAACTAGGCAAACAACTAGAACATGAGGGTTGTCAATAAGGGAGTGGGAGGGGGAGAGGGGGGTAAAGGTACAGAGAATAAGTAGCATAGATGATAGGTGGAAAATAGACAGGGGGAGGGTAAAAATAGTGTAGGAAATGTAGAAGCCAAAGAACTTATAAGTATGACCCACGGACATGAACTATGGGGGGGGAATGTGGGAGGGAGGGGGGTGGGCAGGATGGAGTGGAGTGGGGGGGGAAATGGGACAACTGTAATAGCATAATCAATAAATATATTTAAAAAAAAAAAAAAGATTGCTAGACATTATACAGGGTTGGGCAAAAGTAGGTTTACAGTTACATGAAAAATAGTATAATAATTAATAAACAATAATACAAGAATAAACTGTTTCAAGTACTCACAACTGTAAACCTACTTTTGCCCCACCCTGTAAATTAGCATGACAAAGCAGAAATAAATGCTTGATAAAACGTTATGCACCAAATAAAATTACTATAATTTATCAATTCAACTAGTCAAATATGATTGTCAGTGAGCCCAAAACCCTCAAACATAGTCATAATTATCTTCAAAAAGTATCAGGGAATAGTTTGGGGAAAAAATCTAAAAATGTTAACATATGTGTAACAGTACATGCCAGTTCTGATAATCATAAAATTGACCAATGTGATTAAATTTTTTTCAGTATTAAATGGATTAAATTTTATGTAGACATTTTAAATAAAATTATGTAATATACTTAAAAAAATATATATATCCAAAATATTACTTTAGCATGTAATCAATGTAAACCTTACATTCTTTTTTCCCATATGAAATCTTCAGACTGCCATGTGTTTTACATGTACAGCATATCTCCGTATGGATTAGTCACATTTCTAAGGCTTGATAGCTACGTGTGGCTAGTAGCTACTGTATTGGGCAGCACAGTTCTCAGTGGTTTACATTTCTTTTAGTTCAGCAATCGCATGAAGAATTATTTATAGCACAACCGAATAGCTGAGGCAATGAAGCCCAGAGAGGTTAGGTAACTTGCCTGGGGTCACAAAGTTGGAAGGTGACACAGCTGGATTCTGACCCAGGTTGGTCTCTCCTCTTGCCACTCTGGTGGACAGCCTATCCTTTAGCAAGTGCCTAAGTGACCAGTGCTTGATCTGGACCTGGAAGTGTGGTTGAATTGAATAGGTGGAAATGAGCAGTGGCCTTGATGTGATAGTACGCCTGAGGGTTCCAGCGGCTGCTGGTGTTAATAGTGTCATGTGTGGTAGGGATGGTGACCCAGGGGCAAAGCAGGGGTAGCTAATTGCCAAACCATTGTTATGGTTTCTTCTGGGAGGTAGTCTTCAAACGCACATGCCAAAGTTCAGAGAGTTCTTTTACAAGGCAAAGATCCTCCCCTGGGACTTGAGGCCATTAATAAGGCTTTTCTTTTAGAAGTTACGTGCAAATTTTAGGTTATAACACACAGAGCTCAGCTAGCCAGGATCAGGTTGTGAGGTGCCGAGTAAATATGTTTGCTCTCCCCGAAGCTGAGGTGGGTGATCTTTTGGAGGAAGCCAGTTTTATCTTTTTTTTTTTTTTTTAAATCCTCACCCAAGAACATTTTTTTTCCATTGCTTTTGAGAGAGACAGAGACCGAGACAGACATCCACTAGTTGCCGTCGAACCCACAACCTTTTTTGTCTATGGGATGTTGCTCCTACCATCTGAGCCACACAGGCCAGGGCTGTCTCTCTCCAGTAAGACTACGATAGTACTCCAGCGGAGCATGAACTGGAATAAGAGGTCCCTGTGCCTGCCCTGAAGGCAACCGAATGGGTTCTAGGATTGTTTTTCTCATTTTATTCACAAACATTGCAATGACAATAAAGACACGCTTTTAAAATCCTGGCTCTCTGACACAATACTGCTCATTTTACAATGTTCCCTTGCAATCATTGCCCATTTGTGAAAACAATAGTTTTTAATAGAATTATAATTTTAGTGCGGGTGACGTTGATTTTGTTTCTGCCCTTATCATGAACATTTTCTCATCTTTATAGTGCATGTAGTGTGTTAATGGCTTCCCAGGAGATCACTGAATTCTGTATCATAATTTATTGGTTCCCGTGGCTAGATATTTAGGTTGTTTCAACATTTCTTGACATTATACTTGATGCTACAGCCTGCAATCACATTCTTATGTTTCTTTTCTACCTTTTATAATTAGATTATAAAATTATAAATTTATAATTAAAATTGTATGTTACTTATAACTATAATTATAAATATAAAACTACTTCTTTATAAGAAATAGCCCAGCCTTTCAATTCGGGGCCAGAAAGCTACATGTATTTTTAAGTGTGTTAGTTGTTCTGGAATATCACTTCTGTTTTCTTGAGGTATTGCTACCTTTACTTCCTCAAGTTTTATTGAAACACAGTTGACATACAGCACTGTGTAAGTTTGTGTATAGCAGAAGCTTCCCTTTCCCCAGCAGTGAGTTAGATGTGAGTTCATCAGTTTTGCCACAAAATCACCAGCATTGGTTGGGCATGAAAATTTACTCTAAAGTTTCCCTGAATTTAACAAAGGTAAGAGTGTGCCAAGTGGCTGTGTGTCTTTCCCCACATGTCTGTGAGAACACCACTGATGTAACTGACCTGTTACAGGTGAGACAGGTGAGGCCACCATCGGTGCATGTCACCTTCCTGGGAGGAAGGTTGGTTAAATAGTTTTCCTTTGCAGACTGAGGGTGAGGGCCACACCCACATATCCACCACCTTCAAGCCTGGGCACACACTTCCCTGAATGTGCCCAGGCTCACCTCCCACCGTGTACAAAGGCAGGACAGAGCTCCATCCCACTGAATGTGACCTGCCTGTTTCCTTCCCTACCCCCAAATGCATATGGATCTGGCACTGGAGTCAGAGAGATGTGTGATGCCAGGCACATTATTTTACCTTTCTTTGCTTCTTTTCTTTATCTTCGTATGAGGATGGCACTGGCATCTTACTATAATGTTGCTGGCAGGATTAAATGTGTTAATATTTGAACAGTACTAAGAGCAGTGGCTGGCACTTAGTGAGTACTCAATGTCGTACACGTGGGTTTGAATCCGGGTCCAGCACTCGAGAGGCCTGCCGTGGGGCAAATTACTTCACCTTTCTGGCCTTGAGCTCCTTATCTGTGAATGGTATTATAGCACCTGCCGCACAGAGGTGTTGCATGGTTTGGGTAAGATAAAGAAAACAGAGCATTTAGCACAGAGTCCTGCGCATAGAAGACCTTCCATAAATTGAACTAAAAGTAAAACTTGTTTTTTAGTTTAATTTTCTACTCTGCAAAAGAGACAGCTTTGGCCCCTTACACTGGTCTAAGTGGCAGATCTGTTCTATGTAATCAGTGCTTAGATTTTGACCAAGGTTGTTTTTTGGTGGTTTGTTTTTCCATCCACACTGTAAGTTTGGGACAATCCTAAAACTAATGGGAGGTAAATCAACATTTTCATGTCCCTGAAGCTTTTAAAGGTTTTAAATGGAATCTTGTTTTTGAGCTTAGCAAGTATATAATTTTACAGAGAGAGGGTGATACTTCATATACTTATTAATTAGTGATTTCCCACCACAGTTGGCATCAAAAGAAACTGTCAGGATTATGGAAGGTGTGAATTTTTTCTTTATGCTCAGTGACACAGATCAGGTTTGTCTAAATGATAAGGTAAAAACCATGTTTTTTGGGAAATGCAAAGAAATGACCTAAGGGACACTTGAGCACAGCCCATCCTACCCCTACCTCCTGCCTGGGAAGCTCTTCCTCATCTTTGTGTTCGAGTTGAGATGTCTCTTCAGGCAGCCTCCCTGAACCATCCAGGCTGGGTAGCTGGACTCCTCACATGGTAACACACTCTGTAGCTGTGTTCCCCTTACCCGTCTCTCTCCCTCTGGAGGCAGGGACTTGCCTCAGTCACCCCAGCATTCTTGTTGCCTATCACTGGGCTTGAACAGCATAGCACTCCATAAGTATTGGTTGGCTGAATGGATGAACTTGCAAAATTCTGCTTGTGATGCTATGAGGTATATATAATCATCACAGGTGGATCTGAAAAGTGAGGCAAGTTGGAAGGTCTGCTTGGGTTGAGGAAAAACGAGTGCAATAATATTTGTTTGGAAAGGGCACAGGACTTTCCTTCCACCTTGCACTCTGTGAAATATCAGTTGTTCCCTCATCCCAGCCTGTTCTCACCCCTAAGTATCTCCTCTCTTGCAACATCTTGCCAACTCCCATCTGTGTCGCCTTCCCTTGCCAAGGGTTTGGGGTGAGGATAGTTCTGTATGTGTGTTGTGTGCAATTTGTAGCTTTCCTGTTTCCTGGGCAAAACCTGGACTCTGGGTGTGTTACAGAAAGGATGAGCATTTTGTTCTTTAATCTTCATGCCTGGGCTCCACTGACTTTTCTTGGATGGAGGTAACTGATGGAGTGGGGTATTAGGCAGGTATAGGAATAGTCTTGGTGTAAAATGAGCTTTGCTCTTTAAATATTGGCTTTGGGGCCTTCTTCTTTATTACTGCTCATCTGGGGAGTCTTGTTTAACCTAATAATTCAATTCTTTACTGAGCTTCTATTGTATGCTGGACAGTGTACTGGAAATTTCATAAATTTTGTCTCAAGTTCACATTTTCGAGACCCACATGAGTCCCTTGCATCTTCCAAGAAGCCTGGCCACATACTGAAGCCCAGCATGACATGTGATAGTTGGAGAATCTGAGAGGGCACCAAGAAATCTGAGTTTCATTTTGACTCTATCACAAACAATGATGTGGCCATCCCTGTGCCAGTGAGCCTCTGATTTCTCATCTATAAACATGGGACGGGCAAGTTCAATCACATGCTTTCTAAATTCCCTTCTGTTTCCTACCCTCAGTGGTTTACTTCAATCCACCCTGCTCTCTTCTTTGTCTGAGCTTCTTTTGGATTGCTGGTCAGAATCGTGTAGTTCAGTAGCACTGTATGTTCCAAATGAGTCTTATCTCTCAAGGATACTCTGATCTCCCCATGACAAAGACTATATTCTGTTCTCTTAAATGCTTCCCAACCCTGGGTCTACCATATTGGTGAAGTATGGGGCTGTTACCCATGTATGAGGTCCTGAAACATCCTGGATGCATGTAGATACTGGTGTAGTGAGAAAGAGAGAGAGACCTATGAAATGAGATTATCGCACTGAAAAGGGGTACTAGGGTGTCTACAGAAAGCTGTGAGACACAAGGAGGGAAGAACTGACTACCAGGGTCCTGGAGAGCCTGGGAAAACCTCACAGAAGTCCTTGAACAGTTTGCATGAAAGTCAAGGCACTTATATATTTGACCAGATGAGAGGGAGAGAAATTTCAGCTCAAGGTTGAGGGCAGAGGTGAAAGTGAGAAATGGTGAGGTGGGATGGGTGAACCTTAGTCAGTACAGCTGGAATATGAGGGCTGTGGGGAAGCAGCAGCAGACGACGTTACAGATGGTAGAAGCAGCAGTAGAAATCACAGCAGGTCTCTTACGGGATAGCTTAAACAATTTGGCTTTTATTCTGTGTGTATCAGGAAGATATTGGAGGGTAAACTTAAAAATGACCCAATTCCATTTGCCTTTTACAAAGGTCAGCTATGTACAGGCAGGCCAGTCTGCCCTGTGTAGTCGTGATTTAGAACAGAAAACTCAGACCCAAAGGAGGTCCAAGTCCTGGAAGCCAGAGCTCCTCGTCCACTGGATGTAGTTATCCTTCCATTCTGTTGCATGGCTCATTAGAATATCCACACAGACGCATAAGGTGGGCTCTTTTAAGTGTCAAAAATTATAGTCACTTTCAGGGCCTGTTAAGAGATGGGCACAGAGCCAACTCCATTTGCTTTTTCTTCTTCCCTCTGTAGTGTTCCCTATCTTCAGAGTAAAGTTGTGGTAATAATATTGATAATAATTGCTTGCATTTACAACATGGCATTTTCTAGGTGCTTTCCAACTAATCACTCATTTAGTCTTCAAACAATTCTATGTTTTAAGTATATTATTTCCATCTCATAGATGAGGAAACTGAGGTACATAGAAGCAACTGACTTGGCTAAGGTCACGCAACCAGCAATGAGCAAAGCTGGGATGTAGGTGAAGTCCACTCTCAACCACATAATGCTTCTTGGTTGGGTTTGACTCCATCCCAGCCATGTTCTGAACCCAGATGTTTGAGCAAAAGTAGACATGAAAAGATTTGGCTTTAAGTTGGGTTCTCAATATTGCCAAACTTGAATCTGCATTAATTCGGAGGAAGATTCTTCTAGCTGGGAGAAGGAAGGCTTCTTGGGCGAAAGTGGTATTTTAATGAAGCTTTGAGAGATAGGTGAAATTTTGAGAAGTAAAAATTGCTGAGAAGGAAGTGCAGCAGTATCAGCCAAGAGAAGTAATCCAACTACAACTTCTCTCTACCACTGTTTACAACTAAAAACGGGACAGAGTGTAAAAACAACTGCATGAGAACCTAAAATGTAACAGGAGGTAGTTCTGACCGGAGTCAAAACTTGAATGATGACCCAGAATGGCCTTTGTCACATGGAATTGCATAATTGTGTGGGAGGCTAAAACTCTGAGATGGGGTCTTTTCAGCCAGAGGAATCAGGAAAAGGAGCCACTGGAAGCCAGACAATGAGGCAACCCCTGAAAGGAGTGTTGGAAAAGGAGACCGGTTAAGTCTGGGTATGGACTAGTGTGTGTCATGGGCTCACTACACAGTGTGCCTGCATGGAACAGACCCAAATAAACACAACAAAGGTTGTGAGAACTCTGATATGAACACTACCCAAGTCCAGATAAACCTATGCGTTACCTATGTGACAGGCAGACCCGAGTGGCCTAACAAAGGCTGTGAAAACCAACCTGAAATCCGAGTTTCCAGTTACAAAACGTAAGGGAGAACTTTCAATTTGAACCTAAGTAGGTTAATTATCTCCTAAACAAATAAACAAAAATATAAACACTTTTTTTCAGAGAATTTTAGCAGGACCCAGAGTCTCACACCCGATATTCAGAAGTCCAGTATACAACCCCAGTTTACTTCTCTTAAAGAGAACCAGGAGAATCTGAACAATGCTCAAGGGAGAAGACAGTATGTTCTAACCCTGAGATGACTCGGATGGTGCAATCACTTAATTATAATAACCATTCCCCACTTCTCTTTTTTTTAAGTATTTTTATCGATTATGCTATTACAATTTTCCAAAATTTTCCCCCTTTATCCCCCTCAGCTCTGCACCCCCAACCCTCCAGCATCCCCCCACACCCAGTTCATGTCCCATGGGTTGTACATATAGAGTCTTTGAGTTCTCTGTTTCCTATACTATTTTTGATATCTCCCCATCTATTTTATGCCTACTAATTATGTTTCTCCTTCCCTGTACCTTTTCCCCTCTATTCCTCCCTTCCCTCTCCCCACTGAAATCCCTTCATGTGATCTCCCTTTCTCTGATTCTGCTCCTGTTCTAGTTGTTTCCTTAGTTTTTGTTTTTATTTTTGTTTTTGTGGGAAATGATACCAGAGGGAAACATTGAGCCTGAAGAATAAAAGAAGAGAAATGATAGTAGACTCCCATTAGTAAAAATATACATAAAAATACAAAAGTAACACCAACCATCTGTAATCCCATAACACAAAGCTAACAACAGAGTACTGGCAATATTTTGCATATATTTCCTTCAAAACACTTTTCTCTGTGAATAAGCATTTAAAAAAAATTCTTTTCTCTCTCTCCTTCCCTCCCTTCCTCTCTACCTCCCTCTTTTGCTCCCTCTTCTTTCTTTCCACCCACTAAGATTATATAGTATGTAGTTTTATAATACTCTTTGTAAATTCATGTTATATTACCTACATTTTTCTATTTTGTTAAGAAAACTTAATAAATTATTTAAAAATTGTTTTAGGCTTGACAATGGTATTTTGGTTCTATTTTTACAAATAGTACCTTTTAGTGATACATACTGACATTTTAATGGATGCAATGATAGGATGTCTGGGATCTGCTTAAACTACCCAAGGTGGGGGGCTGGGTGGATATCAGTGAAACAAGACTGGACACAAATTAATAATTGTTGATGCTGGGTAATGGGTACATGATGGTTCATTATATTACCTTTATGGTTTTCTATATGTATGCAATTTATCATTAAAAAACTTTAAGAAATATTCATAAATGTGATTTTAAAAAATCTAATCATATTACATCCTGTGGACATTCCATTAACATTTAACCATTTCTCTGTTGTTGTGAATTGAGGATATTTTAGGTTATGCCTGGGCTGAGATGGAACTAGAGTCTTTGACAGCTTCTCTGGTTATTTCCTGTTTGGGGATGAAATTACTGAGTTAACAGAGAATGGACATTTTTAATGCTTTGATATATTTTTCCAAATTGCCTTTCAGAAGAGAGGTTGCATGTTATTTTCACACAAGAGGTATATGAGAGTATCCTTGTCAGTTCTAGATTATATATATTTTTAGCCTATATTAATTTGATGAGGGGGAAAGCGGTATCCTGTTATTTTAATGTGTATTTCTTTGATTTCCAGTGACATTGACTCCCCAGCCTGCCACTGAATTGGTTTCTACCCTTTTAGGGAGGACACAGCAGAGGAGAGTAGAAAAAGAGAGATTTATTGCCCTCTTCTCACTCCCCATTTTGAAGAGGAGAGGCAAAAGCAGATTCAGGTAGCTCTGTGTTCAAATCCTGCCTCTACCACTTACTAGCTACTAATTTTGTACAACCTTAACCTCTCTGAGCCTCAGATGTTTTCACTGAAGAAATAGAGCAGTCACACTGGCCTACCCGAGTGAGAGGCATAGAGATTTATAGGGGAAGAGCATGGTCCACAGTGGTCCATCTGAAGGCAGTAGCTTTTGCTGTCCTTGGGAAGCTGAGGCTCGCGATACTAAAGGACCTTCTGCTGTGCTGCACAGAGCGGGCAAGGAGCTCAGAGCTGGGATCCCACACGCTGCACAGTGAAGGCCCCCTGCTGGAATTATTGCTCATGTTGGGTCACTGCCTCCTCACCTTTCATTCTTTGTAATCTCCATGCTGGGTGGTCTTTCAATCCCTACTGGCAGATGGATGCAGCTAATTTAGGCCAGGAAATCCATTTTAGGGGAGTTAGGTAATCTTGGGGGAACAAATTCTGATTACTAATGAGTGTTTATCTGATTCAGTAGAAATGCACTTTGCAGTGCTTGGGTCAGAGGATCAGGGTACACTTCAGGTGGGCTGTTGGGCAGTGTCTCACCTTATTCTTTGGAGCAAAATTCAGACCTGGAGCATGATCTTCCCAGGGCAGCCAACCAAGCTGGGATCTCTGCCTCAACTCATTGCCCATTTCCCCGGCCCCTCATCTTCCTCTCACTCTCATTCTATATCCAGGCCCAGAGTCCCTAAATTGGACATGCTCTTGCTACACACACACACTCCTTCCAGGATACTGGCAATAGCCCAAACAGAGGAAGGGGTCATGATTCCAAATAACTGGTCTGCTTAAAGACTAAGCAAAAACTCAAAGTATTTTTCCTCTCCTACTTTTGATCGGTAAGGGGAGAGGGTGTTGGGAGGTTGAGGGGGGTGGGGACCCTTTAGGTTATTTGAATACCATCTGGCCCAGGCTTATAGGTGAGGCTAGGAAACCCTCCACCACTCTCTCAGCTCAGAGGGTGGGTGTAGCTGACTGGAAGGGAAGTATTTCTCTGGAACTCAAGATTGGCCTCAGTGCTGTCAGCCTGCCTGGGTTTTGCTCTGGGAGCACCTCACTGATTTTCCTGTGTTTTTTTCCTGTGCATGTTCCAGTTGCAAGAGACATAAGGGTGGGGCTGGGAGGTGGAGTGAGTTTGGCCTATTTTCTAAAGAGAGGGAAAATCCAGAGAGAAGACAGCAAGCTTTATTGTGAGGATTTGGGGTCTACTGACTGTTCCTGCCTTGGGCAGTGAGCCCTCTGCTCTGTGGAAACGAGAACCAAACTTCCTGGCATCTTCCCTGGCTCTCAGGGGTGTACAAGCTCTGAGAAGACTGAACAATTTTGTGTTTTCATCTTGATTATAGAGAAATGATTCTTTTAACAGTTGTAATTCCCCTCAGTTCATCATTGAATGACACTTAAATTTTTTATTCCTCACCCATGGATATGTTTATTGATTTTTAGAGAGAGAGGAAGGGAGAGAAAGAGAGAGAGAAACATTGCTGTGTGAGAGAGAAAGCCCCATCAGTTGCCTCCCATGTGCATCCCAACTGGGTACTGAACACACAACTTTTTGGTGTATGGGATGATGTTCCAACCTACTAAACCACCCAGCCAGGGCAATAGAAGAAATCTTTAGTGTCTTAAGTGTTTGTCAATGTTCCTTTTTCCTCTTTCAGATGGGGATGGGTACTTTATCTACAGCTTCATTTCCTATGGCTTCATAGAGGCAATGAAGTTAAACCACTGTCTTGGAGAAATTTAAAATAATTGTTTTATCTGCATAGCTTAAAAGCTCCTTCTCATCTACTATTTCCCTTGTGCTTTATTACAACCCTGTGATATAAGGATGAAGCCCCCTACATTGGGAGGAAACAGAGGCTCAGAAAGGATAAATAACTTTCAAGTACCCACAGTGATTAGGCTGGAGAGCTAGGGACCTCACAACTGTGCCCTGGTTTCAGACCTTTCCATGAGTTCAGCCTTCTCAGTAACAGCCTCTTGTCTCTGGCTCCCTTGAGGGTCCCAAATTCTGGTTCTCTTCGCTGTGCAGCAGCAGTGTTGACATCGTTAACACCAAAAGTGGCACGTATGAGTTTTGTTGAAATGAACATCAATGTTCTATGTTTAGCCCAAGGAAATACTGACTCATGACACCCTGGAAAGTTCCTCTCTTACTCTCAGAAATGAAGGCTTCTCCCACCTGCAGTGGCTCAGACAGGCCTCCTGTCCTTCCTCTACTACACCACCAGGTCCAGGTTTACATGTCACCATTCACTAAGCACCTGACACATGCCAGACACCGCATGACCCTTCCAATCCTCCTGGCAATCCTGTGAGGCAGATGGCTTTGCACACATTTTATAGATGAGGAAATGGAGGCCCAAGGACTCATGTCATTTGCCTAAGATCACGTGGTGACGAATAACGAAACTGCCTTGCATATCTAGATTTAGCCACCTCCAAAGCTGGGTTCGTGTGAAATTTAGCACCAGTCTTCCAAGCCAGGTCTTGTGTGAGGGTCTTCCTCACTTCAGGCTTGGTTCTCTTTTTTAAAAAATATATTTTATTGATTTTGCTATTGCAGTTGTCCCATTCCCCTCCCTTTACTCCGCTCCACCCTGTGCCCCTGTTCCAACTTGCATTCCCCCCCTTAGTTCATGTCCATGGGCCATACATATAAGTTCTCTGGCTTTTCCATTTCCTCTACTATTCTTAACCTCCCCCTGTCTATCGTGTACCTACCAATTATGCTTCTTATTCCCTGTACCTTTTCCCCTGTTCCCCATTCCCCCTTCCTCACTGATAACCCTCCATGTGATCTCCATTTATGTGATTCTCTTCCTGTTCTACTTGTTTGCTTAGTTCGTTTTTGTTTTTGTTTTTTTAGGTTCGGTTGTGGATAGTTGTGATTTTGTTGTCATTTTACTGTTCATAGGTTTGATTTTCTTCTTTTTCTTAGATAAGCCCCTTTAATATTTCATATAATAAGGGCTTGGTGATGATGAACTCCTTAAATTTTACCTTATCTGGGAAGCACTTTATCTGCCCTTCCATTCTAAATGATAGTTTTGCTGGATAGAGTAATCTTGGATGTAGGTCCTTGCCTTTCATGACTTTGAATATTTCTTTCTAGCCCCTTCTTGCCTGCAAGGTTTCTCTTCAGAAATCAGCTGATAGTCTTACGGGAACTCCTTTGTAGGTAACTCTATCCTTTTCTCTTGCTGCTTTTAGATTCTCTCCTTCTCTTTAATCTTGGGTAATGCAATTATAATATGCCTTCATTTGTGCTTCCTTGGGTCCAACTTCTTTAGGACTCTGAGTTTCCTGGACTTCCTGGAAGTCTATTTCCTTTGCCAGATTGGGGAAATTCTTCTTCATTTTTTTTTTCAAATACATTTTCCATTTCTTGCTCTTCTGCTTCTCTTTCTGGTACCCCTATGATTTGGATGTTGGAATGTTTAAAGTTGTCCCAGAGGTTCCTGAGCCTCTCCTCATGTTTTTGAATTCTTGTTTCTTCATTCTGTTCTGGTTGAATGTTTATTTCTTCCTTCTGTTCCAAATTGTTGATTTGAGTCCCAGTTTCCTTCCCTTCACTCTTGGTTCCCTATACATTTCTCTCCATTTCACTTTGCATAGCCTTCACTTTTTCCTCCATTTTGCGACCATCCTCAACCAATTCTGTGAGCATCCTGATTACCAGTGTTTTTAACTCTTCATCTGATATGTTGGCTATCTCTTCATTGCTCAGTTCTATTTTTGGAGCTTTGATCTGTTCTTTCATTAGGGTCATATTTTTTGTCTCCAAGCAGCTATTATGTTGTTAGGGGCAGAGATTTAGGTATTTGCCAGGGAGAGGCAACCCACATTGCTGTGTTCTGGAGTTGTATGTGGTGGAGGGGTCCGTGAGGGAACAATGCCACTTGCTCAGCTGTCTGCTGGCTTTCAGTCACTTCCTGCACTACCCACAAGCAAATTGGGCCCTTCTTGTGCTGATCCCTGGGTGGGTGGGTTTGTGTATGTTCTAGGACCCTGTGGGTCTCTCCAACAAACTCTCCTGTGAGGCTGGGAGTTCTTCCCACCACCACAACCTCCACAGACTTTTACAGCCAGAGGTTTTGAGGCTTTATTTCCTCGCTGGAATCCTGGGTTACATGGTCTGTCTCACTCCCCAGTTGTTTTTCCCAGTTTATGCACACACAAATGTGAGACCACCCAGTCTACCAGCCTCCACCTTGCCTTTCCTGTCTGCCACCTTTTCCTGTCACCTGCCTGGTTCTCCAGCTGCCACCTTGCCCATGTCCTCTCCACTCTGGCTGCCTGTCTTCACCCCTCCTACCAGTCTGAATGAATGTTTCTTCTTTAACTCCTTGGTTGCCGGACTTCCATACAGTTCAATTTTCTGGCAGTTCTAGTTATTTATTGTTTTTAAGTTTGTTTTTGTCCTTTTGGTTGTGCAAGGAGGAAAAGTGTATCTACCTACACCTCCATCTTGGCTAAAATTCTCAGTCTTGGTTCTTATCAGCACAGGGGGCTGCACCAGCTTTTCTTGACTCAAGGCCATTATGAATTAAGATCCTGGCTCTGCCTCTTCACAGTGGGGCGATGGTTGGCAGATCCTATACCTCTGTGAGCCTCAGTTTCCTCACTTGTAAAATATGTTCAGCAATTACTTGTCTATGGAGCTATTTTAAAGATTAAACAGGTGCTTGGCACAGTGGCTGGCATGTAGTAGGTGCCTAAGAAGTAATGGCTATTATTTGTTTATTGGGCACTTGTTTTCAGGAAGTGGAGGCAGGGGTGTTGTGGGAGGCAGAGTGCCTCCTTTCCTACTACTGAACTTGTGCGGTCCCCCTCTGGCTCATCAGTTCATTGCCCAGCTCTGAAGCTTTTTATCTGTTCTTCACGATGTAGCTAATGAACTCCAGATTCTTCTACCTGCTACTCAATGTGCCACACGGGGAGGCTCGAGTCTCCCTTTCAGCTGCGGCTTTGCACAACTGCTTGGGCTGACTTGAACCTGTCTCTGTGCCCCAGTGCCCTGCCCTTGCCCATTTCCCTCCCATCTTCTAGACCTTTCGCATCATGAAGGCTTCTTTGAGCCCAGGCTGGATGTGGGCCTTTCCTCCTGGCCTAAGATACTTGACCTTTGCAAGAGAAAACATTCACTTCTTTGGCAGACAAAGCTAAGCCAAAGGCACTGACCTTGGTCTTGGGAACACTGAAGTAACTAGATGGTTCAGGTACTCACTCTTTAGTGGGGAGAAACAAAGTAAATAGTGCATTAGGTACTTGGGTACTATCTGATCTCTTGTGGTATTTCAAATTTAGCATCTTGAGGGCAGGGGGAGTGACATTTACCTCTAGGTCCTCTGTTCTGAACCCAGTTACCTGCATCTTGGTTGAATTAATTGATCTGAATGGATGTGGTCAAAAGGTAAACTCACAGCTCTGCCATTCTTAGGCCAGCACTGATGAAGGGTTGGAGGGAGAGTCGGGAGCCCAGGGAAAGCTCTCTGCCTTCTGTAGTCCTCCTTCTTTCCCTCTGTCCTCCCAAGTCTGCAGGTGATTGGGTCAGCATGCAGGATTTGGCACACTTTGGACGGCTTACTGTTGAGTCGTAGGGAGGGAAGCACACTGGCTTTAGGGCCAGACCTTTGTGGGCAGGTCACAGGACCTCCTCCAGCCTCAGTTTCGTCTTCTATCGAATGTTGAAACAATAGACTGGACATTCACGAGAGAGTCCTCTTAGGATCTTTGAGAATTCTCAACATCTTCATCATCGTGACCAAGATCTCATGGACTGACAGTGGCCCGAAGGTGAGGCATGCGTTTTCTTGACAGGCGAGGAACTTATGCACATGCCACCACAGCACATCATCTCCCCTGTATATGCAGTCACACATAAGCGAACAATTTAAGTGATTTCTGTCTGTCAGGGATTCTATGAATATAGGGCTATAGGCATTTATAAATCTAACAAAAGAAATTCATCATTGAGTATTAACTTGCGGTGACGTGGGCTAGCAATGTGCTTTCCTTGGGAGCTGTAGTTCACAAGCAGTTATTTCCATCATTTCCTGGCACATGGAGGTCATAGAACCCCCACGCCCTGGGTCATGGCCTGAGGTGAGCTCTCTCATGCACCAAAGGACTGGCTCATGCCAGCTTTCTAGTGCACACACATCATATTCACTCTTGAAAAAAAATCTGTTTGTTTTATCTATCAGGCCTTTGGGGCTGTTCTCAAAATCCCTAATATTGACTCTGTAAATGACAAAAGTCAACTGTAATAACAGCAGCCACACAGGGCTGCTGGAGGATTCAGTGAGATGATATGTCATGTGTCTAGTGTTCTATGTGTGCCCTGGGTCTGGAATTTCAGTACCAGTGGTTCTCTTAGGAACCAAAACCATTTGCTTCTGGGGTTAGGTGGACATGGTTATGGCTGAGAGTCAGGGGTCAAACAAGATGACCGTTTGAGGATAGTCATTAAAAGCACGGTCTTAGGATTCAGATGGTGGATTTAAGCCATGGCACTGCTACTTACTAGCAAAAATCCTCTAACCTCGATAAGATTCAGCTTTCTTATCTACAAAATGAAATGATAACCACGCCAACCTCCAAGGATGGTGGTTAGGATTGAATGAACTATCACATGTCCAGGATTAGCACAGTGCCTGACACAGGAAACCCCTGAAAGCAGTCATGGCGACCTCCCTCTCTCCTCTCTGTACAGGGCTACCTGCCCAGTAGGTGCTTCCTGTTCATCGATGTTTTCAGTTCAAGTCTAACATTATTATTTTTTTACTTATAAGTTAACCACCGCCCACTCTCAACATGCACACCATAGGCCCTGGCAGTGGGTACCAGTTCAATATTGAGTGTCACCTGTGTGCCTTGTGCTTGGCAGTGCTGAGAAGGAAACAGAGAAGGGGTGATGATGAAATCTATGCCCACAGAGCCCTGACTGATTGGAAGAATAATATTCTAACACACAGCACCTGGAGGAGCATGCAAGAGATAATTTGCTCAGGCCAGGAATGTGATGGAAGTCCACACAAGTGGAAGACTCCATGCTAGTGAGTCTGGAATCTTCCACTTTGGGTGCATTGGGATCCCTAAAAAGAAAGGAGGGCATGGTGACTAGGGAAGTTTAGGGGTGAGGTTAATTAGTGAGTGCTGAGATCTAAATATCTAAAACTTCCACTGGTCAATATGCACCAATAAACACCAAATGGGTGCAGACAGTAATTGGTCTTTGTGTATGTGTTGTAGGGAAGGGAAAATCCAGAAAACCAGCCTTTACCTTCTAGGAGGGAATGGCCACAGGCCTAGAGTGGAAGTTAAGTGTGAGCCCTCATCTGGGACTGATCAGAGTACAGAACACTCCTTCCCCAAAGAGAAAGTCAAGATCACAGTCATGAGCAGAGAAAGGTGAAAGGTGCACCATGATGCAAGGGCTGTTAGCTCTCTCTCTGGTAGTATTGACTACTGTTGGCCTCATTACAGACATGAATTATTCACATCTCTTTGGGCAGGAGCTCAGAACTGATGACAGTTTGGCCTGAAATTCTTGAAGACATGGATTGAATTGGAAGGCCCTGCCAGCTGAGCCATGGTGGGGCAGCAAGCTCCCCCGGGGTTGGGGAAGAGTCTGTGTTAAGTAGGGACTAAATGCTTGAGCCCATGTGTTGACTCATCTCCCACCGTGACTGGAGGAGCATGCAAGAGATGATTTTCCCCCTCTCCTTCCAATGAAGTCCTGGCCTCCCTCCCATTCCGCTATGGCCACCTTCTGGTGAACTTACATTCTTTAAGGCCTCTGTTAATGTTTATTGGTTCAGAGGAATTAAATCACAATCTACTAAAGTTGATATTAGGCATCTACATTTTAATTTCATTTTTAAAAAAATTTATTGGGCTTTTCCGTTACCATTTAACCCCCTTATGCCCATCCTCCCACCTGCAGTCACCATGCTGTTGTTCATGTCCATGAGTCCTTTTTCCTTTTTGCTCGATCCCTCTACCCACTAACCCTCCCACCTCCTTCCCTCAATAGCTGCCATCCTGCTCTCTATCTATGAGTCTGCCATCTACATTTTAAAAATGCTCCCTAGGTGATGTTAATGCCCAGGTAATATAGAAAAATAGTGAGTAAAGTGATTCCTTTTGCCCGAGGACACAGTTGATCAAACTCTTTTACATTCTTCTGCCTTTTCTCTTTGCATGGTGCTCGTTTGTCTTTGGACTGGTCCTAGGAAAGACATCAATTTGCTGAGGTGAGAGAGGTAAATAGTTTTCATCTGGGTGGATTTAAGGAGCGCTTACTTCAATGATTCTGTCCAGAAATGAAATTCTGGCCCTGACTTCCTTACGCAAGGGTAGAATGAACAGCTCCTGGCATGATTTTTCAGCCCAGGAGTTCCTGAAGGAAATTATGTTCAAGACAACATTAGCAGATGGCATTGTTCTAACAAAAGACAGTTAAACTGGGGTTTGCAGAGAGAGAGGTGTAGGTTGTCAGACCCTTGTTATCAGGATTTAAGAGAAAATTCTTAATCTTTGGTCTTTCCATAGATTCTTTCCCTCTTGTGTTGTTCCTCCTTTGCTTCAGCTTGGGAGAACTCTGGGCAGCCCAATTCCCCTACCTAGCTGTAACAGCTCCTCTGTTTTGTCCCAGGGGGTTATCTTTCTAATGTAACTGCTGCTGTGCATTCAAGTGCTTGCTGTGTGCTGAGATGATGGGAGGGTAGAATTCTGATTTTACATTGCTGTTCTCCTGATTTTTAAGCACTTGGGAGCGAGATTCTTCCAGATAAGCTTAAAATGCCTTAATTTGGCCAGTTGGGGGCAGTTCAGAATAGGTTTTTAAGCACTCCTTGGTGTCTAGCCTACTGGTTGTACCTGGTTTTTTTAGGAGACCAACTGAAATCAGAAAGCTGTGATTGTATTGGGGTAAGTTTCAGGCCATACAAACCAGAATTCTTCCCCCAGGTCTCTAGAGATCCACCAGACACTTCTTGTTTTTCAAAAAGCCAGATGGGAGAAGCACATTTATCCCGACAAACCTGCACAGGCTGAAGAAATCACCAAGTTTCTTGAATCATGCTGGATTTCTATCAACTGACTGTGATAACAATGGCAACCTCATGCTGGTCAGAAGCTCTTATTGGCAGCAATATCTTTGTTCATTTGATATCCGAAATAAGAATGCAAATTCGTAATTAAATTTGGCTGACAACATCTTTCAAAACCTGGGGATCAGAGCAGGGGAAACAAATACAAGAGGTATGGTGTGGATGAATTTAGGAATTGTTGGCTTTGACTAGATTAAGGGAAGCATCAGTTTTTTCACTGTGCTAGTGAAATGTTGGCATGAGGAGAAAATTGTGTGGATGATGAAAAATCTAAGCTGAGAATTCTGCTGATGTTCTTAGACCAGTAGAAACAAATCTTTAGGAAGTCTCTGCTAAGTAACTATTAATTATAGTGGTGCTAGCTGCTGTAATGGTCTCTCTTCATCACCTTAGCCTAGGAGTAACACATGTTATTTTTGCTCACACTTCATTGCTGATAACTAGGCATAGGGTCCCACCCAGATGCAGGGTGTGTGCATGTATGCACTTGCTGGAAAATGTACTTCTTGGGTGGGTCGCCACTTTCAGCCACCATTCTACATGCAACTGCCACACAAAGAGCTCATTTTTGGTGGGGCACCCAGTCATCGCTAAAATGAGGAAACAGAGGAATCATTACAGGATTAAGTGGCAGTTCAGGTGGCACAAATTAAGAGTTCATGATCTTAGAGAAAGGAACCATCATTATGGAGGTTTCTGGAATCCAGGGCACATAGACCATTTCTCAGAGGTATTACGGTTCTCTGAGGTAGCCTCAGAGGACCATAGGGTGTCAAGGTCTTTAAGGACAGAAAGTTTGGGTCCTAAGGTACAGATGAGGATGAGGTTTTCACGCTGAGAGGTTAAGAAGATGGGGATCAGGGCAGAGTAAAGAGGGGTCATCAGAAGGTCAAGGATGGTGCCTGGCAACTATAGTTGACCTGGTCAGGCAGACAGGCTCTCAGGAGTTCTTTGAAGGGACCTGAGTAGAGGGACATATGTTGGATAGCACAAGCAGCTTGCATGTTAGACTAACCTGGCTCACTTGGAGCCTCCACTTTGTCGTTTATAAAAGAGGAGTGCTAATAACCCAGCCCCATAGGATGGTGGTAAGGATTCAATTTGGTAACATATGTAAAACGCTAGCACCCAGTAGGAGCTCAGTAAATGGACTCATGGGCCTTTCTCACCTACATTATTGCAAGAGCTTCTTATTTATTTATTTATTTATTTTTTGCACTAGTATTTTGTTCAGTATTTTTATTTTTTAATATCATCTTTATTATATATTTTCCAATTACCATTTAGTCCCCATATATGCCCTTCTCCCCAGCAATCACCACACTGTTGTCCATGTCCATGAGTCCTTTTTCCTTTTTGCTCAATCCCTCCACCCCCTAACCTCCCCACCCCCAACTAGCTGTCATCTGTTCTCTATCTATGAGCCTGTCTCTGTGTTGCTTGTTAGTTCAGTTTGTTCATTAGATTCCACATATGAGTGAAACCATATGGTGTTTATCTTTCTCTGACTGGCTTATTTCACTTAGCATAATGTTCTCCAGGTCCATCCATACTGTTACAAAGGGGAAAATTTCTTCTTTTTTACGGTCGAGTAGAATTCCATATGTAAATGTCCCATAGTTGTTTTATTCACTCATCTACTGAAGGACACTTGGGCTGCTTCCATATCTTGGTGATTGTAAATAACATTGCAATGAACATAGGGGTGCTTATGTTCTTTCAAGTTAGTGTTTTGGCTTCCTTTGGATATATTCCCAGCAGTGAGATTGCTGGATCAAAAGACAGATCCACTTTTAATTGTTTGAGGTATTTTCACACTGCTTTCCACAGTGGCTGCACCAGTCTGCATTCCCCTCAACAGTGCAAAAGGGTTCCCTTTTCTCCACATCCTCACCAGCACTTGTTGTTTGTTGACTTATTGATGATGGCAATTCTGACAGGTGTGAGATCATATTTCATTGTGGGTTTTATTTGCATTTCTGTGATTATTAGTGATGTTGAGCATCTTCTCATATGTCTATTGGCCATCTGTATGTCCTCTTTGGAGAAGTGTCTATTCAGGTCCTTTGCCAATTTTTTAATTGGGTTGTTTGTTTTTTCAGTGGTGAGTTTTGTGAGCATTTTATAAATTTTTAATATTAACCCCTTATCAGATGCATCAGCAGATATATTCTCTCATTCTGTGGGTTGTCTTTTTATCTTGTTGATGATTTCCTTTGCTGTGCAAAAGCTTTTTAGTTTGATGAAGTCCCGTTTGTTTATTTTTTCTTTTGTTTCCTATATCTGGGGAGATACATCTGATAAAAACATTTCTACAAGCAATGTCTCAGATTTTGTTGCCTATGTTTTCTTCTAGGATTTTTATGGTTTAGGGTCTAACATTTAAGTCTTTGATCCACTTTGAATTTATCCTGTGTGTGGTGTAAGAGGTGGTCTAGTTTCATTTTTCTGCACATATCTGTCCAGCTTTTCCAACACCATTTATTGAATAGACTAACTTTAGCCCATTGTATGTACTTGCTTCCTCTGTCAAATATTGACTATAAAGGTATGGGTTTACTTTTGTGATCTCTATTTTGTTCTATTGATTTATGTGTCTGTTTTTATGCCAGTACCAGGCTGTTTTGATTTCTATGGACTTGTAATATAGTTTTATATTAGTTAGCATGATTCCTCCAACTTTGTTCTGTTTTTTCAGGATAGCTGTTGCTATATGGGGCCTTTTGTGGTTCCATGTAAAATTTTGAAATATTTGTTCTAGTTCTGGGAAATACGTCACTGGAATTTTGATAGGAATTGCATTGAATCTATAGATTACTTTGGGTAGTATGGACATTTCAATGATGTTAATTCATCTAATCCATGACCATGGTATGTGCTTCCACTTACTTGTATCTTCTTTAATTTCTTTCTTCATTGTCTTACAATTTTCCATGTACATATCTTTTACATCCTTGGTTAGGTTTATTTCTAGGTATTTTATTCTTTTCAAAGCAATTGTGAATGGGATTGTTTTCTTAATTTCCCTCTCTGTTAGTTCATTATTGACATATAAAAATGCAGCTGATTTCTGAGTATTAATTTTGTATCCAGCTACTTTGCTAGTTTCTTGGTGGAATCTGTGGGTTCTCTATGTACACTATCATGTCATCTGCACATAAAGATGGTTTTACCTCTCCCTTTCCAATTTGGATGCTTTGTATTTCTTTTTCTTGTCTGATTGCTGTGGCTAGGACTTCCAGTACTGTGTGGAGTAAGAGAGGTAAAAGCGGACATCCCTGTCCTGTTTCCAATCTTAAGGGGAATGCTTGTAGTTTCTGCCCATAGAGCATGATGTTAGTAATGGGTTTGTTATATATGGTCTTTATTGTGTTTAGGTATGTTCCCTCTATACCCGCTTTGCTGAGAGTTTTTATGATAAATCAGTGTTGGATTGTTGTTTTTTAAGATGTTATTTATTTATTTTTAGAGAAGGGAAGGGAAGGAGAAAGAAAGGGAGAGAAACATCAATGTGTGGTTGCTTCTCGCATGACCCCCACTGGGGACCTGGCCTGCAACCCAGGCATGTGCCCTACACTGGGAATATAACTGGTAACCCTTTGGTTCACAGGCTGTTACTCAATGCATTGAGCCACACCAGCCAGGGCTGGGTGTTGGATTTTATCAAAAGCTTTTTCTGCATCAATTGATGTAATCATGTGGTTTTTATCCTTCATTTTTTTTAATGTGGTGAATCATATTTATTGCTTTGCAAATGTTGTACCATCCTTGCATTCCTGGAATAAATTCCACTTGATCATGGTGTATGATCTTTTTAATGCATTGTTGTATTCAGTTTGCTAATATTTTGTTGAGGATTTTAGTATCTATGTTCATCAATGATATTGGCCTATAATTTTCTTTATTTGTAGTGTCTTTATATGGTCTTGGAACTACGATAATGCTAGCTTTGTAAAATTAGTTTGGGAGCCTCCCTCCTCTTGAATTTTGTGAAATAGTTTGAGAAGCGGTGTTAGTTGTTAGAATATTTGGTAAAATTCACCTGTGAAGCCATCTGGTCCAGGGCTTTTGTTTGTTGGGAGTTTTTTGATTGGTGCTTCAATTGCATTAAGAGTAATCTGCCTATTCAGATTCTCTAGTTCTTCCTCATTTATTTTTGTAAGATTATATGTTTCTAGGAATTTATCTATTTTGTCCAGGTTATCCAGTTTGTTGGCATATAATTGTTCATAATATTTTTAAATAATCCTTTGTATTTCTTTGATGTCAGTTATTTTTCCTCTTTCATTTCTGATTTTACTTATTTGAGTCCTCTCTCTTTCTTTTCTTGATGAGTCGATCTTGTCAATCTTGTTTATCTTTTCAAAATACCAGCTATTGGATTCATTGATCTTTTGTGTCATTTTTTTAGACACTATTTCATTTATTTCTGCTCTGATCTTAATTATTTCTTTCCTTCTACTCACAGGAAGCCCCTGGTCACTGAAATATCCCTCTGGCACTTCAGCAGTACCCGTGGGAACCCAGCCAGACCTCTTGTGTCTCCTCCACACTCCCTACCAGTCACATTGTGCTGAAGTGCTTTCTTCTGTCCATGGTTGTAAGGCTTCTCTCCAGCTAGGGTTCAGTTGGTTATTCAGGATGATTTCTCTACTATTTAGTTGTAATTCCAGATTGGTCCTGGGAGGAGGTTAGTGTAGCTTTCACTTACTCCTTTGCCATCTTTGATGCAATAGCTTCTTGAAAGGTCTTTAATCTTCCCTTAACCTGCTGCACGCCACACTTAGTTCTCAATGTAATAGCCAGAATGATCCCTTTAAAACATAAGTCAGCCAAGTCTTACTCAGAGTGAAATCTAGAATCCTTCCACTAGTCTAAGGCCCTACATGATCTTGCTCCTAACACTTCCCTGGCCTCAGCTCATACTACCTTTTTTTTTCCCCTCCTCTGCACAATCTACTCCAGGCCTCTATGCTGTCCTTGAAATGGGCCAGCCATTGCCTAGGGATTTTGCTGTTCCCTCCACCTAGCACCTTGTTGCTTCAGAAATTGGCATGTCCCCTCTTTTACCTGTCTCCAGTCTTTGGTCAAATGCCTTCTTCTCAGTGAGGACTTCTCCTGACTATTCAGTTTAAAACTGATCTCCATCCTCTCCCCACACATACCCTGCTGTTCTCTCCATTTTCCCTGCTTTAATTTTCAGCATAGCAGTTTTACCAGGACACATTTATTTATTTTGGTTTACTCTTTATTTACCTCCTCTCTGGGATGCCAGTTCTGGCTGCTTTCTGCACGGCTGTATCTCTAGTTTGGATCACAGTAGACAATAAGCATTTGCTGAAGGAATGGACCTATTTATGAATATTAGTATTTGTTGTTTTTAGAGGGACCACTGCAAAGTGGAGTTACTCAGGCCTCTCTGTGCCTTTCCCCCACTCCAACTCCATCAGACAACCAGGACTTAGATCCCCTTGTAAAAAGATTGGAAGAACCATTGAACCTGAAACTGCTGAATTTCAAGAAGCCTTGATATCTAACACTGAGTTTAGAGGAAACAGAGCAAAGAGAAATAAGTTAACACCATGAAGATTTCATCAGCCAGATTCAGTCCAAATGATTTAGTTTCTTCAACAAATATATGTCATGAAAAAGAAAAATAGGGGAGAAAAGAAAGTGTTAATAAATTAAAAGAAAGTTAAGTGGTATATCATCCAAACAAAATGTGTCTACCTTGTTTGGATCATAATTCAGGGGATTCAGTGTCAAAGACATTTTTGTTAGAATTGGTAACGTTTTGAAAGTGAATTGGTGGAGGTGGGCATAGGGGGATAAATGATGGTGATGGACAGATTGGACTTGGGGTAGTGAACACACAATACAGTGTTGATGTGTTCTGGAATTGTGCACCTGAAACCTGTATAATTTTGTTAACCAGTGTCACTCCAATAAATTCAATAAAAATGAATTGGATATTAGGTGCTAATGGCATGGCAGGTGTGTGTGTGTGTGTGTGTGTGTGTGTGTGTGTGTGTGAAGTAAGCTCCCTAGAAAATGATTTGAGAGCATATGTTCTCAGTTCTCCCAAGGATGGTACATTGCTAATGCCATTCTAAGGTGCCAAAGAGGTGCAGCTCACATTTGCTTTAAATGACTCCAGGGAAAAGAAGGGGCCTGGGGGTCAGATAAAATAAGATTGGCAAAATATTGATAATCTTTGGAGTTGGGTTATGTAAACAGATAGGTTCATGATGTTATTCCTTATACCTTTATTTTTTAATTTTTGTTATTTTAATTTTTTATTGAATTTCCTTGAGTAACATTGGTTAAGAAATTATTATATATAGATTTCAGATGTACAATTCTATAATACATTATCTATATATTATACTGTGTGTTCACCACCCCAAGTCACGTCTCCTTCTATCACCATTTATCCCACCTTTACCCTCCTCTACTTTCCCACACACACTTTACCTCTGGTAATCACCATGCTGTTGTCTGTGAGGTTTATTTATTTTTTATTTTTTATTTTTTTGCTTAATCCCTTCACCTTTTTTACCCAGTGCTGCAATCCCCCTCTCCTCTGACAGCTGTCACCCTGCTCTCTATCTCTGAGTCTGTTTCTGTTTTGTTAGTTCATTTTGTAATTAGATTCCATATGAGTGAAATCATATGGTATTTGTCTTTCTCAGACTGGCTTATTTCCCTTAACATAGTGTTCTCCAAGTCTGTCTCAAAGGCTAAAAACTTTCTTAATACCAAGATGAGGAGGTGAAACAGTTCCTCTTCCTGAGGAGGAAGGTGGCCTATTTTTTTTCCTGTCTACTTCTCTGTTGGGTGTGCTTATTGGATATGAAGGAAGGATGAGTGGCTCTGCTGCTAGGGAGGCGTGCAGTATTTATTCAACCCTCCTGTTTGCTCCTTCCTCTTCAGCTTACCCTTCACTGACGGAGTGGACTGCTGAGTGGTCTCTAGTGTGGTAAGATTGGGCAAGGTGCCTGCTGGGGCTGGGGCTGGGGAGCACACCGAGGGGGAACTCATGGGGTGTGAAGTGCCTGCTTTTTCCCAAGCACCTGCCAAATAGGAAGGCAGGTGGTAAGGGGCCTGTGATTTCCCTTTGCCATGGCTCCCTTAATCCTGAGTTCAGAGCTCTCCTTAGCTATTCAAAGTGGCTGGTTATGGTCAGGAAGCATGGAACAGCTGCCCCATCTGTGGTGGGGACTCAACACCCCCCACAAAGTTCTGTTCTCCATGTTTTAAAAAACCTCCGGGAAATGTACTCAGGTGTGTCTGTGGACTTCATAATCTTCCCCATCAGTGCCTGCCTGCCTGGGGAAAAGATCTACTCTTTGCTAAGAGACTCTTTTTTTCCACCTGAATGTGGAAGAGTTGGGACAAGCATCAAGGAAGCCCTTTATCTTCGGGGCTTTGATCTGGGCACAATTCCTCCCTCCCCACCGTTATCCATGCAGCCTGGCTTGTCTTCAGGTAAATGCTTGCAAACACAGCTACTGGGGCAATTTGTAAATCTCTCGGGGCTTCCTTTCACTTGCTTCTCAGATTGAGGAAGTGACCAAGGGCATAAATACTGCTGATGGGCTGAATCAGAGGAAAACTGAACACTAACCATTTGATTAGCAACACAGAGGCTGTGGAGGTCTTTGGTGACATAGACAAGAGCAGTTTCATGGATGTGGAGAGGCCTGAAGGACTGGGTTCAGGAGAGAATGGGGGAAGAGGGAAATTGGAAATAGTGTCTAGAGGCATTATAGGTGGTAATTAGAGAGGGTATGCCTAAAATCAAAACTGTGGGGGTGGGTATATTTTTTGTAAATGACAAGATCAGAGATATGACCTTGAGAAGGAGTGGCTGAGGTCACAATCATTGGAGTAAAGAAAATCACAGAACTGAGAGATAAGGGACTAGAATGATTCTGTAGGTGGGTGTTAATATCACCAAGAGTTATGACAGAAATAGTGTTGGAGAGAAGTATAGTGATCCAAGAGCTAAAATATTCAAGGACTTAGGTGGAAGAGAAGAGCTTGGCTAGCCATCAGAGACCAGAGATAAATCTTAAAGGAGTCCTCAGTCTGATTGGGGCAGACCTGCAAACAGGTAAGTGTCACGTAGTCTGCTGAGAGCCAGAGACAACAGTGGAGTTATGTCTATCTCTGTGGGGTCAAGAAAGGCTTCAGAGGCCAAGTGAAACTAGCTGGTGTGGGAGGCTGAGTGGGTGTGTTCCCATTTGAACAGGGTAGGAAAGCACACTTCATGCAGAAGGAACTTTATGTGCAGGGCTACAAAAACACGAAAGAGCATGGGACATGTGGAGTGCCACAGCTGAGCTACTCTGGGCATATTACTCGTCTTCCCTGTTTCAGTTTCCCTATTTATAAAATGAGGATAGGGTATCCACAGAGTAAGCTGATGGTAAGAAGTGATGTGTATAATAATATTTGTCACAGACCCTATTGCTATCGCTTTGGGTGTATTCTTATTTGACTATCTAAAAGCCCTATGAGATAGGCTCTGTTTTTATTAGTTCTGTTTTACAGATAAGGAAACTGAGTTTTAGAGAGTTGAGTAACTTGCCCAAGGTCATGTAACTGGTGAGAGGCAAGAGTTTGGACTCTTGGTCAGATCAGTCTAGTTCTAGGGCTCTTACTCAACCCCTAAAGCTACAGTCAGTGCTTAGCACTTAGCTAGTACTAAATATATGGTAACTATTATCGTCATGATTGTTCAGAGAAGTGCCTCACCCTGCCAATCGAGGATTCTGCAGCTGGTGGAAGATCACCCTTACTGTCTCTTGAGCAGCAGTGATTATTTTTGGAAAGGCCCTCGTTACCTATAATAGATTTAGATGGGCAGTTGTACTACTTTTGTTTCATCTGGTTTATTTTTGGACATCGAGAGTGGGGACTGATTTTTATTTTCTTAGTGGGCAAGTGGTTCCAAGAAGATGCAGCTAATGTGTGGGGAGGAAGATCTGTACTTCTCTGATGTCTGTGCACTGAACGCAGACTAGCCTCATGCCCCAGCAGCTCATACATTGAGGGCATGGCAGTGAACCAGCCTTCACAGTCAAGAGGCATCATCCAAAGGGCAGATGACTGCCCACCGTGTTTGCCAGGAGGCTGCAGAGAAAAAAACCCTTTCCAATAATGATGCCTGAGGAAGCAGAACTCTTAAGAGCTGGCAACCCTCCCCTCATTCATTCATTCATTCATTCGCTCACTCACTCACTCAATACATTGTTATTAAATGACTACTATGTGCTGAACACTTATCTGGGCACTAAAGACAGTAGTAAAGAAAGCTAATGAGGTTTTGACTTGCGGAATTTACAGTTTTGTAGGAGGAAAGTTGGAGACAAAGGTAACTAAATATGTAATAATATGAATACATGCATCATCACAAACTCTCATGCCACAAAGGAAATTCACATGACATGAAAGCAGTGATAGCAATCAGTGATAGTTCTGACTGTACCGAGAAGCTGCCAGGGAGTTAGTTCTTCTCTGAATTCATAAGGACAGCCCTGAAACTTTTGACAAAGAACAGAATGGCACCTCTAACTTTTGCCCTGTCAGTCATATGCAGGCCTGCCTGCCTGTTTCCCAGTCATGAAGACCAGGAATTCCCCCAGCCTGAACCCCAGGCCTTCATGGAGGATTTTCTCCCACTTGATGTGATGAAGCCAGTCTGTGGCCAGTACAGCTGCATGTCCCAGGACAACTCGATTGTGTATTAAGTTGATACACAAGGTTGAAGTACCAAATTTTCAACATTGTCCCCAACAGTTTTACTTTGATTATGCAACTAACATAATAAGAGTAAAGAAAGTCAAACTGAAATATGAGAATTCATCTCTTACCAGTTTGCTCAGCAGTTGTTGGGTCCCAACCATGTACATTTTTTCTAGGTTTTTGGACAGGCAGAGCTTTTATTCACAATGGTAACATTGTCTGTTTCCGATTTTTTGTTATAATATTTTAAGCTTTCCCCCCCTTATTGCTACTTCAATTTATACACAATTATATACACACACACATATATGTTCTATAATGGTAGATATACCATTGTTTAATTATTTTCCTATTGCTGGAAGCTTAGTTGTTAACCTTAGATTTTTCACCATTATAAATAATTTAAAAATGGAAATTTATGTTTTTATGTGCATATTGCTTTATAAAACTCATTCTTTATTCCATTAATCGTCTTTCAGTCTTCACTACACTGTGTAAGGTAGGGAATCATTTTACATGTGAAGAAACCAAAGTTTATAATCTTTTTCTTATTTGAGTTATTTACTCAGTTTTATTTCCTGAAAGTATGATAATAGTCACGAGCTATTCTATGGCCTGATTACTTTCTAAAAAGATTAAATTCATTTCTAGTGCTTCCTTGATATATAACAATTTTATTATAATCTGTCCAGAAATGAAATTATTATCACTTTAAAAACTGCTGGCTAATATAAATTCTATATATTTTATGATTCTTAATATTCCAGTTTCCTCTTTTGGGTTTATATGCTTGCATATCAACTTAATACACAAGGAACTTAACACACAGTCAACTTAACACAAAGCTTTACGTATCAACTTAATACACAATCTAGTTGTCCTGGGAGACACAGCTGTAGTGGCCACAAACTGGCTTCACTGCGTGAAGTGGGAGAAAATCCTGCCTGAAGGCCTGGGGTTCAGGCTGGGGGAATTCCAGCTCTTCATGACTGGGGAACAGGCAGGCCGGCCGGCTGGCCCTGTGCACGAGTAACAGAGTCACAATTTCATATGCTTGTTCATTGTATTTTCTATTTTGTGACTGTCCGCCTGCTCATGTTGATTACCTGTTTATTTTCAGAGGCTTTTACTGTATTAACCCTATGCATACCTTAACTCTTTTTTTTTCCTTTACATTATAGTATTTTTCATTGCATAAATTTGGAAGTTTTATGCAACTGATTCTATTAAACTTTTTCTTGTTATTTTTCTACATTTCATCAGAAAGAAAAAAGAGCTGACAAATATAGAACTGTATTTTTAGCTTTTAAAAATTACATTTTTATAATACGTTTCCAACTGTAAAAGCCATACATCTACATTTTAGAAATTTGGAATACACAAAAAATTATAATAAAATGAAGCCACATTATTCTACCATCCAGGATTTCTTTTTTCCGGTCCTTTCTCTTTTTCACATGCACATTTTAAAAAAGGTATTTTTCTGTATTTGGATAGTATACTCTACCCTGTTTATAACCTATTTTTATATTAACATTATATGATTAAACTCCACATTTCATTAAATATTATTTGACAATAAATAATTTTTAAAAAATCTGTCTGGATTTTATTTTGAGGTGAAATGACTGCTTTCTCCCCCAAATTGCTATTTATGTATTCCCAAACAACCCTTACTTCCCAGGTTGATCTGTGATGGACCTTTCTAGCATGTTCTTATATGGTATCAGTCTTCTTCTAGGCCATCCGTGCTGTTCACGACCCAGGGCATTGCACCTGTAATGAGCTCTTACCTCTCTTTTTCTAAGCCCTTGGGCCTTCCTGGATTGAGCCATAGCCTAGGCCAGGCCCATGCTAGACAACAGCAGAAGTGCCTACCTATCTTGTTAATTTTTAACACTGCCCCTATCAGCTCTTACCTCTTTTTTATTTATTTATTTATTTTGGCCTTTGCAGATGTGTTTTCATCATTCTGAGAAAAACGAGCCGTGGCCTCCAGATCCAATAAAGCAAATACCCTTCCCACGAAGACTAGTGCTAGATCCTGAGGACCTGGTGGGCCAGTAGCCCCGGGGGGATTAATCAGAAGCAGGTAAGAAACACCTGGAGGCAGCAAAGGGGACCATCCCAGCATAAAAAATGGTGTGGCAGAGTGTGCTGACAGGGGTCGCAGAGTGTGCTGACAGGGGTCGCAGAGTCTCAACGTTTGGCTACAGCTTTAGTGTTTCCTTCGTGTATTTTTTTTTAGTTGATTCATTGAGGGTTGGGGATAGGTGGTTGCCTATTTCTACACACTATATAAGGTTTGAAGCTATTCTGTAAATCAGTCCACCCCTTTCGAGCCCCACTATGTGCCAAATCCTACATTCAATGCTGCGCATGTGGTGATGGGTAGACTGGGGCAGGAGGCAAAAGCCTCAGTTTGTCCGGGGTTTTCTTTCTGTTGGTTCAGTGCTGACTTGTTCTCTGTAGGTGACAATGTGAGTTGTTATTGTATTCTTCTAGAAGTCTGATAGGGGTTGTGAGGATCCATTGATACAGTCTCATGTGTTCAGTAATCCTTAATTGAGTGCCCTCTTTTTCCTAGGCATGTGCTGGGCACTGGGGTTTCAGAAATGAGCCAGGAGGAGTTTCCCTCTGGCAGAGATCAGTAAAAAGCAAGCACTAGATGTGAGCATTCAGAGCAAGAATAGTGTTAAAAGGAAGGTGGGCTCCCCAGAAGGTCAGAGCAGAAAGGTCATGCTGTCTGACTGTCAGACAGATGGACTGGGGAGAGACTGCAGCAGCGGAAAGGCCCGGAAGCTTACATAGTCAGACTGGAGTGTGATTGGCGAATTCGGAGCTTAGTGTATTTTCCTGAAGAATTTTGGGAAAACGATCTGCTACCTCTTTTCCTTAGTTTGCGCGGCTTAGGTTAAACTTCTTCAGTCTCTGTGTCTTTCTAGAGCAGCTTGAGAGATGGGAAAAGGTCTTGAAGCTTGAAGTGCCTGGCCAGGGAGTCCAGAGGTTGCAGATGAGTGAGCACCTTGAGGCCACGACAGGCACAGACCCGAAAGGCTGAGGCTGTTTTAAAGTTGTGTCTGGCTGTTTGGCTGACCTCTTCTTCCCTGGGAAACTCAACTTTGGAGAGCAGGTGCTGGCAAGAAGCTGAACACCAGCCCCTTCCGGGCCTCAGCTCTCCAGACAGCGAACCAGGCCCGGTCTCTCTACCTCCTGTTTCATTTCACTCGTCCATATACAAGTCACAGCTCCACTATTTCTAACTCACTCATGCAACTTTGAAAATTATTTATGTTGAAAAAAATCTCATTTTCTTCAGCTATAAATTGTGCTAATAAAAATTTCCCTGCTTCTCTCACAGGGTATACGGGTCTCATAAATACAATACTGTGAACGAACTGCCCGGTGGAAAACTGTGAGCTCGGGTCACGGCTGCTCTAGTGCTGATTGTCTGGCAGACTGAGTTTTCTCTACAGTGACCCTGATTTCTGAGTCCTCTTTGGTCAGCATTGACTTTTCACTGTCCTTTATCACAGATGCTTGTCCTTTTGGTGCAGAGACCATGAACTTTTAGAATCAGAGCGATCTGGGATGGAATCCTGGTTCTAGCACTGATTATCTGTTGACTTTGGAGAAGGCTTGTAACCTTGCTAAGTTTTAGTTTCTGCATTTCCTAAAATGGGCTATTTAATATCTACCCCATAGTGTTATAGTACAAATTAAATGAGAGACTGCAGGTAAAGTGCCTACTATATCTATAGTAGGCACTTCTGAAATGCTACTTTCCCTTCTTCTCTAGTTCTTCTTCAGCTATCATAGTCATGTGATTAGCTGTGCTAGGCAGCTGAGGACATTGAGTTTCCTAGTTTTCTGATGATGTGACATCATTTCTTGGTTTCAAGTTGAAATTCTTCCTCTGTGAAATTTCACCAACACTTCCAAAACTTCAGCATCCCAGGCAGGAAGCCACCCTGCCCAGAGCTACTGGTTCCTGTGGTCTGGGGTGGTAGGAAGCATTGTTTGGTTGGTACTGCCAGTGATTCCAAGAATGGTCTGGATGTCATTGACATGACAGAAGAGTCTCAGCTGAAGGACCTGAAGCTCAGGTTGATGAGTCAGGGCCAGTGCTCCACTCTGGCCTTGTTCACTGTCCCACGTCACCTCCACAGCGTTCTCATGTGGAGGGGCTGCTCTGTGGTCTGGTCTCTGTTCAGAACACCTCCTGTGTCTTTGCATTTGTTATCCAAGCCTGATAATACCATCCTGGCTTCGTCCACCCAGTACTCTGTAAATGAGATGGGGAAGAGATGATTACTGACTGTACAGAAACTTAGGTGCAGAGAGGTTAAGTGACTTATCCAGTCACCAAGAATGGGGATGAGAACCTGGGTTTCCAGAATACCCTGTCTAGTACTCCTACCACTTTATCCCTGATACCCTTGGGAGCAGGCTCCATGGGAAGGGACTGTAGAGCCCAAGGGGGTTAGTAAAAGCCGGGGGTGATTCCTTACACTTATTGTAGTAAATAAACCCATTCATTTAGGAAAGAGTTTAATGGTCTTCTAAAGATACAGACATTGTTTGAGTTCAAAGTGCTTTCATCTTCCACTCAATTACACAATAAATTCTGAGCAAACAAAGTAGGTTTACCCAGATCAAAAGGGACTATTCAGACTCTATTTTTTTTTAGTGAAATCCATTTTCCAGAACTTCCTGCAGTTCTGTACAGAATGTAGTAAAAGGACATGGATTATGTAACCAAGTGAACTTGGATTTGAACCTCAGCTCTAAGACACTAGACACTTAACCTCTCAGCGCCTCAGGTGGCTGATCTATGAAATGGAGATTAGAAGACCATGGCTAGTGATGGTCAGGGCCTCTGAACAGCTCAGGAGATGTCCTTCATATTCGACTGTCATATACGTAGTGCTCGCTGGAGTTGTATATCACAGGGGCCCTGGTTTATGGTGACATTAAACGAAATAACACCTTGGATGCTTAATTCATCTTTGTTTTCATTTCCTGAATTGGTCACTTGTCTGCTGTCTTACTGAGGCTTCCTATCCTTTCCTATGAGGCAAGCCAGCTTCCTGTCCTTTGGTAATGCTCTTGCAAGGCACTCCATAAATCTGAACGTTTTGTTGTGAAGCTAACCCCTGCTCTCCTCACTCAGAAGTCCACCACCATGTAGAGAGATGCATCACAGAGCTATGGCATTGTCTATGGAGAGACAAATAATTAATAAAATTAATTAATTAAATTTATTTTTATCCTCACTGGAGGACAGGCTTATTGATTTTAGAGAGAGAGGAAGGGAGGGAGAGAAACATTGATGTGAGACAAACATCAATCAGGTGCCTGCCACATGTGCCCTGACTGAGACTGAACACACAACCCAGGTATGTGCCCTGACCGAGAATCGAACCTGTGACCTTTCAGTTTATAGGACAGTGCTCTGTCCAACTGAGCCACACCAGCCAGAGTTCTCTCTGGCAATTTTAAAAGGGTGCTGGACCCCTTAGAATTTTAAAGAGTTTGGGTTCTTGTGATGTAGATCAGTTAGCCTGCTCTTTCTTTTCTTCTAGTTGTTTTAAGCATGCATGCCTTCATTTAACAGAGAGTGTAAGGCCCTAGGAACCAAAAGAGATGTGGTTCTTGATCTCAGGAAGCTCAGAGTGCAGCTGGGGAGCTAGACAAGAGGACACTAAGATTCAGGGTGTAAGAAGGAATCATGGAGAACACAGACAGGAAAGGAGCATCTGAGGACTGTTCTCTACATTGAAAACCCAGACCTGGTGGAATTCAAATCTTGCAACTCTAAATCCATTGCTCAGCCCATCACCCTGCCTCTTGACAGTTATACTTGTAGATTTTCTTTACATCATTTTTTTTTTTGCCTTGTCTTACTTTTTTTAGGCTTGTTTTCCTGCTCAGAACAGAGTTGCTCCTTTGAATGCATCTTTCATTATGATTCACACCACCTTGAAGAAAAAAGTCAGCTGCTGTGTGCTGGCCTTTCTCCTGTTTGCAGTCTTCTGTATGTGGAAGGAGAAGAAGAAAGGGAGTTACTATAATTCCCTTAAATTGCAAACCAAGGAATTCCAGGCAATGAGTCTGGAGAAACTTGCCATGGGGTCTGGTTCCCAGTCTGCACCTTCAAGCAAATCCCGGGACCCCCACAAGGGAAGCCAGACCCTCAGCAGTCCCAGGGTCCCGGCCAAGACCAAGCTAGATCCCTTCTTCCAGGTGTGGAACAAAGACAGTTCTTCCAAAAACCTTATCCCCAGGCTGCGGAAGATCTGGAGGAATTACCTGAGCATGAACAAGTACAATGTGTCCTACAAGGGGCCAGGGCCTGGTGTCAAGTACAGTGCAGAGGCCCTGCGCTGCCACCTTCGGGACCAAGTGAACGTATCCATGGTAGAGGCCACAGATTTTCCCTTCAATACCTCCGAATGGGAGGGTTACCTGCCCAAAGAAAGCATTAGGACCAAGGCTGGGCCATGGGGCAGGTGTGCTGTTGTCTCATCAGCGGGATCTATGAAGTCCTCCCAACTGGGCAAAGAAATAGGTGGGTTCTATGGTGTTAAGATTGTTATCTGAACATGAAATTGTTACCTCATTTGGAGTATCTGGGCATGCAGACGAGACTGGAGACTGTGGTAAGTCTTCGTGGACTGGCAGAGCAGGCCCAGGTCAGTGTTTTTCAATTGCCCATGAGCCGGAGCTCCCTCAGGGACAGTAGAAGGATGGGAACCCAGTCTACCAGCATCTGCATCAATTAGAGTAGATTTCTTTTTATCTGTTTTAAATATTAGTGTTCTGCTGAAATGTTTGAAAAGAGTTTGATTGATACAAAGAAGTAAAACACTGTAATTGACATTTAAGAATAATTGGAAGGAAAAAAAAAAGAATAATTGGAAGGATAGATCCCTGCTTTATGTTCTGAAATTTGCAGGCAGGTTGTCTCTTTTGGCCTCAACTACCTGGATAATTTTAAGCCTTTCTGTTTGAGAAGAGTGAATTAGGGAAGGAATTACTTTTTTTCCTAGTACCCGCCTGGCACCATATGTAGTTATTACAATATTATTGACTATGTTCCCTATGTTGTACTCAACTACCCCGTGACGATTTTACAGCTGCCAATTTTTACTTCTTAATCCCTTCACCTTTTTCACCCAGTTTCCCAACCCCCATCCCATCTAGAAACCCTCAGTTTGTTCTCTGTATTTATGAGCCTGTTTCTGTTTTGTCTGCTCATTTATTTTATTCTTTAGATTCCACACATAACTGAAACAATATGGTATTTGTTTATCTCTGTCTAACTTATTTCACTTAGCATAATACCTTCCAGGTCCACCCATGTTGTCACAAATGGTATGATTTCATTTTCTTTTAATGGCTGAATAATATTCCATTATATATATGTACCACTTTTTATCCAATCATCTATTGATGGGCACTTAGGCTGCTTCCATATCCTGGCTATTGTAAATAATGCTGCAATAACATAGCTGTGCATATATCTTCACAAATTAACGTTTTGAATTTCTTGGGAGCATAGCCAGACTTGGAATTGCTGGGTCATAAGGTAGTTCTATTTTTAATTTTTTAAGAATCCTCCATACTGTTATCCCAAGCGGCTGCACCAATTTGTAGTCTCGCTAATAGTGCATGATGGTTCCCTTTTCTCCACATCTTAGCCAACACTTACGGTTTGTTGGTTTGTTTATTGATGATAGCTATTCTGACAGGTGTGAGGTAATATCATGGTTTTAATTTGCATTTCTCTGGTGATTATTGACCTTGAACATACTTTCATATGTCTATTGGCCATCTGTATGTTTGGTTTTTGTTTTTGTTTTTGTTTTTTAGAAATGTCTCATTTTTAAGAAATGGGCAGAAATGTCTTTGCTCATTTTCTAATTGGGTTTTTTTGTTTGTTTTTGGTGTTAAGTTGTATGAGTTCCTCATATATTAACCCCTTATTAGATGTGTCATTTACAAATATCCTCTATTAATCAGTAGGTTGCTTTTGTGTTTTATTTGATGATTTCCTTTGCTGTGCAAAAACTTTTTAGTTTGATGTAGATCCATTTGTTTATATTTTCTTTTGTTTCACTTGGCTGAGGAGATGTATCAGAAATAATACTAAGAGCAATGTCAGAGAGTTTATTATCTATGGTTTTTTTAGGAATTTTATGGTTTCAGTTCTTACATTTAGGTCTTTAAATCATTTTGAGTTTATTCTTGTGTACGTGTAAGAAGGTGGCCTAGTTTTGGGTTTTTTTGCATCTGTTTATCCATTTTTCCCAACATGATTTATTTAATAGACTGTCTTTACCCCATTATATATTTTTGCTTCCTTTGTTATAGATTAATCACCCATATAGGTATGGATTTATTTCTGGACTCTCTACTCTGTTCCATTGATCTATGTGTCTGTTTTTATGCCAGTCCCAGCCATTTTGATTGCTATAGATAGCCCTGAAGTATGGTGTGCTATCGGGTAGCATGATATTTCCAACTAAGTTCTTCTTTCTCAAGGTTGCTGTGGCTATTTGAGATCTTTTGTGGTTCCATATAAATTTTAGAGTTATTTGTTCTAGTTCTGTGAAAAATACCATTGGTATTTTGATAGAGATTCCATTGAATCTATAGATTGTTTTGAGTAGTATGGAACCTTTTAATGATGTTAATTCTTCCTGTTCATGAGCATAGTATCTGCTTACATTTATTTGTATTTTCTTCAATTTTTTTCAACGTCTTACAATTTTTCGAGTGCAAGTCTTTTACCTACTTGGTTAAATTTATTCCCAAGTATTTTTTTATGCAAATGTGAATGGGATTGTTTTCTTAATATCTCTTTCTGATAGCCGTTATTGGTGTATAAAAATGCAACCAGTTTCTGAATATTCCTTTTGTACCCTACTGCTTTACTGAATTCACTGGTCAGTGTCAGTGGTTTTTTAGTGGAATCTTTAGGGTTCTCTTTATAGAGTTCATGTCACCTGCAAATAGTGGCAAGTATTCTCAATTTGAGTGCTGTGGACTACCTTCAGGCGGGCTCATGAATCCCTAAGATTGTGTGCAAAGTATCTGTGAATTGGATATGTATAATATGTGTGTAAGTAGATCTGTCCATTTTTCTAGAAAGAAAGTTCATAGCTTTTAGTTGATTTTTAGAGAAGTATGTGACCCCCAGAAGGTTAAAACTCACTGGTCAGAATATATCAATTTGATTGTCTTGAAATCTTTCATAATTAATAAAGATAGAAGGTCTAACCATCCTTGTTGTGTGCAACACAGAGTTATAAGCTTGCTTAAGACTCCACAGTTCTCTTATTTTGAAAGAGTGTGTTTTTCATTATTATGAAACGAATCAGAATGAAGAAAACAAAGCACAGGAAGCACTGCTCTCTGTCAGGCTCTGGAAGGTACTGGGGCAGGTGAGGTCATGTTCTCCTTTTTTATTTCTTGCATGTGACTGGCAGGAAAAATGGTCTGAAACCAAGCACAGGCTCTCAAAAGAAGAAAAGTAGACTCAAATTGGATTCTCTAGAGCAAAAAGAAGTGATGAGGTCACATTTTGTGCCTCCCCAAATAGGCAGGACTTACTAATAAAAGCTGCCAAGATAACCAGCCCCAGCTCTACTTTTGCCTTTTCGGTTTATTTTGGACTGCGTTTTCTAGAAACTACTTGTGGCTGGTTTTTGTTCGCCCATGATAGAACTCAATTACTTCCTTTCCTCCCCATTTTTGCTCTATCATGGTGATGTCTGGAACATTCCAGGTGGGAGCAGATCCTCTTCTTCATGCCAAGTTACTGACATCTGCCCAGCTGGGATTGTGTTGAAGTTTAGGCAAAGTCCGAGACCTTCGTGAATCGGAACTATGCTATTTTTTTATGCACTCTGTAAAAGTTTGGAGTAATGTAACAAAACTTTAATTAAAATAATCTTTTTCTATAGATCATATGTATAATATTAAATATGTATTTCCACAGAAGGACTCTGATTCTGAGACATAAAAAAATTGCATGTTAGTTTTTAAATGTTCTACATTTTATAGAGTATATGCTCTGGGCATCTAGTTTAATTAAGGAATTCATTCATTTATTCTTTTATCCATTCATGGATTCATCAACAATACTAAACAGGAACATAGAATGCAAAGAGGGAAGGGAAGGGAAAGGCCCTTTGTTGAAGGCCTGTGAGTACCAGGCAGCATGCCAGGCCCATCACCTTCCCACTATAACTGGGATGTGTCAAGTCTATTCCCAACTATTGAACATATCAGATGATTTCAAATGAGTTGCTCTTACAAACAGTATGGCTGGCACAGTTTTGGGGTAGATAACATAAGTGACTACTCCTTCCCTCCCAAGGGGAAATGTCCTCAAGAATGAGATGAGGAGACCAAATTAAAATAGCTGTATGGCTTTTTTTTTGTCCATTGCAAAACTATTTACCAGAAGATTGTAATAATATGCTGTGTCTCCAGCAGTCCCACAGACCAACTGATGTGGAGGCAGGGCTTAGTCATTTTCAATTATTTTTGATGGGTATACATGTAAAATATCTTAGATTTGTATGAATTTTCATTTTAAACAATAGGGTATTTTTTAAATGTTATAACCAATAGGAGTGATGCTTACTGTGCACCTGCTGTGTACCTTGCTTTCTCTTTTCATCTTCCAAGCAGTCTTGGGAGGTAGGTATGATTATCGTTCCTCTTGTATTGATGAGCTGAACATTGAGGCATAAAGAGGGTACACAACTGGTTAACAACAGATTGAGACTTGAAACCAAGTCATTGACTCAAAGGCCCTCATGCTTAGCCCTTCTGCTCTTGTGCCTCATAGTGACTGTAGCTTTATAATAATTTTTGGTATGTCATATCCCTTGTCAGGTTAAGAAAAGTCCCTTGATATTCTTGCTTACTTGCTCTCCTAGAGGAAAGAAGAGCAGCACTGAAGTTGAGGCAAGAGCAAGAGAAGCAAAGGCTGCATGGGAAAAAGTGCAGAGTACACTTAGGCATCACAGATAATCCTGTTTGGCTGGGATGTGGGTTCTCGCAGACTATAAAGGGCTGAGAAACAAGGCCAGGAACGTGGCCAGGGCTCAGCTCTTAGCGGATGTTGGATGTCACAATAAGGACTTTGGGTTTTATTTGTTGAGTTATGGAGAGACCTAGAAGGCTTTTGTGTAAGTGAGTGATGGGATCATGTGTGGTTGCAGAGATTTCTCACTTCTCTGAGTCCCCTTCTCTATGGGAACTGCCATATCATCTTTCCCATCTCAGGGACTATTGCCACATCCAGGTGAGGTGGGCCAGGCCTGTGTGAGCAGATGGTAGTGGTAGTGGAAAGAGCAGGTTTGATTTGAGAGGCATCATGAGGTAGAAGACATAGAACTTGGTGTCTAGCTAGAAATGACCTTGACTGAGAGGCAGAAGTCAGAGTTTCTCCTGGGAGCTGGCTATAGCACATTTCAGGGGAGCATGCTTCTGGAGAGGACAGGCTCTTTCTCGGATGTGCTGCGTCTGAAATGTTTGCGGATTTCCCGGGCAGGCGTCTATGCTGTTGGATGTTTGCTCTTGGAGAAGGGTCAGGGTGGGAGATCAGATTCAGGAGTCATTTGTATTGAGGTGATAGTTGTAGTCCGGGAAGGAGGATTGATGAGAAAACCTAGAAAATAGCTTACATTTAAAGGACAGGGAAAGAACAGGCCCAGCAAAAACGATCAGAAAGGCTGGTGAGAGCGGCTGGAGGAAAACCAGGAGGGGAGCATCCGGTGGAAGACAAAGGGCATGGGGTTTGGGCAGATGGAGTTGTTTGGCAGAGGGAGGACTGAGAAGACAACCTTTGATTGAGAAGCCTTGGAGAGTACGGTTATTTATGTCAGGGCTCACCAAACCTTTTCTGTAAAGGGCCAGAGAGTAAATATTTTTGGTTTTGAAACCATATAGTATCCTTCACAATTACTCAGGTCTCCACTATAATACAGAAGCAGGCATAGGCAGTAGTAAATGAATGGGCCTAGCTGCGTGTTCCAGCAATGCTTTACAGAACCGGGGAATGTGTCAGATTTGGCCTACGGGCCCTAGTTTGCCAACCTTGACCTAATAATCTAGTTTCCCTAACGAGAGTCAGAATGTAGTCTTCCACAAATGGTTAGATGATTCATTAAGCTAATTTGAAAATATAAAAATGTTTGGTCCAAACTGTGATAAAATTTCTTTCATCATAATTTCCAGCTATTTATAGTTCCTATATCTGGAGGCAGTGAATTTTGATGTACTTATGAATTTTCTAAGGAGCTGATTCTGTTGAATCTTCTAGGCATGCAGTTATGTCCTGTCCATATATAGTAGTGAATTTTCCTTTGCTAATTTGCATCTTTTTCTGCTCTCTAATGCTAAGTTAAAGAGAAGTGGTGGCATCTGTTTTCTATAGCCTTCGTCCCCTGCGAGGCTTGTTTGCTGGCATCCTGGTAGCAATGGATTTCTCTTAGTGATTTCCTGATGTCCTGTTTGAGTTTTAAAGCTCTTAAGCCTTAAGTAGCAAAGGGAAGCTTGGCAACAAGGATCCTGTTCCCTTTCCTTATAGACTAGTTTATTAGCCTGTTTTGAAGTTGTCATCTATGATTGATGTTTTTTCCCTTAGAATCAAATCCAAACTTTCTACCTGGCCTCCGCATCCTGCGTGACCTGGTTCCTGCCAACCTCCTTAACTTCATCTTTTATTCTTCTTCCTCTCACTAACTCGTCTCTAGCCAAGTCCTTGCCTTCTTTGGGTCTTGACACTCTCGTGTCCTCTGGTTGAAATGTGCTTCCCTGGGCCCTTTCCGGCCCTGGCCACCCTTTGGGTGCCAGCTCAGAGGCATTCCCTGAATCATCATCCTAGCTCACCAATTTTCAACCTTTTTTATCTCATGGGACACATAAACTAATTACTAAAATTCTGCAGCACACCAAAAAATATATTTTTTGCCAATCTGACAAAAAAATAGGTACAATTTTGATTCATTCACAGTGGAAGACCATTGTTGTGTTGACTGCTGTAATTTTTTTATTTGACAACCTAAGGGAAAAGAGGTCTGTGCCCCTGAAATAGCCAGGTATTGCATGTTTTAAATATTCTTGCAGCACACGGTTGAAAATCGCTGCCCTATCTAACGGAGATTCAGCAGGGTCTCGGTTACACAGCTCAGGTTATTTGTGTCATGGTATTAATTACAGTGAGTAGTTATCCTGAGTATAGGTTGTTGTGCTTCTTTACTGTTTCTCTCCTGGCACTATTACGAGATCTCCATGGCCAACGACCTTGTCCTTCTTGCCCATATCCATTGTCTGCATCACCTAGAACTGTGCCTGGTGGAGTAGGTACTTAATTAGTATTTGTTGGATGAACAAAAAATCCCCCTTTGTTATGATGGATGCTGAGGACCTATTCTCAGCCGCCTGTGCTGGGGGTTCTCTTGCCCTTCTAAATCCACTCTCTCTTTTTCTATCTGACTCTGTGCCCTGGAAAATTGAAAGTTGGTGCTGTGAGCTTCCTTGCCCCTCTGGTGTTTACTGGGGACTGGACAATAGTCACTGGTGTGAAGCTGAGAAGAAGAAGGAGAGTGAGGTGGGGCTCCCTGTCCCCAGGTTTTTCCTGGCATAGTAACCACAGGCTGCTTCTTTCCGTGGACTGACAGCCTCAGCCCTTTTCAAATAGCCCTTGCTGTCTCCCTTTCCCCCTCAGAGCCTAGAAGTCAGTAGGAAGAAGGAAAGAGAGGTTGGGGTATTGATTCCTTTCTGGCGGGTAGGCATTAATAGTAGCTGTATTTTCCTAAAGTCCACAGTTCGCGACAGGTGGTCTGTTCCTGTTGCCACCTTAGCTGCGGGGGTTGTAATGGCCTCTTGCTGTCACTAACACTGGTGTCACTCCATTCTTTGCTGATTTCCTTAAACTCTACCTACAACTTTCTAAATAGTCCTTTTATTCAACTCTAGATTAGTACTTCATTTGAGCATGTCTTTCTTTCCTATTGGGACCCTCAGATAAATAATTTATTTACCTGTGAAATAGGACAATTGACTAAGTGAAATTTCCAATGGTTTGCATTTCTAGTGTGATTGCTACTGGTCACTTGTGAAATCAGGGCTGATTCTGACAAAACTTATTGCAATCTGAGTTGTGTAAAGATGTACTTCTTCTATTTGAAGTTCAGTGTGCCTGCCCTGTAAACTGATAGTATGGACTATGCACATGTTTTTTATAAGATTTTGTCCAAAGATTGAGCATAAGGTTGTTCTTTTGAAAGAGATGTCTAGATTCCTGAGGTTTCGTATACAGGTTAGAATTGAAATAAAGAAGGAGGCTTTAATTCCTTAATTTTGTGGGTATTCTCCTTTCAGATCATCTTGTTGTGAGCCAAATGCCCACTCCACCCCCTTTCTCTTGATGCTACCTTTGTGGATGAAGAACCTTCCAAAATAAACCCACATGCAAAAATAAAACCATAGAGGGTTGGGCTGAGCTCCATCTCTGTGTAGATGTCAGTGGTGAACCCAAACTTTCTTGATCAAGTATGGTTGGGATGAACTCTCACAGCATCACGGAGGCTTGGGGTTGGGATGGATCTTAAAAGTCATCAGTTCCTTCCCCCGTCGAATTGGTCAATACCAGTAAACATCTCCAGGTCTTCCAAACTCTGCTTAAACAGCTGCATGGACTGAAGCCAGGGAGTGAGTGAGTAGATTTTGTAAGATGGTCTGTTTGATTTTGGCTGGATTTAGGACATTGTTTCTGACAAAGAGCTCTTTAAGTAGAAAATATGAGGTTTAGTTTAGCTTGATGACCTTTTGTCCCATCTCTGCCACCACCAGGTTTTTGACAATACCTGGGCTTCAGGTTCCTAAGTGGATCCCCTGGAGGGTGGTCTTGGTTGCCATAGTGAATCCCTCCCATTGCTGAGCACTGCAAGCTTTTAAGAGTGCTATGGGGTGCTTTGCATTCATAAGTTAGACCAACCTTATGGTAGTATCTTCATTTTTTTGACAGTGATAGAAGTAGGACCCCTTGGTTATATACCAAGAGAGTATTTGGTTTTGCTCCATTGGTAAATGGAATCATGATTCTGCCATATGTAGGCATACTGGTATTACTGAAAGGATTTCAGGAACACCATGATATGGACCGCTTGAGCCCTTGCAGTGGCCAGGCAGACAGGTGGTCACCTCTGTCTATGAACTTATCCAATTACATCATACAAATGTGATAATTTCTTCCTGTAGACCACGATGGAATAAAGCTTATAAAATAACATGCTCTAGCCCCTCCCCCCTTCCCTCCATGACTTCTCTGTTTTTACAGATTGCTGGTACTCATTACTTCTTGTTTCCTTGTGGTTTACAGATGATCATGATGCAGTCCTGAGGTTTAATGGGGCGCCTACAGCCAACTTCCAACAGGATGTGGGCACAAAAACCACCATTCGCCTGATGAACTCTCAGGTAAAATTTCTTCTGTGCAGATAGAGTTGTTTTGAGGGATAAGTGAAAAAAATCCATGCAAAGCACTAAGAACCTGGCACATATGTCAGTAAATGTCAGCTGCTCGAATATTTACAAGTGCAGACCCTGAGATGGATGTGGAGGATACAGCGGTGAGCAAAGCAGACTTGGCCCTGTTCTCATGTTGCTAACAGACACAATCAAATAGTCACATGAAGACATTTAAAATTGTAAGAGAGTGCTGTAAAGGGGAGGGTCAAGGTGCTGCCAGAACCCATAAGAAGGAAATTTTCCATAATCGAGGAAGTCAGGAGGAGGTGATACCTAGCTGTGTAGGAGGAGAAGGAAAAGACAGAAAGGGGAAGGATAAGAGCTTTTCAAGAAGAAGCCACAGCGTAGGTAGGCCATGTGGAAGGGAGCCTAGGACCTAGGAGAAAATGGGTATGTGTGGGGTGGGAGGTGGGTGTGTGCCGAGAGATGAGGTTGACAGTAAGAAGGTGCCAAGCCATGGTGCCGCATTTGAGTATTTTAATTCTGTTAAATTTATTGGGATGACATTGGTTAATAAAATTATATATGTTTCAGTACACGATCTATAATATATCATCTGCATATTGCATTGTGTGTTCAACACCCAAAGTTAAATCTTCCATCTCCATTTTTTTGATCCCCTTTACCCTTTTCTACCCCCTTTACCTCCGGTAACCACCCATACTGTTTAGTCTGTGTCTCTGAGTTTTGTTTGTTTGTCTTGTCTGCTTGTTTGGTGCTTTCAGTGTTATATCCCACATATGACTGAAATCAAATCATAGGGTCTTGACTTTTGCATCTGACATTTTGCTCAGTATGATATTCTCAATATCCATCCATGTTGTTGGACTTGGATTTTGTAAACATCTCTGGCTTCCATCTGATCAGAAATCTTACAGTGGGTAGAGATACACACTTTGGAGGCTCTTGGAGGACGCTCGACTAGAAATGCTGGTAGTCGCACCAGAGTAGAAATGAAGGTGAATTTGAGAAAAGACTGGATTTGGGAGCTATTTGGTATGTCCAATCAACAGGCTTTAGTGTTGGATTGGATGTGGGAGGTGAAGGAAGAGCAGCCACAGCTATAATGGGTTTCTGGTCTGTGTAACTGGCTGGCTAGAAGTCCCTTAGATCAGAAGTATTGAAGATGTTTTGGGTTGTGAGGGCTCGGGTCAAAGAGGAGGGTAAGGATCAAAAATGTGGTTCTGGTCAAGGTTGATCTGAGCTGCCTTTTAGATATCCGTGAAGAGGTGGCAAGTAGGCAGTTGTATAAATGGGACTGGAGTTCCATGGAAAGGTCTAGACAGGATATGAGAGTTTATGAATCATCTATATCTGTGTGGCAATGAAGCAGCGGGACTGAATGAGAGCACGAGAGAGAGTCTAGAGAGGGGTGAGGACCAGTCCTCTGCAGGGAATGAAGACAGAGCACTGTCAGATGCTGCTGAGAGACCAGTTGACGTAAAGATTGAAAAGCATTGTTCTCTCTTTAGCAAAATGGAGGCCACTGGTGGCCTTAGCAACAGCTCTTTGGGAGAGTGCTGAGGCCAGCCAATAGCCAGCTGGGGGTGTTTGGAGGACTGAGTGGCAGGAGTGAGTGGAGAAGGAAATTGTGGATAGGTCTTTAAAGAAGTCTGGCTCCGGTGTGGGTGGACCTGGAGAACGTTATGCTGAGTGAAACAAGCAAGTTAGAGAAAGGCAAGTAACATGATTCCACCCATATGTGGAATCTAATGAACAAACTGAATTACCAAGGAAAATGGGGACGACTCATAGATGGAGAGCAGGATGACAGCTGACTAGCTGTCAGGGGGCAGGGTTACTGGGTGGAGGGATTGAACAAAAGGGAAAAAGGACTCATGGACATAGACAACGGTGTGGTGATTGCAGAGGAGAAGGGGCATAAGGGAACTAAATGGTAATGGAAAAAAAATACAATACAGTAAGAGTAAATAAAAATAAATAAATAAAAGTTACTTAAAAAAAAAAAGATGGCGTCTGGCTCTGAAGGGCAGGAGAGAAATTGGGCAATCATTCTAGACAGTTAAGGGACCCAGGGCCAGATTTTGTTATTTTTAGAGTGGAGGGAATTGAGGGTGTTTAACAGTTGATGGGAAGGCAGTCACAAGAGGGTAAATACTGTATGATTCCACTTCTGTAAGGTTCCGAGGGTGGCCAATGCAAACACACAGAAAGCAGGCCTTGGCGGGAGGGAGGGGTTATTGTTTAGTGGGCACAGAGTTTCAGTGGGGGGAGATGAAAAGCTCGGAAATGGATGGTGGTGCTGGCTGTACAACGATGTGACTGTACTTAATGCCACTGAGCCATATACTTAAAAATGGTGACAATGGCACACTTTATGTATATTTTACCACAATAAAAAAAATGGACTCAGTGAGGAGAAACTGAATATATTAAAAAGAGGAGATAAGCAAGTGAAGGGGTGGAGGGGCTTGGTCAAAAGCTCTGCCCAGGATTAACCCCAGCAAGATGGAGTCCGAAGGAAGAAGGATGGGAGAGGTGTAGCTGGGGCAGTTTGCAGTGGAAGCCTGGAAGGGCTTCTGTTGTCTCTGCAAAGTGGGATGTGAGGCTCTGTTGGAGGGAGGCTGAGGGGGAGAGAGGTTTTAGTTGGGGAGGTTTAAGCGAAAAAGTTTGAAATTGTCTTTGGGGAGAGTGGAGGAAGGAGTAAACCAGTAGAATGGAGTAGGGTTTCTAGGCCATGCTGGCCATGCTGAGGTTGGAGAGCATGAATTCAGAGAGAGGTCAAGCTCTGTTCAATCAGGGGTGATATGATTAGTAGGCATTGGCAATAAAGAGAGGGAGTGTGGAGGAGTTCTGGGAATTCTCTCCAATCTTGGGCATCTCGTGGTGTTTAGTGAGGAGCTAAATCTCCATCCTACAAAGATTCTGGAACTTTATTTAAAGACGAGGTAAGGTTGCCTGGGAATTCAGACAGACTTTGATCAAATTCCTCCCTCCCCACTTCCTACGTGAGTAACTGGAGCAAGTTGCTTCATCTTTCTGAGCCTCAGTTCCCTTGTTTGTAAAGGGGATAAGAACAGTTACCATGCAGGGTCTTTGTAGGATCAAATCAGGGTACTACGCACGGAGCATTTCACTGAGGCTGGTACGCAGCAGCAAGTGCTCTGTAAAGGATGGTGAAGCTTGCCTGTGTCTGTTGGGAAATCACTGTGCCTTCCAATCCCAGGCAAAGGGGCCCCTTGCATTTCAGCAGGGAAAGTCAGCTGGCTTGGGGCCACTTGGAAGGTACCCAGCAGAGGGGAGATAGGACATCTGTTAAAGGATAATTTTTAGGAAAAATGTAATGTCATGTAGATATAACAATGAGCATGGTGGATTAAGCAATCTAGTTTATTCACATGAGAGAACCAGACAGATTTTCTAACCAGTTCAGAGGAAAAGTCAAAACAGCACAAATTCTGAATAGAGGAATGAAACTTTTTTCCTCTTCGGTGGGAAGGAAGAGGGGGCCATCCATGAAACTACTGGGCAAAATTGAATAAGCTTATCTATAGTTGGCTGCAGTGTACAGAGTTGTAAAACAGCTCCCATGGAATCAGAAGCTGAGCAAGAGAAAGTGTGTGCTGTAGACAGTGCGCAGTTTTGCCACGGGCACAGCACTTTTCCTGCACTGCCAGAGTGCTGTGTTCCCTCTGCCAGGGCCCAGGAGAGCGTGACCACAGTACCCACTCTCAGGAAAGCCTTTCCCTGTCCTCAGGCATGCCAACCCTCTTTCCTCTCCTTCCTTAGTGGCACAACACCTGTGGGCCGTTCCTTTAACACTTTTGTCACAGGCAGCTCCATGAAAATGCTTCTTGTGATACTGATCTGTGACTGACAGCTTTCTATCATTTCCCTTTCTCATTGTCTAGCTTCTCTGTCTTTTGTCTCGTTGGTTACCCCAGCTATTCTGTGTCTGTTTCTGTGAATGAGCAAAGTGAGTCCCACCATTGCACACAAAAAGCAGCTGGCACCCAGAAGTCACTGATGGAATAGCTGTTGCTTTGGTAAATTCTGCCAGCGAGCGGCTCATTCTCTTCCCACGTGGAGAGGCCCCCCAGACAGCAGCTGTCTTCTGACAGGGGCTGGGCTCGAGTCCGTTCAGCACCCCACCTCCCTCTCATGGCACGGGAGAGCATTTTGTGCATCTGGGCTGAGACCAGGCAACGGAAAACAAAAAGGTGGTTTTGTTATTGAGAAGGTAGCTTTTTACAGAGATTGGTCTCATACTGTGAAGTTTCAGCAGACCTATTCAGGCATGTATGTGTCACATGTTGTTAGGAGAGTCAACAGGAAAACCATATGCGGCTAAATGTGTCTTTAAATAAATTCAATTCTGACTTAAGTGTAAGAAGGTTTCTTGAAACTCAGCTGAGCCCCTGTTGTGCCCAGTGGCCTTGAGGGAAGAGAGAGTGAGACAAGAAGACCCAGTGGCTTTTTTGGAAGCTCTCGTACGGGTTGGAGAGAGAAAACCTAGGTCCTGTGCATAGTGTGTATTGACTGAACCAGACATCCTCAGACCAGTTAATGGGGGAGATAATAGCTGTTGCTACTTATTAAACACTTCTACAGTCTAAGGGCCACACACGTCTTATCTTCATGAGAACCATGGAGGTGTGATTATCAACCATTCTCTTAAACGAAAGCACCGAGGCTCGCAGCTTATGTGTGCTCACCACCTGAGGACCAGTCCAACGCCATCAGCACACACTGTTTGACCCCCATCACCTCTTCGCACAGGTGTTACACTGTAAAATTGTGCACCTGACATTTATACAGCGCTAGGAATCAACGTCGCCCCAATACATTTAATAATAAAACAAGAATCTATGTTGAGTTGCTTTGGGTACTGTAGAGAGCATGTGATAGCTGTGGATTTGGGTCTCGCTTTGTTTGCCAGAAGCACTTTAAATCCCCTCAGTTTTCTTTTAAGCTCCGAAATTTCCTTCTCAAAATGTTGACAGACAGTCTGGATAGGTGGTGGTGGTGGGTGGTTTCTATCAATAGCAGATCTAAACACTGCAAAGGTGAGCTGGGTAATTTTGATAGAATCCCCTTGATACAGTACTTTAGCATCATGATTCAGGAGCTGAACTTTAGACATGATGGGTATCATATCATGATCATGAGTTCTACGGTTTCTTGATTTTGGCCAACAGACACAGTCCAGGTGGCTGATATTTTTTGAAACCAGAGAAGGAGCTGTGACTTGATACTAGACTCAGCTTATTTCAAAGCTCTGGGTCAAAAGTGATTTTTTAACGTGTCAGAGCTGCTCTCAGTCTTTTCCTTGTGTGGCCCATTCATCGGGTGTGCAGCCAGCGCCCATATTCCATTCAGTCAAGCAAATAAACTCCCATAAGACCCTGCCTGGTATGGGGGAAGAGCCAGAGAAGGCAAAGAGCTTCCATTTAGTTGAAGAGAAAAGATACCCTGTTCTTCCCCCACCTACACACACACCAAGTCATTAAAGGCACAGTGCAAAAGCAGTGTGTGCTCTTCTTCTGTGGGTTGGACTATTTCAAATCCCTCATGTAAGTGGAATCATGCAGTATTTGTCCTGTGTCTAGCTTATTTAATTTAGCATAATGTCCTCCAGGTTCATCCATGTTGTATACATTAGAATTTCCTTCTTTTTTGAGGCTGAGTAATATTCTATAGGAACACATATTGAATGGTGGTTGCTAGGGGCTGGGGTGAGGGAGAGATGGGGAATTGTTCAATGGGTGTGGAGTTTCAGTTATGGAAGGTGCATTAATTCTAAAGATCTGCTGTGCAACATTGTGCCTATACGAGGCCTGTCCAAGAAGTATCCAGCCCTGTACTATGAAAAATAGAGACATTTACTGAAGAAGGTACAAGATACAAGAAACATTGTACATAGGGCAGTGATGCCTCAGCTCCCGTCAAAGTAGGCACCTTTGGACCTCACGCAGTTCTCCCAATCACCATCAGCTGCCCCATCATATTTCCCTGAATCTCACTGATGGTCTGAAATCCTTCCCCTTTCAAAGGTGATTTTAGCTTTGGGATAAACCAGAAGTCACAGGGTGCCAGATCTGTGTTGTAGGTGGGCTGAGACACCTGGGTGATTTGATGTTTCACAAAAAACTCTGCATGAGCAAGCATGTTGTCATGATAAAGCTGCCAATCACCAGTTACCCATGGCCTTCTAAATCATCCCAATAATTTCTGTGGAGGAATGTTCAAGCTTAATGCAAAACTTGATGCAGATTTGTTGTTCTACTCGCTCAGTCATTTTGAATGTGACGGCCACACAGTACACATGCTCACTCAATGGCGTCTACTGCCCCCACTGACTAGTATAGTAAAGTTGTCATTGTTCACACATGCACATTCCAGTCCACTCTCCTTGGCTGCCAGGTTACATTGATGTCACACAAACCATTCTCATTATATTAACAATGGCTGAACTTCTTCCAGACAGCCCTCAGATACAAGGGACAACAAATAAGTGATCCCCTCCTCACCCCACCATTTATGAAAGGCAGGAGGTAACTATCCTATTCTCCTCCTGAGAGCATCCCCTTCTTACTCCAGCCCTTTGGCACATGAACTCACCTAGAGATGTTTCCAAGCTCCTGGGCCTCTTTCCTCCTGGACTCTTGGAATATTTCTCTATTAACCTGTAGAGATAGTGTGGGCTATAAGCATTTGGTTTCTTGGGGAGATAGGAAAAGTTTTATTATGTTTTGAATCAGAACAGAGCAATTAACCAGGCAAATAACTACAGATTTTATTCTCATGGTAGATGAAGAGTTTCAGGAGTCTAGGGCTGTTTTCAGGAGCCCTGAGAGATACAGGATAGTTTTATTTCTCCATAGTATTCTACCCTACCTCTGGGATTTATAATGTTTTCCAGGGAGCCCTGGTTCCTTGAAAAAATGGTATAGGAACCAATTATCTGGGCCATAAGTGTGTTCTGCCTACTAAGGTGTCTGCTTTTTGGCCCTTTTTGCAGGTAGAGCTAGGAATTATATGCATGTACACACACCCCCCCCCTCTACATACATAATACATATCCACGTGTTCTCATTCATTTACACATACCTGTGTGTGTGTGTGCATCTATGTAGATACATGTAAATGCGCCTCTTTAAGAAATGGCAGTCTCAAAGTGAAATCTGCAAATTAACTCTGTCCACGTAAAGGTATGTCTTGCCTTCCCCATTCTACATTTATAGTCTCCCTTCTTTCACAGTGAGAATCCTGCTTCTAACCAACCTCAGCACATTCATCTATTTGCTCAAATCTGTTATACATCTAAAATAGTTTGTAAATTGCTTTGCAAATCTCTATGTAAAACAAACCTGCTGAAGAGAGTTCAGGATTTGTTCGGAGTTCTCCGCACTCTGCCCAAGACTGAGGTTACATAGTCAAATTATATGCACCCAAGGTGCCGGGATGAGCCCTTCTGTGTCTCTTCACCAAAATTACTGGATTCATTTGAAATGCAATTGTATTCATTTTGTTTCCGTTTTATTTTTTAAAGACATTTTATTTATTTTTGGAGAGAGGGAAAGGGGGGGAGAAACAGAGGAAGAGAAACATCGATCAGTTGCCTCTCACCCCCAACCGGGGACCTGACCCACAATCCAGGCGTGTGCCCTGACTGGGAACCAACGTGGTGACCTGTCAGCTTGCAGGCCGGCACTCAATCCATGGGGCCACATCAGCCACAGCTTGTTTCAGTTTTAGATTTTTCTTTTCATTCCTCCTTTTAAAATACACAGACTATTAACATGCTTCCAAAATTCCAAACTACCCAAAAGGTATAGAACCACCCTGCACCACCCCCACGTTTGTAGGAAGCCAACTTACCCTGTTGTGCTTCTGTTTGTAAAGACAAGTTGTTGTATTTAAAGTCCTCTTATTTCTTACACAAAATATAGTGGACTACATTGTGTACACTCTTCTTTTTTTCTAGTGTCTCCTGGAAATCGCGTCAGTTCATAGAAATCCCATTCTTTATTGTAACCTAATTATACTCCTTTGTGGATAAATTTCGTAGATTACTCCATCAATTTCTTTTGCTTGGACATTAGGTGCTTTCCAGCATTTACTTCCTCTAATACTTTTTAGTTCTGTTGACAACTTTCTGTGACACCTAGTAGAATTACAGGCCCTTGTCCTTGGGAGTTTGTGGGGGGCTTCAATTTGCGGTGCTCTTCTCTCTGTGAGAGCATCTCATGTCCAGTTTATAATGGTCAGGTCTTCTCTCAAGTCTCAGAGTTCCCATATAATTTTAATCTCTACTCAAGACCCTGACCCCCTTTTGTCTGGCTTCCTATAGTACTGACTCACTTTTCAACTCCTGCAAATTTAAATCTGGTAGCCAGAGCACACACCTTGTTTTCTCGTCACTTAGCATTTTTGAATGAAGGTTGCCTAGTGCAGTGGGAAAAGATCAGACAGACGTTGATAATTGCATCCCAGCTCCATCCCTACCTCATTGTGTGATATTGGGCAATTGCATAACCTCTTAGAGTTTCCTTTTCGTGCCTGTTTAAGGCTTAGAAATATTGTGAGGAATAAATGAGAAGACATTGACCTGGTTTGTTGCGGGAGTTTAACAAAACCACTAAGTCTGGACTATAGTTAAGATATAACAATGTCTACACACACACACACACACACACACACACGGAGGGTGTATTCGTTTCCTAAGCCTGCTGTAACGAAATGCCACAGATGGAGTGGCTTCAACAACAGAGATTTGTTTACTCATAGTTCTGGGGTCCAGAAGTATAAGATCAAGATGCTGTCAAAGTCGAAATATCTTTCTGGCTCATGAATAGTTGCCTTCTGTCTGTGTCTTCACATGACCTTCCTTCTGTGTGCATAGGGAGAGAGAGAGCTCTCTGGTGTCTCTTCCTTATCTTAGAAAGACATCGGTCTTATGAGTCTAAGGGCCTCATCCTTATGATGTCATTTAACCTTAATTACCTCCCTGAAGACCCAATCTCCAACATAGTCACATTGGGGTTAGGGCTTTAACATAAGAATTTGGGGGTCAGGGGACACAATTCAGTCCATAAGAGAGAAAAAGGCCAACATATTCATAGTGTTAATATCTGAAGAATGTAATTGTGGGTGGTCATAATTTTCTTCTTTTCATACATACATACATATATATATAGATAGATAGATAGATGTGTGCATATATTCTTGTATTTTCTAACTTTTTCCAGTGAGCATTTTATACTTCATGACTGGAAGGGTTACTTGAAACCTTAAATAGCAACACTCCATCTCCCTGGTGTAGCCTTTTCCTGGCAGGGGTTCCCTGGGGATCCCTTGCTCTGGCAATGACTTAACTCCCCTCATCATAAGGAACTCAGGGTTCCCTGAACTCAGGCCAGTTTTGGCCCACGGGTAAGTACAGGTGCATTTGAGAGGCACTTTATTCTCTCCAAGTCCCTTCCGCTGCATTAAAAAAAAAAAAAGACAGACTGAGATGTTCTCTGGGCACAGCTGGTCACCTGGCTAGGATGGTAGTGTCCTATAAATAAGGCACCTGAAGCCTGGAGAGTGGGAGTGACCCACCTAAGACCACAGTGAGTGAGACTCAAAATAGTCTCCCAAATCCCTGAGCAGTTTTGAGGCTTTTTTGTTCTTCCGAGGAACTCTCTTTGAGACTCAGAGTTCCTCAAAGGAACTGCCAGAATTAAGGGTTGCCAGAATTAATGTGGTAAGTTCAGAGTCATGTCTATTTAAGATCGAGGGGTACCTGTTGGCTTCTCCCCCTTTCATCCACCAGATCCCAGCCCTGGCCACTTTCTATTTCTCCTTCTGGGTAATACTAGCATTTATCTTTACCTTTTTCTCAGTTTTATGAATTATGTTTCCATTTGCCTCAAGTAGCCCAAGTGAATGATCGTTTCCCCTTTGGGTACAGTGAGAACTGGGGTAGCCCAGGTCCTGACAGTGTGCTGGCTTGTTTTAACATCTTGTGGTTTATGAATGTAGCCCTGTGGGAACAGAAAGACCTTTGGTAGGAGCTGACCTCTGGTCCTGGCTCTGCCTCAAACTTACTTTGAAGCCTCAATAGTCTCTCTTCTCTCCGGGCCTCAGTGTACCCATCAGAAAATGGTGGATTTGGATTTAGTCCCTCAGGGATCTTCAGCTGTGACACACTACAAGTCAGACAAAAAGCAAAATTCTCATGACACTTTCATATCCCTCATCACATGTTTTCTTTGCTATTTCCTTAAGGAGCCATGGGTGTCCCATCCCACCCTCCTTGTATGAGGCAGTGCTCTGTGTCGATTAGAATTGTGGACTCTGGTTCCAGTCAAAAGGGCTCAAATTCAGACTCCCCAGCTTACTTGCTAGCTTGGCTTGAGGAAGTTACTTACATCTCTATTTCCTTATTTATAAATTGCCTCCTGGGGCTGTTGTGAAAATGAACGGAGATAATATATGGAAATATCTGGCTTGGAATAAGTGCCATTAAATTATATCTGTTGTCATCATTGCTGTTTATTATCCTTTATTGGAAAGGAGAAAATTTTGTGCCTGTCTCTTGAGATTTCTGAGGACAGTGGAGCCACAGATCCTGGGAAAGTCTCAGGGTGCCAGAAGTTGCTGCCCCTGGCCTCCTGCTTTTTATCCTAAGAAATTGTTGGAGAGGAGCTATGGCTTCTAGAAGGAGACATTTTTTTAAAAATCCCAGTTATCTCTAATCCTCTTGAGTGCTATAAATCACCAGGCTTGGTTGATTTGAATTCTGTTATTTGTTCCTCTCAGATTCTACCCAGGCAACCTCATGTCCTACCTGCTTTTTAAGGTGAATGTCAGCTGATGTCATATATCAGTTTTGGAGTTCATAAGAGGGACCTGGCTTCTCTCACTGTAAATTTTTGGGGCCCTATTTCTGTCTTTCTCATTCACTCCTGTACCCCATCTGATGACTATGAAGGCTGAGGGAGATTACCTGACTTACTTACGGTCACCAGATAAGTTTGCGGCAAAGCCGAGAAAAGGGCTCAGGTCTTTCTGTATCCAATTCTAGTATCTTTCACCTGCTGCCACCAGATTTTTCTTAAGTTGGTAAGTAATTTAATTAATATTTCTGTGCAAGACTTTCCCCTCGAATTTAGATACTCTTAGGATAAATGCCAAAAATGTGAAATTATTGAGTCAAAGGGCATACATACTATTTTTTTAAGGATGTTAATACACTTTGCAAAATTGATTTGGCAGTTGTCTTGGGAGTCTTATGAGAGTCACATTTTGCCCAGCTGGGTTTAACTACTGCATACAGGCCAGCCTGGGAGCCCAGGAACGCAGGGGAGGAGAGGAGCTGTGGGTGGTCTCCAGCAGGTTACGCACGAGCATCTCACCAGCCTGGTGAGATTCTCACGTTTAGAGGTGCATGCTTTTGCATGTACCATGGTGCCTGCACACACGCTGATGGCTTCGTTTGGTGCTCTACCACAGGCACAGCCACCTGCTCCGACGCTGCGGAGATCGTTGGCTGTGTTGGACTCCTGAGAGGTGCTATGTCTGCCTCCATCATGATGTACAAATACTGTGTACTGGACTTATAAGCAATTAAAAGGGTTTCCAGAGATTATTTTGATGATATGAGATTCTGACTTTAAACCTCACCCTCTTTGCCCCCTAATGAGGTATAACTGTATGCAAGCCATTTTCACTGTACCCTTGCCCCAGTAATCTCAAAATCTGAGTGGAACCTTCTTCTTTATGGTCATTGATAATGACAAAATGCCCTTTCAGGGCCACATAGTGCCAGCACCTTTGCCTTCTTCTCTCTGAGTTAAGTGCTGCAAGAAAACTTAGGAACCTCACGGGGCTTTGAGGCCTCAGGTGGTCCTTGTGATGTGTTCCAAATCAAACAGTGTAAATGTCCAAGTGACAGCTCGTCTGTTTCTTCTTGCAGTTGATCACCACAGAAGAGCACTTCCTCAAAAACAGTTTGTACAATGAAGGAATCCTAATTGTGTGGGACCCATCTCTTTACCATTCAGATATCCCAAAGGTAAGTGGGTGTCCTTTAGAAACAGTGATTGAGTCTCCTGTCTGCCTGTAGCTTTTCCTGAGTCCCTGGGTTTTTCAAGTCATGGCTGACCTGGGCCATCCCTGAGGACTGGCTGTTTCAGTTTTAGGGCACCCTACTTCATCTGCACTGGCAGTTCAGAAGTGTCCCTGTCCCACACTTCCAGTTTCCAGAATTCTCACTTTGCTCCTATAACAATGTGAGGAAGTAGGTAGAAGTGCGGTCAGTCCCATTTTACACGTAAGGAAACTGGAGTATGGAGATGGAAAGTCACCTGCTCCAGGACTTGATTTCCTGAGCAAAGGGCCAGATCTGTAACATCAACTCGTTCAGGGAAGAAGACGGGAGATTCAGGCCTGCTGGACTCTCAGCCTCTCCGGAATGGCCCTCTCACTGTTTGTCATGCAGGGTGGATGGCCTGGCTCTCTGATGTGGGCTGCAGTGGCCACAGGAGAGTGGCTTTAGGGAGGACAAAGAGAACTGGTCCCGGGACACTGAACTTTGAAGTGTGGACTTAGGACCTAGCAATATCTGACAGGCTCTGATGATCCTTTGCACCCTCTCTACCTCAGTTTCTATGGTTTTGCGCTGTTCTAGCTTAAAACTGTAATTTTTCTGGGTCAGGACAAAGACTCTGAACCCACAGTTTTGACAAGTTGCATCCCAGTTTTTACCCCTTTAAAAATGAGAGTGGGATGGTGCCAAGGACCCCTTTCTGCACTGATATCATTCCCAGATTCTGTGATCTTAAAGCCTGAAGGTGTCCCAGGGCCACCAAGCTCAAAATTCCCTGTGAGCATAGGCTACATGGTGGGTCCCCCTGCTGTCACGTGAGGGCTGTGATGTGTGATGTGGAAGAGGTCTGGAATATGTTCCTAGGAAGGGGCTGTGTCTCTGGATTCTGTCTTGTGCTTCTCGACCTCCCTTCAGTGTCCTCAGACAAGGACGACTGCCTGGGGGCAGCAGGGGCACTGGCCCATTTCTCTCCTATGACCATTTCCTTCTTTTTCAGTGGTACCAGAATCCCGACTACAGATTCTTTGATAACTACAAGAGCTATCGTAAACTGCATCCTGATCAGCCCTTTTACATCCTCAGACCCCAGATGCCTTGGCAGCTGTGGGACGTCATTCAGGAAATCTCCACAGAGGAGATTCAGCCAAATCCCCCATCCTCTGGGATGCTCGGTGAGTCCACATCTGGGGAAAGACCTCTCATGTTTGTTTCCAGGAGGGGTTAGCTTTCTTTGGGGTCTCACTCATTCATTCATTCATTCATTTGTTCATTCACCAGACAGTTGATAAGTTTTTGCTGGGTTCATACACTGTGGCAAGTTCTAGCTAAGATACAGAAATTAATAAGAGAATCTTTTTGTGATGGGAGAAACTCGGTTTTTCTTGCCAATGCAGTAAAGAATTACAGATCAGCAAGTCTATTAGTGTGCAAGCAGGGTTTACTGGTGATATATTTTCATGGAAGAGAATGGGCCCAGCTATGGTGGGAGGTGGTAAAAGACATAGGTTCAGGGCATGGCAAGGTAAGGACAGTAAGAACATCAGGTCCTTTGTTCTGAGGACTTAAATAGCTGACAGGATGGGGGTGAAGAAGTTACATATTGATTGACAGGTAAAGGTGGTGCCAGCTTTCCCAGGGGGATGTGACTACCCAAACTTAGGTATATGTGGAGTCTGTTAGCCCGAATCCTTATCTTGCTTCAAACCCCATTTGTTCATCTTGTTGGAAAATAGGTACGTGACAGGAGGCAGTTAATTAAAGTTGAGGCAGTTACCTAAAGTTATTTATGGGCTCTTTCTGTAAGCACTAGGGACTCCCTTGTAAAACAGATAGTGACCAGAGGCAGGCAGTTAACCAAAGTTGTTTTATGGGCTTTTTCTTTGGACACCATTGAGCCACTCTTCTTCCCCCTTCTAGGCCTTGGGATGAATACACAGTTTCAAAGGCTTTCTTTCCCTGATAGTAGAAATGATACATAGAGTGTCAAGGGCTCCCCACCTCCCTTATTAGCACGGTGTTTCCTGTGATGTTCGGAACCCCTGGCGATATTATCAGACCAGGCTTAGGACTGCTGAGTGAGTGGGTGGAACATGTCTCCCTCCTCCTCCCTGCCTTGGTTTACTGTTTATCCTGCCCAACACTTTTTCTTTAGAGTGTCAGTCTGAGACAACATTCAATTTGTGCCAGCAGGGGGCAACCACTTTGTGCCACAGGAGAGAGGGCCCCATCTAGGGGGACAGTCCGAGAGGGTTGTGGAGGAGTGGATTTGGGTGAGGCTGGCAAGAAGGGCGGATTTGGCAAGTGGAGATGGAGTAGAAGGAAGCACAGACAAGAGGGGAGGTGGGAACATGGGAGGAGCAGGGCTGGGTCAGGCTGCAACTGAAAGGGGTGCCAAAATGTTCAGTAATAAGATAGAACTTAATATAGTATATATTTTTTAAAATCACAATTAATAAAAGTGTTAGGAATGAAATATCAAAATTTTAAATAAAGAGAGGATCAGTAATAACATCATGCTGAGCCATATTGAAATCTGAGAGTAAAGAATCAATAATCCTTTGTTCAAAATTTCAAAAAACTGTTCACCCCAGTGGACTCCTAGCTGTGGCCCTGATAGAATGAGCAGTGAGGCTTAACCGGGTTTGGGAGCCCTGACGAAAGCTGATGGGAGGTGGCCTGGGGTCAGAGTACAGAAGGCCCTGAATGCTAGCTACACACTTTCTTCTTGGATTTTCTCTAGTCCTCTTGGCCCTTGTGGAATGTCTGCCCTCCCTCCTTTTCACTTTAAATTTGACTGGACCATCGGCAGTGTCTGTGAGGTTCTAGGCTATGCACAGGAAGGGCAGCTCTGTCCTCTGGGCCCCTGCATGGACCACTTTCTCCTGATGGCGCCAACCACTCACCATTGTGTAATCTGCCCATCCACTTCCCTTATTAAAATGCAAACTCCCTCAGGGTGGGGACTGTGACTCCTACCCCATGAGACCAAAACCTCCCTCAGGGTGGGGACTGTGGATGACTCATCCTTCCTGTGTCCTGGTCCAAGATAGCCCTTTGGTAAATGTTCCCTGAGTAACCAACCAAATACATGTTTAATATCAGAGGTACTCCTTAGAGAAAGAGATGGGCCCTCTTCCCATTTCACATCTTCATATTTTTCTCTTCAACCTTTAGGTGGCTGCATCTGGGGCTCATCCTGGAGTCCTTTAGAGCAGAAATAGTCGGGAAAGCATCATGGGGAACTTATTTTCTCATCACTCTACTGCCCTGCCTTGGGACCCCCGCACCCCCACCCCCTCTATCCACCAGCAGTCCTCCCTTCTCACCCAGCCCTCACAGCCACAGCCCCTGCTAGGCCCCACCCCAGTGCTCCCTCCAGGAGGTTTCCTGGAGCCCTGGGTCATAGGAAGTGTTCTATACTGTCATGTCCAGAAGCATCCCTGCTGTGCCTACACTCTCCTAGTCGCAGAGGTGTCTTTCCTCCCTCGTTGGACCAGGGGAAGCCAGAGGGCCGAGGGAGGGAGTTAGGAGGGAGTATCTCCCCATATCTGATTCTTCTGGAACAAAGTCACTGCTAGCAGTTCATTGTGTTGCTGTTAGTGGGATATTTATGGTTGACAAAAGGGGAGCCATGAACTTATTGCATCCTAACAATAGCCCACATGGTGGGAGGAGTAGGTAGATCACCCTCTTGGGGCAGATGATGTACCTGAGGCCCAGAAAAGGACTTGTCCTGCACAAGATGACTGAGCTAGGTGGGGACAAGTGTGGGTGGTAGCAACAATCTCCTGCCTGTTGTTGGTTTGCATCTCAGCATCTACACCGTCTCCCAGAGAGCATCCACCTGACCCCACCCCCTTGGCTCCAGTCTCCTGCCTGAGTGAGCAGAGCCCATCAACACAGACCATGGTGTGCCCCTGCTCCAATGTCCCTCCTCCCAGCTGAGGAAAGAACAGTCTTCCTCTCCACACCGTTTCCTGCAAGTACAATAAGAAACACCTTTCCCAAATAGCACCATCTAAGAGGTTCCTCTGGGATATACAAGTGCTAAACAGTATTATGTATGGGTGATGGTACTGCTACAGAACCCCCGCCTATGCAGTTCTGAAACAGATGTGTGGGCCTGATTGCCTGCCACCAAGAAGAAGCATGACTCCCAATGCCAGAGTTTGGTGAAAAGGAAAGGCATTGTTTATTTGAAAGTTATACAGATTTGGAATAATGGCGGAATTCTGCCATTAAGTCCCACTCCCTTTAAAACACCCACGAATGCACACACACTCCTGCCTCCCTTTTGCCAAATCAGGCCAGTTTCAGAATATGCCGGTCAGAGGTACCTTCTTTCAGGGAAAAAAAAAAAAAGTAGTCCGAAGCTTAACATCCCCCCAGTCTCAGGTCAGCATTTCTGGCTTCTCCCAGTAATCCGTGCTTGGCTAGGCAGGATCTGCACTTCCCAACATCGTCATCATCCCTGCCACCATGTTCTCCAGCTCTTGGTCCAAAATGCACCCTTTCAACCCGCACGACCAAGAGAGAGGGTGACTGCCTGCACTTAGTTTAAATACTCACCTGAACTTCCTATGTCTCACGGAGGCTCCTGCCTCTCATGGGGCTTCCTGCTTCTTGCACAAGTGTGGTAAGCTTTCCCATCCCCCAAGCCAGGTTTGTGGGGGACTTCTCCATTTGGGGGGAACCTCTAGCTCTGCACCCTGCTTCAGTACTGTTTTCTCCGTCGCCTTGTCCTCTCTCTTCATACAGCTTATTCACATTGGTAAATTCATTGACTGATGGATGGAGTCCTTCAGTCTGCTAGTGTTTAGGGAGAGCCTACCATGCACCAGGTCTTGGCCTATGTGCTGGGGTTACAAAGGTGTATCCGGCTCAGTAATGCGCAAGGAACAGCCTGCCAGTTTCGCTTACCAGAGAACTCAGGTTGGAATCATAGTAATAACTTGAAACTCCAGATAGACGTCTCCCCACATTTCGGGCCATGAGCTCTGAGGTGCGGGATGGGTTGTCAGGCAGGACTGACTTACCTCTGCTCCCCTCCCCAGGTATCATCCTCATGATGACGTTGTGTGACCAGGTGGATATTTATGAGTTCCTCCCATCCAAGCGCAAGACTGACGTGTGCCACTACTACCAGAAGTTCTTCGACAGCGCCTGCACAATGGGCGCCTACCACCCGCTCCTCTTTGAGAAGAATATGGTGAAGTACCTCAACCTGGGCAAAGACGAGGACATCTACCTGCTTGGGAAAGCCACACTGCCTGGTTTCCGGAGCATTCACTGCTGAGGCGCCCTCGCCCTTCATCGGGCATTTTACAGCCCCCCTCTTGGCCACCCTGGGCCTGGGGAGACCATGTTCCTGAACAATCCCTGCCTGCTCCTTGCACTCCAGGCCTTCTGTCAGCAAGGGCCCTGTGCTTCAGGAACCAGGTCCAGTCTGCCCTATAGCCATAGACGTGTGTGAGCCCAGAGCCTCCTGCCACACATGTACACACACACCCAGCACTCTTTCCAGACAGTCCTCCCCTCCTTCCACACGGGTAAATGCAAGACCCACCTTTCCTACCAGGGCTGCCAAAGCTGGGCTGTTTTCTCTGCCTGAAGGGTGTTATTCTCACAAACCAGCACTCTGAATTGCTTGAAATCTGCACCTAGACATTGATTTCAGGCTTTAAACAAATTATTCCAAGTTATGATTGTGCCTGGTAAAGGCTGGCTCTGGGGAAAGGGAGGCAAGTAAGTGGTACAGGGTGTAGGAAACATTGGCTCGGTTCCTCCAGAACAGAGATGCTCCTAAGGTCTGCGATCCTGTGTTCCCATCATGCAGGCTGGTTTGGCTGGTCCTTAGCCTGGGTGCATATGTGCAAAAGGTCTTGGTGAACTCACATTCCTTTCCACATGGAGATGGGGGGACAGAAACATACAGTCCCCATGCTCAAGTTGCTCTCAGTTCAGTGAGAGTGACAGACAGGTGGGATGCAGTGAGCTCAGTGCTCCGGGGCCCTGTAGAGAGGTGGGCTTACTGTGCGGTCTGCGGGTGCACCCGGAGAGGAGGGGCACACACTTCCTGTGTCTTTGGGCCACAGGGGGCTTCACAGAGCTAAGGTCATGGAGCACTGAGGTCGCGGGCTTTAGAGGAAGAAGAGAAACATGCCAAACAGATTTTCTTGGAGTCATTTGAGTTGTGGTTTCCTTCCTGCCTTGATTATGCATATTTATTCTCTAAGGTCTGCCTGAATTTACAGGCTCAAATTAGTTTTCGATGAAAACCCCAATCCATGTCTGAGGGAGTGGGCGCAGACCCATGGCAGATTCCAGACAAGAATGTTGCCAAAACCCTGATTCTTCCAGGCTCAGCTTGGTCAGCCCTGACCCTGTCCTACTAGCTGGATTTGCACACTGTGTCCACCTCTTCCTTTTTAATGCCCACTCCCATATCTCCCCCTAACTGCCATCATGGGTTTTCCCTTTAAAGTGGTATTTCCCCTCCCAGATTACTTCTAAGCATTTTCTCCCTAAAAGTATCATGACCCAATTTCTTTGACCTTCATGGGCCTTCTGTGAAAGGTCTCTCAGGGAGTGGGGATGGGGCTTCCCAGAACTTAAGTCGCTCTCAGAGGTCAGAACCTTAGAGACTATGACTAATTCTCACAATGTGGATCAGATGGCCTTGCCTTCTGCCTGTCTAGTGTTTGGAGAGGCGCTACCACACGCCAGGTCTATCTCCACGAGCTGGGGATAGAGCCTCACAGCTGAAGCCCCTCCTCCCCACTGCAGACAGGCTTTCTAGATGGCTTGCTCATCCGCGCCCCCTGGTGGAGAACCATCCTGGACTGCTCCAGTGCCTGGTGTGGAGAACGTAGAGCGGGGGTCCCCCACCCCTAGGCCATGGACTGATATCAGTCCGTGGCCTGTTAGGAACCAGGCCACACAGCAGGAGGTGAGTGGCAGGGAGCAGGTAAAGCTTCATCTGTATTTACAGCCGCTCCCCATCACTCACATTGCCACCTGAGCTCTGTGTCCTGTCAGATCAGCAGTGGCATTAGATTCTCACAGGAGCACGGACCCTACTGTGAACTGCACATATAAGGGATCTAGGTTGCATGCTCCTTGAAAGAATCTAATGCCTGACGATCTGAGGTGGAGCTGAGGCAGTGATGCTAGCGCTGGGGAGCAGCTTCAAAATCAGATTATCATTAGCAGAGAGGTTTGACTGCACAGAGAGCATAATAAATTGCTTGCAGACTCATATGACAACCCTATCAGTGAGTGGCAAGTGACAATTGAGCTGCATCTGGTGGAGGTTATAAAACCATCCCCACTGCCTAGTCTGGAAAAATTGTCTTCCATGAAACCAGTCTCTGGTGCCAAAAAGATTGGGGACCACTGAGGTAAAGGACTCACTCAACATTACTGAGTCATGCTGTAGAGCCAGGCCTCCTAGACCCAGGCTTCTGGACTTGGGAAGCTGGCCCCTTGTGCTCAAGGGCTTCTACTGTTTGAACTCTGGACCAGCTACCTGGAAGCTGGAGTACTCCTGCATTGCAAATCACTGGGCTTTGGGAGGCAGTGGACAGAGCCTGGAGCAAGAAGCCCTGGGGTTTCAAACTGAAGTTCCCCTGTTCCCCTGTTCCTAGTTATGCCACCATGGGCGAATTCACCTGTCTGAGCCTGTTTCTACGTCTGTAAAATGGGTGTGATGGGCCTATTTTACAGGGCTATTGTGAGGGTCACATGGAACACCTGCTCTGACCCTGTTCCTGGCACCTAACAGGTGCTCAGTACATGGCAGTTTCCTTCCTCCTCTTGATAAGGACCTGCTCTATTCTCACTCCTGGTCAGCTCCCTGCTTTGAAGGAGGCCAGAGATGGGGCCCTGTCCTTAGGGAATTAACTGTCCTATTGAGGGACAACAACTGTCTTGTTTGGACCACTCAGGAAACTATCCGAGGCAATGGAGGGGGCAGAACATGACCCTCCTCCTTCCTGCCTGCATCCCAGGCCTGATTCTGCTTGGGAATGGGGGAAGGAGTGCTTGGGCCACTAAATGCTGTGTGGAACTAGTCTTGTCTGCCTCCTGGGGCCCATGAATTCCTGACTTGCTTTTTATTCTTATTTGACACACTCGTTGCAATCTTTGAATCATGAACACGGAGTGCAGAGGAAGGTGTCATTCCATCAGCAGGGGTAGATGTTGGTGTGGACACTGAGATTACACTGGGTAGATGGTAGCTTTTAGTTATTAATATAAGGGATCAAATTAATTTAAGTGTGATTCTGTGTTCTACATAGAAACTGGTAAAATGCAGATACTGTTGGTCTGTCAAGATGTTTAATATTTGTTATAGATAATTTAAAAATTAGGAAAGCCTCTGTCTCTAAGGGCTCCTATCTTCATCCTTTCTCATCAGGTCCTCCAATCCTTTCACCAATCGAATAGCTATTGACATTGTGTGGAGCTGAGACATCAATCTCAGCAACTTCCGAAAAATGCCTCAGCTAATTCTGAATTACCCAAAGATTATGTAAAATTTTAAAATAAATGTGTCTGTTTTTTAAAAAAGCATGTCCCTCTTTTCTTACTTGTCTACTCTCATCTCCAGAGAGGACACCGCTGGAATCCTGAATCCCCAAACCCTCCCCCACTAGCTCCTCTGCAGTACTCCAGGAAAAGGGATGCTCACTTATGTGGCAGGATAGCATCTGTGAAATATTGACTGATTTATTGATTTTTCTTCCTTTTGCTTTTGTTGGGTTCAAATGACTAAGCTGTTGTTTGTGTAGCACCTTAGGGAGAAAGCAAAATAAAAGGAAAGCACTTACCTTGTTTCCAAAAGCCTAAAACCCTTAAAGAAATGATGTCCTAAGAGAATAGCCTAAATGTTTGGATAAAACTCCCAAGGAGAAGCAGGAATAAGGGGAGAGGGAATAATTCTGTTATCCCATGGACTGCTCACCTCCCATTATGGGTTGAAGATGTCCCCCTAAAATTCATATGTCTAGTCTCCTCAGAATGTGAACTTATTTGGAAATAGGATTGTTGCAGAGGTAACTAGTTAAAATGAAGTCATACTGGAGTAGAGTGAGCCCCTAATCCAATGTGACTAATGTCTTTATAGAAATTTGGGGCTAGGCATGCACACAGGGCGAATGCCATGTAGAGACAAAGGCCAAGATCAGATCAGATTAGAGATGTTGCTTAAAACAAAAGACTGCCAGCGAATCACCAGACTGCCAGCGAATTACCAGAAGCGAGGGGAGAGAGGCACGAAGGGTTCTCCCTCAGAGCCTACAGAAAGAACCCACCCTGCTGACACCTCAATCTCAGACTTCTGGCCTCCAGAACTGTGCAAAAACCCATTTCTGTGGAAGCCACCTAGTTTGCGGTACTTGGTTATAAGCAGCCCTAGCAAGTACTCCTGCTTATAACCCCCACCTACAACAAGTTGCCTGGAGCTGGAAAGAACAATGAGAGGAGAGGGGCTGAGGGCCTGGAGAGAGTGTCCTCTGTCCTCCTCCCCAGCCAAATCTCTGGGAAGGATCTGCAAGTCCTTGGAGGGTGGGGCTTCATGGGGATGCAAGTGCAAGCAGATGGGACCTTAAGGCAGGCTTGGAGAGATCCCATGCCTGGAGACACACAGAAAGTGCTGAGTGAACGCCCTTTCCTGATGGGATCATGAATGAGGGACACCTGAGTAGTGCTGCATGGCCAGATAACGCCAAAGACTGTCCTCCTGATCCCTGTGCCCAATGCCATAGCGTTTAAATCTCCTTGGAGCTCAGATGTAATGCCCATGTTGATTGAGACTGGTTTTCTGCCTGGATTCCAGGAGATGGGAGCTCAAAACAGAAGTGACAGAAGAACAGATTTTGTTTGAGAACTGAGATCTGTGCTTGCCAAATTACAGTGGCTCTAAATCTCTGTAAGATACTCTCCACTGGTGGGCTGGGTGGTTTGGACCCCTCTGTCCAGGTCGGGAGGAAACCTTATGCAACCTCGTTGGGCTGCTTTTCCCCTGATTTCTATCCTTTCATCTATTGATTTTTTAAAGGTGTTTGTGTTGGGGGTGAGGGAGAAAAAGTGAGGCTCTGGCTCCTCTTTTTTTTTAAAGATTTTATTTATTTATTTTTAGAGAGGAGGGAAGAGAGGGAGAGAGAAAGGGAAGGAAACATCTGATTTGGTTGCCTCTTGAATGCACCCTGACTGGGGACTGAACCTGCAACCTGGGCATGTACCCTGACTGGTAATTGAACCCACTATCTTTCGCTTTGTGAGACGATGCCCAGCCAACTGAGCCACCCCAGTCAGGGTCCTGGCTCCTCTTTACCTCCCCAGCTAGGGAGAGGAGAGCCCCCTCCTGTTTGCCTGTGCTTTTTGTTGCCATTTTTGTGAAATACCTTTTTTCATCCCTTCGCTCCTGGTCTGTGTGTGTTCTTAAAGCTAAAGTGAGTGTGTTGTCGGCAGCATAGCATTGGACCCTGTTTGTCGTTCATCCATTTACCTATCCAGTCTTTTTAATTAAAGAATTTAATCTATTTATATACTTAAGTAGTTATTAGTAGGTAGGGACTTCCTATTACCACGTTGTTGTTTTCTGACTTTTGAAGATCCTGTTTTCCTTGCCTCCTCTCTTGCTGCCTTTCTTTGTGGTTCGATGCATTTTTCTGTGGTGGTATGCATAGTCGAATCATATCCCTATATCACTGTAATTTTCACAAGTTAGTTTGCAAAACGCCCTCCTAGTTAAAATTTCTACTGAAAAGTTCCTTAAAATGCCCCTAATCCCCAATCTGTGCCCCCGAAAACTGAAAACCCTAATATCATCTTCTGTGTTTGTGTGTATTTTTTGTTGTTTGTTTTTTGCCTTTGGGCTGAAATCCCCCTTTCCTTAAGGCTGTGAACCCCAGCATTTGCTGGCCAAACATAATTTTGAAAGTGGACTTTCATTAGGCACAACATGAATTATTTTATGCAGTTCCATAGATTGCTCCCAAAGGCCTACATAAGTCTTTATGCTTGTCACGCTCTTAGCGAAGATTGCCAAGCAAAGCTAACTCTATCTTCTCTGGGAAGCTTTCTGCGAGCCCACACATTCCTTCTTTCAAGGCTTGGGTAGGTGCCCCTCCTGTGTGCCTTCCTTTTCCATGCTGTAGTTTTTTCCACATACATTGCATTATAGTGAAGTTAAATGTTATATTATAGGCTCCCTTGGGCTTGGGTCTCATTTGTCTTTATCCCTCCTGTCTACTACAGAGCCTGGTTCCCACAATAAACATTTGTTAAACAGGGAAGATGCAGTATTCTGGAAGCAATACTAACCAATGTATGAGGGTTGTATAATAATAAGATAAACTTTTTAACTGAGTGCAAGTTGTGACTGAGAAAACTAAATTTCATATTAAAAATAAGATATCTGCAGAGAACATCTCCTCCCTGGGTGTTTCACCTCCTATGATAAGGGGAGCAGTAAGAAACCCAAAACACTATGCACCAGTAAACCCATTTTGTGTCTAAAGCAAATGCTCTTCTTCTCTGGGAGCAGAGTTTTATTACCGCAGCCTTCCAGAAGAATGAAATTAATGGGAAACTTAATGAAATAATGAAATCCCTGATGATGGGGCTTCAGCGGTCAGAGAGCACCTGTGGACTGGGTTTGCCTGTTTTCTTTATGGCTCACATCGCTGTGAACCCTTTGTAGATTCTCGTACCAGAGGTAATCCTCACTTACGCTGTCAACTTCATCCTGTAAAATTCTTTACTTCTTTAAGTATGTAAAAAAGGATGTTCAGTGAAAAAGAGAAATACATCCAGGAAATGTGCCATATTTTACTTTCTTTTAGTAACACATTTATTTCATGGTTACAGTAAAAAAATATAAAAAATACAGATAATAGTAAGAGAAAAGTATGTTTTTAAATATTTCCTCCCAGATTGAAATATGACATGTCTTTCTGAAGGATGAATTAAGCCAGCTTCCTGTTATTAAGTGTCACATTCTCCACAGTGAAGTTGGCACAACAAAACCCAAAAGGATCCTAGACTTTTACTTTTAGGTAGCTTGAACTGGGAAATTACTGTTGGGGTATGCCAACTCTTGCCTGCATTAAAATAATCAACAGTTCTACTGAGGTAGAGCTGACATACAATGAACTGTATATAATTACTGTGATGATTTGATAGGTTTTGACTCATGTATGCAGCTATGACACTATCACCACAATCAAGATAATGAACACATCTGTCACTTGCTAACGTTGTAACATATGGCCCATGATATAGGCAAATATTTAACTTTTTAAAGAGTTGCCATGTTGTTTCCTGAACTGGGTGTACTGTTTTACATCCCCATCAGCAATGTATGAAAGTTCTAGTTCCTCCACATTTGGTAGAATGAATAATTTTAGACATTCTTAAAGGTGTATGGTGGTCTCTTATTTTGACATTAATTTACAATTTCAAAATGACATAAGGTTCATCATCTTTTCTTGTGCTTATTATTTTTTTTAGTGAAGAATATTTTCAAATAATTTGTCCATTTTGTTAGTAATATGGACAAATTGTTACCATATTACTAAATTTTAAGAGTTCTTTATATATTCTGGATCAAAGTCTTTTTTTGGCACTTGTGATGGACAAATATTTTTTCCCAATCTGTGGGGTTTGTTTGTTTGTTTTGTTTTGTTTTGTTTTTTTGCATTCTCTGAACAGTGTCTTCTAAAGAGCAGACATTTTAATTTTTTATGAAGTCCGATTTATTACTTTATTTTTTCTGGATTATGCTTTTGATGTTAGAGCCAAGGCATTTTGCACAATCCAAGGTTATAAATCTTTTTAAAATTGTCTTCTAAATGTTTCAAACCTTTAGGTTTTACATTTAAGTCAATGATCCTTTTTGAGTTAATTTTTGTATTGGTAAAATGTATGAATAAAATTTCACTTTTTTGCATATGGATATCTAGTTGTTTCAGCACAATTTGTTGCAAAGAACATACTTTCTCCACTAAATAACCTTTTCATCTGTACCAAAAAAATTGACCATATGTGTGTGGATCTATTTCTGGGCTACTCTATTGCATTGGTCTGTTTGTTCGTCTCAATACTAATTCTACACTGTCACGATTACTGTAGTTTTCAATTTGCATATTTTCAAAATTATTTTGTGTATCTTAAGTCCTTTTCATTGCCATATAAATGTTAAAATTAGCTTGTTTAGATCTTAAAAAAAAACGCTGCTAGATTTTGGTTGGGATTGCACTGAATTGATACATCATTTTGGAAAGAATTGACATCTTAACAATATTAAGTCTTCCTATCCCTGAACATAATGTATCTCTCCACTTAAGTCTTCTTTAATTTCTCTCATTAATGCCTTGTAGTTTCAAGGGTACAAGTCTTTCAAGTCTTTGGTCAGATTCATTCCTAAAATTTTCTTATTTTTATGCTATTATAAATTTTTTTAAATTTTATTTCTGAATCTTTGTTGCCAATATATAGAAATCCAATTGGCTTTTGGTATACTGTAGTCTGATCTTCCTAAATTTACTTCTAGGAGCTTCATTATAGCTTCTTCGGGATTTTTTTACACAGGAATCATATAATGTATATAAAAAAAGAAAGACCGTTTCTTTTTGCATTGTTTCTGGTGAGAAATCTGCTGTCATTCTTTTGTTTCTCTGTATTAATTTCTTTTTTTCTCCTTTACTATTTTGAAGATTTTTTTAATTACTAGTTTTGAGTAATTTGATTATGTTGTGCCTTAGTGGAGTTTTCTTTTTATGGTTGGGACTATTTGAACTTCTTGGATATGTGGGTTTATAATTTTAATCAAAATTCAAAAAATTTTGGCCATTTTTTTTTAAAACATTTTTCCTTCTCTTCCTTTTCTTCATTGAGTTTCTAATAACATGAATCATAGGCTGTCTAATACTATCCCATAATTCAGTGATGCTTTCTATTTTTAATTTTTTTTCTGTTTTATTTGGATAGTTTCTAGTGTTACATCTTTAAGTTCACTAATCCTTTTTTCTACATCGTCAAACCTGCCATTAATCCAACCCAGAGTATCTTTCACCTGAGGTATTATAGTTTTCATCTTTCTTCTATCTTCTTGGATATATAAAATAGAGTTTTAGCAACTGTTTTAATGTTCTTGTCTGTTGTAATGCCAATGGTGTTATTTTGGGGTCAGTTTTGAATGATTTTCTCCCTCATTATGGGGAATATTTTCCTGCTTCCTTGCTTGCCTGGTAAATTCTAATTGGATGCCAGGCATTATAAATATTTTCTTTCTGGGTGCTAGATATTTTTGTATTCTGATAAATATTCTTGAGCTTTGTTCTGGGATGCTTCCTGGCAACTATTTGTTCTATTTAGATAATGCTTCTAAGCTTGTTTGTTTCACATTTCTCTGGTTTTGTAAAAAAAATTTAAATATATTTTATTGATTATGCTATTATAGTTGTCCCAGTTTTTCCCCCTTTGTCCTCCTCTCCCTGGTACCCACCCCCTCTCCAGCAATCCCTCCCACTTAGTTCAGGTCCAAGGGTCATACATATAAATTCTTTGCCTTCTCCATGTCCTATACTACTCTTAACATCCTCCTGTCTATTTTGTACCTACCACTTGTGGTTCTTAATCCCTGTACATTTTTCCCCATTCTCGCCCTTCCCCATCCCAGCTGATAACCCTCCCAATGATCTCCTATGATTCTATTCCTGTTTGCTTAGTTTGTTTTCTAAATTGAGCTCTTGATAGTTGTGAATTTGTTGCCATTTTAATGTTCATAGTTTTAATATTCATCTTTTGCTTAAATATGTCCCTTTAACATTTCATGTAATAATGATTTGGTGATGATAAACTCTTTTAGCTTTACATTGTCTGGGAAGCACTTTATGTGTCCTTCGATTCTAAATGATAGCTTTGCTGGATCTAGATTGTAGGTCCTTGATTTTCATCACTTTGAATACTTCTTGCCAGTCCCTTCTTGTGTGCAAAGTTTCTTTTGAGAAATAAGCTGATAGTCTATGGTAACTCCTTTGTAGGTAATTCTCTGCTTTTGTCCTGCTGCTTTTAAGATTCTGTCTGTATCTTTAACCTTTGGCATTTTAATTATGATGTGTCTTGGTGTGGTCCTCTTTGGGTCCAACTTCTTTGGGACTTTCTGTGCTTCCTGGACTTGTATGTCTATTTCCTTCACCAAATTAGGGAAGTTTTCTTTCATTATTTTTTCAAATAAGTTTTCAATTTCTTGCTCTTCCTCTTCTCCTTCTGACACCCCTGTGCTTCAGATGTTGGTTCGTTCAGAGATGTCCCACTGGCTCCTTATACCATCCTTGTTTTTTAAAATTCTTTTATCTTCTTGCTGTTCTTGTTGAATGCTTATTTCTTCTTTATGTTTCAAATTGTTGATTGAATCCCAGCTTCCTCCCTCCCCTCCAATTTTGGTTCCCTGTAGATTTTTCTTTATTTTACTTAATGTAACCTTCATTTCTTCCTTAGTTGTTTTTATGTTGTTGCTGTACTCAGTGAGTTCTTGGAGCATCCTGATCACCAGTGTTTTGAACTCTGCCTATGGTAGGTTGGTTATCTAGGTTTTGTTCATTTCTTTTCCTGGGGTTTTGTTCTGTTCTTTCATTTGTACCGTGAATGTGGGACTGCCTGTCTGCTGCCACCGCCTCACACTGCATCTCAGCAGCTCACAGCTTGTCTCTGCATCTCTGCCCCTCCTACCTGTCTGGATGAATGTGGCTTCGTTAAATACTTGGTTGTCGGACTTATACAGCTCAATTTTCTGATGGTTCTGGGGGTTATTTGTTTTGGAGTCTAGTTGTAATTCTTTCTGTGGTTGTGCAAGGAGGCAAAACATGTTTACCTACACCTCCATCTTGTCCAGAAGACCCTGTTTCCCATTTCTCAAGGATCACTGTTTTTTGTTACCTGATTTACAATGTCTTTAAAACTATTATTTCACCTTTTTTTCTAGTTCTTTAGCTGTTTCAGGCAGGAGAGTAAATCAAGTCTCTTTTACTCTATCTTGGTCAGAAATTGACATCTCTCTTCATTAAGAGTTGAAGTAAAGAAATATGTTACAGGAGTTTTTCTTAAGTTGAATCTGGGTTCATTCAACCATATATGGCTCTGCCTCAGGGACTGGAGAAGGGATCCTTTGGGTCTCTATTTGCTTCATTGGAAAAGAGCTTCCTGAAAAAGCCTCATCCAAAGGAAAAGGGACAGAGCTGAGATAAAAAAGGCCTCAATAAGGCCTTTTTTGGGCTCAAGTTCAAAGGGCCACAATAAAAGGGGAAAGGGATCCTGATTGTTATATAGCTCTGTTATGGAATAGGAAGAGAGGACTGTAGTGGAAGTATGAGAAGACCCTACTAGTTAAGCTTCCCTAAAGTGTCTGCGGGATATTGAAAACTCAGCGTGCAACAAGCAGTCTGCAGATTCAGCAACAGTGAATATAGTGGTAAGAAAGGCAGTGAGAGTGGCTGGTGTCTGGCACTGGTGCTCACAGAAGGAAAAAAGGAGAGGAGGAAAGTGACAGTTGTCATAAAAACAGGCTTATTTGGGTAGAGAGATTGGAGGGGGCTAGAGTTTCAATTAAAGCATATAGCGAGATTTTAGGAAGCAAAAGTGGCCTGTGACGGAGAAGTTGCCACTGCCCCATGGAGTGTGTATGTATACACACACGCAAGCCAGCCAGCAGTATGATTGTGGGAGCCTCAAAGTAGTGTGGTTGCTTTGAGTAAATGTATTTTTAAACCCTTTAGCTACAAAAGTGACCCACTCTTTCCAGACATGAGATCTGGTCTGTCTTTCTGTGGTGATGAAGTCTGTGTTTGTCTCTAATGACAACATCTCTGTGCTGGGGCAGCCTACAGGTGGGCCGGGCCAGCTGAACAAACAGGGCCGGCACTGAAGGCCCAGGTCCTGGCGTCACCCAAATCTCTCACTGTGCTTTTTCCAATGTTTGTTTTTACCTCTTGCCAAAGAAAGGTTGAAGGAGCCTTAAAGTAGGGGAGAAAAAGTTACATAAAGTTCTTTATCAGGGCACTCTGAAATCCACTTGCTAACGGTCTCTCTGAAGGCATGATAGGATGAATGGAAAAGAAAGTTATAGGCACAGGCATGAAAATAGCTGAGACAGTCTGTTCAACTCTGCAGCTCAGGATGAGACAAAGGCTGTGAGCCTTCACGAATCTCTGTGGAAGGAGATCAAAAGGAAAATACCTGCTTTGTCCTTACATAAATACTTTTCCAAATGAGAAACATCCCATTCTTGGAACATATTGCACAGGCAAAATGTGTGGCCCTGGGCAGCACTAAGTAATAAAGTAGCGTTCAACTGAGAATTCTGGATGGAATTAAAAACATAGAGAAACCCTGAGCAACCACTTTTACAATCAAATAATCTAACCATAGGAGACTGTAATGGTCCAGGCAGTGCTCACTGAGAGAAGGAAGGTAGTGCCTTGGCCTGCAGTGACCATGCTGATCTCACCGTCTGCTACACTTGGCCAGCAGTTAGCAATCTCAGCTTCTTTTTCCCTGTTAGTTTCACTCATGTGAGCTATTTCTCACTGGGCCCTGGTAAACTCCATCAGAAGCCACATGGCAGTATTTCATGTTTCCCAGCTGCAAGGATACCAACATTGTCAGCCCACTGTTCAAGAGTTGTAACACTTTTTAAAAATTATCCTTACATTGAAGTTTCTACTTTTGCCTAACTAAGCAACCTTGACTTAGGATAGACTCTTCAGTCCATACCTAAAATTCATTTTAGACTCTTTAAATCTAGTGCCCTCTATTCCTGCCAGCTATATCTTTGCATCCTCTTCTTTCAGAACTTAAATTATATAGTCAAGATGTTCTTCATCCATCTATCCATCCATCCAAACACTTGTTCATCCAACTGAGAAATATTGTTATAAATGCATTGTGCCCAGGTCTGGTGTCACTTGATGGGGTTACAAAAATATAATAACAGTAATGACAAGGAAAGTGACATCACCAAAATTATGACATAGAAGACCCCAGCCTGTGTACTCACACAAAGATCAATAACTAGACAGCTAGCTGTGAGCAAAAATAACTTTAGAGAGCTCTGGAGTCCACATAAGAAATTTTAGCAACACTGTGGAACAAAAAGCTTAAGGGTAACTGCACAAGACGAAAAGGAAGACAGCTTCATCTTGCATGCACCTTCCCATCCTGAAAGCTGGCATTACTCAGGCCAAGAGGGTACTTCCCAGCTAGGAAGAGCTCTCCTCCCCAGGGAAAGAAAAGCAGGGTGAACAACCAGCTTCTTCAGCTTTTCAGGGCACTGCACAATACTGATGTCAGACTTCAGGTCAGATTTCAGGTAGATTTATTCAAAGGCAGTGGACACATGGCTCCGATTATTGTAGTAGTGAGGGCATCACAGTTACATTTAGTGAGGATGTTGGTAGTGACCAGAACAGAAAAGAGTCTGAGGGAAGGGACTAGAATCAGGGGTCTCCAACCTTTTGGCATCTCTGGGCCACACTGGAAGAAGAAGAGTTGTCTTGGGCCACACATTAAATACACAAACACTAACAAAAACAAAACAAAATCTCATAATGTTTTAAGTAGATTTACAATTTTGTGTCGGGCCACATTCATAGCCATCCTGGACTACATGTGGCCTGTGGGCTGTGGGTCAGACACCCCTGGCAGTAATTGCTATTGAGATACTTTAATACTTCCTGTTAGGCTGGAGAAAAAACGCATACCCAAATCACAAATACCACAAACATGTATGCTTGTTCATTAATCTCTCCTTTGTCTCTATTTCAAGGCCTCTTCTAGAAAACATCTTTGGAGAGGTAATGCTGAGCACATTGGCCTAACTTTCTTGCTCCCCCACTACACTCCTTAGTCCCTTTTCTTTTCCATTTCCCACTCTCCTCTATGTATTGGGTGCTGGTCACTAGGCTAAGGGTTTTAAAGCAAGACACTGCTTTCTCTCTCGAAATGTCTATATTAATTGAATGTTTACTAGTTGCCTGCATCTTCTGGGGGCTCAGCATTTGCTGAATGTTCCAAATCACTGTTGTCTAATAATATAAAACAAAATTTGATGAAAGGCCAAAAAAGTGTAATACATTACAAATATGAAAGCTCAGAGAACAATTTTGTTCAAGCAAACAAGGATGACTTTCAGAAGAATATGGGACCAGATTTGAGTCTTAGAATATGTTCAGAAATAGAAAAGGTGGAAGGGAATTGTCTTCAAGGGAGCTGAGATGTGTGAGTGAAGATATCTGGTATGGAGGAAAGAGACAAGAGAATGCTTTGTTAGCGCTTCCTTAGACCACCACACCAGTCTCAAAACACTCATTCTCCATTTCTCCCATCCTACCTCTCCATCCCTCTTCCCCAAAGGCAACCACTTTTAAATATCTCAATTATTTATTATGGTATTTACTTCCATTTTTCTAAAAAAATATGGTTATACTGCCACTTTTGATTTTTCAGTTTAAAAATGACTTACTATGATGGGAGATGAAAATTTAGCTATCTTACAATTTACTCCTCACCCATACACCCTTGCCCTATAACCCAATCCTGATGTAGTCTTAATAGTATCATATTTGGTTAAATCAATATTCAGTGAGGTTGGTTTCTTCTGGAGGCCGTTAGTTTCCATCCCTCTCTCCCGGCTTCTGGTGGCTGCCCCAGATACACGGTCCTCTTTGGTGTGCGGATCACCACTCTAATCTTTGACTCCATTTTCACATTATCGTCTTTTCTATGTGTTTTCTCCCTTCCTCTTCTAAGGACATTTGTCATTGGAATTAGGGCCCAACCAGAAAATCTAAAATGATCTTCTCTCAAGATTCTTACCTTAATTGCATCTGCAAAGACCCTTTTCACAAACAAAGTCACATTCACAGTTTCTGAGTAGTCATCTGTTTGGAGGACAGGGAGCACCATTCAACCCACTACAGCACCCAAGGAAAAATAGGCTAAAATCAAAATTCAGTAACATTGAACAAAGATAAGCAAACAACTAAAAAAATTAAGTGACATAAAAAGTAAAAAGAGTCAGGAAGAAAAATATTGACATAGATAATAGACAAAGCAACATAGGTATAATTGGAGTCATTGAAGAAGAAATTAAAAAAATGGAACTATTGTTTAAAACTGTAATTGAAGAAAACTCAGAAATAAAACATGAATCTTCAAATTGAAATGATCTACCGATAGCTGGGGAAATTAATCTGAAATGATCAGCTCCAAGATGACCTAATACAACTATCTTGATCCTTCATTTTACATGCCTATTCTTTAACCATGCCTATACTGTCTCAACAGCTTCATAATAAGTATAAAACACAGGTATAATACCTATTATGAGCCCTTCAATATTGTTCTTGTTTTAAAAAGTTGTTTTGGGTTTTCTAGGTCCTTCGAATTTCCATATAACTTTTAGAATCCACTTGTCTACTTCCATAAGAAAGCCTACTATGTTTCTTATTGGAATTGTGTTGAATATAGATGAATTTGGAGTGAAATGACATTGAACAATATTGAGTTTTCCAGTCTATGAGTATGGTATATCTTTCAATTTATTTAGGACTTTGCTTTTTTTCTTCACTATTTTGTAGTTTTCAACATATACCTGTTTTGTTAATTTTTTAAAACACATTATTTATTTATTTTTAGAGAGAGGGGAAGGGAGAAAGAGAGGGAGAGAAACATCAATGTGTGGTTGCCTCTTGTGCACCCCCCACTGGGGACCTGGCCTGCAACCCAGGCATGTACCCTGACTAGGAGTTGAACCTGAGACCTTTTGGTTTGCAGGCCTGCACTCAATTCATTGAGCTACAGCAGCCAGGGCTGTTTTGTTCAATTTATACTTAAGAATATCATGCTTTTTGTGTGTATTACTTTTAAGAAATAAATTTCTAATAGTCATTTCTATAATATAAAAAATCAATTGATTTTTTGTATATTCTCCATGTATCTTGTGGCTTGTAGAATTGTTTGTGGACTCTGGGATTTTTTATGTATAAAACCATTTTATCCATGAATAGAAAGTTTTCCTTTTTCCGACATGTATGAAAATTGTTTTTCTTACTGGACTTCAGTTTGATGTGAATAGGAATTTTAGATGTAGGTATCGTTGCTTTGTTTCTAATCTTACCAGCAAAGCACTCGGTCTTTCGCTGGTTAAGCATAATGCTGCAGGGTTTTGTAGATTAATTATTACAGGAGGAATAGAATTCCCTTCTAGTCTTAGTTTGCTGAGTATTTTCTTTATCATGAATGCATTTAATATTTTGTCTGTTACCATGATTTTTTAAGGATTTCATTTCTAGTTGACTTTTTTATAGTTTGCATCCCTCTGCTGATATCCCCCATGTTCACACATGTTATCTACCTTTTTCACTACAGTCTTTAGCATATTATAGTTATTTAAGTCAGCAATTTTCAACCATTGTTTAAATCTCACGGCACACAGAAACTAATTACTAAAATTCTGCAGCACACCAAAAAATATATATTTTTGCTGATCTGACAAAAAATAGGTATAATTTTGATTCATTCACACTAGACAACATTTGTTGTGTTGGCTGTTGTCATTTCTTTCACAATCTAAGGAAAAAGAGGTCAGTGCCCCTGACTAAATAGTCAGGTAACATATGTTTTAAAAATTCTTGTGGCACACTTGTTGAAAATCGCCGATTGAAGTTAGAGTTTAAACATCATTTGGGTCATATATGAGTCTGGTTCTATTGATTACTTTGGCTGACTGTGAATATATAGAATTTTTTATTTTGGTTGAGAGCCAGACATTGCTTGGAGGGCAGTAAAAACTAAGGTAAGTAGTGTTCATGCCTGGAATTGGGTACTCTTCTTCTGCTAGGCCATAAATATGTGGGATGTTAAATCAATGTAGTCAGGAATTAAGCTGGACTGGGGCTTTGTTGTTCTGTAATTACTTTCATTTCATCTTTGACTTTCAGTTCTAGTGTTACCTTGTATCGAATACTTATTGTAGGTCAGGGCTACCTGAGAGTTTTTCTCATTGTTCCTGCTTCACTTTTAGCTTAAGGCCTTTACTGTTTGCCTTTGCCTGCGTTTCAGAGAGGATGTCTTTCCACCCTCTTGCCCCTCCCCCAGCACTGGATTACACTTGTTTCTCACTTATTGCCAATGCTTGGTAGCTTGCTTGGGGCAGAATGAGGCTCTCTCACTCTGGTCTCACCTCAGGCTTAGGTAAACCCTGCACCCCATATTTTGAGGATAAAAGCTTCCCAGTGATCCTGTCCTCCTCTAGCAGCAGGAAACCTATTGTGGTCTGAGCTCAAAATCACCTCTTTCGTTCTCTTTCTCTCAGACACAATCAATTTTCACCTTTGCCCTAGGAGTAACAGGGGTTTCTGCCTTTGGTCCATCATTTAACTCTTCTGATATGAAAGAAATAAATTTCCAGACAGGCTTCCTGCCTTTCCTGCAGGAGAGACTACTTAATCCCCGCAGGCCTGTGCAAGGGATGCTTTCTCCTCTAGTCTCCTGCTCTGCCAACCAGTCTTTTCTGGGGGTGAATACCTTGTGGGGGTCCATTTAGGAAAGCTGCAAGTAGATATGAAATCCCTTATTTCTTTGGCTCAGAGAAATCATATTCTCTCAAATTATCCCACATTCACATTCAGACTTGGTCAAAAATGTAGGCTGAATTCTTTGCGGCTTATTATCTGGCCTTATCTTCTTCCTGTGCTTTGCTACAGGAAGTGAGTCAGTGCCTGTATCTTGTCTCTCTTTAGAGACTCCTGTACTTTGAGTTAGGAGAACCAGCCATCCTGTAACCTCAGCCATCTAATGAGTTTAAGAAAAGTTGTGATTATGCAGACTGTCCTCTGGCTTCTTTAAGGATTTTTTATCTTTGATTTATCTGTAATTTTAAAATGCTATGCTCAAGTGTAGTGTTTTTTGCATTATCCTAGTTGGTGTTCCATAGACTTCCTGGATCTGTGGTTTGCTGCCTGATATTTGGGGGAAATTCTGTCATTGTTTCATATATTTTTTCTGTTCTGTCCTTTTTTTCCTTCTGACATTCCCATTACATGTATGTTACAACTTTTTGTAGTTGTTGCGCAGTCCTTGGATATTGTGTTATGTTTTTTTTTTTCTTCCAGTTTTGTTCTCTTTCCTTTTCTGTTTTGGAGGTTTCTATTGATAACACTCAAGCTCAGAGCTTCTTTCCTCTGTCCAGTCAGCTAATAAGTCCATCAATGGCATTCTCCATTTTTGTTTCAGTGTTTTTGATGAATAGCATTTCTCTTTGGTTCTTTCTTAGGATTTTCACTGTTCTACTTACATTGCCCAACTCTTTTTGCATGCTACTTTATTCATTAGCATCTTTAGCATATTAATCATAGTTAATTAACTTAAATTTCCTGGGCAGATAATTCCAATATTCCTGCTATGACTCATTCTGATGCTTGCTCTGTCTCTTTAAACTGTATTTATTGCTTTTCAGTATGCCTTGTAATTTTTTTCTTGATAGTTGGATGTAACAGTTAAAAAAAACTGCTGTAAATCAGTCTTCAGAAATATGATGGTAAGTGTAAAGAAAGAGAAAGTGTTCTCAGTCCTATGATTAGCTCTTAGTTTTTTAGTGGCCTTGTACCTCTGGCTGTGAACTTTACAAGTGTTTCTTAGTTTTTTTTTTTTTCTCCCCCTTTAGGTGGGACAAAAAGACTAGAGTGGGCTGGAATAACATAATTCTCTTCCTCCATGACAGCTAGGCTCTGGTTAACTACTTGCCCTGAGGTCAGGCCTTGTTAAGAAGAACAGAGTGCTCTGGCATAATTTTAAATGGTTCCATTTCCCTATTCCCTGATGGAAGTGTGAGATTTTTCTTCAATATTTACTGTCTCACAAAATTATTCTCTCCCTCCATGACTGGGTCCCTCTGGAGTTTTTAATTCTCAGAGTTGTCCACACTGAGCCTCCAGCAGTTTGTCAATTACAGTCCGGGTTTTCGACCCTGGCACTGGCTCTCAGGGTCCTTTCCACTTATGAGACTCCCTGTATTCAAATTCTGTCTCCCCAGTCGTGGGGGCAGTAGTTTACCCTGTGTTCTTCCATCTATTATGGATCCAGGAGGCACTGTCAATTTTTCAGTCTGTTTAGCTTTTTACTTATTAAGACAGAGTGGAGACTTCCAAGCTTCTTATATACAAAGCTGGGAATTAGAAGTTTGCAAGTTTTTAATGTATTTAACTGTAGATCTGAGACTTCAAGCTTGGGTTGAGAATGATATATAACTGTTTTATACTCTGACAACTTATAAATAATACAATTAAAAATGGAAGCAGTAAAGATGAAACTAGAACTTGCCTATTGTTGTATAGGCAATTTGTAGAAGTTAAGGGTTACCAGTAAAAAGGAAAAGTGGATGGTAAAAGGTTAAATAAGAAAACTGCGGACTAAGGGCATTAAAATAATACAATTACAAAGGTTAACTCTAAATAATACCAATCTTCCTAAGTTAAAAAATAAAAACAGTGTGTTATACCGAGAAACATACTAAATATAATATGCATGATAATTATCAAGTAATATTAGAGTTGAGATCAAATATATCAGTCATATAAATAAATGGAAATAGCTTAACTTTTCTATTAAAAGAAAAATATTTTCGAGTCAGCCTGGTACAGATCTAATTTAACATTTTTAAAAAGATTTTATTTATTTATTTTTAGACAGAGGGGAAAGGAGGGAGAAAGAGAGGGAGAGAAACATTGATGTGTGGTTGCCTCTCATGCACCCCTTACTGGGGACCTGGCCCACAACCCAGGCATGTGCCCTGACTTGGAATTGAACCAGTGACCCTTTGGTTCGCAGGCCAGCACTCAATCCACTGAGCCACACCAGCCAGGTAATTTAATGTTTGTAATAGCCACATAATATGTCATGGTTTGGCCATACAATCAAACCTCTATTGATAGGTATTCACTTTGTTTCTAGTTTTTAATTTTGTTTTATTTATGTTATTACAAACATTGAAAATTCTTTTGCATAAGTTCTTATGCCCTGAAATTTTTATTTCTATGGGATATATTTCCAAAAATTGGTATTTATGTTGTTTCCAGTATTGCAATTACAAATAATGCCACAATATTCTCATGACACATATTTTCATGTTGTTGGAGGTGTAAATTCCCACACGTGGGTAAATTGCCAGAGGTGGGGTTGCTGGATCAAAAGGTAAATGATTATGTAGTTTTGTTAGATATTAAATTTCCTCCACAATAGTTTTATTGGTTTGCAGTTTTCCCCACAACATATAAGTAACTGTTTCCTCATAACCTTGTGTCAAAATGTTATCACATTCTACATTTTCCCCAATCTGAAAGGTGAGGAAAAGTATTTCATTATAATTTTCATTGGTACCTCTCTATTTGAGTAATGTCAGATATCATTTAATATGTTTAAAGACCATTTTTATGTCTTGTGTGTGTGTGTATGTGTGATCTATCTACTCATGTGTTTTGCCCATTTTTCCTATGATCTGTATGCTGTGGACATCAGAACAGTCCATGAAAATGAGAAACTTTACCTGGAGCTTCATGAAATAGAGAAATCTGCCATTCGTGAGAAGCAAAACTATTTTTGGTGTGGAGACAAGAAAACCTCCCCATAGGTCTTTCCAAATATATTGATATATTCATATTTATATATTTAATACAAATGTTTATGAATATATAAAATGTATATTCATCTATATATTCATGTATATTACATATATTCATTTATATACAGACATATTCATACCTAATCATTTTGCACTTCTTTAATAATGTAGGTAAGGTTACTTTATGTCTGCATCATCTCAATTGCTTGTTCCTTATAATTTCCCTTTTCATTCCCTACTGGATGAGATGGAGTACAGCCTTGTTTAATTAGCCAGATTCAGGATACAGAAACCAATGCAGAATTTATGTATGGATTCCTTTTCCCTCCAGCACAGCTTTCCCCAAAGTGATACCCACAAGACCCATTGCCCCAGTTCAACCACCAGCATAACGCACTTGAGCCGGGTGTTCCCTCCACTGTCTCACCACTGGGTTGTCTTTACCCACTGGGCACTGGGTCTGTAAAATATTGTCTAATTCCTGCAGATGCAGGATTTAGAAAATATCTATGCCCTGGAGCTGCTTTATATGTCATGTTTTTCTAAACCTACAATTATAGTTGCTCATGCCCATGACATTCACCTCAGATACATTCCTGTGCTCAGGGAAGCTATACATTTGTAAGGCAGAGCCTCCCATTCTATTTGGAGAATAGGGAATTCCCTCCTAATATCAGAGTAAGAGATGCGCTGACCTATACGACACCTTGGTACAAAGAAAAACATACCCTTATTCTGGGCAGATGTAGCCTTGCACAAGGGTGTGGACTGGCAAGGGGAGTTCGAGTAGAGTTTTATTCCCCATTAATTCCCTGGGCCAGGCATCTTTGTGCAACACTCCAAACGCACAGTCTGAGAAGTAGCCGGGGTCCGGGGTCAAGAAGAGTATTACCTTAAGACTTCTTTTAGTAGCTGACAAGTAGACAAGCTCATCTCACGGTTTGTAATTACATTTGCAAGATTTAATATTTGCTCCCAGTCGAATAAGTTACATGAGCATAGGGACTCTGTTTTTACTCACTTAGTGAATAAAATGCCAGTGCCTACTACTTATGTGTGACCTGGCCTCTACTTACCTCTGCAAACTCATCTAAGTCACTCTCTTTGCTTTCTGTTCTCTAGCCATCATCCCTTCACTTCCTTAAGTCTATGAGTGCATCGCTGCTCAGGGCCTTCACACATGCTGTCTTTTCTGTCTCAAATACATGCTCCCCAACCACAATCGTCACTTCCCTGACTTTTGCTCCTCCTACAGATATCGGCTTAAACACAGCTCTGAATGCATACTGAGTGCATAATGTAACATGGATGTTCCCACTTGCCCAGTAACTCCACCTCTCAGCAACCTATTCATAGTTCTTATCCCATTGTGTCCCATTCTATACATCTCTATGATCTGGTTAGCATCGGACCCTCCCACCACAGATGGTAATTCCATGAAGATGTGTTTGGCTCACTGGTATAGCCTGAGCCATTATTACTCAGGGGTTTGGCATATAACTCAGATTATAGTGTTTATCGAATAGCTGAAAGTACAGCTTTTAAGGACCAGAGAGACATGTTAACATAGGATGGGATAAGGTAAGATGAGGAAGTAAAAGCAGGCAACAAAGCATCCCCAGCATCACAGCTAGGGCTCATCATCATGCAGGTTCCACAGGCAGCTCTGGAGCCCTTCGTGAGCTGCCGCAGTTCAAGTTCTCTGGCCGTGCTGGTCTTGGCAACAAAAGCAGGCGCCCCTTGGTTCCTGCTGTTTCTGACATGCCTGCTGTTCATTTCTTAGAAACACACTTCTGCTTCTCTTGTTAAATTTCCATCAAGAAGAACTTTTTCCATCTTTTAAAAAAATGTTCTTATGAAAAAGTTAGCAGCTCATTACAGAAAGAATAAAAGCAATAGAACACTAAAAAAGCTATTATCCATTTATCTAGGAAAAAAATAAAGCAATAACAGCTTGATGTAATAGCCTTCCAGATAATAGATATGTACACAGAGAAATGATCTTTCTATAAAGTGATACATTTGTAGGTATCATTTTGTAACCACAATTTAATTACGCAATACGTGACTTTGGAACTTCATAAGTTGTTGCAATAACATTTTATATTTGCAATCTTAAATTTGTTTCATTGTTCCACTATTACAAATAATACAAAGCTGGAATAACTGGCTGGCAATAAATAGGAATCTAAAAATAAAATAATTCTTCTTTATAACACAAAATGTAAATCTACATTTAGAACAGGTTTTATGTTGTAAAACCATCTAATGGCATATTCACATTACTATTATTTTAAAAGCCAGTAGCTGTCAATGCTAAATTTTTAAACTAAGTGTCAAAATTGACCAACTTGCTGTCTACTGAGTTGCTTTCAGATGGTGTCGCTCCACTCCCTGGAGGATCTTCGACCTTCTATTAATAAGAGATGTCAAATTCTGAACGTGGGGCAAAGAGGCCCAAATTGTTATTTTTAAAGAATTTGGGTGCAAAAAAAAGTCTAAGTTTGAGATGGTAAGAGCAGTTAAATTATGGCAGCACGGTTTTCCTGCAAACAGTGTCGGAGATATTCGAGCAGTATGAGCCTGTGTGACCAAGGGATTCTCCTTTCCAGCCCTGAGGTGGCAGGGGTGGTGATAGTGTGAAAATTATAGCATGAAGCCAGCCCACTGGCCAGTCTCATGATCAAGAAAATGGTTAACTGCAGTGTGTGGCACCTGCTATTTCCTTATTCCTCCACTTTTAAAACTCTTCTGCTTGGTTTGGAACTTCAGAGATGGTCTTTGAACATCAGTCCTGAATAAAGCAGCCTTTCCTTTTCACCCAGCACTTGTTTCTTGAGTTTTGGTTTTCAAGCAGCAAGCAGCCGAACTCGAGTTTTTATTAACAATATTATCCATCAAATGCTTGGAACTTGACAGTAAAAAAAATCTGGGCCTTTCACATGTTATCCCTGACAGAAACTTTCCTAGGCACAAGAATCCAAGCCATTTAAGATTCCTAAATTTGGTGTTTCCAGCCTGGTTGATGCGATGGAAAATTTAAATTTCATAGGAAGTGCCACAGAGTGTGAGATAGATTCCGTACTAGGCACATCTCTGCATTTTTTGAGGATTTCTGAAGCGGTAGGAAGCATTCCTTGGAACCCACTGGTAGATATCAGAGCATTCTGGAGAGGTTAAAGGTCATAAACATGCGCCCTGGGCATCTTTTCACAAGGAGAGGTTTTGTACCGAATCCCTCCTGTCTGTCCCATGTCTGGGTAAAGTTGTAAGCTAAAAACAGAAGTTTTTTTAAAATGATAAAATAGACATCCATGAATTTTTAATGCTTTGAAAAAAACAACAGTATTTTGAAACAAATACCATGCATCAGTAATTTGTTTTTCAGATTTCCCTTTTCTGGTAACGATGGCTCAGGTTGTTTGCATTGGTCCTACAGCTGAAAACCAGGAAAAGACTGAATAGAATACATTTAAAATAACCTTTTTAAAAGCATCACAGGGATTATAAAATAATAAGGAATTATCAGGCTGAAAGTAAACCCAATCTAGAGAAGTAAACAAGCCCGAGGCCACCTTCTCCCGGAGAGCACCCACCAGTCTCCGGAATCAGACCTTCCGTTCTCATGGCCTTTTGGACTCGCGGGGGACAGAAAACAAAACCTTGGGTCTGCACATCTGGAGAATCTGAGAGGAGGCCTTCTCCCCTGACAGGCTGGGCTCCAGGATCCCAGAGTGAAGGTGGGAAAGAACTGAAGCAATCCGAAGAGAATTTAAAAATAGCAAGAATCCCTTGGGTTGTCCAGGAAATATCAAACGTTGAACAGGTGGTACAGACTGGTAGTCCCCCAGGAGCCTGGCAGAAGCAAATGCAAATACTCTTTGGAGCAAAGTATTTTCATTACAGGCCTCACAAGTGTTCCTACACAATAACATTTCAAATGCAATGACTAGCACAGAGTTAAATATACCGAAAATATTAGAGTCAGTGAATAAAAACAGACAACAGCAGGCAGTTGGTTATCAGAAACTCCAGGTGTAGGGCCCAGGATCTGCATTTTAATAGGTCACCTGGGTCATTCTGATGTATGCTAGGGTTTACGAATCCCTGCTTTATACTTTAATCACATTTTATGCATCCCACAGAAAAATGTATAAGTGTTTTAGGTTAGGGAAAGGTCCAAGAATTTGCATTTCTAACAAGTTTCCAGATGATGCCCCTGCCAGACCACACTTTGAGAAACACTGGAATAAAACCGGAATTACTGGGCAGGTCACAACTGTGGTCACCTACCGGGAGGAGAAGGGCTGCAATTTGGAAGCAACACGCAAAAATTTCCTGCAATGCTGGCAATTTTCGATTGCTCACTCTTGGAGGTGATTACGTAAGTGTAATCATTAAATTATATGTTTATATTTTAAGGCATAATGAGATCCATCATTGTCCTTTTCCCTTTCAATCACGGAAGTCCAATGCCATTGTACTAATCCCATCCACCATCATCCTACTACCTTTTGTTATAATCAACTCCCAAAGTAAAAAGTGTAAAAGGTTATGAAGTTCCAAGACATAATTTCACTTTAGTTCTTAGTGTAATTAGCTCACAAAATAAAATGCTTTACAAGTTAAGACAAGATAAATTCAGTCTAAGTTCCTGAAATCCCTGATGAAAAAGTTGTTTAATATTTGGAGATAAGATACAACTATCCCAAACTTTTTTCAAGAAAAAGAGTCTAATGTAAAAAGTTACTGTTTTAATCCCCCCCCACACCAAGTTAAAAGAAAGGGGGAAAAGCCTACATTTACGAATTTGAACTAATATAGGGGAAGGGCATGAGAATTATATAAATTAACCAAAGTCAAAGGAAGTTAATTCAGGGGCCTGCTACATGCTGCCTGACACGGGACTCAGCTGACGAAGATACAAGTAGACCATAGAAGCCTCTGGACAAAGAAAATTCTTACAAAGATCAGTAGCTACTCAGCGATACATTGTCATTTATCCATACCATAAAGGGAAACACAAGGCCACAAAATATACCTTGTAAAAGTTAAAGTTAATTCCAATGTTTTCCCACTATTTTCCCATACCAGCGATTTCCCATAGAAACAGCGAACAGACATAAAAGCTCAGCCTCTAGAGATGGTGGGGTGTCTCTTCCTCCTCTCGTGAGGACGGTCCACTACTGTGTCTACGGAGTGGCTTTTCTTGCTTGTCCTCTCTGCTCAATGAAACCTGCTTTTCCACTTTAACCTCTTGTCTGGCTCAAGTCTTAAATTCTTTCCTGTGTGAAGCCAAGAACCCTTAAGGCTTGGAGCTTGAGTCCTCACTAGAGACTCACTCCTCCGGCATTAGAACTTCCCACTCCAAAGAGGCAAAAATGCTCCCAGAGGTGGTTCCTACTCTTGTTGTTGAAAGCCATTTCTGTACTCAGTCTTCTTCCTGCTCCACAAAATAACCTGATTAATTTTAAGTTTCACTAAAAAATCCATAGGAGATGATCATCTGTTCAGAGTAAAGTCCAAATATGGTGCTAGCTGAATGTTGAGTAGAGTTGTAGAGAGAATAGCTGTGAATCTACCTCTTCAACCAGAGCTCATTTAAGTAATCAGGTAAAACTGCTGCTGACAGATACAAGAGTAGCAGAGACTAAATTCATTTTGCTTTTTTTCTATTTTAGGGAAGATTTCACAAGCACACCTCTGCCTTAATAAGAAACAGATATTTCCCCACTTGTATAATATCTCAGGAATTACTCTTGTTCAGATGCAATATGCATAAATATCCCAGTAATGTGGCTTGCATCTAGGATATACAAATCCATGAAGAACATTGCTCTCATCTCAATAACTAGAAAAAGAGAAAAATAACTTTTCTTGAACCTATCAGAAGATGAGTTTAAGGTGACCAAATGGGTTTTTCTGGTTTTAGTACTGAAAGTCCCATGTCCTAGGAAACTCTTCAGTCCCAGATAATCTGGTAAGGTTGGTCACCCTATCAAGCATTGTGGATCAGTTAAGTCACCTGGAACCCAAAGAAAGGCTGGCCCCACCAAACAGATAGGATGTGAGTATTGGAGAAGAGACATCAAATACCAGCAAGGTGGTAAGAACTGAGCTAAAATTGTTAATGAATTGTTAAAGGCCAACCGTGGACTAATAGGAGAATATAGAATCCCTGGGAGCCTCAGACAAAAAAGTTTATTACTATTTTTCAGTTTCTTCTCCATGTTCTCTACTAGGTAGTGGTGAGAACTATTTGAGACAAGGCAGGAGACCACAGAAGCTTCCATTGGTGCTAAAGGCTTATTATAGGGGAATGAGGACAAAATCCTGCCCAGACCCTTTTATACCTATGAATAGTAGCTTCAAGCCACTGGAGAAGGAGCAGCGAACTCTTGCCTCCAGGGCCCAGGTAAAGGACCTTCGATGTCTTTTACATCCAAGGGTAGGTAGGGGAAAGGGCAGTGTAGGGGAGAACAAACAAACAACTTCAATTCCTGGTAGGAGGGACAGGAAATAGTCTTGGGCCAAGGATCTCATGGCAGTACAATTACAGGATGCAGGAGATTCTCATTTATCAAGACTCATCAGAGATACATGGCAGAATTTTGTCTGCCACAGGGAGACTGAGGGGCTGAAAAAGCCACACTCTCAAAGCCTAAACATATAAGGCTTGCCTAAGAGAGACTGGACCAGGATGAGTGAGAATCCTCTGGCCTCCACTGCGTCAAGCTAGCAAGCACTGGGTAACAGCAAGCAGAGGGAAAGGCAAAGGCATGGAGAGAGGTCCCATTGTGGTGCATGTTCACAGGGAAGGCTGGAAGCTGAGAGTGGAACAAGAACATTGAGAAAATCTTTGCAGCCAACTCCTTAAGCATAAGGTAACACTGGAGGAAATCGAAACCAGTGGTGTACTGAAAGTCGAATAAAAATAACCCACTCGCAGCTTAACTACTGATTAGACTGATTCACTACCCCACATTACTGATGTAGAAGAAGAAACATGCTTATTTTGAGGGAAACATTCTCTTTATCTTAATCTCTACTGTTGTACACAAGGTGACTGGCATTTAATTTAAAAAAATAAGACTCATTAAAAAAGAAGAAAAACCAATCCACTGTTAAAATAAAAAGCAATCAGCAGAGCCAAACTCAGAGATAACCTAAGTGTTGGAACTAGCAGGGAGGGGATTTAAAGCCAAGTTAAAGGAGTTCATCATTACCAAGCCCTTATTATATGAAATATTAAAGGGGCTTATCTAGAAGATCAAAACTATGAACCGTAAAATGGCAACAAACTCAAAATTATCAACAAATGAACCTAAAAATAAAAAACGAAAACAAACTAAGCAAATAAATAGAACAGGAACAGAATCACAGAAATGGAGATCACATGGAAGATTATTAGTGGGGAGGGAGTGGGGGGAAATGGGGGAAAAGGTACAGGGAATAAAAAGCATAAATGGTAGTTACAAAATAGACAGGGGAGAGGTTAAGAATAGCATGGGAAATGGAGAAGCCAAAGAACTTATATGTATGACCCACGGACATGAACTAAGGGGCAGGAATGTTGGTGGTAGGAGGGAGGGTGCAGGGCAGAGGGGAATAAAGGGGAAAAAATAGGACAACTCTAATAGCATAATCAATAAAATATACTTTAAAGAAAAAACTTTGATTAATATGTTAATCATATATGCAAATGGTTGTAGCAGAAAGAATGGATAACATAAATGAACAGATAGAAAATTTTTCCAGAGACAAGAACTATATATGACAAATGGAAATGCTACAAATAGAAAACATGGTAACAGAGATTAATGAGGTCCTCAAAAAGCTAATTAGTACACTTGATACAGTTAAGAGTCAGTGAACTTAAAGATAGGTCAATTGAAATTACCCAAAGTAAAATACAAAGAGAAAAAAGTGTGAAGAAAACACAAAAGATACTCAAGAGTTGTGGAATAATATCAAATAATATAACCAAAGTGTATCGGAATTCCAGAAGAAGGGAGAGATAGAAGAAACATTTGAAGGATGGCTGAGTAGTTCAAAAATAACGCAATACACTAAACCAAAATCCAAAAAGCTCAGAGACAACATGGGTGAACCTAGAGGGTAGTATGATAAATGAAATAAGTCAGAGAAAAACAAATACCATATGATTTTACTTATATGGAATCTAAAAAAAATAAAACAGAAACTGACTGATAGATACAGAGAACAAACTGATGGTTGCCAGGTGAACAGGGAGTTGGGGGCTGGGTGAAAAAGTGAAGGAAGTAGAAAGTACAAATTAGCAGTTAGTCATGGGGATGTAAAGTACAGCTTAGGGAATATAAGTCAATAATATTGTAATAACAATGTATGGTACTAGGTATCAGACTTATTGGGAGGTGGTCACTTTGTTAAGTTATATGAATGCCTAACCACTATGTTTGTACACCTGAAACTAATATAATATTTAATGTCCAGTGTAGTTGCAAAAGTAATTAGAAACCTCCTAAAGCTTATAGATTCCCAAATAGAATAAATACCAAAATATACACCCTGAAACATCATATTGGAACTGCTGAAAACTCAAAGAGAAAACTTTGAAGGCAGCCACAGACAAAAGATACTACAGAGAAACAAAGTTAAGGATAACAGCAGACTTAGAAACTATGCAACTCAGAATACAGTGGAATGACATCTTTACACCAATGAAGGAAGATACCATTAACCCAGAACACCAGGGCCAGGGAAAATGTCTTTCAGATCTGAAGGAAAAATAGACTTTAAAAGATAGATTAAAAAAAAAAAAGAAAGAAAGAAAATTTATTATCAGTAGACCTACACAAGAAAGGAGGTTAAAAAAACTTCCTCCAGCAGAAAGAATAAGATACCAACAAAACTGGCATCTACACATATAAATGAAGATCTCTGGAAATGGTTAAAATGGGAGTGATTTCCAAGGCTTTTCTGCTGAAAGCTTTCTTAATCTCTTGCCTAGACATGTCCACGTGATGGTAGGTCCTCCCACACTGATGGGGCAGAACCTCATTTCAGTCAACCACAGGTGTCTAAGGGAATAGAGATCTGTGTTCTGGGCCTTGGTCAAATAGCATGGCCGATGAAGAAAAGCAATTGAGGTATGCAAGTGAGATTGAGCTTCATGGTTGAAGGGGTAAAGAGTGGGGAGGCAAAACAAACTCTTGGGTAAGGTAGCTCACAAACAAAGCCACACTGGGAAGACGTGGACCTAAAATTGAAACACTCCAGAAAATGTGAGCAATATGAAAGCAAACACAACGATGGCAGTGAAGGTGCACCAAGATGCTGGGAGAATGGCAGCAAGTGCTCTGGCTGCAACCACAGCTGCTGGACAGAGCATTTCAGAGTAGTTCTTCAAGGCAATCCATTCAGTAATAGGTCCTGTATTGAGAATCTCATACCCTAACAGGCCTTGGCCTCAGCTGTCTTAAGTAAACACAGGACCATTTTTCAAGAAACTAGAGGCTCTAGGAGGATTGGTTAGGACCAACATCTAGTACACATTAATTTGGAGCTAACATCTTTACTCAGCACTACCTCAAAGAGCCATTTAAAACACTGAAGATTAAGATATTGGAGTCCACCCATTGTACATTCTACAACTATAGGAGGCTGCTCAACTGGGAGCTTAAAGTGACAGGTGATTTTCTGCTCCTATCTATACTTCAGTATAGAGAATCAGGCAATTTCTTCACTAAAGTTAATTACATTTTAAGATAGGGTGACTAACAAGAAGAAGTCAGGCCAAGATGGCTATAACCCAATAAATAGTAACAATAACTTGGAGTGAAGGTTGGAGGTGACAGCCCTCCCTTGCTCATTTCTCCTTCCCTTCTTTGCAGTTTCTCTGCAGTCCATTTCTGCAAAACAAGTCAAAGCAGGAGAAACAGCTCTGCCAGCACCTTCTGTCAGTGGCAACCGCTGACAGAAGTTTGAAACTCTCTCCAGCACAAGTGACTACGACTTTGCAGGCGTATGCTCTGTGTGGTTCAGCTGCAGTTCTTTAACCACCAAGGCCTTTAGTGTGAGGTTAGGAAGGTTGCGGGTGATATAGATGATAGGGTAAGTGTAGGTTGGGAGACCGCCTAGCTGATGAAGGGCAATGTGAGTTTTGTGGGGAGAAGTAGTTTTTCTGAACATTTTAAGTTGTTTCCAATGCTCCAAAATCTTAGGAACAGTGCTCTCCAAGAGAAATATAGTGTGAACCATTATATAATTTAAAATTTTCTAGGAGCCACTTTAAAAAGTAAAAATGAACAGATGTAATCAAGTTTAATATATTTTATTTAATCCAACATATCCAAAATACCACTTCAACATGTAATCAATATAAAAATAAACCATTTTATATTAAAACTGAGACTTGAAAATCTGGTGTGCATTTTACACTTACAGCACTGGCCATATTCCTGACTAGCCATTTCCAAGCGTGCAACAGCCACTTGGAGCTTGTGGCTGCAGGACTGGACAGCACGATGTTAGACGGCCTCACCTTCCTTCTCTAAGTGACTTCCTCCACATCATGTCTAGCAATGCAGTCTCTCTTCTCTGCACCCCCTACACCCACCTGCGCCAGCCTTTCCAGGGCACCTGGGAAGCAGTCCCAGAGCACCCGTTAATACATGACCAGCTGAGTCCTCACCTGCAGACTCTCTTTAGGCAAAGAGCCAAATGTTGCTGCCCTCAGAGATGTGGCACTTCCACATTCTGCACATTCTTCAAAGGCCCTGAAGTATAATGGGGTTGGAAGTGGGGGGTGAGCTCTGGATCACAAAGATGTAATGATTTCAACAACTCGGTTATCAGAATCATCCTTCCTCTGTCTCTTGTTGTCTTAGTAGTTACTGAGAGGTCTACAGAAGAAAGAATTCCTTTTAACAACATTAAAAAAAAAAATTGAATGTCGTCAAAGAGGGTTTTGGGAAAAGAGAGTTGGAGCCAGTACCAGGTGCATAATTCGCTGGGCCCAGTGAAAAATGAAAATGTGGGGCCCTTTGTCCAAAACTTAAGAACTTCCAAATCGTGCCCACAGAGCACTGAAACAAGCACAGTGCCCTCTGAACACAGGGTCCTCCTGAACGTGGAGCCCTGTGATTTGCACAGGATGGACCTCCATGAAACTGGACCAGTTAGTGCAGTAAGTCAGAGGAAGCAAGGAAGTGGTGAGACTTCCAGGTCTGTCGGAGAGGAACTGGACCTTAAAGTGGACTCCAAAACCTGATGTACTGGGATTCACTGAGAAAGAGGTTTTGAGCCAGTGTGGACCCCTTGGGTAGAGGCAGTGCGCGGATAAAGTAGGTAGGTAAGAAGCTTGCCTTTGCTGATTAAACCACTGATTAATCAGTGTCACATCCCGGTATTTATCAGGTCAAGCTTCTGTGGGCCTTAGTTGGGCAACACCAGACTGACACCAGCAAAGGTGACTCGTGGGCCTGAGCAGGAATCCTTTCCAGGCTACTATAGTCAACTTTCCCCTCCTCCACGCCAGAAACAGGCGGTGGCGATGAGCGGCCTCTGGAGGCTACTCCCGTGGGAGTCGGAGCTGTGGGATGGTTCCCAGCCACTGACCCTGTTTGGCCAGACGTAGACTGCTTCTGTGGACGGTCCTCACCCACTTTCCACAGCGGTTGTCCGCATTTCTGCTTCTCTCCCACTAGGGAGACGCGGATCTGTAGAATATTAGAGGGTGAGACAGGGATGGGGACTGCCGGTTGGCCACCCAGACCCGAGGCACCACCAGGTCCGCGAGCAACCCACCGGATCCAAACCCATTGGTCCTGAAACCCACCGCGGCGTCTCAACGGGAGGCTGGAAACTCGTCCCTGCCCCAGCTTTGGCCTAGCCGAGGCCACGCTGTCACAGGGCCTCAGTGTCCCCGAGCCATTAAGACTCCATGGCCACACTAGTGTTCCAGGGTGGCAAGCGTGGGGAGCGTCGATTAGCAGCCGCTCAACCAAAACTGGGGCCTGGAAACGCGGGACAACTGGACGGTGGTTTCTGTGGCGACAGGACCCGCCTCCGGTAGTGCGCTGACCGTGCCCCTCAGAGGAGCCGGTGGCCAGCAGCTGGTTGCAGGTGTGATGCCCTTTTGGTTCTCTTTGGGCTTCCGGTTCTTCCCCAGTTCTCTGACTTGCTGCAGCGCCTGTCTGAAGCTTGGCAAGGACGCACCCAGCGCACTCAACACGCTTGTGTTGAATAAACGAGTAAGGTTGAAAACAACCGGCGAGGGACTGCACAGGCCTCCGGGGGACGTCTTCTTGTCCAATAGAGCAAATGCCAGGCCTTCAGAGACCACGACCAACAACCCTGAATTCCATCTGTCTTGCTCACAATTTGTTCAATTTCTAGCCTGGAGGCAAGATGCCATTCTCACATCAGATTAAAAAAATATATTCGTTGATTTTTAGACAGAGAGGAAGGGAGGGAGGGAAAGAAATATGTATTTGTTTTTCCACTTTCTTATGAAGTCATCTGTTGAGTCTCGTATGTGCCCTGAGCAGGGATGGAACCTACAACCTTGTCATATTGGCAGACGCTCTGATCAACTGAACTACCTGGCCGGGGCTCACATCAGATTTCTTATGCAACAAAAATTTAAATGAATCGTTCTATTTAAAAATATCGAGAAAATTAATAAGATTTCTTCTAATACAATATCTATATTTAGTTCTAAGTTTAAAGGAATTGCAAATTTCTGTTACATATTAGCAGTTTACCTCTTGCTTACGTTTGTAGTAAGCGCAATGCTACATCAAAACCTGTTTCAAACAAATATGTAGTTGGAGATGGTTCCAGTGTATCTGCTTTCCAAGTAAGAGTATATGGAAGTTTAAATTAGATCTAAAATGTTTCCAATTACACTGGCTATGATGGAACAGGTATCTTACCTACCTACATTGTCCAGCAAATATTGCCTGAGTTTGTTTTAGATAATCACAAATGGATTAATCTCACATATCTGAAATAAATTTCAAAAAATGGAATGATCTTCTGGAGAGCAGGCCTGTTGTAGTACAGGCTTCCCTCCCAGGGAGTGTTCTAGAAACTCATCCATATCAGTGCACCAGCTGGCATTGTTGTGAGAGGCTGCGTTTGACTTCGGTGATTTTTTTTTTTTTTTGAAGACTCTTTCATGATGGGTGATTTACAAGCGCACCTATCCACACTGCTGAGTGTTCAGCGGTTTTTGACCAAAGCAACATGACCCCCATGCCCCACCCTTCCTATTCACCCTATCTTGCCCCAAGTGACTTTTTTGTTTGTTTGTTTCCTTGGATGAAAAAGCCCTCAAAGGGAAATGTTTTGCTGATGTAGAAGAGGTGAAACAAAAAAGGGCAGAAGCACAGAAAGGCCTCAAAACAAGTTCAAAAACTGTTTTGAGCAGTGGAAAAATGTCTTGATAGGGGTATTATATCAAATGGAGAGTACTTTGAAGGTGAGTGAAGTTTAAACATGTAAGAATAGGTATACAATTTTTTATAAATAAATTCCAAGTATTTTTTTGGTCCTTTTCATACATTGTGAAAAGTTTGCCTTCATCAAGTTAATTAACAAATCTATCACATATTTCCTTTTTGGGGGGGGGTGAGAACATTTCAATTCTACTCTCTTAGTAAATTTTAATAATATAATACTGCAGCCATTTTCAACCAGTGTGAGGCAGGAATTTTTAAAACATGCAATACCCGAGTATTTGGTCAGGGCCACTGATCTCTTTTCCTTTGCATTGTCAAATAAAAAACTGACAACAGCCAACACAATCATAGCTGTTCGGTGTGAATGAGTCAAAGTTATACAACTTTTTTTTTTTTTTGCCAGGAAAAAAATATAAGCTTTTTTTGGTGTGCCACAGAATTTTAATAATTAGTTATCTGTGCCATGAGATGAAAAAGGTTGAAAATCGCTGCAATACATTGTTATCAATTATATCTACTGCATGACACATTAGATCCTCAGACCTTATTTGTCGTATAACTGGAAGTTTGTACCCTTTCACCAACTGCTCCCTATTTTACTGTTGAGTTTTGAGAGTTCTTTATGTATTCTAAGTACTGAATCTTTGTCAGTATGTGTTTTGAAAATATTTTTCCCATCATGTAGCTGGCACTTTCAGTTTCTTAACAGCATCTTTCACAGAACAAGTGTTTTTAACTTTGATGACATCCAATCCATCAATTTTTCCTTTTATATGTGGTGCCTTTAATGTTAAGTCTACGAACTCTTTGCTTAGCCCTAGATCTTGAAGATTTTCTCCTATTTTTTCCAAAAGTTTTATAGTTTCATCTTTGACATTTAAGTTTGGACGCATTTTGCATTAACTTTGTATAAGGTGTAAGAGGTCAGGATCCTTTCTTTCTTTTTCTTTCTTTCTTTCTTTCTTCTCCTTTCTTTCTTTGATGTCCAACTGCTTCAGCACCAATTAAACCTCTATCATCTCTTTATACAAACTTTGTTTAAAAGAAGAAATTTGTAAATTCAGTGAAACAACAAAATTAAAGATTTTGATATTAAATCCTATTAAAACAGTGTGTCAGTTATAGAAAAATTAATACTACTTTTGCACTAAGTATGATGGCAGGAGAAGAGGATATTTTTGAGCTAGTTGGCTTCATAATGTGTCCTGCATAAATAGTCCAAAAGAAGGGGAATGTTCTATGTAGCATTGTTTATGTTAGCAAACATATATATGCTTATTCTTATATATCCTTATCCTAAAAGTATAACATTTTAGGTACCTTCCCTGAATGCTATTCTATGCAATCATTAAAAGAAATATATATGGAATTATTATAGCAACATGAGTCATGTAAAACTGTTTTTTAAATTGAGATATAATTGACATACAACATCATAGTAGTTTTAGGTACTCTATCATCTTTTAATCTCTTAAACTCTCAAATAGGTGAACAGCAAAGCTTCATATCACACATTATCATTCAGGATGCTTTCATGCATAGTAATGAAAATTGGTTTGACTGCAATTTATTTTTGGATATCTCTCACCCTGTCCTTGGTTCTTCTCAAAAAACTTACTTACTCAAGACAATACAAGAAAATATTTAACTTGCATTTCTTTCCATTGTTACCATGATACACACTTGTACAGAGTGTAAAATGAAATTTTATCCAGTACTGTGGGATTTACATTTATATTTTATTCTTGGTTTTAATGAGGATGTTTCTAATCTGTCATCATTTAGCATAAATGCTGCTTTGGGGATCAAGAGAAATATGTTTTATCATATTAATGATGTACCAACAGTTTACAGTTCAAAAGATTTTATCCAGACAGATATTCAATATTATCTAACGCTTTTTAGTGTCTAAGGAAATGATAATATACTTATATGTTAGTGTTTGATATGTCAATTTATATGATAAGGTTTTCTGATATTGAACTAATATTTCATTCCTAGAATAAACCATGTGTAGTCACTTGTATTCATCTTTTAATATACTGCTGTGTTTGCTAATATTTTATTTATAATTTATGTTTACATTCATAAGTGGGATTGTTCTATAATTTTTTTTCCTTCATAGCATCTTTCCTTGGAGGAAGTAAAACATAAACTGTCTCCTTTTGTGTGTTCTAAGCAGTACAGGCAGCATTGGGATCACCTGCTTTTTAAAGTTCAGAGTAGTCCCATTTGGGGGAAGACAGGTCTTTGACAAATTTTAAATATGTTCTGTGGTAACTGATCTATGTAGGCTAATTTTGTTGAGTCATATTTTACTAAAATTAATTTTTATTAGAACATTGTATGTTTTATTCAGGTTTTCGAATTCAGTCCCACAATGTTTAGCAAAGTTGTCTCTGACGTGTGAAGCTCATCTGTCTGTAATGATTCCTCTATTATGTCTCATTTTATGTGATTGTAATTTTCCTGAAATTAAGAACATTGTAACAATAGCCACAGGGGAGTGGGGAGGGGATAGTGGGGAGAGGTGTCTATAGGAGCTACTATAAAGGACACAAGGACAAAATCAAGGGGGAGGGTAGAGGTGGGGGAGGGAGGTGGGACTGGCTGGGGTGGAGTGGAGGGAAGGGGAGAAAATGCAGACAATTGTAACTGAATAAAAATAAATTAATTAATTAAAAAAAGATGAGATTAAAAGCAAATCTATTTTACTGCCCTACAAGGAACCAGTTTTTGGACCTTTAAAAATATTCTGACCTTTTTTTTCTGATTTTGAACTTATAATACATCTACCTTTTATTTTATTATTTCATTCCTTACTATATTTATATTTATTTTTATAGTTATTTTTTTAACTTCTAAAGTTGGATACTCAATTATTTAAATTTGTTTTGCTCATTAATGCAGTAATTTAATCTATACAACTTCCTCTCCACATTGCTATAGTTCTATCCATGGATTGGGATATGAAATGTGATAATTGTATTAGTTTTGATATATGCCACAATTTTAGTTTAGAATTCCTATTTGACTCAAGAGTTGTTTAAAAATTATAAAATTAAAATGTGCCGATGGTAAGAGAATTTTGTTTTCAAATTTTATTATATTTAGTTTTATTGTTTACAAATTTTATTCAGAGAACATTGTCTGTAGTATTCACCCATATGAAAACATTTTTCTTGTGGCCTGGTACGTATTCAATTTTCATGACTCTTCCCTTCCGTGGTTTCTTGGAAAAAGGATGAGTTGTTTTGTTTTTGTTTCCCAGAATGTTACTTGATATAAAATATATCAGTAAATTATTATGCTTCTATATCTTTATTTATAATATTTTTTCACTTGGAATTTCTTGGGCTGAGAGTAATAAAATCTGTATTTACTAATGCATTTTTAATGTTTCTCCTCAAAACTCCTGCAATTTTTATTTATGACATTGATGCTTGGTGCATACATGTTCATAATTGCTACTTCTATTGTTATTTGTATGCTTTATCATCATAAAGCACTCTTCGAGACGTCTCATTGGGTACTGTGTTCTTTAAACTCAGGTTATCTCATAGTGACATACTACAGATGGTGACCCCTGTCCCTATTTCTTCGCCTTTGCCTAGTGTACATTTGCCCACCAATTTACTTGCAAAGTTTTCAACCACTGTGTTATTAAGAAGGTCTCCTGAGTATAGTACTAAGTTGGATTTGCTTTGTAACACAATATGAAAGTTTCCTCCTTCGCTCATTTAAATGTATTGCTATCCACAGTGGTGTCCTCGAGCCACGGCATACTGGCTCTCAAGTTCCCAGCTTCACGTTTGGTGATGTCGGACTTGCAGCTTGAAGTTGGCCACGTCCAGGGGTGTAGGTACACCATGGACATCAGCAAAACGTTTTTGTTTTCTTTTGTTTTCCTGAGTTCCGTTGTTAAATATGTTTTCAGCACACCACTGGCCATCACTGATGTGTTTAGCTTAGTTCTATCACCCGATTCTTACATTTCTGTGTTTTAAAATCTACTATGCAATATGTTCTGTAGTTGTTTCAGTGTGTACTTATTCTAATACTTTGGAAAGTACTTAATTTTGATCTAAGGACTACTATTATAACCACCACCACTAAAGTTAGGATAAAATCTTTAGTTTACACCAGTTTAAATAGAACCTATTAACTCCACACTGGGAGCAGTTGCAAATTAATATATTTTCTTTTCTTCCCTTTAACCCCTCTATTCAATTTGAGTAGCTATTTTTCTTAGCATTTGCCATTGTATTGCTAAATAAACCTTCATTGTTTTTACTTGATTTATCACCTTCCAATGGAATCTTTTGACCCCTTGCTATAAGGGTGAGTGACCCCTTGCTCTAAGTACATTGGTACTCACTTGTTCTCCCAATTCTTTTCTCAAATCTGTTAGACATGTCAGTTCCACACCATCAGGATTACTACATGACATTTTGTGTTGTTACCATAACTCCTGCTTTTGTTTTGCTTTGCCCTACAATAAAGTAGGTTCAATCTTAACGCCAGTCCTGTTCTGTCGTTGTTGTTGTTGCAATCAACGGAAGTTCGTCTTCTATTATTTCCCACAAGAAAAGCTCATCAGGTATTAATAATGTTCATTTCTTGCCTATATACTGGAATGACATTTTGAGGGACTAAAATATTCCTTGGTTACATTTCCTCTTCTTGAGTATTTTATCAGCATTGCTGCACTATTTTCTGGTATGGAAATTTGCTCTGGGGAAATCTGAGGTCAGCTTTATTTTCTCTTGGGTACATGACTTAATATTTTGTCATTGCTCTCCAAAGGATTCTTTGTCTTTGAAGTTCAGTAGCTTTATTACAGTATTTCTCTGTGTGCCCTTTTCCTGGGACATTGTGCATCCTTTCAATTTTGCAATCAAATCCTCTTTTAATTTAAAACATGTCATGATGAAATATTCATAATTTTCAAGTTGTCCAAAGAAACATTTCCCCTGATAAATATACTTCATAATCTGTTTTCTTTTCTTTTTCTCATTTGTTTTTATAGCTCTTTGTATAGATCACTTGCTTTTAGTGACCTCATTTTTTGACTAAGGTGACTTTTTCCTATACCAGATATTTATGGGGGTTCATGTGGAGGTGGTGCCAGACCTATGTTTTAAGGGAGAAGAAAATTTCTTTTGATTCTGAGTTTGACTATGAGTTTTTATAGTCTTTAGGTCTCCATAATAATGGGAAAAGGCAGCTATAGGGCTTTTTACTCTGTAAGTCTGTTTTCCCCCTATCGCATGGGTAGACTGAAATGTGTCTTATCTGTCTAATTCACCCTTGTCTCCTCCACTTTTCACATCAAAACCAGGTCCAGAGACCCTGCCATGGTCTGAACACTATATGCCTCAGTTACAAACAAAAGATTTAGGTTTTACATTTCAGAGTGTGCTCCTTTCTGTAGAAAGTATACTGTATGGTCTCTTTCTGCGGTCTAAAGCTACAGACATTTTCTTTCCACTTCTTCCTGTACCCCTCATGGACTTCCAGTGCTCTCCTGAACCCTTCCTGTTTCCTCTAGTTTTGTGAATGGAGGTTTTATCAGTCTTCTAATTTCTCTAAAGGAAGAACTTGCATTTCTGCTTCTGATTTTGCTAGTGGCTTTAAGTAGATTTCTAAGAAAAGGAAGAAACAGAAACCTCCCGCCCATCTCCAAACCAAAGGTCCTCAATCTAAACTGTTCTCATGCTTAAGTTTCATCGTTACAGTTTCCCACTTCCAGCCACGAGAACTTGCTAGAAATTTTTCTTTGATTCACGTAGAGAAGACTATGTGGGAAAATGTGGCCAGTGAGGAATTTCCAATGGCAGGTATTTATTTTACTGCACATTTCCATTTGAGTTTCTGGTATGGAGACTCTTCCCTGACCTTCGAGCTAATAATGAGCCCTTCTAGCCATATCTTGCTTCAAAGCCTAAATAGAAAAAGGCTAATTTTTCCAGGCCCCCTGTTCCCTGTGCGATACATGTTATCGCAGTCTCATTTGTTCCCATTTCACTTGTGAACCACCCGAAAATTCCCTGGCATCAGAAGTGAACTTGATGTACTCCCAGTCTTCTTCCAGTAATGGACTTCAATGTTTTGTATCTCCTGGAAACACCATAAATGAAACCATACAAATACACTTTTAGATTGTGACATTGGAAGAAAAGTCTTGCAATCTGCTTGTCATGAAGAGATGTCTGTTCCACAGAATCCTTCTTTGGCTGCTTTTCGGGGAAATGGATTCCCCCACATCGTCAAACTCAAATCCCCTCCTCTTTCTTGTGTGTCAGATTCTGTTTTCTGTATGCTCAGCCATTCCTCTTCCTTGATTTATTCTCTTATTTTGGTGTAACACTGCCTCTAGTGGTCTGCTAAGGATGAAAGCATGAGAGGGAAAAATATTTTGATACATAATGTGTTAAAATATCTTTGTTTTGTCATTTTAATAAAAATTTGGCTGGGTGTAGACTTGTAGGTGGGAAATAATTTTCTCTCATGATGTTGAGAGAAATCCAGTCTCTACCTGATTCTTGAACTTGTTTATGTAACCTTTCCTCAATCAATCTCTGAAATTTTAGGATTCTTTTGTCATTATTCCTGTTCTGAAATTTCATAATAATGTCTTCTTGTGGTTCCTGGTACAGCCATAGAGCCACACCTCTACAGGCTCCCTTAAATCAAGAAATCCATGTTTTTACTTTTGGGAAATTATTTGTTTATACTTTTTTATACTGAAAATTTTAATATTCAAATATTAAAGTTCTTGGGTTAAAAAATGTAATTTAATCTGTGGTAATTGTAATCTTGATTTAAATTTCAGGAGCCAAGTGGGAGAAGAAGCCGGTTTAATAAGCAGGTTCTTCATACCGTTTTGAGGAGTCTGTCTCATTCTTAATCTCAGCCATTTCCAGTCATTGGCTTCAAGTCCACCTGCTTCATTATCTTCTGGATGCTAACCTCCTGTTAGGTAGAATGATCTGGTTGTTCAAATGAAAAAAAGAAACTGGAGTTCCAACCTCTCTTCAAACAGAGTTTTAACCAGTTTTTTTTTTTTTTGAAGTTTTGCCTCATTCTGAATCCCTGTCCTCAAATATACCAGATGCTTACAGTTCCCAAGACTGGTTTTGCATACCCTACTAATTGCAGCCCTTTCCTAACTTTGGAGTATAAAAATCACTTGAGGAGCTCCCTGAAAAACAGATATCTGCCCCCCTCCAATGATTCTCATTTAGTAGGCCTGTGGTGGGGCCAGTCTTTGCATTTCTGACAGGCTCCCAGGTGCCTCAAGTGAGTGATGCGCCTTGCTTTTACCTACAGACGTTTCACCTCCAGTTTTCTGATTTCTTATGATCTACTTTTTTTCTAATACTCATCCAACCAATTCTATTTTCCAAAATTGTACTAAATTATCCTGGCATTTGTAATCTCACTTCCCATTCTGTTGGTCCTTGTGGGTTTAAATATTTTAAAAAGTTTTTTTTGTTTTTATGTGGTGTGGGAAGAAAGTACAAATAAAAAAGCAAGTGTTTTTTGCTTTTACTTGCTGCCATTTCCAACCAGAAGTTTAATTTGATTATATATAAGCGTGGGACAAATTGTGACAGAGTCTCTTCATCCTAACAAACAGCTAATCCTCTATTCCCAAAAGGTTGTTCCAAACCATCATGACTTCTTCCCAAGCCTTCACCCCACCTTTCTGTACACATCTCCCTGCCTACCCCCCGCAGTAGAACCTTCCTTTCAACCTGCCTGCACTCCTGAAACTTTATTTAGTTATCACTTCCTTTTTGTCTAAGCCCAGAGGAATAAAGACTCCTTCTGTTCAGGAAAAATCCTTTATCTTCTATCATCATTCACTTTCTTGAAACTCTGTATGCAACTCCCTTCTCTCTATGGGTGCTGTAAACTTGTGCATGTCTGTCTCCCGTTTATAGAAGAAATAAAGCAACTACTCTCCGGCACTCCAACAAATTATTCCTTGAATCCAGGTTTACCTCCTGCTTATTTTAGTTCATTCTCTCTTGGGTCTGAGGTCTGGTATTTTGAGTTGCTGGGTCATAGATGGCTATGGACACCAACAAGATCAATAGCTGACAGAGCACCCAGGAAAGAGAAACACGGAGAGGGGCTGGGGTGTTGGGCTTTGAGAGGGGATACAAGTAGTAGTAGCTAGCAATATGTTCTTGGGTACAATTCCTTTCAGTTACTTTTCAAGACTGGCAAAGCGCATGCTTTTCATCGTAACATAAACTAGTCCAGCACACATGTAAACTAAATGGAGTTTTATTTTCCTCACATAAATCTAGAGGGAGGCTCTGGCTCGGTGATGTGAGGATAAGCAACTATCTGATGCTTTTGGCCTGTTCCTCATGGTTGCAAGTTGCCTGCTATCTCCCTATGCACACAGAGGTGGGCGGCACTCAAGGAATGAGAACTAGAGAGTGTGAGGTTCAGCTGTGTCTCCCAAAGAGTAGATTTTCCCTCATCTTAAGAAAGGAACCACTTCCCCAACAATCACCTCTGGGCGTTATTAGGGCAGCTGTGGGCTTCCTGCTTCTGACCTGGCACTCCACTGTGGGGCATTTGCTATCTGCTCACCACTGCCAACCTTAGGCTCTACTGACACTCCTTCTGGTCCTGTTCTTTTCATTAAATTCTGTTGCACACTGTCCTTGCTGGACCCTTTTTTGTACTTGTTTTTTTCTGGACACTACTCTCTTTTCTCAGGAACAATCCTCTCGCATTAGGCACCATATTGTTGCACTCAGCACTGCTGCTGCTATTCTGGGTGGCACAGCTCCGACTGAGATTGGTGACCATGATGCAGGGGAGATACTGTGCCAAAGCTCCATGGCATTCAATGCGGGAGAACACCCCTCTTCTTTGTACGTTATATTTGGTCACTGGGCACCATAACCGTGAGGCCTGTGCCTGCGTTCAATGATATTAGTGAAATAGTTCTTTAATTTTTATTCCATGTTCCACTCCACCCCCACTCCCCAGGGCACATGGTAAACACTTATACTCAGAATGGTCCCTCCCCATCTGATGTTACTGGGTCATCAAATTTTCTGTCCAAACTTTCTGACCATTTTTCATGCTTACTGCTTTTAATGAAGTAGTTTAGCCAATTCACCATTTACCCAGATACCTACTAATCTAAGATATTGAGCCCCCAATATATTCAGTTCACCAAAGCAGTAGACTCCCAAGAGGTTCCTCAGGAGAAGATAATGTCTAGGTGTGCGTCAGGGAGTTAAGGGACCTAATTGGCTGATTCATCCACGAATCAATCCCGCTTATTTCTACTGAACCTTGAAGCAAACTTCTCATCCAATGGGATGGTTGCTGAGCCCTCACTAACTTTGTATTTTACAATCACTGAAGGTAGCCATGGGCTGAGATCTTAGTGCCTCAGCCCCATGATGGTGGGCCCTGACACACAGAGCCCGTGGGATGTGACACACAGAGTCTGTGGCCCGAGATCTAGGTACTGAAATTAGAGTGGGCTTGAAGAAGTCAGGGTGGGCTCAAGAGGGTTTTTCTAAACATTTCAAAAGGTGACAGATGTCATGAGCTCTTCAACCCTCAACATGTCCTTGTGATCTTCCTCAGGGTTGCCACCTGCCCCATCACTCATTGCAGCTGCATGTCTCAGCCAGAAATGTCCGTCTGGCAGCTCACATCCTGTGAGGTCCATGTGATTAGAGGTTTCACTGCTGAGTGGCAGCTGCTCAGTGAGCTGTTCGGCTGTCAACAATGTTCTTTGTTTCCTCTCTCTCCTTTCTCTTCATTGGCTTCCTTTTTCCGTTTTTTTCCTGTTTAGTCTTATTTCTTTGCTTCTTTGTCTCTCTCTTGCCCACGTTTCTTTTTCTTTTTCTGTGTGCAACTTCCTTGTTCGTAGGAGTTTTGTATCTTCCCATTTCTGATTGTGTGTGTTCAATCCATCTGAACACATGAGATGCGTGCTCTGTGCCGGGGCGCATGTTAGGTGGTGGTTATATACAGGTGAGTAAAAAGGATCCTTGTTTTCATTGGGACTATAAATATGCAAAATAAAAAAAATCATTAGGGGATTACAGTGTTTCAGGTGCTTCACACATGTTATTGTATTTAATTGTCACAATAATCATTGAAGGAAGCATTTTCTTCTGCATTTGAGAAAAATAAGACCCAGACACAATCAGAATCAGACGACTAGCGGACAAAGCTCCTGTATCCTGTTTCTGACACAACCCTTTCTCTTTTGTTCCTCTCTTTTTTCCATAAATGTTACCTCTTTCCACTCCCTGCTTCTCCTTAGCACTACCCTATTATCTATACTTTCCCTCCCTCTCAAATTCTTTCTCTATGTGCTTGTTGTTTCTCTTGAACTTTTGCCTCTCCATTCTCATTTCCCTTTCTCAGTTCACTTCCTCCTCTCTCCCCACCTCCCTTCAGTCCTTTCTGGCATTCTGATGTTGTCTGTCCTCTTTCTCTCCTTTCTTCATTCCATTCTATCTCCCTAGTCTCCAGGATTCTCCCTCCCCTTTCCTTTTGTCTCTCTGTCTCATTCTCTGTGTTTGTCTTTTTCTTTCTTCTCTTTCTACCTTGGCTTCCTTTAGTTTTTTTCTCCTTGCTGTTCTCTTCTTTGATCTTTCTGGCCCAATATCTTTTCTTTTTGTTCTTTGTCTCTTTTTTTTTTTTAATATATTTATTGATTATGCTATTACAGTTGTCCCATTTCCCCCCCCACTCCACTCCATCCTGCCCACCCCCCTCCCTCCCACATTCCCCCCCCATAGTTCATGTCCATGGGTCATACTTATAAGTTCTTTGGCTTCTACATTTCCTACATTATTTTTACCCTCCCCCTGTCTATTTTCCACCTATCATCTATGCTACTAATTCTCTGTACCTTTACCCCCCTCTCCCCCTCCCACTCCCTTATTGACAACCCTCATGTTCTAGTTGTTTGCCTAGTTTGCTCTCGTTTTTGTTTTATGTGTGGCCATTAATAACTGTGAGTTTGCTGTCATTTTTACTGTTCCTATTTTTGATCTTTTTCTTAGGTAACTCCCTTTAACATTTCATATAATAAGGGCTTGGTGATGATGAGCCTCTTCAACTTGACCTTATCTGAGAAGCACTTTATCCTCCCTTCCATTCTAAATGATAGCTTTGCTGGATATAGTAATCTTGGACGTAGGACCTTGCGTTTAATCTTGGGTAATGTAATTATGATGTGTCTTGTTGTGTTCCTCCTTGGGTCCAGCTTCTTTGGGACTCTCTGAGCTTCCTGGACTTCCCGGAAGTCTATTTCCTTTGCCAGATCGGGGAAGTTCTCCATTATTTGTTCAAATAAGTTTTCAATTTTTTGTTCTTCCTCTTCTCCTTCTGGCACCCCTATAATTCGGATGTTGGAACGTTTCAAGGTGTCCTGGAGGTTCCTAAGCCTCTCCTCATTTTTCCAAGTTCTTGTTTCTTCATTCTTTTCTGGTTGAATGTTTGTTTCTTCCTTCTGGTCCATACCATTGATTTGAGTCCCAGTTTCCTTCTCATCACTATTGGTTCCCTGTACATTTTCCTTTGTTTCTGTTAGCATAGGCTTCATTTTTTCATCTGTTTTTCGAATAGATTCAACCAAGTCTGTGAGCATATTGATAACCAGTGCTTTGAACTGTGCATCCGATAGGTTGGCTATCTCTTCGTCGCTTTTTGTTATTTTCCTCTTTGTTCCTTTACTTCTCATCTTCATCTTTTTATTGATAGATACCTCCCCCTCTATTTCTCTCCCCAAGTCATTGCTTAACTTTTTCTAAAGATTCCGTCTTTGTCCTCCATCTCTCCATCCCTTCTTTCCTTCTTCTTTCCTCCCTTTTGCTACTTATCACATTTATTACATTTTTTTCTTCTCTCCATCCACTTCCTGCTCTCCATTTTCTTTTCTTACTGTCTCCCCTGCTGTGACCCGATTTCTGCCCCACTCACTGTAGTCCAGAAGACAGAAACCCTGAGGCTGGTCCCTCCCTCTCTCTGGCTGTGGGTTTGTAAAGCTGGGGCTTTTTCCTGCCCTGGAGGCTCTTCCTCCCCTTGGACAGTGTTGTGAGATCCCAGCTTGCAGGAACAGGTATCACATCTCTGAATTTTCCCTTCGACTGAGAAGCCAGGGAAATGCCATGGCAGGGGATGGAGCTTTATCAGGGACAACATGTTCCAAGGGCAATTTTCTAGCTGTACTTGCTTTCTGGTCCTGAAAGGCTCAGAATGGAATCTACTGGATGGAGAATTACTGTGGTCAGGGTCTGTTAGCTCTTTCATGTTCACTATTCTCCATCAAGTATGAACTTTTAAAAAAGACAAGACAAAACAAAACCAAAAAGCAGAAATGCCACTCCTGAAAGTCTCTAGGGGATCAACTTCACAAATTGTTTTCACTTTCATTTGGGAAAACTGGCAACAATAACACATTGTGTGTTGAATAAGGGTAGTTTCTAAAACACAAGTTTCTAAAACACTCTCTGCCCGTCTCATGGACTCTTTAGTTTTTGTTGGAATCATATGAAACATTCTATAGTTATATTAAAAACTTGGACTGCAGAGCCCCACTAGCCTGGGTAACATTCTGGTGCTGTGTGTTTTTGGTCAGAGAGTCTCAAAGAAATTGGACCCAAAGAGGAACACACCAAGGCACATCATCATTAAGTTACCCAAGATTAAAGATAAGGAGAGAATCTTAAAAGCAGCAAGAGGAGACAGTTACCTACAAAGGAATGCCTGTAAGGCTATCAACTGATTTCTCAAAAGAAACCTTGCAGGCAAGAAGGGACTGGAAAGAAATATTCACAGTCATGAAAGACAAAGACCTACATCCAAAATTACTCTATCCAGCAAAGCTGTCATAGAATGGAAGGGCAGATAAAGTGCTTCCCAGATAAGGTTAAGTTAAAGTAGTTCATCATCATCAAGCCCTTGTTATATGAAATGTTAAAGCGACTTATCTAAGAAATAGAAGATAAAAAACTATGAACAGTAAAATGACAACAAACTCACAACTATCAACAACTGAACCTAAAAAAAAAAAAGAAAAACAACAAAAACAAAAACTAAGCAAACAACTACAACAGGAACAGAATTAGAGAAGTGGACATCACATGGAGGATTTTCAGTGGGGAGAGAGATGGGAGGACTAGGAGGGGAAAGGTACAGGGAATAAGAAGCATAACTGGTAGGCACAAAATAGAGGGGGAGAGGTTAAGAATGGTACAGGAAACAGAGAAATCAAAGAACTTATATGTACAACCCATGGACATGAAGAGGGGGTGGGGAACGCAGGAGGGTTGGGAGTACAGGGCAGAGGGAAGATAAAGGGGGAAATTGGGAAAACTGTAATAGCATAATCAATAAAATACATAAAAAGTTTTCTTTGAGCCTCAGTTTCCTCATCCTTTAAGTGGATATAACAATGAGGCCAGGGTTAAATGAAATAACACATGTAGAGTACTTAGTGCAGCATCTGTATGTAGTGATTCAATAAAACTTACCTAGTATGTTTTTGCAAGTCATTGTTTTTATTTATTTTTTCTTTATTTTTATTGTTGACACTACTGCACATGTCCCCATACGCCCCACCCCCCTGCTTTTGACTGCCTCCTCTCAGCCCTGCTCCCCCTTCCCTCTGGCCATCCCCACACTGTTATCTGTGTCCACGGATTTTACATACATGTTCTTTGGCTAATCCCTTCACCTTCTTTATTAACTTATACAGGTTATTAATATTTTTTGCATTGTGCTCCTTATCTTTCAGGAATTATTTTGTCATATTACATTGTTTTGTATCTATGTTTACAGTGATTAGTTTCTTTCATACCACACCTTCTTTTCCATTCCATCTTTCCTTTAACCAACCCCCTAGTGGCCCTGGGCCTACCCTTACCCTCAGTGCTCCTGGCAGGGCTCTTATTTTTCTCTCAGGCCCTCTTTTTACATGTGACTGGTTGGCCAAGATGTTTCTCAATCTCATTTCATCCACATCATTCCCTGAAAAAAAAATGCCTTCAAGTTTCTGGTCCATTGGTGACACTATTCCTGGTTGTCCGGGACTGTTGCAGATGATCACTGGATATTTATATACTTTTCGGTGGTTTCATGTTTTGTTACCAAACAGCGAGATCCTGCGGCCCACCACCCATAAATTCTGGAGGCAGAAGTTTGGTGAAAAAAAAGAAGGGGTCTTTTATTCAAAAACTACACAATTTTGGAAGAATGGCCAGCTTCTGCATCAGAGCCCATTCCCTCCAAAACACCCAAAGAAAAACAACCCTGCTACCCTCCGCCAGGCCAGACCAATCCTGGGCTGCATCTGGAGTTCCTTCTCCCATTTAAAAATGCTGTCCTTTGGGAACCGCAGGTGGCTGCAGTGCGATCATCCAGGTGGATCCTGAAGGAGGACAAAGAGAGCGAGTCTCTGCCCTTCCTCTGTTTAAATCTTCCATCCCATAATTCCGTGAGCTCCAGAGTGTCCAGTTTCCCAGCAAATCCCATCCTTTTTCAAGCTAGATTGGCAGGTCTGCACCTTCCCCTGCTGAATCTCTGCCCAGGGTTAGGGAAATGTATCACACGCAGTGCTGGCTTGTCTACAAGGGCCCCTCCCTTGACCTCTCCTGTCTCCTCCCAGCACTGTGCTGGTATCAATTTGGGTGAAATGGGTGATAAGAGTGTGAACTCCAAAGTGTATCTTGGCAAAGACACCTTGGCAGAACCTCAGCCCCACAGGCCCGAGGGGATGGCAGTTGGATTTAAGCTTCTTATAGTTCTGATTCCAGCAGAAGCTCCATTTCCTGCTCAGAGAAGCCACTCTCCTTTGTGTGATCCCCTCACAAAACTCGTGATGGCCCTAGAGAGGACATGGGTTGTCTGCCTGGTAGCACCTATGCCCTCACTCCTCGGCCAATGTGACCTTTTATGGCTTAGGCCAAGGTGTCATATTTAGCTAGAATTATTATTAGATTCCTCTAGGAAAAAGGCCTCACAAAACAAATCAGAGTTGGGATTCAGATCCCCAGAGTTGTGTCTTTAGATACAGTTCTTATGTGAGCAGGGTGCAATTTGGCCAGGAGAATGAGGCAGAGTTTATCTAACTCTGATAAGAAGTAAAAATGGCAAGGTTTAGACTCCAACCCTTAATAACACTTGGAAATTTCCCAAGCCATAGAAACATTTGTTTCAGAGAAAAGTGAGTAGTGATAGGATGCTGAGAAGGGTAACTATAGTCCCTACTTAATGGACTAATTTACTGGCTCCTGATGTAATTTTGAGTGAACATCTTTGAGCAATGGAGTGGAATGTACCCTAGCTGCACCACGTTTTCCCCTGAAGCAGAGACTGTGGATGTCTCCAGGGCATCAGCAGCGTATCCAGCATGTTCCCTGAGGTCCAGGATTCCTGCCAAGTAGCCAGAAGTGTGGGGATGGTGATGGGTAAAAGGAGGGAAAGTTATAAATCTGAAAGTAATTAGGCAAAGAGAGAGTACTGGTAGAGTTTACATAAAAGTCTCCAATGAGACTGGAGTTGTGAAGTCTTGAGTCTATCCTTTTGATGGATGTTGGGCATCATCATCCCTGCTTTGGCCCCACCCCAGTCTTTCCCAGTGTTGTCTGTATCGTACACATCTACAGATGAAGAATGCTTTGTTGACACTGAGGTCTTTGGCATCTTTCTTGGTCATTGTCATATTCTACTTACAGTCCACTGCAAGGTGTAGTCTGCCTGAAGGACCAGGGTTAATTGCCCTGACTTCTTGTCCTTCAGGATTCTGATCGACACTCCTGCCCCGTAATTCTGTGTCTTCATCTTTTAGATGTTTTCTGTCTTCAACCCTCTTCACCTTTTTCTCTTCACCATCTTTTTCTTCTTTCATCTTTTCTCTTTCTTTATTTTCCTTTTTCCTTACTAACCTTTGTTACTTATGTATTCTCCCTCACACAACCTTCTTTTAAAAATTTCCTTCTAGCCCTGGCTGATGTAGCTCAGTGGATTGAGTGTGGGCTGCAAATGAAAGGGTCGCTGGTTCAATTCCTGGTCAGGGCACATGCCCAGGTTGCAGGCTAGGTCCCCAGTGGGGGCCATATGAGAGGCAATCACACATTGATAATATTTGTCTTCCTCTCTTTCTCCCTCCCTCCCCCTCTCCCTAAAAATAAATAAATAAAAGTCTTTTTTAAAAAGATTAAAAAAATTTCTTTCTAGACTTTTCCTTCTTCTTTCTCTTTCTTCCCCATTCTCCCTTTTGTTCCTTCTCTTAGCACCTGTCTTTGGTTCTTTTCCAATGCCAAGCTTCTCTTTGCTACTTTATTTCTTAATCTCTATTTCTACCAGTCTCTGTGTTTCTCTGTGTTTCTCTGCTCTTGCTCACTTCCTTAACCATTCTTTCTTTCTCTTTTCCTCCCCTTAAAAGATATTCTAATGTGAAATATAAACATGTGTACAAAGAAGAGCACAAACCATTAATGTAAATGTTAGCAAGTTATTATAATTTAGGCACCTAGGTGACTTCTGCAAAGGGCTTACTTAAGGAGTTGGAGTAGCCTGTGTTACACTTCTCTTCAACCCTCTTCCTTCTCTTGCAGGAAGCATCCCTGATCCTGATTCGTGGGGAACTCTGCTGAGGCTTCTTCAGAACTTGGGACTTGGCAAAATATTGGATGCCCTTCAGTTCTCTTCAGCCTCTTCTTCTACCTCATACAACATTTCTCATCCTCCTGCCCTGCAGTTCCCTGCAGGTCCTCTCTTTCCAGAACTGTCTTGGTTTCATGCAAACGTTATTGTGCGTAGAGTAGATGATCTAGGGTCTGAAACCTAGTTCTGCCTTGTAGCAGCTCTGTCATCTCGGGAGTCACTTTACCTGCCAGGATGCCAATTTCCTCACCTAAGGAAATATCTGAGAAGGAAAGAGCATGATCAAAGACATGTTGTGGGCTTGGAGGTCATGTCCAGGAAGTGAAGAGTTTGATCTGGCTTACCTCTCTAGCGTTTCTTGGAAACATTATCAAGCATCCTGAAATAATATATCCTTGTATCTAGATCACTTTTTTCTCTGTGCAGTCTTTGCATGCACGGCACTCTTCTCCAGATTAGTATTCATTATGGCCTTTCAATGCACTTCAGTTTCAGCCACCCTGAAAGATGGTTGTTTCTTCCCTTTGTCACCTGGGGATCTTTGTAAATTTTATATATGCCACTCAGCCTCTAATTTAGACCAGACTGTTTCAAACAGGCCATTCAAGTTTGGCAAAAATTTGTTCACTTTGATTTGAATTCCATAGATAGGATCTTCACTTTAATTTTTAACAATAGAAAATATGGTTGGACAAATCGCTTTGGGTAAAGAGTATGTTCAACATATGTCAAATAGAGCTCAGTCTGGAAACCATTGTAAAAGTGAAAATGCGAAGCATTTGAGCCCTTAAATAGGTTCCTTAATAATCCAGTCTTCATTTATTCATTCAGAGAGTATTACCAGGGCCAACTAAGGGCTCTGCAAAGAGTTCTTGGTGGGGAAGAATAGAGTGCTGTCCCAAGCACTTCTGAGAAAACAGAGGGAAATGAGTGGGTGATATATCTACACTGTTTCTCATGGCTGAGCTGTAGGCATTTCTGAGGGCCACAGTGTCAGAGAACAAAGAGAGCTAGATGGTGCAGTGTGGCCCGGGAGGTCAGTCACAGCCCCAGGGAAGCCTTCCTGGGTTTGTTGTGAACATGTTGTTGAGGATGATGCTTTTCGACGCACCTCTCAGTGGCTCTCTAATGAAGACCCATAGGAGAGGTTTGGCTTAGGACTCAGCATCAGAAATGGTGCTCTACCTGAGAGTCTTGTTTGTTTCAGCTGTACAGGCACCGAGAACCTTCTTCCCCTTTTCTCATTGGTGGCTATAAACACAGAGTCAGTTTTGTGGCCACCCTGTAACACGTGTACTGAAGAACATGAAATTCATCTGTGCTCAAACTTCAGTCCTGGATCCATCTTATTTACAGTTCTACTCTTCCTCGCCCTCTGTTTGTTTTTACTAATTTTATACTGTTTTAGTATGAAATTTCCAAACATACTTAGACATAGAGAGAATAATACAATAAGCCTTCATATATCCATCCCCCAGACTAAAATTATCAAGATTTTGTCATATTTTTTGTTCATGGCTGGAGAATTTTGAAGGAAGTCCTAAATACCATGCAATTTTACCCTCATATACTTCTGTGCATCTATAAAAATTTTGCACAAGTTCTAAAAAATCTACAGTGATATTATCACATCTAACAAAATTATTAATTCCTCAGAGTCATCTCAGTCCATAATCACATTTTCCATGTTATCTCAAATACACCTTTTTTAAATAGTCCAACCAGTATCCAAAGAAGGTCCACACATCACATTTGGTTGTACATCTCAATTCTTTTTTGACTTATAATAGTTCCCCCTCCCTTATTTTTCCTTTGCTGTTTATTTATTATTTGGGGGGGATCATGTTTTTGTAGGATTTTCTACACTTTGGGCTTTGCTGATAGCACCCTGTGGTGTTGTTTGAGTTATTGCTACCTACCCTCCCCACCGCCCCATAACCTGTATTTTCTCTAGAGGTCTGGTCAGATTCCAACTTAATTGTTTGATGTGAATATTTCATCATCAGTGCTGTCCAATTCCGATAGCATTACATCAGGAGGCACAGAACGTCTGGCTGTCTTTCTTTTCATGATTGAGCCACCCTGTTCCCTCCTTTCCTACTAGGCAAGAATGTTCTTTTTTTTTTAATACTTCCATTTATCTTTAATATAAGTGAATATTTATCTTCCATCCTTAGATCAAAGGTAGCAATCGGTATATACAGTTCTGCTCTTCAGCTTTTTCTTTTTGTTTTTTGAAGTTAAGAGCATATCCTGGCGATGACTCTACAACAGCTTATGGGAACAATCGTAGTGCCGTTGTTGGGCTCCATAGCTCTGCATTGGACGGATGTCCCATATTTCAGTTATCTAATACCCTACAGCGTTCCGGTTGTTTTCAGTCTTTGGCTACTACAAATAACATTGCAATAAATAGCTTTTTGTGTACATCATTTTGTATTTTTGCCAGTGTATTTTAGGCAATAGATTTCTAACCATGAAATTGATGTATTGAAGGACAATGCCATATTATTTCATCATATGTTTTTGGTTGTTTTAAAATATAGAACATATTGTTATATTTTACATGTCTTTGAAAGCTACTTTAAATTCTTTTTCAAGAAAGTTGGAGCATAAATTAATTTTTACTTCTATTATTATGCTTTATGAGGCACTAAATAAACTGATGATCATATTTGTATCTATCATTTATAAGCATAAGACTGTGTTGTGAAAACTAATATTAATCAGGAATTATCCATATAGTTTCCTCTCCCTCCAGCCCACCCACCTGAACACCACAATGCCAGATCAACCTTCCCGACTTTTCCTCAGGCTTTCCCATCCCTTGAACTTTAAATTCATTGCCAGCCCAGTTTTTAGACTTTTGTGAGAAAATATATAATAATAATTTCACAACAGAGAAAAATGACCTAGGGAGAAGGGTCATTTTCTGACCCATTTTCTGACCTAGGGGGTGAGAGGTGAGGAAACGGAGGCACAGAGACTGGAGGTGGGACAGGTGGTGGAGAGGTGGAGGTAGCAAATGAGAGGAGCCAGAAGGCACAGAGAACAAAAGCTGAGGGAGAAACAGGAATATGGAGAAATGTTGCTACAGCTTGTGACGTTGATACTTTTGTCCCCTTTTGGAAAAGCAAGTGAATAAAATTCTTCTCTAATTACTTGTTTGACTGTCATAGCGTTCATCTTGTATGCAACATAACACCATGTAAATTTGGACCTGTGTTGAACTATAGCATCGAGCCTTCATAATATAAACACCTTATGTGTTTGCAGATAATACTAGATTGAGATTTAACTTGGCTGTCAGTGTGCAATCACTTATGTATGAATTAATACGTATGTACCAGCCTAAGTCCTAACTGAAGCCTCTCCACATGCCTACAATGGAGGTATGTCTTTTTCTAATCGTAAGGCAAGGCTGAGTCATCGGCTGTCCACTACATCCTAATGTTCAAATTCAGGTCTTCTGAAATGAGACTATATGAGTCACTGGCAACATTTCTAAAAAAAAAAAAAAAAAAAAAAAGGAAAAACATAGTGACAGAAAATATAGCTTGACTCTACACATAGCCACGGTATTAGCTAAACAGAAACTTTGCCCTGTGTGGCAGTCATCTAAAGGGAAACTGAGGCCATGTTGCCACTAGTCAAAGCTGGAGGAGCATCCGCTTTCATCCTGCACAGGATTCTTTCACAGGTAAGGAGCCTTCTAGGTTTGTTGCCTGATGGTCTTGAGGGCTGACTGGAAACCCACTCCATGAGGGTAATGCTTTGTATTCTTCTATTTAGTTGAGCTCCATCTGTGGAGAACTTGGGGCCTGAATTTAGGATCCTTTCCTCCAGAGAGGATTTACACTTCTATTTGCAATAGCTTGTGGAACTTACTGGCCTACTTCCAAAATGTACAAAAACACACAAAGGACACAATTACCACAGCCCTGGGGAAATAGATATGGTGATGGACTGTTTGCCAGTGTCTGGGAAATTTCCTGCGAGGTGAGAGGTGGTGAGGCTTACAATAAATTTCCCTCCCTGCATTTGTCTCTCTAGGCCATGCCAACACCCATCTCTAAGTCACCACATCCACTGGACACAGCAATTCCCTGGGTGGGAGAACAGAGAGGAAGAGTCTGCATTAGTTTCTTCCTGGCACAACATGTAAAAATAGCCAGGCAGAGGAAGAGCCTGGGAGGAGTGCACTTGGGCCTGGTTTTCTGAGAAAGCGCTGCTCTGCTCCTCCTTCCCTGCACGTGCCTTGCTGTGCCCACGGAAGTAATGGAGAATTCTTAAGTCAACAGGTTGTTGGGAGAGGCACTCAGGAGAACCAGCAAAGGATGGGTTTCTGTGTGGCTTGGGTGAAAGAGAAAGAAAAAGATTTTAAAGGGATAGCTGCTACCATAAGTAGGAAATGGTAAGCTTTCTTTTTGGATGAAAAGAAAGTTTAGAACACTGTTTTATGTTATACAATGTATTGTAATTCCACATCTAGCACCTCTCTGAAAGATGCCAATACAAATATAAATTATTTTTCAATGCCTTTTTAGATTCTGCTTCTTTTTGTTGTGGCTCTGTATAATGAATGGCCATAAAGTGGTCCAACCAAACTTATCTCCTCTTCAAAGCCATACAAATGGGCAGTGGAAGAAGTGAGGGATTCCTTCTTGGTCTGGGTGAGTTACTCCTGATGCACCTCCACAGCACAATCACCTCACTCAGGGTGTGATCTGAATGAGGGGAACCCGAGCCACCTGCCTGCTGGAAAACACCAGGCCTCCAGGCATCTTCTTTTAAATTTGAGCAAATAGGAAAACAAACAAATGAACAAAAAACAAATCAAGTCAAATCAAAATAAAAACCCAGTCCAAAGGCAATCTATAAAAATAAGCCACAGAAAAGCATAGTAATACTCTAAAGATGTAAAGGAAGTACAAGCTTCAAAGAAGTTACTACAGGAATTAAAAGCATGCTTTAGAAGAACATGCTTCCCCTCTTTTCTCCTCAGCTGTTTCTTTGTTCCCATGGCTCCCTTGTCTCTCTGAGCGTTTTACTATTCCTACCCTTTCTCTCCTCCTTCTTCCCTCTACTTGCCCCCTCTTCCGTTTTTCCTTCCTCTGCATCTTACTTTCCTTATTTTTCCTTTATCCCTTTCAGTTTATAGTTCCTGGAAGATGACATGATTAACATCTTTAAATTTTCCCATTCTCCATCCTGTGTCATGGTAAGTATGTTGAAGTCTAAAGTTCCAGGTCCTTTTAATCCCTGGGCCTCCTGGGGAAACTTCTCTTTTTTGCGGCTCCCTCCCTTTGACTCTGTGTCTTACATCAGATTCCCTTGGTTCCATGTTCACATGTTGAGGCTTGCTAACGAAGGCAAGATGCACCAGGTGTGTGGCAATAGTGATGTCCTATGTAGAATTTAAGGATGTCTTTTAGAGCGAGTTTCCTAGAAACAGGCTCCAAGCTGGAGAGTCACATACAGAATTTACCGAAAAGCGCTCTCAGGACTTGCACCTGTGGGGAGGTGAGGGAGGCAGAATTGGCCAGACAAGAAACTGTCACGCAATGTGGTTGCAACTGAGACATAGATGATCTTATGGGGAGCTCTGGAACTTCGATAGCCCTTCAGAGTTGTCCCAATTCTGTTGTGAAGGGAAATTTCCAGTGAGCCATCAGAATTCCTAGTATTCCAAGCTAAGGAATGAGGGCTTCTGCAGACAAGAAGAATTTGGGTGGCTTTAAGTATCTGAATGGTGTTACAGAGTGTGGCTAGGGTGGGGAAGGTGTAACACAATTAATGGGGTGAGGAGTGTCCAGAAGGCAAACCTAAGATCACCATATGAATAAAACAGGAAAACAAATGGCTCAACTCATTGAAAGACTTTGATGAAAGGCAGTGCTTTGTCAAAATCAGGCAGCTTATGAAGTAGTGAGCTGACTATAGGAGGAGATATTCAAGAAAAAGCTGCAAATACAGCCAAGGAGAGCTTTCTAACCATCAAAGTGTAGATAGATCTGCTGCCTCTGGAAGGAGTGAGCTGCACGGGTCTAAAGAGTTCACCCTCAGGCCTGGTGACCACTGGACTGTCAACAGGCATCCAATTACTTGGACTTCTGTAGTGACTCCAGTCCTGGGCCACTGAGTCTGTCTGAAGATCGGCAGTGAAGTCTCCTTACTCTGAGTGAAGAGTCACCTTCACACTAAGTTAAAAGCTGATCATCTTACGCCTATTTCAGGCTTCATAAATCATGTGATGCGTCAGTCACTGGTGCATCTGATCAGGGTTGGATTATATAATCTCCCAGACACCTTCCATTCCTTGACTCTGTCCTATAGAAATTTTTATTTCCAGGTCACATGATAGAAGTTCAGCCAAAGTAATTGAATGCAACTGAAGTCCAGGATTATTCTGGGGCTGCTGAGAAATACACATTTGCTGTTCAGAGCAGTTCCCCCTCAATACCAAAGGAGAGAACCAGATTTCCTCTTCATTGCTTTTCTTGGAATGTTCATGCTTGGAGGAAGAACAGTGTGTGGCATGATGGAATTTTGTTTCTCCTTTACTGTTCCTTTGCTTCTTCCCATTACCGTGATGAGTACAGGGCCTTTAATAGAATGAAGTGAAAGAAACTTGCTAATGAATCAAAGTTATGCAATGGTAGGTGGTCAGTGTCAGTAGGAGAAAGGTGGATTGGTTTGTAGATACTCTACTTTGAAGACTGAATCAGGGCCCTGAAGATAAACAGATGTGCAGAAGAGATTGAAAAGGAGAAGACAGAAAAAGGATCAGAGAGAGAAGAGAAAGTTCTGGGTACACATCTCAGTGTACTGATGGGTGACTCAATAGAAGAATAAAGGAAAGTTGTGCCCTGTCCTCTAGACTCCATGAGTATGACATTCAACTAGTGTAAGACTTTCTGATAATATTCTGTGCCCTCTTTCCCTTTTAGATGTTCCATGACAAACCAAGTCATTGGAGTTAAGCAGCTGCGTACCTTTCCAAAACCACCTCAGGACAGGGACACTATTCATTGGAATAGGGGCCATGATTCGATCTGGGAGAAGATACACTTCCATGGTATGGCAATAGGCTTATAAATAAGTCTCAGTGCTCAGGTCATAAAAGTCTCTGAGTTAGTCTGGGTTGCCTGGCTGACTGTGTTATTGGACATGGAATGGATGGGACTAATTCATTATTATACCCATGTGCCTAGTGTAGAGCCTGGCACATAGTAGTTAAGAATTCAGTTTTTTGAATGAATAAATGAATAAGAAATTTGCTGTTTCCCTACAGGTAATGTTGTTGAGGCTTTCCCCTTCTTCAAAAGAAGGGAAGGTAATTGTCTTTTCTTTGGACCAAGTATTGTGAAAATGGAGACAATCTTTTTTTCAGGACTTGGTAATTTTTCTCAGATGCTCCCCCCCTCCTTTTTTCTCCACCTTGTAGACTGTGGCACTGATCCCTTGTGAATAGCTTTAGAATATTTCCTGGGAAATGGCCCTCTCAGAGATCAGGCCATGCACTGAAAAATAAGCACAAACGAAAAACAGAGTTTTGTGGGGTAAGAGTTCAAGAGCATGAGGGAATTTAGATTTTGGGCTGTGACTGAGACAAATGAGGGTGGAGGCATGGCTATAGCTCTGATAATGACTTGTATGACAGTGGCACATAGCACTAAGAAAATTTAGCAATGGCATGGAAGAAAAGCTCAGTGGTAGTAGTGACGGGAGGAGGGGAAAGAAGAGAAAAATTCCTACACATCACGATCAGGCATGCAGGTGTGGGGGTGGTAGTGGTGGAATGAATACCTGCGATGTTTTCTTTGCTGGATTCCAAGGTGGGAAGCCCTACTGTTTCTTGGTCTGGTTATATTTTGGGCTTAGGCTTGCAGGATTTAGTGTACTCTTTGGCTACTTTGCCTCTCTGATTCTTAGCTTACTATTCTGCAAAATAATGTCAATCTCTACTTATAGAATTTTCCATAGCTGTCTAAAAGCAGTAAACTTTTTGGAAGGTAAGGAAAAGTGATCAGGCACTGTGGTAGATGGTCTCCAAAGATGGCCACTACTAATTCCTTCCCTCCTGTAGGTACATGCCGCCTCCCCATCAAGAGGGGGAGTTTATTTCCCATCCCTTAAATCTGGCTCTGTGATTGCTTTGACCAACAGAATATATGACAGGAGTGATATTCTGGGATTTCTGACCCTTGACTTAAAAGGTCTGGTAGCTTCCATTTCTTTCCTCTTGGAATTCTCCTTCCTGAAACCAACCACCACACAGTGAGGAAGCCAAAGCAGGTAAGTTGAGAGGTCCAAGTAGAGTTATACCACAATGGTGAAAAAGGCTTTCTGAAAGTTCACAAATGGCAGAAGTATTGTGAAGAAGGAAGGCAAACCTATATCCCTGGCAACTGTCTACTCCAGTGAGAACAAAACTCTGCCTCTTCCCTTATGGAAATAGTCCATTGTAATCAAACTGTCTGTTCCCCACTGAATTGTGCCCCTATCAAGGATTCAGTGTTGATTTCTGCTAATGGCCTTTGGACACCCAGCAGTGAACTTAGAGAATACCTTACCATCACCATTACCATTGTGATGTTCTGTAGAGCCTTGCTTCTGACCAGGAACTCATTTTAAAGCAAATGGAATCTGGCAATGAGCTCATGAAACTCATTTATCTTACCTTATCTCCACCACCCTGGGTAGCTGTCCTGACTGAACAGTAGGGTGACCTTTGGAAGACTCAGTTATAGGACCATCTAGGTGATGGCACGTTGGAGGGTTGGGGTAATGTTCTCCAGCATGTGGCATATGCTCTGACTTAGCAGCCAAGGTTTGGGGCTGTTTTTTCCAGCTCCAAGAATTAAGAGGTAGAAAGCTCTCTCAAAATTACCCCTAAGACACACTAGTGATATATATTTTTTGTATTCTGTTTTATTCTTTGCTCCCCATCCCCATAACTTTGGGCTCTGCTGGTTTAGACATTTTGGTTCCCAAGGGAGGAATGTTTCCACCAGGGAACAAAACAATGGTTCCATTAGAGTGGAAGCTGAAACTACTACCTGGCCTCTTTAACCACTAAACTGACAGGTCATGGAGGAGCTTCAGGTTCGGGCTCAGCAAGGGTGGGGCATTTTGAGAAGGATTTTGAGAAGATTCTTTGTTGTGGAATTGTCAGGCACATTTAGATTTTTGGTTCCCTGGGCACTGAGTGCCAGTAGAAACTTCTGATCATTGATCCAGCCAGCAAACAACAGCCACTCCTCGCCCCCGACTTCCCAAATGCCCCGTAAGGATCTGTCCCTATATGAGAATTGCTTTTCATTAGTGCATTTCAAGAGTGACAATGTTTATTTTTGCAACATTTTGATAGACAATAATAAAAGAATACACCTTATAAAATATTTCCTATTGAGCCAAACAGCATATTAGAGGCATGGTTTTCTTTCTGTTGTTTTTCACCACTTTATTTTCTAGTTGAAATTTAGTTTTAAAACATCTTATGGGTTTAAATTATTCATATCACAAACTTTAAGAAATTAGCCAAGGTGAGACCATTAGCTTCAAAGAAGTCTATCTAGACTGGCAAACTCAAAATTGCAGATTTCAGGGCATTGGAGCTTTTCTGATAGAGAGCAGGTTGCAGTCCCATAGGGTTATTTGTCTTGATAGAAGTATTATTATTAGATAAGACAGTCTGCTATACAGAGGATGTACTACATTGGCCTCTACATAGCAAGCTAAGGTTCTAAATGAAACCTAATTTGTGCCAATGGGGATTGCGTCAGCTGGTTATGCACACACACATGCACAGCTCCGGTGATCCTTACTTTCTGTGTTCTTGTTTTTCATCATCATGTTTACTGTAGCAACAAATGCAAAATACTTCTAGAGAACTTGTTCCTGGTGTTGGGTTATGCAGTCTGGCTCCAGGAAAAGTTCTATAAGCTTCTCTGAGCTTCACACACTTTCTGGGAATGTCCTCAGCCTCCATTCTCGCCTTGGGCCATGGTTGCAACCTGAGACATCTCCCACCACACTTCTGAGGCTGGTTAAATCACCTTACTTCTACGGGCTCTGACTGCCTTAATTCAGAGGCAAAAGTACTGACCTGAAGGGTAAAAAATTTAGTGAACTTAAAAATCCATTCCAGGGTTAGCATTCAGAGGCTCTGATTTAATTTTTGTCTTTCTCACTGTGTCCTGTACAAAGCTAGTGGAGTGACACCTCTCCACTTTTTTTTAGCTATGTAGCAGCCCCCAAAGAGACAGACCCTGACTCAAGGTACTGCCTGCAACGCCTGATTAGAAGCTGCCCTCCTCCATGCAGTGACTTCCATCCTACCTCCTGCCCTCCTAGGATTCAGATTTCTAAGTATAAAGCTCTTTGAAATCACATATGGCCACAGTCAGAGGGTAGAGTGGTACCACCTACTCTAAATCTTCACTGAACAGATGAACAAACTGAGGCCAAGAGAAATGACTTGCCCAAGGTCACAGAGCCAGCTGGGGGCAGAGCTGAGACATATATTTAAATTTGCTGACTTCCAATTCAGTGCTCTCTCCACGGAACCAGGATGCCTGTCATCAAATGATCACGGCTTTGCAGGAATGGTGTATCTAGAGATGGCTTTATGCACTATAGCCTTTGGTAAGATTTCAAGTTGAATTTTTGTTTCACTCTAAAATATTGACACTACACATCAGGAGTCTGTGGACTCTGTTGCTCCCTTAGGCTCAGAAGCAGAGGTGGCATAATAGGAACAGGGAGGCTGACTAGTCAAATATACCTCACTCCTCTTCCTGGGGGCTATGGTCTCAGCATGGCCTAGTGAGCCATTTGCTGAATGGATATAAATTTCAATTCTTGGAGTCTCGAATGACAATATCCAGCTGATGAAAAGGTAGAAAGATACATTTATTTAGCACGTTTTTAGATTCTATGCTGGGCAGTGTAGTGATTAAGCTGGGGCTTTGGAGACACTCATATGGGTTCAAATCCCAGTTCCATTAATTATTAGCTTTTGATTCTTGCGCAAGTTACCTAACCTCTCCACTTAACTTATATACATGAAAAATGGAGCTCTAGCTGCCAATATCTACCTATAGAGGTTATTGGGATAAAAGAGATTAATATGCACTAAGTACTTAGGACAATACCTGATACCTACTAAATACTATAGAGTGATTGCTGTACTATACAATTTAAAAAATATATTTATATAAAACAAAAACACATGCTTTGCCAGAATGAATGACACACATTAAATATATTAGAATAGCTACCTAGCAAGATATAAGGGAATTACAAAGAACAAAAACAATCTCTCTCCACCCCCACCCTCAAAAAAAGAAAACAAACAAACAAAAACCCAAGCAAGCGATTCCAGAGCTCCTGCTTGTAATCACAACAGATACCGCTTCCTAATCATCCTATTGCTAAGATGAATAAATTGAGGCTAAAGTAAAGGACATCAAAGCATCAAACATTCATACAGAGGCAGGGCGAGCACTTGGAAGATGGTCTTCAGAACCAGATGGAAGATTTAGACCCTTCTTTACATCCCTAAACTTCAGGATGTACAGGCTGTCCATAGTCACACTGTTTGAAGAACCTGCTCGGAGGTTCTAGCCACACAAAGCTTCTGCAGAGAGTAAAGAGCTTTCCAACTGCAGAAAGCATTGTCTCTGATGCCTAGAATTCACGTCCTATGAGTTTCATATGTACGTTTTATACAAATAGGTAGCAAGAGTGTAATTGTGAGAGATTAAAAAAATGTATGCCTCCAAATAGAGGACAGGCTATATGAATCAAACTCAACCACATAACAGAACATTGGCAGCGTACAGGTGTAATAATGTTAAAGACCTAGAAAAATATTCGTGAAATATTGTTATTTAAACAATAGATCACAGTGCGGTATGTAAAATGTATGTATATATATGCATACATGCATACGTACATGTATAGAAAATCGCAGGCAAGGTGTGTATATCATAATATTAATGGTGATAATCTTGAGCATGGCTATTAGGAGGAGTCTTACTTTTGCCTTGTTTTATCTGTATTTTCCAGTTTTTCTACAAACCTGAATGACTTTTATAAAGGAAAAATAATTTATTAAAAAGTAACAGGAGAAGCACCTAGAGTAAAGGCTGTTTTCCCCATGGATATTATGTTCCTCTTCTATAGAGAAGTTGAAAGTCACCTTTTCTGCTCCTGCCAGGCTGATGCAATGGCTCCCACCCTTGGGCGCAGGGCTCCTCTTGTAAATGGGTGTCATAGCACAGATCTTGTTGCATTTTGCCTGGTGGGTTCATACCCAGTTACAAGCAGTTGGCAGATTGCCTGGCATATGAGTATGTTTGAAATGAATAATAACGAACCGGTAGGGGCTTAATAACTTGGATTTGGATACAAGCTCTGCCATTTATAAGCTAGGGGAGTCCCAGGCTCCTGGTCTCTACAGTAGCAATAAAAATTGTGGATCAAGAGACCTCCAGTAGTTTTTGTAAATGGCAAAGTGATGTTCACAAGATTGGTAGAGGTGCAGAGAGAGAGAGTTTATTATTATTGCTGCATCTATTAACAGGTTTAATCTTCCCATCCCTTATTTCTCTTTGGCTCCCTAAGGCATCATGGTTACCATAGCAGCCAGATGCTGACGATTCCTCCAGGGGCAGTGAAGTGAAGCTGAGCAAGCTCCCGGGTCCTCATCTCTGCATGCCCTTCGCAGGCCAGAGTGAGATGGTCTGAAGCTCAGCCTCCTTTCAGGACCCCCATTCTGTCTTGGGTCACTAGACACACAAAGCCTGCCTCCATAGCCTCAGGGCCCTGAAACACCCTTTCGGAGATTTTCTTTTCCCCAAGCTCTATTCTCTGGCGCCCCGCCTGGTTGCCGTGGAAACAGGTTCCTCAGCGGACAAAGGAGGGAGCTGGTCCTGCTTCCTCCTGGTCCGGTAGATGAGGATTTTTAGACCGTGGAGACTGCGCTGCCCTGCCCTGAGCCTGCCATCGCTCCCTGTGTTCTCGCTCAGGTGCAGCTTGCCCTCCCTCGCCACCGACACTGACGAGACCATGTGTAAAAGCGTGACCACAGGTGAATGGAAGAAAGTCTTCTATGAGAAGATGGAGGCAGCAAAGCCGGCTGACAGCTGGGACCTCATCATAGACCCTAACCTCAAGCACAATGTGCTGGCTCCTGGCTGGAAGCAGTACCTGGAATTGCATGCCTCAGGCAGGTGAGTAGTGCAATAAATAGGGGCCTTGCAGGCAGCTACTGGGGCACCTTCCAAGAGGAGACAGAGACATGGAGAACCCAGGTACTAAGAGTCAGTCTCACTCTTGGGTCCATGTAGACTGGAGGCAGGGAAAAGAGCCCCTAACTGGGAGTTGGGACACCAGAATTGGGTCCCGCTCTTCCACTGAGCCCCTGTGTAACCCTCCCTCCCTGAGCCCAACTCCTCCCTTCTATAAAAGAGGTGGGATGTATTAATTAGTTCTAAACTCTGCATTGTACATACTTTCAGGTTTTCATCATCTCTTAACATGGTTAAGAGAAGGAGGGCTTGAGATTAATTGGGGGTCAAGTATTCTTGTTCTGGGACAGTTTTATTTTAATGTATTTAATTCAGCTTGATTTAATATAAAATACTGAACACAAGAAGTGTGCTAGAAACTGGCTCTACTCTTAGCTCCATGGCGCTTCAGCAATTCAATTTCCTTCTTGGATCCCACTTTCCCATTTACAAAAGGAGGGGTTAGCCTAGATCCTTGCTTTGTGCTTCACGGACCAGCAGCATCAAAATCACCTGGAACTTGTTAAAGATGAAGAGCTTGCATGCTAATCTAGACCTACGGAGTCAAAAATCATCATTTTAATAAAGGCCTCTGGGTATGCACAATATATTGTATGATATCTGAGATGATTCCATCACTCTTGACTGGGGGTCTATTATGCAAAAACTTACCTTTAGGACATAATAGGGAGGCTGAATAGTGTTGCCTGAGGGTCAGAAGTAAGGCCTTCCTTCCTGCCCTGGTTCAGTCTATTCAACTCAATTCAAGAAACACCTATTGGGCACCTGCAATGTGCTAGGTACTGGCTCTGTGTCTAATTACATGTTTATGGATTGCTTTCTTATTCTCTGCCTTAGAGTAACAAAGTCCTGGACATTTTCTAACCCAAGTTTTGTAGTTCAGTCTGAGGGAGGGCAAACAGTCCTCAAACGATGTGAGTAAAAGGGGAGATAAGAATGAAAACTTGAAGCCCCTAAATTTGTTGGTAGAATGTGTGTAAATAGCTGGACACTTGCTGGGGGTGCAAAAGGCTGGACACTTCCTGGTAGGGCCCAGGAGCTTCTACAAGAGTTGGAAGGCTCGTGGGGCTAAGTGAGGAGGGCTTGTGGTCCTCCAGACTGGCTGGTGACCTGTGATCCCCAGCTGGCCCCAGCGAGCTCACTCTGGGGATTGATTGCCTGCACTTCCAGGCCTTGGGATGCATTAACCCTGTCTCTGGCAGGAGGCTGAGAAATAATAGTATTACTACCTCCTGATTTGGATCTAGCCACTGTTGACAGGTAAGAATGTGTGGATAGATGATACAAATCCTATATGATGCAGGCTATCCGCGCTCATGTAGACACTGGCATGTTTTACAAATGAGGAAAGATGCCCAGAGGCAAAAGCCCAGGAGCGAGGCCTCAGTGCACTGGGATGGAGGAAGTTGAGGCCTCTGCAAAGCACAGAGTAGGTGGCCCTGGTGACTGACAGAGAGTTGCTGGATGCCAGGTGCATCCTAGGAGCTCGCTCTGGGTCTAGCAGCACACACACGGGGGCAGGCTGGGCAGCCACCTGGGGAAAAATAATGAATGCAGGTGACCGCAAACCCACCGCCTAACCCGCTAACTGCTGCTGTTGCCACTGCATCCACTCGTCCTCTCCTCTTCTCCCCTATCCCCGCAGGTTCCACTGTTCCTGGTGCTGGCACACCTGGCAGTCGCCCCATGTGGTCATCCTCTTCCACATGTACCTGGACCGCGCCCAGCGTGCGGGCTCGGTGCGCATGCGCGTCTTCAAGCAGCTGTGCTATGAGTGCGGCACTGCGAGGCTGGATGAGTCCAGCATGCTGGAGGAGAACATCGAGAGCCTGGTGGACAACCTCATCACCAGCCTGCGTGAGCAGTGCTACGGCGAGCCTGGTGGCCACTACCGCATCCACGTGGCCAGCCGCCAAGACAACCGACGGCACCGGGGCGAGTTCTGTGAGGCCTGTCAAGAGGGCATCGTGCACTGGAAGCCCAGCCAGAAGCTGCTGGAAGAGGAGGCGAGCACCTACACCTTCAAGCCGCCACCCAGCCCCTCCAAGCCGCAAGCCGAGGCGGGTTCTGGCTGCAACTTCTTCTCTGTCCCCTGGTGCTTGTTTTGGGCCACGGTCCTGCTGCTGATCATCTACCTGCAGTTCTCCTTCCGCAGCTCAGTCTAAGATTCCTCTCGTGGGCCTCAGGGAACTGTGGGGACCCAAGGCCAGGGGCCAGCCAGCTAGTGGGAGGGGCGAAGAGAGACCTGGGTTGGGAATGGGGTTAAGTTCTAACACTGATGCCGCCACTGACTCACTGGGTTCCCTGGAGAGATCACCCAGCTTTTCCATCTATGATATCATGGGGTTGGGCTAGATCATTGGTTTTTCCAAGTGAAACCCAGGGCCCCAAATTTCTGCACAGGTGCCTCAGGGACTTTTGGATTTGGAAGGTAGAGTCTTCCATCCTGATGAAACCACCCATCCCCAACTCCTGCCTCCTCCTCCTGTGGCTTTAACCAGAACAGCTCCGTCTTAGATGAAGTTCCATTTAAAATTTTGTTTAAAAAAAGATGAACTGCTTTAAAAAAAGTTTGAAGATTACAGGACTAGGTGATCTCAAAAGGCCTTTCCACAGCGATGAGTGCATCCTTGTTTCCTTGTGAAGTCCAGCCCCTACCCCTTCTACCTCCATCTGGAGCTGCAGCCTTAGATTAACGTCTGCCTAGTGTACAAGCCTCATCCGCAGCTCTGCTTTCATGTACACAGCAGAAGTTCCTTTTGAAGAAAGAGAGGCGGGGTCACTAGGTTGTCCTTTTGCTGCTGGGTCCACAGGGTCCCTTGCTTCTCTTTACCAGGCTCCCATCTTCCAGCTTCCTTCTACTCTGGGTAAATTCTGGGGTCTGCCTGGCTCAGAGATGTTGCTTGGGGTGGAGGCCCATAGAGCTAGGCTTCCCACCCACTGTACTTGAACTGGCAGAGAATTTAGGGGAGGATTAGAAGGTAGAGTGTTAGAAGCAAAGTACAAAGTCCCTAGGAAACAAGTACAATGACTTTCCATTGTAACATGCTTTACAGAGTTCAGGGATCAAGTCTGACTGATTCTCAGAAGTTCTGATGGCTGAAATACAGGAGCAGGGACCTGGTCTCCTGGGCTCTTTGCTGAAACCTTAGGAATTTCAGCAAAGATACTAAGGTCTTCTCACATTGGCCATGCATGGGCTCTCTCACCAAAATCAGCTGTCCACCCAGAGCCACAGGGATGGGGGTCATCAGAAATAGAGGAAGCATTAAAGATGTGCCCATACACAAGTGCTTAGATATGTGGCAGGATGTTATACCTTTCTAAAATGGGATGCACTATGGTTTAGAGTGGCAGGAGAGAAGACTTTCCGATAATAGGGGTACAGAGCGGGGGGTGGTGGGAGGCAGAAAGGAGATGGGGTGCCACCCTGTACTTTTGAGGTTCCTTGTTCACCTCACCTCTCTTAATAATTTGACTCTGTTTTTCCCCTCTCCCCCACTGCTCCCCTTTATAATGAAAAGTCACTGCCATCTATTAGTGGTGGAGGGAAGAGGGCCACTTATATAAAGATAGGATACTTTAATAAAGATGGGATATCTTCAATCAGGTTTAGTAGTCATTAATGTGTGCTTCAGAGTCACCATACTGCCCCTGATCTGTGATGGGCTGTTGGACACCTCCCTTCCCCTCTCTTTCCTTTTTGGGATCCCTGCATAAGGCTTTATGTTCCACCAACTTCAAGATCTTGTCCAAATGTGTCCATAGTCAAGAAGGATGTAGGCAGCGCTTGGTGAGGGACTCAATACAAGGTCAGTCTTACTCCTGCCCTTACTCTAATTCTAATAACTGTCTGGTGACTTCCTTTGCTCCAGTCACACAGCATTCATCTTTGTTCAGGTCACATATCCTGAGCACCTTGTATCTGGCAAGCCCTGACTTGGGTGTTGAGATCCAGTGAGTACTAAGGGGCAGGCCCTGTCTTTCAGAGATCTCTGCTTATTACAGAAGTTCTCAGCCCTGGCTGCACTGGAAAAATCCTGGGGAGCTTTTAAAGCAATATCAGGGCCTAGGCTTCACCTCAGATCAATAAAATCAGAATTTTGGGGAATGGGTTCTCAGCAACTGACTTAGAATAAAACTGCCAGGTAATCCACCTATGCTGCCTGGTATGACTTCTAACTGAAGAAGAGGCTTCCATTGGCCCCTGGTCTTGTACTAATGAGCCCTGAGATTTTCCTCAATGACCTGCCTAGGATTCTGTAGGACTAAGGTTCAGCTTCCACACTCATTCTCACTCCTTACACTGGGGACTTGACCCTTCCTCAAACCTTCTTGCTCCTGCCTGCTACGTTAGCTTTATGTTGCTCTCAGAGTCTCCATTACTGGCTCTACCATCCTTGACAGATGCTTATCAAACTTTGTTATAATTACTTGTCTATGGCTATACTCCCTGCTAGAATGTGACCCCAGTGTGAAAGTGACTTACCTCAGGTCTCACTGACAGATAGTGTCAGAACAAGGAGTTAAAGCCTCACTCAGTTTTAGTTTTAGCCCAGAACTCCTTCCTAAAGCACTAAAGCTCTGGCTCTTCTATAGGAAGATGTCTACAGTCTATGGAGACCCACTCTGTCTCTCTTAATGTCCCTTAAACTTGCTATAGATGGGAGGGTCTAGGCTTGCTCACCAGCTTAGCCCTATCTTGGCACAGACTTCTCTGGGACAATTCTTTCTTTGCATACATTGCCACATGCCACATAATGAACTTGTTAGATATATCCTAGGTGTTATAAATGAACTCTTCAGGGACATTCCAGGATCCCAAGCCTCTCCCACTGGAGCTTCTGTGCACTGGTCTTGATGTTCAAGCTAGAAGAAGACCTACAGGCACTGAATTATGGTTCTGGAGGCTGCAGTCCTCTGTGTGGGGTCAGCAAGGGGTGCTGCCTTGATCACTTTCCTCAACCTCTTTGGGACCGTGGACCAGCCAAGAGGAGAACTCTTCCTAGGGGTCAGGAGCATTGAGAACCAAGAAGATCACTAATAATGGTCAATTCCCAACAAATTAAGTCCAGAGACTATCTGATCTGTAAGAGATATTAGAGATACCTCAATCTCGGGTCCTTATGTCATGGAGAAAGTAAGGAACTTGACCATCATGGTACAGCATGAATTAAGGGAAGACCATGAAATTTGGGGCTAAGAAACACTGGATTCTTGGCTTTGCTATTTACTAGTTGTATGGCCTTAGAAGGTTACTTAAGCTCCTCAAACCCTATTTTGCTCCTCATCAAAATGGGAATATACTATGTGCATTGGAGGGCTATGGTAAGAAATAAATAATACATTATCTGTGACTGATCAAGAGCACATGGTCCTCCTCTTTCTTCCCCTTTCCCTTTCAGTTGACGGCCCCTCCTCTTTTTGAGTCTCAGAGTCTCTTTATGATGGACTCTTTCTCTTTATGATTTCAGCTCTGTAGGTACGTGCTTTAGGAAAAACATGGGAAGCAAGGTTTAGTTTTCCAGCACAAGGCTGAGACCTGGTCTATGTCAATATATGTACAGTCCTTTCTTTTCTGTTCCTCAAATGTATTTTAAAGCAATGACTTTATTTTCTATCAGCATTGTAGCCCCTCTTTATTCTTCAAAGATAGATATTTTTAAAAATCTCCCCAAACAGAAAACACCAGTGATTTTTGGGCTCCACTCCATTGGCTGAAACAGTCCAGAAGGAATTTAATTCTTTTCCAAGTCTCATTCTGGTTCTCAGTAGGGCTTCCAGCTAAGGAATTTCCTTTGGAGTCATTTTGGCATTGTGTGGGTACTGCCACATGTACCAGGGAAATGAAATACGTCTTTTGTATGGCTATTTGGTGACAAGCTCTCCTTGTGATGGGGTGAGGTTGGTATAGGAGACAGGCAACCAGGGTTTCAGCCTTAGTCTAGCCTTTATACAGATATCTAGGCTGCTGACTTCGGGTGACTTATTCTTTTCCCTCCCCTGAATCTCAGTTTTCTCACTTGTAAAGCAAAGAGGGAAGGTGATCAGAAGGGTCCCTGCTAGCTCTGACCTTGTCACAGACTGCTGCTTAGCCCTATTTGTCCTTGAGTATTTGGGGTGGTCCCCTGCCCTTATCCCCTCCAGCAGGTCATCTAATTGTAACCCCAGGATTTTAATCTGCCTAGGTCAGTTTGGAATTTGACCCCCTTAACTGAGTAATCATAACATGTTTCTTTCCTTTCTTTTCTGGAAGCAAACTTTTTATAAATCTTACTCTGATTAGACTTCTCTAATGGTATTCTTATTTTGAGAGGTGCTGCCTTACACAAGGACTTGGATGGTAGTGATGGAATTTCAGTCTATCTTGTCTCCTCATTTCTAAAATTAGCCCAGTGTTTTCACTTCTGTCTTAATAGGGTCATAGTAATATTCTGAGGACATAATATATTACCTATCTCCAAGACTCATTTATTCGACAGATGTTTATCGAGTACCTGTTATGTGCCAGACATTGTTCTAGGCACTGGGGATATAGTGAAGCGCCAAGTGACTAAATCAATTGACCTTATGGATCATACAGGGACTAGACAATAAACCATATAAGTAAAATATGTGTATATGAGGTAGTGCTAAGTAGTAAGGAAAAGAATACAGTAGGCAGAGGGGATAGGAAGGGCAGGTTATAGAATCATATTTTTAGATTGGGTAAGTAGAGAAAGTCTCGCTAAGTGACATTTGAAAAAAGATGGAAGAGCTGAGCGAAGTGAATGACATGTGCAAAGGCCCTGAGATAGGAGCAGGTGGACTGTTCAACCGCAAAGAGGCCAATGTGGCTGGAGTTCAGTTCAGGCTTAATAATCATTACTATGTGATAATGGGGGTCAGAGAATATAAGCCATACATTATTGTCAGGACATTGGTTTTTAATTTGAACGAGACAAGAAGCCACCGGTGGGTTGGAACCATAGAGTAAAGAAAGGGGTGTATTCCAGGGCAGTGGCCTGTCCCAGGGTGGTAACAACTGGGGTTGAGTCTGGATCTATTTTAAAGATAAGCTGAGAAGATGTGCTGGTGACTCAGACACGGGGTCTGAGAGAAAGAGAAGTCATAGAGACCCCAAGTGTTTTTTTGGCCCAGGGCAACTGGAAGGATAAATATAGTTGCCACTTTCTGAGGTGAGGAAGGCTGTGTAGGAAAAGATTTGGGGGCCATATGAGGAGTTTGGTTTTGGACGAGATGTAAATTTTGAGATGTGTTTTAAGCATTCTGTTAGACTTTAAATGTGAGAAATGTCAAGGTGGCAGTTGACTCTTCATACCTGCAGTTCAGGAGAGGCCCAAGCTGGAGATAATATTCAATATCATGAGATTGGGTGGGCTAATTCATACAGAGCCCTAGGGCTCTCCCTGTAGAGAGGTTGGAAAGAAAGAGAAACCCACAGGGAAGCTGTGGGAACTGAGGCACAGAGAGTGCGATTCTCTCTAACTTTCAGAGCTGTTAGGCAGCAGAGCTTGGACTGGAACCCCGGTCCATTCCAAGAGATCCTTCAGAGTTGAGGATCAGAGCTCTTTCCTCTGGCCCAATGCACCTTCTCTCTTATGGTACAAACTTAGTCCTTGGACTGGAATTCTGTTCATGTCCCTGCCTGGGACATGTTTCATCAAGTCTGAACAGCACATGGATTTTTGACTCTTTTTCTCAGTGTGTTTGAAGTATTTCATTATTTCAAAATGCACTAAAATTAAAGACTTAGTGGGAGGCCTAGAGTGCCAACATGAATTTACACATTAGACATGCAAACTTAGACCAAAGGGAGATGTTGTCGGTGTTGTTTAAAGGAAAGATTCTGTTGTCTTGGATCCCGGTGACAAGCCTGGGACACATGTGAGTGTTTAATAAGCCAGCCAGTCCCAGTAGAAGGGAAAGATGGAGTCATGTCATAGGATAAACAGCTCAAAGGGAGATGAGAGGCCTCACTTCCAAAGTACATCAACGTCCTCTGAAACTTGGGCCTGGACTGTATCTACACATACCCCTCAGGTCCCCTGAGCTTGCCCTGGTTGGTGCTGACCTGTTGGTATGGATTGGGGATCACAACCTGTTACTTTGCAGAGGCCTCCACTGGAACTGGCAGATGTTGCTGGGGGAGATATGTTTCCACACACACTGATCTGTTCACCATTCCACATGCTCGCCCTGGGCACTGTCCAGTCTTGGCATACCTTCTTGTCATAACACTGTCTTGTCTTCACACCCCATTCCTCACAGGGAACTCCCTTGGCATCTTCGTGAGCTGCCTAAGCGTTGAAAGGGTCCTGGCTTCTTTTCCTGTGATCAGAAGCTCATTGCTGGGAATTGAGCCTGTGTTTTTCATCCAAATGATAGTTTCCTTATCTTCTTGGGAAAAAAAAAGGCTAACACATACCAGATGCAGGGGATGGTTGTAAAGGCCTTGTTTGTGTCCTTCCCTCGAGTTCAGGGAACGCTGTTCCGTCCTTTCTGGAGACGAGCACTGACACCAGCGGCCACAGAAAGAGCAGGGGCCTCGAAGCCATTACTGTTTTGGGGTTTTGGTCCCCGCCCTGTTTCCTCTCTGCTTCTCTACTAGTTCACCCTGGAGTGTTAACAGAGACTGGGAATCTGTTAACACTGGCTTTTTTTTTTTTTAGGGCACAGCCCCAGGTTCTCAGAGGCTCAGGAAGCAGATTCCTGTCCTCCTTCTCCACGGGCTTGCCCTAATTCAGGGCTGGCGGGGTCCCTTGCCTGATGTTCATAAGTCATCTTAAGTTTTCCTGTCTTTTGCCCCTTCTCCCTCAGCTGACTCTGCACTAATGCTTCATTTGATCATCTCATCTCTCTCTCCCTGGTCCCAAAACTTCAAATGTCTCCCCATTCCCCAAACCAAGCTGAGCATCCCAGAAGACTCTTCAGATCTTCCTTGTGGTGTACTTTCTTTCTCCCAATTTGTCTGGCTCTCCAGGGACACCAAGTCATTCATTTTCCCGTAAGCCCACCGCCTTTTCATCTCCCTGCTGTCACAAATGCTATCCCCCGTGCCTGGAATGCCTTCCTCGTCTTCAGTTTACCACTGCAAAGTAAAAGAGACTGTTCTTTCCAGGAAAACACCGGTGCAGCAGAAATTTCTGAGTGGGGGTATTGCTGGGAATCACAGGAAAGTTCTGGATCCTGGCCTGGAGCAGCGGGGCTCCCCCATTATCTCTGTTTCTCACCAACCATGTGACCTAACTCCAACACCCAAGCGTGGGTAATTGAGGCTGCCAACATTCTTTAGGGGCCACACAGCAGCAGGATAGCCTAGAAACATGGTTCTCAAAGCGTATGCACCTTAGAATTATCTGCAGAACTTTAAGCCCCCCGGCCCCAATGCTCAGGCCTTACTCCTGACTGATTGTATTTGAATCCCTGGGGGCAGGATTCAGACATCAGTATTTTTGTAAGCTTCCCAGGTGACTCCCGTGTGCAGCCCACTTTGGGAAGCCTGGGTGTGGAAGCAGTGCTGTGAGGGCCTGGGCTCCAGAGTCTATCAGAACTGGTTTCTGATCCCAGCCCCCTCGTCTCCCAACTGAGAGATCTTGGACCATACTTTTTAAATAGAAGCATTTAATTTTAGAATGGTTTTAGGTTAACAGAAAAATTATAAAGATGGTACATAAAGTTCCCATATGACCTTCACCAGTGTCTTGTATCATTCACATCTTACATTAATATGGTTCATTTATTATTCTTAACTAATATCCACACTGTTGCCACATGATGATCTCCCTCTTGTTTCTGTGTCTCGTGTCTTGTCTCCTTATGGGGTCACCAGTCATATTGGATTAAGAACCTCCCTTACTCCAGTATGACCTTCTCTTAACTAATTATATCTGCAATGACCCTATTTCTGAATAAGGACACATTTGGGTGCACTGAGCGTTAGGACTTCCATATATCTTTTTTTGGGATGCAGTCCAACCTATTGTAGGCTCCTCTGGGCTATGACAGTTTTTCCAACTTTTCTTATTGTTGATGACCTTACATCTGAGGAATATTGGTCAAGTATTTTTAGAATATCCCTCGAATGGGATTTTTCTGATAATGTTTCTCACGATTAGACTGGGGTTATGAGATCTGGGGAGGAAGGAACAGCCCAAAGGTTCAGTGCCACTTTCATCACAGCATATCAAGGCCACATTCTATCAACGTGACTTATCACTGTTCATATTAACTGTGATCTCCTGGCTGAAGTAGTGTTTTGTCAGGTTTCTACACCGTGAAGTCCCTCCCCCATTTGCATACTGCATTCTTTGGAAGGAAGTCGCTCTGTGCAGCCCTCACTTAAGGGATAGAGAATTATTTCATCTCCTTTAGAGCAAAGTATTTATATCAATTATTTGGCATTCTCCATGGGAGACTTATCTATTCTTCCCCACTTATTTATTTATCATATTAGTAATTCATTCATATAAGTATGTGATCACAGATATTTACTTTATACTTTGGGTTATAATCCAATACTATTAATTTGTTTTCTTGTTCATATTATTCCAGCTTTGGCCACCGGAGCTCTTCCAGTAGCTCCTGTGTCCTTTTGGCATACTTTCAACATGGTGTGACTTCCTGACTTTCTAAAACAAGATGCTTTAGGCTCATCTTGTACCAGAAGTTTACCCATAATAGGGCAGGGTGTACTTCCTGCCCTGGTCCCAGAATCAGCTATTTCATCAAGGAGTTTCTTTTATTGGAAAATAGTATTAGAACCCCAAATTTGAATACCATGTGTGCTTGTTGCTATGGGGTGTTATCTTTTTAGGCTGTGCCACATTTTTAACCTCACTGTGCTTCAGTTTGCTCACCTGTGAAATGGGTATACTAGGATATACTAAAGTACTTTCACCACAGGTCATCATGACAATTAAATTAGAGAATCATGTAAGAGCTTAATGTAGTTTTACCCATATAGTAAGTGCTCAAAAACGTTAGTGACTGTTTCCCATAGAATTTTTTATATGTGAGCTAACTTAGTTGCCAAAGTTCTTTTCCATTTGCTAATTTTCTGATACAATAACCCTCAGCAGGGGTAGGGCAAAGATTTTTCTTCCAGTTAGAGATGGAGAAATTAAGTGAATAAGGGATTCAGCTTATGCTGCATTGGAACCTAAGTGTCTTGGTTTCAAGGCCCATTCTAGATCAGACTGGCCGTCCTCTCTGCCACCTAAGTGGGATAGCTTTTCCGTCCCTGATTCTTGCCTAGCTTTTCTTGAAGGACTTCTTGGTGGTGCTGATTCTTAGATCCATGTCACCAGGAAATATTAATTCATAGCAGAAAAAAAGGACTCCAATCCATAACACGTCACTCATAGACATGGTGCCATATTTTCTGAACCAAACAATTGAACATATAACCCCCCCAAATTTTTCTGTTATATATGGATGGCAATCAAGAAATACAATTTGGATGCTGAAAAATTGGCATCCTGATATTTTGATAATTTACAGGAACAGTAGGACAATGTATTTAATCAGAACTGACACGCAAAACTTAAGACATGTTATTGTACTGATAATATGATCTTCTCATCATAGTCTCTCTCTTCACAGTACAGTGGTCCTAATCAGATACAGCAAAATGTTGATGAATGAAAACATAAGTCACCAGAGTCATCAGTGCATGCAAAACAAGCCAAACAGGATGCTTTGACTCAATGCACATGTTTATTGGAACAAATGCGTAGACACTCACAACAACAACAGCTTCTGTTGCTAATGAAATTGGCATGATCATTGTTGACAACAATAACCTTCGTGGTATGAAATCACAGCTTTAGATACAAAAGCTATATTCTAGGGAGGTGGATTTGGTTGCAGAGAAGAGACTTTTGTAAGAGGCAGCACCTGTTGAAGTTGGAATGGGCTGCATTTGGAGGTAGTGGGTTTCCCATCTCCAGAAATGTTCAAGAATGAGGTTGTGAAATTAGGCAAGATGGTCCTAACAGACACACCAACCCTCTGCTTCTATGACTCTGTGAGAGATTTGGGTTTCTTGGATCTTAGCAGCAGCGTAGGGGCTGATATATCTTTATACGGCACATTCAGATGTTTCCTCGGGATAAGAACAAAGTTGCAATTGGGAGAATAGATGGGATAAACTGTGTCCAGCCCAAAGTTAGTACAGACAGATATCCTCTGCTTTTACAAAAAAGTACATTACATTAGTACCTGTTCCACTAACCAAAAGAAATCTGAAGAGGATTTTCAGTTTTAAGAAAAAAAGATGAAAAGCAAAATTAGGGTTCAGAGTTTGTTTCTCAGTAAGCTCTTATAGAAACATCACACACCCTGAGTGGCAATAGTGGCCTGGCCAAGCTCCTTCCCCGGGAGCCAGGCCCAGCATCGCAGTATCAAGGTGCCATAGCTTTGAACCCTTTTTGTGAGCATCTGTGCTTTATCTTGATTTATTTTGTGCATCAGTTAGCAAGATGTGTCCTAAGGTAATTGTTCCTTCACTGTATGCTATTTTGGCTTATGAGAGGCTTGATAGGAAGACTCTCCTTTTGATTAGTGGGGGTGGGGGGACCCGTATTTGTATACGAATCCTGAGGCTGTCTCACTGTTGTCTGACTTTAAGGAGAAAGTCCCCTTAAATGTTGGTTCTGATTCCAGAATCAGAACATGAGTTTACTAGATGTGTCATTTTTGTGAGAGAAGATAGTGTAATCTGAGGAAAGCCTCAGGGACATTTGTTTGCTCTGTTCTCCTTCCAGCTGGAAGGCCTCCTTGTCTTACCTGTGGAATGCCCACCCTCTTCAAAGTTTAGCTCCAGCACCACATTGTCTGGGATGCTTTCCTGATGTTCCCTCCTCCAGTGCCTCTGCGCTGGTCCAGCACATCACAGTGATGGGGCAGGGCGGGGGTTCATTCTGTTCAAGGTGGGCACTTGTGTACATGTCAGTTCTCCCCACTTGGAGCGTCTGGAAGGTAGGAACCATGTTTCCCTCATCTCAGCAGTCTCTGGAGCAGTTAGCACAGCTGGTACATGAGGACTCCCGGGCAGTGCTGAGGATCAGGAAGGTATGGTGTTGTGGAATGCTCTAGGACAATTCCAAAGCTTTGCATCATCACACTTCTTCTTTGGTGCATGAAAAGGATCCCGAGCTTGCTTGACAAATGTCTGATGGAGTTGGGTCCCACTGTCATCTTCCCTTTCCAGAGTAAATTGCAGGGCACCGAGAGGTAGAATGAAGGCACAGAGAGGTAGCCCATAGAACCAGAAGCAGGCTGTGGCCTGCTATCCCTGAGCATTCAGCCTTAGGCTTAGTGTCCATAAGCCTCATTCAGTCTCATTCTTTGTGCTTTCTTTCAGCAAGAGACCCTGAATGATTCCAGCAGCTCCAGTGCAAGTCAAGAACTGAAGTCTCCTCTGAAGTCCAATTTTCGTAGAACCAGATAGGGACTTGGGGATTCTGATCCCTGGATGGGCTTAAATCTCAGAGTTCTGGAGGGGGTGAGTTCTCTGGGAACTTCCTGAGACAGGAGCTGGCTCTCTGAGGGAATTCTGCATGGGAAACAGTTATCGCTGTGTGAGGCTAGGGTGTTCAGGGTAAGGAACAGGGGTGAGGAATTGGAAGAATGGCTGTGTGGGGTCAGCTGTGCACACAGGGAGGGAGGATTCGGGGGCCTGAGTCTAGCCTATCAGGGCTGACCTTGTCCAGCTCAGATTCTCAGAAAGGGAAGGGGGTTGGGGCCTAGGGCTGATGCTCTGCGTAGGAATAAGGGAAGATTCCTTGACTAGCACTTTGCCTGGGCTATGTCTTTGGGAACCAGGGTGTGGTGAATGAGGGTGGAAGTTGCTGCAGCAGCAGTATTTTCTCTGCATCAAAACTCTATTAAACCCTAAGGTAGTTTTTGCCTTTTGCTTATTTGGCTTTAACTCATCTCATCAAGAAAAAATGGCTTCTTCGGATCTTAGATAGTCAGAGCTGGAGGGTCCTTTGGGATGAGGGGGAATCCTGCTTAGAGTCACACAGAGAGCTGGGGGCAGCACTAGTTCTAGAACCTGGCGTCTGGTTTCCCAGCCAACTATTCCCAGTCTCCCTCCCTGCCCTGGTTCTTGCAAGGCTCTCTCACAATTTGGTGTCTAGCTCATGCATTGCTGTGGGACATACTATAGGACTTTTCTGTTTTTCTTTTATTATGGGGGGCAGGCATTGGGGTTGGGAAAGGTGTGTGGTAGCACAGAAGCACAGAGCACAGAAAGAGGTGGTCAAAGTTGAGGGGAAGGGTACACACTGATCATCCTTAAGACCCAGCCAGGATTTGTAAGAGAACTTTGCCTGCCTGGAAGACACACTGACGGCCAAGTCACATATATTGGGCACTTAGTTTATGCCTTCACTGTGCTAAGTGCTGTGTGTATATTAAGTAATTCAATCCTCATCAAACTTTTTTGAGGTAGGTAGGGTGCATACCATTTGTCCATGTCCAGAATATGGACAAAGAAACTGGGGTTCAAAGGGGTAAAGTCACCTGCCTGGTGTTACAAGCCTATTGAGTGACAGAGGCTGGATTCAGCCCTGTGTTCTGATCATTTAGCTACTCTGCTGCTTTAAAAAAGGAGAAAACGGGACTGAGATGGCCCCGTTATTGGCCAGTAATGGGCTGAATGAGGTGGGTGAAGGGCGAGGGTGTCTTGCATCAGATAATTATCCTCTGCTGCTGACTGACCATGGACAGGTGGTGAAAAACTGAATTCAACTCCTCATACTGGTGACTCTCTGGATCCAGTTCTTGTTGCTATAGACATAGGAATATACTCCGTAGCGGTCCTTCTTTCCACAGTCATCGCCCCAGGACACCGTGCCCACCAAGTACCAATGGCCTCTCTCTCTATCCAGGGTCACCATGGGACCTCCAGAGTCACCCGCACAGGAGTCTTTCCCCCCTAGATGAAAAAACGAAAAAGATACGCAGGTTGAAATGACCTGTCCCCTTCCCTAATCCCAAATCCAAAGGAGTCTCCTTCTCCCCTCCGCTGACTTGTAGTTCAGAGAATTGGGCACGAGGGGGCGCAAGAAGATCATTTGACTCAAACCTGGGCTCAGAAGTTCTAGGTCAGGCCTCCTCAGAGCCCAGTGATTTTAGGAAGGGCAGGTTAAGAACTCTCCTGTTTCATAGGTGAAAAGTTGAACTTGGAGAAGGGAATAATGGAAATTTTTTTAGCACTCTTCTCTCTGACGCAGCATCTCCAGCAGAATCTTTCCTTTCATGACCTTCCTTCCTCTCTCTCACTGTTCAGCCTAGCAGACTCCAAGGTCTCCAGCCCTTCCATGGCTGGGCTCTGCACCCTTCCTGGCTGGTGGTGCCCTATTATATGCCAACCTCTTGACTCACCTTCCTTATCCCCAGCACAGATCATGTCCCTGGTCACGTTCCTCTTCACTGGGGCATAGGCTTTCTGGCAAGTTTGGTGATCAACAATTGGGATTTCAATCTGAAACACAAATCCATTGTTGGTCCCCACTCCAGGACAAGGAGTTCCTGTTGTCCTGATGCCCCTGTAGCTGGCTTCTCCCCATCCCCATCCTGGACGAGCCTGGGACTCCCTGAGACGTGGTCTCAGAAACTGCCCTGTGGTACAGGTGAAGAAACACTGAATGGAGAATCAGGAGATGCATGATCAGGTACAGTCTCAGTCATGAACTTGCTGTGTGACCTTGGGCAAGTCATTGGACCTCTTTGAATTCCAGTTTTGTCATGTGTAAACTGGTGATAATAATACTTGTCTGGCTATTCTGGAGCGTTCTACATCTCTCCATCATCACATTTATCACATCGAAAACTACCTTGTGTACCTCACACCTGACTATCAGCCCCAAGAGGCCAGGGACCAGGGCTGCCCTTTTGTCCCCCAGTGTACCTGGTAGCTAGCACAATGTCTAGTACCCAGGAGGCACCATGAACACCTGGGAGTTAATGAATGAAGGATGGATGGTTATTGCAAATTTGAAAATTTTAAAGTACATTAAAATAACATATGTTGAAGGATTTAGAAACTAGCTGTGGCAGTCATAGGACCCGGTCACATCAGAGCCAGGCAGCTCTTGCAGAATGTCTAGTGTTGCCCCCGACTTGGCAACTTGAGATGCTCTTCTATGGTGTAGAGAGGCAAATGACTTGTTTAAGATCATCCAGGCAGTCAGTAGCAGCCAGGATTTGGAACCATGGCTCCTTATTTCTAGTTCAGTGTTCTTTTATGTAATGATATGAATGTGAAGTTCTAAATGTAACAGTCAAGTGGATACTGCAAGAACTGCAGCTCTCAAGAGCCTCTTCTTTGGCCCATTCTTGTTTAATCTGCTATACGAGTCTTTATCATATACAGATGGACCATCCTTTTGGATCTTCAAGTCTGCTGTTTTCTGCAAGAATTTCCATGAGCTAAGCCTTTAATAAGCTATGGAAACAGCCAACAATGTTTAGAGACTGGAGACCCATGCTATGCAGAACAAACAGATCAAGCTTGTTGGGATTCACAGTCCCAGTGAACTTTTTGAGATGAGTGTGAGCCCATGGTGCCTTCCCCAGCCACCCTCTGCTCAAGCCTCCAAGTCCCTGAGTGGCAACATGGAGCAGGAAGGTCCCATGCAGGGCAGAGGTATCACACTCTGTAAGACATAAGTTGAACATCACCTCCATCAGGGTCTCTGGGAACCTTTGCAAGAACTGCTTTCCCCAGCCACTGACGATGACCATGGCCCCTGGAGGAGAGAAGACACAGTGGGAGCAGAGAGGCTGTCTGTGGGGTTTTCAGAAGGTTGCACCTTGCAGCCCCATCATCCTCTGTCTGAGGAGGAAGGGCTGCATTTGCAGCCTCAGAGAAAGGCAGCTTGGTGAGGAGGAAGACTGCTGGGTTGGAGGTTACCTGCAACAGTGGTCTAGGAATTTGTTTCTATGAATCATTAGCTGGTTTGTTTAGTTGTCTATTCTCCCAACTGCCAGCTGGCATGGACCCTGGGCTCCACGAAGCCAGTCATCTCCTCTGTCTTGTTCACTGCTGTATCCCTATGCCTGCAACAGTGCTGGCACATAGTAGGTGCTCAATCAATAATTGTGAAAAAATAAAAAGTCTGGCTTAGTCCACAATATACTGTGCTACCTTTAGCAAGCCCTTACTCCTCCCTCCCGTTCTGAGCCTCAGTTTCCCTATCCATAAAAAGAAGAGGCCGGGCTTAGGATCCTCTTACTTCCCCACCTGCCAGCTCTGATAGTCTAGAAGTCTATAAAGTTGGCAAATCTCAGAGTGTTGTGGAAATGGGTTGAGCACTGAGAGAGAACTTATTTCTTTATTTGAAGAAAAAGAAAAAGCCTGGATCCTGAAAACAGCAGTGGACTTTAAGTTGAAAAACCTGAATTCTAGCTCCTCAATCTGCTCTTACAAGCTGTATCTTGGGTAAGTCACTTCACCTTGCTGACCCTGTTTTCTCACCTGGAAAATGGGACTACAGAACCACCTCACAAGGCTTTATAAGTGGTAAATAAGTTAATGAATGTAAAGCAACTGCACAGGGTAGGCATCTGATGAGTCAGAGCCACGCCTGTGTCTTTGCTGTTGGCTTGTTCCACATAAATACTTCTCAAATTCTACTCAGCAATTTTTTATAACTTCCTTGAACTAAAAGAGTTTGGCTGTGCTATGGCACCACTGAACTTCTAGTAGAATAAAAGGTAAGCCAACTGTCCTGGGTTGGACTCTCTCTCTATATTGGATATATTTGAATATAGTATTTCATTTGAATATCTCAACCACCCCCTGAGGTATTATCCTCAGTGTAGAGGTAAGGGACCTGAGGTTCGGCAGCTTCCTCAAGGTCAGCCAACTAGGAAATGGTGGCATGAGGATTTGAGTCTATGCTGGTGATTAAGATGGTGTTCCTCAGCTCCAAACTTAGTCATCTATACTAGACTGCTTTGTGATGCAAGGAATGAGACTCTAAAACGGCACTTCTGCCTTGACACAGGGGATTCTGCAAAAAGGGAGCATTTCCAGGAAGGGCGCTTGCCATTACTGTTGGCATAACCCCACCAATGGTCCCTTACCCAAGCAGTGGTGGCTGGTTCCAGCTCTTTTCCCTGCCACTATCAGCACAGGGGTCTGAGTTTTCGCTCCACAGGCTCCCTGTCCAAGCTTCTAGGTTCTATAACTCCATCCTCTTCCACTTGTTCCCCCAGCCCCAGGAGTGGTGGTTTCTTCCTGCAAGTACTATCCCCAGTACGCAGCATCCCCCTTTACCCTATGTCCTCCAACACCCTATGTTAGAGTCTCTCTGTTACAATAATTAGTCTGGTTTCTGTTCTTCCATCTGGATTCTGACTGATATAGTACTTACAGCACTGAACAAGCCTGCCTGTTTACTACGTGCTACCTTGGAACCAGTTCTGACTTAGCTGTTTTAGGGGAGGCAACTGGGGAATCACGCAGATGCTGTCAGCTGGCTTTGTTCGCACCTGAGCCTCACCGACGCTGACACCAGAAAAGAAGTCTCTATGGAGGCAAGATCAGGGGTGGGGAGAGGTACCTTCCTCTGGGGGCCTGTCCGGCAGACAGATGGGCATCACGAAGTCATTCAGCACCGGGCCCTTTGACAGCTCCACCAGAGCCACGTCATTCTCAAATGTGTTGGGGTCATACAGGGGATGGAGGAAGATGTGTTTGACCACAAGATGCTGTTCGGTCTCATCTGACCGGGACCTCCAATGCTTACCTAGGCAAGAATAAGGCACATGAGGCATAGAGATAATGGAGGCACAGAAAATAAAGTCTCATCTTCTCCCTGTCAGCTCCCTGTCCCATCCAGCCTGTGTTTCCAGCCTTAACTCTTTTAATACTTTCCTTCACACCTTTCCCAGCCATCCTGCCCTACCTGTTCTTCCCCACATATCCTCATGGGCTTCCATCTCTGTCTTGCTTCGTGAGCTGATCTCATTGCCTTAAAATACTCATTCCAGTGCTCATTGCCACATGTTCAAATCATATAATCACCCTTCAGTGCCTGCATCCTGTGTTGCCACCTCCATGAAGCCTTTTCAATTCTTGAGTTGGATTCTTCAGTTAGAAGTCTTTTCCCTCTGGACTCCCATGGTACTTTATCTGTTTCTCTCCCACAGAACTTACTGCTTTTTTTTTCTTATACCAGAGGTCTTCCTGCTCATATTTTATTCCTTTATTAGGCTCTAAGCTCCTTGTGGGCAGGAATTAGATCTTAAGAATAATTGTGTCCTTAGATTAGCATAGTGTCAGTAGGGAACTAAGTTGAATCAGCTGCTGATCTTGGGGACGGGAAGCTTGGATTGTATGTGTATGGTCCACTTGAAACCATGGATTCATAGAAGCCTGAAGCATCTTTGGAAACTAGACTGGGCCTTCTATTTTCCCACTATAAAACTGAGGCCTAGGCTTCACAAACTTGCTCATGGTCCCCACACCTGGAAATCATTGCCTTGAGCTTGGACTCAGGTCCCTGGACCCCAGTCTCAGCTGGTTCTTCATCCCAGGTGTCTTGCCCTGATGAATGAGTTAGTGGACATACCTGCTTTCCCAGAACCACAACTGACTTCAGGAATCAGTTTGCCCCTCACTCACCAACGATGACTTTGAAGTCAGAAGGGGTGAGCTTATAAAAGCTGTGGAAGACTGGGTCCTCTGGATCCAGTGAATGGTGGAGGCAGTGAGCCGCAGTCAAAATCCAGTTGGAGCCTGAGAAGAGAATTGCACACACCGCCCTGCACTGCCCCAACCTGTCCAGCTGAGGGCCTTCAGACTACTCTAGGGTACCCTTCTCCACTGCATTTCAAAGCCCCTAGTCAGACACTCATATCCTAAACAAAGGGGAGGAGTTAAATCTGTGATTTTATCTGCCTAATACAACCAAAGCCAAGGCTGAACATCTTGAGTTGGGTTTTAGGACTCCCTTAAACCCAAAGGGTTGATGAGCTCCTGACAGCCCAAGATGGGCCCACACAGAACCATGTGCTCACGGCCCACCTCTCCTGCCTTGTGGTTCCTGGACCAGCATCAACAGCCTCATCTGGAAACTTCTTAGAAATGTAGACTCTCGGCCTCCCACCTCAGATCTATTGAATCAGAATCTGCATTCAGTAGGAAAATCTGGGAATTTTAACCAGATCCTCAAGTAATTCCTATGCTCACTAAAGTTTGAAAAGCACTGCGTTAGCATGGTGCTTCTCAACTGTGGATGCATATTAGAATCTCCTGGGGAACTAAAAAGACAAAAACCAAACCAAACCAAAAGTAGTGCCTGGACCTGGAACCAGACCAGCTAAATCGTGGGAATATGTCCCAGGCACAGGTATGTTTTTAAAAGTTCCCCAGGTGACCCTAATGCCATCACTGCTCTGATCCTAACCTCTCATTTTGTAGAAATGGACCCTGAGGCCTGGAGCAAAGCAGGGATGTCTAGGGTCACCCAGGAGGTTAGTGACAGGCCAGGGCCAGACCCTGGGTCTCCTGACCATCAGCCTAGAGCATGGCTCCTATCTTGGCTGTCTCTTCCCCTCAGTGGACAGGTTTCTGCCCTTTGTTTAACATAGGGTCAGGTTTTGGTTCATCCTTCAGGTGAAGCAGATGATAAACCCATAAATAAATAAACCTAGAAGCATAACCAGGATGAACCAAAGAGAAAAAAGGCACCAGGGCTTGGGGGTGGGGGCATCAGGTTAGAGTTCAGAGTCTCAGGCAGAGGCATTTTCTGGCAGCAGGTCCCCGGCCCTACTTGGCTCTCTTGGGACCCATTCTGTGCTCTGGCTACTGGGTTCTGAGGAGAGCTCCATGTAGGCCACCCTCTTTCACTGGGGCATTTTTGATCTCTGTCCATAGCCAGGGACTGTTGGCCAAATTTTCCAGGTGGATAAAGTGGGACAAGGTAGCCAGGTAGGAGAGCCTGTTTCAGAGCAGGGCTCTGGGCCATTTAGACAAGCCCAGGGGTGTGTCATGGTGAGTCCAGAGCTGTGACATTACCTCACAGCTCTGCAAATACTCTTAGAGTCCCTGGGCCAGGCTCCCTCTCCCCAGCTTTCAGTGAGGGCACCGAAAGGGTGGTGCTTTCCCTCCTTCCTCCATCCCTTGACCCCTTTCCTGACTCTCTGCCTCCTCTGTCCTCTCCCACCCCACACTCCCTCTACAACACTGGGTACCAGGAGGAGGAGAGAGATTCTAGATAGGAGAGCTGGGCAGGGTGGAGCATGAGAGAACTTGCACCTCGGCCGAGGATAGAAAAGCAGACTTCTAACATCTTCAAAACAAAATAGGAATTAACATGCAGTAGATACAAATTAGCATTCAACATTATTGAACTTAAAAATTCAAGGCTTAAGAAAACTAACTTAATTCTTAAAACCGTTGGCACATAATCCATCTCTTTCACTCCCATTCTAACGACATCGGCAATGGCTGAAGAAGCAGTCTTGACCCCCACTCGCCCCTCTGCTCCCCCTCAGCATCTCTCTGCTTCTCTTCTGACCTCTTCCTCACATCTGGTTCTTCCAAGCTTTTCTGTCTTTCCTGATGTTTCTGTCACTTGGATATCTTGTGCCCTACCTGTCTCTCTTCCTTTCATCACATTTGTTTACTTTTATCTTGTCCTTTACCTCTCTCAAGTTCCCTCTCTCTTATTTTCCAGGCCTCTCTCCTGTTCTCCATGTCTCTCTGTCCTCTCTATCTCTGTCTCTCTGTCCCTCTCTCCCCTTCAATTCCTTGGTCCTCTCCCCTGCCCAGTCCCTACAGGGCTGCCCCTGTCACCTGTATCACTCTCTGTGCCCCTTTGGGAGGCTCCATAGAGTGGGAACACTCAGCTTGGTGTGTGGGACTGCAAAGATCACCCCCTCCTCGGGGAGCACTCACTCCTGGTTGCAGTTCCACATCTCCCAGCATGGCCGGTGCCTCCCCTTAGGGATGGACCCCTGATGGGAGCTGTCCTCACCTGACCGAACGCTGGAGGAGGTGGGTCAGTGAGGGGCGAGGCCTGCAGCCCAGGGAGCTGTCCAGGCACACATGGACCCATCCAGACCTTTGTCCTCTGTGATGGGATCAAACCAGCAACTGGCTGTGGGCTCCGGAGTGCTATTAATTTTTCTATGATGTCAGAGATGGAATTGACCTTAGATCAAAAATTGCAGCAGGAAGCCGCTGCCAACCATTCCTTTCCTGCCCTTACTCCTACTCCCACACCTTTAATCCATTACAAAATTCTGATGCTTTTGCCCTGGACAGGTGGCTCAACCAATTGATGTTTTTCTCTCCACTCTCTGTCTCTCTCTTTGTCGCTGTCTCTCTCTCTCCAAAATCAAGAAACATAACCTACATGAGGACTTAAAAAATCCTGATGATTCCACTTCCCAGTGCTTTTCAGTCTGCCTCATTTCCATCCCTCGTCCCCTTATTCTGAAGCTAATGACTTCCCTCCCCACTATCGCAATAGCCACCTCACTGAACATCTGGGCTCCTAAGTCACCCTCCTTTTTAATCCACATTGGAGAGAACTTTCCCCGGAGAGTCCCTGGAGGGAACTTTCCAAAGAACATGCTTATAAACCTGCCTTAGTGTTCAGGATAAAATTTAAATTCCTAAGGAGGGCATTCAAGGCCTTTTGTACATCTCCCTTCCCTAACTTTTCCAGGGTGGATTTCCCGGTTCTCCCTGATCCCGCAGCCCTGGTACACCCTTCCTTTGAGCCATGTGTTGTTATCCATGTTTGAGGGGCTGACTCTATGACCCTTCCAAGTGCCAGAGACTGGCCAAGACTCAGTAGGTGTTTGTTGACTAAAGGAGGCAGCTAGAATAGGAACACATGTCTCCTGGATCCAGCTAAGGGCTCTTTCTACAACACTGTACTTCTGGGCCCTGCTACTAGTATAGACAGTGTTTCTTTATGAAGAAATGTTGATCTGTCTACAGGAAGAGGGTTGAGTACTTTTGCTTCCACCCTAGCGCCCAACCTGGGTCCCCCACCCCTTCCACCTTCTCCTTACCTATAAGGGAGCCTCCACAGAACGGCTGCCCACTTGGGTGCGTCAGCATGGCAATCCACGGGGTGGTGCCTTTCTCAGCTGGGCGTCCATTGATGATCCTGGCTATCAGCTTCCTGGAGAACTTGGGGAGCCCACACACTGCAGCCAAGGGAGGGAGGGACATGTCACACTCTTGGCTCCACCTTGCCCTTTGTCAGAGCTACCAGCTCATTTCTCTCTGTTAGGAACATTTGTTACTTTTTGATCTCCCAGTATCCATTGCCCCATTCAGAGGCAGCATGCCAATTTTCCTCTGGGATCCACCCTTCCTCCATTCCCAGTCTATATATCCTGAGTTGGAATGACTTTACCTTTGGTTTTAGGGGTAGGGGTGTGACCCAGACCTGACTAATTAATGCTTCTCATCCTCTGGACACAGCAATTGCTCAGAGATAGGAATGTAACTCTGGCCAGGCCAATGAAAGCCTGACTTGGGAGTTTTGCTAAACATAGAGAGAGAGAGAAGGCCTTTCTCTGTTAGGATTGCTAAGCTACTGGCTATAAGCCCAGACCTTCACAGAGAGTCTGCTGAGAATAATGTTGCTAACAGTAAAAAGTGGATCTAGAAGGTGAGGAGTGAAGTAAGGGAGAGATTGTGTCCTGATAGTTGAGATCCTTGACCTAACCATACCTGAAACCTTTTGGCGTAGACTCTTCAGTTTTGCGAGCCTCTAATTCTCTCTTTCCCAGCAGATACTCGGTGGGAAGCGATCCAACCATTCCCCTTTCCATCTGTTCCCTCTGTAAACCTTCTTCTCTTCAGAACTAATTCCTGGCTTTGGATCTCTTCACTTCCAAACTCTTGGGGATCTGGCTTTGGGAATTCTTATTCGTTTCCTGTATTTTTAATCTCTCCTTCTACTCTGCCTCCAAAACATGGTCAGGCCTTCTCATCCTAAAATCAAACTTCTACCCTCTCTGCTTCTTATTCATTTCAAAGTCTCTCCTCCGCCCTTCCCTAGTCAAGCCTCTGGAAAGAAGAGTTGACAGTCTCCACATCCTTCCCTCTCCCTTGAATCTGGAAGAAGTACTATGCTTTGCACAGACCTGGAAGTAGAGTGGCCATTTGAATATTTAATAGACCCACAACCATAAGTGGAGATGGAATGGCTCTGGGCCCATAAACAGAACTTCAACAGTGATATCTACCTGTATAGGAAGATACTGTTTGAAATCTTATCTCATGTATTCTTCATCACTAGGAAGTCTCCTTGCTCTGTGACTCCTTATTATTGAAGCTGCTTATTATTGGAGCAACCTTGTTTTAGGTGAGGCTGGATACAGCTTTGACTTTTGAAAGAGTACAGCACAAACCAAAGTCTGGAAATATAGACTGTCATTTGAAGAGTCAAGGGTTGCAGTAAAAAATTTGTAGGTTTCAAGGAATCACAACAATAAGAACTGAGCATATAATTTTTACTATAAGCTGTAGAGAAGGGAGAATGTAAAGGCAGTGTCCTGCCTTAGGAAGGAGATAAAAACCTAGGAGAAGCCTGGAGAGAGAGAAAGAGAGCGGGGAGGAGGCAGGAAGAGATAGACAGAGAGGGGAGGGGTGGGCAGAGAGGAAGAAAAATAAGAAGCAGAAGAAGAAGGAGAAGAAGAAAGGGGAAGGGGGAGGAGAATGAAGGAGGGCCAGAGAGGGAGAGTTGGGGATTTTAAACATCAGAGTAGGGACTGTTCCCTGGCTATTCTTTCAGAGTTGACAGTAGAGACTGGGTCCCTTTCCCTGGGGAATGTCCAGCCTAAGGTGTTCCTCTGAACCATCCTGTGGCATTTGCTCTGTTAAGTACTTTAAGTACTTTTCATTTCTAATGACGCTTTTCCTCCTTGGCTTCTGAAGCACTTCCCTTCCTGTGTTTCTGATCCTTCCTTTTTTTTTTTTTTTTTTTTGTCTTTCTTCTTTCTTTTGTCTCTATGCTTCCCATGCTGGTATTTCCATTGTTCAGTCCTCACACCCTCTCCCTTTTCCCTACAAACTTCCAGTAGATAATACCATTGCTTCCCATGCTATCACACCACTTATACCCTGACGATTTCCGATCAGTGTCTCTAATCTGCTCGCTCCTGTTAAATAGCTTTTCTTTACTTCTCCAGCTGGATTGCTCATAAATTTTTCAAGCACAGCAAAACCAAGCCCTTGTCTCTACCCTTCACCAGCCTTCTCCTCTTTGTTATTCAGATATCTGTTATTGTCTGCACTGGCTTCTCTCCCTTGCCTCCCTTTTCTGCACTCCCATATTCAGTAACTAAGCCAGTTTTAAAAATCACAAGGAGAAGTGGAGAGTAGAGTGCCTCTTCTCCTCCATGTAACCTCGTGACTCCTCAGTGTCTCAATACGTCACAACACACAGTCCAAATATCTAGAGGAAAGTAAAAATCTAAAATGTAATAGAACACAGAACATGATAATCCTTGAGGCCAGCTACATATAAACTGTAAAACATAATTTAGAATTGTTTTAGTTCCCAATGTGTAAACAGCATGACATTGTCATGATAATACAAACTCTAAACAAGGGCACGGCGTGAGTGCATCCCGTGGAGAGCCCTCACCAACAGGCTAGCTCCTGCTGCCCCAACACCTTCCACCCGCACTGTTTCTATGCCTAGACACCAAACCCTGCTGAATACACCACTGAAATGTTTTTAAACTCCCCACCCCCACACCTGGGCCATCATAGACCTAGGTTTGGTGGATTTTCACCATCTCCCTCCAGAATGATTGTGGTAGCTTTCCAGTCTCTCTATCTAGCCCACAAGCCACTTTTCACTCTGTGCTGCCCACCCTCAGCCCTGCTAATTTTAGAATTTCCTGGGGGAGACTCAGGAATCTGCATTTCTGAACTGTATCTCAGGTGATTCTCATATACCCAAGTTAGAGAATCACTAGTTACAGGACAGAGTGCAAACACACTGTGGCTTTCAAGACTATTTCTGCTCTCCCTTGATCCCCACTGCTCCCCCTCTACTCACACACACTTTCCTGCTTCATCTTTGCCCACTCTGCCCCGTCATTTCTGTCTCCCAGTGCAGCCTTTGCAGACCCTCTGCAAAGCTCCCCAGATCCCCTTCAGCTGTATGGACTTCCTGTTCTTTTTAAGTTTCCATAATACTGCGATCTCCACTCCTCTCAAGACACGCACCTCCTTCTGCCTGTGTGAGACCTGGAAGCACAGAACCTTGCCTTGCATGTTAGTTTGAGCTCTTTGAAGTCAAGGACTTAACTAGCAGGCATTGCAATGAAGGAACATACAGGCTCGAGGACACATGTCAGTAACCAACCCCATTCCTCATCACTTTTTCTTGGGTGCTATCTAGGTGACAAAAATTGTGCTTTCTCTGTAATGCAAGAGGTTTTAGCTTTATGAGAGGCAAGTTTCTTTTTATAGAGTCAAAACAAACAAATACCAACAATAACCAAACCCCCAAACGAAGGCTGTTGATTATCCACAGAGGTTTTATTTCCACTTTAGACCCCTGACAGGAGAAAAGGAGTGCAGAGGCACCTTACAGAGTAGTGAGCTTGTGATATAAAATATACAATATATAGCATCTTCTACATGCAATGCTCATAGACAAAGGAGTATGGTTTCATGAACCCACTAGAAAAGTGGACACTCCCCGGCTGTTCTCTTGGAATCCCTCTCGGAGGCTTCTCTGGCTGCCTTTCTCTGGTGGAAAATCCCAGGAAGACCATCATCCCTGCGAGGGCCAAGGAGAGGCTGTTGGTGATTGGCAGCACTGAATGATGGAGCTAGGAGCCTGAAGGAGATCTAATACCTTCTTTTTACAGATGGGGAAACTGAAGCCCCAAAAAGGAAAGTGATTTGTCAAAGGTTCTATAGCTGGTTGGGGGCAGAGCTGGGGCTAGAGCCCAGGACTCTCCGCTCTCTGTCTCTTCTCACTGCCTTTCACAGGCAAGTCTCTGCTGCCCTTTGTAAGGGTCCTGGAAGCTGGAGGAGTGCATGCCTCTGAATGCCTACACTGGGTGGATTCTCCGAAGAGCTCAGACTCCAGGTATGCTGGGCAGCCTGGTGGGACGAGGTCACTCCTAATGTCCTTAGCCCAACCTTCTTCCATTTTCCTGCCCAGAAGCCCAGCGGGGCACAGCAGGGCACATCAGGGGCCTTCTCTTTTTCCAAGCAGTCCAGATGAATCTCCATGCCTGGGGCGGGGCTCAGGTGGACTTTTCAGAGGATACATTTCAAGGCTGGAAGGTTGCTTCATGCTTGTCTGGAGCAGCAGGTATGGATGGATACCCCTTTGCTGTCAGCTGGTATTTTAGAGTGACATATGGTCCCAAATGACATGTTCTGAGTTGACAAAAGGAATTTAACAGGGTGGGGGAGCCTCCAACTGCTATTCTCTGCCCCAAGCCACCCAAACTTTCTCTTTGTCCTTTGAATCCCTTTAACAGGGAACATACAGGGTAGGGCTTGGACTACAGGAAGCTTTTGGGAGAGAAACCTCAGGGATAAGAGTACTGCAGGGGTTACCCTGGGAGAGAGGGACCTTGGGGTATGATCTCCATCTCCCCAGACCTGAATGGTTTTCTCCTAGAGGAGGAACCAGCCTTGTCTGTGCCCAAATGACAAAGCTGGGAAAAATATATGGATTCAGAGTTCACCTTCAACGTAAGGAAACATTTTCTAACAATCAGGCCCAGTTATGTCAACAGTGGGTTTGATAAGTGCATAGGAGTGAATAAGGCCACTGGGTTAAAGCAGTCCTGAGAGGAAGGAGTGCTAGGACTGCCCAGACATCCAGCTCCCTCACATTGCTGAGAACAGTGAGGCCTGGAGAGGGGAAGGGACTTGCCCAGGGCCATGGACCCAGGTCTCCTGTGTAGAGACTTTTCCCCACACCAGTCTGCTGCCTCTCAGGGTCCTGGGGCTGTCTCAGGGCGATGGGAACAGCAGGTTCCATTCCATTTGGTCTGGTGAGTAACACGGAGTGTGCCATCAGAAAAGTGTGGTCAGCCTCACTCGGGCTGGGGCAGGGCGGGCAGGACCCGAGGAGGTCAGTCAGATCACCGCTCTACCTGGAGCTCCCCCAGCCCTTTTGGGGAGCCCATCTGCTCCCACACCCAGTCCACGTAGTTGGAGACCTTTGTGTAGACCCCATAGACCTGCTTGCTGCCACATTCTTCAGGGCCTCCCCAGGACACCAGGCCTTGGGCCACCCAGGTCTGGCTCAAGTCATCAAGGATTACAAAGGCCCCGCCGCTATCTCCAAGGCATGTGTCCTTGCCGCCCTCATAGTAGCCAGCACAGAACATGTTCTCAGTGACGCTGTAGTTGCCCAAGCGGGACTCATAGCTGGTTTTGCACTCAGCGTGTGGCACCACAGGTAACTTGACATACTGTAGGACATCTGACAAGGTCCGTGTGCCACTGCTAATGATCTCATCCACTGTCACATTAGGATTGGAAATACCCCAGCCTGCCACTAGGCCTAGCATGTGGGGCGCTGGGCCTGCGGGTTCGGGCCTTGGCAGGCAGATGGGCATGACGTGGGGTCCCAGTGGCACGGGTTCCTGCAGCTGCACCAGAGCTATGTCATGGTTGTAGTTCTGGATGTTGAAGTCTGGGTGGAGCACCACTCGGGCAGCTGAGCTGTTCACAGCACCTGATTTGTCCCGCATGTCATGCAGGCCCAGGTAGACAGTGATGTGCTCCTTGGAGACTGGGGTCACTGTGTTGTCTCTGCGCTGGGAGCGCAGCACATGGGCCGCTGTGAGGATCCAGGACTCAGAGAGCAGGGCCCCACTCCCAAACCACTTGTCATTTGGTACCCTTGAGGTGTCCTCCACTACTATCAGAGCCTGCCACGGGAAGAGGCCAGGCTCGGCATTCCGGCCCCCGATGATCCGCTTGACCAGGTTTGGTAGGGAGCGGGAGGGCTGCCCACACACTGTAGGGAGAAGGAGGGAGTGGGGACAAGAGACAGAGACTGTTAGGTCAGCCATGTGAGAAGAGCCACTAAGAGAAATTCACATCTCACCCGCTGTAGATTATGCCACCACAGGACCCCACTCTATCTACATCATGGGGCCACACTAGCCTGGGAAAGCTCTGTGCAGGGTCAGGTTTGACCTGTCTTTCTAGTCTGGCCAGCCTGTAGTCTGGAGCTTCTGTAGCCAGGGCCATCCATGGGCCAGACCATTTCATGCATGGACTGTTACCACCTTGAACCATTTCAAGCCAGATCACTTCTGGCCTAGACTTTGAGCCAGGCCTGTTTCTAGACATGGTCACCTCTCTCCTTTTCTCTCGAGAATGGCATCTCATATTCAGAAGTAGTCCATACTGGGGGAACTCAGAAAACTTCTGAAAACTAGGTCATGGGATTTGAGAGATAAAAGGAAACTAAAAGACTGTCTAGCAGGTCACAGCAAACACTGGACTTGGAGCCAAGACACTGGAGGCCTTGACCTGGCTTTTTTCTCCTGTGTCTTGTGTGACTTTGGGTAAGTGAATTGCCCTCTCTAGATTTTAATTTTTGATCTGCTAAATGAGGTAGTTGATCAAGATGATTGCCAAGGATCTTTCAAATTCCTTTCATTTTTAGTTCATTTGCCCTGGCCACCCTCATTTTATAGGTGAGTAAAACTCTACAGAGATTAAGTGATTAGCCCAGGGGCACGTGGCTATTTAGGTAAGTAGCAAGGGCCTAACTAGATTCTAAGATTGATGTACTGGCCTATATCCTACAGTGCCTCATTACATGTAAAGATCACATGGCAGGCCCCTCTAACCTTTTCTTCTCTAGCACAAAAGACTCATGCTGTGAATGGATGCCCAGGGCATCTAAGGATAGGGAAAGGTGGCATAATCTACAAGCAATGATGCATGGGCCATTTTCTGAGCCACACATCATTGCACCCAGGAACCCTGTAGTACCTTCAGGGAAGAAGAAAGGTCTGATCAAACTTCGTTCCACTGAGTTGTACCCCGAGCATGCACATGCACCACCAGTCTCCTGCAGCCAAACACCTTTGGCTCATGAACAGAGGGTCTTCAACATCAGACCCTGCTGGCTAAGAATGAGTTCACATGGGCCCTTCCCAGCCTGGTTCTTAGGCCTGTGAGGTAAACCTGGTGTAAACATTGGCCTCCTCTTAGTTCAAATGGTCAGGCTACACTTCTTGGCCCTGGAAACTATCAACAATCCTTTAAAGACCAAAAAGCATTTGAGTGTTCTTGGCAACTTTGGTAGGTCAGGCTTTCACAAACCTAATGCTTTTCAGATGTTCTTCTTCCTGATGCCAAATGTGTCTTATATGAGGCACCCTGTGTTCATCCCAGGCCAGATGTGAGCTGGCCTTTGCTAATTCTCTGCGGTCTGGCCTTTCACAGTTGAAGACCAGACTCCCAAATACAAGCAGCAGCCTACAAGTTGACACCTCAAGGCAGGTCTGTGATTAGCTCGCAGAATGACTCATCTAGTGCCAAAAGGCCCTCATCTGGTGAAAGACATGCCTGTGGCTTAGTCCGTGAGCATAACAAAGCCAGTGCTGAATGGTGCCTTTTTCCAACCAAGGTGCCAATGGCATAACCCAGGTCACAGAATGTCAGAGTTGGGGAAACATGGAGAACAGAGAATTTACAGATGGAGAAATCAAGGTTCAGAGAAAGTAAGTGACATACTCAAAGTCATTAGTGCCTGAGCCAGAAGTACAGCCCATTTCTTGTGACTCTAGCTTCATTTTCTCTACAAAAGACTGATTTTCTTCTTGATATGCTCTTGTACTTTTGAAAGGTTGAATAATGAAACAAGCTTTTGAGAGAGCTCATTGACATGGGGCTATTCTTTTAGGCTGACACCATTCTACATCCCGTCTTTCCTGAGAGAAAAGAATCTTCTTGACATACTATAGCTTCTGTGCTGAAGTCAGACTTGGGCTCTAGGAGACTGGAGGTGCTGAGGGAGGACTTTTAAAACAAAGATTTGATATTCTAAAATTTTGGGTTCATGAGGATGGCTTAAAATATAATCAGAATCAAGAATGGCTCGGCATTGCTTGTGCTCACATCAAAAGTCTTGGGTTCACCTTCTAGCTCTGCTCCTGACTTTCTTTGGGGATCCTTGCATAAATCATACCTCAATTACTCTTAGTTTTCTCATCTGTAAAATAAGGGACAAATACTATTTGCTTAATAGTTTTCTTGGAAAGGTAGATATTATGATGACCAATGAAACGGTTTTCTCCATTCCGGCTTCCCTCTGGGTTCAATGTCAGTGTTTTAGGAGGAGAGAATTTATAAATCTCTGGCCTGGTCCAATGATACACCATGGTTCTGACCAACACCAAGTGTTAAAATAGTTTTATGACTCATTATATATAAGATGTTTTGTATAAATATAGAGGATATAATGACCACTAAAAGTTATAGAATGTCATGGATCACATGGTTCAGCTCCCTCACTTCTGGGGTACGGAATCCTAGCCCCAGAGAGGTGATATTACTTACCAAAGATCACAGTTAGGAAATAACAGCACCAGGGCTAGGACCCAGGCCCCTGACTCCCAGCTCAGTGCCTCTTCCCCTTCCAGAGGTCACAGCATGGCTGCCCAGGATGGAATCTATCTGCAGAGCTGTTTTATTTGGCCCATATATTACTTTAGCAAAATAGAGATTTGTCCCTCCAGTTTGTCACAGTTCCATCATTCCGCATTTTCTCAGGCTTGACCAATGGTGAAGCCTTGGGTGTCTTTCTGACTAAGCCTCAGTGAGATGATGGGGATCAATAGATGGTGGGTAGCTTGACCTTCCCCTGTTTTACCATCTCAAGAATTCTTTCTTGAGCATAAGTCCTCTTAAATGAAGTCTTCCTAACCAGTCCTCACCCCTCCACTTCCAGACAAGCACATGCCATGACTTCCTTCTTCTCTGGGATCTCATAGCTCCTGTGATGGCCAAAATGGATTCCCAAGTGCCAACACTTTCTTCATTTCTTAAGGATAATGGTAGATGACTCCATAGCCTTTCCATTTTAATGTCTAATCTAACATCTAGAAGCCTACTGAGTGTTATTGAGGGTTACTAAAATGTAGCAAATAACGACATTATCTCATTCCACCTAACACTCAAATTCAGTAAAATACCAGGGCTACCCAATGCTTAACCATACTGTGAAGCTCCTTATAGGAGCAAACAAGCAGACAGAATCAGTGTTGCTCTTCATGCTGTCTTGAATGGTTTTGTCTTTCAATTACTGCTATTCTTGCTTTTTTTTTTTAAAGCATGTATTTCTGTATTGTGAATATTAACTTCAATTTTTGTGGGTTATTTGTTTAAGCTTACAATGTGCATTTAGGACTAGAATTTTCTAATAAGTCGATTGCAATATATACATATGTGTACCGTGATTGTGATACTTTTAATGCTAACATAACTATCTACAAAATATCCCCTAAATCCATATGCATGGTGATATTCTTTGTTACCAAAAGTCTTTTTTTCATTTTAAAGTGGGTCAGTAGGTAAGTTACAGGGAGGCAGCAGTTAGTACAATTTGAACACAATGATCTTTGAAAGAACTTACTCTGTCAGATAGTTGTTACCTGATGTTATTTGTTTCCTCTAAAGCACAGTGAGTGCTTGAGGATGGGGTGCTACTTTCTTGATTTTTCCAACACACAAAAACTGTGTGGGATAAAAACTTGGTGTGCAGGGAGCAGAACTGCAGAGGGAAGAGACAGAAAGTCTCCTGGCCTGATAGAACAGGTGAATATAGAGGCTGGTTGGTTTGAGAAGGTGTGAGGCTGGGCGTCTCTGACCTTTGACCCTCAGAAGGTAGCTTAAAAAACAATCAAAGCATCATGCCCCTCACTCCCCCACTACACTAACAGCCAGAGCACCTGAGGCCCAAAGGCCTTGAATAGGAGACCTTGAGGCAGGGGACTTGCGGGTGAGGTACCTGGCAGGCAGGTGGGCTGGTTTCTCCCAAGAACTTCATTTATCCAGACTCCTTGGGCAGAACAAGTATATATACCTGGGAGAGTAAAGAAAGATTGAAGTAAAGGGAGAAATGGTTGATTTAAAGCATATGAAAAATGGATCTTTGTTCCTAATTCCTCTATTGTGGATCATTGCAAATCTTCAAAATGTCTTTCTAATGCCATTCCCTCTGAGGCAGTCCTCTCTGCAACCTGAAGGCTCTTTCTGAAGGAGATTCTGACCACGTCTTTCCTCTGCTCAGTATCACCAATAGCTCCCCATTGCTCTCAAAAACAAACACCACACACTTTAGCATGGTGTCCAAAGCTTTGTGCAATCTGACTCCCGCTGGCCTGTCTGGGGGCTGCTCCATCCCCTCCTGGCTCTGCCCAGCCTCTGGCAGGCACTTCTCATCATTAGTCATGCAAGCCTTGGTTCACACAGTGCTCTGTGGTACACATGCCCTTCCCTTCCTTCTCCACTTAACAAACTCTTTAATGAACCACACGCATGTCTACCATCTCATCTGAGTGTTACAGTAGCTCTGTGAGCTATGTCACTGCTCCCTTTTTGAAGTGAGGACTTGGAGGCTTTGAGAAATTGGGAGAATTTTCTTAGTGCTAGTCTGTGGCAGAGGCAGAACTGATCAGTGTTCCCGTCTCCCTGAGGGTTCCTTCTCTGTGGGAGGTTGTGGGTGTGTATGTGTGGATGTAGGGTTGGCATATGGCCTAACTCTTGTGGTGTAGGCCTGAGCCATGGAGAGGCAAGGCATGTCTCCAAGTGTTTTTTCCTTCCCATTCCTCCCAAACTGTGGCCAGCTGACTGGCTGTTTTGGCTCCAACCTAACCCTGAGGCCCAGAGGGTGTGAGGTGGGAGGGGGCTGGTTTAGCATGCAGGGCTCACCTGTGATATTGCGGTACATCTTGTAGTAGGGCTCCTGGCAGGAGTATCTGATTTCAGATTTGTATGTGGTAAGGTTGTTCCTTGTGGAGAAGGTGACCAGCCCATGTTCCAGCTCTGCAGGGGCTCCACAGTCGGCAACTGAGAGAGAAGAGAGTGAGATCCCTCAATTACCCTTTGCTCTTCTTCCTGGGGATCTCTGGTAGGTCTGTTTCATACAGGTGTACCGGTTGTGCCCTGCACACAACTTCAGTAAGCCATGTTATAGTCCATGAGAATGATGCTTCATGGATTGTGGAGGGCACAACCTGTGCAATCACGTGGCCTTGCTTTTGGGGTCTCTACCATCTACCGTGTGGTCAACTCACCTGGCCTGATGTCAATTTCAGGGCAAGGGCAGGTCTGCTGAGATTTAGGCAGCTGCATCTTCTCCCCCCCGCCAGGGCCCTTTCCTTGACTTGCAGGTCTATTGTGCAATCATCTTCGCCTCTCCTGCCTAAGCATAAAGCCTATGGCTCAGCCAAAAAATTCTGGCTGGCAAGAACCAAAGAATACTCATTTCTTCCAGATCCAACCACATGCTGAGTAAAAGCTACTAATGTGCTCATATTGGAGCTTAGCAAAAAAAAAAAAAAAAAAAAAAAAGTCGACAGAAAGAAACCCACCACAGTACCACCCTGCTGGCTCTCTGTAGACACAGAAGTCAGGAGGTAGGGTCAGGGTGGACCAGCTTTTAGTCTTCACCTGATTCTTTTCTCCAGTCACTGGTGTTTGGACATTGGGGTTGGCTGTAGGATGAGACCAAAGATGCCTGCTCCTCAGAGGTGGTCTTAGGGGAGATTGCTCATCCAGCCTTGTCTCGGGGGGGTTTCCAGCACTGATAGAGTCCAGTACAAGTCTGCCAGGAGCCAGGTCAGAGGCTGAGGACCCAACTTGTCAGTTTCTTCATGGGGGTGGTGTTTCTCCATTAGGGGGTGGTGTTCATTTCCAAGGAAATCCTGATCTTGGGTCTAACAACCCCTATCAGAGTCGAAGAATCACAGAGGGATCACAGAACTTCACAGTTGCCAAGAAACATTAACACAGGTAATCTGGAATATCATCTTTACTTTAGAGATGAGCTCAGACAGTAGACTTGACTCGTCTAAGGTCATATAGCATGTATGGTCAGGGAACTAAACCTGACCTTACAGTCAGTGGTTTTTAAATAAACCAAAGTGGCCATTCTTAAGGATCTATTTTCTAGTTGAAACTGCCTATAATCGTATTAGCTGGATAATGATGGACATCAGTTGTAATCTTCTGATAATTTCAGAGGACTGCATTCCAAGGCCCTGGTAGTATTTCCAGAGTTTCCCTCTTCCTGAATTTTACCTGCTCATCTTGGAAAGCAGAGAGGGGGCAATTGATTCCTGAAATGCTATATTTAGATATTATGACTTTTAACTTTAGCACTCCAGATTCAACTGTTTGATTGAACAACGAGTTGTCAAACTTAAAATATAGTTAACTTCAATGTCCTCCAGGATGATGCAGTGGGTGAAGGACAGGAGTAGATGTAGGTCCCTCCTACCCACGAGGAAAGCAAAAGCCAGGAGAACTGGGGACTGTTTTGTCCTGGCCTCCAACCTCTCTGGACAAATTGTTCCCATTTGTGTCCATCACCCAGTCTACACTTCTTCTAGTCTGCGAGGAGAGCACGTGAAGGTCAGCACTAGGACAGCAAGAAGTGATCGTATTTATTACTGAAAGTTATCAACAGTTTTAAATGTATTTTCCTGCTGAGTCCCAAATCAGATTTTTCTTCCCTTTTTAGGAAATGCCATTGATTGGTGCCTGGATGTTGCCCTGGTATTAGTCTTGTCAACCTCAACTTTGTTCTAGCAGTTCATTCTGCCTAAGGTAGCCTCAGGACCTGATACCTAATTCCAGGTGGAGAAATTCCAGGGTTGGTCCTAGGCGTGGCAAGATGGTTAGGTAGGCTATGTGATGTGGCCAGCATTGGTGGGGAGAATTTTCTGGGTACAGGGTCTGCTCTGCTTTCACATCGCTCCAGAAAAGTAACTTTGCCTACTGTTAAAGCTGGTCCTATAACGGTATAGAGGAGGCGAACATAGTGGAAAATGGAGGTCACTTCAGCTTGGGTAGAGTGAGCAGGGAAGGGGTGACCATCTTCCCAAGTCTATGTGGCAGGCAAATGTCCATGTCTTTCTGTGGCCTGGCAACAACTTCCCTTTTTGAGAGGCCTGGCACCATCAAAGATGTCATATCCAGACTCTGCTTTCTTAGCTAGTCTACTATCTTCTTGGATTTAGGAAGAGTTTCATCCTTTTCTCTAAAGCTTCCTCTGGCTACTTCCACACTCTGGAAACAAAGTGCCCCTTCCCATTCTCTTGGCCTCACTTTCTCATTATTCTCTGGGATGGGATGCACCACCCTCTGTCTCATCTCCATTGTCACCTTTTGCAGCCATTTATTTTCTTTCAGACACATGTTTCTTGAGCACTCTTTGCCACAATTTGGGGGCTTCCTAAAGAATCACAGTCGTTGGCTCAACCCAGGGATGGCCCAGTCTCCCACCCAGGCTCATCTCTGTCCTTCCCCTTCGTGTATGGATGCTCCAGCATCACAGATCCTGCCTGTACCGACTCTGTGTGTCCATGCTCTGGCCATCCTCCAAGCCTTACAGAATGCTTTTTGTTGAAAGCCTTTTCTCATTCTTCTAATCAGATAGGGCTGCTTCCAGATTTCTCTTTGCTAAGCACTTTATTTATCGACCTCTCTCTGATGGATGCACCTTATGTTGCCTGGTATTACAATTATTTGGGTCTATTTCCAACCTTCTGCCTAAATTATAATTCCCTCTATCACAGCGAGTACAGTATCTGTTACACTTTGTGGGCTTAAAAATACCGATTCAACTGGCGCTTGTATTTAGTAACTATCTCATGCCCTGTCTTAGGGGCACTCCTGCTGTAGGCTGGCTCTGCAGTCTCTGGACTATTCCTTGTCCACCCTTGCAGGATTCTGCCCTCCTCCAGAGGCTATTTCATTACCAAATTGACTAGTAGTCACTGTTGGGAACCGCCCTGCCTGGTTTCAGAAGCTGTAATTCCCCATGGCTAAGGCTGAGTCAGAGACCTTGGGACCATAGGCCATTATGGAGACAAAGCTTATCTCCCTGACAGGGGTGCCACCTCTTCCCGCTTTACTTCACCCTGCTTGGCCTGGAACCTGACCAGTTAGCCAATGATGGGTAAGATTCCTCAAAGGAGGGACGACCTAAGACAGGCATGGTCACAAAGAGGCCCACAGGGAAGGACTTGGGGGCTATAGAAAAAGGGTGTGATGGACCCTTGCCCCTCGGCTTTGACTTAGCATGAGTCCTCATTCTGTCTGCAAGAAGTCTCCTAATCTCCTGGCTACCTTACTTCCCCTGCTCGACTTAAGCCTGAAACAATGCCAGAGGTGGGTTTAGCCCAGTGCTGGAAAGGGTGGATTCCCCAGGGCCATCAGGCCTAAGAAAGAATGCATAAAATCCTGTGAAACCTGCTTTGCTAATACCCTCAATTTAAATGATGAGGGTCCAAGCCTGAAGTGAGTTTGTTTCCCAAAGTCTTATAGCCCTTTACCTAACTGACCCTGACTCAGAATAAGCCCTCAGAGTTCTTTGTATGTTATCTATTGTTAGATTCTTACTGCCTGACAATGATTGATGAGCTTTACCTGTATTCCTGTGCAAATTGAACCCAATAAAAGCCCATTGAGGAAAAGGCTCTTGGCCCTTCTCTTTGAGAGACTGGCCACCTTTCCTCCCCAAGCAGATCATGTCTTTGTAGATTTAGTCTCATCTGTGGGGGTGTCCCTGTGGGCGGAGGCCCCCCCCCCCACCACAAGTCACAATGCAATGCAAAGCTTCTCTGATATGTGTATCCAGATTTTGTTCAGGCTGAAGCAGAGATTTCCAGCATGCTGGCTGCCACTCTGCAGCCCTTGTCACTATTTATGACCAGGGGTGTCCCATGGTTGTAAGCTGAGGACTGCTGATTTTAAGTGTGATGCCTATCTTTTGAAAAACTTTAATCAGTGAATTTTCAGAAATGCAAAATGTGTATGCCCCAGAAGAAAGAACCCCTGATGATGGGCTCTCAGCCCTGTGTTTTGTATAGGTGGAAGGGAAATTTTTAGGCATGAGGATATATCTAGACTCCCTAAAAATCTAGGCTACATGAGTTACTCCTAGTTCTACCTACTTATGTTAAGAAAGTAGCAACAGGTAAAAATAGTAAAATCATAAATCACAGGCATTCTGGCCCATTTAAACTTGGAGTGCAGAGTGGATTGGAAAAACCAGGGCCCACTTTGACCTGGTCAGTCTAAGGCCATTTGATTGTATATTATTAAATCTTGTGTCTCTAGGACCAAAGTTATTTTTCCTTTGAAAAGAATCCAGTCCACTTAGAGATGCTACAAACAATCTCCCATTGTCTTTTCACTATCTTCTAGAGTAATATTTGAATAATGGGTGAACCCTCAAAAGGGATTGTTCTTATACACACAGGAGTTTCAACTGCTTGAGACTATGTTGCCTTATTTAGCATCCTTTCTAATCCACACTGAAATGGGGAATGGAGTGTTGGTGGCGGGGGGAGTAGCTCTGGGACCCCGGGGGTCTTGTGAGTGGTCCATTCCTGGATGTCTGCACTGTGTAGGGGTCCAGTCATTCACTCGGTCACTTGCTCTGACTCGCTCTCCACATCCATTTCGGTATCTGCCACCATGGTGAAGATCAAAGAGGGATCAGTGGGTCCAGAGAAAGAAAGCAGGCAGAGGAAGGGAGAGAGAGAAAGAAGAGAAAGAGAAAAATTAGCAAGCAAAGCAGAAGCAGTTCATGCAGGAAACACAGAAATCACTCCACCAGGATTGATTGAGAGTGCACCATTTAGGCACATCCAATGTGAAGGGCAGTTTGGTATTGTGGAATTTGTGCCATTCAGAGAATTTGCACAGCCGTGAATGCTGGCTCAGGAGGATTATAACATTCTACTGCTGGAGCAAGCTTTGGATTCATCTGGTCCCAACCCTCATTTAACAGATGGCATTCAGAGTGGAGCAGGGCTTGTCTGGGGTCACTGCAGCAAGGTGGTGGCAGGGCCAGGACAACCACTGGTAATTTCTGCTTCCTGTTCTGGTACAGGTTTCCTCACAGCACACACACTTCCTGTGTGTTCCCAACCCCTTTCCCCACAATCCCTATGGACTCACAACTTCTAAGTCTTGTTCATCTTTGCATCTCCCCTAGGACCAGGCACATGCCTGGGACAGAGAGATATTCAATAAATACTGATTCAGTGAATGAGCAGAGGTGCCGGGTTTGTCTAAATAGGGATTCTCATAGTCCTAATCCAAGCTGTGCTGGGAGAACCAGGCCACATTAGGGGAGGGGAATGTTCTCTCCTTTGGTACAGAATGACAGGCTCTTTTGTGTACTAACAAAAGTCACATAAAAGAGTACCATTGGATATAGTAGTGCCTTATTCTATCGACACTTCTGTTACAATAAATAGTGTTTCATCAGGGAAGAAAATTGTTATTAAATTTTCCTATGTTCCAAAAGCATGAATGAGAGAAACCAAAACTCTTCCTAGTGAGGGAGTTGGGTGGGGGGAAAAATAAGCTTTTATTGAGTTTTTATTTATTACTGGTGCTCTTCAGTAATGATATGCACATTAACACAGTCCTCAGAGTAATCAAGAATGTAGAAAACTGAAGCCAGAAGAGTGTGAGTAAATTGCTTAGAGACCTTCAACTGTTTGAATCTGTATTGGAATCTAGAACTTTCTGACTCCAAAAACACATTCTGTCCTCTACACCCCACATCTTCCTTTACCTCCTCCTTCTGAACACCCTCTTGCTTGGGTAGAACTCAGGCACAGCACTACACATGAGCTACACACTGGAGGAGGTGGCAGATGTGTCTGCTGGCATTTGAGTTCCTGCATGTCTGAACCTTGTCTTTTCCATCTGATTTCTCTAGATCTCGGCACAGGCATCCAGTAAATGTTCATATAAACATTTTGTTGAAGCCATAAAATGACCCCCCTTTCCCACACTGGTCTCTGAGTCCATCCACATCATCATACTAAAAAGGAAAATTAAAAACAAACCCGTTCTGTTCCAAAGTTCTGCCTGGGATTTGTCTCAAGGGAGCCCCACCCTGACAGTGTCCCCTTGGGGCAGTGGAAATGGATTGGCCAGCCCAATGGATATGAACCCCTGAGGAGACAGGGGGTAAGGACACCACTCCAAATTTTACAGGAAGTCGTGAACGAGGGGTGGGCAGGACCCATCCTAATTCTTGACTTCTCACCTGTCCGTTCTAAAGCAAATCCTTCCCTCATCCCTCTCTCCCTTTCCTTCCCTTTCTGTCCCTGTGCCTTCTCTTATTACTGTTCCATAGATGAGTTTCCTAAAACTGTGGTCCTTACAAGTCTTGCATCAAAGTCACCTGGGTATAGGGAGAAGAGATAGTTACTAACAATTTGTATTTTTACAAAACTCACTAGGTGATTTATACGGGCTACATTATGGTAGAATCTCCAGGATGCATTCTAGAATATTAAAGCTAGCTTAAACTCTTCTATTTTACAGTTAAGGCAAAGGATCTTGTCCATGGTCACAGGGTGGGTTGGGATCAGAGACAAGACAAGAACTCTGGGGGCCCCAGGAGTCATGAAGAATGGTGTCCCCTGCCTCATACATGTCCACTGTGCTGACACCACAGCCCTAACGCATGAGCTATCCAGAAGACTTAGTGGCTATGGCTGATGGCCACATAGAGACTGGCAAGATCACTTGGCTCTGGGCATGGGGGGCAAAATAGTTTCCTGAATTAGTTATTGCCAGAGCTAGTTTCAAACCTGGAGACATGTTATTCATTTAGGAAGTTTGGCAACCTATCTGCAGGCAGAGGGAAAATTAGTATTTAGAAAGTAAATTGGGACCCACAAGAAGTTTCTTTTGGAATCCTAATGCCTTAATGCTGAAAGGAACATTAATAGCCTTTTCTGTCCCACTCTCATGTGTCTGTTGAATTCCTGGCCCCTTTCTCTTAAAGGGCACCTGCCAAACTGTCCGCCTTGTGTGGTCTCTGCTTGAATCCCACCAGTGCTGGGGAGCTCATAGTCTTTCTAATCAACCAATTTTGTTTTCTTACTTTTACAGGTGGGAATCTTGTTACTCCATGTGCCATCCTTCAGACACTCAATCTGGAATGTGTCCATTTCCACATTATCCTAGGAAGAAACATGAAGAAGGTATGGGGAGAAGGAAGAGAGGTGGGGTTGCTGGTGGTTTCCCAGTAAAACCAGCTCAAACGACAAACCTGGGAGTCCTAAACTGAGATTTTCCAATCAAAAACCTCCAAGGGCAAGCTCGACAATAAGGAAAGGATAGATGCTGAGTTTATAGTTCCCATTCCTACCCTGGAGAGAGTCAAGGGCTGGCTGTGGGAAGGGATTTGGGCAACTCTCTCTGAAGGAAAACCTATACCCTTGACTACTGTTTCAGAGCAGTGGCTGCCACACCTGAGCAAGCAGCAGCATCCCTGAGGGCTTTTGCACAGGTTGCTGGGCCCTGCCCCCACAGTTTTGGATTCACTGGGTCTGGCCTGAGGGCCTAGCATTCACATTTTAACAAGTGAGGTGATGCTGCAGTGGGGACCCCACTTTGAGAGCAGTTCTTTGAGCAGTGGTCCTCTCGCTTGGCTCATGTCAGACTCACCTGGGCAACATACAGAAACACCAATCACTGGTACCGTCCCAGAGATTCTGCTTTCATTGAGCTCAGGTGGGCCTGGGAGGTGGCTCTGCTTTTCAAATTAAGCAGGTGATTCCTAGGAGAACCACTGTTTCATCAGGTTGGGGAATGAGCAGTGCCTCTCTGCCACCTCTAGAATCTCTGGTCTCCATCCCCATTTCCCTCAGCAAGCCTCAAATTTGTTAAAGTTGTTTGTCCTGATGGTAGGGCTGAGCAGATCCAGAATTTTTAAAAGTCAAACAGCCTACGCCCTGACAAAAGACTCCATGCCACTTCCAGAAGTGAGAGCCTCCAACACAAGCTCTAAATTTTCAGAAGGCTGGAATTTCTGGAACGTTTTGGAGATTTATGGGGAAGCTAGAAAAAGTGAGACCATTACAAGCTCTGGAAGCCCGTGTGGTCTGGGGGGCTCTGGAGAATTTCTCTGGCCTGGTGGCTCCCACTCCCTAGGCAGGACCCTGTACCTTCAGCACTTTGTAGCCTGTGTCACAGCTGATGAGCACCTGGTCTTTGAAGAAGTACTTGGCTTGCAAGGGCTCGACTTTCCCGTGGACAGGAGGCTGTAGCCCTGGGCACTCCTTCCCTGGTGGGGAGCAATGGGAGAGCAGCAGGTGAAAAAACAAGCAAAAGTCCGGCAGTGAGCGGACAGTTCCTAGACTGCCAGGCGTGATGGAGGTGAAAAAACCACACACAAAACTAGGTATTAGGGGCCCGGGCCTAATAAGCCATGAAAAATTCTTACTGGAACCTTGAGCAGGTCACTTTTCAACTTGGACCTCTATTTCCTCATTTGTAAAATGAGGTGGTTGGCCAGAAGATTTCATCAAAACTCAGGGTTGGATAGCATATTCAATGTCATTGAGTGCAACCATCGTCTTATGCTTTAAAAAAAAAAAAAAGTCTCCCAAAGTAGCTGTTAAACATATTTGCATTCCTACAATGACAGGGAGCTCAATACCTCCCAAACCTGTACCTTTCATACTGGATTCCTCTGATTAAAGTAAGAGGAGTTTCATATTCAACTGAAATCTATACCATTGTCATTTTTACTCATCAGGTGTAGTTTGCCCTCTTGGGGAACTCAAGATGATGCTGATGACTCTTTCTTCCCAAGACCATTCCTCAGTGATGAACTGTGATCATATGCCTGAGTCCTCTCTTCAAAGGCTAAATTAGATAGGATTCCCAGGCCGGGGGCTATGCCTGACATTTTTTCCTGGACAAACTCTCTTTTGTTAATATTCTCCTCACTTTTGGGCACTGGATTTGATAATGCAGGCCAGGCCGGGATATTGCAGTTTGTGAATTGAATTAGTTGTGCCCAGCTGTGGTCTTGTCACTCATGTCCTAGCTCTTCTTTTCCAAGTTATTGCATACAGCTTAGGTCAAATAGCTCTATCAGCATTTGGGCAGGGACTGGCTGCCTTGGGGAATTGGGAGCTGTGGGCTTTGCCAGTCTGGGGGAAACACAGGAAGTGAACTGCCATAATGGAACATTATGTTGAACTGCAGGCCCACGCCCACATTGCTGCCTCAGACTTGCAAAGGTCTGGAGCTGGAAGGGTCCTCTCCAGGCCCAATGAGTCACAGTATGAGCAGGTGCAATTCAAAAACCAAGTTTTGTTTTTTTAATCCCTATGTGATTCTGAGAAACAGCAAGTCCAAATGCATCATCATTGCTGTCCTTAACCACATTTTATAGATGAGCAACTGAGTCAGAAGAGAGCATGTGCCTTGGTATACTCAGTGGCAGAACTGGGAGTCCTGCCACAATCTCAGAGGAGTCCCAGGCCTGCACCCCCCTGTCCCTCAGCCTCCGCTCCATGAGGGCTGAGCGCGATGACCAAGTTACCTGTCGCCTTGTATGAGAGCTTCCAGCCCCGGTTCTCGCCCGAGTTGTCACTGCGGAATAGGATCATAATGTTGTGGGTCTGGGTATTGATGGGTTCCGGGGCTTTCTCTCCACAGAAGGGGCCCAAAACTTTTGGACCAGCTTTAATCTGCAAGAGGCAAGACAGAGAAAAAGAGGTCAGAACAGAACAGCAGTGGCTGACCCAGGGACCCCCTCTACACTGCACCTGGGGTTTTCTGGAAGCCTTCGTGTGAGCCCTAGTACGTACTCACTCACGTTTCTAGTGGGCATTACTATTCACCAGATCGTTCCACCTCCACTTCCCCATTTACAGTGGACAATGGCCCTGACAGTGGACAAGGCAGGCTGATAATCCTCTGCTCAGAGATGAACATATTATGGCTCAGAAAGATGCATAGTTTTCTCCAGGTGCACAGGATAGAAAAGGCCTCTGCTCTCAAAAAACATGTAGTCTAGTTTGGGGAGTCTAACAATAAATATGTACTATATGTTTATAATTTCTGTAGTAAAATCTATGCCACCTATATAATTCATCATTAATATGATAAATAATAACTTTAAGAAGGCCTCCTTGAGGAGGTGACGTTGGATGTGAGACACATAGGATGAGTAAGAGCTTGTCATTGGAGAAGGAGGGGAGAATACTTTCCAGGCAGAGAAAACAGCATATGTGAAGGTCAAGGCCAAAGGAGGGAAATATCTTGGAAAGTGTTAAGAACAGGAAGGAAGCCAGTATGACTGGAGTAGAGGGAGTGCCATGGCATGCATGAGGTTGAAAGGCAGGCAAGTGCCACAGTGTGTTGAGTTTATGTTTACTTCCAAGAGCAACCTTGATCTAATCTGACTTTCATAAAGATAAGCCTGGATGCTATGGGAGAACAGAAGAAAACTAGCTAGGAAGCTTCACGGTTGACTAGGAGATAATGGGGTTTGGACTAGGATAGAGACAGCAGGATAGAGGAAAGGGAATAGGCACTGTTAGCTGATCCAGATTTCCCAACTCCCAGTCCTGGGTCCTTCCTGTGTCTTTAACTCTTCCTTCCATTTCTACGGATAAGAACTCTTTAACCCATCATTCAGTGACTTCTACAATCCTGGGTGATATCTTCATTTCATCACCCTTATGTAGAGAGAGGAAAAAGTAAAGCCCCAAGTGTTTAAGTACCTGGATAAAGCTCACTGCAGCGCCCCTGGAAATTGTGCATGGTGGGCAGAATTCTGAGGTGGTCCCCATGACTTTTACCCCTGGTATTACTTCATGACAATCTTATGTTACATGATAAAAAAGATTTTGTGGGTGGCCAAGCAGCTAGTTTTGGATTAAGGAAGATCCCTAGACTGGATCTGACTAAGCTGGTAGATGTTATTTTAAATAATTACTCTTTGGGAAGTGAGCTGCTTGGTCCCCTATCCTGGGAGAAAGTGGAGGGTAAGAACATCAGTTTTCCTAATTCAGCAAGATTTTCTAGCATTCCCAGGGCAAAGTTCCACTGCAGGCTTACCTTGATGTAGTCATAGGGGCAGGGCACCTCTGGATGGTCCTCAATGTCAAAAATGTCCTCAAACTGCAGGTTGATCATGAAACCTTCCTCCAGTCCGATCACATAGAAGCATTCGGAGCTCTTAGGGTAAGGGTTAGGGAAGTCAGGGCTGGTGATGACTCCAGTTCTCTGGGTAAAGAGGTTGTCACTGCACTCCACTGTGGGAAACACACCCGAGCAAAGTGACACACTACACCATGGCCATAGACACTCCTTTCTTATCTGTTACTGCATGATTTCCCAGTGGTCCCAAGAGGCAAGCAGAAACAGAAATCATTATCCCCATTTCACAGATGGGGAAGCTGAAGTTCAGTGAAGTCACATACCTAGTAATTTGCAGAATCAAGACTCAAAGGCAGTGAGTGTGATAAGCTTTCTCGTCAGATACTCTGACATTGGTGGGGGGGACCTAAGATGGGAAGATTTTGAGATGGATTGGTTGGTGAGGACATGTCTGGACTGCTTTTGTCTTGCTCTCCCCTCAGCTCAGAACTCCATTAGGTTTCTGCTTAAAGCCTGCCTTGATCTCCCCCACACACTCTCACTCTCCTGCCCCTGGCCTTGCTTTGTTTCCCTTCATGTTGCTGACCACTACTTGCCATTATGTGATATACTTGCTTGTGGACTCTTTCCCCCACTAGAGTGTAGGTCCTCTGAGCTCAGGGATTCTGCTCTCTCCCCACTGCATTTGCTGCACCAGAGAGCCAGTATCCTGGGATCCTGGCCATGGCTTAGCGCTGCTGAAGTTTATTTGCTTGTTTTTTTGTTTGTTTGTTTTAATCCTTACCTGAGGATATGTTTATTGATTTGAGAGAGAGAGAGTGAGGGAGAGAGAGACACACACATCAATGTGAGAGAGAAACATTGATTGGTTGCCTCCTGTATGTGACTTGACTGGAGATTGAACCTGCAAGCTAGCTATGTGCCCTGACTAGGACTCAACCTTGCCACCGTTTGGGGTATGCAATGATACTCCAACCAACTGAGCCGCCCAGTCAGGGCATCTACTAAAGTCCTTTTATTTGCTACTGAACCTTTGTCCTTGGGCTGACCCATCCTGGATCTAGGATGTCAGTCCTTTGTAAGCACTTGTTTATCCTGCTCATTTGCAAAAGAATAAACTATGGACCAGAAAAGGAGGCATGACTGACTTGAAGTTCCACCACTCTGAGCTGTAGAACAAGGTTTAGGTTGAGGTCGCCTGAATTCCCATCTGCTTTTATTTTCTGCCCCAGGCATTGTCATGGCAATGACATTGCCACAATGGTGGTTAAAATTGGTCCTTGGTTGGGGGGCAAGTCTCACTCTTTATGAATGTGCATAGATAGGTATATAGTATATAAATAATACATACAGCATATCTGTTGTATTAAAATTTCATGGGTAGGGGCATATATTAGGGAGATTAGAAAGACAATGTTTTAAAAAGCTCCTGGAGGCACAGGTAAAAATAAAAAAAAAAAGGTCAAGAAACCATGCTATTTTTTAGCCATCACTGTACTTAGCACATAGTAGATACTCAATAAAAGCTTACTGAATGGAAACCATAGAAAATATAACTCCTCTATGTGTCTGCTCTCTATTGATGAGTCATACAGAGGTTTTATTCAGAAGAAGGTAGAAGCTTTTGAAGGAGAAAGGAAAAGAATTTTTGTTTCAAACCTTGTCTTCTTCCAGTGATCTGTTACTCAGCTTCCAAGGGATTTTTCCAAAACACAGATCCTTATCCTGCACTGACACTAATCTACTGGTAATTCCCCAAATATTCCAAATTCTATCAGGCCTTGGAAGGTTTGCAGAAGCTGTTCTCCCTGCCTGAAATGCTCTCTTTTCCTTATTCTTTCATGTCCATCAGTATCACCATTTCTGGGAAGTGTTTGCCCACTCCCCAGGCAGACTCAGTTCTGATCCTGCTGTGGCCACATTTCTGGTACAGCACTTACTATTTTCACCATTTGCTTGTGTCACCCACTTGCCAGGATGGTCCTCCTGGAAAGTAGCTGAACCCTTTTGTGTGCCCAGCTCTGCCCAGGCAGAGACTACGGCAGAATGGGCATGTTGAGGAGCAATGCAAACGGATAGCAAGAATGAGATGTTTTCTTCTTCTCTCCGTCTTTGCTTCCCTCCTCCCTCTTCTTTCCTTTGGATCAAGGTTCTCTTTGTCACCGGGCTACTTAGGGACCATGGAATAGAAGAGGAAAAAACGACTTCTGATGAGGCATAGTTTCTGGCTCAGAGTGAGGGGACTGGGAAACATTTTTGCATTAACTTGACCTGACTGATGACCTGCAGTAGGAGAGGAGGGAGGGAGAAAAGGGCAGAGACTCCTGCTGCTCAGGAAGAAAGATGGCCTAGCGGCTAGGGCTGCTGGGAGTTTCATCAGCATCTTCCACATAGTACCTGGAGGCACAGCTCTCTGACTTCATTTTTAATTGTTCCTACTTCATATCTGTCCTTCCTGCAGGCCTCCCTCATCTGACTGGAAAGTGGCACATAGTGGTGATGAGCAGGATCACCCCTAGGCCCCACCTCGGCAGGTCCTGTTGTCCGTGTGAAGGATGTAGCCAAAGCGGCAGGAGCAGTAGTAGCCACCGATGTAGTTATGGCAGTAGTGGTCGCAGGACAGCTCCTCGTCCTCACGCTCGGTGCACTCGTCCACATCTGCGGGACAGGCAGAGCCTCTCAGTGAGTCCATCCATGTGGGATGATGAAGACAACAGCCAACATACACAGAGCACTTAGCATGGACTATTCACTATGCTGGGAGATACAAGCATTTTGTCACTTACTCCTTACATGAAGCCTAGAAGTAGCCATTGTGTCTGTTTACATGAGGAAACTGGAACTCGGAGAAGTGAGAAGCTTACACAAGATTACAGAGAGCCAGGTTTAAACCCAAGCAACCTGATTCCTGATAGTATTCCTATCCTCTAAGAATTTTGATAATAGCAAGCAGGACTCTTACTATACCCACTCTATAGATGATAAAACTGAGACTTAGAGGCATTAAATAACTGGCTCCCAGGCACACAGATAAAAGTGGTGGAGAGGACAGGCATTCAAATCCAGGTGGGCTGGCTCCTGAATGTAGGCCCTTAACTTCTACTCCGTGCCATTTCTCCCTCCTTTTCTATGTTGCTTATAGGGGTCAAGCCCTGTTGTAAACATTGGAAATATAAAGATAAAAAGGATGTTTGTTTTCAATCCAGTTTAAAAATTTGAACATGCATTTCCCCCCAAAGGATATATAAATGACCAGGAAGCACATGAAAAGATGCTCCATGTGACTAATTACCAGATGGATAGATATGTAATAGAGCAAATGCAGTAAGACATTCATGGTAGAATCTGTGTGTCAAGCATACATGTGTTCATTGAGAAAAAGAGAGCACACGGCAGTTAAAATCCTCAGTGAGAAAGGGAGACCTGGGGATGAGCACTGACTTCTCACTTACCCACAGCCACGTAGTGGGCTTCAAAGCCCGTGAATCGCTCCTCATCAGAGAAATCTGACTGGAAAGTGATGGACATGAAGGAACCAGGGGAGAGGACCACTTCCTGGCCAGGGGTATGCTCAGTGTCTGTGTTCTCACTGCCACAGAAGATTGCCAGCAACTGGTCTTCAGTTTCTACCTTTGAGGTCAAAGAGAAACAGAACAAAATGAATGGCTTCCCAAATTAGATTCTCTGCTGGTCTCCTGCAGAAAAGAGGGAGGGGCTGCCCATGAATAGGCCAGGCAGCCTGGGGAACCCAAAGAGTAGAGATTAGGGATTCTGGGATTTAAGGAAAGACACATTACAGGTTAAATCAGAGTGGCCATTCAATCACTGTTTCATTCATTTTGTTTAGATCCATAAGGAGTAGCTTGACCTTTGTCATTCCCGCTGAGAACCAAGTGGCTACATCATTCCTGTTGACAACCAAATGGCTTATTTGTTGAAAATAACTCCATGTTAAAATTCAAAAGAGTTAGATAATCTCACAGATGGATTCTATATGCAACAGAAACTTACCACATTTCCAAAGAAAAGAAACTATATACAATATGGCATTCACTGAGCATTCAGAGTGTGTCTGACACTGGGCAAAGCAGATGACGGGGATAATAAGGATGAGACATAGAGCTGTGCATGGGGAGATGGCGTTCAGACTGATGAAGACACACAGAGCTATTATACAGTGTACAGGAGGTTTAGTGGAAAACAAGCTCCAGGAGTGCACTCGGAAGGTGAACTATCCCTATCAAAATGTAAGCTGCAGGACAAGAAGATTTTTCTTTACAGATGTGTCTTCAGTGCATGGAACAGGGCCTGGCACATAGCAGTTATTTGTTGTCAAGAACTCAAAGTACACGACCCATTATGAAAACAATGAGAAGCCAGGTAGTCTGTGGGGATTGTAGGAGATGCACTTAGAAGGACAAGCTGAAATTAGATACGGTTGACCTTGAATGCCATAATGATAAGTGACTCTTCCTTCTGTGAGTAAAGGGAAGACATCGACAACTTTTAAACAGGAAAGTCATGTCATCAGAACTATATTTAATAGGTAGTTTAAAAAATACCAAAACTACTGGAATCATCCAAAAATAGTGCATTTTTGTATATGTTTGTGGTAAGACTCAAGAGTAAAAATTGCCTGTTTGCTGAAAGAATTCACTACATTGGAAGAGCCAGAGGCCCTGTGTAAATTCAGAGACCCAAGCAGAGATCTTAAACTAGTTGTCTAAGCTGATTGTGTGTGTTGGTTTGGGAAGCACAATATGGCATCTGGTTTGTATTATTTATTTGACCACGAATACTTGGCTTACTCAGGACTCCATCATTTACACCTATCGCAATTCTTTTAGGCTTGTATTTGTGTTTGCAACTTCTAGACTGATGTTTTAGCCAAGATGCATAAGAAAATCTCTCACCAAGAATGGCTTCTGCTGCATTCCAAAGTCATTAAAGGAAAGTTCTCAGAGGCTGCCGATCTCTAGTAGATTCTAATGAATTCATTGTTTTGTTCTTTAGTTTAGTATGCCAGATTATCTTGACATTTGACACTTCTGTTTTGAAACTAACGATTTATTTATTTAAAATAAGTGGATGTTTTAAAGAAAAACAATTTGCCCTGGCAACAAAACACAAGGACAATTAATCACTAACTTTGAGAATTGAAGTGTAAACAGAAGATGAGATCATGGCTTTGCTATTTATTTCTTTTCTCTGCAGATACTAGCCAAACTCGCACCAGACTTTTTACTGTAGAATGTGCCTATCTGCACGCAGCCGAGATGTCACTTCCTTGCACATCGCAGCTGGCTTTTTCATTTTTGTTATCTGAGTTTTCCAGACAGCTAAAGTTTTACTTAGCTATAATTAAACATTTTTTAAACATTTTTTTGCTGTAATACTATTTAAAGTGCTTTATACAAATCTGCGTGCTTAGGTAAACATACTAACCCTTTCTTACAGATTCGGGATACTGTTATGAACATCAGCCATCCTGGGGATATTGCGTTGCATGATGTTGCCTGCCCTACATTGAACATCCCCAGACAATAATAATGCTTTTGCAATTCTTATATCTTTTTACGTGCTGTTTTATTTCCTGTATTTTTATGAGTTTATTAGCTGAAATATGTCATAAAAGAGGAAACAGTTGAACTGCTCTCCTCAGAACTTAATAAAAATAAGACTAAGGAGGTTTAGGCTGCAGGCCTCGGAAAGCGTTTCTGCTACGAGTGACTGTGTGGGCTGGAGTGCACGGTCACGGTGGTGGCCACTGATTTGGAATAATGGAAGGTGTGGTCGGAGGTCCTGAACCCTATTCCTGATCTGCAATTAACTATTGTACGGCCATCTCCTCTTGAGTTCTCATTTATTTACCTAACAAAACAGGGGTTAGAAATAGTTGAGCTCTATGTTCTCTCCCAATTCTGACATACTAGTATTCTAACAAGTCATCACTATATTCACACGTACAGGTCCATCCATACATACTAGAAGATGGTGAGCAGGAGTTTCGACACACAAACTGCTTCCTGCTGAAGGGTCTGATGAGCTTGAACTTGCTTGTAGTCTATAACCATATAATCCAAAATCAATTACTAATGAATATTGATGTCCTGAGTGTTAACGCTTCCAGACACAACAGCCTTCTTCCTGTAATTTGGGGTCCTCAATGTCTTTTGGGTTCTATAATGCCTTTAACATGGACACTTCCAAGTGAAACCGATCAGAGATGGTTTGGATTAGGGAGAGACCTTATATCTCCCAGGTTTAGGGAAATTTTCAAGTGGGCAGATAAACTGTCATCACCTGCAGAGTAACATTATTTTAGACACCAGGTAAGCATACCGCAGCTGAGACCCATGGGAAAATCTGAGCTTTGTACACCTTTAGCAGAAGGAAAGAGAAGGCCCTGGGACTCTGTGAATTCAGCCTGCAGCTTATAACAGAGTCCTGGAATATCAGAGCTGGGAGGGAGGGATATTTAAGAGCTATTTCGTATGCCCTTGTAGAGGAAACTGAGGTCTGGAGAGAGGAAGTGGGAAAGTGACTTGCTTAAGAGTAGAGAGATAACTTCAAGCATTTTCTGATATCAGTTGTGCTTTGGGAACAGTTCTGACCCTGGAGAAAGAAACCCACCAACCCAGGGAACCCGTGACAAAAGACATAAACACTTTGACAAACAGCTTGTCTGGCTCAAGGGCTTCTTGAAACCTTATCTTGGGTGCACAAACTATCTCCCAGAGAGGATGTGGCTCAGTGACAGTTCCAGCCGTAACCTAAACAGGCGGGGGTCACTGGCCCTAGTTAAAATTTGCAGCTGCTGCTATGAATTGTAAAATTTTGTAAAAATCATTTACCTCCAAGTACAGGTGGAAGATTGAGCCCTGGCTTCTGTTTGGATTGTTCCATTTCTAGGGTCTTCATGTTACCATGATGGAGGGAAATACCTTACCACATGAAGACATAAAATGCATGATAATAGAGAACCAAGAAGCATTCAGTTAGGGAACCACAGACTCTTCGTTTTTTATACCTTATACGGGCAACTGTTTCCTTTTAGGATATTGTTATTTAGGGTACTGACATATGGATGCATGTCCTCAATTTGATTTCTTTCAACTTATTTCAGCTATTATTTATACACCAAGTTCTGTCTGGACTATACTGTGGAGAATGCCAGAAAATACTTATTTGTTGCATGAGCTTAATATGTAAGTCCCTGCTTCTTGGAATGTGAAATTTAGTAGGAGAATAAGATACGCACTCAAATGTATGTGTGTTAGGGCATGTCAGGGTATAGTTATTGCAGTGAAAGATAGGAAGACCCAGGGGTTTAAGAAAGGGAACAAAATAGCACCCAGCTGAAAGGAATCAGGAAACATGTAGGAAAAAGAAAAAGTTCTTTGAGCTGGAGACTGGAAAGCGAGTGGGATTTAGGCTGGTAGAAATAGTAGGTGGAGAGAGTTGAGGGATCACAGGGAGGGTATCCAGGCAGAGGGAACCGATGGTCTGTAGGTTTTCAGAGCCTCAGCCCCCCCTCCCTTCCCACCACCACCTGATGTAGGAAAGGGCTTCCGTTGAGGACAGAAAGCTGGAAAGAGAGATCTAAGGGGGAAAAGCCTGAGTCTGTTTTCTATGAATTTTCTACTTCAGTAGAATCAGCACAAAACCCCTACAAAACTAAGGCAGGGCAGCAGAAACGTTGGCCAAATTTCTGTGGGAGGACAGCTACCGCTACTTTCCACATGTCCATAAAGTCATCAGAATTTAACAAATATACTGACGGCTACCCGTTAGTTCCTTGGAGCAATGGATAAAGAAGGTAGCTTAGGAGTGATTGTTCTTATTTTGTAAATGAAAAACCCGAAGCCTAGATGATGCTTAAATGAATCAGACAGGGTCATTATTTAGTGAGTGAAGGCTCCAGGTCCACAACTGCAGCATTTGATTCCATAGACAATGACACTCGTGTTCCTTTAAGGCAGAGGCCCACTAACAAAGGCTGTCCCACAGATCCAGTGGCTCAAGGCTTTGTTGGTCATTGTTCAAAAGCTACGTCCTGGAGCCCCTTTGATATCTCCTCTGGGCCCTTGAAGAGGTTTTCAGAGTTAATTTAGGCAGACATTCAGAGAGTGTGGGGCATTGTCCTGTTGTCTGTTAATTAATCTGGGACCTACATTCCCAGAGTCTCCTTCACTGTATAGTTCCAGGGTAGGGCTGGCCAAAAGAGGAACTTGTGTGAGTTGAGAACACAACAGTTTTTTACTCTCTGAAGATTCTTACGTGATCAGATACAGACATGAGCAGATGTGGATGTACCAAATAGGTTATAACTTGTGCTCGCTCTCTTTGATCTGCATCCAGCTCTCCTTTTCAACTACTGTCTCTGATGATAAGCGGTGGCCAAGACCTACCACCAGATGCTTGCAGATGGACCCACAGTGGTGGCAGCTGCTCAGAGCCAACAGCTTCTCATAGACCTCCCCCCATTACTCCCCTTTCACAGCCTCACTTTAGTTCCTTAGATGGGCTTAATTCTTGGATTGCTCTGCATATACCATCATTCCCACCCATGCCAGGGGTTCAGTACAACTGATTAGGAGCCTTTCTGTGGTCTTCGAACTCTCTGTCATGAGAAGCTAGGACCCTCACTTTCCCAGCTCCTCCTATAATTATATATGAGTTCTAATGCCCATCCATAGCCATTATCTCAATACTTATAGAGGCTCTGTTTTCCTGACTGTACTCTGACAGACACCTTTGTTGACATCGGAAGTAGGATGCCAATAAAAGTGTCAAAACCTGGTGTCTGGTAACGAAAACTAGAACACACGGCTTCAATTTGGTTAGCAGTGAGGAAACTGCTATAGAAAGCTTCACAAAAGGTGACTTGAGTCACATAGTGGTGAAACAAGTGGCAAAACTTGCCTGTGACCACTTAGAAGGTAAAAAATATACAGTAATGAACTTGTGGACCTGGCTGAGGAGATCTCTATGTAGAATGCTGCCAGTGTCAGTGTGTGCTTCTAGCTGTGGATGGCAAGGCACTTCGGGAAGAAGTTAAGTGTTTGGTGTACAAGCAGACGTTAGAGGAAATACAAGGGCCCAGGACTAGCTGGGTTGGAAAATTAAGATTATTTCTCATGTCTAGTCTCTATACCAACAAAACATTTTAAAGGCAAAAATGACCTCGGGATAAAAATCATGTCAAAGCTCTGACTGTAAGATCCCTCATTAAAATGTAGAAGATTTAAGACAGTGCTAGAGCTCCCTATCAGCTAGACAAAGGGGTATTGAAGAATCTTAAAAGCACTGTCCCATTGCACCCAAACATGCTCTTCAAAGTAGGGAGAGAGGCCTATTTTGAAAAGAACTGTGAGTATTGTTTTTGTTTAGTGGAGTGGACTATGGTCTGATATATGAGATGCCAAAAATTTTTAAAGAGAGATGTACCAACCAGCTTGGACTAGAAATAACTGAGACAATTCAAAATAAGAAGAGGTCTGTAGATTCCCAGTTTCAAAGCACAAGAAATAGATGGAAAGATCTACTCAGCTGCAAATGGGCCATTTCTTATGGAAAAGGAAGGCTGTCTCAGCAGGTGAAGCTGAGAAGCCAGAAGGCAGAGCCAAGAAACACAGAGAGCAATAGACGGGGGAACTGCTCTCAGGGAGCAGAACTGGGCTCTAATCCAGAACTGGTCTCTGGAGCAGGCAACACGTGCCTGGCTGGATTCCAGATTACTATGGATCAGGAACTGTGTGTGATATGCCTCCCTCTCCTCCCAGTTTTCAATGGGAGTTCTATTATGGTCATCTTGTGCTTGTGTCACCAAGACAAGGAGATTAATGGGTGGGTGTAAGTGGACAGATGAGGGGAGGAAGAGGAATTCCTTGCTATGGAGTTCATGAAGACTTTTGGGGGTAGGAAGAGTTGAGAGAGAGAGACAGATGGAGAGAGAGATCAGTGGGGGAGGGATTGAACATTTAAGAATGTGGTAAGAACACCTCTCCCCCCTTTTTTTTTGTTTGTTTCTCAAGAGAGTGGCTTGAATTGTGCATTGCTTTCAGTATTTTACATTTCCTGTTTTTTGGATGTAACTCCTTACTGAGACCGAGTCATGTGGGACATTATCATCTTTATTTGAGTTGAACGTCTTCACCAGTTATTAGATGTCTGGGAAATAAATTCTCTTTGTAGGTTGAAGTGTATTCCTCAAAAAGATATCTTCAAGTCGTAACCCTTGGACTTGACTTGACCTTATGTGGAAATAGATCTTTGCCTATGTAATTAAGATGATAGCACACGGATTCTCTTGGATCCTATTCCAGGAACTCCTGCCCTTATAAGAAGAAGGAAACTTGAACACAAAGACACACAGAGGAAAGTATAAAGACAGAGGCAGAGACTGGAGATGTGCTGCACACCTAGGGAATGTCAAAGAGTGCCAAAGCTAGAAGGGGCAAGGAAGGATTCTTTCCTAGAGACTTCAGTGGAAGCAGGGTCCTGCAAACACCCTGATTTCAGACTCTGGCCTCCAAAACTATGAGAGAATAAACTTTTATTGTGATAAGCCACCTGGTTTATGGTAGTTTGTTACACCAGCCCTAGGAAACTAATAAACTCTGAATACAGGTTTTTTGATCTGTCAAATAGTGAAAGTAAGAGTATTCGTATCACAGGAATGTTGTAAACACAACATGAGTTAATATATGTGAAACATTTAGAAAGGTACCTGGAATATAGTCAGCACTCAGTAAATTAGTGAGAACGGGACTGCTGAGATCCAGCCAACTGAAATGATAGCTTCCTGAACTTGCAGCTGTCCCAGTAGGATGTGGGTAATTTCACACATTTAAAGAATCAAGAGACTGGAACTGGCCCGGGATATATCTTTTTGTTTCTAGGTTCTACTCCATTCCTGACCTCACTGAAGCCATAAGCACCAACTTCCCTTTTTATGAGACTCCCAGGTCCCAGTCTGACGGAACAGAAAGGGAACCCAGAGGTCCCTCTCAGCCCAGCCTCCTTATTTGACAGGTGGCCTCTTAGGTCCCTTTGGCTCTCTGTACTTTACAAGCTTCCTCACAGTCCTGAGAGGTGGGCGACACAGTAAGGATCTTACCCTTATTTCATGAGAGAGGATGAGAGTAATGCGAGGGATCTCTAAAAGCTTCCACCCACAAGAAAACAGTGTTCAGTCCAGGAATCTCTTCATTTTCTTGTGTTTCAAAGAGTTTTGCTAGATATGTGGATTTAGGCCAACGACGTGGTGACAGCCCTGGGCCCGGGACTCCTGACTCACACGTGAGTGCTCGGTGCTCCTGAAGTCACCCCCACCGCAAGTCCACCACTTCCAGGGACTGTGCCAGGGGTTAACAGCCCAATGTTGCTATTTTACACAGTTCAAATTACAGGCAAAGATGATGAAAAGGAGCAAATTAAAGGTACTGGATGCCAGACAAGAACCTGGGACTAGAAAAAAAGATGTGTGTGTGTGTGTGTGTGTGTGTGTGTTTTGTATTTCCGAAGCTCTTGAAAGCCATGTAAGTAAAGAAAAAAAAAAATAAGTCTAAGATCCAAGGTGGCCTCAGTTGATGCTTCCTAAGTTCTGGCCCAAGTCAGTTAGCCATAAAAACAATGCAAATAATAACAACAACAGTTGTATTGGGTTGGCAAAAAGTCTGTTTAGTTTTTTGTGTAAAATAAAAGACACATTTTTCATTTTCACCTATAACTTGATTTCGATATTTTGAGTATGTCAACCATCTCCTGCTATTGGCTTCTTGTGGGGAGAGGGCAGGGGTGCTGCTAAACATCTTCCAATGCATAAGACAGCCCCACAACAAAGAATTATTCAGCCAAAATGTCAGTAATACAAGAGACTTTGCAAACTACTTTTGACACATTTGATCAGTCATAGCACCTTCTCCATACACTGCACAAATCTGTTTTTGTGTTTTGGTTGCATTTTACCTTTCTTAAAGTAATAAAGCATAACATGCCCCCAAAGTTGCATATTTTCTTCCATCTTCAATATTAAACTGGCTGCACAAAAATTCACCAATTTTGATAAGTTTTTTTAATACACGCTGATATGACAGCTGTCACAATGCAATCTAACAAAATTGTTTCAAATGAAGTTAAAGACACCTAAGCACTACTAGAGCCGTCGTACTGAAAAACAAACATTTTGGCCAGCCCATTGGTAGTAATACTCCCCAGTTCTGTGTGAAACTGTCCACTTAGCAGGATATTTTCACGTTCTTTTGATGGCAGTCTTGTAATGAATGTACTTCAGGTAGTTGTGATTCTGGGCCCAGAGAGGTGACATGAGTCCCCAAGGCCATATATCCTAGGAGTAGTAGACCTGAGACAAACTTCAGATGTCTTGTCTTCCAGCCCTGGTCAATAACTGGAATCAGACAACCACAGAATGTCTGATATAGAAAAGACATCAAAGGCTATCAAGTCTATCTCTTTCCTTTCTTAGGTGGGGAAGGTGAGGCCCAGAGAAGTGAAGCAAACTGGTTCAAAGTCACAGGGCCAGATAACAGCAGACCAGGATCAGGGCCAAGGTATATTGACTGTCCCAGTACAGTGTTCTTATTTATTTGTTAGTCAGAGTAAACACCTGCAATGGGGAGCCCCTAAGAAGCTACTGTGTACAGGCACATGCTGACAACTTTAACACTCTGGGGGTCTGAGACACAGCTCCCTCCCCAGTCCTTAGAGTATGAGATGCCCACTGCTAAGGCAAGGATTGCCCTCCATTTGAAGGGAGGGCTCTGGTCAGAAAAGGGCATGGTCTCCAGGCAGCATGAGCAGGGAGAAGAAAGAGCTGGCTGGGGAGGAGTTGCTGGGAGCCTGGGAAGCAGGCTTCCTGCAGGTGGGAAGCTGGCAGTGCCCACTGTCTCAGCATCTCAGCGGGACCAGGGTTGGAGGTGGGGCACAGGGGAGAGTGTGGGAATGAGGCTGGGAAGGCGGGCCAGGAAGGATTCATACCCTTGTGGGTCTGTGAATGGTTCAGACTCCCCACCTGACCCCTTGGTGACTTCAGGCCCATTCACATGCAAATTCTCTCAGGGACTGGAGGCCTAGCCCTAAACAGTTGGAGACAGGAAAATTGCTGGAGCACAGCTGAAAACAAAGCCTTGCTGTCTCCTTCCACACCAGAGGCAGCCAGGCTCAAGGTATGTCACGGTCTGGACTGGAGTGAAAGTACTGATTAAGTGTCCAGTGGAGAGAAGGGACCCGCCAGGGGCTGGTGTCAGCCAGTAGTTTCCAGGAATGTGTGAGCTGGTGTGTCCCTCTGCCACCTCCCAGGACCGTGCCGCACCCTAGCCCAAATGTACCTCCTCAAATTTTCCCATGGAAATCCTCCCAGAGAGCTTCAATAGGGGCCAAACAACCTGGATTCTGGTCACTGCTGAGCCATTCCTGTGTCATGTGTCACTTTAACCTCCCCAGTCGCTGGTGCACTGGAGCTGGCTTGTACCAGCTTACAGGAACCCGTTGGCAACTTTTCAGGGCTTTCTGTGACCCTGTTGTTAAATACAGCCTTCATTAAAAAAATTAAGTTCAATAAGCTTACATGTAAAGAATATATATTAAAAGCAAACTATATAAAAACTCATCACCTCCTAACTAGTTTAGCATCTTACTATTATCTATGCTCTTGAGATAGCAATGTCTAGTATATGAGTGCTGAGTGGTGTGCCCTTCTCCCCAGCTTCCAGGCCGTCCCCCTTGCCTGCCCATCCAGATCCAGTTGTTAATCATTGACAAGCACACAATTGTGTTCAGGCTGAATTTTCATAAACGTACACTATGGACATTAATTCATTCCTCTAAGAGCCAGGAGGTCAAATGAAAGAAACATTGGTGTGAATACAGCTTGTACCGTCTGCCACTGCCTGTCAGCATTTAGCAGAAACCCTATTGCCCAGCCAGCCGCATGGTCGGACTCGCCATCCCTGCTCCCCATCACACCTCTGTCTCTTCCTTTCCCTCCTGCCCCAGCCACACCGCCACCCCTGCTGTTGTTCAAACACACCAGGCACTTGGCCACCTTGGTGCCTTTGTCCCAGCTGTTCTCTCTGGTAGAAATGCTTTTCCCCAGAAAGTCACACATCTTTGCTCAGAAGTCACCTTCCCAATGAGGACTACAGTGACCAACATATCTGAGTCATAACCCCCACCCCGACTCAACGGGCCTCTCTTTGCCCTGCTTTATTTCATTTATTATCCTATCACCTTATGACTCACTATGTGATTTATTTATGAGTTATGTTTAATGTCATTGTCCCCCAGTGCAATGTAAGCATCCTACAGGCAATGAATTTTTGTTTTAATTAGTGTTATATCCCAAGCTCTGATCAATAGGAAGCATTCGATAAATAAATTTGTTGAGTGAATGAATACCTCCTATTCCCTAACTTTTTCCTCTATGAATGAGCACAGCAGAGTAAATCCAAGTTCTGCTTGGGGTGTCTGAGGTGCATCTGAGAGCAGCCTGCGTACCCACAAGCACACAGATTTGCATGCCAGGCGCATCCATACCCCCAAGCACTCCCACCTCACACTCCCTCACACTTGAGCACATTCTCTGCCCCAGCACTCTGACCGTCCTTCTGTTTTTCATCACGCCCTAGCTTGTACTGTTTGCACTTCCTGCATAAAATAAGCTCCCCCCCCCACCCCGCATTTTCTGAAGCTCATTTTCACTTCTTGATTCTTCTGAATCAGCTAGAATTGGTGTTTGGGCCCTGGTATCACCGGAGTGAAAGAATTCCACCAGGGAATACAATTAACATTCATGGGAAACATTTACCCATTTCTCATTTCTCTTTGCTTTCAGGGTTCAAGGCCTCCTGTCCACTCCCATAGAATTAGCAGAACTACTGCAGTAGATGGGGTCAGCCACAGCCTGAAGGTCGAGGGCATGTGCTGAGCAAACACAGAGCTCTGCACAGAAATCAGGGGTGGGGCCAGAGGAGTCAGTTTAGAGCAGGGACTCAGCTCGCAGTTAAGTATGCAGCAGGATGCAGATTGACCAATTAGGCCTGAGGCAGGGGGTGGTGGCCTGGGAGGTGCAGACCTCAGGACTGGAAGGGCTTGCAGAGGCCAGTCAGTCCAGTGTTCTCACTGGGAAGGTGGGGAAGCTGAGGACCAAAGCATCGAGGTGACTTGCCCAATGTATCAGCAGAAGTCAGTGGCTAATTTCTAGACCAGAGTCCTTTCTTTTATGCTCACTACAAGGAGACATGCCTTTTTCTGCTCTGCCCAAGGACTGTGCTCACTGCTGGGGAAAAAAACACAGACAGGGGCTCTGAACTCATGAGGCTGAGAGTCTGGGAGAATGACCTTGAGTTCACCATGAGAACTTCTGTACCACAAACAGATAAATTTGGCATTCCCCATCCTTCATAGCTCAGACTCCATTTCCATCTTTTTTGTAAAATATTTTTCTCTCAAAATCAGAATAAAAGAGTTCTTTAACAAAATATAGACAACAGAGGACAACCAAAGACCTTCTGTTTTACTAAATTTTAGTAAATTACCCTCTTTACTAAATTGCCTTGGGAAAAAATGCATAGCCAGGAAGCATATCAAGGTCTCTTCCATGATAAAAGCCTGTTCTGAGAGGGGCCAAGTGGTGATAAAAATCATGACTCGGGAGTAAGAAGACCAGGAACTGAGACCTGGTTTTCTGTGGAGACTGGGATAAATCCATTTAAGTTTTTCTGTGTTCAGTTTTCTTTTCTTTAAATTAAGTGTAATAATCCCTGCTCTTCCTGTTCCATGAGAATGAAGAGCAGCAGCAGATAAGAAACTGTCATAAATTTGTGTTACTACAAGGTCACACACAGGAGAAATAACCTCTTGGATTTGGATAGTCCTTTCAAAGTACCTTTCTACGAACTGCCTGACAAGAGTGAGGTCATGGGTAGTCAGTTGGTGGTAGAGTCAGAGCAGATGAGAAAACGGACATTTATTGAGCATCCACTGATACCAGCAGGCCCTCTATTACTCACACCATTGCCGTCATCACCACTATAACAGTATTGATGGAGCTAATCACACGTGTCTTGGACATATATCATCAAAGCATCTATCCCATTTGGCATTCACAAGAAGCTCATGAGATAGGCATTATTATTACCCCCATTTTAGTCTAAGACGTGGAGGCAGGACCCGCCCCCAGGTCTGACTGGCTCTAGAGCCTGACTCGTGAACCACTGAGCATGACTGCCTTTTGCAGTGTTAATTCCACTTACAGCCATTATCTCATTTCAACCTTCCCACAACCTTTGAGAAAAGTACCGTATCATTATAAACTTTTTTTTCTGTACTGTTGACAAAACCAATGCTTAGGGAAATCGAGAAGCTTACAGAATTTCACTGTTGAGTTCCTAGTTACCCCTCAAGACTTTTCTCAAACATTAACTGTTTCCAGAGCCTTTCCTGAACACACAGAAATGATCACTCCTCAACTTATACACTGCTTTATACCCCTTGTGTTAATTGCCCAGCTTTAATTTATTAATTATGCACTTGTCTTATAAAACACTACAACAGTGGGAATTCCTTGAGGACAGGCACTATTTTACATCTTCGTGGGCCCTGTCTTTGGTGCAGTGTCCAGATTATGGTAGGTTTTAAATAGGATTCTTGGACTTCACTCCATTGATGGTGTGGAGACATGGAAAGATTTTGAGAGTGGCATAGTCAAAGCAATATTTTTTCTTTGGACACATACAGAGGGTGGACTGGCTGGGGAGAGACTGACAGTTGGTAGAAATTTAGGAGGCTATTGCAACGGACTAGGTGAGAAGAAGAATTGCAACTATGGTGCTGACAGTGGAAAGAATGGAAGAAATGTTGAATACACCAAGGATAGAGTTAACAGGAAAACAGTGGTGTTACATCATGAGCATTTAATAGACGCCAACTGAGCTATATGAACTCAATGAGTAAAAGAGAGAAGAGAATAAAAACAGTGCAGGTGTTCATCGTCTCCCTTTCCAATGAACAGATGTCATGGAGTAAACTTGGAAATAGGATGAATGCACACGCTGTCCCCTTGGTGGTTCTGTATGTACTTCAGTAACTACAGCTCCAGGGCTCCTGTCTAAGCACAACTTGACCACTTCATCTGATGCTCAACCAAAGGAACTGTAATTTGTCACATTTCTGAGAAGAAAGTCCCCTCTGGGAGGTTGAGTAAATTTGACTATAGATAATATTTGCTTTCCATTATTCTTATATTATATTACACTTTAAAAAACCTAAGTATCCACAAAATGGGACTCCACTGTCATTTAATTTTTTTTCAAAGAAAGAAACTGAGAATCTTGAGATAACAATTTTGGTGCCAGTGTGACCTTGGCCAATGCAATGCGCTTCCCTAGGCTTTGATCATAATGATGAGAGAGTGGAACTATGACTTTTGTGGTCTTAGAGGCATATATGAGGTCTAGATTGGCCTTAGAGACCATCTTGTTCAGCTCCCTGTGTTTGAGAGGAGGAAACAGAGTCCCCTCTAGAAGTAGTCACTTGCCCATGGTTTACGTAGTTAGCAGAGAATGGCCACGAGAATCCAGGCCTACTGACTCCCTGGCCAGCGTTTGTGCTCTGCCCCTCACCTGCAGCATTAACCAGCTATGATCTGTATGCCTCGTCTGTGTGCTACAGGATCCACACTCTGTAGCTGTATTCCGAGGAATCAGGTGCTGTCATGCGGAGACTGCATGCACCTAAAGACCAAGGATTGTGGGAAATCGGGCCAGAGAGAGGGAGTTTCACAAAATGAGAGCATTTGGACCACAGCTTTGGGGTCCTGCTCTTCTTTAAGCTACGGCTATACAGTGTCACTAGTGTGGTCATCGGTACCCACACGGGCCAGCGTGAAAGGGCAGTCTGTGGGTTTGGGCTAGGCTAGGTTCCTGTGAACTGGAGGGTTCTTTAAACCCACTTTAAAGCTGCCAAGGGAATTAAGTCACAGAATGATAAAGCCTCAAAACAGGGGTTATTATCCCATCAAATGGAAATCAGTGATATCTGAAACTGCTTGGAAAAGGACAGCAGTAGCATAATGTGTTTACAGGTTTCCTTTAAATGGCCTGCCACTAAAGTGCTCCCAGCAGACTGCAGGCTCTTAGTGGAGTGCTTCCGGCCATGGAACTTTGGGAAGTGGCTGTTGCGACATACTATACTACTGTCAGTTTCTGGCATTATCCTAACTAGGAGAATGAGAGTTTGGTGGGGTCATCTGGAAAGTCCTGGCAAGGAAGATTAGGATTAGAATTCTGGAATTCAAGGGACTTTAAAGATCATTCTATCTACCACCCACCACCACCCCCGCCATGGAACAGATGAAAAAACAGAATTTGGAGAGGAGTGTTCACTTACTAGGTGTGGTGTGGCATACTCATACATAATGCAGATGGAAAGGGAAGAGCTTCCCTCTCATTTGTAGCAGGAAAGACATATATTCTGGGGATGAAGTGTGGGGGCACATTAGAAAAAGTGAATGAGTTTCAACCATATGTAGAAGGTTCTGGGTTTGGCAGTACAGAAGCCAGAGTGCTAATCTTGTTCCTGAATTCTGAGCTTCTGTCTCCTTTTCTGTCCGATGGTAACTTAAGCAATAGTCAAGCTGTAATTCCTGAAAGGTGTGACCTTCAGGGTGACCAAGGAGGATGAGTGAGCAGAGTGAGCTTCAGAGCCCCTGGGGAAATAATATTTGAAAAACAACAATAACAAGCAGCAACATGGGACTAGAGGAGTCTCCAGAGGGCCCCAGCAGCCTGCCATTCTCTGAGTTCTCAACTCCAGGAGAGGGACTCTGCTGGGCATGGGGCAGGTGTGGCCAAGGACACAGGGCCCACCTCCATGTAAGCTCCACTCATCAGCTGACCAGAGCACAGTGTCCTGCAAAGGAAGGCCCTCTCAGGCCCCATGGCTGCTGGAGCCCCTGCAGGGAGGCCAATGCTGATGCTGGGATGGCATCTAGAAGGCAGTCAGCTGGGCAAGCACAAGCAGAGAAATGCATCTTGCCCTTGTTAATCCCTTCCTTCAAAGGTTTTGGAAAAGTGTGTCTGGATCAGATATACAAGGACTGTAGGGCACTTTACCTAGGCAACTCAGTCTCTGCATTGCTGGTTGCTCTTTTGGTTACAGGTCTAATTTTGGAGCAGAGAAAGTGCTACAAGATTTTTCTGTCCATTTCCAATCACTGGGGAATTAATGGCAGACGTGGGACTACAACAGGCATTTCTGAAACCCAGGCAAGAACCCATGCTACCCGTCCAGAAGGTCTAGCTCCATCTCCTTGGGCTTTCATGAAGATGTTTCACCTTTGTGGTTAGAAACCATCAATCAATTTCCAAAATAGTCTCTAGTCAGAAAGGTCAAGCTTTGGGTAGAAATATATTCCAGTGTTGTTAATTCAGTGTCAGAAAAGTTCTTCAGATTTTGTTGTTGCCCTTGAAAATTACCTTGTCATTTTTTCCACTACCAAATGCAGCTGATGTCAGCTCCTTAATCTGCTTTGCCAGGAGACTGCATTTATTTGGGGCAAAGGAATAAGTTAAATCCTCTACTGTGTGTTTATCATCTTTATAAAGGAGACCTAACAAAGTCAAACCTGGCATCTGTCTGAATAAGAGAAAACTTGTGAGAAATGATTGCTCAGTGCATATGAAATGAGAGTCAATTCTAGGGATGGAGAAGGGGGAATAAAAAAATAAGCCATTGTGACAGCTAAAGAAAAAAATTCTGTAATTTTCATGGTCGTGAGCCTGCAGCTACCAATAAAAGCAAGTGTTTTCACTGATACAACTTCTAGATGGTTGACATGTTTGAAAGTAGAGGGGGAAAAAGCAGTTAGAAAGTTCACATCTAGCCGTGCCCAAATCTATGGAATGTACTATCTTATTACGCCAATGCTTGGTCATTTTTCTGCTGGTTAAGTCTACTTTCCAACCCAAATATTTAAGAATGTCTTGGTTTTATGACCAGCATTAGTTAGGGACATGGGCTGGGGGATTCTGCCAACCTAATGCTCCCACTCATAATCCTTCTTCTTTTGGAGTTTGGTTCTGGCAGAGGCTAGATTATTTCCTGAAAGACAGAAATGACTTGTTTGTCAGAAATTTAAATTTAGGATGATGAACCCTTACTTGGAGAGGTGCCCCTGCCCTGTCCTTGTGACACAAGAGCTTGGTTCCATTTCTTCAGTCTTTTATTGTCACCACTCTTTTCCACCTTGTACAAGGGCTATTTTTCTGGGCTCATCTCTCTTTGTAAGGGACCAGATCTTTTGTACCTATAATTTCTCATAGTCCCCAGCACAGAACATTCAGAGAAGGGCAGCATCCCACAGAGCAGAGGATCTCAGATGGGGAGATTTTGTCTCTCTGGAATACTGGCAATGTCTGGAGACATTTTTTGGTTGTTAGAACTGGAAGGGAAAGTACTATGGGCATCTAGTGAGTAGAAGCCAAGAATGATGTAAAAAACCCTATAATTCTCAAAACAGCTTTCCTCAGCAAAGAATTATCTGGCTCAAAATGTCTATAGCACTGAAATTGAGAAACTTTGCCATGAAGTACCAATTTTGGAAGGTTTTGAAGTCACAGAAACCTCATTTCAGGTGATATTTTTGATGCAGACCCAACATAAATAACAAGTAACATCCAGCAATTAAAATGAGTTTAAGCAGGGTAGGCGTTCACAGCCCTGCTTACCAGGCCTGCCCCGCCCCTCGTGGCCCTGGTAAGCCTCTGTAGTATCCTGGGGCTCAGTGGAGCACAGCTTGTGGAGCCAGCAAAGCATGGGATTGGCAGTCACAAGACATAGGTTTAGAACATGATTCACCACTTTCTAGCCATACAACGTTGGGTGAGTTGCGTCACCTTCTTGGCTTTGTTTCTTGGCCTGTTAAATGAGATAGTAGTACCTATCTCACAGGATCATTTTAGAGGTTGTATAAGATTATAAGTGTAAAAGCACCTTGTAAAATCTCTGCTTTACTGTTGTTCAAACATCCTGGTTAATACAAAGGTAACTCTTGCTGAATTTCTGGCTGAGGAAAATGAGACGAAATAACAATATGCAAAGTCTACTCTGGTGTGGTTTGGTGAGAACTTCTTCCAGGAAGTCAGAGAAAGTATAGAAAGTAGGTACTCATTTTTATGAATCAGATACAACCTTAGTAAATTTGATCTCTCAAAAGTATTCCAACCATATTTTTTCATTACAAAAAAAAAAAAGAACTCCAACCTTTCTCAGCACCAGTTTTAAAGAACAGTTTCCCGCCCATGGCCTTGTTTCTGGGGTTTCTCTAAATTCCAGGGAACCATTGTGTTGATTATTTTCTGCCCCTCTTCCATGTTTTTTATTAACTTCACCTCTGATAGTGATCCCCCACCCTTGCCTATACCCTTTGCTGATAAAATACAAACTCCTTAGCATTACATTCAAGGCCTTTCAGAATCTCTCCCCAATCCAACCTTCCAATCTCACCTCCCACTGTCTACCACTACATACCCTACACTTCCCAAACCCTTGATCATTACTTAGGGAACTGGGCAATGCTTTCTGAAGCCTCAGTTTGGATGTGCTTCAGTCTGATTAATGTTTACTCTGGGGTCTCTGCCCTTTTCTGCTTTTTTTTTTTAAATTAAAGGTGTCCTTGGAGCAGAGATTAGTGAAAACATTAAAGACTTTGAGAACAGAAATAAAAAGGAGAAGCTGTGCTTGGCTGGGTTACACTTTGCCAGCCTCAGTTTCCCTTGTGGTCCTTTCTAGGTTTATGTACTCAGCCTGTACCTAGTGTGCCACCCACACCTTCGTTCATCAGGTGTAACCTTGTATATCCCCCTCATTGGGCTCCACCGTGGGAGGGTAAGCACAGCATCTAATTCACCTGGGCTTCCCTAGAATCGCTAACTCCCAGCGATTCTCTAGTAGAGATCCTGGCCCAGTCAGGGAACATCGGGGGTCTCACCTTCACATAGTCATATTCACAAAGGTAGGAGGATTCCAAGTTGAAGTGCATGAAGTAAAGCTTGATCCGAAATCCCTCTGGGACAGTGATATTCCAAGTCACTTTTAAATCACTCGGGTAGGAGTCTGGATAGCCAGGAGACTGGATCTGGCCAAACATGTTGTTAAGTTCCACAGTGTGGGCCAAAGCCTTCAACAAGGAGAAGCACAGAGCATGATAAAGAGGGAGCCACCTGAAAGACATAAAGGGATATGCTTACACTCATGGACACAGGTACCTCACCATTTAACTGAATCAGCAGCCCGGAGACCAAGTTCTCAGCATGTGTCTGCCACTGACAGAAGGTAGTGGCCTTCTGTCACTACTTTCCCCCATAGGCTGTGCATGCCTGGTCTAAAACACAGGAAGGTGGTAACTCAGTGATTCCTAAGGTTTCTTCCAGTTGTGTTCTTTTCAAGATTTGCTTATAGTATTAAAGTTTCCCAGCAAGTACCACATTTGGGACTCTGACACATATCATATTCCTGTTAAAAATGTAGATTTCATAATTAGGTGAAGGTTATCATTTTTTCAACTCAGCTTCATTTAAGAATCATAAATCCTTCCATTTTCTAAAAAGTAAGTAATAGTACCATAGTAATATTGGGATGAGATTTATACTCAGTGATGGGATCTGCAGTACCTTAAACAAAGTTAACAAAATTAAGGTATGCAAGAAAAAAATTTTTTTCAATGAGAGAGGTCTTTTCTGACCAGACGGAAACTCTGCCGGCTTTCAGGACACTGCCGGGAAAGCCCTGGGAACGGGTGGTAAAGAATCCTTACAATTGCTGGTCCCTGTGCCACATGTCATAACAGTCAAGACCAGGGGTCAGGCTTAAACGTTTGGTGGGAAATGTCCCTGGGCTCTTGGCTCTCCCCAGGCAAAACTGTGTTTCTCGAAGTTCCTGGAAGTTTCTGAGAAGTGGTCTGAATTCCTGCCACTGAGGAGACAGATCACAGTGACTTATGATGACAGAGTTTTTAGTTGTTCAGCAAATCCTTATTGAGGGCCTCTCTCAGCACATCCTTTGTCTAGGGACTTAGCTGCTGTCGTGCAGGGTTCTGGTCTTTTCATATGAATAATATGACTGAAGAGCTCTACTGTCTAATACACCAGCCACTAGACACATGGAACTATTTAAACTTAAATTTAGATGAACAAAAATGAAAGGGAGCTACACATTCATCTCAGTTTCATTAGTCACATCTCAAATTCTCAACAGCCACATGTGGCTGGCGGTTGCACGTTGGATGGCGCAAGTCTAGAGTATTTTTGTCATTGTGGAAAGTTCTTTTGGGATAATGCGACTAGGCTGTCTGACTCACCTGGGACATCACTGGATTATACCTATTGATCTGGTATAATCATTAATAGCACCTTCTTTCACTCTTATCATGTCTTGGCTGGGAAGTATAACTTAATAATGAAGATGAACTTGGCTACCTTCCCCACACCACCCCCTGAGCCACCAGTATTTGCCAGGACTTCTCTGAGACACAAAACCTTTTGTCCTGGTGAAAAAGTTAGTGGTGTCAACAAAGCCCCTGTCATTTTTTCCTGATTCTTTCCTGCCTGTCAAATCTAACAGTATTAGTAATAGAAAGAAAAAAAAATCCAGGTGAAGGAATTGTCCGTTCTGCCAAAATGTAGGATGTATTTGTGAGCAGTTTCAGTTTCATTTTTTATTTCTCCTAGCCTCAAAGAGTTTAGATGGACCCTTTCGCCCTGAAAGATGCCCATGGGTCATGAAAGAAGGGGACAGACCCAACTGTGGCTTTTCTTCTGAGGTCCCAGGCACAGTGTAGATTCCAGGACACCTTAGCTCATGGCCACCGGCCACCAGCTCCATCCTTCGCAGGCCTGGGCATATGAGTTTTTTCTTTTTTAAATTTAATCTTTTTTAATTAATAAAGAATAAGTAGCCCTGACCTGTGCGGCTCAGTTGGTTGGGCATCAACCTGCAAAGTGAAAGGTGTCCGGTTTGATTCCTGGTCAGGACACATGGCGGGGTTTCAGGTTTGGTTCCTGGTTGGGGCACGCATGAGAGACAACAGGTAAATGTTTCTCTCCCTTTCTTTCTCCCTCCATTCCTCCTTCTCTAAAAATAAATAACTAAAGTCCTTTTTTAAATAAAAAAAGAATGGATAAAACAAGTTTTTTTCTCTCTTGGTACATGTTGTTATAAAAGGACCGGAATCTTACCATTTATTTTTAGCTGTAGGAATCAAAGATAATGGACTGTTACAAGAGTTGCATAAGGGATGAGGAAACTCAATAAAACTCACAGAACATGCCTAAAGTGGCTGATGCAATAAAGAGGCAGAATGTCCAAGGCTGGTCAAAGCCCTAATGGTCAATATACACCATACCAGGGATCTAATAAATTGACCTCCTTTCTCCTGCAGCGAGACCTAAGGACCTTGAACTCAAACATCCCAAACCTGGCTCATCAGCTTCTCCTGTTAGTCCTATTTATTCTGCTTCCCATGGTCAATTAATTTAAATGTTCTAAGGTGGACTAGTGCTATTGCATCCTCAGTGATTACCCTGCCCCCACTTATTACCATTCAGCAATCTTCCACCAAAGTTGATTTTCTAAAACACAGATGTGACCACGCTGATCCACTGTGCCTGCAAAGTAAAACATCTGCTCCCGGGATGGCTGATGAGCCTTTATTGATCTAGTGCTGATCTGCCCGACTAGCTTCATCTTGGTGCCAGCCATGCTCTGGCATGTCATTCTGAGAGCACGCCATGCCCATCCGTACCTCCATCCCATTGCACATGCTGATCATTCCTCACTTGATTGTCTTATTTGTCGTCCACCATTGAGCTCAGAGCTTCCCAGGCTGTGGATTATCCTTCACTCCACAGCTCTTGGTAGTGCATGCTTCCACTAGAGCATGTATCAAACTGTACTGCTTCAGAGACACAGCCCCTGCAGTTAGATGTATTTGGGTTTAAATCCCAATTCTACTACTTACAGGCAATGAAATCTTGGGTAACTAGTGTCTCTGAGCTTCAGTTTACTCATAGATGAAATGAGAATTATAATCTCTAATGATAGGACTCACATGAGCATTCAAGATTTTATATATATACCTATATACTGTACAGTCTGACATATAATAGATGATGACTGAATGACTAAGCGGATGGATGAATGAATGAATGAAAGGGGAGGCACAGTTTTATATAACCAAAAAAGTCAATGCTGGGAAATGATACAAGCATTTTAGGATTAATAGTTACATCTTTGCTAATCAAGAAGCTGTTTCTCCCCAACCCTCTGTACCAAGTGTCCAGATGGATACACATGAATTTTTGAGTGTGTAAACCCAAGATAACTACATATATATGTATATATGTATACATACACACACACACATATACTATCTAGTTTTTCATATAATATTTACTTAAAAGGTAAATAGGTAAGTGTAAAAACACCCAAAGGGATATTAGTAGGGTGTTAACAATGGTTATCACTGAAGTGGGAATGAGTATTTTTAAGTTTATTTTTGTGTATACAAAATATTAAAATCTGTTTAGAAGGACCTGTACTATTTCTTCAATAAAAAGAAAACAATAAAGTTATTTAAATGTTTTCCAAGGCCCCTACAATAGCAACATGTGAGATGCAAACTAAAGAAACAAAACGTTTAATCCAGTTGCCAGGGTCAATATTTTTTTAAAGCACTCTGTTGGAGGAAGGGTCTGAGAGGCAGAGAGAAGGGAAGGCATGAGTCCAAGTCTCCCGTGAATTCGTAGGAAAGCTGAGTCTCAAAACTCTCACTTTCAGGGCCCAGGCAGCCCCATTTTCAAGGGAGGAAATGTACCAATGACAGCAGGGGAGGGAGCTCTTGGTCAGTGCTGCCTGGGGTGGGGGTGGGGGTGGGAGGGAGGTGGGGGAGAGTGCTGGGTCCTGGGTCAGAAGAACCAGGTTCAAGTCCAGGCTTTGACTTCATTTATCTGACCCATCTTGGGGAGGTCATGCAAGGTTTCAGTTTCTTTATCCATTTGGTGATAATAATGACTTCCCACTAGGACTGCTTCAGAGTAAAGGAGGGTTAGAAAGTACTTTGTTAACTGTGCAGCCCTGGGCAAACATTAGTTATGATTACTCTATCATGCTGCTTCCCGAAAAGCAAGGGGTAGGAGTTAGCATTGGCTCCCAAAGCGGATTTCCCTGCAATGGCGACATCCAGATTATGCAAGGCTGAAAGGTCAGCTTTCTTCATGTCTGCTTTTCCAGACCATGTGGAGGAGACTCTGAGCCTCCTAATGCAGGTCCGTCAAGGGCAGGCTGCTGACAGTCCCGGAGGCCCAGGACCGTGCTGTGTAGACAACTAGTTAGCTTGGGATGAAGGCCTGTGAATCTTTCTGTTCTATTTTGTTTGCATCTCGAAACAGTTGAACATATGAAACAAATATCTCCTTGCACATAATGGGCTTGAACATATGCTGCCTTGCTGTAGGGTCTGCAAATCAAAGAGTGTAAGTGGCGGCTTTCATTCCCCATCCCACTCTCGGAGAGTTTTTGGCTTCTTATACACCAGGCACCGGCTGTACAATTTCTGACACCTGCTATCTATTCTCTCGCTAATCAAAAAAGTTTAGCTACATTTGCTCAAAATGTCAAGAGTAACGTCTAAAGCTGAGATTGCATTGGCTCCACTGCAGGAGCAGGCTATTGGGAATGCACAAAAATGCCTGCATAGATCAGTGATTGTGCAACGCATGGTAGTTTCTATCCTCTCCATTCAGTGCCCTCATTTCAACCTACACTACACCCAGACTGTGTCTGAATCGAAGACTTGAAAGAGACTGTATAGATCCCTTTGACAACACCCTTACTTGACAGACGATGAAAGGATACCCCAAGAGGTGACATGTCATACCCAATACCATATGGTGAATTAGCTTCAACAGAAGAAGGGAATAACCGAAGCTCACAGAGGAAGCTGGGTCCATGCCCATATACCCAGGCATCTGGCCAAAGCAATTAATCCTGTGAAAAATAACTCAAAAACCCATGGCTTTATGTGAAAAAATTTTTTTTTAAGATACCAGTACCAAAGCCCCTGCCCAACAGATTCTAGTTTAATTGGTCTGAAGTGAGGTCTAGTCCTTGGTACTTTAAAGCACTACAGATGATTCTAATGTGCAGCTAGGAGTGAGAGCTGCCAGTATAGAATGTTACACTTAGTTGAGAGTTTGATAGAATATAGTAGAAAAAATCCTGGACTGAGAGCCCAAAGATCCAAGTTTAGGTCTGAGCCTTTCAAAAACTATCCGTGTGGCTTTGGGTAAATTGTTACCTGCTTTTATCCTCACTTTTCCATAAATCCTTACCTTATCCAAAATCTGAATACCAGAGGAGACAGTGTCTATAAAAAAAAAGTTTTGTAAACTCTGAAGTGCCTTTCTATGTGAGGCAAGACTCCTGGAAAACTTCTAGTGGAGCACTTTTTCAACAGTACTTTTACTAGTTAACAACCGAATTCAATTCAGCCAGTATTTATTGAATGTCTAATAGAAAACAGATATTATGCTAGGTACTGGGCATACAAATATGAACAAGACATAGACTCTGTACCTTAAGAAACACTCAGTCTTGGAAGGGATGGCAGACTTTTAAACAAGGAAATGTTACAAAGACAGGAAGAGATGTAGCCCCAACGGGGAGGGACAGCACAAAGGAAGGGATGCATCCTCTGGGGATGTGGGCTAGGAAAGAGGAGGTGATGTCTGACTTAACTGGGACAATCTGGCCCCCTAGGTAGAAAACAAGGGGAAGGGATGTTCAGGGTTAAGGAATGAGTAAACACTTAGACACAGAACCGCTAATCAGCACTGTAGTTTGGTATGACTGGGGCACTGGGCGGTAGGGTGGGACTCAAACAGTGACAGATCAATCAAATTGTCATTCCATGTAGATGGCATAAATTTCATCTCTTTTAGGAGAAAGGAAAATGAAGTAAGATGGCAGATCTAAAATTATAATGGATTTAAAAAGAACAGAATGATTGGATTAACCTTAAAGACCTAATTACCCCTCTGAACCATGGGTAACCTGAGTTCACAGAGCTCACAGTCTGAAGGCCCACCCGACCCCAGACCCAGGAAAGCTGCTAGGTTACTTTGCAAAAGAGATACAAGTAGAACCCCTGTTTCAATTGAGAGGAAAATTAATGGCAAAAGAGATGTTTAGGGACCTAACAAACCTGAAGTGTTTTTCTTTTCTTTTTTTGGTATTTTTAACAGCATTAACACTTATAAGTAGTAAAAAATAATTACAGTGTTAGGGTTTTGAGACTTGCAGAGGAAAACTTATAAAAAATGTCTAGTAGAAAGGATCCAGTAACTCTAAGTATAGGCTGAGGAATAGGAAATGTTGAAGAGCATAAAAACAGTTAGAATTTAAAGTCCTAGGTTCAGAACTCCAAAGGCTTCTTAAAAAAAAAAAATTGTGGTATCCCTTTAAGAGCCATTTGGTGCAATTGGTAGCCTGATTCATGCCACCAGCTGCCTCTGATTTCAGTAAGAAATTTAGAAATTCATAGGAAACTGTAAAATGGGGACAGGGTTTTAGTTTTTTTAATTGAGGCTTTAACTAGCCAAGTCCTGCAGGTTTAAGAAACCACAGAGCTGAGCTGTGGGAAACTGGTTTCTTTTCCGGTCAGAACAAATAAACATACAAACACATACCTAACTCACAAAGTGTTGGGAGAGATAAACCAATGCTCTTTACAGAGGAGGAAAACAAAAAATGAGCCTTGTGGGCAACAGGAGGAAAACCACATTCGCCAGCAGGCAGCACCCTACGCTGGCAGGGCGAGAAATCTGAGCCTCAGCAGCCCCGGGCAGCATTTGCACAAAGTCTCCCGTTTCAAGTTGCCTGTCTCCGGAGTCCCGGGGAAGGCGCCCAGCCCACGTTTGCCTCTCAGAGCCCCAAGGATTGATAAGAAACCCTTTGTACCACCCATAGGACATGAAGGTGAGTCAGCCCAGAGACAAGGTCAGACCCTGCAGGGCTACCTGACACCAGGTCCCTGAAGGGACACCCATGCCCACTCCTGCCCTGGCACTCACCTCATTTTCCTGCCTTGGGTGCTTCTGGCTGCCTGGCCCTGGTCCCCCCCGACCTGAGCTGTCTGTGAGCTCGTCCCCGATGTGTCAGCGATGCCTTATCTTTGTTCTGAGGTCCTTGTGTGTCTCTGGAATTGGCTGGCATTCTCCATTCAGGTCACGCCTTCCCCTGCCTGCAACAGATCCCCTCTCCCCCTCTCTCACTCTGCCTTTCTCTCTCTCTCTCTCTCCTTCTCTCTCTCTCTCTCTCTCAATCTCTCTCTCTCTCTCCCCACCCCACCCCCTCTCTGCTCTGACTCCCTCTTACACACACTCAGAAGAACCTGACAGAACAGAATCTGTCTTCCTTAAGAGATCTGTTCCTCCAATTCCCTCCTTTATCCTGTGTGGCTGGCTCCAGTCCCTGGGAGAAAATAACTGAGACACTCAAATAGGTATTTTTGTCACTCTGTGTGTGTGTGTGTGTAGGGTGGAGGGGGACAAAGTCTAATTTCTCTTCAGTCTCCGTTTCCAGATGGCTATAGCTTTCTGCTCTTTTTCAGGACACCGGCAAAAGGACATCAATTAAACAGAAATAACCAACTAACAAGGCACTTCTAAAGTCTACACTGGGAAAGAAAACAGATCCCAATCCCCAGGTCTGTGAACAAACACCACAGGTTTTCATGTGAGCCGAGCCACTGGTCCAGAATGTGAGTGAGCATGGGTCTTCTACTGGGCTCCTTGTTCTTCCCACTTAAACACAGAGCTCGTGCTGTTTACCAAATAAGACTGTGTGAGGTCTACTACAGCCAGAGAGGGGCCTCCACAGCACGGACGCCCCACATCCCAGGGTGCAGGGAGAGCCAGGCCTGTGCACAGGTCTATGTGCAGGTTTGTGGGAAAATCAGCACCAGATCTGCGCTGAGCTGAATAATAAGAAAAGCACTCCCTGCACAGCAATAACATCAAATGGGTGTAAAAACCAGATTTTACTGAGCAGCTTTTCTACGTTAGGCACAGAGCAATGTGCAAATGTCATCTCAATTACTCCCACAAACTTGTGAGGGTCATACCATCACGCTTATTTTACAAATGAGGAAACTGAGGCTCAGAGTTTACATGACAAGATTACCCGGCTCTTTGTTACTCCTTACTGCTATTTCCACTAATAGTTAACATTTATTAAGCACTATGTGTTAGGCACTATTCTGGCAATGTGTTAATTCCCTCTGATTATCTTTATACCTCATATAGGAGGGTAGTAATAGCGTCCCCATTTTATAGATAATGAAACTGCTCAGAGAGGTTAAGTAACTCACCTAAGGTCACACAGCTAGAAAACAATGAGGGAAAAATCTGAGCTCTGACTGATTATATTGTACTGCTGCTCACTATTATAATGCATATGACATTTCAAGTACTTACAACATTCACAGACAAACTCAGTTTAAGGCATTTTGAAAACAGTGTTAGACTCAGAGTGAGAATTTAGTTGTGATCTATCCTTTCTATCTATGCCAGCTGTGCACTTTAGGCCCAATGCTGACATCTTTAATTCTGTTTTCTTATCTAGAAAATGGGAGCTGCTATGGGGCTTAAGTGAGATTACACTTGTGACGTGCTTTTTTAGCTTTCCAGCGGTGTACCCGCGAAATGGCTACCACCTGTTCTAACCAAGACTTCATACGCATGCCCTCTCCACCCTGCTCTGGACATGTTAGGGAACAGTTGCTTGAATCTGGCTGAAATTCTCCTTGCTGCATTTTCTCTCCAGTTTCTCTGTTTTAACACTTTCAAATGCCATCATTGCCAAGCCTGGCATTATTAAGAGACCGTGGATGATAATGTGGGTGTAAGTACATGGGATGAGAGAATAGGCTTGTCCTCAGGCACTGTTTCAACGGAATGTTGCTTTTGTGTTTCAGGCGGAAAAAAAAAAAAAACATTTAAAAGTCCCATTAAGAAGACTCACAGGCTCCTTGGACATCAAACAACTTTCACAAAACAACATTTTAATGATTTAAGTGTAAATGAATCAGAAACACATGGACTACATTTCTCTCGGAATACACAAGGGTTTTAAAGCTGAAGGAGAAACAACTTGGCGCAAGGCACACTGCGCGCTGTGCAGAGGGCTCTGCCCGTTAAAGACATTCCCTGCATTCACGCTGCAGCTCAGCTGGCCTCTCCTAATTTAGGGCACATCCTGGGAATGCAGTCGTGTACCCGGGGCAGAGGGGGAAGAGCCTGGGAGGGAAAGCCATCAGCTTCTCCTTGTAAAGTGTCACGGAGCAATTGGGGCTCCTGGAATAATTTCCTGGTCATGTTTTTTCAAGGCTTCAAATGTTCAATGGGAGGCATTTGAAATATGTTCTAAGCCAAAGTTCTGCCAATATACAGCAGATCTGATATGTGCTTTCTTGGGCGACAGCCAAGGCTCTGATGGAACCTGCATGAAAACAAGAATGATGTGGTTCAGGAAGTTTCCCGTTGGGTTGGACTACATTAGTGATACTGCCCTGTGGTTTTGATAAAAACTCCCTGTGGTGTCATTAATAGATGTGGGAGTGGGAGGAATGGAAGCGCAGTGGTCTGAACATAGGCTCAATATTGGTCGGCTAACTTGAACGAAACCTTGGGCAGGTCACCTAGGTTCTCAGTGCTGGAAGGGGGAGGCGAGGCATCACTTTGCCCCACTGTGAAATCGGGATTGAACTCTGTTGAAATCATGGACGCATATAACTGTGGGCTGGCGGGCTGTGGGATGCTAGTGCAGTGAAGGTGGCCAGGTGGATTGCTAATGACCTACAAAGCAATCAAAGAGTCTAGAGTGGCCCTCTAATCTTGACACTGGCTTTAACTCTTGTCATAATAGCATCCTATTAATCAGCGTTCAAATGCAGGTATTCAAAACAATACTTTTTAAGAATTTTTTTTAAAGTTTCACCAAGAAGTTTAAAATATGCATAGAAGTGACTAAGGAGTAACTAACAGTATGTTGTTTAGGATCATAAAAGCATAGAATGGCAGATGTGGGCTCAACGCCCCCGGGTTACAGTCAGGGTGAGGGATCAGAAGGCTACTACGAAGAGAGGCAATGCCGCAGCATTTCCACTACCAGAAAACACTTAGTTTACATGTTCTACTGAAGTATTTATCCAATGTATCTCCCGAGACTGGACCTTCTGGAATTACGTGAATGTGTTAGAAAATGTAAGGAATCTGGGCAATGGGTTTTTGTTGGCAAAGTCTGAAATCCAAGTTTCCGATAGAATATCCAAGAAACTGATAAATAGCCCAAAGATCACAGTTTAGAATTAAAATTGAGGTTGTTCAACACATTGACTGACCTATGCTGAAAGCCATTGCTTTGGAGCCTATCAGGTTGTCAGAATCATCTGGGGAATTTAAAAAACACCAATTCCTGAACTTCATCCCAGATTCATGTTTCGGAATCTGCGGTGGGGCTCCTTAGTCTATAATTTAAAAGACTTCCATGACTCCCACGGCACAATCTTGCCATTTGGGGTACCTATAACATAAATGGTGCATCTATAAGATGGCACTTTGGATTTGATGGAATATCCTTAGTATGTGCCAGGTACTTCCATGTACATTATTACATGTAATTTTCCCATCTCTTTACGGATCATGACACCAGGGTTCTGAGACACTAAGAGTGTCAGCAAGAGGATGACCAGTATTTAGAGCCCAGTCTTCCTGACCCCAAATTAAAGACTCTTTCTTCTCATCTGCAAATTCCTGATCTTGCCTGTGGATTTTGAACATTCCTGAGCCAAGTTATGTGACTACAAGTTTTCAGGGAAGAAAAAAAAACAGGTCTTATTTAAAAAGTCAACTCTTAGGCTCTTTTATAGGCTGAATTGTATCCCTCCAAAATTCATGTGTTACTCCCTGTACCTTGGAATATGACTATTTTGAAAGAGGGTCTTTAAAGAGGTGATTACATTAAAACAGGGCTGTTAGTGTGGGACCTAGTTTTAACTGGTGTCCTTAAAAAAGGGGGGAGATTAAGACACAGACAACACAGGAAAAACAAAACAAACAGGTGAGGAGACAGCAAGAACGCAGCAATCTGTAAGCCAAAAAGAGATGCCTCAAAAGAACACCTTGATCTTGAACTTCTAGTCTCCAAAACCATAAGAAAGTAAATTATGCTGTTTAAGCTGCCCAATCTGCAGTATTTTGTTACAGCAGCTTTAGCAAACCAATACAGGCTCTCTTACAGAAGGGTCTCCCAAAGCATGAAAGACATACCACCAGTAGGGTCAAGCTGTTTTGGGGTGCCATATACATGGAATTAATAAACATTAGATCAGTTAAGAATCTGTTTGGTAAGTAACAAGAGAAACCTTGACTAATGTTGAAATAGATATAATTTGTTTTCTTTACATTGTAAGAAGTGAGGAGGTAGGTAGTTCTGGGACAGCTATTCAACACTGCTTTCTTTCTTTCTGCTCTACCAGGCTTAGAATTTGGGCTTTTATGGTCATACTTGTCACCTCATGCTTACAAAATGGCTGCAGTGACTCCAGATGTCATGTCAGTGTCTAAGCAGAGAAAAAAAAGGAAGAGGGAAAGGTAGCATTGGGATACTTTTCTTTACATCTCACAGGCCATAGCTAAATTCTATAGCCACTGCTAACTTCAAGAGTTTGATAGTTTGTATAGCAGAGGCAGGCAGTAAAGACAGGGGCTGGGAACGGGAATTATATGGGTCAACCCTCAATGTCCATCTCCATCATATGCCAACAAAGTCCTGCCTTTTAAACTTCTCCTTCACTCCTGATGTTGTAAGGAAGAAAGTCTCAAGGTGGTGCCATTATGCCATGCCTGCTATTTCCCCTTTTTACTTGGGAAAGACAGGTATCAGTTTCAGAGTCTAGAATTCAACAATTTTTTATTATTTTTACATTTGTGGCAGTACCATGTTTTCAAGTATGTGGATTTTAGTTAAAAAATAAATCCAAATTCAGTTTAAATAAAAAACTAAAAATAATAATACAGGTGGTATTTATGTTTATGAAACAAATTGTAAAGGAAAATGACTATGTGTTGGAAGCATCAGTCCAGAGGGTGGACTCACGGGGGAAGAGGACTGGCTAGTGAGTCCAGGTGCCGGGTACGGAGGCCACATTTTGTTTCAACTCAGTGTGAAGCCTTGAGCTTTTCATCTGTCCTCCTGGGTTTTGAGTTTCTAATTCACACTGATAATGTTGGACTAAGTGTTTTGTTTTATTTTTTTTTAAGTACATTCCTACTCAAACACTTTATGGCATCTTTGTCTCAGTGTGTGGAATGATGTCTATTGCACTACTGTTAAGACCAGATGAAGGCTTAGAAGATCCTAAAGTAGTTTTAAAAAGAGGGTGACCTCTAAGACAAAATAGAAAAAGATATCCCAAGAAGAATGCTTCTCTGTTATGATTCATTTTATTCTCAAAATAGCCAGTAAAGGCCATAAATTATCATCTCTGTTTTATATGCATGATTAATAATATTGAGAACAGGTAATTTAGTCCCTGAGGAGAGATATGCATTGCCCAGGGTTGCATAGAAATTACATGGTGAGGCTGAGACGGTGAACTCAGATTTCTATAGCCCTCACTCTTTTTTTTTCATTTTTAAAATTTTGTTTTTATTGTTGCTCAATTACAGTTGTTCCCATTTTCTCCTCATTACTCTCCTCTGCCCTTCCCCCTGCCACCTCCCAAGTTTAATCCTTCCCCCCTGTTGTCTTTGCCCAGGGGTCCTTTATACTTGTTCTTGACTTGACCCTTGGTTATAGGCTACTCTGCTTGAGACTAAGTATTATAAACAGAATCCTCTTTTTTGAAGATCCCTGCCTGGCCAACACAGCCTGGCTCTCTACCATACAGTATTGTCAAGTAAAGAGGTGCACTAAGGTGGTCTGACTTCTCTTGAGGAGCAAAATCTTCATGCATTCTGCCCTGGCTGGTGTGGCTCAGTGGATTGTGTGCCAACCTGGGAACCAAAGGGTCACTGGTTCTATTCCCAGTGAGGGCACATGCCTGGGTTGCAGGCCAAGTCCCAAGTAGGGAGTGTGTGAAAGGCAACAACACATTGAAGTTTCTCTCCCTCTCTCTCAAAATAAATAAATAAAAACCTTAAAAAAAATCTTCATGCATTCTTAGCTGCCGTTTGGCTATGGGCTATAGAACCTCCTTCAGTCTCTATATAAGAGGGAATTCCTCTCTCCTTTTCCCACCTCTCAGCCTAACTTGATTTCTAATGTCTTCCTCCTTCTTCTGCAAACTAGAGTCTAATTTTACTAGTGAACAGTGAAAGTGAATCAACCAGGCACACACATCTGCCTGATTTCATTCAGTGAAAAAACAACTTGGAACCAGCTCCTTTTAGGTAATTCTGGCTTTCTCTTTGACTGTTTCTCATGGGCCTGGCCAAAGGATGGGAGGAGGGAAGATTAAGATTTAAACTAGCAGGTGGTAGGGATGCTCTACTTGAACTGACCAAAGGGACCCTTGTTATCTAACCAACCTTTACTGAAGAGCTTGATTCTGTGAACCTGGTACTAGCCTAGCTGGTAACACAGGGTACCTGGTTTCTTGTTGGATTGTCTCTCCTCATAGCAATGCTGGGGAAGATGATGTATAAGAGAGAATCCCGGGGTTCTTAAGAACTTGAAACACATCATTTGCCAGGGGCTGAATTATGTCCTGCCCAATTCATATATTAAAGTTCTAACCCCTAGTACCTCAGAATATGACTGTATTTGGACATAGGGCCTTTAAAAATATGATTACATTAAGAGGGGATCCTTAGAGTGGGACCTCATCCAGTATGACTGATGTTCTCATAGGAAGGAGATTAAGACACAGACATCACATAAGGATGACCTTGTGAGGACACAGCAAGGAGGCAGCCATCTGTGAGCCCAGGAGAGAGGTCTCTAAAAAAACCAAACCTGCCAACACCTTGATCTTAGACTTTTAGCCTCCAGAACTGTGAGAAAATAAATTCCTGCAATTTCAGTGACCTAGTTTATGGCATTTTGTTATGGAGGTCCTAGGAAAGTAATACACCCCATGCACATCCTTTACCTTTGCTTACCTGAATCCGTCGTGTGTCAATCACGGTTGCTCTCCATTCACAGTCAGCATCCTCTCTCTCAGAGGTTCCTCAGCTGCTAAGGTCCCATGGTTCAAGTGGATCAAACCACAGGGTGGGTTGACTAGGCCATAAAGAACAAATGTAGAACTGAGGTGAGACAGTGCAGGGGACAGGACTCAGATCACAGAGAAGTCAGGGCTCTCACTTTCCTAACTCCCTGTGGCTGTTTCTTGACCATTACTTTTCCACCTTCCTTCCAAATTCCCCTGCTCTTTTATCACTCTGGTATACCCTACTCACCTCTGTGAATGACCTTCCAACCTCTTAGTCCTATCTTTTGTTCTTTTCATTAAGACCTTAGGTACAGGGCACCATTGCTTACCTTTCCTTTCCAATTTCTCCTGAGGTCCTGAGTGATGTCGATCCTTGACCACCTCATCCTCAATGACAACTTTTCCTATTTCACCTTAGCCATATGCTATACCCATGGCCACATCCACCTCTGAAATCTTAAACTCATAACACCCTATTCTTTGACCACCATCTTCTATCTTTCTAAGTCTTTGGCTCCTTCAATAACCCTATAGTTAGACTTCAACCTTACCAACTCATCCAGTCATTTGACCCCACTCTATTTTCTTCCAGTCAATCAGATCCTTTTGGCCTTACATCTTTTCTGAATCCCACAACCAATCACCAGCATTCCTTACTAGATTATTTTTTTGTTACCTGTTTCTTAGCTCTCTTCTTACTTTAGAGGAGTAATTTTTCATCTTTCTGGTGAATCACTGAGAATCTAATGAAAGCTAGATTCTCTCTGTCTGGAATACCCCCAAAAAGCCACAGAGTTCACTCCCTCATCTCCTTCAGTTCTTTCTAAATATGTCACTTTTTCAGTGAGGTCCTATCCAAACACAGTTCTACTAATTCTAGTCCCTCCCACAGTTGCTATACCCATATCCTGTTTCATTTTTCTTTATGGCACTAATCACCACCTAAGATAGTATTTATTTTAATTATTTATTTATTTGTTGCTTGCTTTCCACCCATTAGAATAACTCAGTCTCTAAGTGGACACATATTTTTGTATTTTTTGTTTACTGCTCTATTCCTTGTACCAAGAATAGTGTCTTTGACTTGCACATATTAATATCTTAATAATCATTTGTGAAATGGGCCTTCTTCTAAGAAAAATTTAAATCTTCACATATTCTTAAAGCTTGGCATATAATTTCTGGGGTTTAATAGCCCCTGTGAGGTGAGGAAACTCAGAAACTCATTTTTAATCATTCTTTCTGAATATTTCTCATGTACTCTACCACTATAGTTTTAAATATTGTTACATAGTGATCACTTAGAAATTTATTTTTTATACCAAAATCTCCCCATGATTTCTCGCCCGCAAATCAAATGTCTATTCCCACCTTCATCTGAAGGTTACAGTGGACAGAGGTTGTTATCTTTTCATTCCCAGCCTGCTCATTCTCCGGTACCAACTGTGTTCATGAATCACCATCAACTCAAACCAAAGCCAGATATTTGACTGTCATCCTGATTTATGCTTCTCTTTCTTCTCATATGCTATCAATCAATGCCCTATTGTTTACATATAAGTATCTGTCAAATCCATCATCATGCATGTCTTCCATTCCCCATGCCCTTGCATTTGTGAAAGGCTTCATTCGGTCTCACTGGATTATTTCAACAACCTCCTAAATTGGTTTCTCTGCTTTCAGTCCCACTCTAATAAAAATACAAGTTTTATTTGTTCTCTTTCTCTGCCAGACTTTCCAGAGTGTTCCTTTGTTTACAGAATAAAATAAAAATGTCTTAGAATAGCATTTGAACCTGACTCATGTTGACATGAGGTGTCATGAGATTGAAGTAGCCTGCAGTGCTGAGCCAACATGTGGAGAACAGCTGCCCTGAAGAGTAGCCTTGGACCATGGCAGACTTCGTATAAGTTAGAAAGAATTGTTATTGGAAGCTACAAGCTTCTGGTATTCTTTGTTACTGCAGACAATCTAGCCTATCCTGACTGACACAATTCTGTTATATGGGACTGCTCTTTTAGCTCTATATTATCCCCTGCAATCGGCACACTGTGACATGCATGTTAATGTCTAGAACTGGTACCAAAGTAGTTGTGTATTCCAGATGCCATCATGGTCTTTCATGCCTGCATGCACTCACATACCTGGTTCTCTTGGTCTTTAACGGTATGCTTTTCCTCATCTGTCTGTAGAACTTCCTTATTTAACCTTTGAAATCTTGTTTACATGTCAGCTTCCCTGGGAAATCTTCCCTGATCAACCAACAAAGAAGTAAACACTACCTTGCTCCTTACACATACTTTATTGCATGTGTCAAATTATACAGCAGATATTTGTCTACTTGCGTTATTTTTTCACTACAGTAATTTAAGGATCTGAACAATATTTTTGCACCTTTGAACAAATAAATGTTTTTTTAAATACATAACAGGTTTAACTAATTTTTTAAAATCCATGTCATCCTCAAGACAGGTAAACATACAATTGCATCTATAATTGCAAATTGTGGTGAGTGCTATGTAGGAGGAGAACAAAGTTCTACGAGAGAGACTAGTAGAAGGGCCTAATTTATACAAGCAGTCTGCAAGTCATGGTGATGTATTTAAGTTGAATAGAGTGAGTACAAGTAAGCTAGTGAAGAGTTGGTGTTTTCAAATGATGGACTATGTTACCTGGATTTCAACACGTGGAAATTCCCCATTCCTATACCCAATTCATAGAAATAATAACAAAAACATAGAAGTGAGATTAATAAAGGAAGAGCTGCACTCAGAATGAAGAAAAGGAATTATCTGTGGATGAGAAAATGGGAAGGTCTGTAAAAGGAGGGCATGAGAGGAGAAGCTGCCTGTAACAGTGAGCTGAGGCTGCAGCGGAAAGCCATCCTGACCAAGCAGAAACCTTCACGGTCTCACTGGAAAGCTGGAAGCTGACTAGGCTGTAGCATAAAGTTACTAGGGAAGGAGTAGGAACCACCTACAGAAAGGCTGTCAAGCAAGAATTAACAAATATTTTTTTAAAAACCTCTATATGGGAAAGACATAGTAAATTCAATAAGAGAAGAATTTCATGGGAGGCAATAGAGTTAGTAGAACCATAAGAACAGGAGTTTAAAGTAAGCTATCTCCAGAAAGCTAAAGGAGGAATATCATCTATGAAACAAGAAGAGGAGGAAGATTGGAAACAAGAACAGGTTAAAGTGTAAAAAGAAGCAATTGAATAATTTGTGAAGTTGAAATTATTCACTTATAAAATACAGTTTAGTAAATATGATTATGTTAAATATAATTATTAAAATTAAGAATAAAATGCAAACATAAGCATGAATAGCAAAATGGTCCCAATGAAGGATTAATTAATTGTTTGGAAAATTAGGCTGAAGAAATTCCCCAGATAAAGTGATGAGAAGTATAAAAAAATAAAGTATAGATTCAGAAGTTCTTACATATGTTTAATAGCATTTTTACTAAAAACTAAAGAAAGAGAAGGGAAAGGAAGTGATCTTGGAAAAAAATCTGGTATTGGTTTTTCCAGAATTGAGAAAAGACACAAATTCTCAGACTACAAGGATCTACCAAGCCCTAAGTGGGGAGCATGCATAAAATTACACTTAGATTCCTTATAGTGAAATTTCAGCATATTAAGGATAAAATTAAAATCTTAAAAATTACCAACAGAAAAAGAATGAAAATTAGATTAACATTCAGATTTCTCACCCTCCACCCGGAAAGAAGAGAGGCATAGAGAATATATTATGTGTGAAAGGAAAATCCCTTGAACCCCTCATCCTACACTCAATCAAAGGATTGTGTAAGTGAAGTTGGAGTAAAGACATATTCAGACTCTAAAAGCTTACTATTTGCGGACCCTTTCAGGGAGAGTTACTGGAGGATGTAAGAGATGGTTAGTGTTGATGAAATTGTGAAGAAATGGGCACACTCATGCGAGGCATGTGGGAGTGTAAAGTGGCATGAACACCTGAAGGGCAAACTGGAGGATTAGCACATTAAAAGTGTACACATCTTGTAAATCAAGAATCTTACTTGAAGATATATGTTTTAGAGAAACATGTGCAAGCATGTTCATTGTAGTATTATTTATCAAGGTGAAAAATGTAGAGTAATGGCTAAATATAACACATTCATACTACAGTATATGGAGACTCAGCAGAAATGAGAAAGATCTGTAAGTATCAGCATAGATTTACCTCCAAGATTTAGTATTGAGTGAAAAGAGCTTGTTGAAGAATGATATGAACCTTAGCATGTCATTTCTTTAATGAAAACAACAGTAGGCTCTCCCAACAGTGCATATTTAGTATATATCAAAAACTTTTGTATATATTTTCCATGTATCATAGAATAAAGTAAGGAAGGAGAAGTATGAGACATAACACTTAGTTATCTGGAGGGTGTCGTGGAGAAAAGCTTGATTTGCATCTGTAACGATGCAAAGCCCTCAGTGCCCAGCCTTGTAGGCCATCGTCAGGGGTGCTTAGTCAGCGGAGCAGCACGATCCCACTCACAATGGTAAAAGTTCTCTCTGGGTACTGTGGGGAGAATGGATTTGAGGAGGCTGGGCTCCCATAGTTAGGACCAGTGCCCATTCAGCACCCATCACAGGTCCTGGGGCCCATGAAAATGTTTACTTTTAATTTCTTTTAAAATCAGAGAAAAACCCACAAAATAATAATAAATATATAACATGAATCCAGCCTGGATCATGTTTGCTTCTATACCGATGAAACACTAAAATATAATTTTGTTTTATCTTTTATGGATGAAGGGTCCATAAAGGCAAAAGTGCCAGGAACCCATGAAAGTCATAAAACAGCCCCGATTAGGAGCGAGGACGCTTGGAGGGATCAGAGTGGTGTCAGCGGACATGGAGCCGAGTGGACAAAGGCAAAATATAATTTTGTGAGAAAAAAAGCCTGAACCTGGGCACAAATTCAGAGTGAGGAACGAGGGAAAGGGAGATGGCAGAGCAAACCCCCAGAATTCTGACTTAAGATGGTGTTGGCATCATTGACTGAGATGGGGAGAGAGCTGGAAGGCAAGCCGCAGCCAGGATGTAAGGATGCTCAGGAGCCGGGCTAGATGAGGAAAGTTTACCACTGATCCAGAATCTTGAAAGGATGGAGGACCCCTGAATTTTTAGGCAAAGGGTACATGGAAAGGGTTTAAAATGGAGGTTAACATGATCAGATAGTGTTTTAAAAAGTTTATGTTTGATAGCAGTGTGGGAGGTGGAGCCGAGTTGGTGAGAGGCTGGAGAATAACCAGGGAGCTAATGACATCTAAATGCCCAGGCTTCCTGGTTCTCACACCACCCCCAGGCCCGGGAAAAATATGATGCAACTGAAGCAGTGGGAAAAGAGCAGGAAGGACCTCCTGGCAGACCCCGCCCAGAGCTGGTCTTGGCTGAGGCATGTGGAGCACGTGGGCCTTGGGGCGGGGGCAGCACTCTCAGGCCAAACCGCAGACAGACTCAAACACTTCAGTTGTCACAACACAGCAACCTGTGTGACAACAACTTTTTCAAAAGCAGGGTTTTAAAAATAAAAATACTTCTTCACACACATATACACACTACTCTCAGGATAGCTGGCTACGCTTCAGGAAAATTTATTTTTTTTACTTATTTACTCTTTATTTATTAAAAATTTTAGTTTTCAATTACAGTTTACATTCAGTATTGCTTTGGATTAGTTTCAGGTGCACAGCGTGGTGGTCAGATACTTATTTAACTTGTGAAGTAATCCCCTGATAAGCCTAGTACCCATCTGTCACCATAAATGCTTATTACAATATTATCAACTATACTTCCTACACTGTACTTTACATCCCCATGACTGTTCTGGTGCTGCCAATTTGTACTTCTCGCTCCCTTCACCTTTTTCACCCAGCCCCCAACCTCTCTCCCATCTGGCAACCAGCAGTCTGTTCTCTGCATCTATGAGTCTGTTTCTGTTTTGTTTGCTCATTTATTTTGTTTTTTAGATTCCACATATGAGTGAAATCATATGGTATTTGTCTTCTCTGTCTGACTTATTTCACTTAGCATAATACCCTCTAGGTGCATCCATGTTGTTGCAAACAGTAAGGTTTTATGGCTGAGTAGTATTCCATTGTATATTTGTACCACTTCTTCTTAATCCATTCATCTCTTGATGGATTCTTAGGTTGCTTTCATATCTTGGCTATTGTAAATAATGCTAAATTATTTATAATATAAATGATATAAATAATTAAATTGTATTATAATGATACGAATAATTATATTATAAACGATACAAATAATTTAATTATATTATAAATTATTTATAATAAAATATAATATAAATTATAATGCTAAATTATTATAAATAATGCTTATTATAAACAGTAAACAAAGGGATACACATATTTTTTCAAATTAGTGTTTTGGGTTTCTTTAGAGAAATACTCAGAAGTGGAATCTCTGGGTCATAAGGTAGTTCTATCTTTAAATTTTTGAGGAAAGTCCATACTGTTTTTCATAGAGGCTTTACCAGGAAATTATTCTTATTCATCAATTAAGAAATACTTCTCTTTCACCTGTTCTACTTTCTCAGTAGTTCATGTTATTTTATTTTTCAGACTTGTTTTTCTGAGGTGTATTTGATATCAAATAAGCTACACAAGTTTAAAGTGTACCATCTGATAAGCTTTAAATATCTATACAGCTGTGAAACCATCACTGCAATCAAAATAATGAACATATTCACCATCCCTCAGAGTTTCTTGTATCTCTTTGTAATCTTTCCTTCTCCCTCCACCTTGTGCCTGCTTCCCTAGAAAAGAACTGGTCTTGCTTCTGTCAGCTTATATGAGTTCGCACTTTCTAAAATTTTATGCAAATAGAATCATACAATATGTACTAATTTTTGCTTGGCTTCTTTCACTCAGCATCATTACTTTGAGATTTACCCATACTGCATGTATCGTATGCTGTAATTTACTTATCCATTTATCTGTTAATAAGCATATGAGTTGTTCCCATATCCTTATTAACAGATAAATGGATAAGTAAAGGATGTTCACAGCAGCTGTTGCAGATAAAGCTGCTGTGAACATTCACATACATATTTGGGTTTGGAATTAGGCTTTTATTTTCTTGGGCCCATCTCTAGGAGTGAAATGGCTGGATCATAGGGGAGATATATGTCAAATGTTTGAAGACATTGTCAACCAGTTTACCAAAGTGATTGTGTCAATTTTGCATTCCCACCAATCGTGAATGAATGTTCTAGTTGTACCATTTTCTTGGCAATACTCAATCAGGTCTGTTTTTAAAAAAAAATTAGCCAATTATATGTATATAGGGGTATCTCATTGGGTTTTAATTGCATTCCCCTAATGATTAATAAGTTTGAGCATTTTATGTGTCTATTTGTTACCCTTATATCCTTTCTTGTAAAGTGTTTATTCAAATCTTTTGTCTATTTTAAAGATTGTATTAGTTGTTTTCTAATAAAGTTAGCTATGTATACTGAGTCCATTATGTACACAAGTCCATCATCAGAGGGATGATTTGTAAATATTTCATCCTACTCTATGGCTTGTCTTTTTGTTATCTTAATGATTTTTGCAGAGAAAATAATTTTAATTTTAATGAAGTACAATTTATCCATTTTTCTTTTATAGAGCATGTTTTGGTGATATATCAAGAAAATCTTTGCCTAACCTAAGTGTCTGCCATACTAAAATACCAACTACTGTGAAAAAAAATCAAGTCATTTGAGTCATTCCAGACTCTTCCTAGGACAATGGTCTTAACAGGAAACTCTCAAAACCCTGTGTATCCTTACAAGTCCCCGGAGACATACTTATAGCTCCACAATCAACAAGCTCCACAACACAGCTAGTCCGTCACCGCCAGCCCAAAGTCACTCCCAGCCCCTGAGAAAAGGCCTATAAAATCAGCCACTGGGGGGGTGGGATGGGGACTTATGGCATATAAAGGAGCCTTTCCCACATGTCCTCAGGGACATGGCTGAACCGTTAGTGAGACGGGGAACCAAGGATCTGGGTTTAGTCCAGCCTTCACCACTCTTTCTGGTGGTGTGAACCACAAATAAGTTTTCTTCCCTGAGCCTCAGCTCCCTTCTCTGCAATACAGTGATAATAATAATACCTTTCCAGGTCACTCTTTTGGGCTTTCCTGGACAATCAGGGAGATATAGGGCAAACATACTTGAAAAACTCTCTAAATCTCTCATTTGTTATCTCTTCCAGGAAGCCTCCCAGCATCCTCTCCTTGCAGGAGTTCTGGGACTGGTTCAATGAACATCTTCTCTTCAGATTCCTGTGTACTGAGGATGACGGGATGAGGCTCCCAATCCCTCTGGCAGGGCGATCTTAATCTTTTCTCTTGACTTCTCAGAACATCTATGCCTTGTATTAATCTGGAGACAATCTCCAAGGCCCCTTCCAACTCTGACATAGTCTTGCTTCTAGGGGACATTTCCCAGTGCATGGCTAGTACGCACTCATATGAAAAGAGACCTGGTTGATTTGGGGTGGGACTGGGTGGGTGGTATTGGGTGGGCTGTTATGCTCTTTCCTCAAGTGTTCAATGTAAGCATTATGGTACAACACAAAGAGCACTGGATCTGCACCCAGGCTGCCTGAGTGGGTGGGTGGAGCTCTAACAACTTGAGCATCCCTTGTAAGTTGCCCGGGCCCATTTCCTCATCTATAATGAAGAGACAAGAGTTGCTGTTCAGCCTACCATTTGGTGCTGTAAAACTGAAAAGGATTATTATTATTGTCATTGTTTTTCTGAATATTTCAGGATTCCGTACAGAGATACAATGAAAACATTGTATATCACACACTAAAAAAATGAAATATGCCAAAAAATACATTTGGTACCAAGTTAGAACTTGAAGCAGAAATTACTTATCAAACAAACATTGCTACTGGGCCTGTTTTGGCTTTCAATTAAATTCTTTGTTAACTCTGGCTCCATGGCATAATGGTTTTGGAATTAGTAATATTAAAATATCAGTCACACTGATGAGTAAAGGTTTTATTTAAAACAGGACGAAAGTGTTAACCCAGTGGTGCCCAGACCAAACGTGAGACCGCTAGGTGGCTACCTTGAGGGAGTCGAAGGCCTTGTTCGTTACTATTAACCTTTAGGTGGGTGGTGGAGACTCACCCAGCAACCTGTGTTTCACCCAACAGTTCCACCTCACTGTGTTGTCTGTTTCTTAAAACTTTTTGGGGAATATTTGCTATCAACTTTTATTACTGGCAGAGAAACTGTGGCTCTGCAAAATTCATTTGGTCAAAGTCACACAGCTTGTTGGGAGGTGACAGAACCTTCCAACCAGTGGAGAGAACAGGGGTGGAAGTCGGGCGTCAGCAGGTGTGGGTACCTGTGCAACCTAGGAACACTTACTGTGTGTGAATGGGGATAGTGCCTGCTTCATGGAGATAAAATGTAAACAGTGCTTAGCCCAGGGCTGGGCACTAATCTGAATCCTTAATGAAAGTTAGCTCTTCTTCTCCATCTTCCCCTCACTGTCTACTGGAGCACATGGCTGTTGACAAACACAGCCATAGCAACCTCCTACTTCAACGCAGCTCCCCCAAACCACCCAGGAACATTTTCCCAACCGTCCACTCTAGAATTGACTGTTTCCAACTCCCTCCCAGATTCTGCATCCTGGGCTTTGGAAAATTTTCTGCTCTCCTGTGTTTCTTTCCCTCAGTCCTCACAGCCAGCACCTCAGCCTGAGCACGGGCCTCACCTGGTCTACAGCCTTCCCAGGGGTGGGAGAAAGGGGGTTGCAGGGCTTCATTTCTGGTGGGAAGGGAGGAAAGAAGAGGAAAAGCTGGAGCAGCAACTCCTCCCTCTACCCATCCTGAGAGGAGACCCTGATCTGATTTCCAGACCCCCTCCTTGCGGTCACCCTCCCCCAGGTCTTTATTTCCTTCTCCTTGGCTCCAGCCCTGAGAGCCCAACTCCCAGGCAAGTCTGCTTTTCCTTTAGAATGTGGAGCATGTAGTTGTCCTCTAGGCTTGCAGAGAACCTGGGAACCTGCTAGAGGGTACATCTTTGAAGTCCTGCCCCAGACTAACTGAATGAGAGCTCTGGAGGAGGGGCCAGCAACCTGTGATTGAACCAGCTCCCCAGGTAACTGAATGCACCCAGCATGTGGAAACCACCATTCTGGGAAACAACTGAGGACCTGACCTTTCCATTTAGCTTCTTGCCCAGCTAAGTTAGAAACTCCCAAGTTGCTGTTGAGAGCTTGTGTCTGCTCAGGGGTCAGGGGATGAGGAGGGGGAGGGGGCGGGGTGGTGGAACTCCGGTTTAGCTCACTTGGCATCCACCGGGTCCTTTCATAATTAATTTCCCAATTTTTTAAAGTTAATTTTGTTTTCTCCTACATTATAGACAGAATCTGAGGCACTGGGCTGGGGAAAAAGTGAAGAGAAGAGGGTGGGAGTCACGCAGGTACAGGACCACAGACTGGACCACAGGTGGGGTGGGACATATCCATGAAGATGGTCTTGTTCAACACCCTCATTTTACAGATAAGGAAACTGAGGGCCAGAGAGGACAAAGGACTTGCCTAAGGTTACGTAGAAAGTCAGCGTCTACTAATTCCTCACCCAGCACTCTGTCCCTGCTTTTAAACTTTTTGTTTTGAAGTAATTTCAGATTTACAGAAAAGTTCCCTCACGCCCATCATTATCTTTCCACTAAACGTAACAAATTGCACATTCATAGTCTAATTATCAAGAATTTTTAGGGAATTTAATTAAACTTTTTTTATTTTGAGGTAGTCGTAGATTTGCATTTGGTTATAAGAAATAATACAACACATACCCAGCACCACCAAAGGAGTAGAATTATGAATAACATTTCTTTTCCTTTTTTGCTTTACTGTACCCTGCACATTCACACACGAATATAATGTTCACAACGTAGAAAGAGAAACAATACAGAGTTCCCGCGTATCCTTTATGCAGTTTTCCCAATAGGAACTTTTTATCCAGGATTTCAACGCTTGTTTAAGTATTTTTGTTTTATTCTTCAGGTTTATCCTAATTCAGGAGAAAGTTCTCAGACCTCTTCTGAGGGGACAAAGGCAGAAAATAAAATGAATAAGAATGATACTGGTTTTCTCCACAGGAAAGATGGGCACCTGCCATTTCTGGACACCCACTGTGGCTTCTCCAGGGACCGCCCTTGCTTTCCAACAAAGACCTCTGGTTCTAAGCTCCTGCAGGCACGTTCCACAGGGAATGGGGCTGACAGGGGGCGGAGAGGAACAGTGGCCGTGTTCTAGGAACTTACAACCTCATGAAACGTAGTACTTGGCAGAGATCTGGGAGGTCAGCCGCCCATTCTCCTGGAGTCTCTATCAACTTCTGCCTGAACACTGCCAGTGCTGAGAACTCACCCCTATTCAAAAGGCTTGATAACTTGGAGGCTAGAAAGTTCTTTCACAAGGTAGGAGAGCAGGACTGTGCTGTCTTGTTCATTGTTATGTTTCCACCCCTACTCCCACAGGGCTCAATAAACACTAGTTAAATGAGTGGAAGAATGAATGAAGTAATGAGCAGACATCCTGCCCAGCTTGTGAGGTTGGAAGCACAGTGTTCCTCTGAAGGAAGACGGCAGGGAGCTGCCTGGGATGCTGCCATCACCACCAGGCCCAGCTTGGTGGGGAGAGAGCCCAGCGTGCCTGTGCCTGGCTGAGGGTAGGAGCCCTTGGAACTTGAGAGGGATGGGACAGTCCAGGGAAAGAAGCCCTTGGGGAGTTGTGGCGGGGGGATGGCTCTTTCAAGTGGTCTGAGTGCTACCACTGAGTGGCAGCCCTCCTCCACCACCCTGACTTACTGCATTCCTGGGTAAGTTGAGGGAAATTCAATCCATATGTTTCTGAGTTCTTTACACGATTCTCGGCAAGACGCTGCCGTTATGTAAGAGCCACTTGACGTCGATGGTGCTGCTTTCTTTTTTCCATTCTGAGAAGTGTCCCTGAAGAAAAGCCAGCTCCACCGTCCCTGAAAAGGGAGGGGCAGGACCACAGGGAACAGTCATCTGGGGGCAATGAAGGGCCTGAGAAGATTGTTTCCAGGGAGTCTCCAATGGGAGGCTGAGGAGAAGAAGGCAGACAGGGCACCTGGGCACCCTGCCCAGCTGCACACCCATGTGTGTTCCCAGCTGTTGCCGGCAGGACCTCAGTGGAGGGAGGAGAGGTGGAAACAGCTTAAGGAATTGCCCAGGAGCAGGGAGGGACAGCTGGCACAGTGAGAAGATGGGGTTTCCAGGAAGGGCACCTGGGTTTGCATTTGGGCATAACTTTAGGTAACTTACTTCCTCCCCATGGGCTTCAGTGTCCCCTTCTGCAAAGAATGACGCTGCATTCTGCTCCAGGATCTTTGGGGTCCTAATAGCCTCTTCTAGAACCCCCTTTTTGGTGTCTTATTATGAATATTATGTGGCACTGCCTAGACAAATATTTTTCAAGAAAATATTTTTACCACTATCCTCAGTAAGAAACACACATTACCAGTAACCTAGTATATATAACTGAAACAAAGCTTTCACAAATCCATGCTTACTCTTTCTACAAAGATAGACATGTAGACCACTGGAATAGAAGAGAGTCAAAAAAAAGAAAAAAGAAAAACAAAACAAAAACCTCTGCACATTTACAGTCAGTTGATTTCCTATGAAGGTGCCAGGGCAGTTCAGTAGGGGAAAGACAGCCTTTTAAAGTGGTGGAAGCACAATTGAATATCCACATGCATACATACATAAGTAAATACATAAACTTAGACACATGATACACAAAAATGAATTACAAACGGCTTATAGACTAAAATGTAAGAGTTAACATAAGGAGTCAACTCTGTGTCCATATAACATAAAGGATGGTCTTCACAAATACGCTAAGTGAAAGAAGGCAAACATCAAAGACAATATTTTGTGTTCCCATTTACACGAGATTTCTAGGAGAGGCAAAACATTAGAAACGGAAGTAGATCAGAGGCTTCTGTGGGCTGCAGGGCTACTAACAGGTGTGAGGGGGACTTTGTGGGGTGATGGCCGTGTTTAGAAACTGGGGTTATGATTGATTGCACAGCCATAGCCATTTACTAAAAATAATCAAATGACACTTACAATGGACCAACTCTATGGCAGGTACATTAGTGACACAAAAACTAACAAACTTAAACCTAAAGAGGAAAGATGATAAATGGTTTGCTCAATTGCGCTGTGTTTTTTACGCACGATGAGTTCGTTCCAAACCACTTCTTCAGGGCATGCACGGCATAATTACACAGAGTTTTGCTCACGAAAGACTAGTCATTTGAAAAGATTAGAAAAGAATAAATATATAGCGATTGATTTATATAGAAAACCAAACTTTTTTTAAGACAAAGATTGTATAAATCTAAGCAAGTCTTCCCACATTTTGTATGCCATCCCAACCAATGCCCGTAACCAGCCCTAGTGTGAAGCATGTAAGTTTGCCCACCAAAGCAAGTCTAATGGTTCTCAATGCTTGTGAAGCACAAGGAAGAATGTTGTCTTTCCTTAGGATGGGAACCAGGTACCTCCAAAGATTTCCCCACTAGTTCAGTGGTGTCCACACGTAACTGGTCATCAGATGATTCATGGCCAACCCCTCTCCACCGAGACCTACACGATCAGAGTCTCCGAGGGGGGGAGGCAGGTTTTAGGACTCTTTGTTCTTGCAAAGTTTCTCTGTTGTCAGAGAGACTTGTGAGTTTCATTTGGTGAAAGCAGTGTAATCAGTTTTGAGATAGATCTCAAAGAACTAGTTTTTAATATAGTTAAATATCAAGGTGTGCAAAGGAGTGACTTTTAAAAAAATTATAAAGCCAAGTATAGACAAAGTTGTTTCAACAGGCATGCCACCCAGTCTTCCTCACCTTCATACCTTTAGGAAAGAAGGGGTGGAGTAACGAAGAGTTGGTAGGCTAGAATTCTGCAAACCCCTGGGATTGATGGACCACTTCAGAGTCTCAGCTTTGAAATGCCTCATAATTCCTTTTAGTCAAATGGAGAATATCACCAATTAATTTTTTAACTATTGGCTGCTGTTAGGTCAAGTGCCCTCCTGTGTTTGGGGAGGCTCATTTTAAAGCCAAGTGAAGAGTTTACATTTGCACTATTGCAGTTAGAGTTTAGCTCTTCCCTCTAGACTCTTAATGTCTTTTGACTCTTTCAGTTCTTTAACATCCAGTTATTTAACAAACTCACTATTTCTCCCAGATTTATATGAACTCTCATTTTGACAAAGTGAGTCTATGTGGTATTTGTTTTCTTTGTCTCTTACTTTAATCATCCTGCAAACCTATTTTTCACCACTCTCTCCTTTTCTCTCTCTTCTTGCCTCAGGAAAGGAGGGACCTCCCTCTAGCTGTGGGGGGCTTGGCACATCTCCCTAACTCCTGCTTGCTCCCCAGGAGCCTCTCTTCCTTAGCTACCTCTATCATAAACCCTCTGCTAGAGATCTTGGTCCTCTCCTCCTCCCCAGCTTGGAAAGATAGTCAAGTCTTTCCACTCTAGAAACCAAAATCCTTCTCCAGCATGGTAGTCCCCTTCCCATCCAGCCTCCACCCCCTTCTCATTTCTGTCCCAGCCAAGCTTCTGGAGGGAAGAATATCTCCTGGTGCAAGTGTTCTTCAGCTCCAGTTACTGCCTACTCCACCGCTCTCTGGCTTCGCTCCCCACTTTTCCAGTAAAACCACTGCTGGCTAGAGTCATTAAGGACCGTGTGGTTGCCCAAATCTAATAACCCATTTTCAGTTCATACTTAATTTAACCTTCCTGTTGAGTTTGCTCTGGGAGCCATTCTCTCTTTAAAACAGTATTCCTTTGGTTTTTCTGGCATCAATTATTCCTTCTTTCTTCACCACCTCCCAGCTGTTCCTCCTTGGTGACCACTGCAAGTGTCTCTCTCACTTCCTATCCCTCCCTTGTCGCCTTCTGCCCTTGGTTCTCCCTTCTTATTCTCTAGTGGTTCTTCAAGTGTGGCCTTTGAGCTGTTTTGTATTTTTTTTTTCCAGAACACTCAAAAAGCTTGCTTCTGGCTGAAAATTCAGATTCCTAGGGCCCTAGCCCAGACCTACCAAACCAGAACCTGTGGAGGGGGCCTGGGGATCTGCATTATAAGCTCTGTCTCCTGGAGATTCTAAAGTGCAGTAAAGATTGAGGACAACTTCTAAAGGCTTTCCCTGGGCCACATTCATTTTTCTGTTTCCCAATTCACTGTCCCCACTGTGGCCCAGACCCTGTGTCATAGTTCTCCTTAAAATCTTTTGTGGGGATCTCACTCCCAGACACAGAGGCTAAGCTCCCGCATCCCAGTATTAAAGGTCTTTGTCACTTGGCCCCTGCGCACCTGCTGGGTTGGGCTCCCGTCTTCCCCCAAGTCTCCAGTGCACTCGATGCTCTAGGTGTACCCTTAACACACCTGCGTGCTCATGCCTCTGGGCCCGGCTGTTCCTGTTGCTCCAGTGCCCTCCAGCAAGGTTCACCTGAATCCACCTTCAAGTTTCAGAAATGACCTTGAATGTTCCACTCTGAAACTACCTTGAGCTTCACAGCCTCACACCAGTGTTCTGTCTTGGCCCTTAGGGCACCCACGTGTAAGACTCGCTGCACAGTGTTGTGGCAGTGACTGACCTCCCCAGGCCTGACTGGAGCTGTGCACAATAGGGACCATGTCTTGTCCCTTCCAGGACCCAGAAGTGTAGAGGCTCTAAGACACTGAACAGGAAGATAGTGCATGGTGACAGGCACAGCAAGGGTGCTCCTGGCTCAGACATTTGTCATGTCCCTTGCCTGGGTGACGGCTGACTTCACTCATCTGTTCATATGTTCCAGGCTCCAGGATGAACCCTGGGGCCCCAGACATGAGCAGTCTCTGCTCTCATGTGACTCTCGTTGAGTGAAGGGTATAGAAAAACCAGTTAGGAGAACCTGGGGAGAGGATAGTGTTGCAGAGGGAAATGCAGAGGACTGCGGGAGCTCAGAGAAAGACAGTTAGCCCACATCTTGTCTCAAGATGGAAAGTTCCTGTCCAGGGAAGGAGCAAAATGGTAGGAAACCATTTTCCTCCTATGGAGTTTAAGCAAGCAGCATTGCACAGGGTGAGAGAGCCTAGAAGGAAAGTATGAAGGTCTAAACCTCCATCTGGACTCTGCTGAAGATAAACTGTATGACACATTGTTTATACTATCACTGAGCCAGCCACAATTTGTAAATAAATAAAGGGGAGAGTTTGAACTGAGTTTAATTTCCAAAACCTTGAAGAGATCAGAAATAGGCACTGGGTACAAAAACTGTTGTGAAAGGTGCATTAATAATAACAGCCACTAGGTGGCTCTAGAGGATATCTTTCCGCAGAAACATGGGGGTTTTGTTGTTGTTTTGTTGTTTTTTCCCTCTATTACTGAAGCTTCCTCCTGGGGGTGGTTCACCATAATTTGGGGCTGATGGGTGCCACCAGCTCCAGGTATGGCCTCTGTATGTGAGGGTCTTCTGAGATATATGAGCAGAAATTCTCATGAAAAAAATCTCACTTTGGGGAATTATTTAATAAAAAAAATACACAAATTTAAAAAACAACCCCTTTGCTATTTTGGAGGTTATCTTGACATTTCTATGCTACAACTTTGGTTCTGACCACATAGGCTGGACATGTGGAAAGAGACATTTTGTCCAGGTCCTAGTGGGAAAACCTGCCCTCATCTCTGTGGCGGGGGTGAGGTAGGGAGTTGGGGGGGGTGGGCACTGATCACATAAACTTGCAAAGGGCCAGTGGTCCATTTCCGTAGCTTTGAGCACAGCTAGGTAATTGGGGTTATTCTAGTTCTTCGTGTGGCTGGATTTGAATCGGATACCCCTGTGAGGATCTGATGAAAGGCATGGACCCTGTCTTCTAGAATATTTATTATATGCATGTTATTTCAGCATCTTCTCAGACCTCCTCTCTGGGAACCCAGGCCCTGGACCAGCCAGAGTTCCTCTCGGCTGTAAGAACTGAAGGTCATGTGGTCACTCTGACGGTCAGCTATACACATCAGCTTCCCATTTCGTAGAAAGACTAAACTCTTGGTTATTTTATTTGGAAAAGAAATAGTGGAATGGTGAGTCCCGAGTCTTTCCATGGCTAATTCCTACACAGTGGACCAAGCAAGGAGCGTGAATTACTCTGATGTGTTTAGGTTTCGGTTTCTCAGCGAGTTCAGCCCCGCAGAGAGGCTGCATTCTGAAACTCTGCTGCAGGGGGCGCTGGAGAGCTACACATGGTCCCGCCAGTACCTGTCTCCTGCTGAGACCCAGCTTTCACTGCACAGGAAAGACTGGAGCTTCCTGCCAGCTAGCTCCATGCTCACATTTCTGTCCTGAGCTTTCTTTGCCACTCTGTCTTTGTGCTAGAAAATGCCAAAGATACTGCCTGCTTTTCTGTGCACTGTACAGCTGCTTCACACACTTCTGCCTCTGGGCTTCTTTGTTTCCTGAGGTTAGCGACCTAGAATCACAACAGGACAAAATAAATAGCAATGATCTTGGATTGGGAATCTCAGTCTGGCCCTGGCTCTGCCATTTATTAACAGTGAGGCTGCTGCCCTCAATTATAAAATGGGAATAATGACTTTTCATCGAGTTCATTTATTCAACAAATACACATTGAGTGCCTGTTAACTGCCACTCACTGCTTCAAGCACTGTGGATACGCGAAGGAGACAGACAAAATTTCTGTCTTGAAGCTGATAGTCCAGGTTAGCTAGTGTAAGAATCAAATCAGAAAACATATTGAACACCTTCTGTTAAGTAGGGCATGCCCTGCAGACACACACTCATCCTACTGTTTCTGTTTGCATGGCTTTGCAGCCCATTTTAGCAAGAAAACAGCCTCAGGGTTATAAACAATCCAAGCAGAGTGGAGGACCTCACCCCTGGAGGGTGGGAAATTGTCATGGGGCTGGCTGCTCCTGTCCTTGGTTTCTCTTTTGTAGTCCCTCTCCTAGAAGACAAACTGGTCAGGCTGGCACCTCCACTATCCAGACAGAACACAAAATTCACTGAGGTTTGGGCAGACAAAAATGGTCTTTCAGGGAGTATAGGCAGGACATCGTCCCCTTGGGCATCCTCCAAGCCTGTGTCCCTCAAGGGTTTTTCTCTGTCTGACCCAGCTCCCCTCACTCTATCTTGGGCTGGGTGCTCAGCTTCATACCCTCCCGCATCCTAAGCCCTCACCTCATGAATTTTTTTTAAGTTTATTTTCAGCACAATTAATTCAGTATAGTATTGGGAAAGAACTTTGTTAAAAATGAGGGAAAATGAAGTAAATATCATCTTGTCCCTTTCACAGGTGAGGAAACTGAGGCCTGGATCTGCAAAGTGACTCCTTCACATCACAGAGACTCAGTGGCAGCCCCAGTCAGCCCCCAGACTAGAAGCAGCATCTCCAGACGCTGTGTGTGAGGCTCCTTCCCTGTACGGAAAGCCTGCCACTTGCTGAAAGTGCTATTGTTGACCTTCCTAGGGTTGTAACACACCCAGCATGAAGCTTTAATTCTACTTCTTTTTGCTCCTTAAAGAAGGCAAATAGGAAGGGGATGAGGGTAATATCACTCAAGGAACAGCCTTGATGGCACCTTGATTCGGAAAGCAAGGAATCACTGGAAAACTGTTTTTAACACAGCTCCCCTCTGAGCATGGCCTTGTCACCGCCCTGAGCCCCACGCTGCGTGCGGGCTATTGTGGGGGTTCAGGGCAGAGCCAAGGCTCTCTCTTGGCCATGACTGAACCCTTTTGGGGTGTCCTGAGCACGGGTCACAGCCATGTGTCTTATGCACCCTTCCCCACAACTCTGAGCCTCCTAGGCAAATTGATTCCTAAAACAATCAGCTTCTATTTCATGCTACAGCTTTAGGGGGTCCTCAATTCTCACAGCCTTCGGTTATATATGTATATATAAAGTAAATTAATAGTAGTAGTAAGGAGCTGGGAGACCTTGGATCCCCATTTTCTACTCTGTCCCCTTTTCATCTCCAATGAGGGCCTCCCCCCCCCCCCCGCCCCACCCAGGGCTCTGCCTTGGGGCGAGGAGCTGTCTGTGGAAAAGATAATGCTGAACAGCTGTAGAGTCCACAGTCCAGAAGACTCTGGACCAGAAAATGGGGTTCCTCCTCACCCCTAGTCTTTCAAAATGCAAAATAATCCCTCTGCTCTTCCTGGTCCACCTCCCAGTCATCCGAATAGCCCCCTGTCTTATTGGTTGGGCTCCAAATCCACACTGGATCCTTCAGAGAAGACCTGCTGGTTCAGGGTCTGAGTCCACTCAGGACGGTGTGGACAGGTGGTGCCACGAAAATCTGCATTTTCATGGGGGGATATGTTAGACCTGAGATATTTTGTTCTGTGAAAATTCAGAAAATGAATTTTCCTGGACAGAGTAAAAAAGCAGGGGAAAGAGGAATTACTGGTTAAGAATTCTGAAGATGAACTCTTTGTTTCTTCTAAGAAAATTGAAAAACATTTGTTTGTTCTACTTTAAAGAAGACGTGTGTGTGATGTTTGGGTGCAAAAGAACTTATTTAACGCAACCCTTCCTCTGCCCCTCCTCCTCAGTCTCTGAATATAAGGGCGCCCTGCGGGTCTTGTTGGGTGCTGGGAAGGCTCCCATCCTTGCTGGAGCCCGTCCTGAAACTGTGTTGTCGTCTTTGACCCCTTTCTTTCTCTCATGCAACAGATCCAACTGGTCAGGAAATCCTATTGACTCTGCTTTCAAAATGTGTCTGGACCCCAGCCATTTTCCACGTCTCCGCTGCTACCCCTGTGACCTGAGCCATCAGCATCTCTCACCAGGATTATCACAATTGCCTCCTAAGTGGTCTTCCTGCTTCTGCCCTTGCTCTCTGCCCTCTATTTGCAAAATTATAACCAGGGTGTCCTGGAAAACAACAGCCACATTAAGAAGATTCCCTTGTAAACCATTTCATCAAAAAAATTAAAACCATTTCTATTCTCAACTGATCATCAAAGTATCCTAATAATCAGAGCAGAATCTACCTGTCCTTTGTTCAACCGCATTAACTACAGTGACTCCTGGGTGGGGGACTAATTCTTTTATTTCCTCTTAAAGGCTAAGAATTCCTGGAGATGAAGAAACAGCAGACACAGGCTGTGATTTCTTTGAGGTTATTAATTTTTATTTCCCACAAGCTAAATTAGGCCTGGGGCTCTCCTGAGGAGCAAAGAAAAGTGATTTTTAGCAGAGCCCTGCCAGGGTAGGTCCGAGGGAGCCATCCAAAGCTGGCACAAGGGAGCTGTTGCAGGAAAAAGAAAGAGCCCATGAAAATCAACTGGAAACAAATGAGCCCTGGATACGCTTCATTAACCTGCAAGATCCCCCTCTCACCCAGTGTCTTTCCTTCAAGGGGCACTGTGCCAGCCAAGTTCCTAGATCTTCGTGCTGCAAAAGCTGATCTGAATAATGGGAGGTAATATAGATAATGGCTAACAATTACTAAGCACCAATTTTGTGCCAGATACCACTTTAAACATCTTATATTCATTCAGTCAACAAATACGGGGTGGGACAAAAGTAAGTTTACAGTTGTTTTGATGGAAAATAATATAATAATAAATAATAGTACAAGAACAAACTCTGTAAACCTACTTTTGCCCCACCCTGCATTTATTGAGCACTTATTACACATGTAAATAAATAAAATAGAAAAATAAATTCCCTCCTTTCAGAGCTTACATTCTGGTACAGAGAGACAGAAAAATATATAAACATAATGAATAAATAAATTATATTATATACTAGGAAGTGACGGGGCAGGGGAAGGTCTTCTGAGACTTATCTGAGAGCAGGTACATGGTCCAGGGAGGCCTCACTGAAGAAGTGACATCTGAGCAGCGATGGAGGTGGTAAGAACATTATCTGTGTGATAACCTAGGGACCAGTATTCTGGGCAGAGGGACCAGCCACTGCAGACTCTGGGGTCAGGGCAACCTGGATGCTATAGGACCAGCAGGGAGCCCATGGAGAGAGGATGAGGGAGGATAGAAGTGATGAGGTCAAAGATGTAAGAATGGACAGAAGCCATGAAGGGCTTAGAGGGTCACTGTAAGGGCTCAACTTTCTCTCAATCAAGTCGGGAGCCACTGGAGGACTTGACTTAATGTGGCTTATGTTTTACAGAATTTTTCTGACTACTGATAGAAAGGAGGACCAAGGATAGGGCCCTGGGGTCTTCCACATCCTGAGTGTGGGAGATGAGTAACCACCCAAGGAAAATGAGAAGGAATAGTCAGAGAGGAAGGACAAAGTGAAGAGGATGTTGTCCCAGAAACCAAAGAAGTGCTTTGATGAGGTGGAAATGATCTCTCAGATAAGAGCAAAGCTGAGGATTGACCATTGGGTTTAGCAATGTGGACGTTGCTGGTGACCTTTTGTGGGCTAATGGGCATAAAAACCTAGTTTGAGTTTGTTTAAGAAAAAAAATAGGGGGAGAGAAATGGGAGACAGTGAGTATATCAACACTAGGATTTCTGTTGCAAATGTTGCAAGAGGAAAGAGGTGGTGGGAGGCAGGAGAAGTGGGGCCAAGAGAAATTTAAATATATATATATATATATTTTAAGATGGGACAAATAACAGCTTGTGTGGATGCTGATAAGGATGGTACAGTGAAGGAAAAACTAACTCTGTTGGAGAAGACAAGAGCTGCTGGAACAGTATCTTTGGATTGTCCAAACAGGGCAGAAGTTAGTCACTTTTGATGATCAAGGATGGGTTTTGTTGTAGTTTCTAAGGCTACCATAACAAAATATCACTAACTGGGTGGATTCAACAATGGAGATTCACTGTTTCACAGTGCTGGAGGCTACAAGTCCAAGGTCAAGGCATCATCAGGGTTGGTTTCTTCTGAGGTCTGAGAGGGAGAATCTGGTCCCAAACTCTCCCCTAACTTCTGGTGGTTTGTAGGAAATCTTGATCATTTCTTGTCTTTTAGGGCTTCGCCCTGGCCTTGCCTCCTTGTTCACATGACATTCTTCCCGTGCGCCTGTCTGTGAACAAGGTTTCCCTTTGTGTCAGGACACCAGTCGTATTGAATTAGGAGCCCAACTTAATCCACTCTGACCTCATTTAAACCAGTTACATCTGTAATGACCCTAATTTTAAATCAGGTTGCATTCTGAGGTGCTGGGGGTTAAGATTTCAACATATAAATTTTCGGAGGGCACAGTTCAACCCATAATAGCTGTAGATGGGAGATGGACAATTTATATTTAGCAACAAGAGGGGAGGTAGAGCACATGTTTGAAAATGATGGCGTATTTATAAATATATTTGAGGAGATTGGTGGAAATGCTCTTCTGATTGCTTCAGAGATGTGGAAAGCAAGGTCATTAGCCGAGAGCATAAGAGAAGGAGGAATGAGGAGGGGGAAGTTGCAAAGCAGTTTCTAGCAGAGTGAGAGCGTGAGTTAAGAAAACACAATACGGCAGCTGGGCAGTCTCAAGGACACACCTGTGGGCCTTGGTCCTGTATCTAAAGCAAGACAATGAGTGTTGGTGTGAGTTTTTCTCAAGCTCCCCTCAGCCGCATGAGGGCAGGCAGAGAGTGTGGGGAGAGTTGTGATTCACTAGGGTTGTGGGTTTGCCAAGTGAGTACAGCGTGCAGAGAGGTAGGAGGGGCCAGGGAGTTGAGAGTAAATGCAAGGAAATTATGATACACAGTGGAAATAAAATTCAGTAAGAGGGATGAGAGGACCCTACCTGGAGATAGTAGGATTACTCTGATTGTAAGAATGAGAAAGTGATGGATAGAGAAGTGAAGCACTTTTGGGGGCTCAATCATTTCTCAGAATCAAAACTCAAACACAGGCTGTGCAACTCAGGGCCCATGTGCTTTGACATAGGACCAGAAAAGTGGGCAGAAAGGGGAAAAAGGATGAAGCATCAGATGAGAGTAATGAGACTGTTCTGCCCGCCGACCTGCCTTGTAATTATAAGCAAGGCATTCCTGTTCCCGTAACACAATGTTCTATGATCCCAATTATTTCCTTCTCTTTGGAGGAGGATTTTCTTCTCTTTTATTCTGGCAGATAATTCTCTTTTATTTAGAACACCGATCCATTTCTCTACTAATCTCTCATCTTCCCATCCTTTTCTCCCTCTAATATATAGAACATTTTGTTGTTCACAAAGCACTCTTATATTCATTTGTACCCTTTGTGTCCACAGCCGTCCTGCTCTGGCGGTTGTTATTTCTATTTTCAAGATAAGATTGTGAGCCTTAGGAAAATAAAACAATACACCCCACAGCCACTTAATAGTAGAGCTGGGCTTCAAATCTAAACATTTAAATTTAAGTTCAATTCTCTTTCACTCTCCTAAGATACTTTCTTTTAAAAATATTGTTTTTCTGAATTTGAAATAAGGTGAATTGGAGAGCAGGCATATCTCTGACACTGGAGAAGTTCAGAAACCTAGATTAGCACTCTTCTGGGATTCTGTAGAATAAATTCAAGCAGTAATTTTGGTGTTATAGTAGAAGATCCCTCACATGCTGTCCACCCTTGACTCTGGGGTAAGTCAGGGAATAAATGTCTAAGTTAATGGAAGAAAGGCTATTTAAAAGGTAGTTACGGTGTTCTCTATTGTTTATATCATGTTTCATATGGTAAGTGAAGTTAAGCTTCCTTCAAACATTCACTCACTCATTCATCAAACTTTCATTGAGCCATCCTATGTTCCTGGATAATGCTAGGTGTTGGATCCATGTGTTTAGGAAGTTCATAATCCACCAGGTGATACAGATCGTAAACGCAATACCCTATGCGTGCTGTAGAAAGAAATGTGCCTGAGCAAAGGAGGGAAGACTTCAAGTTGGAGGTGATATTTACGCTTCTTAGAAAAGCTTCCCGGGTAGTACAGGGGAATAATTGCACAGCACCACAGCCCCTCCCCACGACTGGTCTTAGTGTGGCCCCCACACCTGTAATGACAAAACATGTGCCATACTGACACCGCCAGACAAGTGAAGAGCACAGTGATTTCCAAAGCTCTAACAGGCCGTGGAATTCAAGAGACAGTCATCGCAGGACCAACGTGATTACGGGCAGGAAGAACCGAGCATTCATCTGGGCTTCCTGTGTGAGAGAGCAACTTTACCAGGTGTGTGTTCCTCTAGCCAACAGGAAGAAAACAAAGATCTTTCTGTTTCAGAGGGAAGTACAAGAGGACGGGTATGGAGAAGACTCCGCCAATGGCCTGCTGACAACTTCTCCTCTCTGGGCCACAGTTCATAAATTATACAGCTGATATTGTTAGTTGTGATGGGACTATGGATAAATGTTTTCATTTATACTTTTTTGCTCCTTCTGTACTTTTCATACTTTTTACAATGAAAATATTTTAATTACCTTAAAAATTAAAAATGAAGGGACTGAAGTAAATGGTTGTTGAGATTCCAACTCAAAATCTGATTTTAAAGAAAGAGTAGCAACAGAGAAAATGAGCAAACTATTTATGACTTCTGGTGACAGTAATACATGCTGTTAACAATTTTTCTTCATAGTAGCTCCCATTTATTGAATACTGAGTCTTGTGTAAAAACACTTTACATATTTAAATATATATTATGTATAGTATAAATATTTAGATGGATAGATAGTATATATATATATATAGATAGATAACCTAGAATAAGGGGAGGCAATATAGTTAAGTGATTAAGGTCCATTTGACTTTGAATTAAATTCTGTCTGAGTCTATATATTCGTCATCTGTCTGTGGGCCCAGTGTTCATAACATTCAAAGAGCGGCACACTTCCTCTTTACGTGAGCATCAGCAGTGTGCTTACCCAGATTCAATGGTCTCAAGACCCACTGCTAGTACTGTGTATTCTCTCTTCCTCCCTTCACTGAGCCAAGCAGCAAGCTGCATGGGAGAGTGCCCTTAGAACAGGATGGGGCTGGAAGGCAGGGAGAACTGTGACATCCTGGAGTAACTGGGAGTCCCCACACCCAGAAGTCTGGTGTAGGCACAACTCATTGCCTAGAGCAAATCCCCCCCCTCCACCACATGACTGGTATCAGATTTCGGTAAAAAACAAACAAATTAAAAAAAAAAACCACCTCCACTCTCAAGCAGCCTCCAAATCAATCTCTAATACAAAGTCAAGCATTTTAACAAGAATTGCCAAAGATTTAAGAAAAACAAACATTACATAAGAAAGGGACAAAACCCAACAAGCAAAAATTAGTACCCTAGTAAAGAGAAAATGGAATAAATAAAAAGGAAAAAGTTAATTAACATTTACATTTATAAAACAGGAACAGGATGTTAAGAAAAAGTACCAATTAAGGATGTTACAAATAAAGAAAAGTTTGTTAAAAAGAAAAAGTCAATAAATGAGGTACAGAGAACACGGGACATAACTGAAGAGAAAATAAGTATGTTGTAAGACAGAGCTGAGTAATTCTGCCAGTTCTTAGAACAGAAGGACCAAGAGATAAAACATAGAGAGAAAGTAAAGATTCTTAGAGGACAGAGTCAAGAGGCCAAACATGTATATAATAAGGGTTCAAGATGGAGAGAATATAGACAAAATGAATGAGAGAAAAATACACAATATAATAGAAGAAAATATCACAGTGCTGGAGAAAGATGTTTTAGATTGAAAGGGCCCACTAGGCTTCTGAAAAAAATAAATGCGCTAGTCCAGAAAAGTGAAAAAGGAATGCAGAAAAAAATCATTACAGAGAGAAACATTCTGGAGTAAAGAAACAGAGATAGTTTTTAAATCAAATCTTAATGGACATTGACTATAAAAAAAAAATCAATGTTATGTTAGACCCCAAATCCAAAATGATCCTTATGTTTAATGTGGGGAAGAGGAGGTTATCATTTTTGTTACTATAAGTAGGGGAAAATATAGATACAGTGTAAGTTTAGATTATAGAAAATTATTTATTGTGTTGTTTGAACTGCAGTAATAGTGTGAATTGCTCTTAAAGTTTGAAAGGAGACTCAGCAAAATATGTATAGAAGAAAAAAAAGAATCCTTCATTAAAATGGGAATAGCATTCTTAGCTAACACCTCAGTTACTGAATAACTCCTTAATTTCCTTCTAATACCTGTTGGTTGACTCTTTAGCTAAGATTAAGAATGCAGCTGTGTCTCTATTTAGTTGGCGCCAAGCCATGGGCATCTCTCTGGACAACTGGTGCACCAGCACCGCCAGACTGGGGGCAAGAGAAAGCCCAATCACAAGAAGCAGAAATATGAGCTGGGATGCCCAGGTGCCAACACTAAGATTGGCCCTGCCACACACACATAGGCTGTGTGCAGGGAGGCAACAAGAAGTGCTGAGCCTTGAGGCTGGACGTGGGCAACTTCTCCTGGGGTTTAGAGTGTCATACACGCAAAAAAAAGGATTACTGATGTTGTCTACAATGCATGCAAGAACGAACTGGTCTGCACCAAGACACTAGTAAGGAACTGCATCGTGCTCATTGACAGCACACCTTGCCAACGGTGGTTCAAGTGCCACTATGCACTGCCCCTGGGCTGAAAGAAGGGGGCCAAGCTGACTCCTGAGGAGAGATTTGAAACAAAAAATGATCAAAGAAAATTCAAAAGAAATAATGAAACTAAAAAGAATGCCCAAATCAGCAGTCTTCTAGGGGAGTGGTTTCAGCAGGCAAGATTCTCATGTGTTTCAGTCCAAGATCAGGCCAGTGTGGCCAAGCAGATGGCCATGTGCTGGAGGGCACGGGGCTCTACCTGAGGAAACTCAACGTGTGGAAAGACAAATAATCCTCTTCTCTCCTATCTTAGCTCCTGTAATAAAGGTGTTTATCCTTGGTACTTAGGTAGTATTTGTCTTTCAATACCCAAGCCTCACTACATATTAATTAAGTCAGAATCTGTGGGGTTGGGACCCAGACATCAGTAGTTTTTAAAACTCCTCAGGTGATTCCAATATGCGGCAGAGTTTACAAACCAGGGGGCTAGAGGACAGGTACTTCAAGGGAAAAAGTCACATTCAGGTGGGATTAGGGGGAAGAGTAACTGTGGGAGGGTCCTTGCACCCTCAGACACTCGTTTAGTCCGTCTCTGAGCTGAAAGTGTTGCTATGGAGGAGCTCTCTGGGCCCTGCCAGAGCTGAGAAACTCTGTAAGGTCAGTTTCAGAAAGAAGAGAATTTATTTACTCCCTCCTAGAAGGTACCACATGGGACCAGCACGAGTACAGAGCTCACCCCTTCTTGGTTGTCAGAGCTGGTGCCCACACTGTTTGTGCTGTTATATCCAAACATGACCCCCTTCTCATTAGGAGCTTGTTAGGTGGCTGCCCACAACAATAGGTAAAAAGGCCTCTATTGAGGCCTTCTTGGCCTATGATGATGGTTAGCAGCCTTGCTGAGCACTGCTGACGGGTGCCGTGCCAAGCCTACAATCCCTTCTTTTCTCCCCACCAATTCAGGACACACTGACTTCTCTAGGAGATAGTGCTTCTTTCTCTCAGCTCCTGGTGAAAACTGTCTAGATGTCAGCCTTCCAGTTATCATTTCTTTTTAAAATCAAAATCATTGTTTGATTCTAAATCTAGTATGATGAAGAGATATTTAAACCGGCAGCCTCTCAGTCCATTCCTGCTCTAACCTGCCAAGGTTCAGGTTAGTCTCCTGAATCTCTTTTCCTCATTTACGATGAAATCCACTTGCTTTTGCGTGACATCCATGCTTTTCACAATGCAGTGCTCATCAGCTTAACAAAACACTGCTCTCTCTGCCTTCCAGTAAATCCATCTCTAGCTGTGCCTCCAAGGCTCTATACCTTCACTGCTGGGAGAACATGTGACTCACACAAGTTCTCCATTCATCTGCTCTGTGAAGCTCCTGGACTCCCCATTCACAGTTGAGTTTGTGCTCCCATAATATTATTTTCCTCCCTCTGTGATAATCTCTATGTATTATAATTGCCTTTATAATGTGTTAGTTTCTCTTGCTAGACCAAGAGGTACCATAAAACAGCCTACCAGTCTCTATATTCACCTATGACTAACACAATACTTAATGATTAATACTTATCAGACAAATGAATGAATCAATGAATGGCATGATTTAAGACCCTAGCTGACCTGGCACAACAAAGATCTTGAGCTTGGCTAAAAATCAGAATTAACATGAGAGTTTGTTAAAATGCTTACTCCCGAACGTCAGTCCAAAAAAAGATTAGATTTAGTAGGACCAGGGAGAGGCTTGGCAATCTGCATTTTAAAAAGCCTTCCCAGTTCAGTCATATTTTATAGAGCTGAGGACCCCCCAGGGCGTTGAGGTTTCTTCCTTGGGAAGTAATGTGTTTTTGCCATTTATCCAGTGCTCTCAGCCCAGAATGACATGGACGAGCCTGGGTCTGCTTGGCCTCTCTGCCTTTCCAAGAGGGTCAAAGAGAAGAGTTGCCCCTGCAGCATCCTGACCTTGCATTAAGAAACCTTTACATCTTTAACTGGTGTGGCTCCATTGATTGAGTGCAGACCTATGAGCCAAAAGGTCGCCCTGGGTTTGATCCCTGGCCAGGGCACATGCCTGGTTGCAGGCCAGGTCCCCAGTTGGGAGTGCGCGAGAGGCAGCAGATCCATGTAGGTCTTGCACAACAATGTTTCTCTCCCTCTCTCTCCCCCTCATTTCCCCTATGTCTAAAAATAAATAAATAAAATAAAATAAAATAAAATTTTAAAAGCCTTTACAGCTTAAAGTTTTCTGAGAGCTGAGCCCTGAGCAAGGCAGAGACATGCACAGTCATGGGGCTCAACCTGGCAGCAGATTTGCATTTTGACTGCTTTCTATATCCAAGAGGGTTTGAGGAAAATAGAGCAGCATTTTGCTATCGGGTTCCTATCATCCTGTTATTTTTCTGATGTGATTGACAACCTTGGTATGAGCAGTCTGCTTTTTAGCCTCCATCTTCCTCTAAATGAATATTGATGCTATGTTTACCTTCAATTAATATTCATTGTGGTAAAGAAATTACACTCATTCAATTTTAATTATATCCTTCTTGCACAAACAGGCTTTTAATAACAGATTTTCTAGGGTGGAAAAAACAAGCTCTCTGCCCCCAGCCTGGTCTGATGCCAGGAGAGCCGCCTCTGTGATTGGTAAATGGGATTTCAATTTGTTACTTGGTGCAGTGGGAAGAGCTGTGGGTGGACATCTAAGCTGTGAGTCCTTGGGTTAATTCCTTTCCCTCCTGTGTTTCATCTTCATAACTGAAAAGTGGTCATTGGACCAGATCAATCATTCTCACATTGAGGCTGCATATTGAGGTCACCTGGGGGAATTATTGAACGATAGCAAAGCCCAGGCCCCACTCCAGAGAATTAAAACAGTCTCTGTGGGTTGGATACGGGCGCTGGTATTTTTAAAGAGCTCCTCAAATGGGATTCCTTTAATGTTGATAACTGCTGATAGGGGCATCATTGCCACACTTTCAGTTGCTTGTGGCTTTTGCCAGGGTTGTAGATTGCACAGGACCCAGAAGGAAGGCCAGCATGGACCTCGAGAACCAGCTCAGCTCTGCTCTCGTGCTCCCCTGTGCTGGCAGCTCACATCCTGGGATGGGCTGCACAGTGTTCTATAGGAGCAGAGAGGAGGGAATAATATTCACTGAGGACCTATTATGTGTGTGCCAGACACACCCAACATCTCATTTGTCAGTCATCAGACACACACCTCACATCTACTATGCTCTAGGCATGGGGATTCAATGTTGGTGAGCAAGGCAGTTTCTGCCCTCGGGGACCTGATGGACTAGGAGAAGAGAAAGACTTTCAGCTGGTAATTCACAATTAACTACATGAGTCGAAAGAGTTGCAAAGGAAAAGTACAGGTTGCTATCACAGCACATAGCAGCGGTGGAGGAATGTTGGTAAGGAAACCTGGTTTATGAAGCAGTGTGTAAGACCTGAGGCCGGAGGACAAGTAGGACTAGTTCGGTTTATAGATGGGTAGAAGTGTTTGAGTCAGAGATAATGCTTTTACAAGGCAGATAGATGTTGACATTCCTGTTTTGTGGATGAGCAAGCTGAGCCCAGAGAGAACCGGTGCTTTTCTGGAGACCCAAAGCAACCAGCCTGGTTGTGACTTTTCAGTTGGGAGGAGTTTTAGAAACCACTGAAACTGCATGGTGGGGCAGAACTGGTCAAAATGACCTTCACTGTGGCTGGACAGAGTTAAGAGTCAAGTTGGAGTGGGGAAGGAATGAAGCGGTAGGCTGAAGGCCCACCTGCTCGGGCAGGCAACAGGCCATGTGCAGTCTTGGGGAGGAAGCTGAATCATGATGTCAAGCATGAATGTTGGATGGGAGTGGGGGGTTCTCTGTGAGGCAGACAGATATGTAATGTGACAAAAGGAGGGGTCCAACAGCAGCAGGTATTTGGATGATCCAAGCAGGTGGTCCAGAGCAAGGCAATCTTTCAGTCAATCACAGGCCTCTTCCCATTAGTCTCAAGTTCAAGGACAAAACTCCAGACTCAGTGAAAAGCAAGGCAATGCCCGGCCAGTCAGGACTGGATGAGCCTGCAATGCAGCTCCTTTAGAGGACAAGGTGAGGCCGCATCTTGATGGCTGGCCAGAGCTCAGAGGCCAGACTAAAACAGGAGGTCTGAGCCAGCTTAGCACCTGGGGGGGGGGGGCGGGGGCACGTGGCATGGTGGGGGGCATGGGGAGGGGCTTGAAGCTGAGCTCCAGAGCTTTGGCCTGAGGACAGGATCAGTGGTGGAGGCTGTGGTCAGGGTTACCTTGAGGCTGGAGATCAAATGGCTCCAGCCATGGAGGGGAGCAGGTGTACAGAGGTGAGAAGCAGGTGGGGCCTGACTGTTTATTTCAATGGTTTTTCAGTGATCTCGGGATTCTAATATCCCCTAAGAATCTATTTCAATATGAAGAGGACCCCCAAAACAGAATTATCTTCTGCAGGGTGGCCCCTTGTAGTAAAGGCTCCCCCCAGTAGGTGAATGTTTTAGGAACCCATCCGTATCAGTGTACCAGTTGGCAGTGTAGTGAGAGGCTGCGTTTGGCTTGAGAGAATTTTTTTGGAAGACTCACCATGTTTGCCCATTTCTTGATGGGTGATTGATGAGTGCACCTGCACACACCCTGCTGAGTGTTCAGCAGTTTTTGACCAAAAATGGCATGACCCCTGTGCCCCACCTTCCCTATTCACCTCATCCCAAACTTTTTTTTGTTTCCCTGGATGAAAAAAAGCCTCAAAGGGAAACGTTTTTCTGATGTGGAAGAGGTGAAACAAAAAACAGCAGAAGTACTAAAAGGAATCAAAATTAACAAGTTCAAAAACTGTTCTGAGCAGTGGAAAAAATGTCTTGATAGGTGTTTTGCATCAAGTGGAGAGTACTTTGAAGGTGACTGAAGTTTAAACATGTAAGAATAAATACACAACTTTTTATGAATCATTGTTTTTTGGGGTCCCTCCTTGTATAGTATCTGGACTGGAGTGTGGGCTACTGCATTTTTAAGATGCTCCACAGGAAATTCTAGTGTACATTTCTGGTTAAGAATCACTGATCTAGACCAATCCCTTTGGTTTTCAGATGAAGAAACAGGCCTAGAGAGAAGTGACTTGCCCATTCCAAAATGTCCAGGTTAGCAGTTAACATCAACAGCAGTAACAACAGCTCCTTCAATGCATACTCCCCTGCCTCTGATATCATCTAATCTTCCCAGTAGGAATCATTTGTGCCCACATAACAGAGAAACAAAAGAAAGCTGTGTGAGATGCAACAGTGTGCTTGCTCAAGGCCATCTGGGTAGGCTGAGATGAGAAAGTATTTATTCCTTCTTCCTAGTCCTGAGATATTTCTCATGCTTCAAACACCAGATTACAAAGCTACAGTTTAGGCTTTTCTCCCAGGAGGCAAGACCTGACCTTTCTCCACCTGGACAGTCTAATGGCCTCCAATCCATTTCCTGTGCGTGTCTCCAACAAGTCCCTAATGGAGAGTAGCAATAAAGCTAAAGGGGACCAGTAATTAGTGGCCTAGAGGCATAAATGACGTTTGGACAACTGGCTGGCTGACTACAGTGCATTTGGCCCCCCAAGGGCTCCAGAAACTAGAGCCAAAGTGACCAGCACATTAAATTCAAGTGTCACCAAGGTCTGAGCTCAGCTGCTCCCTTAGCATTTGCGAAATGTCCTGCCCATACTTTTCCCTCATATCATCCCTTGGCCATTTTCAGGAGCAGATGAGCTGAGGTTATATGCAGCTGATCCCAGACCTGCTGGTTAATTATCTTGGCCTGTAACTAGTGTTTTCTATCCCTCTTGCCAACTCCCACAGCTAATGTATCATTTCTTTCTCCGCAGAGACTCCGCTGGGAAGGCTCCGAGGCTGCAGAATGAAAATTTCTGGCAGTGGCAGCTTCTTGGAGACATTTCATCCACTGACATTGCCATCACCCGTTGGTGTCATCCCTGATCTCTCTCTGCACCTCAAAAGTTTACCTAAGTCACCAACTCTCCGGTTCTCTCCCGAAGATTTCTTGAACACATCTTTGTCTCTCCGTCTTTACGCCCTCTGCTTTGCTTGGGCCTCATTCGCTCTCATTGGGACTCCTTCCTGTCCTGGTGCTACAAAGATCTCCTCTACAATATAGGCAGAAACATCTTTCTAAACTGCCAACCAGGCTATGTTACTCTCCTATCTAAAGCCCAACCTTTCCATATAATACAATGGCATGTGCAGTATGGCCTGCCTGGTTTTCAACCCCCTCTTTCACATGGCTTTTATACTTCACTAACTCAGAACTGCTGTAATTCTCTCTTCTCCCTCCCCTACACATCCCAACATATATGTGCATGTGGATGCACACACATGCACACCATCCATGCATGATGCTTCATGATAAGAAAAACAGAACATCAAGCAGGAAGTGATCTGACTGACTGGGGCAAGCACCCTAAAACCCACCATGAGGAAAGAGACAAGAGACTCATTCCATGTGAGTTCGGGAGATAGGACTAGAAGCTATGAAGTTAATTTTAATATACTTAACAATTATTCAACATTTGAAGCTGACTGAGCACAAAGCGGGCTTCCCCAGGAATTAGTGAGTGTGTCACCTGGAGCATTCAGGCAGAAGCCATCTGTGCAAGATGCTGCAGGTGCATTTCCTGCACTGGGCACCATCTGGGAGCCAATGGCCCTCAAATGACATTCTAATTCCAGGATTCTGTAAATCTCTAATACAAAATCCACAGTAAGTTTTGCTAGTTCCACAAAGACTTTCCTGTTTGGGAAAAATCTCACCTCTCTGTTCCTTTATGTCTGAGTCCCCTACACACATCCACACACACTCCATGCACACCCGACACAGACAGCCTCTACTAGGCACAGAGAACTTGACCACTCTGCCTCAAATTCTCTCACTTACGTGGTGCAGGCACATCTTACACCCACTGAGCTACTTAAGCTTGAGGATGAAGAAGAGCAGGAAGATAATTTGAATAATATGGGGAGGCCATTCTATAAACAGAGGCCCTAGGACAAGCCGAGTGTGTGATGGGAGGTGAGAGCCTGCCACATCCTCAACGTGGCTCGTTTCCTATGTGCCATTCAAAGTTGTACGGCATCTTGAATTATAGGACTGCTAAACACACCCCACCTACTTTATGCAAGACACCACCAAGAAGCAGAAATCAGTTCCAGCTCTGCAGGACCAACAGGTGGTGTTGGATTCAATGAAAGACATTAAGTCAGCTTCTGTTGTGTGGGCTCCCTGAAGGAGTTTAAAGGGAAATTTTGGTGCAGTTTAGTTTTCTCTCATTTGCCTACATTAGAGGATGTTAGGGTACAACTCCATGGCAGGAGGCATACCACCACTTTTAGTGTAGACCACATGATGGGGAAGGTACCAAGTCTCCCCTATTGTCACCCCCTCAGCACTCTGAGAAAGCATGGTGCTGGGCACTGTGGTTCAGGAATTTGCTACTGAGTAATTGTTTGGAAAACAAGTGACCTTAGTCTTTCAGAATTGATGTCGTAGAAGGAACATGCATGTAATTGTTAGTGACCCTAATTATGGTCCCTTACCAGTTTTGTGAGTTTAGGTACACCTCTTTCTCTCCCTGGACCTCAGTCTCTTTATCTGTGTGTGTGTGCGTGTGACTCGCGGGTGGGGTAGGAGGAGAGGGGACTGTGGGGAGGGGAGAAGAGTATGGACTAAATGAGCTCCATTCTTCCAATGTGAATGTTAGAATTCTTTTATTTTTCTATTTCAACGGTCAGTAGACTTTTTCTGTAAAGAGCCAGACCTTTCAGGGTCCGCGTACCACACAGCCTGTAGCAACTGCTCAGCATTGCCATCGTTGCAGGAAAGCAGCAATAAATGGTGAATGAGCATGCTTTGTTTCAATAAGACTGCTTACAGAAATAGGGGGCACGCTAAATTTGATTTGTTGACCTTGACTTGTTGGCCTTTGTTCTAGTCTATTCTATCTATTCTCTGCATAATAAATAAAACTTTCTCATTCAGTCTGAAGTGAGTGGTGGAATTCCATTCTACACCAGCCTGTCTCATGAAGGGACTACCCCAAGACTCCTGAACCTTCCTCTCCACAGTCAAGGTGTTCCAATGTACAATAAGCTTTTCTTTAGGTCATCTCAGAGTTCTGCTGAATGCGGAGCTGAGCTCTGTGTGCTGAGGTAAGTAATAGCAGTTGACCATTGTCACCTCTGTCAAAGAAGTCTAGATTTTCATAATTTCCTAAACCACTGTGATTGGTGGAAATTCAGTCGCTGAGAAGCTGGTTAAATCTTTTCAACAACAAGATATCTAGAGTCAATGTCTCAACAACTGGAATACTGGTCTCCTAAGCTTGGCACCTAGTGCCTCTTGATCTAATATTAGTGGCTTTTACACAACCTCCTTTATCACCTCCAGTCATTGTATCAATTCTATCACTGCTAAACTGTGCAACTTTAAAGAAGCAACTCAAATTCTCTGTGCCTCAGTTTTCTCAACTGAATGAAATAATTTGTTTAAAGAGCTTTGCACATCACCTGGCATACAGTAAGCACTTGATAAATGCCACGCATTAGCTCCTTGTCCCATGAATGTACCTGCCTCTGGGCCTTGGCTCACCTTTATCCTAGCATATCTGTATACTTCTCTTTCCTCAAGATTGAGCTCAAATACTGATCGGCCAGGAAAAGTTCTCTGATTCTCTTGGTAAAAAATAAACTTTCCATGTCTCACTCACCTCTTAACTGAACGTCTTGCTTCTACTCATTATGGTCATTTTTTATTTTGTCATATTTTGTTGGTACCTATTACCATAGATATCTGAGGGACAGACCTTGTCACCCATTCTCTCCTGGATCCCCAACATGGTCCCGAGTCAAGTGCTTCTGCACTTAAAGGATTCTTGGTGACTGTTGGTTGAGTGAGTGAATCAAGTAAACCAAGCAAAGCCTTAACAGCCAGATGGGTTGTCACTTTCCTTTTGCATTCTGACACTTTGGTTTCATGGAGATGGGGCTCTACTGACAGTTTCCAGCATAAGTATAGACAGACTCATTAGTTTCAAAATACTTTGGATATAAAAACTGACAGAGATACAGGTTTTACTCAGTTTTCATTTGAGCATGGGTGGATGGTTTTTCTTGGTAACTTGTAGTCTGTGAACTCATCCATTTATACCACATCTAGGCCCAGACTGGAGCCTTGGAGTTCTGAGCCTAGGAGGAAGAAGGAGCAGGTGGGTTTAGAGTGCAGGGCTCGAGAGAGAGGCTTTGTCAAATTTTGCTAATGATGTCTGGGATCCCTCTCTCCCTCAGCCTACCAAGGTGATGTAAATGGGCGGCAGCAAGATATTTTACTAGAGAATTCCCATTATAATTTGTTTTCTGTTATCAGTGAAAGAGAAGTCTGTGTGCATTAGCCACATATCAAAGCCACACTTTACCCCAATTTGGAATATAACATATACTCCCACCTGATTTAAATTCACGGAGTTGAGTTTAACATCAGGGAAATCGTGGTTCCCAGGCCTATGACATTTCCAAGTGCCGGAGAAATCAGACTTGTAGAAAATTAAAAAGGGACTCAGAGATTAATATTCTAATGTCTGATGCATTTGTCTCCCCAAACATCTCTAAGAGAGAGGGGTGTGCAACTTCCTTATGAATGCTTCCAATGACAGGGAGTTCTATTGCTACAGTGAGGCAGCCCATTTCTATTCTATCATAACTCTAATACTTACTGGTATTAGTAGTAACATCGGTAGTAACATTAGCAGTAAAACATTCTCATGATTTACTTCCAGGAAGGTATCTTCATATCTGTAATGTCTGATTTTCACAAGGTTGTTGGGAAGAGGCCCCAGGCTCACTCCACTACCCCTACTTCACCCACGAGGAACAACGGCCTGGCTGGTTCCAAGCTATACATCTTGTGCAGGGTCTCTGACCCCACACAGGAGGTGATTCCCACTATGCTGTAAGTGCCCTTCTTAAAAATAACAGCTACTTTTACCTTCAATTTGGGGGGAGTAAAAACCATCCTAAATGTGGTAAAAATTGTCTCTCAGATGCTAACACCAAAATCCATATTAAATATTGATGCACTAAAGACATTTTTATTCTAGAGTTTTTATTTGATTTATCTTTTCAGAGCATAATTTTAATAAGATGTTTGGGAAGTGCAGATACATGTACTGAGTTCTTACTTTTTAAGAATATCTTTTCCCCCTGGCAAGTGAAAATAACTTGACTAGATAGATTTTTCAGCCTTGAATCTTTTTCGCTTTAAACTCTATACAACAGTGTACCAGCCAGCAAATGTTCCTGTGCATAGGGGAGATGATAGCAAAGTTTTACATATGTGAAAATGTTATAGTAGAAATACCATCTGCCTTGGAAGCACATAGGATTGGCACTAAATCCAGCCATGGGGAATCAGTAAAAGATTATTTATCACAGAAAAGACATCTTAACTAAGACTTAAGGGATGGGTAGGGTTTTCCAGGTTAAGGAGGTGATGAAGGAGCCTTCTAGCCAGAGAAAGCAGTATGTGGAAAGGCCCAGAAATGAGTGAGCCCCCAGAGCTAGATTCTAGAGCTACAGCACCAGGTTTTAAATCCTGTCTCAGCCACTTAGCAGCTATATGATAGTAAACAAATTATTTAAACCCTTTGTGTTTCCATTGGTGAAACAGGGATAAGAATGGAGCTATCTCTAATAGGCTTTAAAGTCATCTCTTCAAGCTGACCTTGGATGAGGAACCATTCAATATCCTCACAGTAGGGTCACCCCAACCAGTCACAGCAACCCATTCCTGGAAGAGCTTGAATTCCAATCCAGGTCTTTACTTCTTAGTCTGGCCCTCTTTATGTTGCACCAGAGTTCCCAAGAGAGGCAGCTGGTAGCTTGGAATGATGGTTTGGTTCAGTTACCCTTTATGTTGAATGAAATGCTCTCCTGATATCCTATCTCTCCTGCATGTAGTTCAGCTCTTTGGAGTTATCTGGGATAACCTTGCATCCTCTTGAACTTGAGAGGTCTTTGGTAATTCCAGGTAGCCATCTGTCTAGTGCATCTTCCCTTTCCCACAATAATTAGTCCCATTTACTTCACTACTCTTACATGCTGACTTATACATACCATCTTCCTCCTTTCCCAGCAGGTGCATTGTAGATCTGCTCCTCAGCTTTACCTACTCCCCAGTTTTCACTGAGGGGAAAGTAAGCTCTACCAGGAGGTAGGCTTCTGATCTTCTGGGGAACTGTACTCCAGTTCGCTACTGTTCTACACACTTGGGACAACCTGACGCTGTCAAGAGCACTAACAGGGAGGCAGGAGGACTCACTTACATCCCTTAACCTAGGTCCAGAGCCCTGATCAACCACAGACGTCAGAACAGGAGCTGAACTTGGAGACCATCTACTCCAATACTTTATTCTGCAGAAAGGGACCCTAAGGCAGGGAGGTGAACCAACTTGTCCAGACCATGGAGATCTGCCAGTGGCACAGCCAGAATTCAAGGCCAGATCTTCTCACCCCAAATCTGATCCTCATTGTGTTTATCAAATTCCCTGGGACAGTATTTTCTTTTCCCTGAATATCTGTGCCAGAATAGTTTTCAGCTCAGTTCCACATATTAGCACTTGCGATATTTATTTCCCAAACCTCAGGAGCTTATTAAGAACCAAGAGTAAATACCAAAATCAATCCATTATTGGGTGACATGGATTATAACAAGTACAAAGTAGGAGACAGCGCATAGAAAAGTAAAACCTGGGAGTGTTTACAGCCTTGTGACATCCATCAGGCCGCGACTGAAATTGGACACGACAGGGCATGACAAATCATGGGCCTGCGAGGGGAAAGCGCAAGGAGAGAAAATAGTGCAATAGTGCTGACGCCTCAAGTAGCATTTATCACCTGTAATCTCCAGCGTCTCCACCTCCGGAGTGTGTTGTATGCACAGTCGGTTTCGTTTCAAAGCTGGAGCCCTCACTCATCCCTCTCTGCATACCTGACACATGTGACTGATACCCAATACTGAAAGAGGCTCTTGGGACCAGCCAAGCCCCTCCTCATTGAAACAGGGTTATAATGGATCTGGACTTTAAAAAATAAAATGAAAAAAATATCTCTGCAGAGTCATCAAGGAGAGAGAGCAAGTTGACCTCTTTTTCCCCAACAACGAAAAACTTAATCTTCATTCTCATGGCTGAGGATGGAGAATGCCCCACAGAGATACACAAAATAGGCCGTGAGAATGACCTGTTGGAATGAACTCAGGAGAAATCAATAGCTTCAGTGGAAACTATTTCAGACTGAATTTTGTGAACTCTCCTTGGGAGGACAATTCTAAATCTTTACAACATAGCTACAATGAGGTCAAGATCAAGAGGCCTTGAAAACACTCAGCATACCACCCTTAGGAGGGCCTGTAGCTTTGAGCCTGTTTGAATCTTGCTCCTAGCTTGAGGTCTTGGCTGCTATTTGCACTGGTTTAAAATTCTCACTGACATTTTGGGGGGCTGTGGGGGTCTCATCAAAACTTGGGCTGCACTCTCATGGCCAGACTGAAACAACACAGACACAAAGTCAAGTTCTGCTGATGGGTATGACCATCAGCAGGCTGCACAGCATCTTCCCAGCTTTGCGTTGCAATGGCCCTGAGTGATCTGTCTCCATTTCTTGTAGCTTTCTTCCCTGGATCAATGTGCACTGTTGTTAATTAAATTCGTACATTAACACTGTGGCTGTCTCCCGGGCTCCAACCACCAGAGAGCAAGCAGCTTTCTGGTGCCAGGTCAACTCAACCATTATGATTAGACTAATGAAGGCTGATCTTGCCTCCCAGAATCACAGGGTAGAGAAAAGAACACAAATGAGACTTAAAGCACCTGGCTGCACCTCCTACCTCTGCCATGCCTATGTTAAATCTTAGCAAGTTGCTCAAGCTTCCTGAGCCTCCCATTGTTAATTTATAGTGATCTTTGCAGAAGTGTATTTCGGTATTCTTGGAGCTTTTAAATAAAATACATACTCTCCCCAGTCCAAGACGTGTTGAATCAGAATTTCTAGAGGTGAGCTTGGACAACTCTATTTTACAAAGCTCCATTAGATGCCTCTATTGTGAAACATTCTTTATTGAGAATCATAAGCCATTGGGTTATTGTAGAGATCAAATAGATATGGGGATAAAGGTACAATCTAAGAAGGAAAGTGCTCTAAAATTTAGTTATTTATTTTATGTGCTGCTTTTCTTCTCCACAACACACAGACACAAACACTTTCTAGGTTCTTGGTTTTAATATCTCTCTGCTTTCCATATGTGGGGACTTATGTCTTCTTTACTCTTTGAATATTAAGTTCAAGTACTCTATTTTATTCAAGTGCTACTCTTTTTTTTTTCAAGTGCTACTCTTTCAAGCCTCTACTTATTCTTTTTTATGAAATAATGCTATCTGAAATTTTGTAGTTATGGTTTATGTATATATCATGTTGGTGTATGTATCATGAAGTCTAATGGAATGGGCATTCTTATTTCTATTTTACAGATGAGGACATTAAGGTCGAAAGAGCTTAAGTAACTCAGCAAGTGTTGCAGGTGAAACATAAACCTTTGTTTTCTAAGTCCAGTCCTCTCTGAGTCACTCTAAAGACACTATCTGAATTTTTATTTATAATTTAAGTGTTAACCATTACCAAGCATGCAAGTAAGGAACAGAATTTAGAGAACCTTTAAAATCCCTCCCAAGGCTTGGTGGTTAAATAATTCTGGTTGTCTCTTGAGAACAAGACAACCAGAATTCACGGATGATTGAATTCTTTATTTCTCCCCTAGATATGATGAGATAAAGATAATTAGTCTGAACCGTGTTCTTCCAGAGAAGAACACAGGCGTGGGCCTGCCTCTTTGAGATATGCCCTGCTTTCCTCTCTCTTCACTGCAAGCGTGAGGAGCTTTGTTCTCATTACCAGGCAGAAAGGGAAGCACACACAGGAAGGAGTAAGGTAGTTCCTAGGCCCCACAGTGAAGGCTAGAAGGGGTTGGCATTGGGTATTTCCTCCCGCCCCCAAGGTCAGTTATGGTTTTGTAATACCCAAGTGTTATGCTGAAGTGAAAAAGTTTCCCTTGAGGGAAGATCATGTTATAAACAGAGTTATGAGTATTTTTAAAACATTGTTAGTTTCTTCTCCTCTGGCCAGAAGCACAGGGAAATTTTTTCTCCATCTTGATAGTGAAAACCTGGTGATACTCCTGGAGATCAAACTAACGGAAGAATGGGAACCCTCTTAAGGTTGGACCCCCTGGAGTTTCTAATTCTCAAGCTTTGCCTCAATGAGCCTCTAGCAATTGGCCAAAGACAATGTAAAAATTTTCCTTCCATAACTGGTTCCAGTGCTGGCTTGTGCTCCTAGGCCTTTGGTTCCAATAAGCTGTGATTTTCTATGTCCACCATCCAACTCTCCAGTTTTCAGGGCAGCAGCTGGCCCTGTGACCCGAATTCTCTGATGGATCTCAGGAAAGTTGTTGATTTTCAGTTTGTTGAGCTTTTTCCTCTTTTGGTCTTTGTGCTGGTTGGGATTCTTCTAAAAGCACAGCCTGAGACAAGAACTTGCTGCTGTTAGTTACAGTGAGAGGTAATTCCTGGGGGAAGGAGCAAGGGATTGGGTGAAGTGAGTCAGAGATGGGAGAAAAGTGAATTCCAGGTGTAACTTCAGCCCGCTTGTATGGGTAGTGTGTTGGGGTGGGTAAAGTCACTGCTTTAACACGTCTTCACCACAGCCTTGGAACGCTATCTAGAGAGTTCTGACTGATTTTCAGACCACCTGTGCTCAAAGAAGTGACTGTCAAGGATGGGAGTCAGAGGCTCTGTTTGCAAGTGGCCATGATGAGCTGGGCAGCCTGGGGTTGGTCACACTTCTTTCTGGGGCTCGGCTTTCTTTAAGCTCATTGAAATTCTTTCTGCCCCTCAATATCCAAATGGTTGTGTATGGAGGCAAACGGCAGCCTCCCAGATGGACAGTGGGAAGCCTGAAACCAAGAAGGTCTTCAGAGAAATTGTGAGACAAACTGCCCCTTTGAAAACTTGTGAAGTTTTACTTTAGTTCTTTTGACTTCACACATTTCTTCTGGTTCTTTCTAAGGGGTTCATTTTATTATCCTTTTAGTGTGATGTTTGCTCTCTTGAAAGGTGTCCTCAGCAGGCCAGCCTTTGTTCTGAGTAGTACCCACTCTGGATACTACTTTATTTCACTACGTACAGGATAGCTGGCTATCAAGACAAAGGTGGTATGTGAGTCCCCGGGAAGAGCTGGCCCCTCCCAGGGAGGTGCATAGAGTGGGGTTGAGAGTTAGATAACAAGGAGTGATAGAAATGTATATCTCTGTCTAGGACAGATTCTGTTCTGCTCTCTGAGTTCCTATATATACATATGTGTGTGAGTATATGCTTATTTGTAGGTTTTTTTCCTGTGCTATAATTTTAAAAAATACTTATTTGTAATTATATTTTGCTGTATATCAAACATGTTTTAAAAAGACTTTACAGTAAATTAGGAAGAACCATGCAACATAGCAACAACAACAAAAACAAGCCAACACTTCTATTTGCTTACTAAGTGCCAACAACCATTTTTAAACTCACTCAGGCCTCACAATGGCCCTGTGAGGTAGGCGATATTATTATCCTCACTTGGAGAAATCAAGAAACAGATAAGTGAAGGGACTTGCCCAAGGCTAATAAGAGGATAACTGATGGGCCTAGAACTCTACCAGGGCAGGCTGACTCCAAATCTATGTTCCCAAGTAAAAGGATAAGCTGAGGAAGGTGAGATGTGGGGAGATGAAGGTAGATGCTCTTTACGTACCTGTCTGTTCTGCTAGACTGTGCCCTGCCTGAGAATAAGGACCAGCAGATTATAGGTATTTGATAAATGTGTTCTTTTTCTTTTTTTTACAGGAGGGATTGTAATTTCATTTTATTTTTATTTTATGTTAGTTTCAGGTGTATAGAATAGTGGTTAGACAATTACATAATTTATGAGGTGATCCCCTGGTAATTCTGTTACCCACCTGGCACCATGCGTAGTTATGACAATATTATTCGTTATATTCTCTATGCTGTACTTTACACCCCGGTGACTGTTTTGTAACTTCTTACTCCTTTCACCTTTTTCACCCATCACCCCACCCCCTCCTAGTTGGCAACCCTTAGTGAGCTCACTGTATCTCAGAGCCTGTTTCTGTTGTGTTTGTTCATTTATTTTGTCCCTTAGATTCTATATGTCAGTAAAACCATATGGTATTTTTCTCTTCTGTCTGACTTACTTTACTTAGCAGAATATTCTCTATGTCCATCCATGTTGTAGCAAATGGTAAGATTTCATATTTTTTATAGCTGAGTAATACTTCATTGTATATATGTTCCACTTCTTCTTTATCCAATTGCCTATTAATGGGCACTTGGGTTGCTTCCATATCTTGGTTACTGTAAATAACATTGAAATAAACAAAGGGGTTTATGTATCTTTTCAAACTAGTGTTTTGGACTTCTTTTGGATATATTTCCAGAAATGGAATCGCTAGGTTATAAGGTCATTCAATTTTATTTCTTTGAGGAAACTCTACACTTTTTACTATGGGGGCTGCACCAGTTTGTAATCCCAGCAACAGCACATGAGGGTTCTTTTCTCCACACCTTCGCCAACATTTCTTTGCTGATTTCTTGATGATGGCCATTCTAACAGATGTGAGATGACATCTTATTGTGGCTTTGATTTGTATTTCTCTGATCTTTTTAATGTCTATGGGCCATCTGTACATTCTCTTGGGAGAAATGTCTATTCTGGTCTTCTGCCCATTTTTTTCTTTTTACTTTATTTTTGTTGTTAACACTAATACAGATGTCCCTGTTTCCTCCACTTTTGCCTACCTCCACCTAGCTTTTGGCATCCCTTCTCTCTGGCCATCATCACCCTGTTTTCCATGTCTATGGATTATGCATATATGTTATTTAATTAGATTGGGGTTTTTTTGAGGTGGCAGTGTTAAATTGTATGAGTTTTAAGTAAATTTTGGATAGTAACCTTATATCAGATACATCGTTAGCAAGTATCTTCTCACATTCAGAAGGCTGTTTCCTTATTTTGTTCATGTTGTTTTTGCTGTGCATAAACTTTTTAGTTTGATGTAGTCCCATTTGCTTATTTTTTCTTTATTTCCTTTGTTCTAGGAAATATATAGAAAAAATATTGCTAAGAGAAATGTCAGAGATTTTACTGCTGATGTTTTGTCCTAAGAGTTTTATGGTTTCAGGTCTTGCATTTAAGTCTTCAATTCATTTTGAGTTTAGTCTTGTATATGGTATAAGAAGTTGGTCTAGTTTTTTTTTTTTTGCATGTATCTGCCCAATTTTCCCAACACCATTTATTAAATAGATTATCTTTACTGTATATTCTTGTCTCCTTTTTTGTATATTACTTGACCATATAGGTGTGAGTTTATTTCTGGGCTCTTTATTCTGTTTCATTGGTCTATGTGTCTGTTTTTATGCCAATACCATGATGTTTTGGTTACTATAGCCTTATGGTATAGTTTGATATCATGTAGCATGATTCCTCCAACTTTGTCCTTCTTTCTCAAGATTGCTATGGTTATTTGGGGTCTTTTGTGGTTCCATATAAATTTTAGGAGTATTTGTTCTAGTTCTGTGAAAAATGCCATTGGTATTTTGATCAGGATTGCATTGAACCTCTATAGATTGCTTTGGGTAGTATGGACTTTTTTATGATGTTAATTCTTCCTATCCATGAGCATGGTATATGGTTCCATTTATTTGTATCTTCTTCAGTTTATTTCTTCAGTGTCATAATTTTTCGAGCATAGGTCTTTTATCTCCTTGGTTAAGTTTATTCCTAGGATATCTTATTGTTTTTGATGAAATTGTAAAAGAGTTCATTTTATTAATTTTTCTTCTGATAGTTTATTATTGGTATATAAAAATGCAACTAATTTATGAATGTTCATTTCATTTCCTGCTACTTCGCTGAATTCATTTGTCAGTCTAGTAGTTTTTTGGTGGAATCTTTAGTGTTCTCTCTATATAGCATCATGTTATCTGCAAATAATGACACTTTTACTTCTTCCTTTTCAATTTGGATGCCTTTTATTTCTTCTTCTCTGATTGCTGTAGCTAGAGCTTCCAACATTATGTTGAATACAAGGGATGAAAATGAACAATCTTGTCTTGTTCCTGATCTTAAGGAAAATGTTTTCAGCTCTTCCCCATTGACTATAATGTTAACTGTAGGTTTGTCATATATGGGCTGTATTAGGTTGAGCTGTGTGTCCTCTACTTAAACTTTGCTGAGAGTTTTTATCATAAATGGATATTGGATTTTGTTAAATGCTTTTTACGCATCTACTGATATGATCATATGCCTTTTATCCTTCATTTCACTAATGTAATATATCACATTAATTGGTTTGTCAATATTGAACCAAACTTGTATCCTAGGAATAAACCCAACTTGATTGTGGTGTATGATCTCTTTAATATATTGATGAATGTGGTTTGCTAATATTTTGTTGAGGGTTTTTGCATCTATGCTCAGCAGGGATATTGGCCTATAATTTTTTTTTATTTTTGTAATGTCTTTGTCTGGTTTTGGAGTTGAAAAAACACTGGCTTCTTAAAATGAGCTTGAAAATCTTCCTTCCTCTTGAATTTTTTGGAATAATTTGAGAAAGATAGGTGTTAATTCCTCTTTGAATGTTTGGCAAAATTCACTGTGAAGCCACCCAGTCCAGGACTTTTGTTTGTTGAAAATATTTTGATTTTGTTGGTAGTAATTGGTCTGTTCAGATTTTCTGGTTCCTCTTTATTCAGCTTTGGAAGATTCCACATTTCTATGAATTTGTCCATTTCTTCCATATTCTCCAATTGTTGGCATATAGTTGTTCATAATATTTTCTTACCATCTTTTGTATTTCTATGGTGTCAGTTGCCATTTATTCTCTTTCATTTCTGATTTTATTTACTCGGGTCCTCTCTTTTTTTTCTTGATGAGTCTGGTTAAGGAGTTACCAAACTGGTTTATCTTTTCAAAGAAGCAGCTCTTTGTTTCATGGATCTTTTGCATTGTTTTTTCTTAGATCAGTGGGTTCTGGTGCCTACTGAAACCTTCCGTTCGGTGTGCCACTTGCGGAGCTAATGGAGTGGTGCTGTGTTGTGGTCTGAAGCTGGCCGCCCAGTGGGCTGGCTCTGGGGCCTCTTGGGTGGGATTCTGGTGCACGTCCATGTCAGATGCTGCCTAAGACTGCCCCGGGGCTACCTGTGAGGAGCTGCAAAGCAATTCTCAGTTGGTAGCTGCCTGTGTTGGGCTTAGATGCGTGTGGGAAGGGTTACACTGAGAACTGACGCTGGCTGCCCTGGAGCAAGTCAGACCCATCCATCTCTGTCACACAGTTACCCATAAGGCTCAGCCACTGAAAGAGCCTCAGGTGGAACACAACTTGGGTGAGTCAGGGTCTCGAGTCATCATTTTGGAGCTAATGGAGTTCACCAGGCAAATGCAGAATTAGGTTAGGCTGTGTAGTGGGAGGTCTCAAAGGAGGGACAATGGCAGCTGTCTTGTTAGCCCTCTCACTGCAGCCACACAGTTCAGTTTCAACCTATTTGCCTGGCATACACAAAGCTTGACTGGAGTTTTTTAAGAAAAACTTTAATGTGGGCCCAGGCTGGTTGCCACTGAAAGAACCTTGGCCATGGACAAGTGGATGGGGTAGGGTCTCAGGGAGCTAATAGAGATCACCAGGCTCACGCAGGTTCATATTTGGCTGTGTATGGAGAGGGCTCAACACAGCAAAGATGGCTCCAGTCAGCTATGTGGGAGGTTTCAACATAGGGACAGTGGCAGCTATCCCTCCAGCCCTTGCATCAAAGTCACACAACTCAGTCTCTCCCCATATGTCTCTGTCACACCTCCCCCCAATGGCCACCATCTCTCCTCCGGAACCTAAGGTGAGTGCCTGCAAGCAAGAGTTTGTGTGCTGGCCCTTTAAGAGAAAGCTTGGGTTTCCAGCAGCCTTCTGCCTCAGCCTCTCACTATCTCAACAGGAAGGAAGAGGAATCCCTGCTGATTTTCACAGCCAGATGTTATGTGGGATCCTCTTCCCAGCTCTGGTGTATCAGACTGGGGAGCTCTGTGTGGAGCTGAGACCCCTCGATTCTCAGGGGACCTCTGCAGCTGAGATATCCATTCAGATACTCAACTGCCACACGTGGTTATGAGGTCAGTCCCTTTTGCATCTCTGCTCCTTCTGTTAATCTCAACATGACTTCTTCTTTATATCCTTCATTATAGGACTGCTGTCCAGCTAGTCTTTATTTAGATGGTTATCCAGGTTGATTGACCTATAATTTAGTTGTTGTTTTGGTATGTTTTATGGGAGGAGGTGAGTGCAGTGTCTACCATCTTGACCAGACCCCACTGTTCTTTGATATTTGTAAGACAACTGTAAAACAATTGCTTTTCCTTAAACTTCACTGCTCCTTGTTGTAATTAGTTGTGATTATCCATACTGTGCAGTGTAGGGGAACCAGCCCCTTCTATTACATTCTAGAATGTTGTGATTCTAATTCCTCCCTTCTCCTCCAGACTGACCTTATGCTGAGAGGTAGTCCTAACAGGAGCAGTGGTTCTTCTGATGTTCTCAGGGGCCTCAGCCCAGAAACAAAAACTAGAGGAGCAGCATGAAGACCCCACTCAGATTACCCAAAATAGCTCCCTGTGCCTCCTGACTGTTCTTCTACCATTTGCGATCCACTCCTTCTTTAGACATGTGCATGCTTTCATGGGATTTAGTGTGGTATCAGCAATTTGAGTCCTTGCTCAGTTATCTATTAGAAAGGTCACCTCAGGGTCCAGGAGTTGAAGATGTATCTGACTTCAGCAACATAGCAGGGACTCTGAGTCCAGAATTCATTTCTCCCTATTCTGAAGCCTTGATTGAAGTGGGAAAGATGGACTTGGGTTAGGAATCACCTTGCCTCCTTGTTCCCCAGATCAATCACCATGAAATTTTCTGTATCTGTTCTACATAACCTCCAGAGCTTATGCTAACTGGTTGAAGAGATGTTTAAAATATAAGCAAAATTCTTGCTACATTAAGGACTACATTCCTGTTTCTTGTTTTTCTCCTTCAATCAAATCAAGTCCCTCCATTTCCTATCACCTCCAAGCTAACGTAACCATAGAAATAAGTTAACAAGTGGATGATGACCAACGGCAAAGCCTCTACCTCCTCTTTCAGTCTCACACCCTCAATCCCTCTCATTCACGCCTACCCTCCTTTATTCCCAAGCCTAAAATATCCCCAAGAAAAGAACATCTGTTTGTGGTAAGCTTTGTGCTAGCCTTATCTGTGAAAGATCATGTGATATTGTGAAAATGGGTGCATATAGGATTACAAAACTGATTTAGTTATTGCAAATCTATCTTGGCTTTGGTTTCTGCAACTTATAAAATAAGGGAGCTGGGCTATTGCAGAAGTGGCAAAAAAAAAAAAAAAATCTTGTTTACCAATTGCTTGGTAGTGGCTATCCAGAACTGAGATAAAAGGGATTCTGAAGTAACACCCAGACCCAAAGAGGATTCAAGCATTGATTAGCAAGGTTGGTCTCAGGCAAGAATGGGAGAGAAACATCACTTATCATCCCAGGATTAGATTATCCTGTAGATTTATTCCAGCTTTGAACTGCTGAAAATTTAAATTTTCCCTTGGTCTCCCTTCACAGAATTGACCCGTGCTTTGTTGTCTTTGGGGATCTTTCCTCTATTCCCACTGTCTTTTTAGGAACTCTTTGACCAACCCATGATAAGGCACCAACCATTGGTGAGAGCCTAGAGGTCACCTCCATCACACTGTGTGACTTGGGTAAGTCACTTCTACACCTTGTTTCTCAGTGACATGGGAGGAGGGGTCACAAGATGCTCTCTCAGGTCTCTTCCATAAAAAGCAAACCCATGATTCTATTATACTGGAGTCATAATTCCTTGGTACAAAGAAACAAGTGGCTTACAGTAGATCCATGGGGTTTTAGAAGGGCCACAATTTTCTTCTCTTCTTCTTTTTCTTTGTAGTAATGGGGAAGGTAATGGGCCTCTTTCAGCCCTCAAATCTCATATCATACTCATAGTCTCCCTGCTTCCCTATGCATTGGATCAGGCTGGCCTGGAGCTGTTGTGCATGTTGAAAGAAACACACAAAGCAGAGGCAGAGGGCAATGGGCGGGGAGTCCAGTGGGTGAGTCAAGGCTACATTTTGGGAAAAATGACTATTGGAGGAGTCAGGAGGCAGGGTATGTGGTCATGCTCTGAAGATAACTAATAAAAAGAATGGTTCTTAGATTCCCCAGGAAGTAGAAGAAAAGGGTGGGGAAAGGACCTATGCATGGTTGGTGCAGATGAGCAGAACTCAGAGGTGGGACATGGGATGTCTGGGCTCTGATGCAGTATTGGCACTAATTTTCTGTGTGACCTTGGGCCAGAGACCTCTTTCCTCTGGGTCTCAGTTTTCTTTACACATACTAATCAAGGGGAAAATAGAACAAGTTGATTCCTAAGGACTTTTCAGTTCTCATATTCTGTGGGTCCAATTCCAAGCTCCTATAATTGTCTGTATAGACATAGGTGCCCTCAATGTGCACAGTTATGAAAGCAGTGAGAATTTGTGTAGAACAAACTATCCCGAGAGGGAGGGGAGAAGGGGACAGTTCTTCTGCCTCCCAAACAGAGCATGTTAAAGTCTAAAATGCCTGAGAACACAGGCCAATCATATCTGGGATGCAGTAACTGTAATGGGGCTTCCAAGGACATAAGTGGCCTATTGTCTTATCTTCCCCCATTTGAATTTAAACTTCAGAGGGACAGAGCTTATTTCCTAGAAACTCAGTCTCTTTGAGTTAGAACTGACTTTAAAGCACATCTAATCTCAATCCTTCACTTCATGAACAAGAATTCTCTCTATCTTGCCACCGAAATCTGGCTCCCACATGTGATTGTATACTGCCCCCAAGATAATTTACATAGTGAAAGGCAGGGTTAAATAATCCTTTCATTCAAACTGGTGTCCTGCCCTTGGACCCCAGAGATTTCACAAGACCAAACCACTAGCTAAGAATTTCAACAGTGGTGAACACTGGTGAGAGTTCACTGGGTGCATGAGACAAGTGTGGGACACATGTCCCCCCACCCGTCGCCTGGGTCTGCATAAGGGTTTGAGCATCACTGGGGGTAGGAACTGTGTCTTAGTCAGTGGTACTTGCCCCAGTGCTGAGCATAGTGCTTTGCATGATGTGAAATAAGAGAAAAATGAAATAAAAGCTAACATTGGTGCCCCCCAGAAACTAGAGCAGAGCTCTGTACTCAGATGTCTCTCAGATGTTTGCCTGTTTACAAACTAGCAGAACTCTGCTGCCCCCTGTCCTCAGAAAGAAGACTTGTCCTGTGTACTCAGACAGTCTAGAATGAAACTTAGTGATGTATGTCGTGGTCGGGGAAACCGAAACTGCTTTTATTTCCTGTTGCACATCGAGTAAAAGAGAGAGCTACTCACTAAACATGAACTCCAAACCTCAAGAGAGAATAATTTTGGATGTTGGGACATGGGAAAAGACATTTCAAGAATTGATCCAGCAGGTAAAATCCCGGGCCAGATGGACCCTGAAGTTGGATGAGACTCTTCAGCCAGACTGTGTGGGCCAAGGGTGGAAGCAATACCAGCAAAGAGCGTTTGGCAGGTAGGTGAGAGTTTGCTTGGCAGTGAGCCTTCCTAGGCAAAGGGGCTCAGCTTGGCATCAATTGATTCCTTTGAGAGCTTGTTAAAAGGACAATGTCATGCCCTGGCTGGGCGGCACAGTTGGTTGGAGTATTGTCCCATACACCAAAAGGTTGTGGGTTTGATACTCACTCAGGGCACATATGGAGGTTGTGGGTTCAATCCCTGGTTGGGGCACATACGGAAGGCAATCGATTGATGTCTCTCTCTCTCTCTTTCTCCTTCTACCTTCCCCTCTCTCTAAAAATCAATAAAAATATCTTCTGATGAGGTTTTTTTTTTAAAAAAAAAAAAGAAGCAGAAGAACAAATACCACTAGGCTTTTCATCCTTTTGTGGTCACAGTGTTCTTTAGAATCTAAATTAGACTTTCAAGCCTCCATTTTTGCTTACCTGAGGAAGTTTTTTATTTTATTAGGTTTCCTCCCTACATATTTCTTGAAATCTGGAGGAATATTTCCATATTTCATAAACCTGTCCTCCTATTTCCACACCACCTCCTTTGTTCCAGACTACCTCTATCTAGTGCCTTCTGCTAACTCCCCTGTCAGTTCTGACTGGCTTTCCCAGGCTGGAGCAGCCCTGCTAGGCTTGTTCGGGAACAGCCCTGGGCTGGGACCTTCCATTAAAGTCCCAGGAATTGATGAATGCCAAGCAGTCACTTTGAATATTGCTTTACTAAAAACCTGGGGATAATATAAGCAAATAATGCTATAAGAAGGAAATCTAAACCCTAGTGCCAGGATTCCCTAACTAATGCCTCTCTCTTACTGGCCATCTTTCTCTTCAGCCTGCAGTGAGCCTCCAGGTGGCAGGAACCAGCTTCCTCACCCTTGTCAGGAGGGTGAGAATTGCTGACCTGGACAATCAAGTCTTTTCTTTTCTTATGGTACTCAGGGACCTTCCCTCTACTTCCCAGCTCACCTACTTCCCTGCCTGCCCCTATCCTGCCTCAGGTATACTCTGCTCCATTCCTTAAGAATTATTAGCCATGCCATGCATTTTCAGGCTTCTATTCCCTTGTCCATGATTTCTGCTCATTTGGAAGACCCTTCCCTTTCTCCCCTTTATTCATCTTTTAAGAACCAATTCAGGTGCCACCTGCTCCTTAAAGCATTTTCTGCTCTTCCTAAAGCAGAGAAAGGGTTCCTTCTCCATTCCCATATGACAATGCATATATATACTTAATTTATTTATAATAAATGTATCGATAACATATACCGTATTTTTCAGACTATAAGACACACTCTCCCCCCCAAATTTGGGAAGAAAATAAGGGTGTGTCTTATAGTCCGAATGTAGCTTATTTACATGGGCGAAGTATTATGTTATTTATGTTATTAAATATTTTACCACAGTTTTTGCTTCAAAAATTTTTTTCCTATTTTCCTCCTATAAAACCTAGGTGTGTCTTATGGTTCTGAAAAATACAGTATGTATATGTCACGCATTATAGAGCATATATATATAAAATATAGAAAACGTATATAATATTTTTAATGGCAGAATCCATTATTGCAATGAAGCCTCTGGGGCTCTGCAGAACAGTTTTCAAGGCACTGGCCTGAGCCCATGCAGCAGTCCTTCTGCTCTGCTTTTTAAGCCAGTGAGTGATGGAAGGGTTTCTAACCAGCTGGGGTTGCTTGAGGCACTTCCCCCAACAGGAAGGTGCTTCTCTTGTTCAGATGAATTGATTTGATAGTCATTCTGAGATAGGATAAGCAACTTACCAATGTACCATTGAAAAATATCAACACGTTTTTGAAAAGCATTTGGTGGTTTACAAAGTGCTTTCACATGTGCCATCTCCTTTAATGATGCCAATACAATCCTTGAATATTTTTCACTTGATGGTTATAAAAATTGAGGCTTTGAGTAGGGAAACCTCTCCAAGGTTCCCTGATGTAAACTATGGACTAGGGTGTCCAACCCAAGTATTATGACCCCAGGTCCTAAGTCGGTTTTTCTAGGTGCAAAAGTAGCCATGTTGCTCATTAGAGGTGATGCTGTATAGCAGGTAAATAAACAAGGTTGACTTCAAAATGTCTGGGGACTAAAACATCACTGTACTATTACTTACCTTGTAGGTTCTTGAGCAAGCTTCATCACCCTTATGACTCAATTTCCTCATCTAGATATTGGGCTCAATCATGCCTTTGTTGGAGGAGGGCTTTAAAGATGAAATCGTATAACACTGTGAAGCACCAGTTACAGTGCCTGCTTCAAAATAGGCACAGTAGTTCGCCCTTATGCATGGTTTCACTTTCTGTGGTTTGAGTTAATCACAGCCAACTGTGGTCCAAAATATTAAATGTTAAATTCCAGAAATAAATAATTCAAAAGCTTTAAATCATATGCTGTTCTGAGTGGCCTGATAAAATCTCGTGAAGTCCCACTCCAACCTGCCCAGGATGTGAGTTATCCCTTTGTCCTGTGTCTTCACACGGGATATGCTCCCCACCCGTCAGTCATTTAGTAGCCTTCTCGGTTATCAGATCTATTGTCCTGGTATCACACGGCTTGTGTTCAAGAGCCCCTTATTTTAGTTAATCATGGCCCCAAAGTGCAAGAGTAGTGATGCTGGCGATTTGGAAATGCCAAAGTGCTTCCTTTAAGTCAAATGGTGAAAGTTCTTGACTTAATAAGAAAAAAGTTATATGCTGAGGTTGCTATGACTTACAGTGAGAATGAATCTTCTATTCACGAAATTGTAAGGAAGGAAAAAGAAATTTATGCTAGTTTTGCTGTCACATCTCCAACTGCAAAACTTACAGCCACAGTGCATGATAAGTGCTAAGTTAATATGGAAAAGGTATTACATTTGTGGCTAAGAGACATAAACAAAATTAAATCACAATTGACTGCAACGTATTGTGCCAGAAAGCTTTGAGACTGGAGGAAGACTCCAGCAACAGACCCCTGAAACAGTGGACGTTTACTGCAAGTAAGGGATGGTCATACAGATTCAGGAATAGGTTTGGGCTAAACAATATAAAAATTGCTGAAGAGTATTAGTTAAAATTGTTCTATTTTAGTACTAGTTATTGTTGTTAACCTCTTACTGTGTCAAACTTATAAATTAAACTTTATCATAGGTATGTATATACAGGAAAAAAGTATATTCATGGCTTGGTACCATCCACAGTTTCAGGCACCCCCTGTGAAGGGTCACATATGCCTGCGGATAAGTGAGGACCACCGTACTGCATAAGAGTTTTCTTTGACCATTATGAGGACAAAATTTTGCTGGTAGGTGGCAGAAATGTTTATCCCAGAGATGTCTTACTAGCAAAGAGGCAGACTTAGAGTCATGTATAGGTGGAAGCTCAACAGGTCACAGAATAAAAAACTGTATTGGAAACACAGTTTCTCTTATTTTCATTGGCCAATTTGTCAATATCACATACACTTTTTCAAATTGAGAAGGATCTTAGAGACCAAGGCAGGACATTTCCCTAGGTCAACAATCAACTGAGGGAACAACGGGCTTCTTCCTTCCATCTGCAGGTTCCGGTGTTCCTCATGCAAGCGAAACTGGGCTTCTGCCCAAGTGCAGATCCTATGTCACATGCACCTGGAGACCCGGAAGTCCCAGGGTCAGGTGCTTATGCGGATCTTCAGTCAGAGATGCCGGAGGTGTTCCCGGTCTCGATTTGAGAAGCCTGAGTTCTCCTCAGATAGCACCATGAGGATTTTGAACAACCTGGTGCGGCGTATTCGGGAGAGATACTACGGAGACGGCATAAAGAAGTATTCAGAGATACCGGTGATCCTGGAGGTGCCTTTGGAAGGGTCCCATGACACGACCAATTGTGAGGCATGTGTTCTGGGCTTCTGTGTTCAGAGCTCACAAAACTGCATGACAAAACCATCCAAATCCTCTGTCTCTTACGTGGAGATTAGGAGCTCTCTGCCTCACACTGGTGATGTATATGGACAAAACCAAGCTAAGAACCAGTCAGCTGGAGCAAAGAAAGCTCAGGGGAGTGGGTGTCCCTTTGAGCATAAGATGTCAGGGCCCAGCCATGCCACTGCTAGAACCCAAGTGCCTGGGGCAGGCCCTCAGCCCAAACGGGAGACAGGCCGACAACCCACACCAGGGGTAGACCGGCAGGCTGCTCGTAGGGTCTCAGCCCATCCAAGTAGCAGGATCACTTCCCCCAGGGTGGGTAGGCCTACAGCCCACACGAGCAGTAGGCCCATTACCGTCAGTGGGGGCAGATTCACAATCCACCCTGGGGACAGGACCACAGACCCCTCAGAGGACATACTCTCAGGCTCTAAGGAGGGCTGACCAACAGTCCAAACAGGAGACAACTTCACAAGCCAAACCAGGGGCAGGTCTTCAGGCTACAAAGGGAAAAGACCCACAGCCCACACGGAGAACAAGTCCCACAGCTACACATGGATCTGGGAGCTTCAGGAGAACTTAAACTGCCTGGGGAAGCCAGGACAGGTATTCACCCAGAGCGCCTATTCCAGACAGCTCTTCCAGATCCTTTACCTTAATGGCACCACATAACTCCCACGGCCAGGATAACTTAATGAAGTTGGGCTGTGTTTGTGTTGCTGTTCTTTGGGCCTTTGTTGTAGGCAGATACTTTAAATAGAATGATGAAAATAAGCTTGTCTTTTCCTCTTGTCTTAATTTCATGGTAATCAATGAGCAAATATGACAAAGAATTTGCTTTGAGACCAAGCAGCATCAAGTTTGTAGATTAATCCCTGGTTTCTTGGACTTCCTTTGCAGGTAGCCTAAAACATGACCTCACAGATAATAAGCCCAATAATAAATATTTGTGGAATAACTAAAAGGTATTTGTTCATTTATTCACTCATTCATTCACTAGCATCAATATATATAGACTGTATTTTCACAAGAATTTGGGGTCATGAGTGTTATTAGAAAGTTATTGTGTAGGTTGAATAATGGTTCCCCAAAGATGTTCACATCCTAATCTCCAGAACCTGTAAATGTGTTACTTTGTATAGCAAAAGGAACTTTGCAGATGTGATTAATTTAAGGATCCTAAAACTGGGAAATTATTCTACATTATCATGATGGGCCCAATATAACCACAAAGGACCTTATAGGAAGGAGGCAAGAGGAGCAAAGTTAGGAAAAAGAGATATAATGATGGAACAAGAGGTCGAAATGATGTGCTTTGAAGATGGAGGAAGAATCCCTGAGCCAAGGAATGCAGGCAGCCTCTAGAAGCTCATAAACTCAAAGGCACAGATTCTCCCTTAGAATCTCCAGAAGGAGCCAGCTATGCTGAGACGTGACTTTAGTCCAGTGCGACTGATTTTAAACTTCTGACCTCCAGAATTATAAGATAGTAAATTTGTGTTGTTGTAAAACATTAAATTTGTGGTAATCCATTACAATAATAGAAAAGAAATACAGTTATCAACAGCACTGCAGGGATCAGGCTATTATGTTTTAAATATGCTCCAGTTTTAACAATAAAAAGAGCATTTTATAAATGAATATTTCCTTGGCTGGGTGGCTCAGTTACCTGGAACTTGGAGCATCATCCTACAAACCAAAAGGTTGCAGGTTCAATTCCCATCATGGCATACACCTAGGTTGTGAGTTCAATCCCCAGTCAGGGAGTGTATAGGAGGCAACCAATTGATGTTTCTCTCTCACACTGATGTCTCTCTCTCTTCCTCCCTAAAAAAAAAAATAATAAAATAAAATAAATAAAATTTATATACCCATCTCCCTGTTCTTCTTTCTCTTCTACTTAAAGCTATCCAATATCTCCACGCTAAAGAGATTACCTTTGATTTTTGATCTTGGAGCTATCATAGGCTCTCACTTCTTTCAGCATTGGATTGGGAAGAATGTAATAACTTGCCAATCCTGAGATCTTGAGATGCATGGAGATATCTTTCACTCCTTATTTCCATCTGTCTGCTAGGCATTTTTCTACAAGGCTCTCTTTTCCTTTTCTCTTAGATCACTCTCACCAGCTCTCCCCTTTTTAAAATGTCACTCTGCCCAAACCACTCTACTGAATTTCTACATCCTTCCAGTTTTCATACTTTTTGGTTCTTTCACAAAGAATACTGGCCTGGAAACTAGACACTTTACTTCTAGCCTGGTTATGCTGTATGACCTGGGACAAGTCATTATCCCTTCCTGGGCCAAGTCATTATCCCTTCCTGGGCCTCAGTTTTTCCATCTGTAAAACAAAGTAACATCTTCCAATTAAATATAGAGGATTAAACACATGTATTTCCCACTGATCTTTCCTGAAACCCCACTGCCAATAAAAGGGGAAAAAGGCATCAATACACAAGGTCAAAGACAATGGGTCGAAGTTAGGAAGCTGATGGACTAATGATAGGCAAGTGACTTAGCAGAATAGAGAGATCTGAAAGAGAAGTTAGGTAAGGGAAAACTGAGGCACAAGGCAATTCATGTGGCACAGTTTCAGAAGGGCTTAAAAACAGTAGGCAATAAGAAGCTCTGAGGTGGGACCTAGGAAGGCTGAAGTAGGAGGACTGGCTGAACGCCTATATGCCAAGTTTCTTTCCCCCATTTCTAAGTGGCCTAGTAATCACTCTAAACTTACTCTAGGGAGATTTGGGGGTTATACTCTGAAGACATTGACACAGAGGGATTCTGGGCTCAGGGACCCAGGCATGGCTCAGGAATCAGAAACATTGTGAAGGTCTACATGCTGACTAGTGGGACTCCTCTGGCCCACTACCAAACCTAGGAGACAACCTTGTGTCCTACCCACCCAACCCTTAAACACACCGGAGAATGAATGGTACCCCTTTGGGAAAACTGATCAGTTGAAGAGAAAAAAAAATACATATAGTGAAATGGGAGATCACAGGGAGATTCCTCCAGTGGACTGACCAACCCAGATAGTCCCAGAGTAAACTCATCAGATGCTAAGACCCCACAGAGTCTCCAGCCAGCTTTTTAGTGTCTCACAATTGCATTTGGACAAATAGCCAAGGAAGTATCAAATATTTGATAAATTCCCTAATGTGAAGGTAAAGAAGAAGAAATAAAGGTTAAAAATGGGAAATCAAAAGAAAAAGAGATAATTCAAGGATAAAAAGACAAAAAAATATTTAAAAAGTAAAACTAGTATTTATACCTCAGAAAGATAAGAGAAAGTATAATATTTATGAAAAATTAATTGGACATGAGCCTCAGGTGGGACATCTCCCTGTGGCTGAAGGCAAGTCCTTGGGAGGGTGTCAGCTGCAAGCCTGCAGCAGGCTATGCTCCCAGAAGCTGGGGAGATGAGTGCTCTAGTCCTGAAAGAGGGATCTGGGGAGCACACCACAGCCTCCATCCACTGCAACCCAGGCCTTGGACCACTTGAATCTATTCCCTAGGTATAAAAATTTCTGCATCTGGGAAAAGATTCTCCAGTACTTTTATTTTTCCTGAAAAAAACAAGGGAGAGGGAAATTTAGTGGGCAAATGAAGCCCCACACCCCACCACTACATCTGGTCTTGGGATGGCAACTGGATACTCCTGATCTCCCTTTACTACCCATTCTTGATTCTCCTTACCTTGGCACCTCTGCTGTGTAGGTGGGTTAACTAATGGGGTTGTCCAGACCTTTATCAGTGAAGAGTTTGAGCCCTTGGTCACAAGGCTTTTCTCAGTTTGTGGCATCTGTGTTTGTCCATCTGCTGTCAAAACTGGATAGGAAAGTACCAAGAGATGCCCTAGTGGAACACTTGGTGTCAAATATATTCTTCCTACCCACCCTGTGTAACAGCAGTCTATTTCCCTTTGATGATCAGGAGAGTGACTCTTTTTCTTGCCTGTTGATCTCTTGGCAAAAGACCAGTCCTAGCTGGTCATGGGATTCTTACTGAGTTCCTTAGTGGAAGCATTCCCCATTTAGGATCTCTAGACCTGCTGAACTTTGAGTTCTGACTATGGCACACACAAAAATGACAATGGATTTAATATGGGTAATGGTAAACAAACTCACTCCTACTTTCACCTCTTGATTTCCAGGCCTATATATTTCACCTACGATGGGTGACACATCATATAATGGTCATTGATTCAGGATGTACGACATCCTGGTGGATGGTGACTCATTTCACAAGATAGCATCTCTGAGCTCTACCACAACTGCATCTTTAAGAGGCTATATCATTAATTTCCCAGGCTGGCAGCTTCTGGGTGATGCTGTGTTTGATAAAAATAGGAAATCCCCTGGCCTATCACCTCTGCTGTAACATTTTTGCTACAAATTTGATCATTTATCTAATGTGATATTATGTGATGTAACTGTTAAGGCTGTGAGAGAATCTGTTCCATGCCTCTCACCTAGCTTCTGGTAGTTTGCTGGCAATCTTTGGACTTCCTTGGCTTGTAGAAGCACTCTCCTTTGCCCATCAAAGGTCATTCTTCACGTGTGTATGTCTGTGTTCCAAATTTTGCCCTTTTATAAGAATACCAGTCAAATTGGATTAGGAGCCTACCCTACTCCAGTAAGACCTCATCTTAACTCATTACATCTTCAACAATCCTATTTCCAAATATGGTCACATTCTGAGATACTAGTGGGTAGCACTTCAATAGATGAGTTTTGAGGGTACACAATTTGATCATAACATGTGGGATCCTGGGTTTGTAGATCAAATACTCCATAAGCCCTTGGAGACTCATGCTGGCTGAAGTCCTACCAGCAAGAAATGCAAGCCCATATCAGAATATGTACCAATTCTAGTAAAGATGAATTACTATCCCTTTAAGAATAGAAGGAATATAATGCATATATCATCCTTCTCTGAGGCTGTAATGCAGCCACCGTCTGTTTTCAGCTTTCACCAAAAAACCATTGGGAACCAACATTGACCTTCTCCTTCCCCTTTTGGCTTGTGTTAGGTGATGGAAGCCCACCCTCACCTCTGCCCCACCACTGTGCAATCAGGTGTGAGCTGAAGGAGAGGCACTAATGCACTAGTGGTGGTCAACATGGGGGCTGGGCCACCAGTTCACCCAGTTCACTTGTATTCTCTAGCTTTGACTTGTGGTCGTTTTGGTGACTACACTTCCATATTCTGATGAATTGTCCTGGGCCTGCTCAAACTTTTAACTCAACGGGCCTTTCAGAACCTAGAGCATGATGGGCATCTCTGGCCACATCATCTTTTGATATCTCATGACAGGAGTTTTACCTCTACTACCACCAAGTAGCATGTAGGAGTTGTGTTTTAAATGGCATATAATTCTCTGATGCAAATGACATGGCCTTGCTTCAGAACACAAATGTTATAAATTGTGTTTCTCCAATTTGGTATTGCCATAAATACCACATGGCACCATTTCCCACCACAGACAACTGTAATATCAAAGTGTTTGCTGGGTCATAAATACCACACGGCCCGTATGACAGAAATGCTTGCATAGCATTGTGGACTGCTTCAAAGCCCTTTCCTATTCAGACCACTCCAAATTGGCAGCTTGCTCTATCATTTAGTAAACGAATCCAAGTGTGGACTACTGGGTACTGTGCTTCATTTTAGTGATGGGAAGGTGAACATGCAATAACCGACTTTACTTTGGAGGTGTTATCCTGGCATGTTGCAAATTAATGTACCCCTAAAACTTTCAGGATGTGGCAGGGGATCATTTTCGGGTTTATTTTCCACCCTCTGGAGTACATGTGTCTTACCAAGGTCTTTGATGCATTTGCCACTTCTTACTGGTCTGCTCTGATTGACATGTCATTGATACGGTGGACCAATGTGATGTTCTGCAGAATGTCCAGATGGCTCAGATTCTGCAGATTATATTTTGATGCAGGATGAGAGAGTTAACATGGCTCTGGGACAAAAGTATAAATGCAAGCTACTATCCGCTCTATGTGAATACAAAGTACTTCTGATTATCCTTGATAGGGTTAAAAAAGAATACATTCATCAGATTAATCTCCATATACCATGTATCTGGAGCAATGTGCATTTACTCTAGCAAAAATATCACTCTGGCACAGCAGTTATAATTGGGACCTCTTCTTGGTTGAGTTTGAGATAGTCCATTGTCATTCTACAGGATTTGATTGGTTTCTGAGGGGCCAGACTGGTAAATTAAACAAGGATGTGCTGGAGATCACCACCTCTGTATCTTTTAGGTTTTAAGGGTGGCTCTAATTTTGTCATTATCATATTAAGGGGCTGGGCTCCAGGGATGTTGAAGTCTGGATTCACTAGGATGGCAGGTCCAGAGGGGACAAAGGGGAATGGCCAGGCAGGGCCCCCCACATCCCTGTCCCCTGCTCCTTCTCCTGCATCTCCTATTTCCCTGCTGTGGAGTGAAGCAGGAGTGTTCACCCTGGCTCTTCCTTTGGCTCTTTTTCTTGCCTGGGATGTGAACCTGGGGAGAACCGTGTCCCCAAGATTCAAGGGTTTTATAAAGAGGTATGTGACCCATTTGGACTTGGCCTTCCTTCTCAGGGATTCAGATGTCCTTGCCCCCAAAGGTTCTTGGAGAAATTTGTCTTTAACACAAATTTCTGGAGCAGAGGATCCCCAGACTCTTTGCTATGTAAAGGAGGAAGGCATTTAAAAGAACAGACCCACTCCAGGTGTCAAATAGGTACATTGCTGATTGACTTAAAATTACATTTCCAGGATAACCACATCCAAATATTTGATGATTTTGTTTCTATGGCACCTTGTCAGCACCAAATAAATATTATTTAATTTGTTGAGCCCAAATTACAACCACCCACCCCCCAACATCCCCTCTCTGGCAGCTTCCACAAGCTATATATTTGAGGAGTAGGGAGTGCCCGGATGTGGCTGGGGGCCTGGGAATCATGACTTCATTACCCTGCTAAGAATTAGCCTAAATCCTGATATAAAAGACTAGAATGTTACTGAAAACAAGAAAGGAGTGGAGAGAAGTACGGCCGTACTTCACCAAACCATGAGTGAGTATTATCAGTCAGGCCGCGCAGGCAAGCTGGGATCAGAAAAGAACCACATTTATTTTATGAACACTGTAAGCACTGAGCTGATTCTCAGGCAAATGATGATCTGACCTGGGAAGACTCAGAAAAAAAAAAACCAAAAAAACCCCTCCTGTTAACAAAGCCATCATCCTCTAAAATGAAAAGTTTTTCTATGAGTTGATCATTAATTGTAGGTCAAGACCAAACGCTATGGATTTCAAGAAATGCTAAATGCATCCAGTGGACTGTTGTGACTTGCCTTTCACGTGCTCTGCCTCCATCTACCCTTCACTTCCTCAGCCCTGGTGAATTCAAGGTACTTCCAGTTGGAGTATAATGGCTGAACATCCTCAGGCCAAGGAGGCAGAGGAAGAGAAGCCTCTGCAGGTTTGGAAGGGCAGATTTCTCAGATGTCAGAGCCAGAAGTGGGTTTAGAGCCCTGGGAGTGAGGAGAGAAGCAATTTGACCCCTGCTGCCTCAGCGGAGGCCAAAAGGCACCGATTTCCATTTAGAATGTCAAGGAGGTGAGCACTCAGCGGGGATGCCTTACCCTCCAGATTAAACTAAAAGCCTGGGGATGCAGAGCTTGAAATTTTTGATGTTTGTAGTGGGGAGCAGACAGTAGTTGTGGAAGGGAGAGGCAGGGGAATGGAAGTAAATCAGGCAAAACAATGTAGTCTGGTTCCTAGGAACTTCTAAACAATCTTAGACCTGCTGTAGGTAAGCAGAGCAGTGTTCTAGTGTGATCTGACCACATTTGTGGGGGCTGGGTGGCAGGGAGTGGTACTGTCAGCACCAATTCTCTGCAGCAAAGAGTTAGAGTGGCCCTTTCTCTGGAGACCCTGGGAAGCTGGGAAGGAAGCAGCTTCATTAGTGGTTCAGACACCTTAGACTGGGCCTTTAGAGACCTGCTAGTCCTAATGTATTTTTTAACAAATACAGAAACCAGACCCTTGGAGGCAGGAGTGAGTTAGTTGCCTGTTAAAGATTCATTTTCAGAAAAGTAAAATCATGTCTCTCATACAGATGTTAAATGAACAGGTTCCAAAGTTTTTACTGAGCTCATTAATTAATGAGGAAAGTAGTAAGATTTAAGACTGGCCCAAAGAGCATATGAAAAGCTTTGTATAAATAGGCAATTGAACGACTTGCTAGGTTATAAGCTATTCAAAAACTGGGTTATGTTTAACAGGATCATAAACTGTAAACTTTGAAGTTATTAGTTTCATCAGGAAGAAATTATTTGCATTTCTACTGAACAAAATTCTCCAAATGAGCCTCTGCCTTAGGGTGAAGTAAAATGGTCCAAAAAGTCCAGCATTGAAAGAACACCCAATAATCTCTTTCACCTATTTCTAAGTTTCAGATAATTTTTTGAATGTGTCCAAGATGAACTGGTAATTGCTAGCAGATGTAGGATAGTAACTGAAGTCTCATTATGCCTGACCCAATATTTTTGTCCTTGCAACACAATCCAGAAAGACCAAGATGTACAAGAGCCAAATTGTTACTTAGAGAAAGTGCTGCTTAGGGAAGCGGTTTGTTTCCTCCTCCAGACCTGTCCATTCCAGACACTGCGCTCCCCTTCGCATGCTGCATATGCAGATGCTGACCTGTGAGGAAGCCCACACTGGGTCCTTGTCTCCACATTCTCCAAACCCAATGTGAGGTCTCAATACCCTCTTTCCCTGTAGCAGGATTCCTTAATCACCCCATCACCACCTCCACACACTTAGTCCTCATAACCCAGTCTTTCTGGGCTCCTTCTCTGCATATTCTCTGTTGGAACCTTCATTAGAGGCATTCAAGTGAGGCTATATGACACCTTGGCAGACATTAACTACAGGGATTTAAGTACTGAATGTGCTGGGTTGGCATAGGGATCTGTTAAAGTCCTTCCAGTTCTTAAACTCAAGAATTCTGTAAGAGTTTATTTCCCAAATGGGAGTGAGAACTTGCGTACAGGCACACCTCAGAGACATTGCGGGTTCGGCTCCAGAACACCACAACAAAGCAGGATTGCAATAAATCGAGTCGTAATCTTTTTGCTGGTGGAGGGTCTTGCTTTCAGTTTGTAAAAAACACACCACCGGTGGGGCACAATAAAGTGAAGTGCAATAAAACAAGGTATGCCTACATAGAGCCTAGGAAGCCTTAGGTGGGTTGGCAAAGCTGCCACCGATTTTCGGTTTTAAGTTCTAAGTTCCCAAACTCTAAGTTCTTGGCTCCTCGTGAGAGTGAATACTAATGTCCCGCTTCTGAGAGGGCTCTGAAGTAATGGAGTTTTTCTATTTGCCAAGAGATTTGGGAGCCTGAGGCGAGTGACACTGCGCTGCTCACCGACCGTGACAAGGTATCTGCACAAACGCCCATGCTTTTGTTCTGCCAGACCTTTGTAGGCGGCAGAGTTAGGAATAATTTCATCACCAGAGTCCATCAGACTTGCCAGTGTCTCTAAAATTGTCCTTTTTTTTTGTAATCATTTTGTTTGTTTGTCTGAAATGGTATTCAGGTAGATAAGGAATGAGCGCAGTGCAGGGGTAACTATTAACCGTTCAAAAGATAATGTGATGGGAATGAATCATCTATCTGTATGCCCTGACTCTTAGGCTGGTTTTACATTCCTTGTACCCTCTAAATAAAGAAAGAAATTCTAAGGATAAGTTCCTTATGCCTAGTAAAAGCATCATAATACTTAGACCACAAGTCTGGGACAGAAATGGGAACCTTTTGGAAATGCTGTGCCAAAATTCTAATTTTGTTCTTTGGCTCACAGTATATTAGAGCCAAAGGAATGAGGGATCAGCATTATGTAGGTTGAGAAATGAAGACCCACAGAAAAAACATAATTTCCCCAAATTCACACAGCTGTGTTAAGGCAATTGTTTTTTGTGATTTATAGGAGATGTGGCAGAAGGAACAAAAGCTCTGAGATGTATGGGCTAGTACCGTGTCTACTGAACTGTGCCACTGGTGAGGGATATTTCTCTGAGGCCTGAGCTATAAAATAAAACACATTGCAAGGAGTGATTTCAGCCCTTTTCCTTTCTTCTCAAATCAAATCTTCTTCTCTTCACTCCAAAGATTTTGCCCACAGCCCCCCCAGGACCTGCTGTGGTCTCTTGCTGACCCATTCCCAAGTTTCCCCATGGGCTGTCTCCTCACTTCTGCTCAGAAATAATAATAAAGTAGCCATTTTTATCGAACACCCATGGACATGGCAAGCTCAGAGCATTCCACTTCCGGTATCTCAATTAATCTTCACAAAAACACTGAGACTAGTACTGTTATTCTCACTTAGAAATAGTGAACCTGAGGCTCATTGGGTACTGAGAGTGAGTCTCCAAGATCCCACGGCTGTTGACAGAATAGCTGGGTATCTTATTCCTAAGCTCTGCTCTTAAGTGCTGTGCTTTGCAGTCTCCCACACTCAATACTGTCTTCTCAAGACCATCCCTTCTCTCATCTGGCTTTCCTCCCTAGGGACTGAATTCCACTTCCAATAAGTGGGGACCATTTTCTTTGGATCCAAGTTGGAATCAGAAAAATCTGAAACAGTGTAACCACAGAACCAGTTGAAACTTGTCCTATCCTGTTTAAAGAGATACTAAGTTGCTTTTCAGAGACAACAGAACAAAATTGCAAGTCATGCAGGCCAAGCATGTACAGAGGAGAGAAATTTGATGTCTAGCTGCACCTGGAACCAAAATCTCCCCACCGTCCACCGCCACCCCACGGAAGCAAAGGACCAGAACATAACTGAACTTGAACATCTGACCTCTTTCAGAAGCAAAGTGTTCTTTGTCCAGGAAGATTCTGTGTTGACTTCTTTTATAAATGGCCAAACTCTGAGTTCTCCAATGAAACTTTTCCCGCCTGTTCCCTATACCCTAACCCGTATAGGGGGTTAAAAACTCACCCCAAACCCAAATCAGGAGTATGGGCTTTTGAGCTTTAGCTTCGAGTTCTGGGTGGTGCCATTCATAATAAAATAGCCAGTCTCTCCACTGAAATTCTCTGTGTTCAGTGTTTAGCTGTGCTAGCACTGAGTGGATAACCTCCTTCTGTTCTGTAATAACAGACAAGGGAAGGGAGCGAGTTCAGAGTCAAGAGAGACCTAAACATATGAGTTCGTGGACATTGTGGGTTTCTGCCCAGCATTCATTCTCCACTTTCTCCTTACAGAGCATCGATTTGTTTTAGGCATCCACTTTGTCTCACAAAGCTCACATGCTTCACTTCCAGCTCCCAAGAAAGGCCTGGTTCACCCAAGTGAGATTGCATTCTCCTGCCAATGACTGGTTCATAAACAAGCATCTGGCATACAGTTGGTCACTGAGATGCGGGGAGGATTTTGCAGAGGGCTTCTGGGAAAGTCCTTCCTCACTTCTCAAAGAGAATTTCCATTTCATTGTGGAAAGCCTGCGCCCAGGTTTGAAGTCCGGAATGTCCATATCTATCTCACTGGTAGGCTGCTGATGAAACCTCGGAGGAAGCCAGAGCTGGGGCTAGAGGTCTGTGTGAACCCTAAGCTTGCCTTATGCTGGACTTTGTCATAGCACCCTGTTATGTGTGAAGCCACATAGAATCTAGGGATTAAGACGATGTGTGGTGTCAGGTGGGTGCTGGACTCATGGGGGGAACACTTCATAAGTTATATAAATATCGCAACACTAGGCTGTACACCTGAAACTAATATAATGTTGAATGTCAACTATAATTGAAAAATTAAAAAAAAATTTGTTTTTAGCTCATCCAGGGGAGAAAAAAAGAGTCAAGCAGACAATCCAATGGAAACATCAATCTAAAAGAGCTGAAGAGGGCCCTGGCCAGTGTGGCTCCATGTTGGTTGGATGTCACCTGGAAAAGCGGAAGGTCAGTGGTTTGATTCCCAGTCAGGGCACATGCCTGGGCTGCAGGTTCAGTCCCCAGTCAGAGTGTATTCATGAAGAAACCAATTGTTCTTTCTCTCTCCCACTGATGTTTCTCTTCCTCTCTTTCTCCTTCCCTCTCCTCTCTCTAAAAATAAATAAAATAAAATAAAGTAAAAGTAAAATAAAAGAGATGGGGAGGGAAGCAGAATACTCTGCAAAGCACCAGGAGGGAAACTGAACATACCAATACAAAGGAAGGTGCTGGGAATGGAGAGTCTGAAACACAATCTCCAGAAACGTTGAGAATCTAGTGCACTATTTCTGGGACTGTTTGTTGAGCACCTGATCTGATAAATACTGGCTTATTCTGATTCCTGAAATTCTCTTTTTTCTTGTCTCAGTCCAAATCCCACCCGTCCTTCACACCCTGGCTCAAAGTTGATCCCCCACAGGAAGTCTTTGCATTTGCACTGGGACTTGTTTCTTCCCTCTGCGGACTTCCTGGGGACCTCTCCTCTCCACAGGTCCTCTCATGCCCAGGCTCTATGCATCCTTGCCTTAGAGTCTTATCTTTCAAGGACAAATGAGGTAGTATGTATCCATGTTTCTTCTCTCATGGAACTGATCCCAGAATTATTCCCAGAAATCACAAGAAAGTAAATATGTTTACACATGACAGTGTGCTAAAGTTCACTAGTGAATAAATCTCACTAAGGTGTTCGGAGTGAAATCCTGTCAGCCAGGATTCCAAGTGCTGCCCGCCCCCTCTCCCCCCACCCAGTGCTTTGTCATACTGGGCTGTCACACAGCTCTGTTCAAGGGGAGGACCCCTCTTCCATTCTCAGGCTGTGCTGAGAAAGACTGCAGCCCTGGCTCGTAGAGAAGTTCCTGGAAATGGTGGGAAAGGGTAAGGACAACAGGAACCACTTTACCTTGTCGGGTTTGGAACTGTGGAATATGAGAGCTGAAGAAAGTTAATGGTCACAGAGCCACATTTTCCTTTCCAGCAGGGAAAACCTGGGCAGAGGAAGGGAGGAACCTGTCCAAGGATTTCCTGTCAAAGTGACATTTAAACAATGACCCTTAGATGGATGGGAAAGCCTGAACAACTCGTCCCATTGTTTTCTTAAACGTGCCTCTTATTTATTTCTGATGTCTCTTTATCACTAAAAAGCTGGGTAATTCGATGGTTTCTTCTTTGGTTTCTAAATAAGTGGCCATTTTAAAAGCAATCTTCACTCACATTTCTCTATAGTTTAAAAAACATTTTTATAGCCTGGTCTTCCTTAACATTGTTTTCTGGAAGTAGGGATTGCTGTTTTCACTTTGGAAAGATAGAAACAGTCTAGCCTCTCCAGGGTCACACTTCAGATTCGGGTCTGGAATGCCATCTCCCTTGGCCTGCTCCCACACGCTTCCCTCTCTATTCACTTGGAACTGCGAATCATGAATTTTGCAAACCAGTTTGATGCCTGTGGTGGTTCCACACCTCAATTTCCCTCACAGTGGCCGAGCCCGGGCTTTTTGTCAGCCTAGCTCTAATTCTAGATTTTGGGTCTAGACCCTACTTGTCTTTAGTTGACTGTGAGACCTTTTTAATGAGGTGGCCAGGAAATACTGCCCAGTGTCTTCAGATATTAATAACTTCATTTGTTTCCAAAACTTAGGACGACATGAAAATTAATGAGTGTGCTGATGAAAATCAATTGTCTTTTACAAAAGTTTCTCTGGAACCATTGTGTAGAAAATTATGGGGTTTTTTTTTTTGGCATCTGGGATAACATATTTCTAGCTAAAGGGTATGTTTTGATTATATTTATGATGTAGAAAATGGAGACTTGGTAGAAACCTTCTAATCCTTTGTTTTGAAGAAAGATGAAGATTAGAGAAAAATAATCTCAAAGAATGAAACCCAAAAGAATCAGTTTTTAAATTTATTTTATTTTTTTGTATTTTATTTAATCTTTATTGTATTTTTTCCATTACCTTTAGTCCCCTTATTCCCCACCTCTGCCCCCCACCCCAGCAATCACCATACATTGTCCATGTCCATGAGCCGTTTTTCCTTTTTGCTCAAAGAATCATTTTAACAAAATATTTCTCATTACTAGCTTGAGTATGTGGATTCCTCCTCAGTCCTTGCAATCATATGTGGGCTAAAGTGGATTCTTACTGAGCTGGGGTATAGAGCCAGGCTCAGAGAGGAAAGGAGATTTGCAGTGAGTCTCACTGGTTTGGTTAGCACAGAAAGGTAGCTTACCCTAGCCCATGATTTTTGCTGTACTATATTGCCTGCCTTTTCTGCACTCCTTTAAAAAAGACACCCCCCCCACCACCAAACAAATCAAAACAAAACAAGGTGTGGGAGTAGAAGTTAGCAATGTATTCATTTGTTCTTGTAAATTTTCCAAAGTAATGTATTTTAATTACATTAACTGAAGGTCATAATATTTTCTCACTCTCACTGTGCTTTCATGTCACATTTCCTAGTGCCAGGTGGCAGCAGATAGGCTGGTAGGTTTTGGGGTCCAGCTATGAGGAAATTAAATTGGAAATTTAATCTGTATTGAGGAGGGACATATTTATGTATGTTACATATCTGAAAGTGAATGAAATGCAAAATGTTATGCAAAAAAGTTGGTAACATTTCAGTATACCATTTTAACTGCCACTTGAAAAGACAAATTGATAAAGATTTCAATAAATCAAGTGAGAATGTACTGTTTTGAATATATATAAAAATACCTTGTTTTATGCTTTAAAAATTATTTATTAAAAAACTGAAAAAATTTAATAAATTGGTGGCATTTTTAAAATTTTTTGTATGAAAATTTTTTTCATAATAAAGATTTAGGGACTTTAAAAAATGGAATATAGAACAAGTAATCAAGAAAAGTAAGGAAATTAATAGAAATTTTCTGATATTGAAAGGCAAATTGTACCAAAGGAAGTAATTAATAAGAAGGAAGAGATAACTTTCCAATGAAATTAGTGGGTAAGTTTCTGTATGGTTTGATAATCAATGAAGTAAAGTGAGTCATATAAACACTCTGGAAAATTTTTAAATATTTTGTCTACTTGACATGAAATGATAATATCAGTGAAAGAATATAAAATTAATAATAGAAACTACAACAAGAACACCAATAACAAGCTCGCGGGGTGGCTTGATTCAGAGTATCTAAGATGAGTCACTGTACGAGGAACCTGAAATGCCCTGAAAACTTCCTGCTCACATATTAAAGAAATTTGATAAAAGTTTTTCTTTATTTCACAACAGTTCTAAATTTTTTGTGGCATTATTAATGAGTTCTTAAATTATTAATAATTTTTCAAAAACTTGATTAACCATGTCAGAAGAAAACTATATTATTTTTCTAGTCTTTATGTAGTAAATATTATAAAATCAAATTAAAAATCTGATAAAATCTTAGGGAAAAGTATTAGAGATGTCAGACTATGTCATTTTTCTGGACTTTGTGGTGTCTGTTAACATCTTAAAATTTGTTATTTGCTGTGATTTCATTTTTCATCCTAAATAAATATTTACTTTTGCTCATAATTTTTTATTCTTTTTCTTAAAGAGGACCCAACTATATTTAATAGGCTTCAGGTCCCACCAAACCTGCTGCTCTTTAGCAGTGAGAGAGACAAAGGCTGATGGGGAGTCAGGGAGCGGGGGCAGTATTTACTAGGACTTCAAGTGTAGGGGCAGGTATGGAGTCAATTGAAAAGAGGGAGCACTGGGTGGCTAGTGGTACCAAACTGTGAATGTTGGCTAAGTCAGGTTCCATTTGTAAATAGAAGGGGAGGTGAACATTTGGTGATTTCCAAAAGTTCTTAATAACAGTGACAATAATACCTTATGCTATTACTGAACACTTATTATTTGTCACACGTACGTCAAAAGTCACAAACTATGACCCATGGACCAAATCTGGCCTGCTCCCTGTTTTGTAAATAAAGTTTACTTGGAAAACAGCTTTTATTTAGGTGTTACATATGACTGTCTTTGTGCAACATCAGCAGAGTTGAGTAATCATGACAGAGACCACTTGGTTTGGGGAGTCCAAATATTTACTATCTGGCCCTTACTGTAAAAGTGTGCCTACCCCTGCACTATGTGGTCAGTAACTTCTGTAGAGAGTACTTTCCAAATATTTCCACATAGTATCTCCCAATCCACATGCTGTGGTGAAAATGTGAACTTCTTACCCCACCCCCTTGCTTGTCTCTGGTGGGTGTGCTCTGTGGCTGCTTTGATCAATAACAGAATAGAAGTACTGCTGTACCACTACAGGGACAGCCCCACTTGCCTGGCTGCTTTTGCTCCCTGTCTACTAGAAGCCAGCTACTGCATAAGAAGTACAACTACCTGAAACCACCATGTTGTGAGAAACTCAAATCTCATGGAAAGGCGCTGGTAGGTAAGATACCATGTGGAAAGAGAGAACAAGGATCAGGGAGGCACTGTACAGGTGAGTGGAGAAGCTATTTGGAAATAGATGCTCCGGCTCCAGTTGCCCCCATTGACCTGTGTGGTTTAGACACTGAACACTGAGACAAGCCCTTCCAGAATTTGTGACCCACAGAATTGTTAGATGTGATAAAATGGTTGTTTTTATCTAGTAGGTTGGGAGTAGTTTGTTATACAGCAATAGATAATTGGAACAACCCATTAGTTCTCATAACTGCTCTGTGAGATGTAAATTATTAGTCCCAGTTTGTGTGTAAGAGAACCAAAGGTTGGAGAAATCAAATTATATGCCCCATGCCACATAGCTGCTAAGTGACAGAGCCAGAGTTCAAACCCAAGTCTATTAGACTCCAAAGGCCAGATACCTGACATGCCTACCACCATCATCATTCTGTGTGCTGAAAGCCAACAAAGCCAAGAGACAATGAGTCAAGAGGAGGTTCTTGGGAAGGTCACATTCCCAGCCATAGTGGGATTGTATTCAAGGACAGAGTTTTCAATACCCAGCTTCCACATTGCTGAGCAGCTAATGTTATACCAAACATTGAGTCCTTGGCAATTTGCCTGACAACATTTTTTTCCATTCATGATATGTTTTTATTCTTTGCCAAGGCACACTTGTTTTTCAAAATGCTTTCTTTTTAACCAGCTTTATTAAAACACATATTATAAATTGCATCCATTATAAGAGAAAAATTAAGTGATTTCTAATAAATTTACACAGTTGTACACATCACCACAATCCATTTTAGAACATTTCCAAATGTTCTAAATGTTCCAATTGTTCGAAATGAGGGAAGTTTTCCTAAAAGGGTCTCTCATGCCAGATCGTGGCCAATCCTCACTCTCACCACTAGCCTCCATCAACCACTGATCTCCTTTCTATCTCTTTAAGTTTGCCTTTTACAAAAATGTTATGTAAATGGAAGCATGTGATTTGTTGTGTCTTGCTTCTCCTGCTTAGCCTGTATCCATAGTTTGTTCTTTTTATCTGCTGAAAAGTACTCTATTACAGGGAACCCTTCTGTGTGGCAGTGGCAAATGTAGACCCACCCCTGACTGAGGAAAACCTATGGGGAGCGAGTCGGCATACAGGAACTGAGCCCATGGATTGGTTTTTCCTTGGGGAATCAGGCCTGCATTGTACCTAGGTTGCTATGAGGCTTCCTTTTTGCTAAAACTCCCTCACCCTGAATTGAGGTAGCAAATATTTATTGCATATCTTTAAAGTAACTTCCTAAAATATGTGCTAAACCTCCCAAGTATGGAGTGTAACCAGTTCAACCACTTTTCCCCTTTGCAACATCCTTTTCTTTGAAGTCATCAGCAACATTCTTTCCTTTGTTATCTGTAAAATGTAATCACCTAAAGAGAACCTGTGTATAGCAAATGAGGACCATCCTCGATGTAATGTGCCCAGAAAAGCAATAAAAGCCTGTCCAGACAACTGTCGGGGTCCTCTCTCTCACTTAGAGAGCAGCCATGCCATCCCTTTTTCTCCACAGGACTTCTGTAGTCTGTGTGAATTCGTTCGTTGCAGCCACAACACACAGACCCTGCTGGCTGGAGTCCACATCACTCTATCATACGAATATACAAATTTTTCTTATACATTTACCAGTTGATGGACATATGGATTTGTTCCAGTTTGGGGTTGCACTAGTCCGTGTTTGATTGCCTAAGAACATTCAGCCAAGTGATAATACTTACAATCTATGGTTTGTTGTAGGAAACGGATATAAGAATATACCAACATTATCCAACTAAAGAACTCAAGTACTTTTAATCATATTTTCAGAGTCAAGAAGGTTGCCAATGTTGGAGAAAAGTTGGGGAAATTTAAAGCAATTGTCTTGGGCCCAAGGAATCTCCATCCTCTGACCTTACAGGCAGGACCGAAAAAGTCTCTTGCTTTTAGTCTTTGGGTTGCATGATATGGAAATAAAAAAAAAAGACTTCCCAAATAAGGGCAAGCAATGGTTGTGCAGGGGTGTCCAAACTTTTGGCATCTCTATGCTGCACTGGAAGAAGAGCTGTCTTGGGCCACACATTGAGTACATTAAGACACGTAATCACAAAAAAAAATCTCATAATGTTTTAAGTAAATTTACAATTTTGTGTTGTGCTGCCCTTCACAGCCATTCATGCAGGCTGCAGGTTGGACACCCCTGATAGAGCTGGCTTTATCAAAGGAGTCAACTATTGTCACATGTTTATCAGACTCAACAGCAAGCAGGAGAGTGTGAAAGCTTTATGATGGGAAAAATGGGGGCTTTAAGTATGTCCTAATTAGAGGTCTGGGGGTGGGAAAGCAGCAAGAGGGTTAACTAGAAGAGGGGAATCCTATGTGATTTGTTAGGAGATTATAGTCTTTCTCTGATTGGTCCTAAGTTGGAAGCAGGGCAGGAGGGTGAAAAAATTAGGGAAGTGGCAGTTATTGACCAGGTCCTGACTATCTAGGGTCCAATTGCTGCAGAGGTTGTGGTTTGGCTTTCCAGACTGGCTGCTGTAGAGGTTGTGGGTCAGAGTTCTATGTTTGTATATGGTCTGGCCACTGACCATTGGCATATTCAGTCTCTTAAGGGCCTGTTTTCTCCTAGAGTTCCATCCTTCTAACTCTAGCATATGGTTCCCAGGCAACTCCTCTGTGGTGCGCTGAAAGTGAAGGGCATTTGTTGTCATAAGACCAAGCACTACTCCATGGAAAAATCACTTCACTTCTCTGAGACCCAGGTTCTGTACACATAGAATGAGCATAAGGACAGTAATGCTTGTTCTTTTATCTTACAGGGTTTGTAGCAGACTGCACTAAGATTCCCAATTTTCTCCCTGTTCCCATACTATGCCTTTTGCCATGTAACTTTGCAGTTCCTCCCACAAAAGAAGAAGGGGATACCTCCCAACCCCATGACTCTGAGTTCAGCCATATAGCTTGTTTTGAGAAATAAAATAGTATAGAAGTGATAGCATGGCAGTTCTGAGCTTAACTCTCGGGATGCCTGTGTGTTTCCAACTTGTCCTCACAAGTTTCCACCCTCACCATGAGCAGATCATGTCCAGGCTAGCTTACTGGTCCCAGAGGGTGGAACAGAGCCAAGTTGTCCCAGCTGAGTCAGCCTACATCACCTGACGCCCATTCAACCCCTGGACTCATGAGCAAGCCTAGCAGAGATCAGGAGAGCCACCCAACTGAACCTCACTCCTTGAGAAGAAATTATTGTGTTTTGTAAGTCACTAATATTTGGGGTGGTTTCTAAGGTAGCAAAAGCTAAAATATACAGAGTTGAATGAGTGTGGAAGTTACTTGGAACTGTACACTACTCTGCAAAATGAATTATCCTTGTTTTTTATTCCCACATGACCTTCTTTTCAGTTATTTGTGAATAAATCTCTGTAAAATAGTAGCTGGCTCAAATTTTAAGGGGTCAGGGTGCTCAAACAAGATCTTTGATTTTCTTGGAATTAGTTCTCATTTTAGATGCCTAGTGCTTATGCATGATACAATTTAGATCATTGGCTTTAACTGGCAATTTAGTTCAATCACTGAATTTTTAGAAAGGGATGTTTCCAGATCCTCAGAATGTTGGAAGGTATCAGAAATATAGTGATTTGTGGTTGTGATAGTTGTTATTAAAGATGTAATTCACTTTTGATGTTTTTAATTGGATTGGAATATGCAGACAGATTCATTTTTCAACAACAACAAAAAAATGGTTATCAGACAGATCTTTAAAATGCCTGAAAGGAATATTTTGAAATAAGTTGGATTCTCTTAGGGAAGCAATGGTTTACCCTCTGATTTTGAGTAGTTGTGTATGTGTCTCTCTCATCCCGTCATCTCTATTACCTTGACAGGCAGGAGCTGTCTTTTTTTATCTATATCTCCTCTCTTGCTAGTGCAGATTCTGGTATACAATGAGAACTCAGAATATAATTTTGCTGTCTTGAAGTATTACCACCAGCTGCTTTTACATATGAAATTCATTTATTCCTTGCAACAATTTTACAAAGAATTACCACGCTTGTTTCCATAGAAGAAGGAACTAAGCCTAAGAGAGGGTAAGTGATTTGCCCAAGATGGTACCATTAGTAAATGGTAAGAGCAGGAATCAATTCCTGTCCACTTTCTATGGTGTCCTTCTCAGGCCACAAAAATGGACAAACACAGGCTTTTATTGCTATCCTGCAGCTGTGGATTTCACTCTTTTCTCTCCTTTTCACTCCATTGACTTATCTTATGCTCTTCAACTACAGCTGTCAACTTCCTCCCACAGTTGCTCTGTATTGGGCTGTAATTGCTCCTCACAGAACTTGAGCCCACATGCCTACAATTTCCCTATCAGCTGAGCAGCCCCCACTGCCTCCAAGGGATCATGGCTAATGCAGCTCACAGAAGTATATGCACCTGTGATTACTGCCATTTTCCACTTTAGTTATCCCAGGAGAAGTGCTTATTTAGAGTGTCTTTTAAGTGATGTGCAGTGACAACATTCTGATGTGGGTAGGTGGCCATGAATCATTCATTATTCCTCAAGTTATTATTTGAGAAGTGGTACCTTGAAGGTGGGAGCTGACATGTTCACTTGCATGATGGAGGGAGGACACAAAGTTAAGTCCCTGTGATATTGAGATCCATTTCTTGTCCTTTATGCTGAGGGTACAAGTCTCCTCCCTAGGTAACAAAGCCTCCACTTAAGAAGAGTCAAAAAATCTTCAGCTAACAAACCACCAATTTGTGTTTGTCCAAGAAAAAAGTAGTTCAGAAAGAAAGAATTCCTCCAATGTCTTCTGTATAAGAATCACTAAAATGCATTTTGAAAGGACTCAAGCAAGTCACAGGACCTGAGAATATAAGGGCATCGTACAGATGGGGGAATCAGGGTGTAAAGAGGAACAGGACTTTGCCAAGTCACCCAGCAAGTGGGTAGGCCAAACCCAGATTTTAAGACTTCTGGACAAGGACCCTCTTCACCTTCATTAGACTGAGGGGTGAAGGAGAGGATTGGTCCCACTTCTACCTTCAGTCTCCTAGGAACTTCTCTGATGGGCAGTTGTAAAAACTCCTGGTCCCTATGAGTATGACTCCTGCCCTCAGTAACACCTTATTTCTAGGAGACCCTAGTCCAGGGTTCAGTCAAGAAACTCTGGCCATGAAAGCCAAACATTGCTGAAAACAGATTTAAAGAAATAAAACAAACACTAAAATGGCTACTGAGTGTGCTTGAGATCAAGCCTTCTCTCTCCACCTCAGGACTGAGAGAAGCTGGTCAAGAAGCTGGTTCCAGGGACCTGAGAAGCTTCTTGAGAGGTGAAGGGATTGAGTGTAAGCATATTACTGAGCAACCTGAAGCCCAGGGTTCCTAACCACACCACAAAGGAAGGAGCTTCCTTTCCTGAATGTTAATTAAAAACAGGCAGCTGAATTGAATGCTGAGGAAGGTATCCTAAAGGGCCGCCGCAAGGCACGGACTCTATAGAGTGAGTGACAGTCTAAGGGACATGCCTGGCGTGTAGCAAAGACAAATCTAAACTGGCAAACAATAATCTAAACAGCGCCAACAGAACGGCAATTGCACTAAAGGTCACTGAACACTTAAGATGTGCCAGACACATTTCTAATTGTTCTACACACATGGTCCCATTTGTGGCTTGCAGTGGCCTGAGCACAAGAATTAGCGAATGTTGTAGGGCCAGTTTCAAAGTTCTGGGAAGGGTTATTACAAACTCTGCCGTTAATAACATCTCATAAGAGACCGGGGCTCTTCTGATAGCCCCACAACTCTTTATGTATGTATAAAATAATTTTATACATATTACTTTAAACCTGAGGAAACTGCTAGTTTTGTAGGTCTAAAAAATCAAATAGTAGCAATTTTATATGATTTAACCTAATATAATATATATATTATATATATTATATATAATACATATATATATTATATATATATATATATTTGGCATGACCAGTATGGCTCAGTTAGTTGGGTGTCGTCCCACAAATTGAAAGGTCACCAGTTCGATTCCTGGTCAGGGCACGTGCCTGCGTTGTATGTTTGGTCCCCAGTTGGGGTGCATAGGAGAGGCAACCAATGGATATTTCTCTCTCACATTGATGTTTCTTGCCTTCTCGTTCTCCCTCCTTTCCCCTCTCTCTAAAAATAAATAAATAAATAATAAATTTAAATTCATATTTTTATGAGGAGTAAATAGAAAAGCAACAGGAAAATACAATAGAGTGGGATATATATATATTACATGACCACGATGAATACTCTGAAGAAAACACAAAAAGGGTTCTGACCAAGTTTTCGGTGGAGGAGAACAGTCAGAGGTGACTTCTCCAAGGCAATGTTGAGACCTGAAGGACAATGGAGCAGTAAGGGTGTTGATCATTATAATTCGGATTCAATGTGTTGGGAGGCTTTGGGTCATGCTGAGTGAACAGATGCAGGATTTGCACCGCCACCATAAACAAATAGGAAACTGCGAAAAATATATAAAAATAATTTCAGACACTCGACCATGGGCATAACAAGATCATACTCAGTATGAGTAAAAAAATAAACAAAGTGAGTTCTTCAATTGATTAAAATCAGTAAGTTTTAAAAGATTACTTGTACAATCGCAAATACTATGTTCTCTAAAGGTGCAGAATTAAATTAGAATTCAAAAGAGAGATCTGAAAAATAAGCAACACGGTTTTAAGTAACTCTTGAGAAAAAAAACCCAAGAATGAGAAAATATTTTGAACTGAATGAAAATAAAACCCAACATATCAAAATTTGTGGATGCAGTTAAAGCAGTACCTAAAAGAAGATATATAATGTTAAAAAGATTATATTCAAAAATAATATAAATCAGACAAATAACTTAGCTTACAAATCAAAAAGCCACAAAAAGATGAGACATTTAAATTAAGTGAAAGAATGAAGTAATAAAAACAAGAGCAGAAATCAATCAAGTAGAGAATGAACAACTGTTCGTTGCGAATCCAGATCAGTTAGCTCATGTTCCATACAGAATGCATCATCATTGGACACCAGTTCTTAACCTGAAGTCCATGCCCTCTCTGAAATTATAATAAAAATTGTATATCTTATGCCCCTGGGCCTTTTCTGGGGTCAATTCCTTAGATTATTTGGCTCTTAAATTTCCTGAAAGATTAGCCTGGTCTTATGTCATTATTCTTATCAGTTGTTTTAAAACATGACAGCAAATCATTACTTCCCAGTTTTAATGATCAATCAACAAATACTTATTAAGTATCTTGTCTCCCTGTTAGGGAACCACTCCAAGTCTTTGTGCAGTGGTCAACCGGGGGAATTCATTAATAATTTCTATGGTATGACTGCAAAATGCTTAAGTGACATACAAATATAAGAATTCATGTGATATAAGAAAAAAACAAATAGATTTAAAAATCCTGGGTTTCACAAGAAAGTGTGTTGGTATTTGGGTAGAAATGAAAGAATACATTTAAAAAAAAACTGACCAGTTTGATGGATATAGGCTATATATTACAATGGGGTAGGATATTCCTAAATGGATCAGAGCAATTGGGCTGCTGTTGAATCCTTTTCCTCCACCCTTCTGTATCAGAGCAACAGAACACAGGACTTAGATTTAAATGCTTTGCGCTGTTGTCTCTCTGTTTATTGAAGCAGTATGTCCTGGTGTTCATTTGGAAAAGACGTTCACTGTGTGTGTCTGTGATATCTCACTTGCTTACATGGTCTTTTCCCATTTGCAAGGCCTTACCAGCCAGGCTGCTGGGAGATCTGCCATTACCTTAAACCATGAGGAGTCGAGCTTTCCCCTCTGTTAACCTCAAGGAGAATAGAACAAACCACTAGTCATGTCTGCAGCTCCAATGTTCTCAGTCTTTCCTTGCAAAGCTTAATCTTTGGTTATTATTGACAACTGTTGTGACCACATTTGAGAATGTGTGCAAAGAGCTGTGTGGAAAAAATTTGGGAGGCAGAAAGGAAAGGAGATAATTGGGCAGAAATGATTTTAAGAGATGCCTGCTTTCCCAATTACCTAAGCTTACCTGGTTTAGTTGACATCAACAGAGGCGTAATGTTTTTGTTTTTAAAAAACAAATTATGCCTTGGTAGAAAATAAACACATTATCATGAGCAAAAGGAAAATATATTGTCATAATAATTGCTACGGGAAATAGATCCAACTCCAGGAAACCCTTTTCAGTTCTTTATAGGCAGACAATAGTCTTTTATCAGGAAAAACAGCCCAGTATCATTGGTACAATGGCTTCTGCTATACTTTCTTTTTATCAATTAAAAGTCCTACTTCAGTGGGTTTTCATATTTTCTCTTGCTAAACATGGGGCTCTTTTTTAATACATTTTTTAAAATTGAGGACCTTAAAATGCTAGCAGTGGTACTTTTAGTAACCATTAAAAGGAGAAAATATAAGATAGTATTCCAGTTATCTATTACTGATTAACAAATCACTTCAAATCTTGAGGTTTAAAAAAATAACCCTGGTTTGTCTGACTCATAAGTCAGCAGTTGAGCAGGGACTGGAAAAGACAGCTCATCTCTGCTCTCCACGGTGGAGCTGGGGTGTTTGAAGACTGGGGACGAGAATCATTAGATGCCTCAGGCACCCACAGGTCTAGAGGTTGTTACTGACGGTAGGACCTCAGCTGGGGCTGTCATCCACAAAACCTACACATGGCCTCTCCATGTGGTCTCTGTTTTCTCACAGTGTGGTGATTGAGTTCCAAGAGAAAGTGCCCCAACAGGACCAGGTGTCCCCTGTGTTGCTTTCTATGACCTGGGTTCAGAAGTCAAACAATTCATTCTGCTCCAGTAACAAGCCCATCCAGACTTAATGGTTACTGTGTCAGCACTGTATTGGGAAAAGAACATGTGGGATCAGAGATATTGTGGCTATTTTGAAATATATAATCCTCCACAAATAGCAAAAATGCTCACAATTTTGGTAGTGCTGTTGAATGAATATATGTGCCTCTCAGTCCTGACGATGGATTACTTACTGTCACTGGGCACTTCTGCTCCAGAACAAATGCAGGTGAAACACACTCCGACAGGGTCAAAGCAATGGGCCACAGCTTGAGACCCTGATCATGTCCTGTTTCCACCCACAGAGGATGGACCTTCTCGGACTCAATTGAGCATAACTTCCAGTTACACACTATTCTGTTCATCCTGGGCCTTCTCTAATCCTTCTCCTACATGTAGCTAATCCCTTATCCATCCAACAGCATTTCCCCCCTAAAATACATATTTATTCATGAAATAAACAACCTCACAAGCAAAGTCTGGCTTCATTTACCCACAGAAATAACAACAATAACATAAGCAGCTACTATTTTTTTCCACATTTTTTTATTGTTGTTCAAGTACAGTTGTCTCCATTTTCCTCCCACCACTCCCCCACACCCCAGCCATCCCCACTTCCCAACCTTGATCCTACCCTCCTTTGGTTTTGTCCATGTGTCCTTTATACATGTTCCTGAAAACCCTTCTCACTTTACCCCCCATTATCCCTTCCCACCTCCCCACTGGTTACTGTCAGTTTGTTCTTAATTTCAATGTCTCTGGTTATATTTTGCTTGCTTGTTTGTTTTGTTGATTATGTTCCACTTATAGATGAGGTCATATAGTATTTGTCTTTCACTGCCTGGCTTATTTCACTTAGCATAATGCTCTCCAGATCCATCCATGCTGTCACAAAGGGTAGGATCTCCTTCTTTCTTTCTGTTGCATAGTATTCCATCATGTAAATGTACCACAGTTTTTTGATCAATTCATTTACTGAAAGGGACTTAGGTTGCTTCCAACACTTGGCTATTCTAAATTGTGCTGTTACGAACTTTGGGGTGCATGGGCACTATTTTTGAACACTTAAATGCCAGACACAGAGCTGAGTGCTTTATAGGCATTAACTACATCAACCAGCATTAGGGTAATAAGAAAGGTTGCACATTATTTTATTTTTAAAATGAACTGAAAAGAAAAACCCTGATATTTATAATAAACTTCCCTAATACCTCAGCTAGTAAGTTATGGACAAGATCTCACAGACACCTTGCTTTGAACCATCATGATGCTGTGTGTTCCTGTAGAGGAAAGGCCAGTGTATTTAATGGGGCACTCGAGGACTTCCATAACCTTGTTTTTCTGGTTCCACATAGTAATAATTTTTCTTCACTCTTGTACAATGCATACAACAGCCTTCTACTGCTTCTAACTATACATGCCCACCTTATTCTTTGTTTATTTGCTTAATGTGTCTTTCCATTCTCCAACTTGCAAAATATAAATTCTTTGCTTAAATGTCATACCCTTTGGAAAGCCTTCCCTTACTTCCTCAGATAGTTGAATGTACCCTCCTCCTAATTTTTATAACACTCAGAACATTCCTCTACTAAAGCTGCTCTGAGATTGTTGAGTTTACTCATGTGATTGTCTTCCCTACCAAGTAATGAGACCTGGGAAGGGCTGTTTATTTGTAAACTGCCAAAGACTAGCACAGCACTTGGTATCAAGTAGACACATGTTCTGTTTGCTGGAACTTCAGCTTCCTGTCCTGATAGAGAAACAGATGTCACATTAGCACTCTTATAGTAAAAAACTATAAACCTAGACAAATTATGTAAAATAACAGTTTTTTGATGTTGAACCAAAGGCAGTGCAGGACTGTGATCTCTGAGAGATGGAAAACAAACAAGATAATCAATCCCCATGATTACCGTGGCTTTCTATCTGAAGGTACTTTCCAGACTTTATTACAGAGAAGGGAGCCAAACCAGAGCTCAGCTGCCTCACAGAGCTAAAAGGATAGAGATCAGAATTCAGGGCAACTGATGCGGCTAGAAATTCTGGGATAGGGGAAGAGGGAAAGGAGTTATGTACAGAAACTCTAAATATCTGCTGAGGAAGCTCCTTGAATCTTTGGCTAAATACTAACCTGTGCACGGGCAGAGAAAGGCTGCATGGCGCTGAACCGAAGACATCTATCAGAGGTAAACAACTGCTGGGAACTGTGAGCTGAACAAATACCAGAGTTTTCATAGGTATGAGATATGTTTGCATTGTGACTAGCCTGAGTAGAGGGACTTTGCTGAAGATCTCATAAATTCAATAAAACTCATATAAAGGCAACACTCTAGAAATAGAATTAGCCTGAATCCTAGGGTAATAGTTATTCTGAACATCTCTTTAAAAGTATCTAAACAAACCTTGGAAGGACTATGTTAATCCATAAGCAAATTAAATGCCTGCTGAAGAAAACACTAAGCTCAAATCTGAAAGAAGACAAAAATTACTAAAAAGTGTAGTAACTCTATGTCAAGCATGTAATCAAACTTATTAGATATGCAAATGAGGGTAAACATATAATTTACAACCAAAATAAAAACAGAAAGAATAAAAACAAAGAAATGAGGAAGATGATAAATCTCTGCAAACAAGAATTTTAAAACAGCTCTTATAATTTTATTCAATAACATAAAGCAAAACATTAATATAATGAGTGAGTGAATAATGTATCTTAAAAAGGAAAGGAGATCTTAAAACAAACTGGAAATTCTAAGATTAAAAAATAAAATATTTGAAATAAAAAATCATGAGATGAGTATAACATACAGGGTCCGGCACAAATAATGCCCCTATTTTATTACAAAATCATGAGCATGTAATTCTGTGACATAACAACATCACACTCAAACGCACCATATAACATTTTAGGTGAAATGTTCAAATTAAAACTATAAATTATTGTACCCATATTATTACCCTACCAACCACACTCAAACAGCAGGCCTTACTTCTGCTGGACACTGTATATTAGACAATTCATAAGAAAGATTGATAAACCTGGAGACAGAGATTATATAAATAAAAGCACAAAGATGAAATGCTGGGAGAAAAAGTCTCAGGGACAATTGTCCTTTGGTATATCAAGGAGTTGAGTGTGTACATAATTGAAACACCAGTAGGAGACAAAAGAGAGATTGGGGCAGAAGATATTTATAGAAATAGTGGTTGGAAATTTTTTAATAATGTGAAAAAATATAAACCCACAGATATAAGAAGCTCAGTGCACTTCAAGCAGGACCCACAGCCTCCGCCCACCACCACTACCATACCACAACTTACTATTATCAACCTGTTGTAAACCAAGATGTGTTAGACAAATAATAATGAAAAAAATTAAGCATCCAGGGAGTGGGGATACATATTACCAAAAAATAAAATGAAAACAGACACACAAAAATGACCAAAACTGTAACAATTTCATGGATTTCTCATCAGAAACAATTTAAACCAGAGAAAACTGGATCAACATTTTTGATGTGGTGGTTGGAAAAGGGGTGACCATCAATCTAGAAATCCATATCCAGAGAAAATATTTTTAAAATGTCATCAAAATAGAGACAATAAAAGCTGAGAGACCTCTTCACTAGCAGATGTGCACTATGATGATTGTTAAGGAAAGTTCTCCAGGGCAAAGGAAAATAATACCAGATAACATTCATCTGTACACTTAAAATCTGTGTCCATTAATTATGCCTTATGCAAGCAAGAGTCTCTTCTCTTAGGCTGCCCTTCAGGTCTCATCACTAGTCAACCCTCCTTTAAGAGAACTGGATTTTTCAAGTGGATTCATAGCTGACTGGCAAGATAAGGCATTATGTGCTCTCTCTAGAGGTATTCTTAAATTCTGCTCCTTATAAAAAAAGATAAGAGATAACAAATGCTGATGAAAGTGGGAGAAAAAGGATCCCTTGTGTACAATTTCTTGACGTGTGAACTGGTAGAGTCACTATGGAAACAGCATGGAGATTCCTCAAGAAATTAAAAATAGAACTACCATATGATCCAGAAATCCCGCTTCTGGGAATATATCCAGAGGAAACAAAATCATTATCTTGAGGAAATATTTGTACTCTCATGTTTATTGCAGTATTATTCACAAAAGCCAAGGTGTAAAAACACACAAGGTGTAAGTGTCAAGATTATATATATATTTACATATACACACATTGCATATATGATGCATATGTGTGTGTGTGTGTTCATATATATGAGGGCTGAGTCACCTGGGTGATTTGACGTTTCACCAAAAACCTCTGTTTAAGACGAGGTGCACAATGAGTGGGCATGTTGTCATGATGAAGCTGACAATCACCAGTTGTCTGTAGCTGCAGCCTTCTGAACCATCCGAATAGTTTACGTGAAAGAATGTTCAAGCTTAATGCAAAATTTGATGAAAATTCATTACTATACTCAGTCATTTTGAATGCGATGGCCACACAGTACACATGCTTACTCAACAGGGTCCACCGCCCCCACCTACTACTACAGTGAGGTCATCATTGTTCACACATGCAGATTCCAGTCCACTCTACTTGGCTGCCAAGTTACATCAATGTCATACAAACTGTTCTTGTTATATTAACAGTGGCTGAACTTTTTCCAGACACTCTTCGTATATCAAATCATCACGTTGAACACTTACAATATCTTATGGGTTTTTTTGTCAATTATACTTCAATAAAGCTGAAAAAAAATTGCTACTTCTCTCTACAAAATCATCTCTACCCCAGGAGAGGTAACAGGGTGCACACTCAAAAGGTGGTAGTGAATTCAATAGCTTGAGGGATTCTTATTAAAGAAAAGAATTCTCCTTTTGGATCTCAAGATTTGGTCTACTGAGGATCTAGAAAGCTATGGCCCAAGTTTTCCTTTCAGCTGGGAGTTTTTTAGTAACCCAGTTTCCTTCTCCACTCACCCTTCCCCACAGATGATTAGGGGTTTGAAAGCCAAAGCAAATGTATCTTTGTCAGGGACTGTGATTGCTTTGCCCAGTCTGTGCTTGGTCAAGGACAGTAAGCTTTTGAATGCATCTCCTACCCCACCACCTGAATGCACCCAAGAAGGGCAAAGGGTTTTAGATAATGATTATTAATTAAGTGATTTCATCAAGAGCCCTTTATCTTTAGATCTCAGATTCTACTTTTGTAAATTGGGGAGTACTCTGTTTGGTGTGTATGTTTTTGGGGAGGAAGGATTCAGTACATTTGAAAATTTTTAATTAATTTTTCTATCCATATTATCTTTTAAGTATATTTTATTGATTATGCTATTACAGTTGTCCAATTTTTTCTCTCATTAACGCCCCCTCCACCCTGCATGCCCCCACCCTCCAGCAATCCTCCCCTTAGTTCATGTCCATGGATTGTAAATACAAGTTCTTTGGCTTCTCTATTTCTTATACTATTCTTAACCTGTCCCTGTCTATTTTGTACCTACCAATTATGCTTCTTATTCCCTGTACCTTCCCCCTCATTCTCTTCCTCCCTCTCCCCATTGATAACCCTCCATGTGATCTCCATTTCTGTGATTCTGTTCCTGCTCTGGTTGTTTGCTTAGTTTTTGGTTTTTAGGTTCAGTTGTTGATAGTTATGAGTTTGTTACTATTTTATTGTTCATAGTCTTTGATCTTCTTTTATTTCGTAGGTAAGTCCCTATAACATTTCATGTAGTAAGGGGTTGGTGATGATAAACTCTTAACTTGACCTTATCTGAGAAGTATTTTATCTGCCCTTCAATTCTATATGACAACTTTGCTGGATAGAGTAATCTTGGATGTAGGTCCTTGCCTTTCATGACTTCAAATACTTCTTTCCAGCCCCTTCTTGCCTGCAAGGTTTCTTTTGAGAAATCAGATGATAGCCTTACAAGAACTCCTTTGTAGGTAACTGTCTCCTTTCCTCTTGCTGCTTTTAAGATTCTCTCCTTATCTTTAACCCTGGGTAATTTAATTATGATGTACCTTCATGTATTCCTCATTGGGTACAATTTCTTTGGAACTCTCTAGGCTTTCTGGACTTCCTAGAAGTCTATTTCCTTCACCAGATTGGGGAAGCTTTCCTTCATTATTTGTTCAAATAAGTTTTCAATTTCTTGCCCTTTCTTTTCTCCTTCTGTCACCCCCATAGTCTGGATGTTGGAGCACTTAAACTTGTCCCAGAGTTTCCAAAGCCTCTCCCCATTTTTTTGAATTCTTGTTTCTTCATTTTGTTCTGATTGGATATTTATTTCTTCCTTTTGTTCCAAATCATTGATTTGAACCTCAGTTTCCTTCCCTTCACTGTTGGTTCCCTGTATATTTTGCTTTATTTCACTTTGTGTAGCCTTCATTTCTTCCTTCATTTTGTGACTGAGCTCAGTCAATTCTGTGATCATCCTGATTACCAGTATTTTGAACTCTGCATCAGATAAGTTGTCTATCTCCTTGTTGCTTAGCTCTTTTTCTGGAGTTTTGACATGTTCTTTCATTTGGGCCATATTTCTTTGTTGTGGCACACCTGTTAAGTTGTCAGGGGGTTGGGGCCTTAGGTATTCACCAGGGCAGGGCAACCCTCTTTGCTGCATTCTGGCATTGTCTGTGGGGGAGGGGCCAGAGAGGGAAAAATGCCACTTGCTCACTCTGCTCTAGTCCCACTTTCCAACAAACTCTCCTGTGAGACTGGGAGTTTCTCCCACCTTTGCAATCCCCACAGTATTTACAGCTAAAGGTTTTGAGTTTTTAGTTTCCTGGTGAACCAGCCCTTCCTTGTCTGCACAATCCACTGCCTTGCCACTGGTCTTCTCCCCCTGGCTGCCCATCTCCGCCCCTCCTACCTGTCTGGATGAATGTGTCTTTAACTCCTTGGTTGTTGGAGTTCCATGCAGATTGCTATTCTGGCAGTTCTGGTTGTTTATTGTTTTTAAATTGGTTGTTATCCTTCTTTTGGTTGTGTGAGGAAGCAAAGCATTTCTACCTATGCCTCCATCTTAGCCAGAACCCCCACCTGAAATTTCTTTGCCAATGGTGTTAATCTATGTTAGAAATTTCATTCAAGAAGTTAACTTCCCTTTTTTCACAAGTCTTTACAGTCATGTCTAATAACTACTATTCTATAAAACTATTTGACAATGTATTTTCCCACGCATGTTTTTATGTAAACTTTAAAGCATTGTTCCATGAGATAAACAGGATTTGGATTATTCTTTTCATTTTGCAGTTGTAGAAACTAGGCTCAGAGATGTGTGTTTGTACAACAGAACTAGAACAAAATCCTGGGTCTTTAAGGCACCCAGGTCATCATCATTGCCATCACACTGGTTGGTATATCTCACTTGGGCTGATCTCTGATATGCCTCTACCTATGGGCTAACTCTCCAGGCTTGCCTTCCAGTTAGAACAATCCTGACACAATACCAACCCCCTTTCCTTGCCAAATTCCAATTTATTGGGCTCTGGAGGAACCTGAATAATTCCTTATAGCCCTTCCCAGTAAGGAACACAAATGTGAGTATTTCTTAATCATATTAAGAAATGGGTGCAGCATCTGATTCTGGGATACCCTAATTTACATGTTGTACCCCAAACTTTGTGCCATTTCACTGGGCCATTGTAACCCAACAGCCCTCACCTTGAAGCAGGGTGCAGCCAAGAGGAGGGCCCCAAGAAGGGATTTGTAATGGGGTCCAGAGCTCAAGGTGTCCAGGAAATATTAGAAAAATGTATGTAGGATGTCCTCACCCCCACAAGCCTGAGCCAGGGGGGATGGGACACATGGAACAGGGCCATTCAGAGCTGTTTTGGGTAGCAAGAGCTTTGCAGCTAACCCCTGGCAGTCATTTAACATATCTATAACCTTTAACTGGTTTCATGGATGTGTTAAGTAGCTGTGGCCATGCTTTGAGCCAAGGGGATGGGACCAAATTCCACCCAAGATGGGACTGGGAAGCAACTCCCCCTGGTTACAGGGCCTGCGTGAGAGCTTGGAGATGATTGGCTCCATGCCATGGGGCCAGACCTGCCCAGACTTACTATGGCATCCCAGTAAAGCTGGAAGAATATGGGGATCCTGGCAGGTGTAACTGACTATAGGAGGAGTCAGTAATGGGGCTGCAAAGGAAGATGGGCACTGGGATTTAAACCTAGGCGCAGCAGCCATAGAGAGAGAACCACGAGGTTCTGAGGGGAAAGGAAGAGGGCCATGTGGTTCTGAAGTAAAAGAGGGGAGGACCACACAGTTCTGAGGGGAAAGGGAGAACCACGAGATTCTGAAGCAAGTAGAAAGGGAGAGGACCACGAGGTTCTGAAGGAGAGTAGAGAGGACCATGTGGTTTTGGAGTGCTTCTTTTTGCCACGAGGCTTAGGCAGCAGGAGAGACTTTGCCAAGAAGAAAAGGGGAGAAAGGACTCTTGCTGGTGGGCCATGAGAAGATGCCACATGGCTTTGGATTAACTGGAGATTGTGGCAGCCACACAGCTGATGGTGCCGGGAGCCTGAACCACAGACTTCTACTTCTTTTCCTGAGACACGGTACTCCAGACTGGGTATAGGGAGAGGGAAGGACTGTGCATCTGTGGGTATTCTAGAGAACTTTAGTATCTTATTGAAGACATTAAGTCATTACTCTAAGTTTGTGTAACTTTTAAATAAATAATTCCTTTCCTTTTCACCAGTCTCTGGCATTGAGAGACGTCTTTCCTCTGGCAGTGGGCATTTCGAACCTAGCAGGTGGGCATGGGGGGGAGGAACCTCCAGAGACAGAAAGGGGGGATCCTTTGTGTAATAATTTATTGTGGACCACCCCCCTGCCTTGCTCTGTAACAACCTGATCCCTAAAACTTGGCCATCTTCTCATTGGCTCCTCCACATCTCAGCTTCCAGCATAAAACAGAAGAGTTCCTTTAATAGTAACAAAGGTAGAGCTAGCAGATCATAGTTTAGTTCCACACATGTCTTCTGTGGGAAAGGGGCATCCTTTCTTGTTAACCCCATCCTCTAAATGGCCCATCTGTAATCACAAAATTAGAGTCATTCAGTATGTGTCCCCTTGAATGCTTTGCAAAACAAAGAAAAGTTTAGAGGATGATGCACAGATTTCATCAATTCATAAATCTGAAAGGAGCCTTTTTATTTTGCAAGGTTGTGAGAAGGAAAGAGGTTTAATGGAGGTTGCCCAGCAATCTAGTGGCAGAACTAGCCTTTCAATTGTTTCCATAATGTGTCTTCTTTCTTGGGTAGGTTTCAAGGTGAAGAAGCAATGATTTTGTTTGGCTGATTGTCTCTCAGACTGAAAGAGGAAAGATGCCGTCCTCTGGTTGAACAGGCTCTATTTCTCAAGAGAAGACCCTACATGTATGTCCTCCTGAGGTTTCATTCCTTTGAGGAGGTTTGAGTGCAGGCTTCTCACCAACCACTCATTGTTTTCCTTTGGAGATATTTTTTCTGGGTTCCTTTTTCATCGCTTTGGAATATGGTTCTCATGCATGCTGCTAAACCATAAGGAGTTTGTTGGTGCAATTTCTATTTGTTCTTTTTCAAGTGTTTTCTACTTCAAAGTCCTCCTGCCCCAGTGAGGGTGGTGGTATGGCATTCAGCATGAGTAAACTCAGTCTTGGGAGTCTCATTGCATTTCTTTAAAAAAAAATCAGCACAACCTTTGATAAGCATGCACAAGGTTTAATTCTCCCATAGAATGTTGATGAAAGGCAGTGTAATGAGCACACATCAAAACTGCAAACTTTCTTATAAGGGAATTTTATCTATAAGGATGGCCTATCTGCTTCTGGAAGGAAGCAGTACTTTGCTATGGGGCCAAACACAGCCCTTGGCATTTCACGAACGCTTTCTGAAGGGAAAAGAGAGACAGCTCATCTCGGCATCAGATCTGTGGCAGGCAGTAAGAGGCCAACAGGGAGTTGAAGTGTTGCCTATTACAGTTATTATTATTGCTGTTGTCATCATTACGATCATGTTGCAAATTCACTTAATGGTAACAACAGGGCCTGGCCTCCAAAAGAGACTAAAAAAAAAATGTAATCCCTGCCAAGAGGCCTAGTGTTTTTGAGCTGGATGTTTTTCCAATAATCCACTCTCACAGTCCTCTGGTGCTTGTGTTGTCTGCGTGCTCTGACCAGCCTGGCCAGATGAGTGTTGATAAGTAATGCTATGCACACAGGGGAACTGCCTCACTTACATGCACTTTACTGCTGCTTTTGAAAAACCAGAGCTTCTTTTCAAGATACATGCCAGATTTATCGACATAATTATGCATATACTGTCATCTTCTCCAATAGGTTTCAGATGTCTGGGACTTCAGAGAGCCAACTGCACAGGGGACCAATTCTGTCCTTTGATCACCCCTCTTGCCTATTCTTAACTACTCCTGATGTTGGAGAACTCAACACCCCTTAAAGCAGCCCATTCCATTCTTGGTTCTAATAGAAAGTTCCTTCTTTCATGAGTATCTTAGGTATCTGTTGAGTCACTTTCTCTCCTTTCAGAGAGCCGCATTCTCCAATTCATACAGAAAAACAGAGATTTTCCCTCTTTTCTCAAGTCTCTGCCCTGTCTGGAGTACTCCCTAGCACTGGAGTTCTCTTAGTATTTCTGGCTTCTCTGGTTGTCCAGGTTCCCTGGGCATCATCTGAAGCTCATGCTCCAGTAAATGGGCTGATGCTTGATAAGTGTCCCTAAAATTTAGTGGCTTAAAACAAGAAGAAATCATTCTTTGTTATCATTCTGAGCACTGACTGGGGAGTTGCTCTGCTGGTTTTTCCAGGGCCCCTGAGTGCAGCTGGAAAGCTTGACTGGCTGGAGGCGGCACAATGGCCTCACTTTCATGTCTGACAGTTGCCTGGGACTCCTCAATTGTCCTCCACAGGGCTGTTCTTTCTTCACTAGGCTGCACTGGCCACCTTACATGGCAGCCTCCAGACAGTTTTCCAAGGGGGTGAAAACATAGCTTGCAAGGGCTCTTAAGACCTACCCTTGAAAATAGCACATTATTTCTGTCACATTTCCGTTGGTCAAAGCAAATCACAAAGCTAATTCAGATTCACGCTGGAGAAGTAGACTTCATCTTTTGATAGAGTGGGGCTTGTTCTAGAAGGTACAGATGGAGCGGGATGGCTTCCCTCTCTCTTGACCCTCTGTTCTTTCATTTTCTCAATACCAGTATCTCTGGGTGTATGGTTACTTACAATTTTTTCAATTATTTTGCAAGAGAATTATTACACAGAAAGGGAGGAAGTATAATTACAGCAAACGTGAACATCGCCTGAAGTCTCAAAAATGAACGAACTTAAAGACAGTGAAGAGATTTTATGTCCATTTTCTAATCTTTCAATCTGGATCCTCTGTCTTTGGGTTCAAGAATTTCCTCCTTTCTCATATTAAGTTCATTGTTCAAGGCTCCCCATCCAAATTTCTACCTTCACCCCACTTTCTTCTAGGTTACCTTACCTCTGCATGAAGAAGAGATTTTCCCCATAGAGGCTTTGCCCCTTCCTGATATAAAATGACTTAAATTTTAATAATGTGGTCTCAGCACCCCAAGCCCTCACCTATGTTAGTCATCAGCCCAAAATAACAGAACAGGCAGGCACAAGATGGGTGTTGGTTTCCCAGGGAAGCTGAACATGAGGTTGTTTTCTGAGGTTTTCTTCTTTATATTCCTTTGTGAAGGTGGAGGCTGTCAGTTCTTTGGTCAGGGATTTATTAAAATAGAGTCAGTTCCAAAGGACAAATATTAGGGGTGTGTTTGCATGTGCATTGTGTGTGTGCATGCACACATGTGTGCGTGTTTGTGAGTGACCTAGGGATGGTTTAGGTAGAATGGGTTTTTCTCTATGAAAAATGGAGTCAATAGAAGTCCTTGTTATTGAATGAGAATATTTTGTTTCTCTCCTACTCAGTCTGAATCCTTGCCAGAACAACAAAAAGCTTATGCCCCAGACTGTTAATTCCATAGTCCCTACCCCACCCCCAACCATACAAGCACACACAGACATCTCTGAAGAGATGTGCTGCCTCCTGTTACTATATCTTGGAGAAAAATCTATTTTCTTATAACCTCTACCCACTAGTAATGATTTTCCCCTGAGGACACCAGACGAGGTCATCTTTTATGAGAGGCTTTCTGTATTTCAAGATAATTGCCATGTCCTTCACAAGTCTATTCTTTTATCTAAACACTGAGGCTGGTTTAATAAAATGTTACCTGACAAATGTGACTTGGATTGATGCAAAAAAGACAAGAAAACATAGTCATACTCACACCCATTATTTTTATTCTAGATATTTCTGTTGTATATTCAATAGAAATCCAAATGATTGGACACAGGATATGGGTAATGAATGAGATATGGAACATAAAATGCTAAATCATTAATTCTGTTTCTATTTCTCTTCTTTTGTGTCTAATGCATAGTCAAAGAAGAAAGGAGAAAAGAGCATGGAAACCATCTATATTTAATCTAATGATCATTTACCCTAACTAGACAAGTCCTACAAATCCATTTAACAAATATTTAGTAACAACCAGTAATATTTATTAATCATTTACTTATATCAGTCACTGTACTTCTGGCACCTAGAAAACCCTTGGAAAATTTTTGTTAGGTGCCACTTAATTAAAAAAACTTTGTGAAGTAAAATTATCCCCATTTTCTAGATGGAGGACATTGGAATTGGAGAGATAGAGTGAGTAGGCCAAATGCTTACAATTAAAATGTATAGTACCCAGGTTCTTCTTCTGATTGAATTTAGCACACACCTGGACACTGCAGGGTGTGGGGTAGATAGTACAAGCAGCTTCTGCTTTGTGTCTTTCTTTCTGCATGTGAGGAGGAGAAATCAGGACTCAGTTTAGGGAGGAGGGGAGTACTGAGTTGGTCCTGAAAAAAATAGTGGTCAAAGGAGGCTTAGGAGGGGACAATGACAGGTAGGAGGGACTCAAGAGCCAAGATAAAGAGAAAGGAATGTGTGAGGGTGCTGGGCAGGTGCTGAGTAGCCCAGCCTACCCAGATAAAGGAAAACTCATTTGGGGGTTGTAGGGAGGCTGGTTTGGAATTCTCTGTTAGACTATAGTCTTTGAAATATTGGTTTGCCCAAAAAGTCCATTCAGTTTTTTCTATAAAAGACACATTTTTCATTTTCACCAATAACTTTATTGATATGGATATATTGAGTATGTTGGCTATCTCCCACATGGTGTAGTGTTGATTATTCTCAATTAATGTCTAGATTTGATTGCTGTCAACTTCAGCTGGTCTACCGAACCGTGGAGAGTCGTCCAGCGAGAAATCTTCAGCATGAAACTTCGTAAACCACTTTTGACATGTTAGATCAGTCATAGCACTTTCTCCACACACTGCACAAATCTTTTTTTGCATTTCAGTTGCATTTTTACCTTTCTTGAAATAATACAGTATGAAATGCTGAAAACATTGAGTATTTTCTTCCATCTTCAATATTAAAGTGGCTGCACAAAAATTCACCAATTTTGATTTTTTTTAAATGCACGCTGATATGACAGCTGTCACAATACAATCTAACAAATTGTTTCAAATGAAGATAAAAACAACTAAGCACTGCTAGAGTGATCTTATGGAAAAAAACCAAATGAACTTTTTGGTCAACCCAATTGTTTGTCAAGAGGCTTGAATAACAAGTTAAGAATGCCTGTTACTATGGACTAATCAAGGCCCAGAGCACTGAGTGACTGTGTTTCCAGTGGTGTAGATGAGTCTGTTTAGGGAAAATTCCTTCTTCCTGTTGATATTAGGCTAGTTCTGGGCTGGTCTTTCCTCACCTCTTGGTATGGTAAGGTGTAAGATTCAAATTTGGATTTGAAAATAGGAAACAATAGCTCCTTGTACCAGCTTATTTGCCATGAGAATTGGGGGGAAAAAAAAGAGAATTGTTCACATAGTATCTGAATATATTTTCTTTGGGGGTCCCTAGGAATGTATAACAATAAAATTCAAAGATACAGGACCCTGTAGGCCAGACATTTAATTCTTAATCTTCCCTTTACCTCAAGTCCAGCAAGAGGGAGTCAGTGAGTACTTTAGCCTAATTGCCGGTTGATAAAAAGCAGTGTGAGGGGAGTATTAATCTTGGCCGTATGTCTCAGCATGGCTCAGAGTATAAAGGTGCATGATGCATGAAGACCAGGTAGGAGACATTTCTGGCAAGTGATGGGAAGGTTTTTCAGAAGATCTGAAGAATGTGTTCATCTCTTTACTCATTCACTTATTCAGTTACTCATTTATTTATTCACTCAACAAAAATACAGAGAGAATTTATCAGTTGTTAGGTAGTTGGTCAAAGCCCTGAAAATTAGGGGTAAACAAACCCATAATTCCTGTCCTCAAATAATTTAGAGTCTCTTTGAAACTAGACTCTAAAGAAATAAAGAAATATCATAGTGTTGCTATGCAGTATTACAGTTTTAGGGTGATGGGATGTTACAAAATTCAAGATGTCCAGCAAAGGGAGAAGATACTTGACTACACAGTGATCTCCCTGACCCTGAAGGTGATTCCTGTACTATGTAGGAGCTTGACTTAAATTTCTTCCCAGATACCTCCCAAACAAGAGAGTGTAAGAATCTAGAATTCATGTTTATAGGTACGTGCATCTGAGCCTCGGATGGGGCCTGATAGTGGGATTGGTATCAAAAGATGTCAACAAAGAAAGTGGGAGATGTTTTTCTTTCTTATTCTGGACCAAAACCAATGTGGGATGGAGCAACCACAGATCAAGTTCTCTCAGAAAAACTGAGGGATGCAAAGCAAAGCATGAGTTCTTACACAAACACACACACACACAGAATCACCTTTCAGGGTTAGCCTGATTCACAAGTCAAACAAGCATGAAGTTGGTTTTTGTTTTTTTTTTAAATCTTCACCAGAGGATATGTTTATTGATTTGAGAGAGAGAGAGAGAGAGAGATTGAGAGAGAGAAACATCAAATGGTTGCCTCCCACATGCACCCTGTCTGGGGATCAAACCCACAACCTAGGTATGTGCCCTGACCAGGGATGAAACCCGCATCTTGTTGGTGTATGGGATGATGCTCCAACCAATTGAGCCACCCGGCTTCCACGAGATTGGTTTCCTTTTGCCCTAGGCGTGGCAGTGTAGCTGACTCAGGCAGGGAGAAGAGTTAGGTCGGTGTCTGACTGTAAGGTGAGTTTGCTCTCAGGAGGTTAGTTCACAGTGCATTGACAGGAACCAGCTGTTTCTTGGCTGATACCTCTACTGGTGCCGTGCAGTTGCATCAGTCCCCCCTCAGTCCCGTGAGAATATTTTTGCAGTAATTTAACACATTGTTATGTAATGTCTCGGAGCCTCAGTTTCCCTATCTGTATAATGACAATGATGATATTGAGGGGCACTATATGGATTAAATGATACCACATACGCAATTTGCCAAACAATACTTGGCACCTGGTTAAAATCAAATACTTGCCTCATACCATCATATATAGGAAAAGTAAACTATGATTTCACTCATATGTGGGATTTAAAACTGAAAACAACAAGTGAACAAATAAGACAAACAAACAAACAATAACTCATAGACACAGACAACAGCATGGTGATTGTCAGAGGGAAGGTGGTAAAGGGGGTAACATATGCTACAGTGACAGAGGGAGATCTAACTTTGGGTGGTGAACACAACGCAATCTACGGATGATGTACTATAGAATTGTACACTCTTGTACACTCGAAACTTATAAAATTTTATTAACCAATGTCACCCCAAAAAATTTAATTTAAAAAATCAGAAAAGAAAATACTTTATGAGAGAAGTTTGGCAAAAAAGATGGGAAATTATTAGTTAATTAATATTTTCCCCAGTCAGGTTCTAAATTCCTTAGGTTCTTCATTCCAAGATTGCTGGGAAGAAGTTCAAATGAAACGGTACACAGAAAAGCCCCTTGCAAAAAAAGATTAGAAATACCCTCCGCATATGAAGGGCCATTCTGGGCCTGGGGGGCTGCTCCCTGGCTTTGCAGCAGCAGCGCTGGTGTCATGAGGCCCTGCCACTGCCTGGAGGAGGCCCTCATTACCAGCCCTGCATGCCGGCTAATGATTACCACTAGCTGCCCTGAAGAGGTCTGCCATTGTCATGCCTTCTTCTCACTCCAATTTGTGCAGCCTATGGCTGCTGTGCTTTAGGAAACCTGGGCTCAGAGGCTGTTAATAGAGAAGGTCACAGGGTGAAACTTGGCTAGCATGACTTCCCAAGAGAAGATAAATAACTGATAAACCCATGGAGAAGGGGGAGAGAGACACTTCTAATTAGCAATGTGGGGTGGGCAACAGAAGGCTGGCTGGAAACACAGGATGCAAATGATGCTGCTGCTCCAGTGGCTGTGGCCACCCTAATTGCTTCTTGGCACTGTCATAGGGAAGGCTGATGACCTGTATTTCATTGGAGACCTCTCTGAAGCTGTTTCTAGGGGTGCTCCAGGGAACAGCAGAGGCAAATCCTGCCTCTGTTTCATCTTGTGTATCTTCTTGACTGTACACCTGAGGCTGCAGCCCAGCTCTCCACTTAAATGTAGACCTGGAGGACGAGCCACCTCTAAATGGATTCGTTTCACATTTTCCTTTTTCAAAAAAAAAATATATATATATATATATATTTCATCAGGGCTTTTCCTTGAAAAAGGAAATGTGTGTGTGTATACACACACATACACATGAACTATTGTTCTTCTAGGGCAATGAGTGATTCTCAAGCCTCAAGGTGCACCAAAATCACAAAAAAATGTGCTAAACAAGCATGAGCCCCCTTTTACCCCCTGACCTGTGGGGCTCAAGGGATCTGTGCTTTAACATGTCTCCCAGGTGATTCTGATGTGGGTAAATCTTAGACTACACTTTGGGATACATTATCCTGGGGGTTAAAAAATTAAATACAAACCCTACTTCACAGAGTGTTAAAACTGGAAATGTCTTCAAGGATATCTAGCATAACCTCTCAATCTACAAATGAGACAGGATCACACAATGGATAAAGGCACAGACTTGAGCAAACTGCCAGAGCATGAATCCTGGCTCAGCATCTCAAAAACTGTGTGATGTGGGGACAGCTACTTAAATTCGATGTGCTTCAGTTTTCTCATTTATAAAATGGAGATAATATACAGGGTCTGGAACAAATAACCTCTTTTTTATTACAAAATCTTTTTAAAATGTTTTTTATTTTTAAGTATATTTTATTGATTAGGCTATTACAGTTTTCCCATTTTTTCTCCCCTTTATTCCTCTCTGCCCTGCACCTCCCTCCTACCAGCACCCCCCACCCCACCTTAGTTCGTGTCCATGGGTCGTACATTTAAGGTTTTTAGCTTCTCCATTTCCTACTCTATTCTTAACCTCCCCCTGTCTATTCTGTACCTACCAATTATGCTTCTTATTTCCTGTACTGTTGCCCCATTCTCCCCTTCCTGGCTGACATCCCTCCACGTGATCTTAAGGTACAGTATTGGATTAGGTACAGTATTCTTTTGGTTATTGTGGTGGATTTAAAAACAAACAAACAAAAAGCACTGGCCCTATAGCTCTCAACTCAACATGTTCAAGAACTACTCATAAGCAATAGCAAGCCAATAAAAGGAACCAGGACCCTGGTCACCCTCAACTTTTCTTAAAAGTTCTTGAATTTATATTCCAACTCAGGCTCTGAAATCCTCTTAACTCTTGTCCCTTTTCCCCAAAGGTATCAAACACTATTAGATGTTGGGTTTCTGGGTCTTCTTTTGGGTCTTTCACTGATTTTGGCTTCGCTGTTGCCTTCCTGATTCTTCCTGATTAAGAAGACCTAGAAGAGGACACCCACACTCAAAGCACCCAAGATGGAAGGACCTTAAATAGAAAAGAAGGTACAGGAGTCCATCCTTGGTTGTTAATAATGAGAGGGCCACTTAAGAAATTCTCCAGCTCTTTGGATGGAAACTTTGAAACAATCAGGGGCACCTGTCAAAACCTTTAGCTTTCACCATACAAGCATCATATCAGATGAGTCACCTTTCCGATCTACCAACCAGGGTCTTTGTTTCGCTTGGATGACTAAAATTAGCAGCCCATTCACAATCCATAATGGCTAGGGAATTATCTCATACACATGAGACAAAGGAGAGGAATCCAAAGAGGGGCCTCTTCCCTAAGTCTCATCCACGAGATTCTTTTCCTTAAAGAGGCGCTCTCAAGCATCCAATTTGCCGCAATTATAGCAATCAAAAAAGCATTCAGCCTCCTTCTGCACCTGATGAGCCAGCTCATGCATTCTCCCCAACAGTGGTGGGGTGGATGCTAATGAAGCTACCACCCCCCTGGTTCCAGCTACAGGCATCAATACCACCCCAACTCCCACCCTCACAGCTGGCTCACAGTCCAAGGGACTTAGTCTTGTCAATGACACATGGTAGACCTCTAGCTGCCCAGACCCTCAAGGGCTCACTGGTTCTCCAGGAAAAGAGGGCAAGTGGCCTTTGATATTGGCTTATATATCTCTACCCACAAAGGCTGGAAAATAACTGATTATGGACAACCTTCTCCATTTTTTAAGTTTCTAAAGGCTGATAAAGAAGTTCCTGCCATGATAACAGGTGCAGGTGTAGCGTCATAGAGAAGCCGGGGCTTGTCTGATTGCTGAATTGTCCCAGCTTCCATGGCGCTTGAATGGGAGCTTTGTGAGTTATACAGTCTCCCTAGATTGCAGGGACCGGCTGTGGCTGGTGGTGGGGCGGGGTGGAGGGGGTCTGTTGATTAAAGGCTCATTAACAAAGCACAAATAATTCTCAACTTCCTCTTCTCACCTGCTTATTTGTTTTAGTCTAATGATTCTTGGGAGAGCTGAGAATGTTATTTAATTATTCCTAAACCCCATGCTGCTACTATTACTCCTTCTAGAGCATGTGGTTCCCAGAAAGGCATCTGTAAACATTTTTATGACCCACTCCAGGCTTGCCAACAGATCTACAAAATCTGCAACTACTCCAGTCAGGCTGGTATTGAGTTATCTACATGGACCACCTCTGTGCTACTAACTCTCTGAAACACTCTGGCTGTTCACCCTCGAGGACACTGCCCACAGTCCTTAGATTATTACGCATCATGTTTTTCTCAATCCCCACTAAGTCTTTGAAAACAATATGCAAATGTTCATTGTTAAGGATGGTCACTGAGCCCAATGGGGCATTCTCTCACTTTTCTCAGTCTCCTCATGTGTAAAATGTCGATAAAAAGGGTGACCAGAACTTCAAGGGGTTATTATGAGTCCAAAATGAGATGTCTGCAGAATACTTAATGTTTGATTGTGTAGGTGCTCAGTTAAAGGTGATTATTATTTCATTATTGTTTCTGCCATGTCTATTGGTAGGTTATTTTTTAAATACCTTTCTCTGGAATGTCTTTTTATCTGTCAATCTGACAAGTTCCCCTAGAGCAAGGCAGTTCTAAAGTTTCCATTTGCCCAGACAATTTACTAGGCAGCTGGAGAAAGGCAAGAACACTCAAGTGAGAGCCATGAGCTTCTGGCTGGAGTCCTGACACTGACCATTACTACCACATTCCTCTCTCTAGTTGTCTTTCATTACATGTCCTTTTGTCTCCTCTGTGCCCTCATTCTTCCTTCCCTCCACAAATGGCTTCACCTATTGAAATCCTACTCCTTCTTCTGGCTCAAACCAAATGCCCACCTTCTATGAATCCCTTCTCTGGATGCCCAGCCTATGCTGGCTTCTTTTTCCAGACCTTCAGTCTTAGTAAGTAATTGCTTTTTAAAAGCTACCCATTAATATGTAGAAAAAAATACAATCTTCTTTGTCTTTTTGCAAAACTCTTTCCACTACTGTGTTTTCTACATTTATATAACACTTCAGGGCAAAGGTTGGCAATCAATGTCCCAGTGGCCAAATCTGGCCTACTTTTTCTTTTTGCCTGCCCTAGAGCTAAGAATGGCTTTTGTGTTTTAAATGGTTGAGAAAAGTCCAAAGAAGAATAATATTTTATGACACATAAAATTTATATAAAGTTTTGATTCCAGTGTCTGTAAATAGTAATTTTTAGAACATGGTTCAGCCCATTTGTTATAAGTTATCTACAGTTGCCTTCACACTACAATGGCAGAATTGAGTAGCTGCAACAGAGATTGTATGACCCACAAAGCTGAAAATATTTATATCTGGCCCTTTACAGAAAAAGTTTGCTGACTCTTGCTTTGAAGTATAAAAACCCCGTTATATTTGCATAGTCACTTGGTTCTCATATTAAGCCTATGGTAACATCACCATTTTCAGAAGTTCAGAAAAGTGAAGCCACTCAACCCAAAACTATAGCTTCCAGGATGCAGAACTGATAGCCTCCAACCCACTTGTCTGACCACATTAAGACCTGCACTGCTCTTCAAGTTAGCCAACATTTCAGGTAACTCTTTTGACTCATGATCTATTCTTCACCACATGCCTCACCTAGCCTCCTCAAGAAATTTGAGCCTGTGGAAATGGGAGCTTGCATCAGTGGCTCCCCAGTCTCCCCCAAAAGGGGTGTAATTGTTAGCAAATGAAAGTCATGCTGGAGCTGGTTGGACTACATCTTGGTAACCACAGTTCCTTCCTTGGCTAACTTTGATAAGACTTAAAGGGTGAGCGGGTGGGGAGGGAGGGCAGCAGTGACATGTTGTTGGTGACTATTCATTGCCAGCAAAATGTACAAATCAGCAGCAACTAATCTTTGGGAGGGGCAGACGGAGACCCTGGCCCCCATTCAAGCCATTGTCAGGGAGCTGTCTGCCTGCCTGACCCCCTTCCCAAGCCTTCTGCTGCCCTCCCTCTTCTCCCAAGCTCCTATGGTGAGTGCTCACTGGCTGTCCTTATTTTCTCCCTCACAGGTCTTTGGTCTTCAACCATACTCTTTGACCACACTCTAGGGATCTTTCTCATCCTTTCCCAGGGCCTGGGTAACTTAAGGCAAGTTACTTGCCCTCAGTGAGCTCAGTGTCCTCATCTGTTGAGTGGGGATAATAATTCTACTTTCAGCAAAGACGATATGATCATATGTAATAATTTATGTAAAGTGTACTTAGCACAGTGCCTGGACTATCAGTTGGACTCAGTAAGTAATAGTACAGTGGTACTACTGTGTCTTCATTCTGAATCTCTACAAAGGTAGGCACTAGCCTCATCCCAGGAGTCTGTTTCTTCTCTTTAGAAGCTTTATGGCTTGGGCATAACACTCTCTCTATCCAAAAATGTCTGTTAATATGACTCTTGCCCTGGAGAGGGGATGGTAGTTCTAACCAGAGCTGAGGCCCCTCAGTAGGAACACCAGGTTCTGTGGAATACCCTCCATGGCCACTGGGACCACTAGCCAGGCTTTTCTCCCTCCTACAACCCAGAATTTCCAGGCTTTCACTGGAAAGTACCTTCCTGAGACCACACAAAGTGCCCAAGAGTGTAGTCAAAACTACCAAATACTACCTCTTATTCCATTTGGGTGATAGGTAGCATATTAGAGTCCTCCAGAGAAATGAAGTCAATAAGATGTGTACATAGAGAATAAGATTTATTATAAAGACTTTGCTGCCACAATGATGGAGACTGGCAAGTCCAAAATCTGAAACATTGACCAGTAGGTTCAAGAGCAAAGAGAGGTGATTGACATGGTCACCAGCAAGCAGTGTCCGTGGCATTGTGGCTGAGATGAAACAAATTCATTTGGACTACCGATTCCTGTGGAGGAAAAGGGATGGCACGGCCACTCTCTCAAGGGAAGAGAGCGCCGACCCTTGCCTTGACAGGCTTTTATTGGCTTAATTTGCATAGGAATACAGGGCATATATGGAAAGCTCATCAATCATTATCAGGCATTAACAATCAAATAGATAACTTTCAAAGAACTCTGAGGGCTTATTCTGAGTCAGGGTCAGTTAGCTACAGGACCATAAAACTTTGGGGAACACATTCATTTCATGTTTGGACCCTTATCATTTAAATTGAGGGCATTAGCAAAGCAGGTTCAGGATTTTATGCATTCTTTCTTAGGCCTGATCTCCCTGGGGAACCTGCCCTTCCCAGCACAGGGCTGCACCCACCTCCAGCATTGTTTCAGGCTTAGGTCGAGCTGGGGAAGTAAGGCAGCCAAGAGATTAGGAGGCTTCTTGCAGACAGAATGAGTACTTGGGCTATGTCAAAACTGAGGGGCAAGGGTCCATCACCCCCTTTCTCCATAGTCCCCCAAGTCCTTCCCTGAGGGCACCCTCGTGACCGTGCCTGTCTTAGGTCGTCCCACCCTTACCTGTCATTGGGTAATCATTGGGTATCCGTCATTGAGGAATCTTACCCGTCATTGGCTAACTGGTCATGCACTGGGGGCCAGGTAAGGTGAAGTAAAGTGGGCAGGGGTGGTGCTCCTGCCAGGGAGATAAGCTTTGTCTCCTTAGTGGCTTATGGTCTCAAGGTCTCTCATTTGGCCCTAGCCATGAGGGGTTACAGTCTCTGAAACCAGGCAGGGCAGTTCCCAACAGGTGTCAGTGCATTTTTGTCCTGAAGGCACTCAGATAGAGAATTCTGTCTTACTTCAGGACATTGGTCCTTTTGTTCTTTTCAAGCCTTCAACTGAGTGGATAGGGCCTGCTAGCATTTGAAGAACAATTTCTTTACTCAAAGTTGGCTGATTAGATGTTAATCTCATTCAAAAATACCTTCCAATTTGACACATAAAATTAACCATCACAGATAGCATGCATGAACTTTTTCCATTGTCTATCTCTGAAAATTCATATTTTGTATGTTTCTAAAAAAAGTATATCTGAGGAAGTAATGGTACTGAACAAAAGTGGGGGTACAGCTGCCCACCACCACCAACAGGCAAATTCTGGAAGCTGAGATTGGGGAGAAAGGAAAAAAGTCTTTGTTCAAATGTTGTACATTCTGGGAGAATGGCAGACTCCTGTCTCAAAGCCCATCACCTCCGGGAAACCCAGAGGAAAACACAGCCACCCTCAGCCAGACCACAACCAAAGGCAGCATCCAGAGTTCCTTCTCCCATTTAAAGTGCCATCCCTTGGGAATGGCAGGCAGCTCCTGGGGAGTCATCCAGGCAATTCAGCTTTTCTCCCAGCCACTGCCAGGCTTCAGGCTCCCTCTGAAACCATGTGGGGGGCTAGCGCTGTCACTGGCCTTGCAGCTTCCAGGAACAGAAGGTCCCAGGCACACACCAGCCAGAACATTTTTGAGGTGGAATAAACATGCATCCCTTCCTTCCCCTGGGTTTATATTCCTTTTCTGTGTGGGATAGACCAGGTGCTTTCTCAGCTCAAACTTTCGAGTACTCCAGGTGCATCTGTTTCCAACCAATCCCTTCTTTACCCCAGGCTAGACTGACAGGTTTCTTAAATCCAGCAGCTCCCCCTGCCTCCATTTTGACTTCTTCAGTACCTGTGCCTGCCTTCCCCTGGCCTCACCCCCAATGAAGTACTGGAAGGCAGTAGGAGGGCTATTCCTCCCATCCAAATGTCTTGCTAGCCTAGTACAGGCTCAGTGCAATACTTCCTCCTGTCTCCATCTTGCCTGGGGACAGGGTTCTGCCCCCAGGTACCAATAGAGTAGTTGGAGAGACATGTGAGGTTTCTTCCTTTGTCCAGTGTGGTCTAATTGCAATATACTCTCCTAGGGGGTAAAACTGTCTCAATTGTACAAAGTGTTTTTTCAGTCCACACTTTCATTGGTTTCTCACATAGGACTGGTAGTCAACTGGTTCAATGCATTCATTTTTCAGATTGGGGAACTAAGACTTGGATGAGAGAGGAGGCTTGCCGATGGTATCCTACACAATGGCAGGAGAGGCAGGCCAGCTGTGTAGGTATCCCAGCAGAGCCCTTTTGAGGATTTAGGAGCCCCTTCTGGCTCCTTACCCAAGATTTGTATGATTCACAAATAATGATGCTACAGTTCAAGCAGCTGCTTTAAGTAGGTTTGGGATTGTTTCAATCAAGTGTCTGTAGTAAAAATTGTGAAAGACAGATATTTAGTGGTTTTTTCAGTTCTAACGGAGTGCAGCCAGGGCCCCCTAAACAAAGGCTTTAAAAAAGGGTCCGGAACTCAGACTGTCCAGGAAATATGGAAATATAGGATATCCTCACCCCGACAAGTCTGGACTGGGTGACAGGACGCATGGAGCAGGGCCACTGAGAGTCATTTTGCACATCAACAGCTGGTCAGCTTCATACCTGATATGCAAAAACAGTTATCAATAGCAGGCTAGCTAGGGAGATGGGAATGACTTTGACCTGTGATGTAATTGGGAGGCTACTCTCCTGGGTTACAGAAACTGTGTGAGATTTTGGAGATGGTTCGTTCCTCGCTAAGGGGCCACACCTGCCCGGACTAACTATGGCAGCCAAGAAAGGCACTTGCTGGCTCAGGAAGCAGAAAGCCAGATGTAGCAGCCATGTGGAACTCTCTCCTCCTAGTGGTTTGAAAGAATGCAGGAGAGACAACACGGGACGCAGGAGAGTGTGAGACCTTGTGGGAAGAAAAGGGGTGAAAAGACTTTTGCTGGTGGGCCATGAGAAGGTGCCACGTGGTTTTGGGTTAAGAACTGGAGATCTTGGTGGCGACATAGCTGATGGTGCTGGGAACCGTGGGAAGCCTGCCAGCTGTTCATGGATTACTGGGAGGAACTGGGAGCCTAGCCCAGCAGTGGGCTTCTATTTTTTTCCTGAGAAACGGTACCCCTGACTGGCCTGGTTAGGCAAAGAGGAGGAGGAAGGCTGTCTGTGTTTGCGGGTGCTTTAAGGGACTTTGAGATTTTAACGGCGACATTCTGCCATTACTCTAAACCTGTACAACTTTTGAATAAATAGTTCCTTTTTACCAAACTCAGGCATTGAGAGCCATAATTCCTAACATCTGGTGGTGGGCAAAGACTCCACAGTGACAGAGAGACCCCAGGGTAAGGGGCTTGTTTTGGTAACAGTATCTGACACCCTCCCCCACCCTGCCCCAAAAGGGTCCGTTCTGTAACACAGTGAGCTCATCCACCTGGGTAATCTCTGCCTCTCCTTGCCTTTGACTAGGCTATTTTACAAGTCTGTACAGACACAAACTAAGTTGTAGAAAACTGATAGTAATGCAAATAATTCCTGTCCACAGAAATGCAAATTGACCTGGAGACAATGACCACTTTTGCATCCTTTTGTAAACTTACTTCAGCAGTCCTTATCTGAGTAAAATTATATGGTACAATGAGCTTGCTTTTGAATTTATTGTAACCTTCATTAATTACTAAGTTAAATAAAATCTTTGCTGTGTATTCATTTTATATCTGTATGAGAATCGTGATTATATTCTTTCTTAAATGTATTCTTTAATAGGTCTTAGTGGGAACAGCACACACATCTTATTTCCTTGTGTAGTGTGAACAACAATCCACAGTAGAAGAATAAATTGAAGCTCCTATGAGTTTCTGAACATCATGGAGAATAACAGCTCATTTTGTAAACAGGTGTCATAAAGCAACTTTACCTTAATCATCTCATTTAATTTTTACAATCAGCCAAGGAGAGCAGATAGCATTCCCATTTCAAATGGGGAAAACGAAGGCTGGAGAAAAACCTATTTTATAAAACCAAGATCTTAATAGCTAGATGGGGCAGAGCCAGGACCTCAGCATAAGTCTCCTGTCTGCTCATGCCCTTCATGAAGCCAAATATTCTTGCTGAGAAATGCAGCAGCTGGATCCGAGAGTGGGAGAGCTACTGTTTCAGAAAAGAGGGCCAAGAATTCAGATGTAATGGATGTTTCTGAAAAGTCAGAGTTTCATCACCTCAAGCATGTTATTCAACTCCCTTTTGCTTGTTTCCCCTTGAGAACAAAAGCTGATTTTACATTTTAATGGATTTAATTACCGCATGGAGATCTGAACAGATAGAAAAGGAACAGGCAGTGAGGATGCCGCCATGGTCTGTCGAACAGCATTTGAATTAATTCAGAGTTTTCATCCCTGTGATTAGCGTGGTTATTAGTGTTAATACTTGAAGTGCGTGTTAACACTGTGTTGCCGTGAATTTGAAGCATTAAAACAGGCCTGATTTCCTAGTATTTGTTTGTTTGCTCATTAATCAGTTCATCCATGATTGTTACAATGCTGACATATAAAACTCCCCCTTGCATTCAACTTCGCAGCTTGATTTAATAAAGAATAATATTGGGCCTCATTTAGTCAATGTTTAATGCTAATAGTTTGTCTTTATCTATTTTGGTGACTTCCCTACTGTGGACATTCTCTCCTTTGTCATCAGACCACCTTGGAGAGGCAGATAAGCCTTGGAGCTTGTGGAAACAGTTTGAATTGGGGTTTAGGATAGAAGGTCTTTGTTTACTCAAACTCTGGGAGTGACCATGGGAAAGCCATGCTTCCTCTTTAGACCACAGTTTCCTTTCTCTAAAATAAGAGGTTTACATGAGATGGTCCCTGTTCCATTTCAGCTGTATGGTTCAGGGAGAAAATCAGAATGGAGAGACGAGTGGAGAGTTATAGAAATGTAAAGTTGTGACTAAGAGATCACCTACTCTAACACATTAATTTTTCAACGAGAACAATGAGACCTAAAACAGGTCAGGGAAAGCAGGTTAGGGTCAGAGCTGGTGAACCTGAATGCAGACTTCTTCATTTCTAATCAGGAGCCATTTGCTTCTTTTACTTTAGTTATAATAACGTAGTTTTAAAATAGAGTAAATAATATATCATATAATGAGACTCTCATAAAACTTCTGCCTAGTTAATATAAATGTTGACTTTTGGCCATGTCTGCCAGTTGTGCCTCCCTTCCTCCCTCCTTTCCTTTCTCTCTCTTAACATAATATTAAAATCCAGCTGAATTCAAAATCCTCAAATGACCACCCTCTTAAGCAATCACCATCCTGAGGTTTACATGCTTTATTCCTACGTTGTTGTAGTGTTGTTAATATTTTTCTTACATATGTATTTGTTTTCTATTTGATTCATTGCACTTTATTCTGTTTTCCCCTCCATTGGTTTGAAATTATACCTTCTATCTCTTTTAGGTGTTACCCTTACATTTTTAATATGCCTAGTTGACATTCCAAATGATCTCTGTTTAATCAGAATTTCTACCCTCCTTCTAAGCAGAACCACCAATACTTCTTATCTTAAATCCCATGTAATTGGTTGTCAACAATTTTGTTCTGCCTATTTAAATATCCCTAACTAGTAATTATTCTAATAGCTTGCGTTTAGATTTAGATGCATTACTTATATACTTTCTCATTATTTATTCTTGTATTTTACTACTTTAACACATGGACATCATATTCCATTGTCTTCAGTTTTCTAGATTTTTCTGTAAGAAATAGTTTTTAGTTCAATTTATGTTTCCTTGTTGATAATTTCTCTCTTCTCTTTGGTAATTTTAAAGATCTTATTTTGGTGTTCTACACTTTTACTTTGAAGTATATAGGTGTGAATGCACTTTTTATTTTTTCCTGCTTTAGATGCATTGTAAATCTCTGATCTGAGAATTCATGTCTTTTTTCAACTATGGAAAATCCTCAGCCATTTTCTCATTAGATACCAACTCTCTCCCATTTTCTCTTATTTCCCTTTGTGCTCCTATTAAAAAGACAACTGCCTGCTTGTTAGTTAATGTCCTAAAATTTGTCTTTCAGGCATAGTTTTGTCTGCAACCATGTCTAATCAGATCTCTAAACTGTTCATTAAGTTTTAAATTTCAATAACTTTGCTTTATTTTTGTTTGTTTCTAGAAATACCAAGTTGCTTTTTTTTTTTTTCCAAATATGCCTACTCTTTTTTCATGGAGCTTTATTTTTTATAGTTTGATCATTAATGTCACATCTTTAATCATTTTAAATATTTATTTTATAGTCTCCCTTTACATGGCTTTCTCCTAATTCTTGACATACAAATCCTCCTGTTTGTTGTGTATATTTAGTCTCATTTTGTGTGTGTGTGCATTCTGTAGTTTTTGAGTGTGAGCACATTTTTAAATGATGATATGGTGTGGGTGGGATATGAGTTGTGAAAATATCACCCTAGAGAATCTTTGCATTCGCTCTTGCTGAGTGTCTCAGAGGTGCCATGACCCCAGAAACATTTTCATGTAAATCTTGAATCTTAAGGATGCCTGCAACACACAGGTCATGTAAGTCCCCACATAGTATGGACACATGGAGGCTTTTCTTCAGCACAGAATTTCAACAATGACGAGCTTCCTTATAATCTCCCTTGGGTGGTGCGGTAGGCTGAATAATGGCTGCCAAAAGTGTCCGGGTCTTAATCCCTGCCGTTCGTGAATATTACCTTACCTGCCAAAAGAACTTTGCAGAGGTGTTTAAGTTGAGGATTCTGAAATTGGGAAATTATCCTGCATTTCCCAAGTGAATCCTAAATGTAATCATAAGTGCCCTCATAAGAGAGAGACAGGGAGATCTGACTACAGCAAGGAGAAGTCAATAAACACATTGGAATGTTGTGCTTTGAAAACAGAGGAATGGGCCATGAACAAAGAAAAGAAAGAAATGCAGAACTAGAAGGTGGAAAAGGCAAGGAAGTGAATTGTTCCCCAGAGTCTCCTGAGGGGACACAGTCCTGCCAATACCTTGATTTTAAACTGCTGGCCTCCAGAATTGTTAGAGAATAAATTTACATGATTTTAAAGCCACTATATTGTGATAATTTGTTACAGCAGTAATAGGAAATGAATATAGTTGGTTAGCAGAATTTTTCTAGTCCTCTGATTGGGCGTGCTGTTCTGGACTTCAAAGAGCTCTGTAGGAAAACTTGACTGGATTTGCCTTGAATGCTGGCAATGAGGAATTTGTCACTTCCATCATAACAGGCGAGGAAGGTATCCAATAACAAGATTCCACGATGTCTGGGATGACAGATCAGGTTTGAGAGGAATACAAAGCCACGATTCCATGATTCTGAGTCTTCTTCAGTAGCCAAATCAATGATATATCTTAGTTATCAGGGGCAGTGGGATAAAATGTGGTATTTGTATTCCACGTGTTTTATAACTTGTCACACGAACAGAAAAACCACTGTGGGCAAATTAAGTTCTACATCTCAATCTTCTCATCTGGAAATGGAAATAATAACGGTGTTTCTCTTATAAAATTATGGAGAGGCTCCAATTAGATGGTGTGTGTCAGGTTCCTGGGTTCTGACACACTTTAGCCTGGCAGATAGACCCGGGGTCTCTGGAGGGGCTTGGCCCTGGAATCTTGTCCAAGAATTCTGAGAAGAGAACCTGGTGACTCTAAAAGATTCATAGGAAGTTTTGAGGACTTAAAAACAAACAAAACAAAGTTTTGTTATCACCAAAGCTCTAGAAAACAAAAGATTCTGTTAATTATGGGAGGAAAAAGGGTTAGTTTAACATAGAAGATGGTCATGTGATTGCCATGTTGTTCATTCCACAAACATGTGTCTGCAGGGTGGTACCCTCTGCAAGGCTAGATACCAAATGCTGGGAGGGAGAAAGATAACAACAGTTGCCACACTCCTTCCACATGTACAATACCCAACCGAATTGTTCTAACAGATCACAACCCTGCAAGTAAGTATCATAGGCATCCTCTGAGGTGGGGAGTGCATTTGACAGATGAGGAAACTGACCCCCAAGTTTAATAGGGACAAAGCTGACCCTCAACCCAGCCTCTTAATTCAATACTGTTGACCCCATATCACAGACAACAAGGTGAGATCTCTGATTTCAACATGCTTAGAGACAAGACAGAGCAAAACTAGGGGTGGGGGAGAGAGTACTACCAGGTAAATGTGACCACCATGAGATATAAAGGGAGAAACAAATAAATAAGGGTTTTAGGAGACTAGGAAGGCTATGATATGGATCGGGGTGGGGGTGCCTGGTAATGTAAAACAAAAGAAGGCTTGATGGAGGGGCATTAGAACATGCACACACATTTTAAAATTCTTCACCTAGAAAAATAAAACCCAATAGCTCCAAAACACTGCAAATGGTTTCTATGTCAGGATGTTGCACTCTATTCTCTATTCCACAAGCAATTCTTATGTATATATTATATGTAGGGGATTGATCACACTGAAAAGAAAACCACCACATACCGTGGAACCAGCCTGAATTAGGGAAAGGAGCACAATTCACCAGGAGGCCTGCAGTCCAGCACTGACACTGAACGTGGCCTTTTGTCATTTGTTTTCCCTTCATCTTTAAATTCTTCTGCACATCAGTAACCTACAATTCTCTTGCAGCTCTAACAGTCCAAATTTGAATAAGGAGGATGTTTGTCTCTTCTGCTATCACACAAGCTCTTTTTCATTGTCTTAAATTGTTTTTCTTCTCTCTCTTCTTTGTTTCTCCGCCCCTTTTTGGGATGGCTCCTTGCTCTCCTCCCTCATGGTTATTCTCCTTCTCACAGTTAGTGTCTGAATATTTTCTTCCTCGTTACCTAAGTACATGTAAATTGGCCATGTTGCTGAAACGGAAGCAATCTTTTAAATTGGTTAAAATGTGCCAACGTCAAACATGACGATTTCTTCCACTTTTGGACTCCTCATGATTTTAATCACCCCAAATCAGCCATTCAAAAAATGACAGCATGAGGACCAGATTCCCTCAGCATCAAATTTTTTGTTTTGTCCTTTGATGGGATGTGTGTGTGTATGTGTTTTGTGTTCACCAAAGTTGTTAGTGGGTCTGAGCATTATTTAACTCACTGAGTAGCATCGAGCACCTGCTGTGTGCCAGCACTGGCTGGAGAAGTGAAGATAAAAAATGCATAATATCTAGAGTGTCGGCAATCAGGCTGAGACTTGGGTGTGTGGTGAATGAAAGCACACAGGCACGGTTCAAAGCAAAGAAGAGAGCTTTGGCTGCATTATGACGGTATTTTAGCACAAGGCCAAAGAACGCCTTATTCTTATCTTCGGCAGAGTGTTCTTGGGTATTGTTGGACACACAGTAAGCAGCAGCAGCCTGGGAACAAAATTGCCACAAGGGACTGATAATCCCTGATGAAGGGCTGTCTGTTAGAAGCTGATTTAGAGAACAAGAGTTAGGCCTATTAACTGCCTTTCTAACCATCAAATTTCTGTCTTGGGACTCCTACATTCACAAATATCATTGCAAAGAGAAAGAAAGAGAATTGGGCCCTGGAGGGACCATCAGCTTGCTTACTCAATCAGCCATGAATGGAAACCAAAGACCAACAAAGCTGGTAAATCTGGCCTGGGTTTCAGGAAAAAAAGCAAGAGAAAACATAGCATTAGGTAAGGTAAGCCAGGTCACAAGTAAACTGGGTTCATTGAATGTTCTCGCTCTGGACAATCAGGAATTTCTCCTTCCTTTTGAAGGGGGAGTAGATTAAGAGGGAATGCTCTGCATTAGCAAGAGCTGGTGGAACTCCCATCAACACAGGAGGAGTCACTGACCCATTGTAGCTTGAATGAGTTTAAAGGAGGAAAAAAAATACTCTCTCTTCCATCAGGGCCCTGGATAACCTAATGAGGTGAACAGAATCAGGATGGAAGAATTTGCTCAGCCCCAAACTAGGTATGAGACATGGACAAAGAATTATATCTGGCAACATGGTGAATTATATTCTGATTTCTAAGTAAATACTCAGATGAGCAAAGTGGCTTACCCAAGACCATTGCTGTAGAAATAAGGCAGAAACAGGTCTTTTGACACCAGGTCTGGGGTTCCTTCCATCTCACCACAGCTGCAGGATAATAGGCACTCATCTAGGCATCACCTGGGGGCACAGCAGGTGGGCAGAGCACCTGGGACTAGGCTGACTATGAAAGATGGGATTCTTGCACTTGAGGAGAAAGCAGGTCAGGGAAAATGGAAAAAGCTTGGCACAGGCTTAATCAAGGAGGAGATGGAGACCAGGTAGTCTCCTTGAAAGGTCCGCAGATATAGAAGGTGAGATTTGATTGTGGGATTTGATTGTGAACCGAGGCAGGAGCCAGCAACTGGGCCAGAGTGACCATGTCAGAGGGCACCTACAGCTAGGCCACCTAGGGCAGGATTCTCTAGCTAATTCATCTGGGCCTCAAAGAATCTACTGGTATGCTCTGGGCTGCTATATTCATTTATGAAAAATATTTTGTCCTGAATTAAAAATAGACTTCTAGCTTTCCTTACTTGGATGGAGAAGTGGGTCTAGAAAATCCAAATGATGTGGGAGCCCATGCATCCTCGTACCTTCAGCAGGCACATGATAAATGTCTGATCTGCCCTACAACACCAGAGAGTGGACATAAATTTGCCTTACATGGTGGCGGGAACTTAAGGGGTTATTATAGACAAAGTGTCTATAAAAGTGACATCAGGACATGTCATCCTCCTAGCATATCAATGTGTTCACCAAACAGGAAGATCGTCTGAGCCTTGGGGACCAGGGTTTTTACTGGAGTCGTACTGGCACAGATTTGAACTTGACCCTGTAACTAACATTGTGACTTTGGAGTGAGATGATGGTTTGAAGGCTGAGTTGCACCCTTATTAACTCCATGGTTCTGGGTGAGTTATTTCATTCCTCTGACCCTCAGTTTCCTCATCTGTAAAGAAAAGATAACAATACCTACTTTAAAGTATTCATCTAAGAATAAGATAGAATCACCCACGTATACAGACAGCAGTTGGACAGAGAATGTGCTTGGTAAAAAAGTGCAATCACTCTTGGTGCCAATTGTTATTCAGTGCAATATAGAATATACTAATTATCTGCTACAGGACAGTGATTCCTAAGTTCTAATGTTCATAAGAATCACCTATGGAGTTTGCTAAAAATGTGGACCCTGAGTCTTATCCCACTTCAAGAGATTCTATGGTGAGGCTCTGAGATAAGCATTTTAATAAATACCCCCAGGTGATTCTGATGAAGTGGTTCAATAATCACATTTTGAAAAGACATGCCATAGAATTAGATTTTAGATTTTAAATCTGACCTCTCTTGGTTTATAGCTGTCAAAACTGTCCAGGTGAGGCACACACCCTAAAGATTTCTAAGTTCTCTTTCTTACCCGCCCCTCCAACCCCAAGCGCAGTGGAAGTAGCAATAGGTCTATTCTTATTGCTGCACCTTTGGGTATTTTCTAGAACAGTAGCTCTCAACTTCGGCAGCATATTACAATCACTTGGAGAGCTTTCAACTGTTCCGATGCCCAGGCCACACCGCAGATCAATTAAGTAAGGATTTCTTGGTGGCCTCAGTCAGGGGGTTTTGTGAAGCTTGCCAGGTGACTTCGACATACAGCTGAGTTGAGTATCACTGCTGTAGATCTGCTTTTCCATATTCCCTTCAAATCTTCACTGCGTCTCCATCCACACCTTACTTATATCTGGGTATTTTATCTCTTTCAAAATGTATGTCTGGTCTGGGTTTACACAGTAAGTTTCCTGATTTTATTGCCATTTTTTCCTGATCCAGTGATGCCTCTTACCTGACTCCATTTGGTACTGGTGTCCTACCCACCACTCTGTCCACATTTATAAGATACAACACGGTAGCTCTAGAGCTCTCCTTGGTCTTTACAGAGGGGATCAGGTAGAAACATGCCACCGTTTTCCAAATTTTTTGCCATTTCCTCCAGCTGGAGTGTTTTCCCTACTCTTCCCTATTTATTCTGCCAGGAATCAGGCAAAGGTCTCCTCTGTGAAGCCACCTCTAACTATCCCATTCCAAGGTAGAAAGATCTCTGCTCTGAACTTCTCCAATAGCATTTACATCATGTGTCATGATATTATGTCTACATATAAGAGTGGAAGGTGTGGAAAAACTACAAGTGTTGGGATAGAAGTTTATACTGAGAGGGATATAAAACAGATCAGAACTATTGTACTTTGCTTAAAGTCAAAGAGGGACTGCTTATTACTCCAGGTGGAATAAAGGAGGTCATCTACTCTGTGATGTAACCTGCACCATGATTTCCTTAAAATCCCGAATAAAATCTGTATATCATGACAAAATGTTTCATAAGAGTAGATTTCTTGGGGCACTGGCATAGAAACAAGAAGTAAGCAGAGGGCTCTAATGAAAATCTTAGGAAGGGCTTTGGAACATCACAAGTTGTAGAATGTGAATTAAGGCTACGTTACCCAGACCTCCAAGGAGCACAGTGGCCTCTTCCACTATCTGGGTTCCATTTGAGCATCCCCTGTGCCCACTGAACTCTCTCCACTACACCTGAACTTCCCTAGTGTCTAGCACAATTCTTGGCACATGGAATGCTCTAAACAAGTGTTTGGAGAATGAGCAATACACACAGCACATAATACAGGCTTTCTCTTCAGGTCAAAGGGAACACCAAGAAATCTGAATTGTCTGTGGTTATTTTGTGCCCAGACTGAATTCTCTTTCATTCACCACTTAGTTGCTGTTGAACTTGTTTCTCTAAACTCTGTTACTCCAAATTTGATTAATTTCAGTTCACAATGACATTTCAAAATCCCCTGTTCCCAAACAGAGAGCTCATCAGAAACGCCTCCTACTATTTACAGGCTTGCTTCATTGAAATATATCTTGCCAGCCAGACAGCAATGTGTATTCAGTGGAATTCAATTTTCCTGATCACTGGCTTCATCCATCAGTCTGTTTGCAAAGGGCTGACACAAGCTTCAAGCCACCTCTTATGGATGGTGGGTGAACCACTATTATTTCTGCATGTGAAAGCATTGTTAGACTCTAATGATGGGATTCTGGAGGATCACTTTATTATTATTGTTTTAAGTTTTATAGAAATCCTGTCATGGGCCAAGACTTTTTACTATGTGTTCATATTTAATCTTTACAACTGACATTTTGTGGGTGAAGAATCTGGGACTTTGCAGGGAATTGTCCATGGACACTGCACTGGCAACCTGTAGAGCCAGGACTCAAATGCAGTTCTTTTGATTTCGAAAGTGAGTACCATCCATTATGTTAGATTTTCTTCTTGGCAGTTGTCTTGGGGCTGAGGTAGGGGAGGCAGGGCGTGGCGATCAAGAAAGGAATTCAAGACATGCTAAAGGGGAAGAGTGCCTGCAGTTTATTACTCAACATAACTAACTATCAATCCCTCCTGAGAGCTCCACTATGCCTGTATAGACATTTGTCACAGCAGCCAGGAGGCCACACTTGGCCAGGGGCCTGCCCCTCCCCCAAGAGGTGTGGGCTCCTTGGGGGTGCACTCAGGAAGCCTCTGCACTCAGGGTGGCGACCAGACCCAGAGGAGTGGTGAGCAAATGCAGTGCCAGAGAGAAGGTACCCTGAGGGCAGGGCCATACAGATGGAGGCCCGGGGAAGGACCCTTGGGGATCCTTCAGGAAAGCAACTTTCTCATTGAGTTTACCGGAAGGAATAACCTGGGTATCTGACTCAGAGGCCAGAAAACAGGAAGGGACCCACCCAGAATTCCAGGATACTTGGTAACTTTGCCAACCTAAGTCCATCTCAGGATAAAACTGCATGCTCTTTTCTAACCCAAGCAGTCAGGAAAGTGTCTCTGCAGGACCTGCCATCTATGACTCTATCAAAGTCAGGAACGATGACCACTGTATCCCTCAAGTTGCTCATAATTGTGTTCCCTTGTAGCTACGCTCAGTTTATAAAATGAATGGAAAATCTCAAAGGAAATCATGTTTTTGATGCACAGGCAAAGTTTGAGAGCAGCTGGAAGCACGCTTCTCTTTTCAGGCAATAACTCTACCTGGTATCAAGGCCTTCACTGATGAAGAATGACCCTCAACTTCTCTGAAAACTGAATTTTGCATTATGAATTTTCCCTCCACAAGTAGGACAGAGCCATCACTTTTTAATTAACAACTCTGTTTTCATAGACCTTCTACAGGGCTTGGTCAACCAAGGACAGGATCACATATGAGATGCAGAGTAAACCTGAAGTTCGTGAGGCTAATGCTACTATTTCCATTTCACAGATGAAGAAACTGAGGCTCAGAGAGTGGATGTGATTTCCCTAAGTTCACACAGCTAAATACCTAATGATGGTGCTGGGACCTGGGTGCTGCGTTGTCCAGTTCAGTGTCAGGCTGTGCACTAAGGCTTGACTCCCGCCAACATCTGGTGATCACAGTCATGCTTTTATCATCCAACCTTGAATCATATTTGTTTCTACTAGGAAAAAACCAGGGTAGGTACAAACAGTTGTTTTAAATACAATCCAATTCCACTATAAATAGAGAAACTTGAAGGAGTTATTCTGGTGGTCAGCTAAAGGTCATAGTAGGTTCAGTGTCTGAAAAACCAATTCAGATTTCAACATTCACTTTATGGAGCAAAGTCTAAGATGGTCTTTCTAATCTTACTAAGATCTAACTCTTATTCCCAACTCAGCTGGTGAACTCCCATTACTTGGCACGCCAGATAAACACCCTCAGTCAAATATTTCATGGCTTTGCTCTCTCTCAGGCTAAATATTCGATTCCTTATACCACCAGAACTTAAAAATGTGTGTTTGTGTCAGGTGTGTGCAGGTGTGCACACACACATCTATGCTGTTTCTAAGCCCTGGGAATTACAAGGTAAGTTTTAAAGCAGATATTATAAAGGTTGTCTAGAACTTGATTAATTGCCCTGTTCCAATTGCAAAAAAAATAGAATGAGAAATAAAAATATTTAAAAGAAATAAACAGGTACAGTGGCATATCTTTGGCACATACACAGTATTAATTAATAACCTCTAAAATGTGTAAAGTATATCAGTTTATAGAGCACTTTCATCCACGAACATTTCTACTGTGACTCTCAACCATCTATGAGGTAGGCAGAATAACATAAGTATCAGCATCTTTTAAAATGAGGAAACAGAAAAATAGAGCCAGATCTAGAATCCTGTTTAGGAGCCTCTAGTCCAGTCCCTTCCCCTACACTGTCATTTTCACATGTCTGTGAGTCTTCACTAACATCGTACTTACCAATATAAGAAACCATTAACAGTGCTTTATGCTGACTCACTTAATATCTAGATGTTTATATTCTGATTCAAAATGCAATTGACCTTCATCAGTTTTATACTCACCAAAATATAATGCAAGGTGTGTCTTGGGGAGGGGGTGTTAATTACAGAAAAAAGCTAACCACAGGCTATGTAAATGGTGCAATTTTAAGTGCTTTGTGCTACATTTGTGCAACACTAAACACTCTTCAGAATACTCTGTCCCGTGCAATACTTTTATCTTCCCCAGAGCCTCATGAAATGGGTGTTATGATCCCCATTTGATGCAGAGGGGAGGCTGAGGCTCTGTCTCCTGGAACTAAGTCACCTTTGCCATTAGCCATCTTTTGACAAGAAGTAATGCTGATGGACGGTGGATGCTGGGAGGCAAGAAGGAAGGGAAAAAGTAAGGGGTGGGGAGTGAGGTGGAGACAAACCTCAAGGAGTGTCATGTGGCTCAGAGAACAAAGTCCTAGAAGCAAGGTGAGGGCTTGCTTTCAGTAGCCCCATGATCAAGGCCAGGCTTCTTTGGCTTTATGCTTCAGCCTTTACTGGCATCTTTCCTCACTTTCCAGATTTATCCTCCTTCATCACGAACCCTTTATGTGTTCAAGAGTCTGTGCACACAGATGTTGTTCTCATAGGGCCTCTGTAATTCTGTGTGTACCCAGACTCTGGGGCCTGATAAGGAAAGGAGACAGGTAGGGTGGGAGCTAGGAGACCAGCAGCCATTGGGACGAAATAATTCTCAAGATGCACAGCCTGAAACATGCATGTGTCCTCCTAATTCATGGTGACAGCTTTGCCATGTCTATAGTTGGGTGCCAGGACCATCTCACCCATGTCAGCACCTTGTGGTGCTGGGGTCTTGGGTCACAGTGAGGTCATAAATCATGGGCCATGACTTCCAATCACCACTCAGCAAGAACGCCCAGTAAAAAATTTTATTTTAACAATTATTTATAAAACACTGAAAATAGGCACTATACCAAGAACTGGGAACAGATGTAAACTTTTATTTATTTAACAAACACACAACATTCACTTTATGCTAGGCACTGATCTAATTGTTGTTGTGTATTTTTTTTAACTTCACCTGAGGACATTCTTTCATTACTTTTGAGAGAGAGAGAAACATCGATGTGAGAAAGAAACATCAATTGGCTACCTTCCATGCACTCCCAGACCAGGGATTGAACCTGCAACTTTGGTATGTGCCCTGACGAAGAATCAAACCCACAGCATTTCAGCACATGGGATGATGCTCTATCCAACTGATTCACACCAACCAAGGCTGCTCTAATTGTTTTATTAACTAATTTAATTCTTACTCCAGCACTAAGAGGGATATTATCCCCATTTTACAGATGAAAACACTGAGACACAGAAAGGTTAAGAAAATGAGGTCACACAGTTAGTGGTTGATAGAACTAGAATTTGAATCCATGCTGTATAACTTCAAAGTGAATGCTCTTAGCCACTGTCTTTCAAAATCTCTGCCTTAAATAGTTTGCAGTGCATAGGACCAGACAGACATGTAGTGATGGTAGATTATAATGACTGTTGTAATAAAGATATGTACAGGTACTGTGGAGAAAGTTGGAACAAGATGTACTGCTCAGCACTTCTCTATTCCTGGCGGCTGCTATCCTTGACACCTCGAACACTATTCACACCAGCCACCGACTGACTGCATCTCATATTATTTACCTCAAACACCAACCCTATCACTGTCAGGGAGGATTTAAGGCTTTCTATTTTAGGAGTGCAGAGCACATGGGATCAAGATGGACTGGTTCCATCATGAACATCAAGTTCATGCTCTCTAAATGGGTGTCTTCTTCCTTAATCTTCTGACCAAGTCCCATGCACTATTATTGGTCCAGTAAATTCTGCCCCTGCCTTGGCCCTGCTTAGACTCTCTCGAGAATACACGGATGTCTCTGAATGGGGATCTAGCTATAATGTTTAAGACCTCGTCTAAGACCAAGTCTCAATGTGCTCTTCTGGTTGCTAAAAGAGGTGGTCCCCTTCCCCTTCACTGCTTTGCCTATATCTTGCCATTGCTTGGACATGGAGGATGGCCTTCTTTGTGGAAGAGGGCTAATTCTCAGTCAATGGTCCTCAGGCATGCTCACACTAGAACTTCTAAACAAGCCCTTGAAGTGTTGAACACCTTCAGGGATGGAAAGCTCTGCCTTCTTTCTTCCGAGCTCTCTCCAGTTCTACATCAGAGGTCCTGAGACTGCTGAACTATGTCTGTCCCAGGTACCTCCCTTGCCACCCCACTTCCCCAATCGTATGCCAGGACCACCATCTGCCTCCACAATCTGCACATTCTATGCTCCACTCATCACAGCCCTCTCCTGTCCACTGCACCCATTTCTGCAAGATTGCTTTTGATGTCTCCTCCAGCAACCTCTGTAATATGAGTAATTTGTCAGCAATCTTCATGCTTGAACTGTGTTTATGTCAAAGTCTAGCCATTGGTCTCACCTTATTTTTTTAGATGTTTTGCCTCAAAAAATATCAACCGTTCCTGACACTTTAACACACTGTCATTTTTCACTTAGCTTTTCCTTCTAGATCCATAAAACAAAATCTCCGATTGTATAATCAAAGGGAGCAGAAGATGAGGGTTTGGTCCCAAAACACTGATAAATAGATTTGACATTTATTGAGTGTTTAAATAATTTGACATTATTGAGTATGCTAGGTACTTTGCTACATGCTTCTTTTAATTTCCTCATCTATCTTCACAAAGCTCTATGAAATCGGTAGTTATTATAACCATTTTTACAAGTGAGGAGACAAAGGCATAAAAAAGTAAATAATTTGACTGAGTCACACAGCTAACGAACAGTGGAGTCAGTTCTCAAACCCAGGTTGCTTTCTGCCTTTGTTCTAACTACTTAACTTCTCTTTTCTGTGTCTTGGTTTCCTTACTGTAAAATAAGGGGGTTGGAGGGAGCACAGGACTTCAAAAGTCTCCTTCAGGCTGAGAAGAACGAAATCCCACCAGGGTAGATTAGAGTTCAAGATGGACCTTGTCTCCCTTGCCATCTGCTTCTATGGTTCTCTGCAGAGAGGTGGCAGCACCGTCTCCAAGTCTGAAGGCTTGTCTTGTAAAGGGGACAGCTGGCTCAATCTCAGAGGCCTGAAGCAAAAAACACCAGGAAATACTTATATTCAATTCCATAGTAACTTTCTAACAACTAAGAGAAATGTAGTGTCTTACATGTATTAGGAGCCTAATAATTTTTAAGAACAAATAAATAATTTAGAATATGGAAAACTTGTAGTGAAGGTAACCTTAACGCACAACTTAGTCTAACTTAGAGACCAACTCTGGTTTGGAGTTAAGCTGAAGTTTGAGGATGCTCAGTGACTGGGCAAATGGATACCCCCACCCCCGCAAAAAAAAAAAAAAAAACCCACAAAACACAAAAAACCTCTTAAAATGGGAATGGTTTGAGAGATTATATTACCCAATATCTTCATTTTACATGTGAGTGAACTGAAGCCGGAAGAAGAAAAAGAGTTGCACGGTGACTCAATTGTGGGAGAGTATCTGTGCTGCTCTCACCTCTTGTTATAGTTAGAAAAACTTCATGGCATCAGGTCAGTGGTTGATGGGTTTTCCTTAGTTATTGCATTCCTCACAAAAGGAGGAAGAGCTGAAATCTGAGTCGCAAGACCACCTGCTCTCCATGAAGACTGAAGCAGTCCTTGCTACTATGCCCAGAGCTGACTGCTCTGCAGGAAAGCCCTTTTCCCAAAGGCATTAATTCAGATGGTGCCATAGATCTTTGCAACTGCAGCCTATGCCTTTGTTATTATCAGTACTTTGAAGAATATATTTAACAGTGTTAAACTCTCTGAAGTTTTGCAGCTTGATCCAATAAAAGGATTGTCCAAGTTCAAATTAGCATTTCACTAACTATTTAAAATATAATACAAGCTGGTTGAACAATGATGGCAAGATGTCTCAGAATTGATAATGTATTGAATTGCCCTTCAAATTTAAATTCTTCCATGCTTATGAGACAAGTGCAAAAAGGAAATGTGGGCTGACAAAACCAAGATAGTTCATCTTCATCAAAGAAGAGGTGTACCTTTAAATCAATGAGAATGATTTGTTTGCATGGAAATTCTCATGGCAGAGTTCCAGAAAGAAGTTGCAGAAAGAGTCAGAATGAACCCAAAGCCAGATTTTGAGTAAGGTCTTTTGAGACCTCCCACCAAGGCCTCTGGAGAAGCTAGTGGTAGAGGGGGGACAGTCAGGACCAGGACTATGGGAACTTTTCTGACTTGCAAGCTGACTCTAAGTGTGGTGGCTATCAGTTCAAACTGCATCATCCACAGAAAGTGGGCACTCAGCTCATGTGAGCTGGTAGAGTCAGAACAGAGATCTAGTCTGGTCTCTAGGTGTAATACGAAGCAGGAATGCCCAGGCCATGATGATAGGAACTCAGTCAAAGGCAGTGACATGATGGCAAGACTCCCAATGAATTGCTTGTTTGAGCAGAATGCCAGGACTCAATGAAGGGTGGGGAGCAAAATCAGGATCTGGTGCCTCAAGAAGAAAGGAATGGTAAGACACAGGCAGAGTGTCTAGGCCTAGTCAAATGGCTAGTATTTATAAACACTCAGTCTCAGAAGAGAATTGGGACAGAAAAATTTATTTGTATTGACCGAGCGAGCATCATAGGAAGCAGATGAAGACTGTAGCTTGGGTGAGGGAGACTGCTAGGCCAGAGCCCACCTTAGCACTGTGCCCCCCAAGCCTAGAAAGCAAAAACAACCCTCAGACTCTGGGAAATGTGCTCAGTATATTCTGGGCCTCCAAGCTTGACTCCAGGAAGAGAAGTGGGGACCTCAATGTCTACCACCACACAAGGTCAGAAAGGCAGGGGCTGGAGCTCATGCTTTGAAGGCCACTGCCCATCTCCTCACACATCACAGAATGGCAGAGAGAGGAAACCGACGCCATTCTGCTGACTCAGTGTCTGGGCCTCTTTCTGTCACCTCCTATTAGTGATGTCGTGTCAGTACTCAGAGGCTCACATTTTCCAAGCAGAGATGGCTACAATCCAGTCAATGTGCTGTGCCTACCTGGTAACAGATTTGTGCTTAATAAAGATGTACCCAAAGCCACAATCTTGGTTTATTTCTTAGGATGGTATCAATTTTGGGCACTGATGCTCTACTTACAAAGAAAGAGAGAGTGGAAGATAAATCGGGGGAGGGGCATCAGGGTTTTTGTGTCATGGGCCAGTTTTATGTCAGCAGTACATTTTTTTCAAAGATGGTCATGATCTGAAAAATAACCACCCAAAAAATTTCTCACCTTATCTGGCACTAGAATATTTGCAAGCATTATGCAGTTTCATGATAACAACAACTTAGAAATCCGAAATATACTTTCGTATGTTCATTTCACAGCTACAAAGGGAAAGCTTCAGGCAATGAAGCCATTTGGCCACAGTTGCATTGGTTGAAGTGTCTGAACCCAGACTTGTTCCTGTGGTCTTCTGCGTACCCGGACCCTTGGATGGGTAAAAATAAATTAAATAAAATAAAAGTGTACCAGATCCTTGTTAAAACGCCAACACAGATTCTATTGAGCTAACTATAGTAGGAAAGAGACGTCGGTGAATAAGCTGAGCTCAACTCCAGTGAACAAAAAGCAGGAGGTTTCTTTTAGAATAGGTAATAAACATGCTTTCATTCTTCATTACAACATAGTAAGATGAAGAGGAAGAAAGAGAAGAAAGTGAGAAAAGGAATAACAGAGAGAAAAATCCCAGATCTTTTCCAAAGCAAATTTTGAAAAATGCCTTGACTTTAAAAATGGGTAGATAGTTACTTTCAGAACTTGTTAGGCATTTGCTGGGGTATCTGGAAGGAAAAGTACTGAAGGCCATTCAGTGGTGGGCAGTCAATGGGATTAGGCCATTTGTGTTTGCTAACTGGTGCTTTCCAAAGTCAGGCCCCACCCTCCCAGAGAGGCTGGGACTCTATCTGGAAGAGAGTCAAAAGACTATCTGTTTTTGCTGATTACATGTCAAAGGGATGGCTCTCAGGTCCTTGAGAAAGACCCTCATGGGCTGTAAAATGTATGTTCCAAATGGACAGAGAAAGGATTACAATGGCAAGTTTGCTAAAGCAAATGCTCTAAGAACAGGTAGGTCAGGGCCTTATAGCCAGGTTTTAGCTGGAACAAATAGTGAAGTGTTCTGGTGGTGATAAGATTTCTTAGGCAGGCATTTTAAGGGGGTTGGAGTCGTATCCTAGGGACATGGCCTTGAGCCAATAAAGGTCATGCCAGAGTTTGTCCAAGTGTCTTAGTGTAATAGGTGGGTAGTACCGTTTGTGCCAAGAGTTGTGCAGTCTTCACTTGCCACCATGCCTTGAGGTCTCTCTATGTTAGTGCTAGAAGAAGAAATGGATCTAAGGCTTCTGGAGTTGTCTCCCTTACGCCAGCCTTAGAGAGAAGCCTGTCTGGTTTTGGAGTCCTGAAAAAGCCAAGCCTGATAGAGCCATGCCTACTCGCAATTTCTTACTTTCCTACTAACATCCAAGCTGAAGAATTTTCTCCTAGGCTAAAGGACTATCTCCTTGCTTTCTGCCTTGTGTTTAAGAAGTACCCTTGTCCTGTATCTGTTCGACAGCTATGGCTGTGCACCCTAGGGGGTATCAAAGTTTCCAATAAATGTGTTCACCATAGGCTCTGGAAACCTTGCTGAAAGGCTCAGGGGGAAGCAAAGATATTATTATTATTTTCCACTGTTTGATTTATGTGGCATTCATTAGATGATTATAGCTGTTGGGATTTGATGGATGGAACAGTCTGTCTTGTCACTATATTTCTGAGCCAATCTGTAGCTACTCAATAATTACCAAGCAACAAAGTGGGGGCATGTTTGAGAATGCTAATGAATTATCAGTTTTCTTTAAGCCTCATTAGATTGCTTGATAGCAAAACCTCCCATTGACAGGATCTCATCTAACATGATTTTCCAAAGTCCCTTGTAGCTTGTTAGGCACAAGATTATCTCTGCATGCATGAGGTAGTTTGGAAACCACTCTGATTCCCTGCTATGCCATTGTCTCACACATTTATTTTTGTTAGAGCTTTTCGTGTGTGCATCTTTGGTAGATGTGTGTTGTGGAGGTAGAAAAAGGTAAGCTAAGGTCTCCAGAGAAGATAAAAGAAGGGCAACACTGAATTCTATTATAGAATTGAATTTTCTAGTTGGAAATCGTTTTAGATTCATCTTGAACTATTGCCTTTCACTCCCAAATCTATTTTTCTCACATAAGTAAAAGATAAAATGCTTCACCCAGTTCTTTTGGACAAAGCCTAGGCATCATTTTTTATTGCTTTCTCTCCCTCAGCGCTCACATCCAACCCAGCAGCAAATCCAGTTGGCTCTACCTCCAGAAGAAATCCTAACTCTATCTTCTTCTATCTCCATTACCACATGTCTAGGCTAAGCCCTGGCCACCTCTCTCCTGCTCTACTGTAACCACTACATCCTTTGATTTCCTGCTTTCATTCTTGTCCCCTTAAAATCCATTATCCTCAAAGTAGCCAGAATGATCTACAGAGGAAAATAAGTCAAATTGTATTAGTCTCCTGCCTTAAACCCTCCAATAGCATCCTGTAGCAGGTAGAAAAAAATTCAAACTGCTTTACATACTCTACACAGTCCCACAGGAACCGGCCCTGTCATCCCCTTCTAGAGAATTCTAGACCTCTCCTAGCATTCTCCCCATTGTTCACCACTCTCTGGACAGGGCTAGCTCTTTCCCACCTCAAAGCCTTTGTACTTCCTGCCCTCTTTGCCAGAAACATCTTTTCCTCTGAGCTTCACCTGGATGGTTCCCTCAACACTTAGGTTTCAGCTCAAATGTCATCTCAGAGTAATTCTTCAGAGGACAGCCTCTTACTTGTAGACACTATTGATAAGATTGCTCTGCTTTATTTTCTTCATAAAACTGTTGTTGCTTGGGATTTTATTACTTTTTAATGCCTATTTGTTCATTGCCTGCCTCCCATGACTGGAAAGTATGCATCATGAGACGAGAGACCGTCTTATTCCTGGTCACTGCTAGCACCTCGAAGAGTGCCTGGCACATAGCAGGAGCTTAGAAAAAATTTATTGAGTGAATGAAGAAATAAATAAACTAACGAATAAAAGAACAAATGAATGAATCTAGTACAACTCATTTCTTTTTTAAAGTGAAGAAACTGAGGTCCTAAATTGAAACTGACTTACCCAAAACTATAAAGAGGAGACTTATTCTCCAGGTCCTGACTTTTATGCTTTTTCCAACATAAAATGCATCTCAAAGTGTTTCTCAACCAGGGCAGTTTTGCCTACCAGGGGACATTTGACAATGTCTGGAGAGGTTTCCAGTTGTCCTCACTGCAGAGAGGTTGCTACTGGCATCTAGTGAGTACACGCCAGGGATGCTGCTAAATATCCTACAACACACAGGACAACTTCTCACAACAAAGAATTACCTGGCTGAACATGTCAGTATTACAGAGGTTGAAACTCTCTACTTGCATTGCCTTGGAAAAGCAGGATATTCCTCCTGCAATCTTTGTTCTTCCTCTGAGCCACTGGAATAGATTAGATAAGCCAGTTTTCCTATACTGCCTCAGTTGCCCTATCTGAAATAGGCAACAGTTCTTTACCCGGGAAGGATGTTGTCTTTGACCACCAAATCCATCTTTCCCCTTTCTCAAGTAGATCCATTAACATCTAGTTAGCATAGGACATGCCACTGAGTTGGCATTCAATTAACATTACTTATTAAGTCTGTGAAAGAAATTGTTGCCCAAATGGTCCTTTCTGCTCATTAATATTATACTTATCTTTCAACTGTAAATTGTACCACTTCCAGGAAGCCTTTCCTGAGGTAAAAATACATCTCCCTATGCTATATTCTTCTAGCACTCTATAGGAATTAAAATATTGACTTAAACCCAAGAGTTGCTCATTTGCCACCACCCCAGGTCCGTGCATTCTTTGAGGGCAGGCTCAGAGTCTCAGCAGAGCACTGGGCACAGAGTGGGTGCTCCGTAAGTACATTCTGTACGGAAGACACATGTCTGACAGGCTGCATATCCACTCAAAGCAACAATACAGAAAGAAAACCTTGCAAAATGAGCAGGAGAAGAGAAAACGAAAATCTTTCTTTCACTGCAGCCAAAGGAAGCCAGGAGGCAGGCATATCTTTTCAGAATACTGCTTCTCTTTTGTGGATGAATGCAGACATTCATGAGGCAGGCAAGTAGAGCCTGCTCCCCACCACTTGGGAACAGCATGAACAAGTAATTATCTCTAAGGTGCTATGGAGGGACTCAGGAGCCGGACTGGATGAACAGTGTGGTCTCTGCAAATTCCTGAGCCTGTGACAGGGACAGGGTGGGCGGCAAGCTGTGCTATCAGAGCCTGAAGGGAGATAAGGAGCACAAAGTAGCAACCCTCTTGCTGCTTTCCCAGGAAGCTGGCTGACTTGTCTTAAGCCTGGTATACTATTTAACTCAACACAGCTGCAAACAAACAAGATTAGAAATGAAGGATAGATTTTCTTTTAAAATAGAACATGAAACAAAGGCAATTTTTTTTTTTGTCACTGTGGGCAAATGGAAATGCCTGCTCAAGGAAAGCAATTTCAAACAACCAGTTCCTTCTACATTAGCTTAAATTACCTGTTTAAAATACAAAACAGTGAACTGAGAAAGGCTTTCAGATATATTGCCATGTCCACATTTTATGGATGGAACAGCTGAGAACTGTGGAGGAGAAATGATTTACCTCCAATCCCATAGCACACTAATGGAAAAGCCAGAATTTAGAACTTTTTCTTTTAAAGGTTCCTGTCCCCTGGGTTCTATTGTGCATGTGTGATATGGAGAGAGGGGAGTGTCAGTGGGTCAGAGTCTGAGTGCCTGGGCTCTGGTTTTAATAAACAACAAACTGTATGACTGGGAGCAAGTCTCTCCTCCTTGCTTTACCCTCCCCATCCACTAAATAATGGGTTTTGGATGGAATGACCTATAAGGTTCTTCCCAGTTCAGAAGTTATATAACTATGACTTCAGCACATGATAATAAATAACCAAACAAATAAATAAAACTGCATGGAGTACATACTATATACCAGGCCCTATTCTAAAAGTTTTGATACATGGTATCTCATTTAACCTTACCACTCTGTAAAGTAGGCATGCTTATTACTGACCTTTACATATGAGAAAGCTAAGACTTAGATTAAGTAACTGGCTCAGAGTCACACAACTGGTATGTGGTGACAGTGGAATCTGAACATCTACCTGCCTGACTTCAGAGATGAAAATTACAGAGTCAACAAATGTTCAGATGTTAGGTCTATTCAGTTCTTCCAGGGACTGAGACCTCACACCCATCTGCACAGAGACCACTCCTGTTTGGGACTCACTGATTGTGACAGAGCAGGAGTGCCTCTCTGTAGCTTGTATCCATTGACCCAACGATGTTTCATGACCACCATGAAGTCTAACACTTATTCTATAAAGCATTTCTTTGGAAAAGGGAGAATTTCTTTAATGACCCTGATTCTGAGAATCTTCTCTGTAAATTAAGATTTCTGCTCACCTTCCTGGTTCTTTGCTTGGACCTGCTTTCAACTTTCTCACAACCCCAGAAGAATACCTCTGCTCACACTCAACATGTCTCACACTTTTAACTTAGAAGACTATAGTTGATTAAATGCCCAGTAATCACAAAAAGGGTGGTAGCGGAAACAATTTCAGTGAAAATTCAAACAGGGAAGCTTTCGCATTGGGCCATGATAGAGTCACAGGGACCTCTCACTTTAAACAATTTTTTAAAAAAACAGGACAAAATAAGTCAAAGAAAGGAAATAATAGAGATCAAAGTAGAAGGATATGAAATAGAAAACAAATTAATAATAGAAAAAATCAATGATTTGAGATTATTAAAATTAGTAAACCTCTAGACATACTAATCAGGGAAAAAAAGAATACAGAAATGACTGATATCAGAAATGGGGGAAAAAAAGGGCATCACTACAGATTTTACTGATATTAAAAAGATAAAAAGTGAATATTATTAAAGAACTTTATGCCAGTAAATTCTACACATTATTTGAGATTAACAAAGGTCTTCAAAAACTGATAAGCAACTAAAAAAAGATAACCTGCACATACCCATATTAATTAAATAAATTGAATAATAACTAATAACCTTCCAAAAAAAAGAAATCACCATGCCCACATGGTTTCGCTGGTGAATTCTACCAAGCACTGAAAAAAGAAATGATACTAATTCTCCGTAATCTCTTCCAGAAAATAAAAGTAGAATGAATACTTCCTAAACCATTCTATGAGGCCAGCACTGTCCTTGATATGCAAAATAGATAAAGATATTACATTAAAAAATATATAACCCAACATCTCTCCTGACTCAAAAATTCTTAACCAAATTTTAGCAAATTTTATTTATAGAAAGATCATGCATGATTTAGTGAGGTTAATTACAGATATATAAGGTTCCTGTAGGACTTAAAAGTTAATCAGTGGAACGTACCATATTAATAAACTAAAAAAAGAAAACCCACATGATCATCTCAATAGGTACAGAAAAAACATTGGACAGAATTCAATGTCTATTCATAATTAAAAACTCCCAGTAACCTAGAATTAGAAAGAACTTGTTCAACCTGAAAAAGAGTATTTAAAAATTTAACGATCATACTTACAGCACAGATTAAATGCTTGCCCCTAAGTTTGGGGGAAAAGGTCAAGAATACCTGCTCTGAATGCTTTTATTTTAGCATTGTACTAAAAATCTTAGCCACTGCAATAAAGCAAGAAAAATTTCCATACAAATTGGAAAAGAAGAAATATAATTGCCATTATCAGAAGATGGCAGAATGTGTTTATAGAATATCTAAGTAATCGCCAAAACAGCTACAAAAACTAATAGTTTTCAGAATATATGTTGAAGACATAAAAATTAATTGTTTACAGGCAGAAAAAATAATTGTATACAAGCAATAAATAATCACAAAATAGAATTAAAAGCAATAAGTTATAATACTATCAACATATAAAGTAATTAATGATAAATTTGACAAAAGATGTTTAAAGCTTATACACTGAAAACTACCAAACATTAATGAGAGATGTAGAACACCCAAAGAAATGGGATATACCACACATGGATCAGAAGACTCAATATTTTCAAAAAAACATTTTTTTCTAAACTGATATATAGATTCAAAGCTATTCCAATCAAAATTTCAGTAGGCATCTCTAAGCTAATAATAATTTTCAATCTGACTCCAAAATCTATATGACAATTCAAAGGATGTACAATGGCCAAACAAATTTAGACAAGAACAAAGTTTCAGAATTTATACTACCTGATTTCAAAACTTATAAATCTATATAATCAGACAGAATAGAATTGACATAAAGTAATAAAAACCTATTAATGTAACAGAATAAAGTACAGAATTACAGCCACATGTAAATATATAATCAATTGGTTTTGACAAAAGTGAAAAGGGAATTAAGTGGGGGAAAAATACATTTTTAAGAAATTGTGTCAGTACGATTTGATAGACATATGCAAAACTAAAACAAAACAAAAAATTTCAACCCTTATCACAATACACAAAAATTAATTCACATGGAACATTAGACTTAACTGCCAGATTAAGCATTTGGAAAATACAGAAAGAAAAATCTTAGTGACCTTAATTTAGGCAAAAATTATGTGTTTTTTTAAAAAAGTAGGACAGTGAAAGCATAAAGTACAAAATAAAATTTTCCTTGATGGTGGTAGAGTAGGTGGAAGCCACACCCACCTCCTCCCAGGACCAAACTGGAAGTACAACTGAAAAACAAAGCAATCAGCCTGAATAACCAACTGAAGACTAGCTGAAGAGAAGTATTATAACCAAAGATTTACAGAAGAATCAAGACTGATAGGAAGTGCGAATGGGGCTGGCACTCCCAGAGGCTGTGGCTGGGGTTCCAGATGGAAATCTCAGCTTCAGGGTTCCCCTTGATGAGTGTGGGATCTCGAGTCCATGCCAAGCACCCCAGCCCAGAGCACCAGAGCCTGGAAGAGACACCCACATCACACCTAGTTGTGAAAGCAGCAGCATTTCTGTCTGCTAGTCATAGATGGGAGCCCATTAGAGATTCAAATACCTTCTTAAAGGGCCAACACACAAAATGTCTTTGCAACCACTCACCCTGGGCTCCAGCAGAGGGAGGGCAATGCAGACTAGAGTTGTGTGAAGAGAGACTGGAGTCTGTGGCTCTGGGGAGAGAGCAGAGGGGAAAACTGCTGGGACCCCCTGTGCTGAGTCATTCTCCCATACTGCAGACACCATTTTTCTTGGGTGGGGCATGTTCTGTGTGGCATTAGCCCAGGGGAATGAAAGAGCCCCACCTTCTGGACTCCATGGTGATCCACCCTATGGAGACTGTACCCTGCTAAGGAGTCAGCAACTTGGTACAAGGTCTGGGCAGACTCAAGGGATGTCAGTGACTGTGTTGTATGGCTTGTGGGGGAGAACATTCCTCCTACTTTTCTGTTATTCTGACTGGCACCTCCCCATCCTCTTGATTCTTGGTGGCACCACACTGCCAAGGTCTGAGCAGAATCTGGGGCAGTCTGAGTTGTCTGGATCTGGGGTAAGGGCCACACCCCAACTTTGCCCAAACCTGACTAGCAAGCAGCTCTCTCTCTCTCAATTCCCAATGGCCTCTCCCTGCTAAGATTGGACTCCTGGCAGAATCTGGAACAGACAGTTGGACAGCCGAAATTTTTCCTTCTTATACCCACCCAGTGCAGAGCCTTCCCTTCACACAGCCAACTCTTGGTGTGTTTAGGTCTGATATCTCTGCCGGTTTCACCCTGATTATTTCCTGAGACCCCACCCCACCACAAAGGTGTGTGAGCACCCAGAAGGTAGCAGTTGGATTGATATTTCCTGGGACATTTGTTAAGTGGCCTCAGACCCAGCACTGGCACCAAGATTGAACTCATATAAATCTGGAGAACACTTTTTGCCCCTTCCTGGTGATTCACTGAGAACGTATTACATGCAACTCAAGTACAGCCAGAGCCTCTTTCAGTGACTGAGCCTAACAGGCAGCTTGCAAACTAAGGTAGGCAGAGGTGGGCCTTGGAGTTCCTAGGGACTTTTGCTGAACTTCCCTGGGGTCCAGTGCTGGTAAAAGCGAGCCTTGGTGCACAGCTTGATCCTTCGTATGTATACCCAGGCCCACCAAAGGCAGCCACAAACTCTGGATTACTTTGTAGCTCCAAACAGGTAGCCCCAGGCCAGTCACAGGCACCATCTGACATTGACCTACACCAGAGTTCCTCCCAAGAGGCCCCAGAACTACCACACCCAATGGCCAGCTTCAGACCGTATCAGAGCAGGGTCCAATTAGCTTTACTAGCAGCATATCCAAAGAGAGATCTCGACAGGCATCAGACTCTGCTGAGGCAAATTCCACTCTGAGTGGTCAGCATCTGCACAGCACTTGTACACTATGGTTGGGGTTGATCCTCACATCAGCCAGCCTGATGGTCAACCCCACACATGAATGGGCAATAGCAACTAAGACTCAATTAGAGCAGGAGGGCCCACGTAACCCACACAAGGGCCATTCTTTGAGCATCCAGAACAGGTGGTCAAGGATACTGTGTGATGTCCCACAAAACACACACTTCCTGAGGCCACCCTACCAAGACTGAGAGTCATAGCAGACCTACCTAGCACAGAAACAAACACAAAGAGGCAGCCAAAACAGGGAGATGAAAGACATGCCCCAACTTAAAAAAAAAAAAAAAAAAAACAGGAAAAATCTCCAGAAAAGGAGCGAAATTAAATGGAAAAAAGCAATTTACTAGATATGGAGTCAAAACAGTGGTTATCAGAATGCTCAAATAACTTAGGGGAAGAATGGATGAAATCATTGAGAATTTAACAAAAGAAATAGTAAGCAAAAATACGACATGGAACCTGTAAAAAAGACCCAGTCAGAAATGAAGAATACAATATCTGAAATAAAGAACGCACTAGAATAAATGAACAGTGAGTTGGATGAAGCAGAGGGCTGAGTCAGTGATTTGGAAGACAGGAAGAAGGAAACACCCAATCAAAGCAGAAAAAAAAAGAATTAAAAAAAATGAAGATAGTTTAAGGGATTTGGGGGACAACATGAGGCATAACAACATCCATATCATAGGAATACTAGAAGGAGAAGAGAGAAAACAAGGAACCAATAAATTAGTTGAAGAAATAATGACTAAAAACTGTGCTAACCTGCTGAAGGAAAAAGACACACAAACCAGAAAGTGTAGAGAGTCCCAAACAAAATGAACCCAAAGAGGCCTACACCAAGACACATCATAATTAAAACTGCAAAAGTAAAAGACAAAGAGAGAATCTTCAAAGCATCACGAGAAAGAGAGTTAGTTACCTACAACGGGACTCACATTAGACTGTAAGCTGATTTCTCAACAGAAACATTTAAGGGAGTGGCATGACATATCCAAAGCGATAAAAAGCAAGGACCTGCAATCAAGACTGCTTTACCTAGCAAGGCTATCAGTATGAAGGAAAAATAAAAGGGCTTCCCAGACCCCCCCCTCAAAAAAAAGCTAAAGGAGTTTGTTATCACCAAATCAGTATTACAAGAAATGTTAAAGGTCTTCTCGAAGAGGAGGAAGAAGAGGAAAGAGGAACATAGATATAAAAAATAAAATGGCAATAAACGTGTACCTGTCACCAATCAAAAGGCATAGGGTAGCTGAATGGATAAGAAATCAAGATCCATATATTAGAGCAAAACTAGAGTACACCCATGTGGCTATCATGAAGCCAATGTAAACAATTCTTGGCAAATCCACAAAGTGGGACAATATTCAGCAATATAAAGGAATATACGTAACACATGCCACAAGATAAATTTTAAAATAGTTATACAGAGTATGAGAAGCCAGACCAAAAATATAAAAGAGTATATAGTGCATGATCCCATTTGTATAAAATTTTAGAAAATAAAAACTAATTTACAGTAACAGAAAGCAAATCAATGGATTCCTATAAGTTAGCATAGAGAGAAAGATATATTACAAATATGATGAAGAAACTCTGTGGGATAATGTGAATCTTATAATCTTAATTGTGATGTGGTTATAGGGTATACACATATGTCAAAAAATGTCTAATTTTACACATTAATTGTTTAACCAGTTTATTGCACATCTTTTATACCTCAATAAAGTTGCAAACAATCTTTTAAAGAGGAAAGGAAGACTTTAAATTTTATAACAGGGAGCTTGACAGAACCCTAAATGAGAAAAGCACATGAGGAATTGGTGGGAAAAAAAATTCAAGAAAAAGCCATGATATATTAGGCACAGGCTTTGGAATCAACAGCATTCCATCAACTAACTTTTAGGTCCTAGGTTGATTGTATTGGCTTTCTGGAAGGGATGACCTGAGAAGAGGCTTAAGCAGTAGTTTTCAGAGTATAACATGACACATGCTGCTTGAAGACAGTCCAAGAGGAAGACTATTATGAAATCATGGGCTTAAAAGTATCACCTTGTCACATGCTTTGCCTCCCAGCAGAGTTTATGTCAGACATATTTGGAAAAGACAGCTCTTCCACAGACCATTTCTCTGAACTGTGTTCATGATATTAGGAAGTGTCTAGCCACCCACCCAGGAGCTTTGGATTCATTCTCGACTTCTCTCTCCCCTCACCCTCTGTGGTAGCCATGAAAAGAGACCCTTCCAAATCTCCCCTGAAGAGACAGTCTGCTATAAAAAGTACAGCTAGCCTCCACTGTCTTTAGAACCATCACAGCCTTTGAGCTGAGTCCATCCTCTGGCAGTTCCTAGCCATGAAAGAGCCTCACCATTTCTGCCCAATTGGAATTTCATGCCGGAGAATCCTGGGATCAGAGCTGTCTGATGGGTTGGTCAAAATGTTCTCAGAGCTTCACGAAAATCCGAGTCTCTTCCTATCCAACCATCCTTCATTCCTTCTCTTCTTTCACAGATTTCAGATCTTCATCATGGTCTGAAGGCTTTCCCTACCCACCCTGCTACCTCTCCTCTTTATCTTATGGGGATTACCCTCAATACATCTCTTGCATTTCCCACTCTGTCTTGATATCTGCTTCCTGAAAATCCTGAACTGACACGCACCCCCAACATTCCTTCCCATCATCTAAGTCTCCAAGTCCTATGAAGCCTACTCTCACTCTCTCTCGAATTTGTTTTCTTTCCTCCAATCTCACTGCCATTGTGCTAAGTCAGGCTGCCCTCATTCCACTGCCCAAGAGTCTGCCCTAAAAATGGTTAGACATTGGACTTGACTTCCAGTGCTAGTGTCACTCAGGAACAGAGTGGTTGCTTGTGTGGCCTGAATATCTGAAAAGGAGGTTTATACTTCCCTAAAGAACAGAATATGATTTGAAATGGGGCTGTGAAGTCTCACTGCTGAGCTCTGCTTTGATTATTAACTGGCATCGAGTGTTCCATGCTCAAGTATCACCTTACTTCTTTTTCATCAGAAACAAGAAATATTTATCCACAGTCCCTACTCTTCTTGGCAGAGAATTAGGTAAGTTGCTAAAAAATCTCATTGGCAAAGTGCTGTGAATTTCTTAGGAGCTCCGATAATCTGTCTATGGGTGAAAATGCTGACCTGCCACTATTTCCATACGTGCCTTTCATTTTGACTCCACGTAAGGCCTGGTTGCCTTTGGTTTTGTTTAAAGCCATCTAACCTTGGTTCCTAATAACCTCTCTCGTCCTACATATGTTTCAGCCAAATGAAACCACTCACCTACACCAAGCACAGTTGGTGCTTTTTCACTTCAGTAATTTCACTCAATTTCTTTTTTCTGTCTGAAATCTCCTGTCTCTCCCAAAGCTTGTCTAACTTCTACCCATCACTTAAAGCCTATCTGAAATGCGATATCCCCTGAGAATCCTCGGAGGTACTCTCCCCTCTGGCTACAACTTCACAGTAATTTTTCTTTGTATATTTCTCACGGCACTTACTTACACCTTGTTTTGTGTTTATCAGGTATATGCCTTATACCCCCCACTAAGCTATCCTCCTTTCCAATCTTTCTGATCCCCACCCTCCCTCAAGACCTGCCACCTAACAGCTACTCAATCTCCCGCTGCTGCATTGTTGTCAGAGGCAGTGATCTGTGTTCTGTGCATTCTCATCGGGTACCTGTTTGAGACCCAATTCTCAGCCTGGTGGAGGGGCTCTAGGCAGCTTTTCCAGGAAATCAAGTATTTGCCTGAGCAAAGCCTGTTGTGCAAATCTTTGAGTCTTGCATTGCTACCATAGTTCTCTGGTCAAACTGGTAAAGGAATAAATAAGCAGGAAGTCTCCAAGGCTTTGCATGAGGATATGACTGGCCGAAAGAGACTGCCTTACCCCCAAAGGGTTTCAGGAGTTATTGCAGGTAGGGGGGAACATCAATATTGGTAAATCCCATTCCATCCCTAAGATCCACTTTATTCTATGTTCTCTCATTCTATTCTCCAGTTACCAGCAGGCCTGATCATTACTCTGTAAAGTCACAGTCTAAATGCAGACGAAGTTCCAATGCATCTCTCTAGGAGCCTTTCAATTGTCCTAGTCTTGCCGAGGGTTCTTTCTCCCTGGCTGTGTATTACAAAACCAGCTTCCATGAACATGTTCCCAGGCCAATAAACATTCAACAGGAAACCCCTATCAAGGCCTACTGTTTGCCAGGAACAGGGCTGGGCATACAGAGATAAATAGGACTCAGATCATGCACAGTAAGCCAAATCAACATTAAGGATACAATTTCTTTCTTTCTCCCTTCCTTCCTTCCTTCCTTCCTTCCTTCCTTCCTTCCTTCCTTCCTCCCTCCCTCCCTCCCTCCCTCCCTGCCTCCCTCCCTCCCTTCCTTCTTTTTACTGGTTCAGACACATACAACCTCCTTAAACCCTTCTACATTGTCAATTCTCACTTTAAGTTTCAGTTGCAGAATAGTTTTTAACAAGGCAAAACTAACTTCCTTGATTCAGACGATCAGCTCTGCCCACCATATCTGTCCAGGGTGGTGGGGCTCCAGCCCATGCCCCAGAGAAGCAGTTTTACAAAAGCTGTGGGGTAGATCCCTGGCATAATACAATACAGCCATCCCAATGTATGTGCTAAGACACACTCATAAAGAGGAAACTTGTTCTCTCATACTTTGGTCTGCCATGCATTGTAGAAATTCTTTGAGTTTTTTCCAGGTAAGAAAGACAGCTAAGAACAGAAAGTTTTGGAAGATAGCTCACAGAGACCTCAGGCAGATCACGATCTCCACTGGCAATTTTCTCAGGTATGGATAATTAACTCGAGCTGAAAAGGCAAAAGTGTTTCCTCTGGCAGAGCAGGAACGGACATGGTGTTTGTCTTAATTTGCAAAAGGTTTCTAACAGTAGCATTTTTAATCGACAGACCAAATATCCAACAGCTGCTTCCAGCCCAGTTTCCGAGGCTGGAATGCAGCTGAACTATTAATTTCTTGAAAGCCTAGCAAAACAAAGTTGGATGCAAAACAAAGAGGAGAATAAAGCAAAAAGGGGGAAAGGTCTCCTTTTTGAATAACGAAACTTTCTCCAGCTTTTTAACCTCTTCCCGAGGTCTCAGCCAAGATAAAAGAAACATAAAATAATCACCTTGGATCCTATCTCACCATCACTGAAGAGCCTGAGAAACCTATCCCTGCTCACCAGCAGAGCCCAAACTTCATCTTGTCAACAGCTCAAATGCCCTTGGATTTTCCATTCTTCTGATTCATCGTTATTGAGACACATATCCACTATTGAGCTGCTTTTAACTTGTGAAGAGTTGTTCCTGAAACACTCTTGAACACTTAGCAGCTGGTGACTATGTGGAATGAGCCTGGGGACCAGTCAGGAGACCTGCATGGTGGACTTTTAACTCAGTTTATCCTTGAGACACTAATCAAAACTCTGCATTTTCCTGAAATGCAGGGACAATAGTACCCACCCTGCCTACTCGATGTCTGTAAACCTCAAATGAGATAACACATGTGAATAAATTTGATAAAGGAAAAAAAATCACTGTATAAATGTAAAGAAATCATACAGTTGATGGTTAATCTACTTACCTTTTATTGCCTATGTATATGAATGGGCACAAATATTTAGAGATGTGGTCTTCGTTAAATAGCAAAGGACAAAATAATTCCGTCAGGGTTCAGAATTAGCAAACCTGGTGACTGGGACATATTTGGGTCTCAGCACGCTGTCATGAGCATGGAGACTGTAAGTTGTTGGTAGAAGAAACCTGTGTGCGCAAGTGTTGGGATGCAGTCTGGCTACCAGCTCAGACTCCATCGCTGCCTCAGCCCGTGAACAGTGTCTCAGAGAGAGGGTGTGCTTGTGCCCTGGAAGGAGTTGCTAAGACAGGGCATTGCTGTTGAGGACTTTGTGCCAGGACATGGAACTCAGTGAAGGAAATCAGCAGGCCCGGACGTGTTTAAAAAGTTTAGTTGTGAATCATACTACTTAAAAGTTGTTAAAGATCCAACCCCCTTCTCAACCCAGAAAACCTTTCCACAAAGGCCATAGAGAAAGGAAACACCTTTATCATAGAATTAGCATTCGACCATGTGCTGTGCATCACAGACTCGGCTAAGTGCAAAGCAGAAACGACTCTCACCCCTTACACAGCCAGGCACATACCACCCATTACACCCATGTTCTCAAGGAAAACAAGCCCTGTCCTCAAGTACGAGGACTTGACGGCACCTTGTGTCACACAGTTTTTTTCCAGCTTTACTATGGGAATTGGTTGGCTAATGGGCTCTATCAGGAAGGGAACAAAATTCTCCTATTTTTATGACAAGAGGTAGTTGTGTAAATTGGAGCATGGCACCACTGAAATTAGGCTCTATCGCTCCTCACTTGGGAACAGGGGCGTTGTTTCCCTTGATGTCTGAATATCAAAAAGATGGTTCCCAGGTTATTGAGAAAGTGATTTCTGGGTCATAACACTGACAAAAGTTCTGCCCAGTCTTCCAAAGGGTACTTGTTGAAGATGTGAAAAAGTACTTAAAAGTTTTCTAAGGTAAATGCACTAAAAAAAAAAAAAAAGAAGAAGAAGAAGGAAGGAGTGAAGTATTTTCCATTGCTTCCAACAGGGAGAATTCAGGCTCTTATTTTTAATTCGTATTTTCCCTTACAAAGGTTTTTAGCTTTTTAAGCAAAAAAATTACTTTTGGGAGAACAGGTGGAAGGTATGACCACATCACACTCCCAACAGTAACCTCTGGGTGGTAGATAACAACATCTCCCTTCATGGTTGGCTTTTCAACCCAAGAGCAGCCCGGCCTTCCTGCCTTTCACGTGACAGGTCCTCAGAGCTTCTCTGGTCTTAGGACCTTCTAGTAACCAAAGAGGGGATATTGACTCTCACTTATAAGTCAGCTGCTACTCACTTATAAGTCTATTGTTCCTTTGGATATTTCTGCTCCCAATGCTACCCTCTCCACTCCCTTGGCCATTGTCTGTCTGTGGGGAGTGCCTCCTTGCTGACCACCTCTGATCATCTGGCCATGCTGATTCACATAAGGCACTCCTGTTGTCTCCTGCAGACCAAGTGACCTGTTTTGGCTCTGCATCCACCATGCCCTGGTGCTGCCCAGGCTTTTCACAAGGTGGTCACAACTCACACCTGGGAGGTAAATGATGCTGGAGGAAACTGCTCTTCCCACCTCCAATTGGCGCTCTGGTGTTGCCTCCCTGTTTCCACATCCAAAGCTCTTTTCTACAAATAGGGACACTCTGTCTCCTTCCTGCTCATTAACCTCCAGGAATAGAGTTCTTAATGTTTTCACATGTAGTTCTCTCTTGCCTGGTGCTTAGGCCCCCTGAGGAAACTAGTTGGGATAGTTTATTGTGGTACTTCTAGGGTGATCAGAGTCCTTGTTTGCTTGGGAGAGTCAAATTTTAGCACTGAAATTACCCCCAACTCAGTCTACATTCAATCAGAACAGTTAGTTGTGCTATTACAGCATCTCACACTTTAATCTTCCTGTGAATCTGCTGGGGATCTTGGTGACATTCAGATTTCGATGCCATGCCTCTGGGGTATGGCCACATTTAGAGCAGCGAACACATGTACAGCCCCGTGATTTTTTTTTTTCATATACCTAGTTCCTTCCCTTTTGGGCCTACTACTGAGTGTGAGCCTTCATGGTAGACCCCATTTAGCTGGAATTTTTCTCGACTCCATGAGTCCATGTCCCCACTGCAATCATGCTTTTGCCGGAGGCTCCTCTGATCTCCCAGGTAGACCATTTGCAATTCCTGATAGTACACAATGTGGATTTCCTGCCTAATATCTATCAGGTACATTTTTCCTCCTACAGGAGCTGAGAGGTGAGTAAAATGTATCCAAGAGGTGTTTTGAGGCCATGTTTTCTAGCTTTTGTGTCTGTTTAAGTTACTTCAGAGCAGAGGCTATTTATTGCTCATTCCTGATCCTCACAACACAGAGCATCACTCCTTGTAGAGGGTAGCCTTTCCAAAAATGTTTGCTGGCTCCTTTCTAGGCCTGCATGTCCTTCTCCAGGACCGAATTCTTATTTGAAATCTTCTACAGAATGGAAAAATGATGGTAGCAAAACTGTCTTAAAGTTGTGGGGATATAGAATTTAGAATTGGGATTAAGACTGGTTTTGCATATCCCAGGCTACATTTTTATCATGAAGCACTACTGTTTATCTTCAACAGCAGTTGTCTTTTAGGTACATGGCATTGTACTGTGAACTCACTTACTGGAGTTAATCAAAGAAAATAGCTTGCAGGGTAAACACACGTCAGTGGATACCCCAACAGCAGTGTCAACCTAGGGCAGAACATCAATTTAAAAAGATACATAAGGTAGATGATTTCTGTGTAACAAATGGCAAACAACTTAACAATGTGTTACAATAAATGCAATTTATTTACTACTCTGCAGAGAGGGGAATGAAATGGAAAAAAGGTTTTAAGGAAAAGGTCGAGCAGCAAGATGGTAAAATAGGTGAAATAGCCCACTTAAAATATAAAAAGCATATATTTTGTCGATGCATGGATAAGCTATTGGGAAAGTCAAGAAGCAGACATGAAAGAAAGTATGGATCTTTGGGGATAGTTTGGCCTTGCATACGCTGTGATCCCAGGTGGCTTGGTTTCTAGCTTCCAACGGGAGAAAGTCTGAGCCTGGGCAGGGTGGGGGTAGGGTTAGAGACCCTATCCACATGAACCTGGGTTTCCCTCAGGAGAAACCAGCACAACGTACACAGGGAAAAACATATACTATAACTGCCTTGACTTTGGGTAGAGAAGAAAAGAAAGAAAAATAAAACTTTCCTCTCAGAATTAACTCGTACAGTGTTTGAAGATCTGGAGTCAGAATTTACCCTACCTGTGTGGCACCAAAAAACCCCAAGCTAAACATTTAGTCTAAGGTGGTCTTGGGCTGGCAGTGCCTCTAGGCTGGGAGGAGCATAAACACAACTCTCTCTGGAGAAAAACACTTCAAACCCAAGCTCAAACGATTTCTGCACAGAACACTCAAGGACATGCATGTATGTGCAAAACCTACTATCACACAAATTAGCTTATCCATCAGTATAGCTGACATTGGAACTATGAGCAATGGAATACAAAATAAATGTAATTAAAATGCCTAACATACTAAAAGAGGGCATTAAGCTAAATAAATATTATAAAATTTGACCAGATAGAATTGAGGGAAAACCTAATTATAAATATATAAACCTAGTTAAAATATATAAACCTGATTTAAAAATATATAAATTGGCAATAGAAAATTAATGGATGGGTTAAATAGTATGAGTTATAGCAGAAGGGCTATTGAATTCTAAGATAAATTTGAGGAAATTATATAGAAAACAGAATAGAGAGGCAGAAAGATGGACAAGTTAAAAAATTTAGACACACAGATGATAGCGTATGAATCTCTAATATACTCATCCTAATTTCAGAAGAAGAGCATGGAAGAAAGGAAATACTTAAGACGGTAATTCATGGCTGAGGTTCCCTGGATGTGAGGAAAGACATCAACACTCAGATTCAGAATACCCAGTGAATCCCAAGGAGAGAAAGAAAAAAAAGTCTGCACTGAGACACATTGTGGAGGAACTATAGAACTCTGAACACAAAAAGTCCAAAAAGCAGTTGAGGGAAAAAAGATGATCTACAAAAGCGATACTTTAGTTCTCAACTGTAATTATCAGAGCTGGAAGACATCTTTAAAGTGCTAAGAGAAAAAAACTGTCAAAATAATTTCGCATAGGTAGTGAAATCACCTATCAAGAAAAATAGAGAAATAAGGACATTTTCAGAAAAACAAAAACTGAGTTTATTTCCAACACACTTCCACTATAGAAATGTCTGGATGATGTTCTTAGGAAAAAGAGAAGACTCCCAGAAGGAAGGTCCAAGAAATGGAAGGAATACTAAACAAACAACAGTGTGAACTTGTGGCTAAAATTAAACGGATATCGACTGTAAAAAATATTAGCAATATAGTTCAGTCTGTGTTTTAAAAAAAAATCAAGGTAAAATTCATATCTTGTACAACAATGGCACAGGGGGCAAAGAGAGTGATTGCCTCAAGGTATTTTAATTTTCTTTTGTTGTTGAGAAGGAAGGTAAATATGCCATTTACTTTGGACTTTAGGTTAAAGGGACAGGCTAAAATTTTAAGGGTAGCCAGAAAAATGGGGTGTAAAACTTCTCAACTGGTGGAGGAAAGTAAGTTGAATGAAGTGTGTGGGAGGCAGAGTTGATCCAAAAGATAGAAAGAAAAGGATATTAAAAAGGAACATTCAAAAAGCAGAAAAATGGAAAGTATGGATTAATATAAAAAATGAATTCAAACATATTATTTATTTCAATCAATGTGGGTAAACTACACTTTAATTAGAAGACAGGGATTTTCAGTGGGATTTAAAAGAAACAAACTCAGCTGCTACAGTACATAAGAAGATACAACTAAACCATGAAGGTATAGAGATAGTAAAATAAATATGTGGATAACAAAATTCTACAGGAATGTCAAGTAGGGTATACTTTCTGTTTAAAGTATTACTAACGTAAAGAGGTTTATTAAATATTATTAAAGTTTGATTTCTCAAAAAGATAATTCTAAACCTGCAAGCATCTAAAAACATATACCCATATCTAGACATGGGAGAATACTCGTCATTTTTGGACGCACATAAAATCTTTGCAGAAAATCGACCTTGTGTGAGACTGTCGGAGCCCAGATAAATTTTAAGGAATTTTAGACTACATTCTATGATCATAGCACAAGTAAGTCAGAAGTCAATCCAAAAAAAAGATGAAAATAGATCACTAGAAGCAGACATTCTTTTAATGACAAGTTCATCACCAATCTTTTATTTAGTCTTGGCAGATGAATAGTTTTGGTAAGTTCATACCTTTTCATTTTCTGGAACTCTCTGTTTCATTTTTTATTTACTGTACAGAACACTTGGTTGACCTTGAATGACTACTAAACTGGCTCTGTAGTGTCATGTAGCACACGCATGTGTGTGCACCTGTGCGTGCTCATGCTTTGGTTGGCTGACCTAATTTCATGTCAAAAACAAGCTGATTTTCAAAAATTCAATTTTTCATGTTAGTTCAGCCATTAAAGACTCTGTTGGTAATTAAAATTCATTTTAAGAAAAGAACCTCTTGATATAATTATTTTTAAAGATCAGTGGTGTGAATATTGATTATTGTTGTACTATAATTTTTTTAAACTATGATGATCAATTCTCATGACAAAGTTCTTTTTCACTTCAGCTTGAGGTACCCTAAGATGTTTCAAATGATTCCAAGGCACAAATTTCACTTAATTTTAAATAATTTTAATACAAATAATAATGTGTAGAATTAGTTTGCAAGAGATAGAATCCAAGAAGCTTGTATAATACAAATACATTCATTATAAACTCCATGAAAGTGGGCACCTAGTCATTTCTTTCTCACCATTTTTTCTTCTGCGGTTAACATAATGTCCACCACATGGTAGATATTCAATATTTTTTTAATGTAAAACAGTTTAATGTAAATGCAGGCTGATAATTAAGTAGTCAAAAGCCCAGAAATAAAAGAACAGCATCTAATATGAAGAGCAAGGCACTTGTAATCATTAATATTTTATTTCATTCAGACGATTTCTCTTCAGTGGCTACGCTGAGCCAGGAAGCGTTCTCAGCATTGTGTGATGACAGGCCTCGTGCCTTGGCTAGTGTGGGACTGAGAGTCTGTTTGGAGAGATACAATTTGTTAGAATTAGTAGGGTGTTCACAAGTATCACATTTTGAGCTTCTGAACAGTGTGGCAAGGGAATGGGAGAACTCAATTCATCACCTGGTATATGCATTTTACAATGACGTTGTAATGTTACCAAAAATTTGGCCACTTTACAATAATTTTTTAATACAGTTGACTCGATACTTTAATATCCAAGATCTCATTTTAAGAAGACTAGATATTATCTTAATTTACAAGTGAGGAAAGTGAATTCCACAGCAGATAAATCATAGAATTAGAACTCAGATTTCCTGAATCCAAATTATTGGAGATAAAGGTGATGTCCCTTTTACAGAAGTTAGGTTTTGGTGTTTGTCTTTAGCAATTATTTAAATAAAAAGAAGTCATAGTCTCCGATTGCATTTTTCCAAGTATCATGCTGTTTTGTCTTAGCAAATCTGGGTGATTGTCAGAATTTCTCACTCTTTGTCTAAGGATTAGTTATCAGCTGAGGAGACACAGTCAGAAAGTCCTTGGTGATGGGAGCAGGAGTCCCTGGAAGCAAGGCTAGTTGGGCATTGCATTCATCCTTTGTGAACATTTTGAAGAGAGACGAGTTGATTATGCATCTCTGTGTTCCTAGTGGCCCCCACTTAATGGGCTGGCTGACCAAAGGTGGGTCAGCAATGAGAGCGTGTCCGCCACACCATTCGGACAGACGTTGCCGGACCCAGGCCCCGGTGACACTGCAGCTCAAATTATCTTCCCCAAAAGGTTCTGCCTGTCATTCCTCTGCTCAGAAGCCATTGGTGGCTCTCTCTTGCCTACTAAATATCAACCAAGTTTGTCCTTTAAGGTTTTCCATGATTCCTTTTGAAGTTTATTGTCTTCTGCTTGTTACAGAACAAACCAGGGGTTACGAGTCCCTCTGTCACTGTGGATTCTTTGCTGCTGCCAGGGAGTTGGAATCATGGCTCTCGGTGCCAGAATTTGGTGAAGAGGCAAGGAACTATTTATTCAAAAGTTATACAGGTTTAGAGGAATGACTTAATGTCACTGTTAAATACTCACACTCCCTTAAAACACCCTCAAACACACACAGTCCTTTCTCCCCTCTTTGCCCTGGCCGCCCAGTCTTGGATAGCCTATCTCAGGAAGAGAGAAAAAAAAATAGAAGTCTGCAGCTCACTTCTTCCAGTTCCTCTCAGTCATCCGTTCTTGGCTGGCTGGCCTCCTGTGGCTCCCCAGTACCATCAGCTGGGTCACTGCAATCTCCAGTTCTTAATCCAAAACCATGAGGCACCTTCTCATGGCCCACCAGCCTGAGTCCTTTCACCCCGTCCTTCCCTGCAAGGTTTCTCATCATCCCCATCCCTAGTCCTGTACTGTCTCTCCTGCTTTCTAAGCCCCACCCCCATGGCTGCCTCACGTGCATTTAAATCCCAGCGCTAATCTTCCCCTACAACCCCATTTCCGACTCCTCCCACAATCGACCACAACTGCCAGCATTCCCATATTTTTCCAGCCTTTCTTGGGTGCCATAGTTAGTCGAGGCAGGCGTGGCCCTGTGGCATTGAACTAATCATCTCCAAGGTCTCACGCTGTAACTAAGAGGAGTTGCCTCGAAGTTAGTCAGGGGTAGGATTCGCTCCCAACTCCCTGGCTCAAAACAAGGCCACAGCTACTTAACACATCTATGAACCTAGCCCGCCGTTATAGATATGTAAAATAACCGTTTTTACATATCAGGTATGAAGCTGGCCAGCTGTTGATATGCAAAATAACTCAATGGCCATGCTCCCTGTGTCCCATCCCCCAGTTCAAACTTGTGGGGGTGAGGATATCCTCTATTTTATAATTCCTGGACACCCCGAGTTCTGGACCCCATTTTCAAATCCTTCACTTTGAGGGGGACCCTGGCTGCACCCCGTTGCATGCTCTTGTCTCCTTCTTCCTTCACCCAGCACCTCCTGTCCATTGCATCATAAATAGCCTGGGCTCCACCACACTAGCTTACCACACTAGCTTACTCAGTTGCTTTGAACAACCTCATGCCTTTCCTTAAGCTGTTTCTTCTCTCTAGAATACTCTCTCCTGCTATTTTATTTGTATATACATAGAATTCTAACACATCCTTAATAATTTCTGATTTCTCCTCGGATTCTTGACGTATAATGCATCTCCTTTCCCCCTGCTCCCATCAGGAGCCCTCAGTTAGCATCGCTTCCAGGGTCCCTAGCCCCTTCTACTTCGAATCAGACCCACACATTAAGAGTTTAGGAGTGCCTTGCATGCTGCACCAATGTTTCATTCATGCTGACCCTGGCTCAGTTTCTGTCACATAGTGGGTATTTTATAAATGCTTCCTGAATTCCCAGAATTAATTATACCACATAAGGTAACCAGAAACGGCAGAAGCCACCTCAGCAGAGTTGATTTTACCCTGACAAAGATCCCCCCTGAAAAATGAATGACACATAGAAGTGGAAACAGTGTCACAATCACAAAATAAGTGACAAATACAACATGCTACCTGACACCTATTTTTAAAAATGAAGACAGAAACTCCAGGCAGGTATCGGAAATTAAAACTGTCTGTTAAGTATTGCCAGAAAGTTACTAATGAAAGTTGCTTAGTGATCCCAGAAATTGACACAGCCAAGGAGAAAAAATTTTCTCACTTTTATGCTTGTTTTCTCCCATATTGCAAAGTTAATTGGTATCTAGTTCTTCTAAACTTTTAGCTTGCTGGCTTTCAGTCTCCCAAATTAAAAAAAAAAAAAAAAGTATTGAATTGCTCCTGACATCTCGCTGCCTTGATCTGTAATTCATGTGTAATTTAAGCTGATTGAATATTTTGCCACATTAGAGATGAAAATATCTGAATCCCCAAAACAGCAAAGAAAATGACAGGTTCAAATGCCCCTTGGCATCACCTTCCGTGATTTCCACCAGGTAATTAAGGCCATCAAGGAGGCTGAAATGGAAATTTGTCCTTAGCTCCAGGATTCACTCATGCGCACTCAAGGTCCAGAAAGAGATGACTCTGTCATTAGCTGACGCAAGGTCTTCCTTCCTTGGAGGCAGGATAAAGTAAACACATCCTTTAGATTACTTGCTTTACTCTTTGTAAAAGACGTTTTGAATTGATTTCCTTTTTAACTAAAGAAAATGGGGTTTGGAAAGTGCTTTCATTAGTAGTAGAATTTACTTAACCTTGAAATGTATCAAAAGACACTCTGAAAACCCTCAAGGTTTGCTAGAAACAACTAACGAAGCAGCCAAATCTCTCCAGGTTATAGTTGCTCTTGGTTCGTGTCTTCACTCCAGCCCTTTGCCTCCTCTAACCCAGGGTCACCTACCCACCTGGCACAGAACCTGCTCGCCCTTTGCTCCCTTCCTGAGAATGGGAACACAAGGTGCCTTCCACACTCACAGTTGCAGCAGCCTGACTATGGAACTGACAGAGCTGAAGAGAAAAGCTACCTGGGGTTGGGATGTGGCAAACTGGAAGATGAGGGCCGGGAGGCAGAGGAGCCTCCAGCATCGCCTGGAGGCAGAGAAACCGAGGATCTGGGAGACACCCGCACACTGGGTGTAGGAGGACTCAGGTTCTCCGTGGTAGTGCTAGCAGGCCTCAGCAAGCCAGGGTATTCCTTAGGGCTCTCAATTTCTTTTTGTTTTCTTTCCATGCCCATCAATAACAATTCTGAGCTTACCTCTGAGATACCTTGACAGTGAGAATGGGGATAAAGGACATGAGTAATCTGGTCCCTGGGAAGGGATCGCTCCAATAAAAAAAATTTTTTTTAAATGTGCCAATTTGTTTTCTTCAGTGAATTTGCTCAATACTTACCAAGTGCCCTGTACTGGCTAATTTCTGGGGATGCAACAGGAAAATGAGAAAAGTTATCCTGCATGAAGTTTATATTCTAGAAGAGGAAGATGAACAATAAGTATATGAACAAGCAAACCAATACGATTAATGTATGTAATAATGACTACTATCGAGAAAGTTTCCCAGGGTGAGCTCACCACAAAGGGTTAACTGCAGAGGGAGTGAGTGGTCAGCAAGTCTTGCTACGAGGTGGTGCTACTTGAATTGAGACTGAGTGACAAAAAGAAGGTAACCATGTGAAGATCCGGGGATTCCAAGGCAGAGCTACTCCCTCTGAGAGAGCAATGAGTTCACAGTCGGGAAAACAAAGGAGGCCTGTGTGCTGGGAACACAGTGAATACAGGAGTGAGCAGTAGGAGGTGGGGTCAGAGAAATTCAAATCTGATTGCCTTTATAGATGCTAAAAAGATAGTTTAGGGAACCTGAAAAAACGGGGTCCAACCAGGCCTTGGACCAAAGTGGATTAAGATGAATATTTTCCCTAAGAATTTTTTCCACCAGCTAGTCCAAAACAAAAAACCCTCATTCGTTATTTTTCTTCCCCCCCAAGACCCTTCTGTTCTCTGAACTACCGCTGCCATTCTCCTAACACATCCTGGGCTTTGTACATAGCGTTCCTTTGCTCAGAATGTCTTTCCTCCATTCTCTGCCTGAAGAAACCTCAAGACCACCCTTCCAAATTCAGATAAAATTGCCTCTTTCCTGTACATATCCCAAACAAAGGTAAATGTTTATGCAGATGTTTGTGTAAATTTGTTATAACATCTTTCAAATTGTATTATGTTTGTCTTTCTCTCTTCCTAGACCAGGAGCTCCAAAGAGGGCAGAACACATTTTTACCCATCTTTGCATTCTCCATGCCCAGCAGAGCACTAGACACATGGTAGGCGCTCAATACACGCTTTGTAGGGAGAAAGGAAGAGAAGGAGGAAAGAAGGAGGAGAGGGAAGAAGGTGACAAAGATTCTCTCCTTGACCAAACTCTGATGAGATTCCTCTGAATTCTCTTGTCAACTAGGCCCTGACTTTTGGGCTTCTGTGTTTACATTGTCCAATTCTAGTATCCTGCAAATTGTCAAGGAGAGTTCCCCATCCTTCATATTCAATCTCCCTCCATGTCTAACCAGGTTTCTCATCCTCCGCCATTCCCCAGGTGTAATCTCATCACTCTGGCCTGTCATCAGAATCTCCCCCTTGCCCAAGAGGTTTTCTCTTAGTAATTTTCCATCGCTGACCTCTGCCTTACATTTCACTGTAAGTTCCCACTTTTCTTGGCTGTATTCAGAGTTGAGTCCAATCTCTGCCCCCTACTGAAAACCCCACTGGAGTGGTCCCTACAAATATTGCAATAGCCACCCACTAAATAAAATATGCCTTATTATCTTTAACAAGTGCCATGGATAATTTTTTCTTAAAGGAAGGAAGGAAAGATGGAAGGAAGGAAGGAAAGAAAGATTTAAACTTCAGGTTGGAAGAAGGTGAAGGGATTAGACAAAGAACACCCATGGATATGAACAACGGTGTGAGGATTGACTGTGGAAATGGGGAGAGGGAGTTAAAGGGAGAAAATGGGACAACTATAATAGAAAGCAATAAAAAAATTAATAAATAAATAACATCAAGATAAAGTAAATAGTTTATTTCTGGGATATTTGTAGTAAAAAATGGAAAATAAATTCCCCAGAAAAAGATACTTTTATAATTAAAAAAGTTATACTCATCTGGAAAATTATTATTATTTTTTGCCCTGCTAAGACCCCCAAGGAATATAAAATCCCTCCCACACTTTTCAAAGGTATTTGCATATGAGTCACAATTCCTGCCAATCTTTAGTTATACAGATCTGTGTGGTAATAATTAGGTATATAAAGAGCTTGAGGGGAAGAATGGCAGCTGGTGACCTCCGTGGCGGAAACAGAAAGCCTCTGCACAAGGACAAGACTCTGACTAGTGACAGCGAGGTTGAGAATCTGCAAGATCTTCCAGAAAGCGATCTTTCTGGTGCAGATTCTCGGGATGCAGAAATGGACAATACAGAAATGAGATGATTAAATAAAGATGAAGCACACCAGGGACAGAAGGGGGGCTACTCCTCAACCTAAGGTGTGACTTTGGTGAGAATGTAGCACAGGAAGAAAAGGGGATAAGACAGAGGGTGTCTAGGGCAGAAAGTTTGCAAGACTCTAAGCAGACTCAGGATGCCAGTTCTCAGCCTTGGCAGCACATTAAAAATTATCCAGGAGCTTTGAAAACTGCAGTGCCTGGACTTCAGATTATTTCAATAAAATCTGTGAAGATGGGGTCATAGTATCAGAATTTTTAACAAGCTGCCCAGGTGATTCTACCAGATACAGGTGATTAAAATTCCTTTATTCTGTACCAATTGTGAAAGCCTTTGCACACGCATTGACTTATTTAATCCAGTTTATCATTAAAGGTAAGACCAAAGCCCGGGGACAAAAAGGAAACTCACTCTAGGTCAGGCAGCCAGCGGCAAGGTTTAAACTTGTGCCGCCAGCCGTGAGGTATTCAGCACATCAGGCCCATTTAGAGAGCTGCTCCTCGGGAAAGTCTTGATAGGGACGATTTGGTCCTGAGTGATTCTGCCCTCCCTTTCTTATGCCCTTTCTTCTTTATTAATATTTCTCTTTTCTCCACAACTTTTCCCCCTCCACTCCTCTCATTCCGAGGCGCCCATTCCTGCCACATTCCTGCTGGGATGATCAGAGCAGTGACTAACCGCTCAGTGGGAATCAGTGTCGTGGGCAGCCTCCCTGTGGAACAATGTTCTCTTTAAAAGAACATTGGCAAATGAGGTAAAATTAAAACAATTGGTGCATCTTGGTGAAGAATAGATGGGAGTTTCTTATACTTTCTTGAAATTGTACTGTAAGTTTAAAGTATCAAAATGAAAAGTTACACGTAAAAGGAGAAAAAGAGGAGGAGGAGGAGGAGGGAAGAGAGAAAATTTGGGCAGCCTTTAGTGTAGATCAAACGGCCTTGGTGATGAACGAATAGCCTGAAGGTCTGCAGGTCTGAGTCTGTCCCTGCCTCAGTCACCACCTTGTTCTGAGACCTTGGCCAAGCCACCCCTGTTCCAGATTTTTATTTTTCTGTCAGGAAAATGAGGGGGCTGGTGTATATCATCCCTGTTCCGTTTATTTATTGCTGCATAACAAACCACCCCAAATCTTAGTGGCTTAAAACAAAAATTTATTATTACCTTTTATGGTCCTTTGGACTGAGTAGGCCCAGCTGGAGGATGGTCAACTAGCCACATTGGAAATGTGGCTAGTATGACTGAAACAGTATAATTTTAGTCTTACTTAATTTCATTAATTAATATTCAAATAGCCAGATTTGGTTAATGGCTCCTGAATTAGAAATCACAGCACTATAGTCTTAGAAAGGGAAAGTGTTCAGGAAAGTCTTTCTAACTTCCTAACTCTTAAACACCATCTTCTCTTATTTTGCGGAAGTGAGAAGTTTGGGCCAAAAAGAAAAATCACTTCGTGTTTTCTAAGATCTGCTGACTTTTCCCTCTTCCTTTCATTTTATATAAACTTTCTTATTTGTTTTTCCCCATTGTCCTTCTTCCCAATTTGGATTCTATGCTTAGCATTGTCTCCTCAGTCCTGGGTTTTTCCCTAAAAGGGATATTTGCTTAGTTAGTTTCAATAGTTTATAAGTCCCCATTAAATTCTGGTACTATCTGAGTTTTCCATGAGCTTCTTGTACTCACCTGTGAATTTGAAGCTGCAAAGCATCCTCCCAGTTTCAACCTCTGTCCTCAAATGGCCAGTCAAGTTTTCAGTGAGTGGTTATTGGCAATTTGGAGGTCCCCTGGCTCTCAAGCCCATTAGAAGTTTCTTTGGAGCTCGTCGATAAAGTGTATGTGATTTCTGCAGAGTTAGTTTTGCTATATCAGTCATTTTCTTATCACTTTTATGGGAGGATTTAACAAGAATACAAAACTGTACCAATCTTCCCCAAATTCCATATTACCATTCTTATATGGGATACATTCTATCCACTCTCCATCTGAGGGTCACTGATCTAATCTCACCACCGTAATTCACAAGAGGAAGAAATTAGAGTTTAGTGAGGGAAAGTGACGGGCCTCAGCACACAGAGATAGTTATATAAAAGCCCAGTCCAAAATTCCTATTATCAGCCTATCAGACCATTATTTTTGTTACATCTTATAAGTGGAGAAAGTTTGTGTGAGCAGAATGGTCCAATAATCAACTCCTTTTTCTGAACCAACCCCCTTCCTCATTCCAAGGCTTGGTGCTGCCTTCTGTTCGAGAAGTACCTTGGCTTCTAAGGTATTGTCTCAAGGTGACAGAGTAGAGATCATGGAGAGCAGGCAGAGAGGTGACTACCCAGGGCTGGTTCTGGGCTTGGAGATCATGGGGAAAATATTGTAAGGATTTATAGAAATATTCTGGTCTTTTCCTCCCCAAGCCATATAACCCTTGGAGAAACAACCGATTCCCTTTAGTACTTGCAGTGGAAATACATGTAAAATGCCTAGGATAGTGCTTGGCTCATAGAACAGCCTGATAAAGAGGGTAAAGCCTTTCACCATTACCCTCTCCTCCTCTAAACTTCCCCCAGTTTTTCCAGTGTAAAAACAACACAGGATTCCTGTAGAATTGTTCTATTCACCCAAAAAGATTGGACAGAAGCTGGAGCTTACCTCATGGCATATCTGCTGGGATGGTGAAATTGGCAGAATGGAGATGGCAGGATAATCAGAAGAGAGAGCAAACAAATGTTCCCTTTTTCTGAAAATTTTGCAGCTCAAACATTTGAGTAAAGCTCTCCAGTGGGACCTATCCTGACGGCACAGATGATAAAGCCATAGTGGCCTCCAGGCTTAGTTACCTCGATAACACCCCTCTTACTAGTCTCAGTGCCTTCAAGGACTCCTGGGTAATAGGGGCCAGTATTGCCATGGTCCCTGAAATATAACAGAATTCTTGAAAAACAACATTCTTGAAAAAAGACACATAAATCAGAGGAAAATCGTGATTCTATAGAAGACGATGCAACATGACAGTGGCACAGAAAACTCTGTCCAAATCAGATATTTTTCTCCCTGAAGTATGATCGCAATTATTCCTACAGTGTGCACAACAAATTGATATCTGGCTCCGTGCAGACAGATGCTCCAGTTGCAAGTATGCATCATGCACGGGGAGTCTGTCATCACCATAACAAGTTTCTGTATTGTTTTCTGAATGAATGTTATAATTAACTGCCACATAGAATCAGACACAGACACTGACATCACTGTCAGACCCTCTAGCCCTAGTCGTGTAAGATTTCTTGGTGGCAGGGAGGACCAATGAGAGCCTTGGCCAAGCAGGTATCAGCAGGTCAGGGCAGGCAATTCGAGGATGAGAGTCTTAGTAAGAAGCGACTTCTTATTAAGGCAGCCCACCTAGCTCTAATTGGATGCTGCCTCACTTCCACAAACAGAAGGGAGATCAGGTTCTACAGAGAAAAGGCCATGTTTATTGAGAAGTGATTGACTTAGGAAAATATAATTAGTTTCTTTCTTTAGGCTCACAGAGCCATCAAAAGTCTGGTACTGCCTGTTTGTATAGGCTGGTTTTGCCATAAGAATGTTTGTATTGGTGTTACTTGATCTGAAGCCCACTCTGGAAGAGAAAAATTAGGTTGAGAAAGTAGCTTCCTGCACTGCTTGCATTGTGCCAGGTATTCTGTTAAGTACAGTGGGCAAGCGCACTGCCCATTAAATCCTCACCTATAATTTAAGACAAGGCAAAAGAAGTCTGCAATGGAGGCTTATAAGTATATACTTTATATTCCCACTTTAAAGATGATAAAACTATGGCTCAATGAAGACTAGGAATGTTTCCTAGCTGTCAAAATATTCCAGAAATCCCCTGTCAAATGCCAAAAAAGAGCAGGGAGAAATAGGAATAATTGGGGTTTCCCTAATTCTTAGAATTTCCACAAATCTACTACCCAACTTCTGGCCATTCAGTGTCCACACCGCTCTGGTGATAGTGAGATAGAGCACGGGAACCCAGAGGGTAGGGATCGGGACAGGTCAGCCTCCTGCAGCGATAAGATCACTGACCACTCCTAGATCCACAGCTGTGGATGGCATGTAGAGGTCAAGTGGTCCTGCTCCTCATTTTGCAGAGAAGAAAACAGCCCTGTTGTTTGTGTTGCCAGAGCCACTTGTCTAGTTCACAGAACAAGTTATCAGCAGATGGAGAAATTGGACCTCAAAAGCCAGAATGCTTTTCTCTTCTTCACATGGCTTCCTGGAGGTGTTTTATCAGAATTTCCTGCATAAACTCCCTATCCAAAGGAATTTTTGACTGGATTCCTTTGTAGCGGAGTTTCAGAGAATGTTTTAGGTGAGGAATATTTATTCTGATATACTTTCACTGCCCCTTTCTAACATCACCAAATAGAGAGCCACTTAATCAATCTACACATACTAATCTGTGTAACATAAGCATTCTCCATCCCAATGCAGAGACAGTCAAAATCATCATCTATTTCATCCTTTTTCCAGTTCAATGCTGTGATATTGTATTACTTTTCTGGTCAACTCTGAGGCTCATCAAATGCTTGCCAATAAAGATTTGATCATACAAAAGTTGTAATTTGCCTCTTCTCAGAGTTACATTTCATTTCATTTTTATAGACTTCAGAGATACGCACTGGAAATAAATGTTCTTCTGTTTTAGGCTCCTTAGCATTAGGCTCCTTAGCTCTGCTTCTTTTCACTTTCTTTTTACTGATAAAATGTAGCAAAGGCATTGTTATTTTTTAAAAAATATATCTGATAAGGGGCAGACTGGACAGAGAATAACAAAGCTGTATATTATTCTTCTCCTATTCTTGGACTTATGTACTTTCTTCAACTGGAAAGAGAAGTTGGACTTGAACCCAATTCCTGACACTAATTTGACCTCAGGAAAACTGTTGAAAGTTTCTGAGCCTTAGTTTCTTTATATTTCAGTTAGTTGAGGATAAATAAAGCATATATATAAAAGGGTGGTAGAATTAAATTAATGCACTTTAGAAAAGGAAGTTGGAATAGGTCAAATGTAGAGTAAATGAAAAATGTCTGCTTAATAAAGTTAAATGTGCTGAATGATTAATATGTGTCAGGGACTGTGATAGGTATACTGGGTTAGTAAAATGAATAATGACATTAAATCAATACTTGATATTAATAGCTACCATTCATTCAACGAATCTCTTGGGGCATCCACAACGTATCACGCAGTGTGCAAGGTGATGGGCAGTCCTGCCCTCAAAGTGCTCACAGTCTCACTTGATGACGCAGAGGTAAGCAGGCAACGATAGCTGAGTGTGACCAGCACTACCACCGGTTTAGCAACAGGAAGGAGCTCCTAATCCCAGCTGGAGATATCAGGAAGGGCTTCCCTAGGGAGGGTGATGACAAATGAAGTGGTTGAAGGGGGACAGCACTAGAGGAAAATAGGACAATTTTCACAAAGTCCTGTGAACAGAAGAGAACACAAAATATTTAAGGATTGTTAGTTGTCTAATGAGTGAAATAAAAGTTGTAGGCAGCAAATATGAGAGATAATGTTGCAGCAAAAGGAAAAGGCTGGACTGTTAAAGATCATGAGAAGCTAAAGTGGCTCAGATTTTAAAGAGAATGAAGAGACATTAACTGGGAAGTGGCGTTATCAGATTTGAGCTTTAGGAGGTCATTGTGGCTTCAGTGTGGGCAATGGACTGAGGGAACACAGGAAGACCAGGAGGCACTGCTGAGGTCCAGGTGAGGAGTGATGGGGGCTTAGACTGGAGAGGCTGGCAATAGGAAGGAGAAAAGTTGAGAGAGACATGTTGGGAGAAGGGATGTGATGGAGTGGAATCAGAAAAGTCAAGCTGACCCTGAAGTGGCTGGATGAACACTGGAAACTAAAGAGAGATTAATTACTGAATGTAACGTGGGATTCTAGATTGAATCCTGACTTGGGAGGAAAAAAATTGTTTTGAAGCACAGTGTTGAGACAGTCAGTAAAATTTGAATATGAACTGCATATTAGATATTTCTAATTCATCAATGTTAAATTTTCTAAACTTGCTAATTACAAGCTTTTATTTTTTGAAAATACATGCTGATATATTCAGGCATGGATGGATGGAGGGAGAGAGGACTAGCAAATGTGACAAAATGTTAAGAGTGGGTGAATGGGTAAATCTGATTGAAGTGTACATAAGAGTCCATTATGAAAAATCTTGCACTTTTTCATGGGCCTAAAATTTCTTTGAATTAAGATTTTTTTTAATTAAAAAAGCATTCTTCCCAATTTGATCTATAGATTCAGTTCAAACCTAATCAAAATCCAGCAAGCTATTTTGTGGATATAAGCAAACTGATCCTAAAGTTTAAGTGGAAAGACAAAAGACCCTGGACAGCCAATACCGTAGTGAAGGAGAGGGACAAGTTGGAGGATGGAGGCCACCCAACTTTAAGACTTGCTATGAAACTACTGTCATCAAGACAGTGTGGTATTTGTTGCAGAATAGACAAATAGATCAATGGACTAGAGTAGGGAGCCCAGAATAGATTCTCAACTGATCTTCAACAAAGGAGCAAAGGCAATACAATGGAGCAAAGATAGTCTTTTCAACATGTGGTGCTGAAAAATCTCTACATCCACATGCAAAAATTTAAAAAAATGAATCTAGACACAGACCTTACACCCTTTGCACATATTATCTCAAAATGGATCATGGATTTAAAATATGTTTAATTGTAAAATATGTTTAGTTTTGTAAAATACAAAACTAAAAAACGCCTGGACGATAACAATAGGAGAAAGCCTAGATGACTTGGGATGTGATGGCTTTTTAGATACACCACCACCAACATGATCTATAAAAAGAATAATTGATTAGCCGAATGACATTACAATGAAAAACTTCCCTGGGCTAAGCCTTCTGTTTCTATCCCATTAAATGTTTCCACAACACCTCAGCTTCCCATGGGGGGCCCCCCCAGAAATGCTTCTTTTTCAAGCCTGTGAAAGGACCCCATTTCCACCAGCAGCAAGGTGAGGTCCAACAGTAGGAATCAGCAGTTGACAAAAGATTTTTGCTCTACTTCTGAAGACAAAGGCATTTAGATTTCATAGTTTGTCAATTTTATACAAGCACGATGTTTTAATGGACAAAATAAAATACTTGGAATCTGCAAAAATGAATGAATGAATGAATGAATGAATCAGTCAATTAATTAAAAACGCCTGTTCTGTGAAGGACTATCCCAAGAGATGAGACGACAATCCATGGACTGAAAGAAATGTTTGAAAAAGATATGTCTGACAGAGGAATGTTATCCAAAATATGTTTTTTAAAACTTAAAACTCAACAGAAGAAAACAATCTTTTTCAAAAAATTAGACAAAGACCTTAACAGAAACCTCATCAAAAAAGATATACCGATGGAAAATAAACATATGAAAGGGTACTCCACAGATGTCATCAGGGAAATGCAAATCAAAACTGCAATGACCTGGCTGGTGTGGCTCAGTGGACTGAGTGCTGACCTGAGAACCAAAGCATCGCTGGTTTGAATCCCGGTCAGGGCTCATGCTTGGGTTGCGGGCCAGGTCCCCAGTATGGGGTGTGCTGGAGGCAAACACACATTGATGTTTCACTCCCTCTCTATCTCTCCCCCTTCCCCTCTCTCCAAAAATAAAAAAATAAAATCTTAAAAAAAATAAAACCACAGTGATATTCCATTGCATACGTATTAGAGTGGACAAAATCTGGAACAGTGACAACATCAAATTCTGGTGAGGATATGGAGCAATGGAAACTTGTTCATTGTTGGTGGGAATGCAAAATGTCATAGCACTTTGGAAGAGAGTGGTTTTTTACAAACTACACATACTCTTACCATGAATCCAGCAAATCATGCTCTTTGGTATTTACCTGAAGGAGTTGAAAACTTACTCCACGAAAAGACCTGAACGTGGATTTTATAGGAGCTTTATTCCTAATTACTTAAACTTGGAAGCAACCAAGCTTTTTGGTAAGTGAATGGGTAAATACCCACAGTACATTACATCCAGGTAATGTAATATTATTTGATGTTAAAGAAACAGGCTATCAAGTTATGAAAAGACATAGGGGAAACTTAAATGCATATTACTAAGTAAAAGAAACCAATCCGAAAAGGTTATATTTTGTGGGATTCCAACTTTGACATTCAGGAAAAGTTAGAACCATGAAGACAATACAGAGACCAATCGTGGACAAATGAATAGGGAGAGCACACAGGCTGGTTAGGGTAGTGAAAGTACTTTACGGGCACCATAATGATGGACACATATCATTACACATTTGCTCAAACCCAGAGAATGTGTAGCACCAAGAGTGAAATCTAACGTAAACTATGGACTTTGAGTGACTATGATATGCCAGTGTAGGCTCATCAATTGCAACAAATGTACCCCTCTGAGGGCAAAGAGGGTGTCGATAATGGGGGAGGCTATGCACGGGGCGGGGGCAAGGGGTAACGGAAAATCGCTGTATTTTCCTCTCAGTTTTGTTATGAACTTTAAAACTGCTCCAAAAATAAAGTATTTGAACAATATTTTTCCAGAAACATTTATTTAAAAGCACAGAACAGAGAGGAATGAGGACAGTGTGGGGTGATGGAAGTGTCCTGTATCTGATGATAGTGATGATGATGGTTTCACTAACGCACACACCTATCAAAACTCATCCGATTTGCACTTTAAGTGGATTCAGCCATTATATATTAATTACATATCAGTGAAGTTGCTTTTTAAAGTGCATATAAACTTAGAGTTGTGAAAGTTTCTTTCCAAACATGATTATGAGGAAAAAATAAATTTTGATTCCATAGCAATTTATATAATTTCCATTTTAAAAATTATCTTTCAAGAATTAGATTTAAAAGTGCATTGAAAATACTGAAAAATTAATCCCTTCAGTATACATCATTGTGATCAGGACATCACAAGTTTAATTTATAAAAGTGTTTTGTTTTATTTGCAACTTTTTTTGTATTTGAAGATCATTTAATTTATTGACAGAAATTTTGAAAAAAATTAAAATATGCCACTATAAACTATTTCCCTTAAATATCAAGGAGTAACTTTGTAAAATGTTAAAATTCAAAAATAATGGAACCATGTCTATATATGAATAAGCAGTTTTTTAAAAAATAATAAGCCCAGAATGAGTAGAGCAATGAATTTTTTCAAGTTTAAATTGGCCATAGTTTCATAGATGTTGAAGCTGGATGACAGGTACATGGAGGTTCATCATACTCTTCTGTCTTCCTTTGTATGTGTTTGAAACTCTCCGTAATGAAAGGCTTTAAAAGGAAAGCTGACCAGAGTCTTGCTAAAGCAAGTAATGTTTACAACAGCAAAAGCATGCTCGGGGCCTTTGTGAGAAGGACCCAGGGGCCACATCAGCTAGTGTGCAGAGCGTCCTTCCTGAACTGGCTGACAATCAGTCTGGGCCAACCACAGCAGCTTCTTCAAGAACTGAGTGTCACATCCTCTGTGGGACCTTTGGACTGCCACCAGCTGAAACTATGTCTCCCAATGTGCTCCAATGACAGCATGCTTACCTGACCTTCATGGGTTGGTTTAAATTGACACCTGACTTGTCCACTCAGTTGTAAGCCCCCACATCTCTGTGCCCCTAAGACACCCCTCAGGGTTGCTTAATTAGCATTGTGGAATGAGTCTCTTTCTCTGAGTTTTTTCCTCATTTATGTGAATGAGTCAGGTTTCTCAGGATCAAAAATGTGTTTTATCCTTTCAGACTCCTAAAAGTCTCTCACGTCAGGACTACCTTGGCTCTCAACAAAGGAACAGGTACCCATCTTATTTACCAAACCTCTTATGTAGGTAAACAATATGATTCTCTTGTCTCATATCAGAGTAATTTCTCAGACATCCTAGAATAGGAAACTTGAAGGCAATTATAAACAGATAGAAAAATGTGGAATTATAACAAACTACAAGAAAATTCCTAAGTTTTAATTTAAGCTGAAAACAGTTTGCAAGAATAAGACTTTCTCCTCTGATTTCTCTTCCCCACTAACTTCCCTAAAAAATTAAACTGTCATTTTCCATCAGTAAAGTGTATAAAATGTGAGTCCTCCGAAATTTACTACCCACTCTTCCAACATCTTCTTCTCTTCCCCACTATTCTACCTTTATTCTCACGTGTGTTTCTTCAACTGGTGGGGTTATGGCTTTAATTTCAGCAAATTTATATGTTCACTCAAGTATTTCTTTAATTCCTTTAGCCCAAAACAGTCTTCGTTTAAAAAATACATGTCACTTTCAATTTTTTATTACTTCTTGTCCTATGTCGTAGCTATTTGTGTAAATGACTCCAATCTTAGAATAGCTTGACATCGCTCTGAGGGTGGGTGTCATCTCTGAGTCCAGGCGAAATGTCTCATCACATCTTACATTGTCTTGTACCTAGCAGGTGCTCAGCAAATAAATAAGTTAAAGAATCAATAAATAGGTTTTACTAATTAAAATTGTTCATCAATTTTTTCTGTTGGTTTTAGCATTGCATAGGCATTCCTTAGGCTGTTTTTATTTCCTAAAATATTGCTACCCTAATGTCTGTGAAAATACTGGAAATAAGTCCATTTTCCCCAATAGGCCACTAAAATCCAAGCAAAAGCAGAAAAGCTCTTAAGAAGGAGAGAACCTAGGAAAACAATTTCATAATTTGTTCAAGTTTAATTGTGGGACTTTTGAAGCATGATGACTGCTTTGCTTCTGTTGGGTGTCTGGTGAGACTATCTGCTGAGAATAATTCGTTGTAGTTTTATATTTTTAATTTTACTTTTAAAAAAGTCATGGCTGCCTTCTCTTTCTTTCTTTTTCTTTTCTCCCAGTTTTCTTTCATCTTTTATCTCATTGTCTCTTCTCCTGCTTATCTCTCCCTAATTCCCTTCCTTCTTCCTCTCTCTCCTTACTCTTTCTTTCCTTTCCTCTCTCATCTATTCCCTTCTTCCCTTTCTCTTCCACCCATGTCATTTATTTTCGAATATATTTCAAATCAAAAAGTTACCTATACGAGTTTGAAACCTTGTCTTTGATCTCTACTCACTGGTTGGGACAAGACACCAGAATTGTGGTGAGGAGAGAATCAGCTTTAGATAATGGAATCAATTCAACTGGTATGGCCCCGAATGCATAGTGACAAGTGACAATTCACTTGGTTTGATGCCAGGCAAAAATTGGCATAAAAGACATCTAACATAAGATCGTGGATTGCTCCAAAGGTCTCCTGGGGCATGATGATGGGAGACCAATGTGAGAGCAGGCAACGACTGAAGATCTGGAAGGGGTCTGCTCTGGGAGACATTTGTAAGGCAGGTAGCAGAGCCTCTGCCATATGACTTATGCTGGCCATGACTGTGAGAATTGACAAAAGCAAGCAGAGCTCCGAGCCTCGCAAGCCTTGTTCATGGGGAAATCGCCCAGGTAGAGCCTCTTACTGATCTGAGGGAACAGAACATGAAAAGAGAAATTTCCCCAAAAAGAAAACAAGTATACAGCTTTATTGCAGGAGCGAGGGAAGAGTCAAATTCAGGCCACCCATGAGCAGAGCAGAACAAGCCTAGGCTGTTGACCTAGTTCCTCCTTAAAATAATTCAAAAAGGAAGCTAGAGAAAGGATTAGCCTCCAGATAAGGGTCCTGTCGCTGTGGGCCGTTTCATCATCAACTGGAAGTGGAGGCAGCACTCTTAACCGTCATGACATGGACCACCGCTAGATAAGCCTAGGCCCAAATACCAAGTTCACCACTGAGGAGGGAGAGCCCTTTGGAAAGTAACTTAATCTGTCTTTTCCCCAGTTTTCTCACCGGCAAAGGGAAGGCAAACAGTACCAATGTCAAGAGGCTATTATGAGGATCAAATAAATCCTTACTCACGGAAGGATTAGAATAGTGTCTGACCTATAGTGTTTGTTATGAATGAATGAATGGATGGATGAGCAAGAAAACTTTTCTTCACATTTACATATTTTCAGCCAAAAGACTTTGCTTAAGATACTTGTATTTACCCAAATCAAGTGAATTACAACTAATAGAATCATTAGTTGTTTAGAGCAACTGGTTCATTTTTCATGACCAAGCTTAGACCACTTTAACTTGGCCCCAGAGAAACCCAACACAATAAAACCTGAATATGGTGGCTGTGCTGCCTATGCTTCAAATCTTGGGAAATACACCAGCAATGTTTTCATTGGTTTTACTTGAAAGCTCAGGCTCATGCTTATTCCTCCTTTCTCTCACCCTAATGTCCCAGGAAACAGTATAATATTATGGCTAAGAGAACAGGGTGTGGAGTTAGACATAACTGGTGTAAATGTAGGTTCTATCCCTTAGCTTTCAAAGCTGCTTATCCTTTCTGAGCTTCAATTGCCTCATTTGTAAGTGAGGATAATACTACCTGTATCGTAGAATTGTGATGGTTAGATGAGATTTTACATGCAAAGGGCTTAACACTGTGCTTATCCACAGCAATACACAGTTTAGTACATTTTAGCCTAAAATCATGATCTACTTGAATCTATCTTTTCAAGCGTCTCCCAACTCTGCCCCATCAGCTCCATCTTTCTATATTACCCTAGAGTCTGCGTCGGGAGTTTGTGTGTCTATCTCCCTGATGGACTGTAAATTCCTTGCCTAGAAACAGGGTTCCATTTGTTTTCCCTTCCTATCTCACCTTATGTTGGATGTTCACAAGACATTCAACAAATGTGTGTTGAATAGACTGCAAAACCTGATTTTCTTCTTGCTCCTGGGGAAGCAGGTAGAAGAAATAAAGCTATAACCACAAGGTTCTTGAGTGCTCTGATAATGATGCCTTGTGGATGTTTGATGCATAGCAAACAGCTTGGTAATTTAGTTAATTCAAGATACCCACACAAGGACCCCAAGCCAATGTTGAACCTATTATCCTGGAGTCTGGAAATCCTTTCTACAGAAAAGTTTTACTAGCAGTTCTGTGTGGAAGCTAAATGACATGTTTCTTTGACAATAGATATCTCTATTTTTCTGCAGGGGACAGAAGAGGGTAAAGGGCTGAGAGCCGGAAAGGAAAAATGAAGCCATAAGAAGAAATCTGCCGGCTTCACATGTGTTAGTGTATGTATTTGTGTCATTACTTGTCCAAAATATATTATTTTAAACACAGCACCAATTAAGTCTGGCAGTTTAATTTGACAACTGATGAAAAGCACCATGTTGTGGCTCAATTTGGTCTCATTGATCTTGCTATTTGATCCCTTTTTTCCAGCATTGCCAGTAATTTGTCATCTTCATTATTGACCATGTAAACTGCTCAAACTTCTATGAGAGACACTTTGGGGAGGGAAGGGTATGACATTATGATCCAAACTGACACTGTGCAAAAAAGACAACAGTTCTTAATTGGTAACCAAGAATAGTGCAGTCCATAAAATAAGCCATCACTACCTATGAGGCAGGGGTGAACACAGAAATAATGGTGTTGAAAAGAAGGAATTGTTATAACTCTGATTGTTCTAAGCAAACCCATCTGCTTAGTTGAATTCATTGGTTGACCTACTTTGTGATAGTACTATATGTGGAAATAAAGGAGACAGTTCATATAGGTGGCCTTTTTCAGAACAACGTAAAAGAATGTCCTGTTCAAAATTAATGTGCTTGTCAGCTTTTTCAGTGCTTGAGGTTCCACCATTATTGTCAATCTTTAAAGTCTTCCTTATCAGAAGAAGTAACCTTTAACTAACCAACAACTTGGCAAGTTTTTTTTTTTTAAATGAAGTCCATTGTTCCTTAGAAGATAGCAGGAAAGAGAAGGTCTGAGAATGAGGTTATAGGTTATAGAAGACGGGTGATGTCGTCTCAGCTCAGGACAACAGCCTCAGGGCAGCAATTGGGAGATAGAGGTGAGAAGCCAATTCTGTTCATTCAGACAGCAAAAATCTGACCAGCTGCTCACTTTCCACCTATTTTTTCTGCTACTAAGTTTTCATCATTTCTCTCTGAGAGCACTGCGAAAACTTTTGCATGTTGCTATCCTCCAAGCAAACCTCTACCTTCTCTACTTCTTCCTGAAACTTCTACTTCTTCCTGAACTATTCTTCTAAAATTAAGTCTGATTGTGTCAATCTCCTGAGTTAGAATCTTCACTGGGGTCTCTTTACCCAGAAATTAGCCCCACATTCTTTAAGCAAGCTTTCCTCTTCCAGTAGCTTTATCTTCCTGGCCTCCTCCCCACTATCCCCCTGCATGCAAACATGTCATGTTCTTCCAAAGTTCTCTTCCCACCTGGAATTTTATTCCCTGTCTTCTCTGCTAAGCAGCCTGCGGAGCATTCCTCAGGGCACAGGTTTTCAGTAGTGCTTTGTTGGACTCGCCAGCCAGAATCAATCACTCCTTGGGCAACTGCATAGAACCTTGTTCATACTACCTGACTATCTAATTGAAAGAACGATGGTTGTCTGTCTCTCCGCTTATGTTAGATTGTGAGGGCAGTGACTGTGCCTTGCAGAGGCAATGTTACCCTTGCAGGAAACCATTTTATTTCCCTTCTGGGCACACAGAAAAATCCTATTCCCAATTGCAATATGTCTAGCTGTGGCTTGAAGAACCTAAGACAAAAATAACATGTGCTACTTCCATCTCAGTCTGAACATGTAATCTGTGATCTGCATTTTTTTTCTCTGCCAGTTACTCAGCTAGAAGTTGAAGACTCCAAAAAACTATTGAATGGAAAGATCCTGGGTCCCTGAGTCACCCCACCTGGAAGAAACCCATCAGCAGTAGATTTCCCATGAGGAAGAAATAAACTTTACTTGTGTTAAGATGCTGGGATTTGGGGTGTTTGTTACAGCAATGAACCTCCCTCACTCCAACTAATGCCAGATCTTGTTCTACTTTATGATGACTTCTTTCTCATTTTGATCTCCAGCTGTCTGCTCCTCCCAGGCTACCCAATCCAGTTCTGGCTTCACTTTCCTCCCATTTATCCCGGATCTCTCAGTCAATTGCTTAATGATATTATTACCTTACCCTGGAATCTTTTTCTGATGTTTTACTTTATCAGTACAAGTTGCAGTTGGAATAGTGGTAGCAGTACTAGCTGTTGATGCTCTGTTAGAGCATGTAATGCTTTGCAGAATATATATTTTTGCACTCATTGTCTTACTTTGATTTAGGCCTCTCCTGGTTTCTGTCTTACGCAAAGTGTTTCCTGCCTGTTGTCTCCGCTCCTGAATCTGAACTGATACCACTGGGAAAAGTTAAAGAAATCTAGTCCTTGGCTCTAATACAAATTAATGTGGTTGCCTCACTGCTACTGAACAAATTTCTTAGTAATCTCTTATACTCTTTGTTTAAGTTTTTATAGCTTTTTAAAATTAAAACATTTATTAAGACAATTTTTAGAGCAGTTTTAGGTTCATAGCAAAATTGAGATGGAAGCACAGAGATTCCCATATACCCCTTGCTCCACATGTACATCGCTTCCCCATCAACCTCCCCCACTAGAGTGGTACATTCACTACAATCAATGAACCTAACATTGACACATCATAGTCACTCAAATTCCATAGTTCATGTTAGGGTTTACTCTTGGTGGTGTACACTCTATGGGTTTGAACAAATGTTCAATGACACATATCCTTCATTATGATCTCATAGAGAGTATTTTCACTGTCCTAAACATCTTCTGTGCTCTACCCATTCATTGCTTTCTTCCCCCAACCCCTGGAAACCACTGATTTTTTTTACTCCATAGCTTTGCCCTTTTAAAATGTTACATAGTTGGAATCATACAGTGTGTAGCTTTTTCAGATTGGCTTCTTTCACTCTTCCTATCTTTTTAGCCAAACTTTTCTACTCTCCTCAGAGCCTTTCCCTTTATTTCCAAGTTTAATCCCTCCTCCGTGTTCTTGATCCCTTCTTTTAGTACTTATTTTTTTCCTCATCTTTCAGAAGGCCAGGTGGCCAAGACTGTGTCTTACTTATCTCTCATCCTGTCTCTTTGATCATCATGCCTCAAGGAGCCTGCATCTCACACATACCAATATTCTTAATTCCTTCTTACAAGTCATATACTTTTACATCATGTTATCATTTGCTGAAATACCCATTTTCTACCTTTGCAATCTAGAAAACTCTTACTAATCTCTCAAGAAGAGGACCAGCTATCATCCCCCTTATGAAGTCTCTGATATCACCAAGCAGACATAATGTCTCCCTCCTCTGTGCTTCTATAGCATCTCAAGTAATGCTGTATTATATCTTATTGCATTATCTTTGCAGGCCTGTCTCCCCCCAGACTGTCAGCCTTTCTGAGGACAGGACCATGTCTGATGGCTTTCTTTACTTTCAGCACTAGAAATAATGCCTCATGCAAGCATTTGTTTAAGTAAGGAAAGCAGGAAATTGAGTCTGCTTTTTGGAGAGATGGCATCCTAAGCATTAATGACTTAGGACTCAGAGTAAATGGGATTGAAAAAGAAAGAATGGAGTCAATCCTTTCATGACACAGTGAGCTGAGCTCTATTCAATAGTAACAAACTGTAAACTTAACCTGGCTGATTGTACTGTGTTCTTTTAAGTGATAGTCAATTAGGTGAGGCTACAAGAGGGGACACAGAAGAGATACAGAAAAATGAAGTTTATTTACTCACAGGTCCTACAGAGACAGACTCACCACACAAAATGAGGGGTTCCATGGGAGGAATGCAAAGGGAGCCAGCTCACCCAGCAGGTGGGGAGCCAAGAGAGAGTGAAGCCCCATGGACAAGAACTTTTTTATTGGGGTCAGGGTGGAATACACAAGAAAAGATATAGGGGATTTCATTTGGTGCATTTGGTTGTTACTAGGCCACAGTCAGGGAAGGGTAGGAAGGGGAACTTGTGGCAGAGCTGACATTTTCACGCTGATGCACCTGATCACCAGGGTAAGACATTTACAATCTGCTTATAGGGATGTTGAGGCATCAGGAAAGAAAAGGGGGGGAAAGTATGAAGTTTTAGGAATTTACAATACACTCAGTACGTTAGGGACGCATCCTCAATGGCTTCAGAAAACAGATCTATGACTAATAGACGAAGATCACAAGCAGATAGAAGGCCACTCAAGAAAAGGAAGGCCTTTCTAACCATCAGTGATGTGCAAAATGGAACAGGCTACCTTGGAAGGCAGTGAACCTCATTACTGGGGATGTTCAAGCAGAGGCCAGATGGTCGTGACGGTCACCTGTGAGGAAGTTGCTCTGTAGATTCGTGCAGCCCATGGAAGCCATGTGGCCTTGTGTGTCATGTCACCAGTGTGATCAAGCCAAGGCCCAGCTGCTACGGGGCAGGCACACACGCTGAACAAACATAGGTCAGGCTATCCTGATTTGATATGATCATCCTTTTCAAAGTCTTTCTTCATGTTTCTAGTTTGACAAGATATTCTGGATACAAAAGTATTTCTGAAGGCAAGTTAGTTTGGGAACTATTTCATACAATACTACCCTATTGGTGACACAAACCATGTACAAACAAACTTTGAGAATGCCTGAAATAAAGGGAGCCATGTCCTTCAGGTTATCTCACCATTTCCCCAAAGTTTTGTTCACAGAAACTTTTTATTGTGTAACTTACCTGTGAATATTCCATGGATATGCAAGACATGCAGGAAGGCTGCAGGCATAATGAGGGGTTCTATCCCCACAAGGAAGAAAACGATATTTACCAAATTCATGTGCCTTTTTTCATTTAATAATGGTCCCTATAAAAAATGTTAATATGTTCTTTTTATATACAAGGAACCAGATGCAGCTGGTAGGAAGGTGATGTAGTCTTCCAAAATCCATGATCTTCCCATTTTTCAACTCAGCTGGCATTGAGCTGAGAGCCCAAATACGGAAGAATTCAACTAAGAGACTGTCAAGACTACTCCAGGTTTCATGGTCAATGATTCTTAATTTCATTATTTGAGAGTTGACAGTCTCCCACAGCGTAAATGTCACTTGGATAATAACTAGTGGAGCCCATTAAATCCAACAGTTTACTTTTTCACAGTAGCCCCAAGGATGAGGATGCAGACAAAGATGATCATTGTTCAATGGCAATATGAAAATCAATAACTCATTGCCTCTGTCAGCTGCACCACCAGACTGAGCCACCTTCTGAAGAAGAAACTGATAAGCTACCCTTTGTGTGTGAGTCAGAACGTAAACAAGTAGGCTGGAAATAAGTGAATTAGATTTCACCCATAGACACTGAGCCAGGCAGCAAATAATGGTGAATTTTGGATTTTTTTTACCATTAAAAATACCTTTTATTATCTTCCCATGGGCTCATACTTTGCTACCAAACTATTAATTAAGTAAAAATTAGGTTTCCCAATTTGTATTGAACAATAGCATGCAAAACTTTCAATCAGAACTTGGGAACAACATTATCTAGATAGTGTAACTGTGTTTATTTGATGTAGCAACTGTCACAGGCACAGAAAATTAATATTTTTAGATGGCTTTTGCCTCTTCTTTACAGGTAAGTGCACAGCTTCCCTGGAGCTATTTAAAATACAGAAAACAGTTTAAGATTATGGTGAGAACGGGTCGGAGAATATTTTAAACCTCTTCTTCACATATTTTGCATAGTCTCACTGTTATAAACACCTTACATTGCTTTTGAAATGGAAAGAACTAATAAAGCAGAGAATCATCAAAAAGGATAATAGCCTGAGAACCTAATTACTGCATTCATGGTCTTGTAAGTGTCTAAATCATAGGTAGAAAACTAGAAATTTCTCTAAGGACCCTTCTGGCTTAAAAATGCCAAGAAAAAATACTATGGCTTTATGTTTTGTTTTCAGGAAGAAATAGTTGCCCTCCCTCCAGTGTGATCCCCATTAGCAATTGAAACAATTCTGCAGTGCTCCTTAATACTCCCGATAATGAGGCATCCTTAGGTTCTTGCATTAGGTTCATTCAGTATCTTGCTGGGCAGACGGAGTAATGAATTTTTTTTTTTTAATGAAAATAAAAAGCCTTCTCATTTCCACATCACAAATCATAGCCAGAAGCAAAATGGAGGGTGGGGGAGGAAATCCCTAAAAACTTTGCATCCTGCTACCTAAGCATTTAAATAATTAGTTTCCTGAATACTGGACACTAGACTTGTAAACAGCTTCAAAGGTCTTTGTTTTATTTACAACATATTCCCTAACTCACTGGAAACAACCTATAGGATGGTGGCTAATTGGGTATCTTTATTTATTTTCTTTAATTGGAGAAGGGGGTATTAGGGAAAAGAAAAACAGAGAAACTAACTTTACCATTATGCTTCCACTAAATTCTCTTTAATGTTCTGTATAATGAAAGGAAAAATATCTGAGAGTGGGCGTCTTTGCACCAGCCCCCTCCTTGCAAAACTCTCACACAAGATGCTACTCTTCACTGCTTCTTTTAACGACCATATTATTTTGATTTTATTAGTTTGACTTCTTTTCTAACTTCCACTAATGGATGAGTTAACACATGACTCACACAGTTATTTATTTTGATGTTTGGGGATGCAGAGATGCTTTTAAAAAATTCCATTTATATAATTGTTTGTACCATTTTGCATTGAAGGACATATTTTATTACCCTAAGAGAAAGCTGTTACGCTGAGGAGACTAGTATTACTGGCAAATTGATAGCACTTTTGCCTTCCTAGGAATCTGGAAGACATTGAGTGGAGGAGTTGTATCCTCTGATTAAATTATTCCTAGGGAGAAGGTGAGATGCCTGAGGTGGTGCATTTTGGCATTTGGGCCACAGTTTGCTTCAGCAAGAGCAGTGTGAGAGACCAAATAATTTCCTAAAGATATGGTATTAAGAATAACTGAAAACCTTTATCTGTTGAGGACAATGGTAGGAAAGTTGGGTAGACATTTCAATGTGAAGTTTTTAAAGCACATACTGTGTGCCAAACTTGATGTTTAGGTATTCATCTGTTAGGAATAAACAGATGAGTACCCACCCACAAAAATTCAGAATTTAGCGTCACTGTACATAATATAAATAGCAGTTGATGTATAGGTAAATGTAACCTTAATGAAATGAGCTCCAGTTTTGCATAAAATGAAGCAGGTGCACATCTCTCTCTCTCTCTCCCACTGAAAATAACTAGCAGTAGTAGACAGTGTGCATGCACCATCTACCTGAGGGCTCTGAAAGGTAAATGCTAGCAGGCAGTTGGGGAGCGGGAAGTACTACCAAACTGACAGTGGCTTTATAAGCTCTAACCCCAGAAGTGTATGCCACATGCAAACAGAATGAAATCTTAGTGAAATCCTCTCTATCTGGTGAAAGGAGCAGGAAATTGGGCTCCTAAAGGACAGAGGGAGTATGTACATTTCTTTCAGTGTTGCTGTTGTTGCTTGTTTTGTTGTTTTCCACCTTCTGCTTCTCCAGCCCAAAGGCAAACCCAGAGCGGCCGCAGTGGCATAAGAGCTGTGCCAATAGCAGAAATGATGGCAGTGTCAGTAGAACAGATGCCTAAAATTCTGAGCCAAGAGCATGGGAAGAATTTTCATTGCTTTTCTTCTCCCATCTCAGTCCTCCCATCGCTTGACCCAGGCGGACACAGTAAAAATTACACAGGAGGGTAGGTAACTCAAAGCCTCTGCTTTCTAGACAGAAGGAAAGGAAGAGAGATCCTCAGAGCTAAGGAGTTCCCAGGAGATTGTGCAGCAGAGGAAGTGGGAGAGACAATCCCATAAAAATTGTATATCAACCCTTGGGTGTATCCTTAACCTTCACAGTTCATTATGACTGGAGTGTGAAGGGCAAGGTGGGCAGATGTCTGAACAGAGATGAATAGGCATTGCTTGTTTGTAAACCCTGCATCTCCATGACTCTTCCTTTACCAAAGTAGGCACACATCTTGACATTTTTTCCCACTGGAGTCCTTTCTCAGCTTTTAGTGTATAAGCCATGAGCTATGAGGTGGTGAGAGCACCTCCCTTCACACATTGTCCAGTAATTACAAGGGTTGCCTTTAGCAGATTTATTACAAGCTCACCCATGTAGGTCTATCATTGACCATCCTCAACTTCTCTATTTTTCTCCAACTTCTTGCCTGCTTCAATCTTTTCCATTTGTCATTCCATTCTGATCTCTGTACTTCATGGGTTTCCCACTTCATTGTTCCATAAGCCACCCCTTCACATTTGGTAGTGCCTGTATAATATTCCACTGTGTGGATGTTTCCTGATTCACTTGAGTCTTCCCTATGAATGGGCCTCTGGGAACAAAGGAAACATCCTCTTTGGCCTGTCCTCCACACCAGTGCAAGAGTTATTCTCCAACAAGTAACCCATTGGGTGGAATCAGCTCCTAGACTCTAAGCACTCCAAATTTAGAGGATAACCAGGTCATGGCTTCCCAATCCATTTCCAATTACCCAGGATATTCTTTCCAAATCACTTCAGTCTTCCTTCTGACCCCATTCTTACCAACACTGCAATATGTATCATTGAATTGGTCTGCCTGTCTCCATCTTCTTCCAGCCATCTGGCCTTATCTTTCCTACAGAGTCCTCAACTCTCCTGTTGCGCCTCTTAGTGTCTACAGTCCACTTACCACTAGAATACAGAGTGAATGCCAGGAAAGGCATTTAAGACTCTCTACCATCTGGTCTCAGTCTAACCTTCTAGCTTTATTTTCTTTTGTATGTACCACAAACTACTCAGTCCACTCATTACTAGCTATTCCTCTAATATTCCAGCTACTTTCAATTTGCAATGGCCACTGCTCCAGCTGCTATCTACTGTAGAACCTTACTGCTCCCTTAAAATAAGATTTTACCTGTCAAAATCTTTCTTTGAGTCAAAGCCTAGCTTAAACAATATTTTTATGAAACCATCCTAAAGTTTTTTCCTTCTCTCTATTGAAACTCACATGCACATATGCATTTTTTTGGTATCCAATATTCAAAATATATCAAGTTATAACATGTACTAGCTTTTTGTATATCTACTTGAATCCTCTGAGTACCCTTGAGAACCCATCTCCAGAAAATGTGCTTTATAGAAGTAACTCTGTCTTGTTATAAATACTGTTCCCTATTGTACTGGTTAAAAGAACTCTTTCATGAGGCCTTGGGAAACACAAAGATGAATGAGACAGTCTCACTTTGTCTCATTCTAATTATAAAATTGAGAAGCCACACAGGCATACGCATAGTCTCGGAATTGTGGTAAATGTCTCAGACGTGCTCAGAAGACTAAGGAGGCCTACGGAGAAGCACGCACGACTACCCGAAGAGGAGAGAAAGGTCTGGTGAGGGAAGGCTCCATAGGATGCACAGGGCCTGCGTTCACCTTGCAGAATGGGAGACAAGGGGAAACAAAGGCATTGGAGGTAGAAGAAATTGGATGTGTTTCTTAAAGCCCTTCTATTTGATTACTAATATAAATAGCAGAGAAAGGATGACTTTTATAATGAAGAACATAATTTTTAAAAGCAGGATAAAATGGGTCTCAGAAATCGAACGAGCCAAGGCATTGAAGGCCACAGAAATCTTTTAACATTGACTTCTCCCTCTCTCTCACTGCAGGCTGGCTTTGCTTGCTTCCCTGACCACACAGTAAAACACGGTCCTGGACTTACATTTTTTCTTGTCAAGGGTGTATTAGTTATCTATTGTAACGTAACAAATTACCTCAATACATAATGGCTTAACATAACAAGCATTTATTTTCCCATAATTTCTGTGTGTGAGGAATCCTAGGGCGGCTTTTCGAGGCATCTCAGGTCTGGCTCAAGGTCTCTAATGAGATTGCAGCCAAATTGTTGCCTGGAACTGTGATCTTATCTGAAGGTTCGACTGGTTGAGCAGGGAGTACAGAATCAGCTTTCAAGTTCACTCACAGCGGCTATTGGCAGGCTTCAGAAGATCCAATTCCAGGCTGGCTTATGAGATTGCTGGCAGGTTTCAGTTTCTCATGGGCTATTGGACTGGACGCTTGTCTTCCCTGCTATGCCACACGGACCCTTCATAGGGCCGCACACAACATGGCAATGGCAACTTGCTTCCTTCAGCAAGAGTGCAGGGGGAGAGAGAGAGAGAGAGAGAGAGAATGAAGCCTAGAGAGAACTCCAATTCTTACTGTAATCTAACCTAGGAAGTTACATCCTGTAACTTCCGGTCACATTAGAAGGGAGTGACTAAATCCAGCTCACACCGAAGGTTAAGGGATTACATAAACACATAAATACCAGGAGATGGAGGCTGCCTAGCCCAAGGATGAAGTGAGATTGAAACTGGGATCCTAGGCTCAGTGGAGGGTTCTGATTGGCTCTTCTGGGATTAGGAGCCTATCTCTGTATCAGTCACCTGTGTCCATAGGGCCAGAGTACATTTTAAAAGATACCTGCTGCAAACCCAGTCCTGTGAACAAAGGAGGAAGTTTCCAGGGAAAGGAGGCTAAACTGACCATTCTAACTGGGCAGGGTTTCTCACTGGTGCTTACACACACACAAGCATACAAGCACACACACACATATCCTTGTAGGCAAGCACTGACCACCCTGCCTTGTGTCTGTTGTACATATTAGGTTTCTGAAAATACTTTTATTTGAATGAAGCTTTAAGAACTTTGAGAACTTATATTTGATGAGATTGAAGTAGAAGGAGACAAGACTTGTTCAGGATCACGGAGCAGGTTGGTTGCAGAGCAGAGTGGGAATAACTATTTTGTGCTGGTGGCTACAGAGGATGCCTGGAGCCTTCAGAGTGGCTCTCAAGGAGGAGGGCAGTTGAAGCCTTGCCTGTGATTGGGGATTACAAGGAAGAATAGAGAGAGAGAAGTGCTCAAAGAATGAACAAATTGTGAAATGATGTGGAGACTGGGTGGCCAGATCAAGGGGGAGGTCTGTTTGAAATGAGTGAGACCTGCAGTATTTGTTGGTTAAGGGGACAGAATGAAAGGAGATTTAACATTTGAGGGATCAAGAGAGAGTGGATGGAACCAAGAGCTTGGAAAGAGCTGGAAAGGGTAGACCAGCACTATATGGGAAGGGAGCTGGGGTACTTTTTCATCAAAAGGGAAAGCAAAGGAGAAAAGAATGGGGAAGGGTTCTGAGAGATGTTCCTGGGGAGGCATGGGAAGGTGAGGGCCCTCAGAGCAAAGAAGCTGACTCCTTGGTGTCCTGGGATGCAGGGCCAACTTTGGGACTTGGGTGTGTGAAGAATTTAAACCACTGCTCTGGGAAAGCAACTGGACCCAAAGGAATGGGAAATAAAAGACAGGTGATAAGGGGTGCGGTTTCTGCTGGGAGTTGACGCATATTCCTTTCCCGATAGTCCTCTGACTGTCTAGAAATCAGCATCCCATCCCAAGCCTGGGGGATCTAGGAGCACCTAGAACTTTATTGCTGCTTTTGCTTAGACCTAGGAAGGCTGAGAAATTAGTTAATGGTGGCTGGGTGGAGAGTATTGTAAAGATAGGGGATCAGCTATTATTTCCATTCACTAAAGACAAAAATAAGGCCTAGGGCAGGGGTGTCAAATTCATTTTCACCGGGGGCCACATCAGCCTCACAGTTGCCTTCAAAGGGCCGAATGTAATTTCAACTCCTTGACAGTTAAGGAGTAGTCACATTTACACAGTCCTAAAATTATTTCGGCCCTTTGAAGGCAACTGTGAGGCTGATGTGGCCCCCGGTGAAAATGAGTTTGACACTCCTGGGTCCTATGGTATATGCAGAGCCAGAGAAAAAATGAAATTCAGTAGAGCAGAAAAATATTGCACAGCAGGATTCTGGAAAACAAATTCCTTCCCTGTGATAACTTTGTTCTTTAGGACATCAATTAGGTTAGAGGATGACGTTTAATTCTTCAATTGGTTGTTTCTGTTATGTGCCTAAGACTAAATGAGCTTAAGCTACAGCTTGAACTATTTAAGAAAATGTCAAGAAACGCATTTGTGGGCCGTTAAAAAGCACTATGAGGCCTCCGGAGCCGTGCTGTCTGGGTTTGAATCTTGCCTGTGTCACTTAATAATCACATGACTCCGGGTGAGTCACCACCCCTTCATGCTTCATTTTCTTCATCTCTAAAATAGTGATGGCAACAGAACCCAGTTCGTGTTTGCTGTACAACGCCCTTGGCGTAAGGGCTGATAAACAGTATTCAATAAGTACTAATTAGCTGTTACCACTTTTTAAAAAATCAGTTTGCTTAGTGAACTTGATAGAAGCATTGGCTCTCGGAGTGGAGAACTTTCATGATTAATTGGCCCTTTGTTTTTCAAATAGTGCTTCTCAGAGCCTGAGAGTAAGAGAGAGATTCTTCTGGGACCCCTTTGTGGAAGAAGGGGGACAGACCTGCTGTGGCCCTCGTCCATCCTCTGTTTCAACAACAATAGCTCTGCTTCTATCAATTTCACATAGTATTTGGTAGACTTCTGCCTATACCTGAAAAGGAGCTTTCAATATCAAGGAAAAGAAGAGAGAAAGGAAAAGAAAACTGAACTAATGTTACTAATGAGGAATCTGAGGTTCATAAGGGTAAATGACTTGCCCAAGGTCAAATACTGAGTTTTCAGTAGACCAAGATGTAGCACCTAGGCCTCCTGCCTCTACTCCAGGGCTGCCTCTATGATGGCTTTCTATCCATTTAGGCCCCATTGCAAAATAGAATGTTTTCTCTTTCCCACAGGACCTCACTCACGTGTCCTCCCAAGAAACTCTCCTAACTCGCTAGGCAGTTGGCTCTTCCCTCCTAGAGCTCCTCACTGTAATCTTTTAAAAGTCCATTTTTCATAATGGATAAAATACAGTCCTACTTTCAAATTGGATGTTTTATCAAAGGTTAACTCCCCAGTGCCAAGTCCAGTGACTGGCACATAGTAGGCACTGGGCAAATAATGATTGTGAAGATGTTTTAAATCACAAGCTTATGTACAAATGCGATGAATAATTAATGTAGCTGTTATTATTACAATGAAGGAGTGTCAGACGTAACAGCTCGTGGTTGAAATGAGCTCAATACTGAATTGGCAAAAAACTTTTGTAAAACTTGTTTCTCTTTGAGAGTAAAATGCGAGTCCAAAGTGTCACATAGGCTTTAGTTTGTATTTGTCACCTAAAATATCTGTAGGGTGGGAGGAGGGTGCAGGGAGAGTGGGAGAGCTGGGCTGAGGACAAGCGGTTTCTGCAAGGTTTCAGGGAGACCCACCGACTCTGCACACAGAGCTGCAGACTGTCTCCTTTCTCATGGCTGAGCCCAAAGGATCTTCTTCCTGTGAGTGCATTGCACAGCTGACTGATTAGGGGAGACATTTTAATGAAGGCATTAATAAAAGAAGCCCCGGTGCCAGAGGGGGCCTGCGCTAATTTGGATGATGTCAATAAAGAGAACACCCACACAGACAGCTCCAGGACTTTGCCCCAAGGTGGGGTGCAGGGAACTGCCAGTCTTTGCTGTTCTCTGTGTCCTCTTCTCCCCAGCTTGGGGCCTGTTTGTTAAAATCTGCTTCCTACACAGTCGTCAGCCCCTCTTGTGAAAGTGTGTGCCAGCCTCACCCTGTCAGATCCTGGGAAGGTGGCACCTAACGGTTTGACAACCATCTGGGACACTTCCATCTTTGCAGAAAGAGTTGCAGCTCTGCTGGTTTCCAAGGCAGATGGAGAGACGGCAGTGCTCGGGCTTTTCAGCCTCCAGTCCCCTCCCTTGGGCAGTGCAGCTCCTGCCTCCCCCCCCCCCCCCCCTCTGTCCTTCATTGTATAACCTCCAAATGGACCAACTGTCCTGTTTATATCGGTCAGTGTTTTCTAAAGACTATGCACGGGGTGGGGCAAGAGTAGTTTCACAGTTGTTCTTATGGGAAATACAACAATTAATGAATAATAATGCAAGAATAAACTGTTTCACATCTCACAACTGTAAACCTACTTATGCCACACCCTATATACACACATATGTATATAGAAAAATATATATATTTATATACACATATATGTATATGACAAACATATTTGCACAGATGTATATGATTTCCTATATGGGGAATATGTGTGTGTTGTGTTGTGTGTGTGTGTCTGTGTGTATACAATTGCTAATGCTATTGTGGGGGATGGTAAGTCCAGAATTTGCGGGGTAGGCCAGTGGGCTGGAAACTCAGGCAAGAGTTAAAGCTGCAATCTTGAGATAGAATTTCTTCTCCTTCAGGGATCTTCTGTTTTTTACCTGTAAAGGCTTTCAACTGATTAGATGAGGCCCACCCACAACATTAGGAGTAATTTCCTCTACTTAAAGTCAACTAATTATAGATGTTAATGCCATACTATCTATCAATTACCTTCACAGAAACACCTAGATTAGTGTTTGATTAATAACTGAGTATTATAGCATAGCCAAGTTAACCCATAAAACGAACCATCGCACTTTCCTCCCTCATTTGAACCTTCCAGTGTTTTTTTCAGCTAATAGAAATGTTAGTATTATCTCCATTCTGGAGATTCTAAAACTGAGGCTTCTCTGAGTTGTGTGTTGTTCACTTTCACACAACTGGGAAATGCTATCGCTGGGTGTTAAAATTCAGCTACAGTTTTCTGGTAATCAGTCTTAAATGTTTAATATGAGGTCACACTGCCTATCCCACCTAACATTCATTCATTCACTCGTTTACTCAGTAATTATGCATCCAGTCCTCACCATGGGTCAGGACAGACATTGTGGGCTGACCCTCTGCTGCGGAAGACGGACACACTGACACTAAAGACGCACACACGCACATGCGCACATGCACGTGCACACGCGGGACACTCACGGGGTTTAAAATGCTTCTCTGAAAGGGTTCATGAGCTCTGGAAGAAGCAGAATTGTCATCCATAACAGAGAAGCATGAGATTGAGAAAGCAGTTAAGAAAATGCAGCAATTTTTTTCAAAGACAGAGACAAGCTGAATAAACTCAGTGTCAGTTTGCTTTAGAAATTTCTGAGACCCATGTCTGCCTGAGTGGGGCTGAGTTGGCATGACAGAGTCTGAAGGGGTGGCAGGCAGGAGGGCCCCAATATGGGGCAGAAGCAGACTGGTGGCTGTGGGGCTGACTAGCCAAGCAAGAACCCCCACCCCCAGTCCGCTCCTGGGCTCCTTACACTAAATGCCAAGAGGGGGAATAAATCAAAGGTTACCTCTCACTGCTGAAAACATTTTCTTTACCTTGCAAAGTCATTCAAGTACTTAAGTGTTTATTTGCAAATGTAGACTGTGTATCTTAATCCCGTATCTAGATATCCCTTGCCTGCAACCATCACTAAATCAGAAATGGACCCTTCCCAAACGATAATAGTTGTATGGAATTTCAGTTTGCAAAATACTTTCAAATATATTACTCCACCTTATCGCTGAAAAAACCCCAGCAATATAAACACTAAAAAATTTCCATTTTACAATAGAAACTGAGGCTCAGAGAGATTAAATGACTTCACCAAGGTCTTTAGGCCAATAATTGTTGAGGGCGTTAGACCCCCCAGTATTTCACCTGGTTCTTGTGGCTCAATCACCAAAACCAAATATCGTCAGTATGTTAGTTTCCCAGGGCTACACTAACCAAGTGCCACAAACTAGATGGCTTAAACGAGAAAAAATTATTGTCTCACAGTTCTGGAGACTAGAAGTCCAATGTCAAGTGTTGACAGGGTTAACTCATTCTGAGAGCTGTGAGGAAGAAACTGTTCCAGGCCTCTCCCCTAGCTTCATGGGGTTTGCTGATGTTCTTTGGTGTTCTTTGGCTTGTAGGCACAGCACTCTGACACAGCCTTCATGTTTACATGGTGTTCTCCCTATGTGCATGTCTGTGTCCACATTTCTCCTTTTTATAAGGACACCGGATGTGTTGGGTTAGAGCCTCACCCCCCTCCAGTACCACTGCATCGTAACTAATCCCCTCTGCAGCAACGCAGTTTCCAAACAAGGTCACATTCTGCAGTACTGGGGGCTGGGACTTCAGCATACGAATCTCAGGATACATGACACAATTCAATCCGTAACTACGGGTGTCCCTTAAATCCATCATCTTATCCCTGTGAGGTGGGCAAAGCTGAGATTATTCATTCCCACTTAACAAAAGTAAGGTGAGCTGTGCAAGACCACTCAGGGACAGATCTTTTCCTGACCTCACTCTTCTACACCACTCAGCCTTAAAACTAGGTCTTCCAGCTGCATCAGGCAGGGCACCTGGATCCCCACTGACGTCCAAGGTGTAGGTTCAAGTGAGGATCGAGCAACAGCCCATATGCTCACTGAGATACTGCTGGCTGAGGGATGATGACTGACTTAATGAAATTCTTAGACTCTGAGGCATACTTACAAGGGAATTTAACCTGAAAAGGAAAGAAAAATATCTCTGGGTCTGTGTGTCGTCAGTTTCCAAATACTGAAGAGGTCATATAAGGTTAACTAGATAATGAAAATGTTATCTGGAATTTTCAGGATCATTAACATTCCTTTGCTGCCATAGATAAGTAGCCTTATCAGCAAAGTTTTTATAATCCAAAATAAGATCAAGATATTTGAATGAGATTATCGCAGACCAGAAAGCCTTGCAAAATTACTTTGAATTTTCCAAAGAGAACAAGGAATCTTCAGCCTCATCATAAACACACAAATTACGGCATGTCAAGAAGAGAATGACTTGAGTCATAGCTTAAAGTGAGGCATCTCAGATGACTTACAGAGTATAAGGCAGCGCCCAGTCACCACTAAGGCAGCAGAGAGTCTAGGCTCCAGTGGAAAACACAAGCCCCATCTTGCCTTGCTCCATCACTTTCTACTAGCTGGGAGGCAACCCGGACAGTACGGTCCTTCAGGTTAGACAGACCTGGGTCTGTGTTGTGTGTGCCACTCCCTAGCTCTGTCACTTTGGGCAGAAATTTAAGCTCTCTGAATCCTGGTTTCTTCATCTGTAAGACAGGTATAAAAATATCTACCTCAAAAGTCATTAAGATTTAGCAAGAGAACACATATTAAAACGCCTGCCACACAAGAGTTCTTAATGTAAATTGATTCATTTTTCCTCCTTTTTCCCTTTCTGACTCCTCTCTATCTATCTTCACTTAGTTTTTGTGATGATAATGAAGGAAAGTGGAATTACTCTCTTGAAGGAATCATAAAGGAGCAGAATATTTTTAAAAATAAAACAGAACCATGTATACGGAGAACATTTTGATGGTTGCCAGATGGGAGGGGTGTGTGCGGGAATGGTTGAAGAGGTGAGGGGGCTAAGAAGCACAAATAGATAGTTACAGAATAGCCATGGGGGTGTAAAGTACAGTATAGGAAATGGAGTAGCCAAAGAACTTATACACACGACCCATAGACATGAACAATGGTGTGAGGATTGCCTGAGGGGGTTGGGGTTGCTGCGTGGAGAGGGGCAAAGGGGGAAAAATTAGGATAATAGCAATAGCATAATCAATAAAACATAATTAATAAAATAAATAAAAAGTAAAACAAATAAAACCCTCTTCCTGGACCTTTTTTGTTCACTTGCCTGAAACTTTTGTGGCTGCTGCATTATTTTAATAGATCTGGGGTCGGGCCAGACACCTGGTTGGCAAGCAGAAACATCAGTGGGCAAGTGCAGAATAATGGCCTTTCTAGAAAGGGTTTCCAGCAGGTATGTCCCTGTAATCCAACAGAAGATGTTAATAGTAACCACCTGAACATTATCCTCACACGACATGCTGTGTTCAGGCTGCAAAGGTCCTGGTAGGGCTTTATGTCCTTGAGCCTCACTTCAGGCCTGTCCATGCTTTGGAGAGGACACAGGTCAGTACTGGACTGTCATAAATACATGGAGTAACAAAGCAGCTAATTGGTATTAGAATAAGGACTTAAACTTGGGCTTCTGGCCTCCTTGTTTACCACACCACATTGCCTTCTGGCCTGGAATTATGAGCCCACATCCCATCCAGAACTCTGCAAAGAGGCAGAGCTAATCCCCACACCGAGGCAGCCCTCATGTCTGTGAACCTACATGCTGGGCACTGGGCTCAGCCTTTATTCTCCCTATCCCACCGCTCATCACCTCCCCACCGCAAAAGCCTTCTGCCCCAGGAGGGAAACTTAACATGGATTTTCACTTAACTAACAGCCAGTTTTAACTTTTGTTCTTCTTTACCAAAAAGACAGATTTTTTTACCACTGTATTGAATATAGCTTTTTTCTTGACAATACTGAATGGATAAAGAACATAATTTTATTTAGTCACACCTTCACTGAGGCCTATCATGTGTCAGGTCGATTCTGTGGTAACAATGTATTAATCAGACACTGCTTCCAAGGAGCCTGCAGTCTAGCAGGGAAGGAAGAGCACACCTGAGGAGGCAGGAAGGGGGCAGGGCCCTAAATGTCTACAGCAGCCAGCCTTAGGATCCCAGTTCAGAACCTGTGGGGCCTTGCCATAGGCTGGCCACTTTTCAATCTTCCTTGGCTGGAGTGTTCCTTCTGTGGACTCAAGTATCCTGCCCAGGTGTCCGGAGCTGCACTGTCTAATAGAATCTTCAGCAAAGCAATGTTCCCAATGTCCTCTGTCCATGCTGTCCAACATGGCAGCCAGTAGCCTCCTCTAGCTACTGAGCACTTGGAATATGGCTAGTGCAACTGAGGACCACAAGGTTTAATTTTATTTTCTTATAATTAATTTTAACTGTAGTTAATGGTTATATTTTGGACATCACAGATATGCAGGCCAGAAAGCAGGACCATGTCATTGTTAGGGGGAGGCTGACGTGGTGATGGGGAAGAGCGCTTGCACTTCCCTGCTGCCCCTCCAGGACATGTGTCATCGCCTGGCTCTCTTGGAACGTACACAAGGAGGCTGAGACACACAGAGCTGAGTGCTCTGGAGTGTCACTAAGCCAGGTGGTCAGCCAGGCCCTCCCCACACCTACGTGTGGCTGCCACCTGCAATGCTCCTCCTCCTCTGAGTGATAAAATTAATAGAATCTGCCAAAGTGCAGCTTTGGTAGGGTGCTAACCCTTCATGAGAGAGAAGCAACGAGCTGTCCACAAAGCCCCAGGCCTAGCTATCAGTGTCCTGTGGCGACCTGAAGGAAGTGCGAAGTGGACATGAAGAATCTGTGCTCCAGCCCCTTTCGTCCGTGGGCTCGCCCTGTGACCCAGAGTCGGCTGTTCCGTCTCTCTGGGCCTGCTGTCGCTTTTCTGACAACCCAGCAGCTGAATTTCCTGATTTGTCACCGAGCTCGTAGCTTCTGAGATTACCTTTCCAGAGACAGCAATTTAGCTAGTGACGGAAAGTCTGGGGATTTATTTTCTGATGCGAGGTCCAAGGCAAAACTAATATAGCAGGGAGTTAAAAATGGGACTAATTGAAAATAGTGTCTCTGGTGTTAAGCAATTGCTAACTGTGAACAAAGCAACAGTAAGAAGAAAAAAGCCAGGGAACATTAGAGAGCAGGAGGGGAAAACTGACAAGAAACCGACAAGAAAAGAAAGTGAGAACAGAAAAAGCAGAGCCACAAAGGATCAAATAAGTAACCAGAGAATGAGCAGCCCAGCTAGTCATCAGTGAAGGGTGAAGGAGGCGACCATTAGACCTCACTGAACTGGAGAGAGAGATTCCACAGGGGTGAGGAACAGCACCCTGGGCCCCTCACGCAGACAATCCTGACTTCTTCAGTCAGTATCGGAATGCACAGCCTCATGAGTGACTGTGGGAACAGCCTCCCTTCATCCTGGCAGTCAGAAAATGAGTGTTTAGACTCTGCAACAGTGGCTCTCAATTTTGGGCTGAATATCTGAATCAATGGGAGAGCCTAAAAATATAATAAATAAAAACCTGGTGTCCAGGCCCATTTCCAGAGATCCTCCTTTATCTGGTCTGGGCGGTTTTCTGTGCTGGTGAGTGGTGAAAGCTCACAGGTAATTCTGATTTCTAGCCATGACCGAGAATCTCTAGTGTCTTGTGTGCCAGGCTTTGTGCTAAACCAAGAACTACAATGGCAACAAGGCAGACATGGCCCCAACCCTCACCTGCAAAGGTATTTTCCAAGGTAGTCAAGTCCCAGTGAGGTTTATTGGACAAGAATGATCTCTGTACCTTAGATGAAGAAAGTGATGCTCAGAGAGGTGGTTTATTCCCAAGGTCATACAACTTGAAAGTCACCAGTCCAGGACTCAACTCCATTAGGTCAAGTTTCAAAATACAGTGCTCCTTCCCCTATGACCTCAAGCAACAGGATGCAGAGAAGCAGGGGACTTTCCAATGGTCCCTTCTCTTTGATTTTCAAACTCTTGAAATGTTACCAGGCTCAGACCGCACCTATAGTTATCAGACCTTTAGGTGCCCATGGGCGGCAGGGAGTGGCCAGAGGCCAGGGACCCGGGATAGACCTGTGTGGATTACAGTTGGTGGGCAACTCACTTGAAGTCCGTGAAAAGGAGAAAAACACTGATGCATGGATGCCTAGCACAGGCACTGTGCCAGGTGCTAAAGATACAAAGATGGAAGAGAGTCAGTCCCAATGCTCAAGGATTAGCCTGGTGGGAGGAAATAGTGTAATGTGACTCAGTCACGAATGTTCTAGATCAAGAATCTGCAGACTTTTTCTGTAAAGGGCCAGAGTGCAAGTATTTTCAGCTTTACTAGCCCTGTGGTCTCTGCCACAACTACTCAGTTCTGCCACTGTGGTGCAAAAGCCGCCATAGACAATCCACACGGGAGTGAACTTGGCTGTGTTCAAAGAAAACATGATTTATGGACACAAAGTAGAATTACATACGATTTTCATGTATCACAAAATCTTACTCTTTCTCTGTTTTTTCCTCAATCATTTAAAAATGTCAAAACTCATTCTTAGCTTATATGTGGGCTGTGCACCAACAGGTGTTGGGCTGGCTTTTGCCCAGGGCTGTGGTTTGCCAGGCCCCCCTATTCTGGAAGTTCTGTGGCAAGGAGCAGATGGGAGGTCACAGCCATGTCAACCAGGTGTGGGGATCAGGGGAAGCTTATCAGAGGAGGTGGCACTTCAACTTCCCCCAGTTCACCTGGCTGTCCTTTGGCCAATGGTTATTTCCTATTTGGAGCACAGAGTCAAATGGCCTGTAAATGGACTCCAGTGCTGGCTTTGAATCCTCCAGGTAATCTTTAAAGGCAAAAACAAAGGCAGATTTTTAAAAGTAATTTTTTCTCAGTTGTTTTCATCGTATGTCCTCTCTGCATTGGAAAATAGAGCTGAGAGGGTCTCCTGTGATAAGGAGACGAATCCCTGCTGTGGTAAAAGTTCAGCTCGATGAGGATGGTGATAACATTTACTGAGCATCTTCTATGTGCCAGAGGCTGTTTAAGCATTTTAATTCAGTTCCTCACTTAACCCTCACAGTTACCCGACACGTTATTATTATTATCTCTGTTCCCCAGAAGAAGAAACCGAAGCTCAGAGATTCAACCTATAACAAATTGATACATGGCGGAACTGCAGTTTGGACTCAGAGTTTGAGGTGTCACTTCTCTGATTGTGCCTCCTCTTTCTTATAAGATGATCATATCTTATGAACACAGAGGTTTGCAAACAGAATTGAAATAGCACAAAAATTTCTAGAGGAATTCATGGCGAACTAAGAATTAATTGTGAACCTTGGAAAACTAACTTTAATTAAAATGCATCTGGAAAATATCATCTATCAACCTCGCTGGCCCACCTGCCTGGATCAAAACTTCATGTAATGAAAAGACTGAAAATAGGGATTGGTAAGAAGAGCAATAGCGTTCAGAGGGCCAGTCTTTATGAGGGCTCTTAATATTCCTGGAGTGTGAAAGATTAATATCTCTGAGGATAATTATTTTTAGGGCAGTTTAGAAATCAAAACCTTTACATAAAAGAGTTCCACTCCAATAATAAAATTCAGTATTCCTTGTACTTCTTTTAAATTTTTTCAATTACTGTTTATATTCCATATTATTTTGTATTAATTTCAGGACGTTCTTCAAAAAATTAAAAATGGAATTGCCTTATGACCCAGTGATTCTACTTCTCAGTAAATATCTGAAGAAACCCAACAAACTAATTCAAAAGAATATATGCACCCCTATTTCATGGCAGTGACTTCCTTGTACTTCTTGTGTAAGAAGCAGGAAGGTAATATCGCTTCTAGCTATGAAGCCAGTTTCTGGTTCCTAATTGTCAGGGCCGGTCTGTATGGGCTCTTTTCCCAGAAAATCAGGACCACTTGACACACTCGAAAACTCAGCAAGAGAAGTAAACCCCTAAATACTGGCAGCCCGGCCCCAGACAGGAGCTCCCGTCCAGACCGGCAGTCCAGGCAGCGCTCCTGTTGTTTCTCAGGCTTTTGTCGCTTGCTCTTCAGACTCCAGGAGGGAGTACATCCTATACCTCTCCAGCCCTCATTTCCACCTCTCTGGCAACAGCTCTACTCTTCTTCAGGGATCCAGCCCTGCCCACCTCTGGTCCCTGCACTTTTCGGTGAAACAAATGACCCAGAAATCAGTCACTCATGTGTGTATCTCCTGCCCGTGGGTAGGCACATGACCGTTCAGAGCAAACCTTGGAAATGTTGCTGCGCATGCTGGGTGAAAAAAGATACTTATGTCTGAGTGACCATTACCTGATGACCATAGAGAGCGTCCGCCTGAGAATGGAGTTGAAACAGGAAAGGGGAACAGAGAAATGGAGAAGAAACCAATTTTCATGACATCCTTGGATTGCATCATATTGCTACATGAGCCAATAGCTTCTTCTTCTTCTGCTTCTGCTTTTTTTTTTTTTGCTTAAATTTGAATCTGTTTTTCTGTTGCTTGAGGATAATCCTAGCTGAAAGTTTAATCCCCCACCCTCTAATGCAGTCTTAGCAATGGAGTCCCTGCCTTGGTCTCGGCCCCATGTCCTGCCCCATGTCTTGGGCTTTATTACCAGTGAGTTGTGCTGGCCCTTCTGCTGTCGAGACCTGCCTTGTGCTGGCCAGTCCCCAGTAACTCCTCCAGACTAGACATGAAAAGGGTCACCTATTTTCTCTTTTTGTTTAAAGAAACACATGTTAATAATAGAGTGTCGACTTAATGCATGGCTGACTGGAGAAAAATATGTGTTATTCACAATGTCTTTTTATGTAAGAAGTGTGGGTCTACATAACTAGAGGATCTTTAGTTTGCTTAGAGTAGAGTAAAATCTTCATCCTCAATATACTGGCCTTAGGCATATTTAAAAATGATATTAAAGAGTGAGAACAGATATGCAAACAGAAAATTGCTCTGCTGAAGAAGAGGAGAGATTGAGAGGCCCCAGAGAGTTTTGTTCCGTGGAGGCAGAAGACAGCAACCCCATAGGCTGCACGGGGGCAGGTGCAAAGACTAGGTATGTGTGGAAACAGGCATGGAAGAAGGAGCCGGTATTGGGGGCGGCAGGAGGTGAGAGGTGAAATTCTGTGCACTGTGGAATGTCAGTCTTCTCTGCCTCCCCGCGTGAATTCAACAGTATTCTTCATTGCTTATTATTTTTGTTACAAGCAAAGTCAATTTGGAGGGAGCATAAAAAAAGAGGATAGAGGGACAGGAGTGAACAGCAAGCAAAGGTTTAGGCATTTTGGCTGAAAAAGAACCAGGATACAGATGCAGTTGGGTACTAGATAATCCCCACTACAACAACGCCATTTATGTCCCACCTGAACTGAAGCTCCAGTCTTGATAGGAAGTGGAGCCCAGCAGCCCCAAGCTTTGAAAGAGTACATGGGCCTTGGAGCCTGGAGGTTTCTGGGAAGGAACTGGTCTGGTCTCTGTACCTATTTGCATCTACTAATTTACACAGCAAAGTTTTTTAAATTGTCATTAAATATACTTCTACCATATCACTCTCAATAGCTTTATAATATTCATTATATAACTGCACAAAATTTATTTAGCCAATATTTTTTGCTTGGCATTAGGATTGTTTATACTATTTATTTAAATAAACCCGCTAAGATGTTGTAGATATGTTCTTGTATGTTTTTCTCACATGTTTGCTCCTTAAGAGAAATTCCTAGGAGTAGAATCTATGGGTCAGAAAAAATTTACTATTTTTAGGGATGTTTAAAACATGTTAAGTCAGTGGGATATATAGCTGTATCTATACGTCTTTCTATATATAGGTATAAATATAGTATATAGATATGTAAATTTCTCTATATTTATAAATTTCCCTATATATAAAAATGTCCCTATATAAATGTATATATATATATATTCCCTACAAACAAGGACTTGATATTTCCTTGTAAAGATAAGGGCCAAACTTGAGTGAGAAGTTCATTTGGTCCGTACATTTACCTTGGGATAGCCTTACAATCAGGGTGTTAGGGCCCTCCTTTTCTCCACAAAGGTCTCACCTGGTTAAGACGAGTTGTTACCTGACAAAGTAGCTGTCTCCACAGGGAGCCTAAGCAAATAATACTGGAGCTCTAGAATCTTGGTAAAAATTTTATAAAAGGCCTGTGGTCTCTCCCAGTTCTCCAAATTTCCCTGCATAAAATCTCCACTGACTTCAGTTTGCATCAGAGAAAGAACTCGAACTCCTAGAATTGCATCCAAAGTCCCAAAGCTAATAAATGTGAAGAGATAATAGAAATAGAAAAGCATCCTTCTGTAATCTTCAATATAGCAACTGATTCCAGCAAGGATCATCAAAAAAAAAAAAACACCCTAAAACAGTTAGGTGTAAAGTTATAAGGAACATGATATTCACACAGTGCCAAAACATCACCACACAAATTACTAGATGAAATGGAAAAATATCATTGCAACAAAAACATCTGAGGGTCAACACAGTGACCAGATGGTCAAACTTAACATCACCGATAGTGGACTAGTTCGGCATTAGGTGCCTCTTTATGGATTACAATACAAAATTCAAACCTCACCTATAATGTATTTTTGCACTAAAAGATTTAATCCAAATGTAAGTAAGTCCCTCGAAGTCTAACAATGAAGAAATGATCAGAAAAATCCTGAATGTAGGATGTTGTCTAGGACAACCATCTGAATTTTTCAAAAAGTCAACCTTATTATAAAAAAAAAAGTGAGTGAACTGTATTAGAGTCTAGACTAAAAGAAATTGAAAAGACATAACAATTGTGATGGTTAATTTTATGTATTAACTGGGCCACAAGCGTGTCCATATAGTTGATGAAACGTGACTCTGGATATTTACAAAAAAGATTAATATTTAAATTCTGAGTGAAGCAGGTTGCTATTCCTAATGTAGGTGAGCCTTACCCAGCCAGTCGAAGGCCTGAATACAACACAGAGGCTGAGCAAAAGCAGACTCCTTCTGCTGGACTGCCTTCCAGTTGAGGCATCAGTTTTTTTCTTGCTTTCAGACTTAAACGAAAATATTAGCTCTGCCTGAGTCCTGAGCCGGCTGCTCTCGGTTCTCTTACGCTATCAGCTCTCTTCATAATCGCATGAGCCTATCCCTTATAATACATCTCTCTCTCTCTCCATATATATGTATACATCTTTGTTTTGTTTGGGTTCTCCAGAGAACCCTGACTAATACAACTAAATCCAACGTATCGACCTAGTTTCAAATCTGGTTGGAAAATTAAAAGAAAAAGTAGCTAAAAGACATTTTTAGGGCAATTAAGAACTTTGAATATAGACTCTGCATTAGATGATACTATGGAATTATGATCATTAATTTTTTAGAAGTTATAATGGTAGTGTGGTTAAGTGGAAGATTATTTTTACTCTTAGGCAATAAATGCTGAGGTGCTTGTAGGCAAGATGGCTTGATATTAGCACTTAGTCTGAAATGGTACAGAAAAAAGATGCACGTAGAGAAAGAAAGCGAAAGTATGAAAAAGTGTTAAAATTGTAGAATCTCAAGGAAGGGTATGTAGGTGGCATTACAGTATTCTTTTAACCTTTTCTGTGTGGGAAAAATGCCCTGCACATACCGTTCGGCTTCCTGTCCCATCTCCGCATGGACTGTGCTTGTGTGCCTGTGCTGCAGAGTCCGCCCCCACATCTTTAGTTTTATTGTCTTTCGAACGTCTTAAGAAATAGACTTGGTGCATTGAGTTTTAGATTTTCCTCTTTCGTGATTAAACTTTAAGGCAAAAGTTTCACTTCTAAACTCTGTTTAGCTGCATCCAAAAGTCTTGACACATTTTTGTTGAGTTAATTCTAAATATTTTGTAAATTCCATTTTCCTGTTTTATTTGATCCATGAATTATTTATCTGTGTTCTTTTATTTTTAAATGTATGTGGGTTTTTAGTTATCTCGGGTAATTAATCTCTCATTTATGCACTGTGGTCTGATTTTTACATTTGTTGAAATCTGATTCTTATGTGGTCAATCTTTGTAAACCCAAGGCTTGTCCAGAAAAAAAGTCCAGCCATTGTTAACATAATAAGAACAGTTTGCTTGACAGCAATATAACCTGGCAGCCAAGGAGAGTGGACTGGAATGTGCATGTGTGAACAATGACGACTTCACTATTCTAGTCAGTGGGGGGCTAGATGTCATTGAATGAGCGCGTGTACTGTGTGGCCATCACATTCAAAATGACTGAGTAGAGCAATGAATCTGTATCAAATTTTGTGTCAAGTTTGAACATTCTTCTGCAGAAACTATCGGGATGATTCCAAAACTATTTGGATGTTGCAATGAATGCAGCACAAATAAAAGTATGGCACAAACACTTAAAAGATGGTCAAGAGTCTGTCGAAAGTGGTCCAAATTCTGGAAGGAATGCAAGAAGCAGAACACCTGAGAATGTTGAATGTGTACAGTCTGCAATAAAGAAAAACTTCTGGCTTTTCCCGAAACTAAAGTAAACTTTAAAAGGGAAGAGATTTCACACTGTCGATGAGATTCAGGAAAATACAATGGGGCAGCTGATGGTGATTCTAACAAAGATATTTCAGAGTGTTTTGAACATTGGAAGCGATGCTGGGAGAACTGTGTGAAGTCCTAAGTCACCTACTTGGAAGGGGACTAAGGCATCATTGTCCTATGTACAATGTTTCTTGTCTATTAAATCTTCTTCAATAAATGTCTCTATTTTTCATACTACATGGCTGGATATTTTCTGGACAGGCCTCATATCTGATGTATGTTGAAAAAGTGGGTTTTTTCTTCCTAATTTGGAGATGCAGGACTTTTTGTGTCTGCATTGCATCAAAGTTGATAATTGAGTCATTTAAATGTTTTATATCCTTACTAAGTTTTTGTCTATACTTGATCTATCAATTTGAAGAAGGAAATGCTAAAAATCTTGAGTCATAATTATGGTTTTCCTGTTTTCTTCTTGTAACTTGCACTATTTTTCTTTATATATTTTGAGGACATATTTTTATGTGCATGGGAGGTACAGGGTCAAGTTCATCAAAATTAAGGAAAGTCTGAGGAACTGTCACAGTCTAGAGGAGCCTAAAGAGACATGATGAGTAAAATCTAATGTAGTTTTCTGGTGGGATCCTGGGACAGAAAGGGACGTGCAGTAAGGAAGCTAAGAAAATTTGAATAAAGGACAAACTTTAGTTAATAATAGTGTGCCAATATTGGTTCATTAGTTATAACAACTGCATCATTCTAATGCCAAATGTTATTAATGGAGGAAACTGGGTGCAGGGTACACGGGACACCCTGCAATGTCATAGCAGCTTTTCTGTAAACCTGAAACTCTTCTCAAAGAAAAGCTTATCGAAAACAAAAGTGTTATGGGTCAGCGATACTTCCCAGAAGAAATGTAAAACCCAAGAGTCACAATATTTCCAGAGACAGAGCTCCGCAGACTTTGATCTCAAAACCCGAAATTACAAAAACAAAGAAAATTAACCACAGGGTGAGGAGAGGAAGGACTCATGGGAAATAGCAGATTAAGTGTTCCCAAGACTTGAGATAATAGAATTATCTGTTATAGAATACAAAAATTATTTTTAAATAATTAAAGGTATAGAGGAAGAAATTAAAAATATAGGAAAATAATTGGAAATAGTGGTTGTACTGTACATTTTATTTATTTATAGAAATGGTTATGAGCCCAAAAAGACATAGAAGCAATCTTCTTTTAACAGACAAATAATCAGAAGAATTTTCTCTCTGAGTGGTATACTACTTTGCTTCTAATATACCTAAAGCTTTAAGTCCATGATCTCTGGAGCCTGAAAGGGTCTACTCCCTTGTAGAAAATGTCAGATGATATCTTCACATGCACCTTTGAACTTCTTGTCTGAAGCATGAGTCAATTCAGAATACAGTAGAAGACCCTTTCTTAACAAAGTCACCAAAAAAAGCGAAGGGACAGAAACATTCTTTTGATTTAAAAAATTCTCCTTAGAGTCAGTTCTCTGCACATTTACTTGTGGTTTATGTAGCTATGACTCAATTAAATATTAACTGCCCTGAGCCAAGATGTATTTTATGTTTCCTCCTTTGTCTAAAATATAACTCACTCACATGGGAGCCAGTTAGTCATCATGATTGTAAAGGACAAAGAAATATGCTACAGTCTGATTAAATTCAAATGCTCAGGACATATCACTCAGCCAGAAAAGCATCTTGTGTTCCCATTAGAATGTTGTTACAGAGAATATTATCAATTTATCACCCTTCACCGGATTTCTTAGTAAGAGGTGGAAGCTATTTTCATTTTCTTACAAAAATGAGAGTGAGAAGGAGTTTGTCCAGGCAAATAAAACAGCAAGTAGAAAGAAAAGGAAGAAAGGAAGGAAGGAAGGGAGAGAGAGAGAGGGAGAGAGGGAGAGAGGGAGGAGAGAGAGAGAGAGAGAGAGAGAGAGAGAGAGAGAGAGAGAGAGAAAGAAAGAAAGAAAGAAAGAAAGAAAGAAAGAAAGAAAGAAAGAAAGAAAGAAAGAAAGAAAGAAAGAAAGAAAGAAAGAAAGAAAGAGAAAGAAAGAAAGAAAGAAAGAAAGAAAGAAGAAAGAAAAAGAAAGAAAGACCAGTTCTCCCAACTCCCTGCCTAGACCCTAAGAAGCTGTATTCTGGGGACATCTATCTAGGACTGAATAAGAGAATGAAAGTAAGCGAATGCATCAAATGTGAGAGGCAGTTGTAATTTCTCACTTTATCATTTCCTCCAGAACAAATCCTTCAGCAAGTCTAGGCCACAAAACTTCCAAAATACTGAACAATTCCAGCCTTCGTTCATCTCTACTACTTCTTCTATATGTTCACTTACTATCATTCTACCTTGGACCATGACAAAGACCTTCTAAGTGGGACCTTTGCCTTTCTTGTCCTGCTTTCACGCATTCTAGTCATAACAACCAGAGTATACTTTTTTAAAAATGGAAGCAAGAGTCATTCTCCTGCTTCAAACCATCCAATTGCTTCCCATTGCACTTGGAATAAAATTAAAACTCCTCAGCAGAGCCCCCAAGATGCCACACGATCTGGTTCTGGGCCAACAGGTCTGACCTCAACTCCTATCGTGCACCCTCAACTCCCCACTTGTTGACCACACTTGCCTCATCTCTGTCTGTAGTCAAGCCCATTAGCACCTCAAGGTATTCACACGGGCCTTTCTCTGAGCGTAAAAAGTTATTACCTAACATCTCAAAATGCCTCTCTCCTCCTTGTCATTCAAGTCTCGGTTTAAAGGCCACCTCCTCAAAAGGGGCATGCCTAACCTCCCTATCTAATTGCTGCCAGGCGTTCTTTTTCTCATTGTTTTGTTTTACTTTACTTTTAGTACTTGTGATTACTTGATACACATTTTAGTCTGCTTACTATCTATTCCCACCTGCTCTCCATTAGAATCTTAGGTTCATGCAAGCAGTGAACTTGTCTGTCTTGCTTACTGAATTATCCCCAACATCTGGTTTAACACTTAACATATAAGTGGGTAGTAAATGTTTTTTCAATAAGTTAATGACTGAAAAAATGATGGATGCAATTAATCTAGAGGCAGAGGCCAAAGAAAGTTGGCTGGATATGCAGAACGGGAACTATTTGCTTATAGAAATGGAATAAATTAGAATTGCATAAGGAAATCCTATCTAAGCAAAATGACACATCAGTCGAGACTATCCCATTTTACTTTGAGTCATGTCCAAAGATATTGACAAAATACTTATTTGACAAACGTGGCTGGCTGTTAATCCAAATTCATGACCCCCACCCCAACACACACACTCTGGCAGTTGGATTAGTGCTGGAAATTGACTGACCAACCAAGAATGATGTCTACTAGTCCCATCCCACCCACTCCTCCTCAACCTTGCAATTCAGTGTGGTTATTTTGGTAAGTTCTAGCCAGTGAAATGTTAAAGGCAATGATGTCCCAGGTGTCCTGTTGGCCAGGCCTGGGATAGGCAGAATACCTGGGACATCAGAATACCTTGGACATCATAGATCTCTCCTCTGAATTCCCTGGGATAGGCCTGGCCAACAGAACAGCTCTATGCAGTACTCTCCCACGCCCTTGTCTACGTCTGACTGGCAAGAATGGAGATGATGTTCAGCACAGCTTTGCTAGCCCTGCACTACAGATGACATATCTTCCATCTGAGTCTGAGAATGACTGCATAGAAGAAACCACCATGCTAATTTTTTACTCGCTCATACTGCTTCCTGAGTAAGAAATACTTTTCTATTGTGTGTGAACCATTGTGCATATTAGGTTCTACCTGTTACTGCGGTTAGACTGGTAAATATTACCTGGGTTTCAGGTAAATTGAAAATGTCATAAGAGTAGGTTTGGAGGTTTGGTCCATTAAAATTCTGTTTGGCTCTTTGGAGACTTTAACTAAACTCATTTACACTAAATTTAGGAGGTTAGAAAAGAAGGAAGGTACCAAAGCATGGGGATACCTACTGGGGACAAGGCAGTAAAGGGTTCAGAGTCACATAATAACAAGTGGTTTCTGACTGGCCACGTCCTTGCACAAAAACAAAAAAGGGGTTTCCATTCCCAGAAGAAAAAAAAAGTGTGTGCTAAGAAGTTTTTCCATGAAGATGGCAATATTTCTGTTAGCAGAGTGAGCTCATCATTAAGTTATAAAGGAGGAAAATTGTATCTGTGGTTTCCTTCTCAGAAACCACAGCCTTTGGCTAATGCATAAGCCCTGTTCCCTTAGGTGCTCTCTCAAAAGGTGCTGTCCTGGCAATCAGGAAGTCCAGCTTCTAGCTTGGTTAATCCATCACTTACTTATCCTGGTTGGATCCAAACACCTATTTTCTAGATGGAGGTGGGGTAGTAATGGCTGGCCATTAGGTTGAGTATTGTTTCCTGTTCTAATACAACGCTGAGCAGGATGGATTAATCATCATTAAGGTGATTGGGCCTTGCTTGTCCTAGAGAACAAATCTCTAAGACCATATTGAGCGAAGTCTTTGGGATGATGTTTCAGGCTAGTATTGAGTATGAGAAAAGTCTGTCCCTTGCCCGAAAAGAAAAAGTAGATCCCTGGCCAGATGAATAATATTAATTCTGCCTGAAGGGGGAAGGTTCACATCAAGGACCATGGAGGCCCTCCTGCCAGTCTATGAGATTTGTTTTCTGCTACCCCCTGCTAGTCAAAGCTCATCTTCCATTTCCATCTGAATGACCTGTCATTGTGGATGATAAAGCAGCACAAGGTTTTTCTTTATTGCAAGATGCTCATAATGGCAAATTCTGTGCAGTGGGAGGCACACACCCCACATAATTCTCACAAGTTAATCTCCTTTATCCTCCACTTTAGCGGCATGAGGTGGCCCTCACTAAGGCTAATGTGGCCCCATGGACTGCATGGACCTTCAAGAACAATTGAGGTACACCTAACATCTTCCTCCAATAACATTTAGATATATTGTAAAGGTGCGGCACTACACTTTAAGAGACATCATGACCAGGTGCAGAGTGATGAGGAGATTCAGCCAGTGTGGCTCACAGTTATCATCATGTAACTTTTGGGATGCTCTGGGGAAGTAGGGCTGAGGTTGGTGCAAATGGCTACCATGGATAGATAGCTCAAGGATAGGTCCATGGAAGTCACAGGGAGTTGATTTCACTCCAGAAGAAGAATGGGCTGCCCTTAGCAGCAAATGAGCTCCCTTCCCTGAGGTTACTTATGCAAACCTGAAGGACACCTCAGAGGACCAGAAACAGAGGAAAGCCAACATGGATGTTGCAGGAGATATTTTGAATAAATATCAGAAACATCTCTGAAAATTAGACCAAACTATTTAGAGAAGTAATAAGTTATATGGGACTATACTTTCCTCTAATTTCCTTATCTATTATTTCTTATTTTTCACATCTGTATTGTTGTTCTGTTTCTGATAAATTCTTTTAATTTTTACCTTTTGATCCTTTTATTAACTTTTATTTCAAATTGATATTTTTTAATTTCCAAAGGCTCTTTTTAGTCTTGAGAGTATTCTTTTTAATGCTTCTTATTCTTGTTTCATCTCATATGTCTCTGGAGAAGTTAGTTAGAAACTATTTTACTTTAATTTTCTTCTGCTCCTGTATTGCCTCTGTGTCCTCTGAATTTGTTATCATTAGCAGCATTATCAGAATCATTATTGTTTTGTTGCAATCTCTCTCTTATCCATGTGTGAAGCCTTTTCAGATGTCTGGTGTCCTTGACTATTTATTCATATTTTTCTGTGAATACAGAAAGGAAGAGTCAACATTCTGTCTTTCCCGTGCTATTCGCAGTCATCAAACCAGCTTCACATTGGGCAGACCCAGATGTCAATGTCCATAGGTCTCTCCTCTGAATTCCCTTAGTTTCCCCATGGGAAACATTCTCCGTTGAGACTGGGGAACCAACCTGAGGCTTCGGGGACTGCATTTGGAAAAGTAGTTGGGAATACTTTCCTTTAGTATTCAGACTTTTCCTTTTTCCTTCATTTGGTCACACATCTCACATCAGCACTGTGCTGGGTGTCTCCAACCCAGGAATTAAATGGCTCTGTTTTCCAAAGGGATAAATCTTGGGTCCTCAGTATTGTGGGGCAGAGATAATTTCCTAGTGGTCTGCAGTAAGGAAGGGCACTGGAGCCTCAACTCTTCTGTTTCCAACTTCCAACTAATTTTGCTTTGATCTCTAGCAATACTGCCCCCCACATTTTTGCCCAGGGCTGAGATTATTAGGGGGCCTGTAGGTCAGGTTGGCTCACTTCTCATAGCATCTCATCTCACAGATCCATCCGTTGTAAGTGTCTTTACCCTGCTTTCAGATCTCCCAAAATATGTTAACATTTCTTATTTTCTATGGACTTCTCCTCCATGTTCTTTGTACTTGGAACAAGGCATGTCTGTGATCAATCCATTATTTTCTAAGAAAACTCCAGAATATTTTTAAGGCAATATTGGAAACTCTAATTGCCTTCTAGGAATCTGTTTTGGAAACATTTGGAAATGTCTGCACTTCTTAGTAGAGGCACTTTCCACAACGCACCTGAGTCTTTGTGGAATCAAAAAGCCACTAGAAGCTTCACAAATCCAGGCAGAAAAGTGTCCCCAGTAGAGAAGCAGAGAAAACCTGAAGATTCTCTTGGAATGTAGACTGCCAAGTGTTTGAAAAATCCAAAGTGTGAAAAATCATCTTAAGGTGGCTGAAAAAAATCAAAGTGATAGAAGGGCCTCTCCAACTTCCCACCTCACCCAGGGAATTCTCCGTGCTGTTTTCTTACTGGCTGGAGGAGTTGCAAAGGAGTGACTCTGTTTTCTGAGACACTAGTCTTTTAAAGTCTAGTCAAACTTGAAGTGCAGCCATCTGGCTCTGCCTCAAGGAGGTGCTAAAGCAGCTCTGAGGCTCAAAAGTAATGGCCTGAAAGGCCAGAAAATCTTCCACGTGAGCCAACACACTCACGAGATCACACACACATTGTTAATTATTGAAACTACCAAAGGCTCTGAGGTTAAACAAGTTCTTCCTGGGGAAAGGTGACTCCGGTCTCTTTTTCCCACTTTTTCCTTCAACCTCAACTCCTCTACAGGAACTTCAAGGTCACTGCCATAAATTTAGTTGGCATTAGAAAGCTTTCTCTATCTAAAACTGACAGAGAACCACTAAAGCTGGGAAGCTTTTTTCCCGTGAGGCTGTGAATCTGTTCTTCTCTCTCATTAATTAAAAAAAATGTTACTCCCTTGGGCAGAGCGGAGCACTGCTGTCAGTTATCCATGTCAGAGCAATCATAATATTATTTTAGGTTGTCTACAGCACCCCTCCAACTCCTACTGAGTTATTTTGGGTGCAAGCCAGGTTATTTTCGGCTCTTCAAATGCATCAATCTTCCTGAAGAAGAGGCAGAATGTTAGGATCTCAATGTCAGGCATACTTGGATTGGAATTCTGGCTCTCCCAATAACTAGCTATGACATTTTTAGCATGTAACTTAACCTATAATATTTATATACAATCTATGAAATATATCACAACAGCACAAAATAAGATATTGAGGAACATCAAATGGACTAATGCATATACTTTACCATATAGTAACTGCTCAGTAAACTTAACTTACTATCATTGGTATTGGGAAAATCCAAACAGCACTAGTGTATGTAGTTATATTAGGCATATGAGGTTGAATTGGAAAGGTTTAGAAGACTTAAACTAATGAATATCTTGACTGTGCTGAGATGGACTTTCTGATGGCTCCAGTCTAATACCCAACAGAACTTCTCCACAACTCCCTGCCGAGGAGGGGCCATACTGCCTCCCAGAACAGAGCTCACTTGATGTCCAAAGGTGGCTCAGCTGTCAGTCAGTTGTATTTTGACCGTAGGCCAAAAATATGGCTCCTTACAATTTTCATCTGCTGGTGGAGCAGCCCTTTGAGGGCACGTGATATAAGTCTAATTTGATCTTCACTTCATGGTCCTTCAAGAATATAGAAACAGCTGTAAAGTACCCCCATGGGCTTTCTCTTGGCCGAGCTCAACATGTTCACTTCCTTCCAGGATTTGTCTTATGAGTGGCACCCAGGGGTGAAGAGTTGCAAGAGCACAGCTCATTCTTTCTCAAGGAATTTTAAATCTCTTGGGCAATGTGAATATTTCCAAAAAACTATGGGAAAAGAGAGCATATGTTAGACAAAAACAAAGACAGACAAAAACCCAACCCTGAAATCTAGGCTCCAGTAAATTTGAGCTGATTAAAACTCCTCTGAATGGTGCCAAGAACAACTATTTTAAAAGTAGGACCTGTGCCTTTGTTTGTCACAGCATGTACTGAGAGACTGTGAGACTGATAGAGTCTCGATGAAACTGGGGTTCCTGGATTCTCTTTTTGACACTACTTTGAGAACCAGTCCTGTGACTAAAGTCAGGTTTCAGGTGCAAGTTTGGTCTCAGCCCTTTACCAAAAACAAACATTACAGGTTGTATGATTTGGTTTACCTCTCTGAACTTCAGTTTCTCAAATCTTTGAAGTGGAGCCAATAACCCTTACCTCCCACAACGTCAGTGAGTGTCTTTTGGATCAATGCCGTAATTCCCCCACAAAGGGGTCTGTAACAGGAAGTACTCTGAGGTACTGTCTTGTGTGCTTCCATTCAAGAGCACCCACATTGCAAGTCTTCTTTCTGTTCTCTATTTAAAAAGCAACCTATTAGAAAGTGATAGACTGTTAGGAGATTTGACTCTTTGAGTAAAATAACTGTGAAATGGAGTTAAGAGTGCTGAGATCTATTTCTACTCAGTTTACATGACTCCCTGCCTTGGACAAGTTCTCAGTTTCCTATTTTGTAAATAGAGATCCTGGTTATGATTAGAATACTCCTCCCAAATCTGATTACTTTCCAGTTTATGTCATTGTTAAATACTTCCTGGAAATATATGTGAGAATGCTAAATTTTGTTTTAACCCTAGAAATGTGTTGAATCAAAGCAAATAGAGTTACTGAAAGCATTCAACCAAATGCCCCCAACAGTAATTTAAATGATTTCCTCTAATCCATTTATGACTGAAGGAATTTTGGAGCTACACAGCATGTCAGTTATGTGTGTTGTTGCTACTTCTCAGACAGTGAAGTGTTCTTATTCTAAGAAGGATATAGGACAGGTCATTTGTCACTCAGGCCCTCTAAACATACCCAAGTGCCCTCCTTGAGCATTGCTGAGAAAAAAGGGATGCCCTACACAGTGGTCCAGCAGTATCAGGGAACTGAGTCTGCCGAGTACAAGGTTGCCTGAGTGATGGCCCCACAGTAATATCCATGTATCTAGGCAAAGTGACATATGGTAAATGCAGCGGGGAAGAAAGAACTCAATATTTCTACAACATCATACACTTCTCTTCATGTTCACAGCCACCGTAACCACAATGATGCTTATATATAGCTGTACAATCTGTAAAGCAATTTTACTCCCAGTAGCTTATAGCAATAGAAATCCTGCAATATAATGGGACATGGCAGGAAAGAGCAGAACCGAGACTATTATCATTGTGTCTTGAGGGGAAAAAATGAGCCTAAGTAAAGATATAGTACTTTTCGAGGTTGAACAGATAGTTAAAGCTAAAAAGAAGTGACCCAATCAAGACTTGAATTCAAGTCATCTGATTCTAAATCCTTAGTTCAGTCCGGCACACAATGTTGTCTCTCAATCTCATCAAATTGACTCCACAGAGATACTGAATGCTGAAAAGGAATAGTAGAGAAGGACATTTAAACACATTGTGGTGAAAGTTGGTAACTCCAATAACAAAGGTAAAATCTGGATGTCAGAATGACAGAAAGGTGGTCATTTACAGAAGAATATGAGGTCTCTCCAGAAGGTATCCAGCCATGTAATATGAAAAATAGAGATATTTATTGAAGAAGACACAAGAAAAATTGTACATAGGACAATGACACCTCAGTCCCCTTCAAAGTAGTCACCTTGGGACCTCACACAGTTCTCCCAATTGCCATCAGCTGCCTTGTTGTGTTTTCCTGAATCTCATTGATGGTCTGAAATTTCTTCCCTTTCAAAGGTGATTTTAGTTTGGGGAAAAGCCAGAAGTCACAGGATGCCAAATCTGGGCTGTAGGGGGACTGATTCACCTGGGTGATTTGATGTTTCACCAAAAAACTGCATGAGACATGATGCATGAACAGGTACGTTGTCATGATGAAGCTGCCAATCACCATTTTCCCATAGCTGCAGCCTTCTGAATCATCTGAATAATTTCCATGAAGGAATGTTCCAAGCTTAACACAAAATTCAATGTAGATTTTTGTGTTATGTAGATTTTTGCTCTACTCGCTCAATCATTTTGAATGTGACAGCCACACAGTACACATGCTCATTCAACAGCATCTACAGCCCCCACTGACTAGTACAGTGAAAAAATTACTGTTCATGCATGCACATTTCAGTCCATTCTCTGTGGCTGTCAGTTTACATCGGTGTTATGGAAACTGTTCCCATTATATTAACAATGCCTGGACTTTTTCTGGACAGACCTCATAAGACTTGAACTGAAATCACACTTCCTATCAGCACCTTTTAGGATTTAGGAGACAATGAAAACTTTTCAAATTTTGGAGGGAAAAAGATTTCAACATAAAACTTTATACCCAGCCAAACCATCAATCAAATATGAAAGCAAACTTAAGACACTTTTGGATGTGCAAAAACTCAAGAAGTTCTTGCCCTTATACTTTGAAAATGTTACTTGGAATATGGCTTTCTGCCAAAATAAAACAGATATTTGTTAAAGAGGATGAAATTGGATATAAAAAGGAGTGGGAGCAGAGAATAGCTGAGAAATAACGAAGACTAGAAATCAAGTAAGATAAAATCCATTAGCTGGGACATTTGGAAGATTCTCCTTTAACCTGAAATATATGGAAGGCATAGAATGTTTCCATATGGCTTAATCTCTACTTCCTACTTCTATGTTGAATAATATTTACACAGTCATAATGTTTTCTTCTCTTTTTAAAAGATTTTACTTATTTATTTTTAGAGGGGGGAAAGGAAGGAGAAAGAGAGGGAGAGAAACCTCAGTGTGTGGTTGTCTCTCACACAACCCCTACTGGGGATCTGGCCCACAACCCAGGCATGTGCCATGACTGGGAATCGAACTGGTGACACTTTGGTTCACAGGCTGGTGCTCAATCCACTGAGCAATGCAAGCCAGGACAATCATAATATTTTCAATTCTAGTCATTCGTTTTCTTTTTTATGATTCATCTATTATATAATCACAGAAAATATAAACAATTTCAGAAGAATGGCAATCGATTGATGTTTCTCTCACACATTGAAGTTTCTCTCCCTCTCTTCCTCCCTTCCCCTGTCTATAAAAATAAATAAATAAATATACTTAAAATTAAAAAAATAATTACAGAGGAAAAATTGGAGACAGAGGAGTATACTATTGCCATTTTTAAATTATATTTTATTGTTTATGCTATTATAATAAAAGAGCATAAGATTATGTCTATTGTCCTGTAGAATGAGTTTATCACTGTCTAAAGTTGATAAAACATAAAATAGAGTTCAGCTATATTACTTAAATTCCTAAAGACAACTAATAGACTATCCAAAAAATATAATCAAGCTAATGAAAATTAGGAAGTGGAAGAGGAAGAAAAAGTGGATAGTAATGTCAGTGAGTAAACTCCTCTGACTTCATATCTAGGAAATAATAGCTCTGTGTGGAGTTAATACATCAAAAATACAATAATAAAGCAGAGACCTACATCTGTTATGTACAGTTATAACACTAATCACTTGCACAGCTAAAAAGAGGGAACACTGGCGGTGACTGTCTCTGTGGAGAGGGGTTCGTCAGGAGGAAGGATGATTTTACTTTTCATTTTTGTTCTGCTCTGCTTGAGTATTTTAAAATTCTGTGCATACATTAATTCTACATTTAAACAAAGGAAAACTCAATCTATTTGAATATCTAGTAACATATGAATAAAAATCTAGATGGGGGTTTGACTTGATGCAGGAATGCATTTAAATCCATGCAAAGAAAAAGGAAAGAGGTAAGACTCTGAAAAATCAGCTTTATCTCCTTTATTTTAAAAATGAAGTGGCATCAGCTGAGGGAAAAAAAGTGACTCCCTCAAGGCTACTTTATAGTGCTGACCATAAAATCAGATGAATAGTTCAAGAAATAATTCAAAGAATTTTAAGTGGCCAACATTGTCCCAATTTTCAAGCACTGCCAATGTCAAAATGGGGTAGGTTTTGACACAACGAACCACTCTCTTAACTACCTGTTCTTGAAAGGAGACCTCTGTTTGACAACCCTCTCCACCTCTTTCTTCTTCTTGTTTACCCAACTATAAAATGAGATAACTCAGTGCCTACTTTATCAAGTAATGCATTCCCAAGGATTTGTAAACCACAAAGTCTTGGATCAATGTTATTAATACCAATTTTTAAGCTTTGTTCATCTGCCATAGTACAAGGAAGAGCCTACACAAAGAACACAGACCTTGGATGAAAGTGGATTTACACTCAAGCAAATATGTTTTGTTTTCTCTTATGAAGCCTGTCAAAGTGAGTTGGGCAGAATTCCCAGGTTTCTATGACCCACTAGGCCTTTAAATCATATTGTTTCTGTGTCAGGTCATGGTCCTCTCAAAGGGCACTTTCCCCTTTATTCACTGGCATGCAGAGCTACCAACAGGGACATCACATGCATGTCCCAAGTTATTTAGCATTTCTGCTTTCTTTATTTCCCCACCTTCACTCTCCTCCTTTTCTCTTTCCTTCTCCTCTTCCTTCTTCTTAAGTCAACCTCAACAAAGAACTTAACATCGTAAACCCTTCTTTCTACTGAGTTCCATACCTGCCTAGCTTTGACTTTCTCTGCACACTGCCCTACCCACCCACATGCCTACATGTGCCATGTGAACAGGTGTTTCATCAGGCTCCATGGCGCCATGTGTTTTACCTCATGGGCTTTATTTACCTCATGGGCTTGATTACATGGGCTTCCCTCTATCTACACCAGTTTCTGAACCCACAATGCCCAAACCATACCCCACCTTTAAACCCTAGCTTATGGTTCAACTTCCTCCATCAAACCTTCCTTGATTCCCCACCCCCCACCCCCAACCCTCAAACCTAAGCAATCATTCCCTCCTTTGCTTGCTATAGCTTTTTATCTAGTTCTTTCTTTTGGCACAAGTCTCTGTGTACTTTATACTGGAGTTATTTATGCATGTGCTTGGATATCTGGTCATTCTCATTTTGTGGGATCCATGTTTATGTTCTCTGTCTCTAGTAATACAAGGCCTGGCACATCGTAGGTGCTTAACAAATGTCTATTAAGTTCTATTGATTTCCCAAGGCTTACATAGATAATAAATGGTAAAGTTAGGATTAGAATCTAGGTTTTTGCCTGCTGCTCCAGTTACTCTCATTGTCCCACATGGCCTCACTCATTGCAACATTTATATAAGGAGCTGGGTTGAGCATTTTGAGCTGTGGTAGGGAACCTGGGAGACAGTCATGACTTCTCCCAGCTTGATATCAATTCAAGCTGACAAGGTAAAACATGAGGTATAAAAGTGTCCTTGGATAAAGCAAATGTTGGGATTTGCCACTTTGATATTTCATACATAGCAAAAACATGTCAGACTTCATTAAGGACCTTCAACATCCCTTAAAGAAGGGACAGAGATGGTTGGTGAAGTGTCATGACTGCCACCCACCTTTTAATCTATTGTTCACAGGTGGCGGAAATCAACTGTTTCCAGAAGTGGTTTGCATTAAAGAAAACCTTCAGAAAGCATTAGGCTTGCCATGTAGACCTTCTGACTTAAGAGGTGATTCAAGAAGTTAAAAACCAAGAGGCTAACCGATTTAGTAAACCTGTCATCCAAGACTAGATTAAAAATGAAGAGCAAAATTTTGATTTTTTATACGTAATGACCATTTAACCAAGAAATTTTTGCATCCTTTTTATTCTTTAAAAACATTGAAACATAATTTCAGTTGAAATTGTTGTTTCGTTTCCTTTCCTGTTTTATCTTGAAAAGTGGTAAACCATGATCCATAAATCTAAATAAAATGTGAACCACTGACGACAATTTCACTGAATTTAATTTCTCCTTTTACATTCTAGGTTAAAGAAAACATCTTATAACAGCTGTACATTAACATGAAATGTTCCCAATCAAACCCGATTGTCCGAATCTCTACTCTTTCCCAATGCCCAAACAAGGTCAGTTACTAGTCATCTGTCTTTTTCATTATACACAGCCCACCTACACGAGGTCTATATTACCCAGTGTAATTCAAGTGCCCCTGTTCTATTTGAAAAATTGAAGCTTGAGAGAACATACTGTCTGAAATACACATTGATTTGCAGAGTGTAACAAAAAAATCTTTTATCTAAGATTTCTTAAGAAAATAAGTCCAGGTATTTGATATGAGAGTAATCTGAGTCTTTGTGTAATAGGTACTATCTAGACACTTACAATCATACCACTCTTTCAGAGTTTCAGAGTACTTCATATCTGAGGCATCAATCCACAGAAATATCCTTTAAATTGCATGTGAAACTTTTTTGATGTGTTTCTCAGCCACCCTCTTTGTTTTCTCAACTAAGACAATTTTCCCTTCATTTATGTGGAATGTCAGCCTCTTGGAAATAAGTGTCACTGCTATCATAATACAAATGTTTGCTGCAAAGCATAAATCTTCTCAAAGCAAAGATGAGAAGAAAAGTCCTATTTGGACACTCTATTGGGTTGAATAATATCACCCAAAAACATATGTCCAAGTCCTAAGCCCTTTGTCGGTAAACGGGACCTTATGTAGAAATAAAGTCTTTGTAGATAAAATTGAGTTAAGGGTCTCAGGATGAGATTATCTTGGATTTAAAATGAAGTGTAAGTCTAATGACTGGTGTCCATATAAGAGAAAGGAGAAGAAAGTTCTAGACACAAAAACACAGACAGGAAGACAATGTGAGGACGGACACAGAGACTTACAGAGATTGCAGAGATGCAGCTACAAACCAAAGGATGCCAAGGATTGCTGGCAACCACCAGAAGCTAGAAGAAATGCAAGAAACTGGTTCTTCCTTTGAGGCCTCCAGAAAGAAACGACCCTGCCAACACCTCGATTCCAGACTTCTGGCCTCCAGAACTATGAGAGAATATGTTTGCAGTGCTTCGTTATGGTGGCCCCAGGAAACGAATACAGACACAGTGATGGATACCTAAACAGAAATTATTGGCTCAGCAGGAAGAGAAAAGTATACATGGATGTGCGTGAACATGTGTGCACACACATACATATCTGTATTAGCTGGAGTTATTACTGTCCTCATAAAGCCTCCTAATCCATCATGAGTGGCAGCTGAGAAGAATGTTCAATAACCATTTGTTCCATGAGCGAATCGAGAATTTCATCAGGAAACTAACAGTGGATGTGCTATATAGATATGAATCAGGTACAAATCCTCCTGAGGTTGGAAGGAGCAAAGAGACTGCTTGGTCACGTCTTTTCCAGTCTCAGCAGGGCTATCAAGAAGAAAAGGCCAACAGCCTCTCCGCCCCAAAGCCTGCTCTGATCTTCTGATCTCTCCCCTTAACCCATGGAGAAGGATATCTTTTATTCCTGAAACCCCACAGCTCCCTTTTATTGCCTTGAATTACAGTCGATTATGAGGTCTCTCTCATAGGAAACCAAGCTTAGAGGGCAATTCTGTGTAGTGGAAAGTGGGTGAATTCTAAAATCAGTAGACATAAACCTTCTTCCCATTTTGACCCTGAACAAACTACATCCTCTCTGTGCCTTGGGCTCTTCTTTAAAATAGGAATAAAAATCCCTGCCAGGCACTCCTCACAGTCTTTCTGGGAGCTGCAAATAAAACAATTGGAGTGAAAGTGTAGCCAGAAAGAACTCATAAAAAAAAGAATATAAACCAGAAAAATTGGTCCCCATTGAAAACAAACAGAGAGCATTGTTTATTTTTGCATGTCTTGAGGCACCGCTTACCGTGAAGCACGGAGGGAGGGTCTCAGGAAATATCTGGGCATGAACAAGGAGTGTCCAGGGGCCTTGCCTTAACTGAGACTGCACCCATGAAACTTCATAGCAGAGTTTGTTAAACACCCTTGAAAAGAAGCAAATGATCCAACCAGACAACCACACTCTCCCTACCTCTCCAAAGAACGCCTTGGGGAATAATATTCCCCAGCACTGCTATTTGCAAAAGAACTTGAGCAGCTCTGGGCAGCCCTCTATCCCTGTGCAAACGAAGCTCTCATGGTCATGGTTGGCCTGGCCAGAAAGCCAAGAGACACTCCTTCTCTGGACTTCAGACTTTAAAAACTGTCATCAGCTCACATTTGGCATTTTCTCATTTTGTAGAATCATAATGATGCACTTTATTACTTTTGGGGGGTTACTGCCAACTGGATTCTGAGTTAATGTAGAAGATGAGACTTTTTATTTCTCCCATCAAAGTTCCTACTCTTACTCTATTTCAGGCCCCTGCCAAAGAGTCTTTTTATTGCATCATTATGACTCAGTTGATTTATGAAACATCTAGGTTGTGCTTTTCCAGTTGTCAGGTAAACCTACGAAATTTCATGAAATCACTGATAAAGCAGGAAGAAACCTCATGGAGATCTTTTCCAGGGGGGTGGGTTGCACAGGAGTCCATGGACCCCCTGAAGGCCATGCATGGGTTTCAGGAATGTTATAAAATCCCGGTTGTTTTTATATTTGGTATGCATATTTGGGGAGGGCAGTCACTTGTAGCAGATCTAAAACAGGTTAAGAACCATGTATCGACTCCAACTTTCTCATTTAAAATATTTCCTCTAGTTTGCTACTACTTATACCACTATATTGAATACTTAGACATGCCAGGCCTTGTGTAGGAGCTTTACTATATAATGTCATTTAATCCTCACAATACTCTGCCAACCTAGGTTTTTTATTATTGCTATTAATGAAGCAGTTGAGACTAAGTAACTTGGCTTAATTTAACCTGGCCAAGATCACTTAGCTAGTAAGATAGAGTGGGATTCCAACCTGCCACAGTCTAAAGACTACACTTCCCATGACACAAATACCAATTCTCGTTAACAGGAGTTTTTCCTCTTTACTTTGTGTGATGTTACTTATCACAGTGACCACTTTCCCCCAGAGTCACTGATGTCTGCCTGGAATTGAATGTCACCATTCAGTCTCAGTTTGCCCACCATCGGCTGGGTCGGTTTGCCTCTTTGGGCTGCCTGTGACCATTGATGCTCTGAGATGGAGAGGCGAGAGGCTCTGCTGATCTCAGGCGCTGGACAAATCATGGGAGTGTCTGACTACAGCGCTGTGAACAAAAGCCAGCTGGCCCAGTCCGTCCTACAGATGAGGACTAGGACCCAGGAAATGGAAATGACTTGCCGAAAACACTCACTAGCCTACAGCATGCAGTAACAGAAGTTGTAATGACTGGCAGGCAGAGCAGCCAGGATCTGGCCCAGGACCTGCCTTGCTAGGAAAGTTCAGAGAGGTCATCCTGCTTCTCTGTTCCTCAGTTTCCTCATCTGAAAAGTGAAGATATTGAATCATAGGATTTCAAATTCATCTCTCCCATCACCCTACCAGAGGTGACTGACCTGAGCTTCATTTTCTCAATTTGTGTTCACTGTGTATTGCAAGAGTGCAAAGTATTTGAGCAATAAATCATATCTCACATAGTTTTCAAAGTAACAAACAGAATCTGGGAGGAAATTTTTATTTATAGATCATCTGCTTTTAAAGAAAAGTCACATAAAAAGTTAGTAGAAGTCATTATTGATGAAATCATCAGAAAAAAAAAATAGCGAGGCGTGATGAAAGGCAGGCAATTTAAGATGATGGATTATCAACTAGCTTGTCTCCTGTCAGTTCAAAAAGCTTTCTGACTGCTCACTTCCCATTTCCAAAGCTTCGAACTCAAATAGCTCTTTGCAAAAACAATTGAGCAAGACAAATTGATAGAACTGCTTTACAGAGCTTGGTGCCTATCACCACCCCCTTCCTGGTCTCCCAACTTTATCTAACATTGCTGTGAAGAAAGGAAGTGACCATCTGTTCAGCACTCACAATGTGCCAAGGATGACATAAGGCACTTAACACATTCCATCTCATTTAATCTTCTCCACAGCCTTATGAGAAAGCCTTTAATATTTCTATCGTACTCATGAGAAAACTGATGCTCAGAAAATTCAAATAGATCACAGAGTTGTAAAGTGCTGAAACCAGAATTAGAAAATGAGATTGTAGCCACCAAGGCCACCAGGAACTAAATGGAGATAAAACTCTTGAGACCAAGGGCTGTCTATGGACATTTTACTATCTCACAGCGTTACGGGTTAAATTGTGTATGTATCCCCAAATCCACATGTCGAACCCTTAACCTCCAGTACCTCAGAATGAGGCCTTAATTAGAGATAGGGTCTGCAAGAGGCAGTCAAGTTAAAAGGTGGTCATCAGGGTGGGCCGTAATCCAATATGACCAATGTCATTGTAGAAAGGAGAAATTTACACCTAGAAACATATGCACACAGGGAGAACTTCATGTGAGATAAAGGAAAAGATCAGGATGATGCTTCTATAAGCCAAGGAACACCAAATGTTACCAGCAAACTACTAGAAGTTAAAGAAGAGATGTAGACCAGATTCTTCCTCACAGCCCTCAAAAGAAAACAACCCTGCCGACATTTTGATTTCAGACATCTGGGCTCCAGAACCATGAGACCATGAATTTCTGTTGCCTAGGCGACCCAGTATATGGCACTTATGGCAGCACTAGCAAGTAAATACACCTACTTAGTTGGACATCTAAGTCCAAAGTTTCATGAAAGCAAACAGTCTCAGCCATGGTGGTCCCTTAACCTCAGCGTAAAGCTCCTACTATTCATTTGTTCATTGGCACTCACCACAATACGAAAAGAAGTGGAAAATGGCAAACATTATTTCCCCATTTGACAGATAAGTAATTAGAGGCAAAGAAATTAGCTCAGTCTCTACCACCAGACTAATAACCAAGTGATAGGAACAAAGTTTGGACTCAAGGACTTCTACTCTAGGTCCACACTGAGCAGAACCTTGTTCCTTAAAATATCAGTGCCTCTACCCATGATGTAACTTGAAAGTTTCATCATTTTTACTTGAAAGCTGTTCAGCGCTTCGAATTTTCTCTAAGGGAGTGAAGCATAAAGAAATTTCTAGACTGTCTCATTTTTCAGAGGCTTCTTTCAAATAACCCTGGCCAAAGATAATATTAAAAGGAGTCAACCCAAAGCAGCTACTCTCAGTGCAATACAGATGTATTTACTACTTATAATGCCCCTAATACTGCTGGGTCCTTGGAAGATGTAGGTGACTAAGACACAACAACCTTGTCCTCCATGGCTCATAACCAGGAAGATATAGACATACTAAGTGAGAATTTCTTAGAGGGGCACTTAGCCCAGCCTGATGGCTCAGGGAAGGCTTATAGGGAGGGTTGATGGCTAAGTAGAGTACCTTCCTCAATTCTCTCAAGTCCTCTAAAAATCACACAGGTCTCCTGGAGAACAAAAAGCTTCCAGATACCTCAAAAAGTTCAACATCCAACAGGTCACATGAAAAAAAAATCTGCCTTTCAAATTTATAACGTTTCTCTTCTCCCAAAAATACTTCCTACCCCCACCACAATGATACTGGAGAATTTTTTACATCCCATCAATCATCAGTATTGTTCTGTATTCTAAATGTTCTATATTCTTGCACACTTACTATGTGCCAGGTACTTTGCTATGTAATTTTCATACTTGACCTCCTATAATTTTCATTTTACAGATGAGAGAACCCAAAGAAGTTAATTAATTTCCCTATGGTCACAAAAATGGTAGAGAATAAAAATTCTCTACTCAATATCCTTTCTACCCTTTTACTTTCCAAAAGACCACAGTTTTATTCAGGGAAGCAAAACACCCAACTAAAAAATACGTTCCTCTGCCTCTCTCAAAACTAGGGCGGTTATGTGACACAGTCATTTAGAGGAGGTTGGTCTTAGGAAGCTCTTTGAAGGAGTCTGAAGGAAGTGGCACATGCTATTGTGCCCTTGCCCTTCTCCATGTGTCCTAATTAAAACAACGCTACAATGGCTGATGCTCCTGCAGCCATCCTAAGATCAAGAAGAGTCTCTCTCACACACAAAGGAATTCTGAACAGCATGGCAGGCCTGGAGTCACCACTGACATTTATGGATGATGTCTCAGTGATAAAGCACATTACTGCCTCCAAAATGTATAGCCATTGAGGTCTCACCTTGAGGATCTGGGAGTAAGGAGAGGGGAGGACAGTGGTATGTTCACAACATGGGATTAAACAGGGAGTGAACTGGACGCAAATAGAAGTGTCAGGTAAAGAACTGAGGAAAAAGAGCTGTGTTGGAAGACTACCCTGGCTTTGCCACTAAATAATGGTGATGCTGAGCAAGTCACATTCTAGGCCTGTCTCCTCATCTTTACAATGAGAAGTTAGGTTAGAGATTCCCACAGTCCCAGAACTCAGGGTCAACTAGTCTATAAACCCTGCAAAGCACGGCGTCCCCATGTTCCCAGTGGGTAGAAAGGAGATTTCTGTGAAGCCCCTCCTTGGGGTATTTCACATTTAACTGGAGACTCTCTGAGACTACTATAACTCTCTCATCCCTCCCCACACACCCACTGTAGCCAGGAGACTTCCATGTGTACAAAAAATGTACATCTTACCCAGGAGACACCTCCACACATGCATTGTCTTTCTTGTGTGCACAATGTCCTCCCCGTGTGCATGAAATCTTCCCCGTGGGCACAAAGTCATTCCTGGGTGCACTAAGTCTTCCTGATGTGCACTAAGTCCTCTCTGTGCATGATGTATGCCCCACTTCCAGTCCATCTTTACCTTTTGTCTCCCACATACTTACATAAGAATCCAGCCAAATCTAGCACATAAGACAATTTTACTCACACAGGACCATAAAAACTCATTTTCTGTCTGAGTAGTTCAAAGAACTGCCCAAGATTACACTTTCTCAAGTGTTCCAAGAAATTTACAGCTGTTTGTCTTTGATTTATAGAAATTTATTGTCAGCAAGCACATTGAGAGCATTGAGCTCTGAATTCCCTTTATAGACTGAGGTAGCTTACAAAAATACAGAAGTATAAAACAGTTGTTGAACAGACTTTAGAAAAAGAAAAAAAAAACCCCAAACCAGAGATCCTTAGACCAGCACAATTAGCAGATAGCATACGGTCTTACACTGTTGCCCAGAGAAGGCCACAGATTGGTTCTCGACTTCCTTCTTAATAAGGCAAAATTCAGCCAGTTTCAGAGCCACTAACTTCCTGAAAGTTACAGTCACACAGCAAGTCAGCCAGGAAATTGAGGGACAAGGTCTGGGTCCTTGGACAGCTTCCTAGTGCTAAACTATCCCCATGAGCCCACGGACAATCCCATACAGGCTGAGAAATGAGAAACCGGAGGGACACGACTCCTCTAAAGTGTCTGCAAGGCGGAGTTGTTCACACAATAAACATGAAGCAAGTCAAGCCATCAGAAATAGAGATTGTTTTCAGGACTTGGTGTCCAGCCAGCGTGGGCAACCACAGCAATACAAAGCTACATTAGGAATGAGGGCAGAGGAATGGTTAGTTAGAAAGCCACCAGTAAAAATCATCACGGAGAGAACGGTTCGCGGGTGCCCATCCAGGCAGTATCTGGATGAGAGACAGCTATTAGACTCCAGATCTGGAGCTTTCATGGGATGAATGGCCTGATGGTACTACCATTCAATGTGTGCCATTGCACTTAAGATGAATCCTTTCTCAACAAGCAAGCTCCTGATTAAAGTTTAGCTTCCCAGGGAGGCCTTCCTCTGGGATGAGATAGTTCTGCCACACAGATTTATGTGTTCTGGTTTCTGTGGCCATGGTCCTTTACTGGGAATCTATAATTTTATACATCAACCCCACAAGGTTGGTTAGTCTAGGTCTGTCCTGGGAGAAAGATATATACTCCGGGTGCTCATAAAAGCAGGATGAGCCTGCAGGACAGAGGGCCAGACATCAGAGCATAGCCAGTCTCAGATGGAAGAAATGCATCCTTCTAGGACTCTTGAAAGGTAACCAGCCAGTGGTTCCCCTGAGGCCATCTCTCTCTCTGCCTGGTGTTTAAGCTTCGAAGGGGTAAGCATTGAGGAAAGCATGAGTTCCACACCAGCTCCTGGCTTTCTTGCCTCACCTCCTCCCTTACTGTTCAGTTGATCTTCATGGCCACCCTTGGGTCTGACCACCAGTCACACATGTTACTTCCAGAAGCTTGTGCCTGCCTCAAACACTGCATATTGATGTAAAAAATCATTACATCTCAAACAACCAAATTGCTAGTACTTTACATTTACTATACACATTACCCATGGGCAAATTTGAAAATTACATCTCTTCATGGGTGTTTTATACCAGATTTCAAACAGCCCAGGCCAGCGTGAAACCACAGGAAACTGAAATGAGGATGGAGGCAGAAAGTGGAGAAGGATTGACTTTATTTTCTGATTAGTTGAGATGAAAAATGACTTGAGAGACACAAACGGAATTACAATAACACGGTTCACTGGGCTGATCTCCTGCTGTTCATAAGCAGATAATGGAGCCCCAGGAAGGCTGTGTGGCTTAGGTCTGTGACGCCCAAACAACCGGCAGAGCTGTGCTCATTCTAGACTTCAAACACATTCCTAGGATAATATAAAATATGAGAAAAAATTTTTAAATAAAGTGGAGAAATCATAGTCCATTCAGTGGGAGGTCAGTATTGGGAGGGAGGTAGAACCTCAGTTACTGAGCCTTCAGAGTTCAGTTTTAAAACCATTTCTCCTGGAGGGCTTTTGCCGATCCTCCTTCCAAGCCCACAGTCGAGAAGCAAGCTCTAAATTCTTATTTTTCTTAAAATCACTTTATTGAGGTATGATTAACATACAAAAAGCTATACATATTTAATGCCTATGACTTGGTGAATTTGCAGAAGTATCTGTGAAACCACACCATAGCCTCTTCCATAAACATGTCTATCACCTCCAAAAGTTCCCTACCATTCTAATCATTTATTTGTTTATTTGTGATTAAAAACACTTAATAAAAAAGTCTACACTCAGTAAATTTTTAACTATACCACACAGTGTTGTTATCTATGGCTCTCTAGGTCTCATTCATCTGCATAACTGAAACTTTGTAACCTTGGACTAAATACCTCTTCTTTTCCTCCTCCCCCCAGCCATTGGAAACCACCGCTCTACTCTCTGCTTCTATGAGTGTGACTATTTTATCATATAAGTGGTATCATGTATTATTTGTCCTTTTGTGCCTGGCTTCATTAGCATAATATCCTCTAGCTTCAGCCATGTTGTCACAAGTGGCAAGATTTCTTTCTTTTGTGTGGCTGAATAATAATCCATTACATTTATATACAACATTTTCTTTATTCATTTATCTGTCAGTGGACAATTAGGTTGCTTCTATATCTTGGCTATTGTGAGTAATGCTCCAATGAACATAAGAGGAGATATCTCTTTGAAATTCTGATTTTTATTCCTTTGGATATATACCATGAAGTGGCATTTCTGGATCACATGGGAGGTCTATTTTTAATATTTTGAGAAACCTCCATACTGTTTTCCATAGTGGTTGCTGCAAGAAACTATAAAGAGAAGAAAAAACAAAGCCCAAAGTTAGCAGAATGAAGAAAATAATAAAGATTAGAGCTGAAATAAATGAAATAGAGTACTAAATTTTTTTAAATCAACAAAACTAAGTTAGCTTTTCAAAAGAAAAATACAATTGACAAACCTTAGCTAGACTAAGAAAAAAGAACTCAAATAAATACAGTTACAAATAGAAGAGGAGATGTTACAACCAATGCCATAGAAATAAAATAAGGGACTTATTTTAAAGGGACTTATGTTTAAAATAAAATTAAGAACAATTGTATGCCAATGACTTGAATAACTTTGAAAAAATGGATTAATTTATTGAAATATACAACCTACCAAGACTGAATCAAGAAGGAATAGAAAGATTATATATAAATAACAAATAAAGAGAACAAATCAGTAGTTTAAATACTCCAAACAAAGAAAAACCTAGGACCAGACGGCTTCACAGGTGAATTCTACCAAACTTTTTAAGAATTAATACCAATCCTTTTTAAACTCTTCCCCCCAAAACAGAAGAACAGGGAACATATCTAAATGCATTTTATGAGGTTTGCACCAACCTGGTAACAAAACTAGACAAAAATACCACAAGAAAAGGAAACCACAGGTAAATGTCTCCATTGAAAATTAATGCAAAAATCCTCAGGAAAATACTAGCTAGCCAATTCAGTAGCATTTAAAAAGGATCATGCACCATGACTGAGATTTATCTATGGGATGCAAGGATAAACCACATTAACAAAATAAAGGAGGAAAATCACAAGGTCATCTCAGTAGATGGAAAAAACATTTGACAAAATTCAACATTCTTTCATGATTAAACTTATCAAAAAAATTGTGCCTCTCAACTCAATACAGGCCACATATGAAAAGCCCACAACTAATAGCATATTCAATGTTAAAAAAAAACCCACCAAAAACTGAAAGCTTTTCCTGTAAATCTAGAATAAGATGAGGATGCCCTCACTTGCCACTTTTATTAAACATCATGCTGAAAGTCCTAGCCAGAGTAATTAAGTAAGAAAAAGAAATAAAAGCTATCCAAATTCTAAAATAAGAAGTAAATTTTTCTCTGTAGTATCATATTAGAGTCATCCTCCTGATGTTTACTCCTTCTTCCTTACTCAGGTGTTGTACTTCCTTACTTACTCACCCAGGTGTCGTACTTCTAGTGGATGGTCAGTCTTTGAGGGAGGAGGTGGATCTCTTACATCTGATTTCCTTGCAGTGGTGCTTTCACACCATTTACCTAATAGGAACTCAGTACAGGTGGAGAAGGAAAATGTGGGAAAAGCTGTAGTCCCTCATGTAGTGTAACGTGTGTGGCATGTTACCATTTCCAAAATGGCTCCACAGATTTAACGCCATATAAACCTTCCAAAGATCCTGGGAAGTTCATTAGGACTATTACCCTCTGTTCCAGATAAAGATGCTTTTATCTTCTAGAGGCATTTTCATGAACCAGCTCTAAAATAGGGATTATAATAGTCTTTATTTTATAAAGCTGCTACAAAGACTAAAATGGAATAAAAAATATTAATGTATATAAAGGCATTTAAATACATTTGCTCTTATTACTTTTTATCTTTAGTGTCTTAATTAATATGGAGTCAGAAGACTAAGACCTAAGTTTTCTGCTTCCAAGTTCAAAGCCCCCTTTAGCACCCTCAGGCTCCCAGCCTAGCAGGAAGCTTATCTATGCAAGTCACTGTCTGCTGGGACTCTCCATGCCCTCATCTGTGTGATACGTACTTGAAGTGGACCTTCTCCGAGAGCACTGCCTGCCATGGCTCTCTATGGCTGTTCCTCCATGATGAAACACGTTCTTCCCTTTCCAAGCAGCTTCTCTTTTTCCTCCAGGGTTTACCTCTTTCCTTCCAGAGAAAAGAAAAGACCTTTTGTTCCTGAGGCCCACAGCCCTTCTGAATTTTTCAAAATAGCTATCTGCTCTCCACCTGAATGTGCAATAGGTATGTCCCACATGGACAGAAGTTCCATTGCATGTCTTCTCTCAGAGAGGTACTTAGACAAAGTGACTGAGGGGCTGATGGACACCCAATAGTAGTGAGGACCCACTGGACAGTCTCAGTGCTGATGGCAGGTCCACTGGCACAGTTCCGAGAGGCAGAGATCGTAGTCGAAGGTGGACCAAGGTGACTTACACATTCCCAACCTGTTGTTGGAACTTCAGGGTGTGCCGGCTATGCTACGAATCTTTTCTCTGGTTATTAAAAGGTCATAAACAAATAAAAAAGTTAAACCACTAAACAAAAGACAAACATCCTGCCCTAGGAATCCAAACACAGACACAAGTTGCTAGATTTATTCTAACATAAACATAATAGAACCCTTTCTCCATTCTCACACACACTTGTCAAGGTGTGGTTGCATGCCCCATCCCACAGGAATCCTCTCTGACTACTTCCTGGCAGGGGAAACCCCTCTCTTTTATGTAGATGAACGGCCATGTTTTCTCTGTCTTCTTTTAAGACATTTCACCCTTTCTGCATCATTGAAAGTTGTCAGTCTATGTGTTTTAGCTTCCTGTCCTCAAATACCACTTCATTATGCAGATTAGCTTTGCTCTCTGTGTGCCAAGGCCACCCCTTCTACACATCTCTTCCATAGCATTTACCTCATTTCCTCCTGGTTATTTGCATATACGTCAATCCCCCACTCCCTCCTCCTATCACCTTTTCTGAGTTCTTCTACAACAGAAAGGGTGTTTTTTTTATCCTCTTATGCCCAATGCGTCATACAGTGCTAGTAATTATGAACTGAATTCTGTGAGATCAGAGATTGAGGTTTAGTCATCTCAAAATGCGCCTGGCACATAGGAACTTGCTTATTACTTATTAATTGAATGGAAATTCTGGAAAATGGCTATTTTCAAGAAGTAAAGCCCCATTATTTTTCAAATTTACATTATAAGCTTAGGTAATAATGGGTACCAAGGAGCACAATATGTGAGTGGGAAGAGTGATTCTTGGAAAAGTTTTGATTCAAGATAGCCATGTGTTATGAAAGCCCATTAGCTTTGCAAAATGGCCTGTCCTTGAAGTTCCTAAGTAGTAGACTGGAAAGTGGTCTTAGAGCAATACATCTCGTTAAAGTCATATCTGATCGTTAAACATCCAGCCAATGTGTGAGCACCTGTAGGGATAAGAAAACACTGATTCCTTAAGCAGCACATTCAACTTTAAGGCAGCAATGTTAGAATGTGCTTCCTATATTAGTCAGTCATTATGAACAATGATTAAGAGAATTCTGTGGCCCAAAAGAACATGCTTTATATAAGGGTAAACAAACAAAGAAAAATCAAAGTACAAATGCCAACATAAGCATCATGAACCATAACCATAAAAAATGTGTATGAGGGAAAGGGGAAGAATAAAATCCATCAAAATTATAATTCATTCACTTCTTTACCAAACAATATTAAGCCCATTCTGGTACCTGGCACTGTTCTAGGTACTATGGGTATTGTATGAACAAGATAGATGAGTCCTCACAGCTGATTCATGATGATAAAATTGGGTCAAATTTTGTTTGTTTTCTCTGTATTCCACATTATCTGGCCTAAGCTTATATTGATAATTAAAATCTTGTAAGACTGAAGAATCTGTTATTTATACTGAAAGCACATGAAAAGAATCTTTTATATTTTCAATCCTGGAGATCTTAAAAAAGGTAGTAATTTATCAATAGTTCTCATGAAGAAGATGCTGAGCTTCTGTGGAGGAAGAGAGTATCAGTTGTGCCAAGGTGAATATGAAACGTCTGCAAGGAACTTACCAGGTAGGCAATAGTTTCCACCGATATAAAAGAACAGAACAACCACACAATTCTCCAGTTGCAGAAGGCTTTCCAATCTACTTATTCATCTTACCTCAATAAAGAATAGAGCTAGGCCAAGAAATCACAGGATAATGTTATAACAAGACATCAGGGGTGGAGGGAAGCTTACAGTTGGTCCCTTGAGTCAGAGTCCCTAGGTGTTCATTGAACATCAGTTTGAAGTCCTCTAAGAACAAACCGTTCTGATTATTTGGTGAAATCATTACAAATGAGAAGTTTGGCTCATTGAAAGCTTCATGAATAGCAATGGCGGGTAATGGTTCTCCTTTTAGTGTTTGGTTGTCTTCCAAGGGAACTGAGCTGGAATGTGCACGAGCACCTGCTCCCATCAATTATGTGACACGGTCCTCGTGTGTTACTGGAGATTTATGTCCTCCCTGCAGTATGGCTGTGAATGATGAGCAGCACCTCTTTCATGAAATGCCTAGAAGAAGACAACTACCAATCAAGCCAGGGTGGCTTTTTCTCAGATGACAGCACACAGTTTGGGGAGGGAGTCCAATGATAGGCTAAAACTGCCTCTTGAAATTCCCTGAAAGTCAGTGAAAAATTAACCAAATTTTAAATTCACCAGTTATGGAATGAACAAAATATCCTCACTGGTCTGTTGGGGCCCAGTGTGACCCACCCCAAAATATGCCAGTTTGGCATATTGATTATTTTGAATTAAAGACCCTTGAAAAGCAGCGAGTGCAAGGACACCTGAAACCTCCTTTGTCTCCCAGAGTGCAGGAAATAAATCTCCCTGTGAAAGGCATCCTCCCTGCCCCGCAGACTGAGAGAGACATCTTTATCCCTAGAGTTAGAAAATCGAGGGCAAGGAAGCCTGTACAGACAAACTTTGTTAGTTTTCTCCTAATTTACTACCCAAGCACAAACTTTGCTTAAATTCTTCACTAATGACCACCCAAATCAAATTTTCTTTGTCCTGCAAATCTTCACAAATTTATTGTTTCTTTATCTAAAAAGATACACAAGCTGCCTACTTTTTGGTTCCTCTCCGAGTATCCATTTTATGATCTCTGTGTGCACAAATTAAATTGGTTTTTCTCCTTTTGATCTGTCTTGTGTCGATTTTGATATTAGTCCAGCCACAAGAGCTCAAGAAGGGAAGCGAGGAAATTTCCCCTCCCTGACAAGCCCACACTGACAACTTCAAAATTGATTTTTTTTCTTATGCTTGCTGGAGTAAATAAAACGTCCCAGGGTAGCTAGCTGCTTTAGCAAGTTTTACAACCTGTGTTTTCACAGCAGCTTGATGTCAAAACCAGCAGTATTCTTGGGCAGAGAGAACTTTGGTGAAGACAACATGGACTCTCTAGGGAGTGGCAGTTTTGCTAATTCTGATGAGATTAGTACAGGGTTCTCATTTCCGCAGGGTTATTGACTGACAACCAGAGTCTATCTCAGTCAATCTCAAAGTCTTGCTCCAAATTTACAAAATTTCTGCCCCACCTTGTTCATGCTTCTTCTATTTCACAACAAGATGAGGGTACGAGGGCACTGCGCAAAGCCACAAGTCTTCTTAGCATATATACTTGTCGTGCCCCGGGGGCAGCAAAACTCAAGGACTCATTTGTTAAGATCTCCTTGAAATGTGCACTTTTTGATATGAAGAATTGTTGGGTTTTCCTTCCTCTTTGGCAGTTTCCTAACTCAATTGCTTTTTTAAAAAAAATGATTAATATTTAATTCACTCATACTTGCATAGGAAAGCTCTCAGCCTGGTTGGAAATTAAATAACAATTTCCTATTGATGGCATTTCCTTTGAAATGAAAGTTCTGTAACTGAATGTTCTGGAAGGGTGCTAACTCAAAAGAGTTGAGGGGAGTACTACTTGCCCTTTTGCTATTTATAACAGCTATATCACCAAGACTGAACAAGTCCCCTATAAACGTAAGGAGGAACAATTACAAGTGGTGCCTATTCCATGAGAAAGGTGTAGAGAGAAGCCAGATGCAAAAGATCAAACCTGTTTCACAGAAGCCAGGTGGTCTTTTTGCTCAGATTCTCTCAGATATTGATCTGCACTGTGAGGGCAGCAGAACTCCTGACTCTGAAATTAATCAGCTACTAAGCCAAATTGTTTTGTTGGCATTCTCCTATCCAGTTTTCAGCCTCTTGCTTACGTTCCTAGATTCAAACATAAAAGAATCTCTTTCTTTCCACCCAACCACCAGTGAGCACTGTAAGAGAAAATGCCTTGGTTTAACTCTCCACCATGATGCAGCTTCTGTGCCTCACTTTCCCCACCTGTGAAATGGGATTGCCATTCCTGGCATGGCCACCTCATTGTGTTATTGTGGGGATCAAATAAGGCAACAGATGTGAAAAAGTAACATAAATTAGAAATGTTGTGCTCCTGTGTCACTAAAATTTTATTTTAATTGCTTCACTTGCTTCCTAAGGAAGGAAAAATCTCTTCCCTTCTGCCATTCTAACTTCAATGGCTGGGCCCTTGAATTAAACATAACCAATTAACAAGAGAGAAAACAAATTTAATTATACACATCTGCACAGGAGTTTACACACACACACACACACACACAAAATGTGGCTCAAGGAGCAGGCTAGAAAATTAAGCCACACCAGCCAGAGCAGGTTTGAGGCTTTTGAGGCAAGTTAAGGAAAAGAGGGAGAGGAAAATGTACAATAAATAACATCTTGGCTAAACAAAGGGAAAGGGGACTGGGCATTTCTTTTTTTATCCTCATCCAGGGACATTTTTTTATTGCTTTTAAGGGAGAGCGGAAGGGAGAGAAACATCGATGCAAGAGAGAAGCATCTATTTGTTGCCTCCCATATGTGTCTGTACCAAGGATCATACAAGAGATTGTGAGCAATCAGACCAGGGATCAAACCCAAAACCTAGATGTTTCCCTGGTAGGAAATTGAACCCACAACCTTTCCATTGCAGGACTACGCTCCAATCAACTGAGCCACACCAGCCAGAGCAGGTTTGAGGCTTTTGAGGCAAGTTAAGGAAAAGAGGGAGAGGAAAATGTACAATAAATAAGGTTTGTCATATTACACAGATAAGATTCTCTCAGGTGATAGGGTTTGTCTCCTAGAGTAATGAGGAAGACATCTTTACAAATGGAAATTTCCTTTATAAATATAAATTTCACTTACAAAAGGGGAAATGTATACTCTTCTTTTTAGGTAGTTGGGAGGAGGAAAAGAGTTTTTCCCGCATATTCTGGCTCTCAGTTGCCTTAGCTCAAAATAACCTATATGCGAAAGAGTCATATTTTGAGGTGTCATATTCTGGCACCTTTCCGTATTGTTAAAAATGAGACAACAGGCCCCAAATGGAGTCACTTTTGGAGTCACCAAACTGAGATTACAGTTTCAGCCTCTCCCAGAAATGGAGTCTCAAACAAATGAATCAAAAATCCCCTAATCAGCACTCATTGGGTCATCTGCCTGCTAGGCCCCTGCTGTCCAGTAAAGAAAGGTGACCTTGCAATAGCCACCCTGCTTTGTTTGGTCTTGTGCTCATTCCCTTCTGCAGGTAAAGCTCTTTTACTTTGCACAAGCCCTCAGAACTCCTTTCTATCTTCTAGATTAGTTGTTGCCCAATTCATGAATCATTGAATAAAGCTAATAAAATTTTTAAAATTCACTCAGTTGAATTTTGCTTTTTCACAGTATCATTTATCTGTCTCCCTAATGGACTGTGAGGCCAGGGCTTATCAGTTTCCATGCCAAATTAACAGGGCAATTTCTGTCAGTCTCTTTCAAAGGTATGTTTCTACAAGTCAACAAGTGATGTACAAAGAAAAAAAAAATCAATAGCTCAGTTTCACATCATGAAAAGCAAACATACAAATATTTTTATTCCATTATTTCACTTTTTTGACAGCATGCGATATTTGTCAAAGAGTCACTAACTAGCCTGAGAAGGATTTGTCAGCATTTACTATGGATCGACCTGGAAGTACTGGGGCACCGCACCCACGTGTGCATACCCACAGCCTGCCTCCAGGCACAGTATAAGGAAGCAGCCCAGAAGGAAGAGTGTGTGTCAGGTTAAACAAACCGAGAGAAAAGCAAGGCAGAGAGACCCACACAATAAAAACAAGGAGAGATTTTTATTATTGTTGTTGTTGTTATTAAAGTAGATCGAGCAGGAAAGCAGAAGAGGGGAAAATATAATACAACAAGGGGAAATCAGAGTAGGGTTGGCACCCACAAAGCTTACCCTGTGTCCTATGCAATCCGACGCGGGTGCAAACATTCTGTTACTGAAACCAAAGTCTGTGTGCCCGATGCTTCCATAGGCCAAAACTCAAGGCCTCGGAGTTTGGAGTAAGGAAATGTTTGTTGATGGAGAAGGCACCAACTGAGAAGGCATGCAAAACTTAGTGGTACCTCAAATCCATCTTGCTCACTGGTTTAGGTTCTGGGGTTTTTAAGGGGTTAAGGGGAACAAGTATGCAGAAGTGCTGGTGGGCATGTTTTAATTAGAGGGCCTTGGAACTTGGCCATTTATAGTAAAGGGGAGTCAACACCAGACTTTCCTGGATGATGGGCCCTTGGCTTCTGACAGGTTTCCCATGTTATGAACTGTTTTTCTTTGTTTGTTTGTTTCATTTTTGTTCTAAGGGGAAAGAAGGAGATGTTACAGAGCAGGTGGGGGGTGGTTCATGATAAATTATTACAGAAAGGATCCCCCCTTTCTGTCTCTGGAGGTTCCCCCCTCTCTGCCACACACCTGCTAGGGTCGAAATGCCCGCCGCCAGAGGAAAGACATCTCTCAATTCCAGAGACTGGTGAAAAGGAAAGAAATTATTTACTTAAAAGTTACACAAACTTAGAGTAATGACTTAATGTCTTCAATAAGATACTAAAGTCCTTTAGAATACCCACAAACGCACATAGTCCTTCCCTCTCCCTGTGCCCTTTTCCTGAGATACTGCCACCTGGGCTGTATCTCAGGAAAAGAAGTAGAAGTCCGTGGTTCAGGCTCCCAGCACCATCAGCTGTGTGGCTGCTGCGATCTCCAGTTAATCCAAAACCACGTGGCACCTTCTCATGGCTCACCAGCAAGAGTGCTTTCTCCCCTTTTCTTCCCAGCAAAGTCTCTCCCGCTGCCTAAACCACGTGGCAAAAAGAAGCACTCCAAAACCACACGGTCCTCTCCTATTCACACCATCAGAACTGTGTGGTCCTCCTCTTATTCACCTCCAGAATGGCATGGTCCTCCCCCTCTATGGCTGCCACACCTAGGTTTAAATCCCAGCACCCATCTTCCTTTGCAGCCCCATTTCCAACTCCTCCTACAGTCAGTTACACCTGCCAGCATCCCCATATTCTTCCAGCTTTACTGGGCTGCCATAGTAAGTCCGGGCAGGTGTGGCACCATGGCATGGGGCAAATCAGCTCCAAGCTCTCATGCAGGCCCTGTAACCAGGGGGAGTTGCTTCCCAGTCCCATCTTGGGTGGAATTCGCTCCCATCCCCCTGGCTCAAAGCCTGGGCACAGCCATTTAACATATCTATGAAACCAGTTAAAGTTTATAAATATGTTAAATGACCATGGGAGGGGTTAGCTGCAAAGCTGTTGCTGCCCAAAACAGCTCTGAATGGCCCTGTTCCATGTGTCTCATCCCCCCTGGCTCAGGCTTGTGGGGTGAGGACATCCTGTATATATTTTTCTAATATTTCCTGGACACCTTGAGTTCTGGACCCCATTACAAATCCCTTCTTGGGGCCCTCCTCTTGGCTGAACCCTGCTTCAGGGAGACTTTGGTTCCCGGTGAAGCCGGAGGTCAAAGTTCTCTCCCCTGTGCATGCTTCTGCTCCCTGGCTTGCAGTTTTGGTCTGTTGTCTCTGAAAAGCAACTCAGTAAACAGGATAGGACCATTCTGAGCTGGTTTTGTGGTTACCGTTCAACGCATTAGTCCCACAGCTTTCTGGTTGATTTACCAAGGTGCAGAAAAGAAATGCAGCAGAACATCAGCCACAAATACAGAATCCATGTCTGTGGAACAAACGCACACTGACTTCCAGAAGCAGCACAGCATATCCCAGCCCTGAACATTTTCTTCTGTGGACGCTCATCAAGATCACACTGCTGCCCACAATATTGACACACGCCCAATAAATAAAATGTGTTTATTGTACCATGCCACTGTCAGTAAAAGTAATTCTAAGAGTAGCCAAAACCATGCTTCAAATCAGAAACTCTGTAGCCCTGGGGCCCAGCTGCTTCTCCAAAGCTCTTACCAGCTGTGAAATTTTGGACATACTATACAGTCTTTTTTTTTTTTTTTAGAGTTTTCACGTCTGAAAAAGAGGAATGGTATTATTTACCCTGATAGCATTTCTGGGAGGAAAAAATGCAGGGGCCAAGTACCTAGCAAATAAACAGTAGCTTCTCAAAAAATGTTGGCTCCCTCACCCCTTCCATCTCCCCACCTTGTCTCCTCACCCATGTGAATGCCCAGCAAGTCTGGAGGGACCCCATGTAGTCCTGGTCCTAAATGAGAAGCTACTATAGAGTATAACACAAACCCTGAGTGGACAGCGGACAGCTATTTTATGAATCAAGCCCTTAATCCAAAATTAGGTTTTCTGTGCACATCCTTCAAAACTGACATGTCTTTAATGAGCCCATTACTTTAAGAGTTAATTTATAACAAGTTGGTTGGTAGCCCAGCTCTTTGCTGTTTTAATCTACTCAGTAAGACCACAGGCATTAACTCTGTGAATAAAATCTGCATTTAAAAAAAAAAAGCCTGCCCCCCTGGATATTTGTCCCTTGAAGGAAGCCTAGGTCCTCAGCAACAACAAAGCTTTGGTGTGTGGGACCCTGCAGGGTTCATGAATTTCAGCCGCTTGTAAGAAATTATCTGTTTTGCTGGATCCGTGCTGGGATCAATCAGGCCCTCAGTGGTTGGTGCCAATTAACAGCTAGTGTGATGCAAAGAGAATATTTTAAACACTGTTTGACACCAAGTACTTTTCCCGAACTCTTCCCACCTCCCTCCCTCTCTCTCTCTCTGGCCAACTACCTTTTCAGTTATTTTCTTCTTTTATCAAGGCTCCACTCTGAAGGTCATGGTATATAATAAAAGTAATGGCACCTGTCTCTTTTCTAAAGAGAGACTGTTTATCAAGTGGTCTCTCATCATCTTTCATGATCTCCCAACAGCCTGGTGTAGGATGACAAGAGGAGTTAATCAAGGCCTGTCTGCCTCCTGTTCTTCACAAAGCTGCCACAGTTACCTTCTGAAGATCAAATCAAATCTGTCATTCCTCAGCTTAAAATAAATCCCTGGCTCCTTCTCATTGCCCAGAGCATAAAGCCCTCCAAGGTCTGATCGCTAACCAGCTCCTCAGCCTCATCCCTCACCATTCCTCCTTCTTTCCCACTCTTCCCATTCCTCCTTCTTTCAATTTTCTGAATATATGAATCTACCTCTTGCCTTTCTGTTTTTTCCTGTCCTTAAAAGGCTACCCACACCATCTGGGCCATCCCAGTTGCTAACTCATATACATCTTTTAAGATTCAACTTGAGCCTCTCCTCCTTCAAGAGGTCTTACCCAGTGATCTCAAGATGACTTAGGAGCCCCTGTGCTGTATTCTCCTGTAGCTTCAACATTATCTGTTTTGCATGGATCTCAGCCTTCATAACAGCCACCTCTCTAGCAAGTAGAGTGCAACTAAAAGTTGCCTAACTCATTGAGCACTGTGGTGGGGTTTCTAGCATCCAAAAGTCACGTTCTTCTCTAGAAGCACATTTGCTATCTGTATATATGTTTACTCTCTAGTCTTTGGCTGGTGGACAAACTCTAATTTATGCAGTAAATTCTGCCACCTGGGCTGATTTAACCTCAGGTAGAGGATTGTACTATAAAGAGGAGCTTAAATTAGTGATAGTATATGATGCTTGATAACTTCTAGCTTTAGTTTTGAGGTATGACCCATTCTTTAGTTTTGAGGTCAGAGTTCTCAGTAGGAGACTAATGACTCAATCTGAGTAAGGTATACCGAGTTTCCTCATGAGGTAAGATAATCATGAGACTCCCCTTCTTTCGGTTGAAGAAAGAGAGTGGCAGGATTCAGGGTGTTGGCAGCAGTGAGTAGTAATGTGAGAGGAACAGAGTAATAGAATTTCACCAAAGGTTAACCAGCTAGCTGGAAAGAGTTGTATGCTCAGTCAGTAACAATGTTTTCCCTGCAGGAAAAACCATGAGGTCAACTAGGGAAGCTGGAACTAGCTCAGCAGAATCATCAACAAATTTTGTAGCAGCTCACTTGCCCTAAGATGAGAAGGATAAGTCTCTGCACTGGATCAAGGTAAGGCCATAGTCAACAATGGGTTTTGGATGGTTCCCATGAAACTCCAAGAGGTTGCTCATATGCAAAAAGACAAAAGATCTTTCTGTTGGAAGAAGATGGAAAAGGAAGAAGGAGAAGAAGGAGGTGGAGGAAGAGGAGAAGAAGGGGGAAGTAGGTAGTTAAAATAGTTAAATAGTTAATAAGTTAACAATTAAATAGTAAATAAGTAAATAAATACATGAATGTTCCAATTTTAGAGAAGCTGAAACAAGCTGAAAGAATGAGAAATTTGGCTTAAATTACACTAAGAAAGCTTTTGGAGAGATAGAACTACAAAGCTTTTGGGTGGTATAGAGACTTTCTTGGACTTGAGTTACTTGATTACATATGGATCAACTCAAACAGTGTGACCCAGGTGTCTAACACAGTTGGCTTTCTAAATTTGTTGAGGTATAACAATATGGTGTTAATCACAGAGCACTGTACTGAAAGACAGGAACCTTGAGTTCTCAGCCTAGCTATGTCATTACCTGCTACCTATTCTGGGGCAAGAATTCCCTTGGGCCTTAGAATCCACATCTACACAATCGAAGAGGATGAGTAGATGATCAAAGGTTGCTTCCAGCTATGACATTTTTAATCCAATGAGTGCAGAAGAGCTCGAGTCTGAATCTTGTCCTAGAGCTGGCTAGAAGGTCTTCATTGTGAATAGGCAAGATCGTGGCTAAGACCCAGAGGAAAACTGACTCGACTATCCGTACTTTTTAATGCATCACAAATGGAGCCAGACTGGAAACATTGCCTTTTGTTCTTCAAAAGACAAGTGAGTGTTCAGCCCTAAGCGCCCCCAAGGCTTACCTGAGATGCTCATGGCATTCAGACACCAGCAAAGATCTCCCTCTCTTGATCACACGAGGCTCCAGGCTGAGTCCCTGGCAGAGCATGACATGTTAGGGGATTTGGCAGGAAGGCATGGACTCTCTGACACACACACAGGAATAGCGAGAATCTCTCACATGCACCCAGAGTGATGGTGCACAAATCATAAATCAATGATCTCAGTGGATTTTCACAAACTTTCAAATGGAAAAAAAAGTATTACCGCCTCTACCTTACAAATTGGGAGACACAGACCCAGAGAGTTTAAAGGATTTCTATATAAATGTACAGTGATTAAATGGTAGGGCCCAGAAGTTAAGTTTTCTGGTTTCAAATGTAATGTCCTTTCATGTTGCCTGTTTTTCATACATTTTCTGTTGGGTCCTAACAAAAATCCTGACAAAGCAAGGGGCAGATATTTCTATTTCTATTTGATAGAGCAGGGAATTGGAGCTCAAGGGGACTTCTGGTGTCTCAGTAAATAGCTGCAGTTTCCAGCCCACTTTTTGCTACATCACCATGGCCTTTTTTCCTGTTTGCTTTAATTGTATCTCATTATGAGACATTACTAGTAACCCATCAGAGAGGCAGAGTGGGCTGCTTTATAAATCCCAATTTTCTAATAAGGAAACTGAGGTTCAGAAAAGTAACATTGGAGGAATTTATGAATTTGGGTTGGCGTAAGAATGACCTTTCCAACAATTGTAGTTGCCCTCAGTGGGAATGACCTCATGGCATCCCTGGACCAGAAGACTTGTGTGCAAGGAGGAGGAACTGGCTTAAGTAGCCATTAAACTCCTCCCAGGTGATGATGATTCTACACCTTATCCCTAGTCCCACAGCCAGATGTGGTCACTCAGGACATAAGCTCAAGTCTTCCCACTCCTACTTTACTCAGTGCCTCTTTAATTCATCCCATCAACTTCGATGGACCTGCTTCTCCAAAGAATTTAAAATCCAATTTTCCTAGAGGTAGGTATAGCTATCGTTGGAAGATGAGCCAGAAGGAGAAGGTTTTATTGGGTAAATCACTGACAAGCTGGCCATTCCATAAATCAGAAGTATTAAACATGGGGTAGGCATCTTGTGTAGCAGAAAGGACAGAAAACGTCTTGAACATGGAATCAGGACCTGTGCTTTAGTCCTGACTTTGCCACCACATCCACGTGAACCCTGGGCAAAACCACTTTCCCTCTCACGGTATCGAACCTCCTCCTTTGTATAATGTGACTTTCGGACCACAGGGTCTTTCAAGTTTGACAAAAAGAGGCTACAGAACAAGATCTTCTTTGCTACCAGTCATGGAAACCTGGAAACGAAGTTACTAGAACAACACGCTCATCCTGGGGCTGAGCAGAGAACACCAGGCTTAGCTGTTGGTTGATAGTTTTTACAAGCCCCGAATCCATTTAAGGTTGGAAAGTAAGAAGTAGCCTAGAAATAATAAAATCAGCAGGTCCCCCTGGTCTCTGGAGTCCTAAAGTAGGATGTGTCTGCGCTGCATCCCCCTCAGGTAGCGCTGTCTATGTCAGGAGCTGGAGTATTTTCCCCACCGCAGCCCATTTCTATTTACTCTTCCTACCAGTTCCAACCTCCCTTCCTCCATCTCCCCATACAGATCTCCCTGCTGACGTTCCTACGATATCTTGACTGGCAATCAATTTTCCCACCTGTCATTATCAATTCTGCTCATTAACTCTCCCACCTGCCTCAGCTGAGGCCTCTTGACACCAGCTCTGAAAAACAGCAACTCTGAAAAATGCTTTTCCCAAGAAGAATCTTTGAAACATCTTGCACATCTAGAGAACCTTTTGTCTGAATCTCTCAGAGTCATTTCTAAATGTCAGTAGGAATACGCATGTTTTTATACCAGGGAGGTAGACTTTGCCATTCCCGTATCACCAAGTGAAAAATGGAAAAAAAAAATTAAAAAACACTCAGCAACTAGCTTTTTCCTGTTTCTTTCTTTCTTCTCTTTTCTTTCTTTCTTTTCTTTTCTTTTTCTTTTTGTGCTTTGGGTGGCCTCAGAAATGGTTAATAACAGGAACAATGACATGCAGATAAAAATCATGAAGAGACCCCCATGCCTTTCCCTAAGGAGTTCCATGAAATGCTAAGACTTGATATGAACCTATGAGAGGTTTCAGTAGCACTGAGAGACAGGAATACACATTGATGAAGAGCTCAGTCTCTGCTATCCAACCAGCTGGATTTAAGAGTTATAAGAATAACAATTTATATTTAAACAATCCTTTATTATTCATAATTTCCCACATATTAATTCACTTTGCATGTGCTGTTCCCTCTATTTTGAACACTCTTCCCTCAGATAACAACTTAACTTGCTTCCTTACCTTCTTTAGGCCTTTGTTCAGATGTCACCATTCCTAGTGGCTTTAAGCAAATGGTAATTCCACCCACTCCACCTGGCACTCTATCCCCTGCCTATGACTTACGTTTCCTCCATGGCCCTCCTCACCATCTGACTTACTGCACATTTTTTGTATAGAATGTGAGTTCTCTGGGAGACAGGAACTTTGTTATTTTCATTGCTATATTCCCAAGTCCTGGCTCAGTGTCTGAATACAGTAACTGCTTAGCTAACACATGCTGACTACAGGAATTTAGTGTATTTGATCCTTCCAACAGGCTTGAGGAGCAGAAGTCATCATTATCACTGTTTTGCAGGTGAGACAACTGAGGCTCAAAGGGGTCGAGTGGCCAGGCCAAGCATTGGAGGGGACAGTCCCAGCTCTCCTCACACTCCCTCACTCTGTGCTCTCCAGAGACATGTTTCAGAAACACAGTAATGAATGAACCTTCCCATTCAGGAAGGGTGCCTTATGCTCAGCCCTGTGCCCTCACCCCTGCATCCTGCATCACCTGCCCTCTGTGGAGGCAGGAGGCTGAGTTCCTAGGCACCCACTGAATTTGATAACTGCTTCAGTCCTAATCACCCCATTAAAGTAGAACAAACAAACAGAAGTATGAAATAATTGCCAAGTCAACAAACTGAACAGCTGGTCAGAACAAGGTCAACACAGTAAGTGCCCTTCTACAAAAAAGAAAACATGGGAACTAAGTATTTGTTCCTTGCTCTTATCTCTTTCTATAAAACTTCCTTTCCCAGTGAGCTGCAGGCCTAATCACCTGGTTGGCAGCTTGCCCGCCCCCACTGCTCTGCCTTGTTGCTTCTATTCACACACATGGGCCATTACTCTTCACTAAAATTCGTGTCCACACACTCAACACTTGACAATACTCTGGAAATTGATCTGCTTAAATATTTTTGGAACTAAATTAAGGCAATTTGTCCTTCCACTGCTGTACATCACATCCCAAGGGACAGAATTATTGGTAAGAGGACAATTATGCTTTTTCTGAGAAGGGAGGAAGGGATCCTCATGGGAGGGAGATAATCCAAAATCTCGGTTGTGTTGGTTGTAAGTGATTTTAAAAATACCATTCATGTTGCTCTGTTCTTTACAAAGAGTATTCACACACATTATCTGTAGGATGTGAACTTCATACTGTCCTGTGAGGAAGTTCGGGGGTACCTGACTCTCCACTTTATGGAAGATGGAACTAAGAGGCTCACGACTTGCTGAAAGTCACACCCCAGTAAGTGAAAAAGCAAATACTTGAATCCAGGTTTAATGACTTGAATAAAAGGTTTTATGCCACTGATATGCTGTGTGTGCATGTGTGCATGTGCGTGTGTGCGCGCACATGGGTGTGTGTGGGAGAGAGATTGATTCTTTCCCACCCCACACTGACCCCATACCTTCCAAGCTATCTTTCCCATGCACTCTTCACCCAGCTCCACTGTCCCCAGGTAGTTTTCTCATACAGTGGGATCAGGTGCTCTGATAGCCCCCAGACTGCTTCTCCAGGGTGGTGCTTGGAGGTAAGACTCTTTAATTCCACATGTATTTGACTTGCCTCAAGATCGTGGACTTTGGTGCCAAACAGACTGGGTATCCCCAGCAGGGACTGACTGCTCTGAACCTCAGGGTTTTGGCGTGGCACACAGTAGATGCTCAGTATAAGTGAGCAGCTATTATTGGCTGCCCTGTTCACTAGCGCGTCATATTCGTGAAGTGGATATGCAGGCTGTTACCTGGCCTAACGTTATCATCATGATGCTTTTACCAGAGTCACTTTCAGAGACCCTCTCTGGGCATGAAGATGCAGAGGAGCGATGATACTCCCTGCTCTGAGGAGCCCCAGGTACTGAACAAGAGCAGAAACAATGATAGCAATCCATTTCCTGAACAATTGATGGTGTGCCCAGAATTGTCCTAAGTGTTCTCAGTGGATAATGCCATTGATACAGTCAACAGCCCTACTACAAGGGCTACCATTATTCCCATTTTAGATATATCAGTGCTGCTGATTGTCTCAACACCCCCATCACGTAAATATTACCATTATTCCCCTTTTACAAATGAGAACAGTGAGGCAGAGAGATTCAGTCACTTCACCAAAGGTGTCACCCAGGGAGTCTTCCTGGCAGAGTATAAGCTCTTGACCTCCACACGATGCCACCTAAACATTAAAAAGGCCCTTTTGGGAAGCCCCTTTGTGTCTTACAGCAGGGCTGGCCCTCCCCAGGTGTCCTCTCTCACCTGGCAACTACAGTCTGGCTTGTCTGGAGCACAAGCCCTACCTGGAGTCACAAAATGTTCACACTAAACAGCCCAGAGACTTTGTCTCACCTAATAACTCACTCATTTTTTTCCAGGAAGCCCGGAGGGGGGGAAAGCTACCTGAGGCCTCACAGTCAGGCCCTGTCGTGATACTCAAGGTTGTGAGTAACTGTGGGCCTTGGCACCTTCCTGGATGCCCTTTCCACCCTGGCTACCTGGCAGCTCAGCCACACCCCTCAGCTACCTTCTCTGACATAGTCAACAGCTCCTCACAGTCTCACTAAAGCAAGCTCTGGCACAAATTAGTTTGTTTTCATTATTGTTTGAATAGTTTTATTCTCTAAAAAATTAGATCTGTGCTTTTTAACAGCCTCCTTTGGGGAGGCAAGTAGAATATAACAAATAAACAAATACAGGGTCCAGCACAAATAATGCCCCTTTTTATTACAAAATCATAAGCATGTAATTTTGTAACATAACAGTATCACACTCAAGCACACCAAGTGACATTTTAGGTGAAATGTTAAAATTAAAACTATAAATTATTACACCCATATTATTACCCTACCAACCACATTCAAGAAGGTGTTATTTCTGCTGGACCCTGTATATAAATAAGTAGATTGCCTTTTTGAGGGGAGGAAAGAATAAGAAGAAACTTGGAGCTATTACCTCTCAGTTTAGAGGAAAGTATGTTACAGTAGGGCTGCCTGCTGAATGTGGAAAAACACAAGCACTAAGCCTCTATAACAGAATGGCAGTGAATTAAGAATGGGTCACTTTGCCTGCTTAAGTACTTAGAAGCTAGGTCCCTAACCACTGCCCCCACTATGTTGTACCACAATGGAACTCTTTCTGGTCCTCTAACTCGAGGAGCTAGGACCTTTGCACCAGCACTTCTCTTGAGGACCTTGGCCCTAGCCATTCAGTCAGCCTGACATGCTCTTCTTGGCTCCCACTGGTCATCCACAGCTCGGCTTACATTTCAGCTCAGAGAGACCTCCTCTGCCATACACCCAACTTCCTCCTATCACTCCAGGAAATGCCCTGATTATTCTCATGGTAACACTTACCACTACCTGTTTTTTTCCAGAGTTGTTTATTTGTTAATTATCCCTTCCTCAGGAAGACCCAAGCTCAATGAGGGCGGAGACCTTGTCTGTTGTATTCACCACTGTGTTCCCAGGGTTGAGAACAGGTATGTAAGAAATAACTGTCGAATGAATATAAATAAGATCAGTGAGTACCTCATATTCTAAATCACCCAGAAACTGGCCCAAACCCATCGACCCATCAATATTTAGTTAGCATTACGTGTGTACTGGGCCCGTTTTGTGAAATGGAGGTGGAGGTGCAGCTACAGAAAGGAATATGATTAGTTTCTAACCTCAAGAGGTTCATACCTAGTTAGGAGTTAAGACATATGCATCTGAAAGTGAACAGGAACGATGAGGGTTCAGAAGGCAGAGTTACCGAAGGCTGCATAGGAAAGAAGGTATGAAAGAAGGTTCACAGAGGTGCCATATCTGCCAATATTCCACAACACCCAAGCGGCAGAGAGAGGGGACCACAGCTTCCCAACCGCCCTGCCAGGGCCCTTTGATGGTATTGCAGGCTTTTCTTAGTGTCTCTGTGACTCCAAGACACTCGGAGTTGGAAAACTTGACTCAGACCCTGGCACTTGGAGAAGAGCCCAGCTTGAACAAATGCTCTTTCTGCGAAGGGTGCTTTGCTAGCTTACACATGCTATCTCAGTTATCCTCGCTGCAAGTCTGCTAGAGAGGTATTATAATTCTCACTTTAGATCTATGAAAATTGAGACCCTGAAAGGGAACACTGCCACCCAAAGTGACAGAGCCATGTAGTCTGGTGTATTGACCTCTGTAACCCCCTACATTCCTCCCAGTTCACACATCTGCCCCTTCCCGAAGGCTGATAAGTTGTTCAACTTCGCACAACGAGGGATTCCTCACTAGATCTATTTGACGATAGGTGCTTTTCTACAACCTGGCAGAGAAGAACAAGGACAGAGCCCACCGATTCTTCTGCTCTGGTGCAGAAAACAAGCTCTTTAGAAGGTTCGAGTATTCGGATCAAAGCAAGAAGAATGGTGTTTAAAATGCAAAAATGCACCTCCTTGAAATTCATTTGGCGCGCCCACCCCTATTTCTGATGAAATTATTCCCTGGCAACAAGCCCTTTACAGAATTTTCTCTCCATTTCTTGCTGGAGCATGGAGTAATTGTCTGTCATCAAAAGCCTAGGAATAGTCAAGATTGCAAAATTCTTGCTGTGCTCTTGGCAAAATCATTACTCACCAGCCAATGTTTAGAAATAAAAATGCTCCCCTTAAGTGCCATTAAGCACAAATATTTATCAATGCTGTGCGAGAGCGTTAGGCTGACGAAGGTTGAGTGTTTGTGGGTGTGCATGTGTATGCTTAATTAGATTCAGGTTTTCAGTGAGCGCGAGATGGCCCACTGAGGCTATGGCCTTCAGTTACCCGCCTACAGGCAAAGGGGGGTTTTGCTTGTTTGTTCCTCAGAGAAATGTTCAAAATCTCCAAAGTACTGCCTAAGATAGCCAGGTGATTTCTGTTTCTTAGCTCTGGGCAGGAACTGTGAAAGGTGCTGCCTCTGATAAAATAAATGGCAAGACTGGTGGGAGAGACAGAAATGGGCATAAAAAATAAGTAATGGTTCAGGATAGCAAATGCTGATGGTTGTTACAAACTCCTACTAGTGTTTGAATAAAATGAGGTTTTCAATCTCCGCCTTCAATTTGCCCAACGCACTGCTGCTAGATTATCTCCTAAAGCAGGTTAGCACATGTCTTACTTAGGTCAAGTTCCCTCGAAGCTGAGCCAGACACTAGGATTCTTGTTTCAGTGATGTATGGGGCTGGAGCCATGGGTAGTCTCTGGGTACAGAAAGTGGGAAAAGGCAGGGAAAATGAAGCCCTGTGGAATCCACTTCCACAGCACATGTCAGCCACAGAGGTGGCCCCACCCTGAGGCAAGGAAACTAGCCTTTTGTGCTCTGTGTCCACTAGTCTTTGGCTGAGTCTGTCCCTGGGAAGGCTCCCATTCAGAGAAGAGGCACAGCTGTGAGTGTTTCCACCAACACACAGCAGAAGCTTGCAAGGGTAGCAAAGGCATCTGGGAGGGGCACCAAAGCGTTCATTATAGTTCTTGTTACTCTCCTTTTTATAGATATGTTCTTTCATTCTGCAGAATAAGATACAAACTTTTGAAGATAAAAGTTGAAAACTTTGGTGTTCTGGTCTCAACCTCACAGTTCTGAAATAGATTTTCTAAAAATCTCAGCCTATTGATAGATTTGTTCAATCATTGATAGAAATGTCAATGTATATATTGAACATACTGTCACAGAGGAGTAAGGTCCCTTCATACATTGCCAACAGCCGCCCCTGTCTTCAGAAAGTAGTCCTTTTCCTAGCCTGGCCTTCTATGGGTCCAATTCTAACCCTCCAGCCTTATCTCCTATCACTTCTCTTCACACAAGCCAGCCTTGACAGTTCAGTGGACCATTAGTCATTTCCCAGAGATGCTGTGTTCTTTCACCTCTCCCTGCCTTCATGACATTTATGATCAATAAAGATAGAACAGTACAGAAAACTAAAACCTATTCCACCTCACCCGTCAATGTTACTGGCATTATTATCTGAAAGCACAGTTTTATTTGTCTTGTACCCTTTTTAAAGGGTACCCTTGTACCCTTGCTCCCACGATCTCTGTCGCGAAGAACCAAATCCTAAACCCCTGGCATGGAATGTCCTTTGCCTGCTTTTCTGTCTTCTCCAATTCTGTCATCAAGCCCCAGTTCAAATGCCACCTCTACTGGGAAGACTTCCCTGACTCACTCAAGCTTTCCTATCCCCCCACAGCACTGCATTGTTGCATTTTCTTAGCACTGGCTTTATTCTGCTGTGGGGAATGGTCTGTTGTGTAGGTGCCTACTTCCACCATCAGATTGGGAGCTTCCTAAAAGGACTGCACTCCACAGCACCTGGACCTTGCTGGATACACAGCATGTGCCCGTGCAGCTATGTTGAATGGAAGAAAACAATTATCCTCTGAAGAATAGGTTTCTGGCAGAGGCATCTCAGACGTGGTGAGACTTCCCTGGGAACTCAGTGTTTGAAAGGGATTTAAGATTGACATAATAACAGCAACAACAACAAATGCTAAGGCTTATTCTATCGGAATCTGTGTTTAACGTTCTACATGCATTCACTGATTTAACCTTATTGGGATGGTTCTATTAATATCTCTGTTTTCCCAATGAGGAGATCATATCATGGAGGCTGTGACCTGGTCAATCAAGGTCACACAGCTAGTAAGCCCTGGAAACAGGAATTTGCATTTGGATGTACTAAGTTTGAGAGAAGAAATAAACCAGGATGTCACTTCCCCAACTTACTGGGGTAAAGAAAGTGGTTACTACTTTGTGTTGGGCTTCTCGCCTTAAGTACCATCCTTGAAATTTTGAGGATCAGAGAAACTACAGTGAGAGTTTTGTTGTGTTTTTTTCAGCTTTATTGAGCTATAACTGAGACAAAATTGTAAGATATTTAAATGGTACATTGTGGTGATTTGATACGTGCATACATTAGGAAAGGAATCCCACCACCTAGTTAATTAACAAATTCATCACCTAACATGTTTATCTTTTTTTTTGTTTTGGTGACAATATTTTTCTACTTTCTTAGTGAATTTTAATTATATAATACAGTGTTATCAACTAGAGTTACCATGTTTTACATTAGATCCTCAGACTGTTCATTTTATACGTGAAAGTTTGTATCCTTTTTACCAACCTCTCCCTGTTTCCCTCATCCTCCAAGCCCCTGGCAACCACTTTTCTACTCTGTTTTTCTGATTTTTCCTTTTTGTTACTTTGTTTTTCAAGTTTCTACATATAAACTTGGAGCAGCAGTATTTGTATTTCTCTGTCTAGTTAAAGTTTTGTTGTATATTTTTGTATCTTTATATATATTTTATTGATTATGCTATTACAGTTGACCCAGTTTTTCCCCTTTGAGCCACTCCCCCCAGTATTCCCCATTCCCTCTGGCAACTCCTCCCTTTAGATTATGTCCATGGGTCTTGCATATAAGTTCTTTGGCTGCTCCATTTCCTATACTGTTCTTAACATGCCCCTGTCTATTCTGCACCTACCAGTTTGTACTTCTTAATCCCCACACCTTTTCCCTCATTCTCCTCATTCCCCTCCCAAATGATCTCCATATCTATGATTCTGTTTCTGTTCTGCTTGTTTGCTTAGTTTGTTTTTTCAGATTCAATTGTTGATAGTTGTGAATTTATTGCTATTTGAATGTTCATAGTTTTGATCAACTTCTTTTTCTTAAGTAAGTCCCTTTAACCTTTCATATAATAATGGTTCGGTGATGATGAACTCCTTTAGCTTTATGTTGTCTGGAAAGCACTTTATGTGCTCTTCAATTCTACATGATAGCTTTGCTGAGTAGAGATCTGCATTGGAGGTCCTTGCTTTTCATCACTTTGAATATTTTTTGCCAGTCCCTTCTTGCCTGCAAAGGTTCTTTTGAGAAATCAGCTGAGAGTCTTATGGGAACTCCCTTGCAGGTAACTCTTTGGTTGTCTCTTGCTGTTCTTTTAAGGTTCTCTCTTTATCTTTAACCTTTGGCATTTTAATTATGATGTGTCTTGGTATGGGCCTCTTTGCATCCATCTTGTCTGGGACTCTGTGCTTCCTGGACTTGTATGTCTATTTCCTTCACCAAATTAGGAATGTTTTTTTTCATTACTTTTTCAAATAGGTTTTCAATTTATTGCTCTTTCTCTTCTTCTTTCAGCACCCCTATGATTCAAATGTTGGTAGTTTTAAAATTGTCCCAAAGGCTCCTTAGCCTATCTTCACTGATTTTTAAATTCTTTTGTCTTCTTGCTGTTATGATTAAGTGTTTTTTTCTTCCTTATGTTCCAAATCATTGATTTGATTCTCAGCTTCATCCATTCCACTGTTGGTTCCCTTTAAATTTTTCTTCCTTTCACTTAGTGTAACCTTCGTTTCTGCCTTGGTCTTTTTTATGTTATTGAAGTACCCAGTGAGTTCCTTGAGCATCCTAATAACCAATGTTTTGAACTCTGCATCTAATAGATTGCTTATCTGCATTTCATTTAGCTCTTTTTCTGGAATTCTGTTCTGTTCTTTCATTTGGACCATATTTCGTTGTCTCCTCATTTTGGCAGCCTCCCTGTGTTTGTTTCTATGTATTAGGTATAGCTGCTTTGACTCCCTGTCTTAGTAGTGTGGCCTAATGTAGAAAAGTGTACCTGTAAGTTAGATGGGGCAGAACCTTAAGTAATGGCCTGGAAGGGGCAACCAGTATGAACCAGTTCAATGGAGCCTCAGATATAATGTCACTGCTCTGTGGCTCTGTGTAGGGGAGGGCTCAGAAAAGGGACTATGGCCACTGCCTGGCCTCTGGGGTTTTGTTCAGGAGGATGCTGTCCCCCAGCACTTGTCCTGATGGCAGATACTTCAGTTTCTCCCTGTGTGCTACTGGTGTCCTTCCAGCTGCTGCCCCAGTGCTGGGACTCAAAGAGAGTGAGCCTGTGTACATTGTAAGTCTGTTTTAGGCCCTTTAGGAGTTGATGCGTGAGAGTCTTGCAGTTTCCTCCTCTGCTCTAACCCCCATTGGTTTTTACAGTCAGGAGTTATAGGGACTTATTTTCCTGGCTCTGGAATCTGGGCTGGGTGGTCAGGTGTGGGTTGGGATCCCTTGCTCCAGAGGTGTCCCTCCTGATTTTTGTCCACTGCACGTAGGGGTGGGACCATCCATTCCATATCTCCATGTCTCTGCATCCACATCTCCACCCCTCCTACCCATCCGAATGAATGTGACTTCTTTAATTCCTTGGTTGTCAGACTTCCATACAGCTTGATTTTCTGGTGATTCTGGGTGATAGTTGTTCTGTATTTTAGTTGTAATCTTTGCTACAATTGTGTGAGGAGGCAAGCCATGTTTACCTACACCTCCATCTTGACCAGAAATCCTTGTCAAAATTTTAATTTTAAAGGTTTATTTACTGTTTTCTTTAATCATTTTCTTTCAATCTGTAAACATCTTGTTTCCGTCACCTTAGAAATCCAATTCCCTTCTATCCCCAGAACCTGCTTTTCTCAGTCAATAATTTTTCCTTCCAGCCTATTTTAAATTTTATTTATTTCTTTTTTATTTGTGCCCAGCTTAAGCACAGACAGACTAGTGAATACTGGTGGGTCAACATATTTCAGATTGTAGGAAATAGTAATGATCAAGAATAAGCCCTGAAAACTCACCTTCTACATGGTATTTTTCTTGCCTTTCTTTGTACTTATTGTGGGTAGATTTTGATCATCTTAATTTTAGGTACATAGACAACATCGAATTTTGTTCTGTAGACTAAACTCTGATTACTCAAACATTTATTCACTTTTTAGCAAAGTTGGGCATGAAGGTTTGTTCAGCTTGTGTTGTGAGCTAAACACATTATATTTATTGTTCAATTCAATCTCACAACATATCCTTGAAGAGATATTATCACCACTTACAGAAGAGGAACCTGAAGTTCAATTCCACAGCAATTAATGTGAATGGTACTCAGGCTTTTTTGACTACAATGACCAAGCACTTTCCCTTTATATCACTCTGCCTCCCACAAGTGTTTGGTCTACGCAGCAAAAATGTGACCTGGGCACCAATAGCTGTCCTATCACCACACTCTCCTCTCTTGACAATTTGCATATCTCTCTCTTATACTCATCGCTGTGCCCCTATATGAGGCCTAGCACAGGACCATAAATAAAGTAACACTTTTGAGAAAATGGATATTAAATGGTGAATAAATAAGTGAATAAAAAAAGAAGCCAAGAACCTAAGGGTAAGCAACAGCCTTTGGGAGCACTGGGGACCTCAATTTAATTGGGGAAGTGATCTGAGAAGACTTCCATGAAGATGTGGCCTTGGGTGAGGAAAATTTTCCCAGGTAGCCTAGTAGGAAATGGGCTTTCCAGGCAGAGACGCATGAGAGAAATGCAAAGAGGTGGACAGAACCTGACAGGTGAGGGAAATGAGACTAAGTGTATGTCAAGCTCAAGGTGTATTGAGGAAATCAATAGGAGGTGCAATAGATGAAAGATGGAGGCCAGTCAGTGAAGGGACTTGACAATGGGACTCCACCTTGGAAACGAGGAGGGACCATAGGTTGTGCTTGAGGGGATAAGCTAGCACCCTGACTGTTCAGAAAGGGCAGGCAGCTACTTCAGATCTTCCCAAATAAATCCCAGAATTCACTCTGAACATTGACATATAGTCAGAAATGCTAACAATCACCTCCGACTTTCAGCTGAAGAAAATGACAAGAATTAAACTGTTTAAGGCAAAATAAAAATTTTCCAAAGAGTTTTCACATTTCTCTTCTCCTGGCTGAATGAAGCCCTGTGAATTTGTGCTCACATTCTGAAGAGCTCTGGAGGGCCTTGTAGGGAAGGTGTGGTGTAAACCTCCTCATCTCAGTGATATATATATATATATATATATTTTAAAGAGTTTTGAGTGACCTTATTTGTGAAAGTGATTTTTTTAAAATTTTTATTGTTATTCAATTACAGTTGTATGCCTTTTCTCCCCATCCCTCCACCCCACCCCAGCTGAACCCACTTCCCTCCCCCACCTCCACCCTCCCCCTTGGTTTTGTCCATGTGTCCTTTATAGTAGTTCAGTGATATATTTTTGAGTGCTTGTTTACAAGACAGAAACATTGCCTGGTGGAATTTCATGGTTCCATCAGGCTTTGAGGGCCCAAAGTCAAGGTAACAGTCAGTACTTACTGCCCATATCTCTGTGTCCAGGTCCATGGCTGTGCCTGAGCCTGTGGTGATCAAGACCGTCAGAGCACTGGCATGGCCTCCCTCTCCCTGAGCACCTTTTGGGAGTGGGAGATGACGGAGCAGGATAAGGAATCTGTCTCTAGGGAAGATTCAGTGTCAGATTCTTTCTCAGACCTCAGCCATTCCCCTGGGTGGTGGGTACCAGCTACACTAGACTTTGAAAGACCACCCGGATGTGGCCACCAGTATCCTATGATAGAGGAGGGCAGAAGGAACACTGACTTAGATGTCCTGAACAAACAACCATTGTCCTGATGACAATATGAAAGTGAGAGAGACTTATGTCAGCTGAGCCCTAGAATGCACAGGGGACGCTAAGTAAATCTGACAGAGTGTGTCCTGCCCACTGGCCACATAATATCCTGTGGAGTGCCAGAGTCTTCGAATTCTTTCCTCCCCCAAGGATCCTGCTCTCTGATCTCACCCTGACACTGGCATCTAACTGGCTAAAATCAGTGGCCCTCTCCCACTTGCTTTCACATTTTAACAAAGATCCAGTGCCTGGAAACAGCTCATTTGGGTATCAACAAGGAGTACCTGAGACCCTCTCTGTGATGTTGGGGCCTTCCCTGCTCCCCTACGTTTTCCCATATCATGGATTCATGTCTAGTACTGAGCACTGGATCTGAAGTTCAAATACTTGGGTTCTAATACCAGCTTTGCCATAATTAGACTACACAAATTCAGGCAAATTATTTAGATTCTGTAGAGCTTTGTTTTCTCCTGTGTGACATGGAAATGATGCCTTTCTTCTCCATCTCACAATGAGAAAGTGTCACATAACCAATGATGCTATAGGGCAGAGTCCATCACCAAGAGCAAGGCTCACCCTGCCTGTGAGCCCACACCTGGTCATCTTCTAGGCAACTTTTGAGGATAATTTCCTTGCCCCTGAGCAAACAGCATCTCATTGGTCTGCTCATGAATTTTCTGTGGCTCCCTATCACTCTCAAGGTGAAGATCACACTTCTAATTTGAACAGACTAAATCCTACACAAATTGTTCCCAGTGTAATTTTACTTCTTGTCCCCTTGTGATAAACATACCAGGTAGTATTTGTTGACCCTCTAGTATGGGTGAAGCATTGTTCTCAGTGCTTTATACACAATAATTCACCACTCCTTACATATGAGAGTTGCTATGACACTGATTTCCATTTTACAGATGAAGAATATGAGTTTAAGAAAGGAAAGTGACTATGAAAGTCTATGAAATCTCACAGTTATTAAGGTAGGGCTGAGATTCAGACCATAGCCAAATCTTTTGCACTAGGAGATTATTTCCCTTCTAGATAGTCCCTAGGTTTGAACCATATTATGTAACAAACCATCCCTTGAATGTGCACATGCTGTTCGTCACCAGCTCTGAGCCTTTATTGACACTGTCACCTTCCCCTGGCTTGCCCTCTCCTCATTCTGTACCTGTCTATCTTTGTTTCATCCATTGAAGCCTAACCCCAGTGTGACAGTGCTTAGGAAGCCCCTTCTGCTGATCTCAAATGACTCAGCCCCTTGTAGTTCCCTGGTGCCTTGAGCCTTTCGGCCAGGTATTGTGTCTGTTTAGATACTGCACTAGGTGGGAAGCCCTGTGAGGACAAGGGCAAGTCTGACTGAGCCTTACACCTCAGAGAGTATGCAAGTGAGCATCCTGCACTCAGAGTCCCTTACACCAGAGTATCAGGAACCAGCAGATTTTGAATTCCTCTCTCTTACTGACATGGCTTTTAATCTTCACAGCAGGAGCAAGGGCCAGTCAACTTCATTTCACAGATGAGGGATCTAAAGCCCAGAGAGAGCAGATATTGGCTCACAGCCAAGGACCTTACTGCAGAGACAAGGCAGATGACGAATGTTCCCATTCCTTGTCCCCTGACCTTTCTTTTTCACCAGTGTCTGGCCCCTAACCCCTTCTAGGCACACGGTGTTTGTTGACATTTTTCAGGGGCCACGGAATGGGTGTAAAGAGTTAAATAATAATAATAATAGCTGACATTTGCTGAAGCTCTTTGCGTGCCAGGTACAATTTTGAATGTTCCACAGCATATCATTTAGTCCAAGCAACAATCCTGTGAGCTGAGGTCCTCTTTTATCATCAACCCCATTTTATACATGAGGAAACAAGTCACAGAATGATACAGTAACCTGCACGAGGTCACACAGAAAGTGGTAGAGCCAGGATGCAGGGAGTCTGCTTCAAAGACCCAAGCATACAGGCATTATACCCTGTGGGCTTAAAAGATCTGGTGTCTGATTCCTGTGTATCTTCAGATGCAGTTGGGTCCCACTTACCTCATCCATGATTTATAGGGCGGTGGTGAGGATTCACAGGGTAAATGATGCAGGACGCCCATGCAACGCCTGCACATAGTAGGCCCTTCAAATGGTAACTCTGAACATTGCTCTGAAACATCTCCCAGTGATAGAGTCCAGACTGGCAAATCTTCGTTGGCAATGAAGAATTTAGCAAGTGGAAATGTATAATTAGCTATTTATTTTCAGTTCATCTCTATCGAGTAGAGATAAAGCATTAAGTGCACCGTTCCAGTGTAAGAAAGGGTAGGCAGGAATCAAGGTTTGACATGAGGCTTTAAAAGCTCTTAAATAATTACAGCGTTCAGAGTAAACAAGGCCTTCATGCTTCATTAAGCAATGTGTATTATGGCTCCATTAACACACTGTGGCGTTTTCCATTTCCCATTTTTCCAACCACGCTGAGAGGGGAGCCAGAGTCATCAGTGTTAATTGATAGCTAACAGGAAAAAAAAAAGCTTCTAAAAAGGGAGTGATTTTTAGGTCCTAATTTGATTAATTATTAAAGCTCCTGGTACCTATCTTGATGGGGCAACAGGAAAACCAGTTAATGTTAATATTAATTCATGTGAAAACACAGCCTGGTTATAGTCTCCATGTACCTGCTTCTTTCAGTGTTTGCTCTGGATTCTCCCAAGGTAAAGAGGAAAAACAGGAGCACTTAAAGATAATTAAAAATAAGGTACTGTTCTCACTTTCATTCCCCATAAAATTCGGGACACATCCTCGTTGAGATGGTTTGGAGAGAAAAACTCTGTGTCTGCCCCGGACTATTCCCTCTCAGACTTTCCTCATGCTTCAGGGACCCGCCACACTCACTGCTCCGGCGCGTAACAAAATGCAAGTTTAGTTTCGGTTAAGTTACAATGAAGGATCATCTGAGCAGATGCCGCTCATGAACACACTTCCCGTTATAGATGTATATGTAGGTGTGGATGTAGATGGACAAGCAGAGAGACATAAATGCAGACACAGACATAGACGTAAATGCGTAGATATTTAAACAAACGCTATTCTGCACAGCGACTAAGGGTGGGACTCCGAAGCCAGATTCCCTGGTTCGGATTCTGGCTTCATTGCTTACTTGATGAGTGACCTGGGACAATAAATTTAAACCTTCTATGCCTCGGTTTCCTCATTTGTAAAATGGAGATTAAAAAAATGACCTCCTGTAATGGCTGTGAGTTTAAAGGAGTGAATAGACGGAAAATGGTTAAAACAGTTTCTGGTATAGGTGCTTTGCTAGTACTTGCTGCTACTATGATCATTATTTGCTCCGTCTGCCAGGCCGTGCTGTGGGGGATGTCAGGGGGGAATCAGATTTAGGCTTTGTCCTCAGGAAATTTATCACCATGCACTTTAAGACATTTGTAGAAATAACTAATACAATTTAGAAAAAAGTAAGAGCCTTAAAGAGGAATATAACAAAAAATATGAAGATTCAGAGGGGATAAGAAAACTTCCTGGTGGGGTGTGTGAGGGGTGCTTTTCAGATCAGGAGAACATTCTATGTAGAGGAAAAGGCTGAACGAGTGCTTGCCCAGGAAGAGCAAAGTAGGGAGGTTTCCCACCAAGAAGTAATGCAGAGTGCTAGTGAATTAACTTTTAAAACCAAGCAAGGGGAGAGAAATCAATCTGGAGGGACAATGGTAGGTCAATGACAAAGTTTGAATGAGTCTTCTTAAGCTCACAATGGTGGGTAGTGCCGGGAAAGACTCCACAAGAAGAGATGAGGTAGGGAAGCCATGGGCCACCACCAGGCAACAGAATGTGGTCATCGGGAAGCAGATGACCACAACGACTACAGGAAATGAGATCTGCTCTCTGCTTTTCCTCTCACTAGTTCTCGTGAGACCTTGGGCAATTCCTGACCCTTCTCTGGACCCCATTTGCCTCAAGTATAACATAAAAGATTGGAGTTAGATAATCTTCAAGAACCCTTCCAGCTTAGGCATTCTAGGACTCTACAGTTCTGCCAAGAGCTTAGGTGCCTCCCTCTCTGCTCTCCCTCATTGCCCACTCACACATCTTTCCCAGCCCTTCAATTCCCTTGTTTTCATATAAGCAGATAAGATTCAAATAACAATGTGGAAAGAAACAGTCCCAAAGTGAAAATATTAATAAATAGTTAAAAGTATAAAAGCAGAGAAGATTGAGGTTGGCGAGCAGGCGTTTCTACAGACAGGATGGGACCAGTATTACGGCAAGTGCAGCTTTTCAGGACCGTCCTGATGAGAGTGAAGCTATTAAGTAGCTCAGACCACTCTGTTGTAATGAAGTGGTTCATTTGGACAAACACTTCAAGCTAAGAGGCAATGTTGCTGCAGCTAGAATTGGAGTGTTCTGCAAAGCATTAACACAATCTCTCACTGTCTGTTATCCTCCTCACTCCGTATGAAGTTGAGTTATTTGACTTAGTGTTCAGCCAATACCATTTGGAGCCCTTCTGTTCCCTAAGTTTCTCAAGATTCTACTATGTCACTTCTACTGACATGATTAACTTCTCATTAACTTTAATGGAAGCTGTGGGCATGAAGTCCATTTTGTTCTCTAGGACATTTGCTTCTTGTTGGCAAATTTTAGAGCTTTTTTTTTTGATTCATCATTATAAATATACATTTGGCAATGATTACTAAGGGACAGTGGTTCCTGAAAAAATAAGACTTCCCCGCCCAATTCATTTAATAAACTAATAGATGTTCAGAATTAGAAGAGTCACAAAGGTCATTGAGTCCTGCCATCATCTGAATCTCCTCTTAACACCCCTACCAAGTAATAGCCCAGACTCTGTCTGAGTAAGTCCAAATGCTGGGAGCTGGCTTCTTTCAAGTGTTCATTATATGACAAATATTCAGGACATGTCACCATTCTTCTTACCTATGAACTGTCTTAAAGTTGTTATTGGTCTGCTAAGATCAAGCCCAGTCTCAAAGAGTACGCCTGCAACTTGTTAGGAAAATTCTGTAACTGGGGACTGGCCCTTAATCTGTTGGGCAAAATGTAACCATATCAACTGAGGTAGGCAGAATAATCCCCCCCCTGCCCCCCTCAGATATTTATGTCCTAACTCCTGGATCCTGAAAACATGTTATTTTACATGGCAAAGGGACATTGCGGATGTGATCGAGTTAAGGATTTTGAGATAGGGACATTATCCTGGATTACCCGGATGGGCCCAAAGGCAAAGGTCCTTACAAAAGGGAGGCAGAGAGGTCAGAGTTGGAGAAGACCTGATAGTCGAAGTGGAGATTGGTTTGATATGGAGCCATGAGCCAAGGAATGTGGGAAATTTCCAGAAGATGGAAAAAGTCAAGAAAATGGATCCTTTTCTAGAGCTTCCAGAGCAAGCACAGCCCTACTCGCACCGCGAAACTGGTTTTGGACTTCTGATCTCCAGAACTGTAAGATAATAAATTTGTGTTATTTTTAGTTAATAAATTGTGGCAATTAACAGCAACAAATACATTGGTGATGATAAAATTAATTTATGCCTTAATTGGATGAGGGCATCTAGGGGTGGGAATTCTGTGGGGCTGACCTAAGCTATCCAAACTCACAAGAGTCTGAGAGCTCAGCCTGACGCTAATTTTCTTATTTGTGATATATTAGTATTTTTTCATCCAGGGCACCCCATTCCTGGGAGCAGAGTCCCTGAAACTAGAACTGGTCATCAGAAGGTTCTTGGTCATAGAAGTATCAGAAAGAGAAAATTAGATTCAGGTATCTTTTCTAGTATGGCCAACCTTAATAAATTATGATTGTTCTGTTATGATGCCAGGTCCAGCTGCTCGGATCTGGCCAGATCCTCTCTTGCTTAGAAAGTAATATAATCATTAGGCGACTTTTCTTCTCCAGTTTTCTTTTATTATTTGCCCTAATCAGTCACAAAAACACCTTTTACCTCTTATCAGTCAGAATCACACCTAAACACATATTCCTGTTAGGCCCAATTAGAAGCTTCAGGACTACTACATATTCTATAATAATTACATATAAAATTGCTACTTTTGAAATAAAGAGATTTAGGGAAAAAAGCTATAGTTTCACTAGCAATATTCAAATTTCATCACATTACTTCTTGGAAATACATCACAAATGATGACTGTCATACGTTTCTGTAAATTCCATTCCAGAAAGCAGTATTTTCTAACATTCTCTTCAAATCTTTGAGCTATGTCCTACTTGGTTGCTGTGGCCCCGTTGTCTCAGGACAGGTTTGACATGTACAAGAAATCTGTGTATATACACATTCTTCAGTTAGGAATTCCAGTCACCCTTGGTGCATTACTCCCTACGATATTATATCTCATTTGCCATCAAATCCATGTTTTTCCCTCATAAACCTCTTAATTTATTCCCTCACTCAGTCAGGCCTCTACCTCTCATACCATGAGATTTGGCAACAACACTGATTTTCCCTGTCACCAAGAGACCTTGAATTTGAACAGTAAATGCTGGGATTGGGCTTCGGAAGCAGCCTCTTCTCCTGCTCTGACCTTTTCCTTGTCCTGGGCCTGGGTACTCACTCCTGTATCCATGGCCCTTTAAGACTTGGCATTTTTCACACCTAGTCCAGTCTACCAAATAGAATAGCACCTGTGTGTGTGCAAACTCAAGGACTAAAAAATAATTGTTTTTTTCTGTTCATCCCTCAGCCTAAAAGACATGCCAAGTGTGACAGGCATGCCCCACATTTGTTTCCTGTGCCTGCTGTAACACTTTATGATGAACTTGAAGGTTCGAGACAACACATTTACTCTCTTACAGTTCTGGAGGTCAGCAGTCTGAAATCAGTTTTGCTGGGTCAAAATCAATCTCAGAAAGTAGTGTTTCCTCCAAAGACTCTGGGAGGATCTGTTTCCTGGCCTTTCCAGCTTCTAAAGCTGCATTCCTTGGCCCATGGCTCCTATCTCCATCTTCAAAGCCAGGAGCTTCCAGTCTTTTTTCAGGGTCTCCGTACTTTGTTCTGAGGACATTTGTGATTACAGGTGGGGCCCACCCAGACAATTCAGAATGATCTTCCCATCTCAAGATCCTTAACTTGATAATATCGCAAAGTCCTTTTTGCCATGCAAGGTAACATTCGGAAATCTATGGATTAGGACCTGGAACTCCTTGGAGGGCTTCATTCAGCCTACCACAAGCACCTTTAATATAGTCAGACGTGGAAGTGGGTTGAGGGTCCCAGAAAGTAGGAAAGGGAGTTGGATTTGACGCCTTGAAAGTAAAATTAACCTGAGGGCTCAGCAAGGTGATCTGAGGTCAGGAAGCCATCAGCCCCTCTTTTCCACAGTCCCCAAAGGTTATTCCAGTGGGAAGTGAGATCCAGCATGGCCGTTGGCAGACACCCACATTCCTAGGACCACAGCAATGAGCAGGTGGTAGCACCCTGAAGGTCTGTGCAGTGGGACCTCTCATTCCCATTCTCTGGGGATTTGTGTCCTTCCTGGTAGGCCAAGACCTGGCTGTTAAGGGGCAGGAAATGCCAAAAAGCTTTCTAGTGATGCTTTTTGGCATTTACTGCCCCTGAGCCTACCATGGAAAGAGTGGAAAAGAGCAAGCTGGGTGCTGTACCGTGCCAGACCTTCAGGTAGGTGCAGTGTTGAGCCAGTGTCCCAGGGACAACCAAGGCCAGATGCGGGGTGATAGGAGGACTCCAGAGATTCCGTGAGATCCTGAGTCAGGTGGGCACTGTCTCCGTGCTGCAGCCATGAGGATGACCTTCTGGAATGTATATGGGGGGTGCTTCCCAGGGTAAATCAGACTCTGTCTGGACTGGGGAGAACCTCAGTCTGATTTTCTAGAGCCTGCAGCACACGAACACACAGCTGCTTGTCAGAGCTAGTACAGCTTCCAGTAGAGACCCTCAGTCATATAAGATCCTCAAGCCCACTGCCATGGTCCTACAGGCCAAGAAAAAGAAATGGCAAAAGAAGGTAAATCTTTAAGTCTTAGCCCCCAGGCTAAGTTGTCTCCTATTCCAGTGGGATCTCTATTTTTGAGATCTGTACCCTCTCCATTCGTTCTGCTCAGTACACATTTTCTTTCCAAGGTTCAGGGAGCCTTGGTACTGCCAGAGTCCACAGGTATACTATGTCCATTCCCCCTCTACACGAAGAAAGACCAAGAAACCCTGGTCCCCTCCCCACTCCTAAAAACATTCTTTTAATACCCTTAATCCCTCCCAGTTGAATCTCTTTATTCCTTATAGTCCAATATTGTGGGTTCTGGGGTCCTAGTCAAACCTTCTGACTAGCTTATTGGGTCCAGCATTTTAATTGACTTTCCTATTATTTGATATCTTCTTTTTATTTAATGACTTCCAACGGCTCCTATGGCACCCAGATTATGTAAGAGCTGGGGCTGGGATAGATGATGCCAGCAGCTTTACAGCCCAGAAGGAAAACATTTAAAGTGAATTTAATTCCATTCTTCTTTTATTCCAGCACCCAAAGACTAGAGGAAAATGATGTAAAAGTTTTCTGTTTTTCTCTTTCTGCAACAAGGGGAGAATTTGCAAAAGGAAAAGCTTTCTTCTAATATTGGTTTATTATTTTTTTAAAAAGGACTCAGAATATGGAGTGAGTCTGCAGAGCCATTTCTTTGTTGTTCTTAGTTTGAACAATCCAATGTAATTACTTTTAAATGCATCTCTAGGGGCTTCAGCTATTTTTAATTAGTGTGGCTTCATTATTTTTTTTACTGTTATCACTATAGTTGATTTGTTTTCAGTCTTCACGCTCCACCAGCCCCTGCTTCCTCACCCAACTCTTCTGCCTCCCCATCATATTTACCCAGGAAGAAAAGGCTTAGGAAGCATGACTGGTATGTGGCCTGGTTTTAGAGAAGCTGGTAAAATTCTGAACTACCTATGTCTGTATAAATGAAGGTCTCCAGTTCTTCCTTGGTGCCTCTCATCACCCTCTTGACCTTATGCTTAGAAATAGAGTTCCAAGCTTAAGGGGATATGTTCCCTCTGTAGTGAGGAAAAACCCAATCAGCTGTATCATAAAAAGAGCATCATAAAATTAGAGGTGGGATACTATATATTTGAATGTCTTCTCACTTTCCCCAAGGAGGGAGCTGAGGCCCAGCCTGGCTAAAGCCCAGTTAAAGGCTGAACTGGCCTCCAGGCTGGGGCCCACCTCAGAGGCCAGCACTGCTTCTGCCATTCTACCCACTGGCTCTGAGCTGACCGCTGACTGCTGAAGGCCGCAGGGCAGCGACCATCACAGGACCTGCTCTTTGGCTCAGATCATTCCCTCAGCTCCCGTCTCTCTTCCCCAGAGAGCTTGGTGGCTGCTCCAGAATTTCTCTGCAGGGGCACAGTGGTGGTGGTCTGTAGTTGAGAGAGCACAGGACTGAAAGCCCAAAAACCTCAGTTCTAGTCTTATCTTTGACCCTAATTAGCCCTATAAACTTGAATGAGTCATTTAAGTCTCTAAATTTCAGTTTTCTCCCCATGAAGTGGAAATATTATTTACCTGGTTTACAGTACGGGATGGTGATAAGCAACTTCCTTATCTTTTGGAAGTCTTTATTCTTGGCTTTCAGGACACCCTTCTTTTCTGCTTTTCTTACCTCTGTGGCTATTTATGTCTATAAAAAAATTAGTCCTCCCATGGTTTGGTGACAGTAATGGAACCAAAAAGCCAGCACAGATCAGCTTTCATTTTAACCAATAGCTAAGCAATATAGTCAATGTACCATGAGGCAGAGTCCATCAAAAAAAAAAAAGATATATTTAACACTGTAACTAAAATCCTTCTTTTTTAGACCTTTAGAATGCTTTCTTACTCTCAGAAAAATGAATAAAAACTAAGCATAAGCCACCCTCAGAGAGATGAATGAAAGAATTGGAATACATGTCACATTAAAAAAATGGAAAAAGCTGGGGATGGCTAGGATGGAGAAGAGAACTTATGGGTACAATGAGGGGACCAAAGCTTGGAGCTCTCTGCAAGTATTCAAAGGGCTTTCTTTGAAAGAATAATTACACTTAAACTGTCAGCCTCAAAGTACGTCAGGTAGCAATGAGTCCTCAGTCACTGGAGGAATTTAAGAAGAGTCTGGATATTGGCAAAAAAAAGAGTCCGGACAACTCTTGGATGGGGCTATGGTCAAGCAAGTTCAAGTACTGAATACTGGATTTGCACATAGTTAAAAAATGCTATTATTCTTTCCCCTAGATCCCAAAACTCGTGGCTCTGTGGCAGCTCTCAGACCAGAATCAGAAGGGCGCTGGTGAACCCCTGGGAAATGGTCAGGACTGCTAAGTAACGAAATTCACCAGATTTAAGTTTATCAGATTCCTAAAGAGGCCTTTAGCAGGTTAAACGGCCTAGAGCTGTAATGACTCATGGCCTAGCCCCAATAAATGCTCGATTTTCTCTGTGACTAGAGACACACAGGCAAATGAAACCTTTACTATTTAACTTCCAGTCAGTCTTAATATTCAGATGGAGAATGCAATTGCACATTTCAGGTTTTTCAAGTAGTGTCTGACTTGTTCAGCTCTCTGCCTCCCTTAGAACTACCTGATGAGAATTTATGCCAACTGGAATCAAGAGAGTTTAGAAATGCCTGCTGAGATTCAGAGTATTCTCTTTATAGACAGTTTCCAAAGAAGCAACTTTAGTGAGCCAAATCTTGATGGAATGAACAAGAACAGAGAGATAATAAATAGATGGACTTGATTATATGTATTGATTTTCAAATGTAGCAAGTTGTAATGTAAAAGTTTCCTGGACGCATAGAATTCCTATGGTTAAATAAAAGGGAATATGAGATTAGCAGAATTATTTTGATTTTAACTCTTCTTCTTTGGTAAAAGAGATCATCCGTCTCGCGGTGCTGAAAAACATCTGAAGTCATCAACAGCTTCACTGTCCTATTCGAATTTGAAAAAATCCCAAATATTTATCAATAGAGAAATGCATAAATAATTCTGATGTATTTGTACAACAAAATTTAAATTACTGAAAAATATAAATGAAGAAATTTCAAAATACAACATAAGCTACTATTTATAGATTGTTAAAGCACAAATCAATGCAACATATTATTTATGAGTGCATATGAATATAGTAAAAGTATAGAATCATAGGGAGGAAGAATACACCAATTTATTCTCGTGCCCTCCTCTAAAAAGATAGAGTGAGGAATGAGAACATACCTAGGTAAAGATAAAAAGGTATTTCCACTTTATTTGTTAATTTTTTAATAAAAATTTTGGAATGAAATACAAACATTTTAAAATTAAATACCATCTTCATTATTGTTACTTTCTCATTATATCCAAGCCTCGGAATCTCCTGGAGGTCTTTTTAAAACACAGATTCCTGAACCCACTCCCCAAATTCTGATCCAGTAGGTCTAGGGTTAGGCCCAAGAATTTGCATTTTTAACAAGTTACCAGGAGATTTTAACATTGTTGGTTGAGGGCCACACTTTGAAAACCAAAGTTTTATAGTATAGTAAACTAGTGAACATTCATTCAGACTTTAAACTGCCTAAGGGCAGAGATTTTAACTTAGTAATCTTTGTAGCTTCCACCTAGCAAATATGTATCAATAAGCATTTGTAAGTTGAAAGAGGTAATCATGTAAAAAAAATAAAAACTACACACACACACTCATACAGTCTTCAGTATGATAACAACCAAACAGCATACAAAATAAATAATTTTGACAATATTAGAAAAGCAGATAAAATGTTACCTAGGAAGGTAGACCTTCCTTAGGGAAGGCCTCAGGGTATGCATCTCATCTTTAGTAGGATGTAACTTTCAAGTCAGAGGACTTGAGGAGTGCAGAGGAAAGCCCAAAGTCAAGAGAGCAGACAAAAGCAAGAACAGTAGATCAGAATACTACAGTGGTTTCATCATGTAATACCTCCTCACACCTCCCACCCTGGGAAGACCCAGAAACTCTCTCTCCGTGGAGGCTGTGAATAGGAATTCCCACAAAGTGCTCTGAGAAGCTCACAGAGGCTCTTCTCTAGGCCCAGAATGACAGTGATAATTGTACCCACCTGGACTTGGTAGGAAAGATGGGATCATGGAATAGCAGGGCCCAAGTGGCAGGGCGTCATCACGAGAGATGAGGTGGATGTGCTTACCATGACAAGCAGCAGAGGGAAAGCAGAAATCGAATGGGCTTGACCAACAGAGATATATGGCATTGTTTAACTGAATTTGGTGTCCCTCACACCGAAACGGATTGGCAGCTTTCCTTGATTCTTCAGAAGATTTGGTCTTAATTTTAAGTGCTGTCATGTAAGCTACCTGTGACTTTGGTCAAATTAGTTCAATGTCTTGAACAACAGTTTCTACATTTGTAAAAAGTGAAGTATAAATTTTTGCCCTGATGCCTAGTTTATGAATTATAGAATGTGTGAATCGATGAGATTCAGGAAAATATGACAGGGCAGCTGATGGCGACTGCAATAACAGTGTGAGGTCCCAAGGTGCCTATTTTGAAGGGGGACTGAGGCATCACCGTCCTATGTACAATGCTTCTTGCATCTTGTATCTTCTTCAATAAATGTCTCTTTTTCATATTACTTGGCTGGACACCTTCTGGACAGTCCTCATGTAATGAGGTTTCAAAAAGATAAAAAATTTAGTAAAGTCTAGTCTTTTTCCTCATAAATTTTATCTTAATTGGGAAGTTAGGATAGCATAAACATATAAATAGCTACAGATAGATAAACAAAGACATAACCACAGGATCATGCATGTGTGCATGTGAACACATATGTACAACCATGCACACACATTCACACACACTATTAACAATATGAGGTAGCCCTAAGCACGTGTATAAGAGAGCAATTGGTTAAATAAGGAAAACCTGACTACTTTTAAAAATACAGAGAATTTATTGCATCACACATATGAAAAGTTCAGAGGTAAAAATCTTTTTGTTGTTGTTTGGTTCAAGCTTAACATTGCACTTCAGTGAGGCCACCAAAGACCCAGCTTCCTTGTGGCTCCCTATTCTGCCTTCTGCAGCACAGCTCTTCCCACAGCACGGACAGTCTCAGCATGGTTGGCAAAAGCTTCCATGCATCTCATCCACAATCAGCAAGGAAAAGAAGTCCTAGTGGTGCCCCCAAATTCCTAAGGTTCACTGTGATTTGTCATGTGCCCATCCATGAACCCAGTCTCCATGACTAGGGGATGGCATATTCTAAATGGCTTAATCCATTCTAGCATAAATCTTGAACAGCAGCAGCAGTAGCAGAAATCTGTCCACTATAATGACAGGGAGGTGATTCATAAACAAATGTTTTGATAAGTCATATGAGAGAAAGAGCATGAGAGCCAGGAAGTTCCAGAAGACTTCGTTGAAGGCTATAGAACCTGAGTGGTCTTACTCTTGAGTATATCATGCTAACCCATGTATGGTGTCAAATAAAAATAATGATGAAGGAGAGGTTGGTGAGATGCCTGGTAAAACCATTGCCTCCCATCCTTCTGGTTGGGGAGTGAGTGGGCAAATGCAGGTGGAAAAATGGGGAAGTAGAGCTATTTCCAGTTAAATTTGTAAATCTTGACTCTCATAATGTGCATATGGTAGTCAAATCAATTGTTACCCTGAGATAGCAAATCTAGGGTAGCTTGATGTTTTCTCTCATGAAGTGGGACTGAAAATGTGCTTTGAGATACTTTTATACAGGAAAGATAGACTTAAACAGCAATTAACTGGGAATGAATGATCTTTCTTCACTATTTGAACCCTAGTTCAAAAGCCTGAATTTCTTTGAAATATTGTTTATTTTAATAGTTATTGAATATCTGCATAACAATTTCACTGTTTTAATGGATCATGTTCCAGAAACATGCAAAACTAATAGAAATGAGAAGACTGCTTAATGTGACCTAAAATACTTATCTGAGACACTGGGCGGTACATAAACTTCAGTGGCATAAAAGCTGACTTAATAAGAGTTGACCTCATTTATAAATGTCAGTGAAAATTCTCAAGTCTCCAAGTCTCAGCCTCGGGGCAACTTTCCACAGAATATACCTGCAAGGTCAGAGGGAGGAAGATATGGTCACCACCTAGTCCTAAGCTAGGGTGATGCCAAGGCCTATAGACTGAAGACTGGGACCCATAGATCTGTAATTGCTTCAGGCTAAAAATGCGTACAGCCTGGCTTGTAATGAAACCTCTGTATATGGGACTGAGTAGGAAAGGAAGTGCTTAAAACCCAAAATGATTAATTTTATCCACTCATTTGTTTATTCATTCATTTAGCAAAACTAAAACAGTGATATTGAACATGTAAAAAGAAAGATAATAAACAGTTCCCTGGAAATTGTGCCCCTAATGAAGTCTCAAAATCAAATCCCAATCCCGGAGTTTAAATCCATTTCTACTGTGACAATAGTATGATATACAGAAGAGCTAAATTAAGATATTCTGGGGTAGCCTGCTCTTAATTTACCCAGCGAGTGGTACTTTCCCATGAACTCACCTTTCCCCCTACGGTACATGGGGAGAGCCCTGAATGGGAATTCAGATGGCCCGGTTCCAGCCCCACCACTCACCAGCTGGTGATGTCTTGGGTGAGTTATTTAATCCCTCTGTTTTCCAGCCTAGACTATGTTGCAAAAGTGTATCCTGTATCATTATAATTATTTATATAACTTATTTATTCCATACAAAATAAAATCACTTAGTCTTCCAAACCAGTTAAAAAACTAATCAAGAAAATACTTCAGAGAACAAAAGGGAGTTCTTAGCACCATACTGTTTTCCTAGCGTGCTGTACAAACCACCATCACAGCATGTGGTCATTTTTGGCAAGTCTTGTCTACTAGACTCAGTTCCCTGAAAGCAGAGACTTTACAATACAAACTTCGTTTCCAGTTTCCACCAAATCCGTGACGCGGAAGACATGGTAGGTGATCAAAAATTGAACACCTGGAATTAAGGCACGCTCTCACTTACTAAAGAACTGGAGGTGGCCATCGAGGTATTTGAGCCCAGGCCTGGGGATAGGAATCATGACTTCTCTGCAGAACACTCCCCACAAACAAGTCCATCTCTAGTGTGGGGTCCATCTGCTGCCTGAGACAGCCCCTTTTTCTCCAAGACAGAATTATTCTTTGTTCTTGGGCCTAGTTTAGTAAAGATTGCCCCTCTTGAATGACTTTCCTCTTAATCAATATCTTTACTATTTCTTCCTAATGTTTTTCTTTAACCACAAGAAGCTATTTTATATCAATTGTCTTATTCTCCCTCAGATGCAGACCATTTATCTAGTGGGAGGTGAAGTTCCAGAGACAAAATCAGTATTCACATCCAACCAATGAACTACATCGGTTGTCTAGAAGGGCAGATTTCTTGTGGGACAATGTGGTAAAATAATCAAAATAACCCTGAGTAGAAGAAGGGAAACTTAGGTTTTTTCTATACTTTGCGTCAATTTAATAGGTATCTTGTGAAGACAGCTTCACCTCTCCCTATGTCAGTCTCCAGTAAAACGAACGGTGAGTCCAGAATTAAAGGCATACTTTGTGTCACCATGAAATAGAAGTGTCTTTATAGTGACAGTAGTTTGCTGTAGGGCCAAAAATTTGGTCCTGGTTGGTGGACAGTTAAGCAAGATCTGTCAAAGAAATTTATAAGATAGCTAAAGAAAACTGGACTGATTGAAGCTTCCAAAATACCTATGCTAATCACATGTTTCAATGGTTATTAAAATCGCAAGCACGGGCTGTTGTTTCTGGTGTCATATCACACAAAATAGCCATTAATATCATTCTCCTGTGCCAACTAAAGCATTAAGAATGAATGTTGTTGCTTAGTAGAGATTTGTTTCACTTGGGACTGCAAGTTCATGAATCATTTGTTTGTTCTTTTTAATTGAATTTATTGGAGTGAAATTGGTTAATAAAATTATATGGAGTTAATGACCACTGAGAACTACTATGTGCAAGACACTGCATATTCAATGCGCCATACGCATGGACCATTAGAAGTTCAGACACAACTACTCTTCCACGTATAACCATACAATTATGAATGGTAGAGAGTGTTAAGTAAGCACTATGGAAGGGATGCGGGTTAAATACTCAGAGAAGGGAGATATCCCAAGTAAGTTCTTAAAGCTAGAATTTTATGGAGCAAGAATCACATAAAACACACCTTGCAGGTTGGGTTACCTTGGACTTGTACAAAGGACAAAAAATCACAAAGGAAAAGAAAGAGAGGCTATAATGCATGGAAGAGAGGCTATAAACACCAGTTATAGCATTGAGCACTTACCAAGTAAGTCCTCACCATGTGCTAAAAACATTAAATGCATGGTCTCGGTAAATCCCTATAACTTTAAGGGATTGGTTCTATTGGCAGGCCTATTTTCAGAGGGGGGAACAGAGACCCGGAAAGCAAGAGTGCCCTGTTCTAGCTCTCCCATTAAATGAAACACTAAGTTTTCAGGATTCCTGAAGCCTGTGGTTGTGGCAGAGAAGATAGAAAATGCGATCTGAATGTTTCATTGTGGCTAGATGATAAATAGGCTAGAATGCTAGACTCTTGCAGCGAATCAAGTTTAGGAAAAAAGCAACTTAACTAAATGGGAAATAAAAAGTGCAACCTTCTGGATATTTATAAAATCTATGCCCCATATATTAGTTAAAATGGTCAAAAATCAGCCCTCCTCTAGCCTGTTGAAGCAAATGATGGGAGTCACATCTGGAGGAGATATGAGTCCCCTTGCAAACACAACCAGAGGGTTGTGACTCAGGAAGGTGGGAAAACAGGCTAAAAGATAACTACCCCTGATCAAATGTTCCATTTAATTTAAGCTTTAACTACAGAATAAATGTGTATGTTGGCACATGACTACAAAATTCTTGTCAGTCACCACCATATTACCATTGGGAACTGACTGCTAAAGATGATAATAAAACCTAGCCCCCTCCCCCGGCACTCATACAATCTATGCACCACTCAGAAAACAATTAAGTCGCGTTCCCTTCTGTGCTTTAATCGTAACAATGTGATTCTGTTACTCCACGGAGTTGGTTGGTAACCGTATGTGCATAAGGCATTTAACACAGACAGATCCCCTAAGTGGACGCCCATTAATTCCCTTCTGAATGCATTGTAAATAAAAGATGCACCAGATAAATAAAGGATGTTCTGTTTTCATAGAGAGTGGTAAAGAGGCTTGGGTTTTCTTCTGTTTGATCAGCTGTTCAGAAATTAACATCAACTAAACCATACTCATGTATATTCTCTAACATAAATATTTTCTAGAAAATATGAAGTTCCTCTTAGATATCAATATGCTTCTGTACTATGGAGACTTATATTGAGTTTATGTATTTACACTTGCTCTATTATTCTAGCAGCTATTCAGAAATAGAGGCAATAGTTAAAATACACATCCCTGAAGGGATATCTATTAAGATCCCTGTAAGATAAATTAACTGTCTTTTTATCTCTATTTTTAGCAGTACCATTAAGTGTATTACAGTGCTAATAATAATGGCTAGCACGTACTGAATATTTTATTATTACTTGCATTTTTGTTTGACTCATTTTGATAAAAGGAAAAGATGAGTTGGGACCCCTTCTCCAGTTATTCTAGGGTTATAGTATCATGTCCCAACAACTTCGGCAGTGCAGCATTCGCAGGGAGACCCAGCACACATTTTTTACTGCAGCCCATAGTGTTCTGATGCTTGAATTCACAACAAAACTGGTACTTCCCCCTGAAGGAAGTTTTGGGATCTTACTCTTAAATAGAGGCAGCCATTTGACCTTGTTCAGTTACACAGAGGGTTGTCAAAGAAGATATGAAAGCAGTGGTATTTCTCTAGATAAATGTTCACAGACCAGAAACAAATTTTAAAGCCTCAGACCTTTATTTTAGCTATTTAAGCCAGCTTCTTTCCTCTAATTTCTAAATGCTTTCCCCTGTGTTTTCATATATTATATATTTTACATATCAGCCTGGTCAATACTTGGACATGTCAGCTTGCCTGCCCATAAATACTAATATCCACTTCCACATATAATTTTAATTTTCTTTCATATGTAATTGATGTTTGTGACAGTCCCTTCTCACAATTATCACTGGATTAAAATGATCATCCATAGAGTTATTTGAACTCATTTAAGTTTGAAATCACCCCAACTATAAGGGTTACCATTTAAAACATAACCTTTATCACCATGAGGAATTCTAAATAGTGTGTCTGTGAGGTTTGAAGTGCATATCTCGAATAACTCAACCGAAATAACAATGGAAGTTAATTGTGTGTTGTTGAAGAGAAAGGTTTACTCAATAAAAAATCAAATTCTTGCTTTTCATAATTTCATCATAATTTTATTTTGTATGTACAGTCTTCAGTTTCTAATGTAAGGGTCTTTATGAGTATTGGGGAATTAAGGAAGAGAGATGGGGCTTAGGGGGAAGGAATCAGAGATCGTATACAGACAGCAGTGATTAATCAAGCTAGCAGGATGTGAAAGTCTTCCAGAAGAAATTCTTGCAGCCAGCTTTGCGTTCTCGGGGTGCCATGGCTGGGTTCGAATTGGTGGATCTCTGCAGCTCCAGCCTCATTTCATCCTGCTCAGCAGCCTGGGACATATCTTCAGGTTCCAGGGCATCATTCTCTGTCTGGTTGGGTTCAGACAGCAGTTCTGCCAAGAAGTACTTGGCCAGTTCCTGTACAAGGTAGAAGGGAGACAGAGACAGAGAGACAGAGAGAGAGAGAGAGAGAGAGAGAGAGAGAGAGAGAGAGAATGAGGAGAACGATGATGGAGGAGAAGAAATGGAAAAGCCTAGTTTGAAAGCAGAGTCAGCCACACCCAAGACTCAATTTTCACAGCTGCGCACCTCTGTCACTTAAAATCATTAAGGATATAAAACTACAGATAGTTGCTATAATCGCCAAGTTACACAAAGAGGCTTGAAAAAAAATCAAATGTTTCTGCAAGTTTTCTGTCTCTGCAGGCTTAAAACACACGCATAGAGAGAAATAACAGATCCTTAAAGCAATTCTGCAAAGGTAAAAAACAGGAGCCAACAGTTTGTTTAACTCAATTTCCACGACATAAGCTACAAACTGGAATTGTTCTTACCGTTTTTGCTAAGCTAACTCTGGGGAATGAGACCTTTCACGGTCGTAAATACGTTTTGTTTCATCTGTAGAGTGCCCGTTAGCCCTCCATCCCCTGCATGGGAGGGAGGCATTGCTAAGGACGGTAGCAGAATCAGAGGTGCGCTGTTCCAGCACCTGGGTCAGCTCTTCCCATGGTCAGCACCGAGGATAGATGCCATAGTACCTTCCTGCTCAATTTCCCAGGACTCGGAACTTTCTTGAATGCCCCAGAACTCACCTGTGATGGACTGCGCTCATGGAGGGTGGGGGAAGAGGTAAGAGGGAATTCTGGACTTGGAAAGTTTTCCTAACAGCTTGGAGAGCTGAGAGACCCAGAAAAGCACCGAAACTATTTAGGAGCACCTGTTAAGTCCACCCAAGGGGGCAGGGGCAAGGCTAAGAGAAGAGGGATTCCAGAGAGAGGAAAGAAAAAGTCGAGGCAGTCTCCTTACCTGTTTCCCCGCGGCAGCAGCCAGGGACTTCTGCAGAAACTGACGCAGTCGGGGATCCGAAGGCGCGGCGGTGACACCGCCCAAAGCCAGGACGATGGAGAGCGCGGCCAGCGCGCACTGGAGGCGGCAGGACAGCATCTCCTCGGGCGCCGGGAAGCCGAGCTAAAGCGCGGTTGGTCGAACTCTAGGAGCGGATCTGCAGGCTGCAGCGACGGCTGTGAACCTGGCCGACTCCTAAAGCGGCTTGTGTGCTCTCCACCGTCTCCCTGCTTTTTAAACTCTCTCTCTGACGTCAGACTAGGAGGCGCCCCCAGATCTCTCTAGCGCTTTTACGCACAATTAGCCTCGTGAAATCAATCACAGAAGTGAGAGGAGGCTACACAATCCAAAGTGGTTTAGTTATAAAAAATAAAATAAAATAAAATCCCGCACACCCACAGCATGCAGTCCAGGCCCACAGGATTCCATCCATGCCACGCTCTCTACACAGTCTTTGATATTCCCTGAGCTCTGCGCAGTACACATTCCATAATCTCACTCACTCGTGTCCATAATCTCACTCACTCGTGTCCATGTGCACTCAGCTGAACACAGAAGCTCAGACACTGAACCCAAAGGGACAAGTACGCTGCCACACACAGCTGCATACACATAGATGTACCGGAAACTCTCCCTGTCATCATACTCCAACATGCTAAGAGGGCTGAACAAAGGCAGAGGTATATGTGCGTGACCAGTGGAAATTCAGAACCATTCCTCTAAGAATGAATTTAAGAGTGGAATTTGGATGTTAGAAAAATGGGATCGCCTCTTTCTCCCTTTTATCTCTGTAGAACATCTTGTTGACGATGATGCAATGGGCTATAAGAGAATTACACTTTCCCTGTAACGGAGAAGTTGCCTTAGGCTTCCCCTATATCCCTCTTTCTCAGCAACTGAGAAACTTCCAGTTAACCTGTCTTCCTACCATGACCAAAAGAAAAATTACCAAACAAACAAACAAAATGACGTCTTCATGTGGGTGGCTAGAAACTTGGAGATGAAAAACAGGCTCAGAAACCATCTCGTAACCTCAGTGTGCGAGTCACTGAGCCTAGGAGCCGGCAGAGGAGTCCTCTGGATCCTCTACGGCACGCTTGGAACAAGGCCCAGACCTCCACATTCCAAGGCCAGGGTTCTTTCCACTCAGCTCTGAGTTTTCCAACAGATTCCCGGCCAGGAGAAGTAGTTGTAGGTCAGGAACTAACCCTGGGCTGGACATGCAAAAGTCCAGGAACTCCCTGTACACCTGTGACCATTATTATGTGCCGGGGGGGAGGGCGAGGATCAACAGACCCTTAGTTCTACCCGGCACTCCCCTGCTCCCCACACACATAAAAGGGAAACTCAAGAAGTGCTGTTTTATACAGCTTATGAATTGGTCACCCCAATAAGTCTAGTACCCACTGGCACCATACATAGTTATTACAACAGTATTGACTATATTCCCTGTGCTCTATTTTATATCCCCAGGACTATTTGTGACTACTAATTTGTATTTCTTAATTCTTTCACCCTTTTTTAAACCACAATGCTGTACACCTGGAACTAAAATAATATGGAATATCAACTGTAATTAAAAAATAAAATTAAAAAAGAATTGAACCAACTATAAAAAAACAAAAGAAAGAAAGAAAAGAAAAGGAAGAAAGAAACAAATGCTATTTTAGAGTTCTAGTTGTGGTTAGCTGTTTGCTGTCCAGATCAGCTTTCCGACAGTTTTCATTTTTGTTTTTGCAAAATAATTTCTTATCAAGGAAAAGCCAGCTAACGTGTTGGCATGAACCAGGTAATCCCTGCGTGCTCTTCAAGGGCTGACATCTTAGGATCTTCAAGCTCACGAAAAGCTAAAAGCACGTGTGTTTCCAGAAACAAAATGAAGCAAAGAACTCGGCTAGCACTATGGCCAGCCAGGGATCAGGCACGCCTTCTCCATCCTCAGGCGCACACCATGATGTTGATAGACAGGAGGGTTTCGGGGCCTCCTCCATGTCTTGGGTAATTGCCACCATCTCATTCTGTGTCTGTAAGCCAAGGCAATGAGAGGATGCACAGGAAGCTGTGCTGGAGCTTCCTGGGATTGACAAATCCAGGCAAGAAAGGCTCAGCCCCAGTGCGGCACTAAAAGTAACTCACATGTGTTGGCATAGTCTGGGAGAGCAATGACTCTAGGCTGAAGAACCCAACCTAGGGAACACATGTTATTTTCTCTCTGTTCTGGAACCTCCTTGGCTCCTGACTGGAGACTCAGAGTCTACTTACATCAACCCAGCTGCCCCAAGGCACCCCCAAATTATCTTACACCTCCTGCACTTAGAACTTGGCCCTAGACAGCCCCACTGAATAGAGAAGAGCTTTGCTAAAAATAGCACCCAGCCAAAAAGCAAAGAGCAGCCTTACTATCTTGCTCTGTGTTCTGGGATCTCTTCAACCTCCCTCCCTGGACTGCTGCTCTCCTTCCAGATCCTCCTCCTGCTTCTCTACTACACTTTCTCCACTACCCTCTGTCTCCTTTCCCCTAATCTTTCTCTGAATTCCTCTCTCAGAATTTTCCTTATTCAACCCTTTCTTGTCTTCTCCCCTCATTTCCTGTCCTCATTCCTCTTTGTTGTTCTTCCCTCTCCCCCACCAATTTCTGACTCCAGTCTGGTTTAATCTGGCTCTTTTCCTACCTTCTCTGCATCATTCCTTTCCTTCTCACCCTGCTTAGTCAACACCTACCTCCACCCCTGCCTCTACCTTCTCCCTCTCTCATCTCTCTCCTTTGCTGCTCCCCACAAAAAATACTCATGATCTCCAGCTACTTAAGCACTTACGTGGGAACAGTGAGGTCTGAGTGGTTTGTTTCCCTTATGCCCCTGATGAAGAGCTGAGGCTGTGGATGACAAGAATTCTGTGTTTTGTTTTGTAATCCTGGCTTTGTTAGGAGTCTAAGAACCACTTAAGAGAGAAATAGTTGCAGGACAAGAGGTGACACGAATTCTTCCTTAAACCCTCCAGGCCAAGTTTTGCATAGAAGTTGATTTAGCACAAAGGTACTTCCAATTCCCTCAACCTGATCCCCCTCCTGACAACCCCCCAAACCAGCCTCCTGAGTCCCAGTGGCTTGGAGGGGGAGTTGGTTTGGGGCTGTAGTGGGGACCCTATTTCCCAGACCTTAGTCACCAGGAGTCATCCTCCCCCATTCTTATGCAGCCCCATGGTTCACAGGGTACTTTGTCATCCGCACATCAAGGCATGCTAACCCCATCTCATAGGCGGAAATTCAAGTCCTGGGAGCATAAATGCCTTGCACATGGCACAGAAGCAGGAAGTGGTGCAATCAGAGGGAGGATGTCCCTCTGCTTTAGACCTTTTCATGGGTCTCTGACTCAGAGATGCCTGAGACAACTGGCTGAGCAGCCTGCAGCCAGGATGCAAATGTCTCTGGAAGGCATCCAGCCCTCTTTCCTGGGCAGCTCCTCTGGCCGGGACAGTGTTTGCCACCTCCCAGTGAAATGTACATTTGGGGTGACTGCCTGCCAATATGAGGAGTAGAAACTCATTTTAATAGGAAACAGTAAAACGTGCTAGTGGACCCAGATGTTCAGTCTTAAGCAATGCAGGGAAGTGGAAAGTGTTGGTACTGGGAGATCACAGCCCTGGGTTCTAGTCCTGATTCCGCCACCATCCAGCTGTGGGACTCCCTCTCTTGGCCTTGGTTTCCCATCTGCAAAAGCAAAGGCTTGGTACATAACCTTCATAGTTCCTTCCCTGATAATCAGAGTTTAAACTAGAGAAAATAAAGGGACAAACTAGAATGTATTGTAATGTTAAAATGCCGTTTCTTTTGCAAAATGTGTTTATATTTTGCAAGCTTGTGTTTTTCCAATATAAACACAGGGAGGAGGCAATTCAGCGTCGATTTCACAGGCCTGTTTGGAAGAAAACTTGCTCTTCAGTTCTTGCTTCTGTTACTGACCTGCCCTCACCTCTTTGGACCTCAGTTTCCTCTATCCATAAAATTGATTAACGCAAACTTTTTCTACAGTTAAGACTGAGAATCTGCACTGCTTAAGATGTACTAGGGACATAGATAGAAAAAGTCCTAGTGAGGAAGACAAGAAAGACATCAATCAATCAATCAATCAATCAAACAATATATGTTCAAATTGGTAGGAATTAAAGCAAGGTACAGAGCCTAATGGTTCGGGAAAGACCTCTCTGAGGAGGAATTGTTTGAGCAGAGACCTGAATGAGGTGAGGGAGCTCGCCATGCAAATATCTGAATAAAGATACTTCCTTGTCAAGTAGAAGAACAATCTGTGCAAAGGTCCCGAGGTGGAAGTAGGCTGTACATTCAGACATCAGCAACAAGGCAAGAGAAACCAAACAGATTAGGCAAATCAGACAGGGCTAGGAGATGAGGCCAGCAAGACAGCAGGGCCAGACCACACAGAGCCTTGAATGCTGTAGTGAGGAAACCATTGGAGGTTTTTAAACAAGGGATTGAACTGATTTGATTGTTTCAAGTAATGTCATCTGCTAGGTAAACAATTAACTGCAGGAGGGCAGGAGTAGACAGAGGGAGATACCTTAGGAATGCAAAACCTTTTAAGAGAAAACAGGAGACTGGAGGAGATGAGCACATTCTCCCTCAGACACCCATGGCCCAGCTGGTTGACTTAGTGTGAGAGCATTTCATACTTTCCCAACCAGGGCCTGTCTCCATGGCAGGGGAGGTGGCTTGTGGCTATCACTGGGCACCTTATTCTCCAGATTATTTCAGGCAAGAGACGATGGTGTTTAGGGCTGGAGTGGCTTCACCCTGAATGAGGCAAAGACATTAGGTCTGAGGTTTGTTTTGAAATAGAATTGACAGAACATTCTGATGGCTTGTTTGAATATCGAAGCAAGGAAATGAGAACAATTGGTAACATTCTCTAAAATGCCTTCAAGATCGACACATTCCTGAAAGTACAGGAAATAGATTCCTGACAAAGACTTTTCCTGGACGTTTTGCAAATGGGAAACCTTTTTATTTCCCAGTCAGAAAAAAAGTAAGAATTATAGGCAGAGGGGAGAAGAAACATGAAAGAGTGGAAAGAGCCCTGGACTGGATGTCTGACTTAAGTGTGCCTCTTTCCCCTGCTTAAAATGGGCTTGACAATGCTTGCTTTTGCTGAAATATGATGCAAGAGCCATAACAGACAGTTTAAGTGAAAGTGCTTGGTAAGCCATGCAACATGATAAAAAGAAAAAGGCATGTTTTGTTGTTGCTGCTCTGATGGAGGCAGCCAGGCCTAAGGCCAGGGGTGGTGTTCAATGAGCCAGCCCTCAGGAGCTGGAATGTCCCTGCTGATGTCCTGGCCTGGCCTGGCAGGCAGGCCTTCCCCACACTGGGGACATGTAGGGTGTGACTTGAGGGTCCCGGCAGCTCTCTTCCACAGAAATGCAGCAGATGGGTGCTCAGAGTGATCCATTAAATAATAGTCTCTTCTCTTTTATTTACTTTTTCTTAGAGATACAACACCTTAACACTTGGCAGCTATTAACACTTTAGTATGAATTCATTTGTTCAGTTGTCTTCTAGATTTACAGTTAGCTGAAGAAAGTCAACAACATTTACTTAAAGTTTGACTTTAATGTTGGGAGCAAGAGATGAATTTGGAGTAAATGACCTACCCAGTATGGGCAGACCTTTTGGTGAATGTTATCGGGGCAGCTATGGTGAGCATGTGGGCAGGCTACGGTGAGCATGCGGACTTCTTGCTGGAGGACAAGGGCCTGACAATTCTACAGGGACTGTTCTTTTTATAGCAACTCTACCACCCTGGAGCACAATAATGAAAACTTTCAGTCTTCCAAGACTGGTTTCAGCTGAAAGAGTCCCAGGTCACCCTCCCGCCCCTCTCCCTTGAAGTGGCTGGTTGTAAAGGAGTCAGACTTTCCTATCAAATTAGCTTTCAGCAACTTCCACAAAGCCTAACCTAACATGAGTGACTGCATTGGATAATGAAGAGTGAAGGAGGTAATGAATGATGCCCATAGGGGTAATGTTTTTCCATGAGAAAAACTGAGTGGTCATATGTTGGCCTGATCTCTTGCAGCAGTCTCCTATCTGGTCTGTACCATGTCACTTTCTAGCTCAACAGCTTTCAATGATTCCCCAGTGCCAACCAGTTCAAGGGCAAACACAGCAGCCTGCAGCCGTGCTTTCTTGGACTCTATCTTTCCTGGTCAGTCTTACTCTGTGTCGTTCCCCGTGGCTCAGCCCCCCAGGCACCATCCTCCTGCTGTGCCTGTGCATCCCCTGCAGGCTCCTGCATCCATTTTGTGTGCACACCGTTCCCTCCACCTGGGACACCTTTGACGCACCTCTGATTGTTAACATTATACAGCTTATTCTAAGCTTTTTCCAAGAGGCTCTCTTTTAGAATCAGCGTGGCCTCTCCTGTGCTCGAAACTGTCTTCTGTGTCCCTAGTAGAGACCCTCGTGGGTTACTTTATATTTCTGTGCTGTGGATGTCCATATGTCTCAGCCATGAGAGATTCACTGAGCAGAACCTTGTCTCAGCCATGTTTGTATCCTCCTCAGAGACCATAAAAATATGAAGCACAGAGTAGTTGCTAAAATATAATGGTTGGGTTGGAGGTAAACTTCTCTTTTCTTATATGTAAGTAGGTCATATATGTAAGCATCCTAATAAGCTTTAGGTAACCAAAGACCGTATCACTTGACCCCCACTCTACCCACTCTAGGTAGCTGATACATTTAGGAACATATAGTTATCGATCCCTAAATCTACTCTGAGCTTCAAAAGAAAAACAAACGCAAAAACAAAACCCTAAACATTGCTCAATGTCATTGTTCCTATGTATTAGACCTAACTGAAGTTGTCACATGACTATGCTAAATAGTAATTGAAAACGTAAGAGTCTTTATATATCTTTTGAAAGGCCCAGGGAGGACACACCCATTGACTACCGCGGTAGGCGCATTCCCGTGGCCCACAATAGCGGTGAATAACAAGGCTAACTCACTTCTTTGTAGGGTCTCACATTTGATTGTCTGTTACTATTAACCAGACAAGGGAATGAAGGGCCCAGGTTACATAGTTAATGTGTAGCTGGGCTGATGTCAGAGCCCTTTCTGTCACTCCAAAGTTTCCTTTCTCACCAGGCAAGGACACATTGCCCCTAATTCTCTTAGTTTTCCTTTCACTCTGTGGGTCCATTGTTCTCTCCATGAGCATCCCACTTGTGTGTCTATGACTTCTGCTCAGGGCTCCTCACGAAAATGCGACTAAGCTGTGCTCTGCCCCTCTGTGCCAGCCAGTGACATCGCTCAGTTCTCTTTATCTGTCTCCCTTCTAAAAACAGTGAGGATATTTCCTTGTCAGGTGGAAGGACAATCCGTTCGAAGACCTGAAGTGGAAGTGTAGCTGGTTCATCCAAACATCAGCAACAAGGCAAGAGAACAAGACCAGGCTGGGTGAACCAGAGAGGGATAGAAAATGAGGCCAGGGAGCAGGCAGATCCTTCAAGGCTGTAGTAAGAAAACCTCTGAAAAATTCTGAGCAGGGATTTGACCTGGTTTGCCAAATATGAGGTGTGAAATCTGAGGTCTTCCAGTGCAGTTGGCAGGAGAGAGGCTATCTTGACCAGCTGAGTCTGGAAAAATAGGGCCAGAAACCAATGGCCTTTGCCCTGGAACAGTATGGAACAGAGGGCAAAGTCCTTTTCGGGGTGCTTCTGAGACTTCTACATCGAAACAGAATGATAGAGGCGATATAGTCACAGAAATGCCCTGCGGAGCGAATGTATCCCTACGACTGCTTCACTTTCCCCATACTGAGACTTGTGAGTATTAATCTAGACTTCCGGCTCTTAACTTTGGCTCTGCACCAGGATTGCCTGGGAAACATTTAATACCATTGGTGCCTGGGCCCCAACTGTAAAGATTCGACACACAAGCTTGTTTCTTCTGTTCTCCCCTCCTTGCTCTTACACGCATCATCTCTCTCACCTTCCCTTTTATTCTCTGGCTCATATCTTCTTTTCTCACTTAACCCCAACTTTCCATTGCTTCCCATCCCACCTTTGACTTGAGCGTGACAGACTTAACTCTGCTCCATGGACTGTCCTGATCTTATCCTAAGAGCTGAGGGCAGAGATTAGGACTGGGGCCAGAAGGGGACCCATCCTCAGACCAGGGCCTTCAAAAGTATCTAGTCCTAGTACCATAAGATTTCATTCATACGTGGAATCTAATGAACACACTGACTAATAAGCAAAATAAAGACAGACTCATCGATAGAGTGCAGGATGATAGATAAGGAGGGGAAGGGGGGTGGAGGGATTGAGCAAGAACAAAAAAGGACTCATGGACATGGGCAACAGTAGTGATTGTAGGGGATTGGGTGTGTAAGGGGACTAAATAGTAATGGAAAAATACAATAAAAATAAATTAATTGATTTAAAAAATAAATAAAAAGAAAAAATTATCTAGTCCTACCCATTCCTTTACATAGGGGAAAACTGAAGTCCAGGAAGGGAAGGGATTCAAGAAACTTCACAGTGCACTTGTGTCGTGGAAAGAACATGCACAGAAATTAGGGAATCAGAGCCTCCCTGTGTATTCTTTCCATGGCCTGAGTGCACTGTGAAGTTTCTTGAATACCTTCTAGCCAACTGGTTAAAAATGGCCCTGTCTTGTCCTCTATGTGCCTCACAGTTAGCCTGAAGCAAAACCCCACTCCCTGACAAGAGCATTATCCAACAGAGAAAGATTTGGGGATTGATGTGGCAGGCCTTCAAGCTTGCAGTCTCCATCCTTCTCTGTCTGGGTTTCCCAATCCCACAAAACCACCAGACCTTCTCCCCCTGGCGGTAGCTGTGTGTGACTGCTTCAGCACACAGAACAGACAGCTGCTTGTTAAACTGAATTCTCGTGCCCTCTGCTGGCTAGACTGTAGAGGACAGCTTCCGCTACAATTTTAGGGCAGGATTTTACTCATTTCTTCATGTATTCCACCAACTCTCTGCACTCATTAAACAGAGAACACTGGGCTTGATGGTGGAGTTGCAGAGAAGTACACACAAAGGAATCTCGTCCTGCAAACATGCGATTATTGAACACTGCGTGCCAAACGCTGTGCTGAGGATTCAAATATGAAAAAACTCAATCGTTGCCTTCAAAAAAAGTGATCTGGTAAATTAGATAGAATTACATCTGAGCCACAGAACCAAAGAATTAGCACTAGAAGGGACCGCAAACGCCTTTTAACCCATGTTAGTCACTATAGGCTTCCCAAACTGGGCCAGAACCAACTGCATGCAGGTCTCAGGGACTACCAAGATGCGGGAAGGAGTGTTACAGGGATTCTGTTTTATTGAACCTGATTCTGCCACAAAGCTTCAGAGGAACAAAGGCTTGAAGGGAAAACACGATTCCAAAACTGCAGGTCTAATATAAATGGTCCTCTTACCCGCCATCAGAATGCCCTCCAGCCTCATGGGCCTGTGTTCACCATCAATGTCACACTTATGGCTGGTCTCAGAGTCACTGACTTAGTCACGTTTTTCACCCACACAATAGAATCTCACTCCTTTTGCAAGATCTCTCCAAGAGAGAGGGATCTCTCCCATACTTTTAGAGAATCTCCCTGCTGTTTTAATAACCAAGGCCTATACTATTTATCAACTGAGGCCCTTACCTGTTAAAAACCAGTGTTTACTCACTGTAATGGGTTGAATGGTGGCCCCCCAAAAGATATGTCCACATTCTAACCCCTACCACCTGTGAATGAATGTGACCTTATTTGGGAGTGGGGAAAGAGGTCTTTGCAAATGTAATTAAATTAAGGATGCCAAGCTGAGATCATCCTGGATTATCTGGGTGGGCCCTAAGGCCAGAGATCAGTGTACTTACAAGAGACAGAAGAGAAGACAGAGGAGGCCATGTGATGTGGGCAAAGGTTGGCGTGAGGCCGCCACAGGCTGAGGAATGGCAGGAGCCACCAGAGGCTGGAAGAGGCAAAGACAAACAAACAAACAAACAAAGAATAGAGGTTCTGGAGGAGTCGTGGCCTGACTGATGTTTTGATTTCAGAGCTCTGCCCTCCACAACTGCAAGAGGGCACATTTCTGTTATTTGAAGCCATCAGTTGGTGATCATTTGTTCCAGCAGCAATAAAAAACTAACAGACTCGCTAAACCTCTCCTGTTCCTATTCTCCAAGGGACCGAATGGAGCAGGATTAGGGTCAGGCATCCTCCACACATGGGACCCCTGCTCCCCTCCAAACCTCAAGCCCCTTCATCGAGTCAGTTTCATCCTCCAGATGTTTCTTCCAAAGGGTAGAATCTCCTGAGAGGCTCTAGAGTCTCTTTTGATCTGGTTGTGATTGCAAGACCTCACCCCACCCCACCTCCTTCTGACAAACACCTTGACTGACTAAATCCCAACTGTAAACAGTGCAATTTTTTCCCAGGAAGTTGCTCAATTTCCATGTAATGTACATCAGTTAATGAAACTGGAAACCAGGCTTAGCATGGCACTGGGAACGGTGGGTGGGTGTGTTGATAAAAGCCCAGGGGAGTGAAATGATTTGCCCAAAGCCACACAGTGAATTAGTGGCAGGTGGCTGTTGATCTGAATGCTAACAACATAAATATAAAGAGTTTCAGGGTTTTCTCCAACATTATGAGAAATATATTTTCCAGATAGAAAAGGCCAAACCTCCATTCCTCAGGCATATTTCACATCCACTCAGCTCTCAACCTGTGTATATCACCATCTGCTTCACTTGCTGAAGGGGATCGCTGCTGTCTCCTTTGGTCCTAGCTCTGCACTTCCTACTCAGAAACCGTTCTGATCAGTTGATGAGCCAGCGCCATGCCTTAAGAAAAAAATAAACCATTGGCTCAGCAACATTGGACAGCAGGAGTCACAGGGAAACAGCTGTCAGCTTTGGGTTCCTACCAGTGCAGCAGAAAACTGTGTTCTCAGATCCAAGGACGCATGAGAGGAGCTCTAGTGCCTCCAGGCCTCAGACTCCACACCCACTGAGAGCTGTGCCTTCCAGATCTTAATCCCCACTCCAGAAGACTGATGCAAACCACATATATTCTGTCCTTCTAGAAGCCACAACGCACAAGGCAGATCCATACATCTAACTAATTTTGAAACCAGACCGTCTGTACATATTTTTTTTTTCACTGTAGCAATCACCTTATCGTCTAGCAATAATTTGTTTGCATGCCTGGTTCCTTGCAAAATGGCATTTCTCAACAGCAGAGACTAAGTTAACATCTTGGTTTGCCTAGAAGATTGCCCAGAACATATGAAATCTTCACAAAATGGCCCTGGCTCAGTGGATTGAGTGCTGGCCTGTAAACCAAAGGGTTGCCGGTTTGATTCCCAGTCAGGGCACATGCCTGAGTTGCAGGCCAGGTCCCCAGGAGGGGGCATGTGAGAGGGAACCACACACTGATGTTTCTCTCCCTCTCTTTCTTCCTCCTTTCCCCTCTCTAAAAATAAATTTAAAAAATCTTTTAAAACAATATTCACAAAATACTGGTCAAATATTAACTGAATGTTGACCCTAATGCCAATCAGTGTCTTCAATGATCACATTTACGCAAATGACTCCTAAACTCACCTTTTCTCTTATTGTATAACCCAGCCCCTTCAGATCTATTCTACACTGCATGGCCTGATTCAGCTTCTGAAAACACATCTGATCACATAATTGTCTCCCTTCAAATCTCCGAATGCAAATCACTGCCTTAAAAAAAAGTCCACAGCCTTTACACAGGTTTCTGAGGTTTTCAGGAATGTGGTCCAGCTTCTTCAGTTTTATTCCCCGCTGATGCCTCACCTGCGAAAATGCGTGGGCTCTCTGCTCCCTAAAATGGCCACATGTTTCAGCCTCTCTCGAACTGCTCCTCCTGTCCCATTTCTTCAAAGTGCACACACACCCAAGTCCTTCTTTCAAAGTCACTCACACCTTGGGGACCATTCCCAATTTCCTATTTTCTAGAAAGAAGTGAATCCAGGTATGTTGGGACCTAGAGTGCATAGAATTTGGTGTGGGGCAGGGGTGTCTTTAAGAAAAAAATATACGGAATTATGAAGGCAAAATCCTCTCCTATCACCATAGAGCTAGATTAATAGGGATTCATAAAACAAAAACATTGAAATTCACTGAAAGACTTTAAGGTAAATGTGCTGGAAACAATAAAGCAGAAGGACTGTAAAAATAAATGTAAAACGCTTCTCACCCTCAAGAAATTTACAATGCAGCAGGAGATATAAAGATATGCTAACGGCTATCATACAAGCAAGTGTGAATTTATTAAGTATAGGTTCGAGAAACAGGTTGTAGGAATGTGCTGAAGGATGTTCTTAATTCTGTCTCTAGATGTCTGAGATAGTGTCTTAAAAGATGGCATTTTTTTGTTGGACTTAAAAGAAGGAAATAAGTCAGCTTTGGGCAAAGAATGAGAACCAGAGGATGGCGGGCCTGGAGACCACTGTGCTGGAAGGCAGGGAACGGCAAAAACACACAGAGTGTTTACGGTACAACACGTAGCACTCTGTGGCTGCAGCTCGGGTGTACAGACTGGTGAACGTGGAGACTGTGGCTAGGTTCGCCTCCGGGTAACCAAAAACTCAAAAGAGCAAGGGTGCTTTAAAAGCAGAGAAAATTATTTCTCTCTTGCATAAAATTCCTTGTTGATATCAGGTGCCAGACCATTTCTGTCTTGTTCCTCTGCCATGTGTGGTCTTGACCTCATGATGAAAGATAGCAGCATCCATACTGAGGCAGCAGGAGGGCAAGAAAAGAAGGAGAAGGAGGAGGAGGAGGAAGAAGAGAGCAAAGGACATGTGTTATTATCTGTGGGAGGGCGCATTCCCCTAAGATGTCTGTACAATACCTCCCATTGCATATGGTCTTCTTACAAAGTGCCTTTACCATACCTCTTATTACAAGGTGAAGGTCTTTGCCTCCTATTTTTGAAGCTGTGATTGTCAAACTAAGTCATAAAAGAAATTTTACCTTTTGCTTTCTTCTCTGGGATTCTCATTCTTGAAGCCTTCAGCCACCAGGGCAGCCTGACTGCCCCAAGGTGGCCGTTCTGTGAGGATGCCCAATAGCCCACATGGAGAAGTCTCGGCACCATATGAAACAAGAGAGTTACCCAGCCAACCGTAGATGCTCCAGCTCCGGCCACTGTCTGGTTGCAACCGCCTGACAGACCCAGGATCAGAAGCACTCAGTTGAGTCCTTCCCATATTTCTAACCCACAGCAACCACGAGGGATGATAAAATGATTACTGTTGTTTTATGCCACTAAGTTTTTTGTTAAACAGTAGTAGATAACCTAAATACTATCTATTTAGGAAGTTTCCCCCAAACTTTTCACATATAACTTCTATGTAGCATAGTTTTGGGCCAGAACTTAGTCCCATAGCCATATCTAACAGCAAAGAGGTCTGAGATAAGCAGTCTTTATTCTCCAGGCCAGGTGCCCAGCTAAACCCCAGTCACTGTGGGAAAAGGGGCAACCGTGTTTGCAGGTAACTAGCAGTCTGCCACTGCTAGGAGGGGAACCTCTTAGAGAATAGAGATGTACACACACAATGTTCTAATTTTTAAAAGAACAATTATTTAAGATTACCTAGTAGGCATCTAAATCTATATCATTTATTTATAATTATCTTGTGCTAGTGGAGATTCAAATTAATTTACAGGGGTAGATTTTTTTAAGACAAATTAGAAGTAGTAAGGTGGTTTACCTTTAGGTTTAAGATGGTAAACTCAGCCCAAGCACCTACTTCCCAAACCTTCCAATTTCTCCAAATCCCCCCATGAGCATTATTAGATGCAAAGTGGGAGAAATCTGTATTTACTGCAAACCACAGATGCAGCATTCCCGAAACACTAAGAAACACATGTACGATGTAGTGGCAGTTGTGACCAGTCTGAGTGTGCACCAACCTGTGGATCTCTGTAAGCAAACAGAGAGCTGACCTGAAGAGCAAGAGGAGCAGACCACTTCCGCGACCCTAGCAGAAGAGCACTAACATTCTCAAGCTTAGAGAGAGGGTCTGGAAGTGAGGGCAAGTGAAAGGACAGTGCGTGGGGTAGATCCCCATCCTGCCTTGGGAACTGCTCCGGGTCCCCAGACAGGGAGCATCTGGTCTCTGCGCTAATTGCCAGATTAAGCTTGCATGAAATTTGAAAGAAGGGGGTACTGTCTCCTAAAGTCAGCTCCTAATAAGGTGCTCATGCCAGTCAGTGGGAGAAGCTCCTACGAACTGATCTACAACAAAACACGAAGAAGAAGTGTTTTGCTATGTTCCTAGGACCACGCAGCGTGACCACATCTGAGTGAGGCTCACTCCCCACCACTCCCTCGGTGGCAAGATCTCCTTTCCAGTAAATAAAACCTTAGTAAAATAAGGCCTTTTCTTTCTTCCTTTGTCTGAGACCACATAATTTGAAGAGACATGACAGAATCTCTAATAGAATACTCCCCAGTTCCCCTGCTATAAACACCAGCAGGGAACAGTCATTAAGCAGATGAAAAATTATACTTCAAACACATGAACACAATCTAAACAATCAGAGTAAATGCCTCCCTCTCCCCTATGGACAAAATTACTACAAGAAACAATAAAACAAAGAAACAAGCAAAACCTTCCCAACTCTAGTTTGAAGGCTCTCCAAGATTTGTGAGGCTATTGCAGCAATATTTTTTTTTCACATTACCTCAGACAGTGTAATAGAAAAGACACATTAGGTTGATAACATAATTTTCTCTGCCTCAGTAAATTCCAGAAAACATGGAAACAATGCCTACCAGATTTTGAGAGGAATAACAAGTAAAAGACTGTGATCAGAGAATGTGATACTCGGCCAGGTTATTTGGGGTGGGGGGTGGAAACAAACAACAGAAAGTCTCGCTGAGACCGGCAGGCCAGCCACATGCCCTCTCTGAAAATATTACTCACAGAAGCACCTCACATGCAAGAAAGAAAAGAAGTCAAAATTAAACATTCAAAGTGGAGTGGTCTGGTATAAAGATGGTGAGGAGAAATAAACCGGCAAAGTGTAAGAGTTGATTCCTAAATGACTATTATGGAATAATAATTATTATTATTATTGCTAATTATGATTAGTTATTATGAAAAAATTCATATGTCTAAACTAATTCTTTTTTAAAACTAATTCTTCGAAGAGAATGTATGAGTTATAAAATATTTTATTAATTTCATTATGAAATACTAGATTATTCTAAAAAAAATTGGAAATCCAGGTTGGCAAGGAAGTGGGTATGTGGCATTCCTCCTCATTTACCAAAAGAATTAATAGCTTATATAACTTTCATGAAACAGATAAAAGAAATAGGTGAAAATATATTTTCTAAAAATGCAGATAATCAATAATCAAACATTTGTTGCATAACTGTGGAAAAAATGATGTTTTAAAAATCTAACAATACTGTAAAATAAGTTTTTATAAGATTAATAAACATTGAAACAAAAAATTTATATATAGTATTCTCCTCCTTAATTTCTAAATAAACTGCAAATATGTATTTTTAATTTTATCCTAAGATTTAGGAGCACCCTTTTAAGATTTCCCAACACTTGAATTTTATTTTATTTTGGTTAACAATTTGATTTTCACAGTTAGACATCTCAGTCAGAGAAAATCTTTCTGCATATTTTTGTTTTATTTTTTAAGTTCATTGAGACATCTGAGTATCCCCACAGACACTGAAGAAGAGATTACCGTTTGACCATGCCCTTCAGCCCAAGGTCACCAGGAACACATGTGTTACTGAACCAGGCTGGGTTTTGGGACTCATTGCAGTGAGTGAGGGTGCAGTCTGGAAGCATGAAGCATCTCAGGAAGAGGATGTTAGAAAGAACACGCTGTAGCACCGCGGCATGTATCAGTATCAGGTGGGCAGAGGTCCTTGTTACGTAGGCTTTGCTCTGGATTGGATGATATCAGGAAGTAGAGCTAATTTGATGTGGGTATCAATAATTCTTACCTAGAAGGTAAGAAGATAAGAACAAGGCAAAAGCTATTATGGATAAAGAAGTAGCAGCCACTAATATTGGCCAGGATAGGGGGATGTGTAGTCATTTTTGTGGTTTGGACCATGTCATGTTTCTGTCTGTATTCACACATGATTTTGGAGCGGTCTTACGCTTGCCTTGACCTAGCATCAGCCCAGAGTGGTCTTATCTGAGGTTAACATTCTGTGGAATTATTTATATTCAAAGGCAGACCATCACAAACTGGCTGTGAGTGTCAGGCCAGCTCCCGGATGCTATGGGCTGCTTTTTACTTTCTCATCTTTCTTATAAACATTTGCGTATATGAACACACACACACACGTAGAAACACAATAAAAGGTTTTATACACTTTCTCTTGCTAGAAATATGTATTCTTATTTGATGAATTTGGTATCTATTACAGATATTGATGTATGTATGTGTAGATCTTAAGAAAGTAATTCATTCTTATTGCAGAACCAAACAACAAGGAATAAATACGCAAACATGAAAATCCCCTATACTATAACTGTTCTCAATTATATTCAACATGCATGAATAACTGGGACCAGAAACAAATTGCCTGCTTTCACTGCTGAATCAATTAGCTAATTGATCTTATTTCCAGTATTGAATAAACAAAGCTGTGTTGTTTGACTCAAGTTATTGGTTTTTTGACTTGCAGCCCAAATTCTCATTGCCCACAGAACACTTGAGGAGATCACTCATTTCTCTACCTAAAGGGAGAACTAAGAATATTCTTAGCTACTTGAGTGAGAAAGAAAGATGGATGGAGAAAGACCAGAATGACGGGGGGAAACTGCATGCTTCTCCTCATGTAGACGTAGTGCCTCTTACAGCATATATAGTCATCCCAATGTTCGCAGCGGCTTGAGGGTAGGATTTCTCTTCAGCATTACTGGGTTTTTTCTTTTAAAGACAAGTTCTAAAGATGACAATAAAATATTTATTATGCTCCCCCCTCACTCCTGACTTGAGCCAAGAACAGTTGTCTTCATCCACCTCCAGCCTACCTGGTTTTCTGTCCTATTTCTAGCCAGTGCTCCTGGTACAGAACAGACCCAGGGGCGGGGGTGAACGATATACTATGACCGAATGGACCCACCCTTGTGCTCCAGGGGTCCCCTACCCCATACTAGGTTCACCTTGCCCACCACCAGGGAAAGACGTCTTTCAATGCCAGAGATTGGTGAAAAGGAAAGGGATTATTTCTTTAAAGAGTTATACAAACTTAAGAGTAATGACTTAATGTCTTCATTAAGATCCCAAAGCCCTTTAGAATACCCACAAACGCACAGTCCTTCCTTCCTCCTCTGAGCAATCTGGGGTACCATATCTCAGAAAAAGAAATAGAAGTCTGTGTTTCTCTGCCCAAGCCACATGGTCCCAAAAAGACCCTGCATGGCTGCCATGCCTGGGTTTAAATCCCAGCACCAATCTTCCTCTGCCGCACCATTTTCGACTTCTCCCAGAATTGGCCATAGCTGCCAGCATTCCCGTATTCTTCCAGCTTTACTGGGCTGTCATAGTAAGTCTGGGCAGATGTGGCCCTGTGATGTGGAGTCAATCATCTCCAACCTCTTACATGGGCTCTGTAACCAGTGTGTGTGTGTGTGTGGGGGGGTGCCTCCCAGTTACATCCTGGGTTGAAGTCACTCCCATCCCCCTGGCTCAAAGCAGGGCCACAGCTATTTAACATAACTATGAAACCAGTTAAAGGTTGTAGATATGTTAAACGACTGTTCTAGCAATGGCCCTGCTCCATGCATCCCATCCCCAGCTCAGACTTGTGGGGGTGAGGACATCCTATATATATATATTTTTAATATTTCCTGGACATTGAGTTCTGGACCCCATTACAAATCCTTATTTGGGGCCCCCCATTGGCTACACCCTGTTACACTCCCAGGTTCCTCGGGCCCTTTGTGTTCTATTCCCCTGTCCTCTCTGGCACTTATTTGCTTACGTTTCCTACACGTGAAACATTTTCCTTTTTCTTCACTCAGCTGGGCCTGTACTCAGCTCCCTGCCAGCCCCAGTCCGACCTCCCGACCACGACTACAAAACGCAGCCCTGCATGACTGTGCTCCTGAGAGGCCATTGTTAGCCCTTCAGCCCTGAGGAATGAGGAGGACACTTTGTGGGTCCTCCAAACCCTATTATCTCTGTAATGCTAGAGTTCAGGGCAGGTCAAGAACAAGATAGACCAGAGTAGATGTATGTTGATTATGAATGGAAATTGAGGGAATATAGCTGTATAACCGTACAATATGCTCCATGCCATTTTTTAGGGGTGGTAATGGGTTTATACTGACTCATTCCACCATATCCTTGAACTGGTACCCAGATCTCAGGAGATTCGGTACAGTATCCCTTGCATGCCTTACTGTCCTCTTCCTCAGGCACTCCACAAACAACCGCTGGCCAACAATCAGTGCATCCATGTTTGCCTTCTCAGCAGCGTCAAATCGGCACAAAGGTGCACACAGGGGTTATGGAGCACTGCCTTCTTGTAGCACCTATGACACAGGTGTGGTTATAGGATATATGCAGAAAGAAAAAATAATAGTAAGAGGCCTCTCTTGACAGGTCATACAGGGCTCATGAGGGGTGGGGAACAAATATATCAGCTACATGTCTTGTGAGCACACCGTTCATTTCTACCCAGGCACCTGCAGGAGTTCGCTTCCCTCTGTCAGCCACGCAGGCAGAAGTTTCTGAACATCTTTCAGGCATCTCTGTTGCCAGGTTACAAGAAGTACAGCTCCCCTCTCTGTCTTCAGGTACTGATGTGAAGTCCAGTGTCACCTGGATGTTAGTGGGGGACCCTGCTCTCTGGGCAAAATACTGTGGCCCTTGTCCAAGAACTGACCGGAGTCCCAATACATATAATGTATTGAACTCAAACAGGCTTATTTTTTAATTTCATTTTTTTTATTTATTAGAATGACATTGGTTAATAATATTACTTAAGCTTCAAGTGTGCAGTTCTGTATCATCTGCATATTGCATTGCGTTCTCACCACCTGGAGTCAGGCGTCCTTTCGTCACCACATATTGGACCCCCTTTACCCAATTCACCCCCGCCCCCCACTGCTTCCCTTCTGGTAAGAACCATTCTGTTGTCTGTGTCTATGAACTTTTCTTCATTTGTTTTTGCCAAACAGGCTTATTTAATTATTTATTAATTTCTTGGCAGACTGGGCTTCCCTACCAGATGAAAACCAATGAGCTCACAAACTTTACCAAACTGGACACCTCACTGTGGCTCAGTTTCCCCTCTGTAAGTGCGGATGATTATAGTGTCTTTTCACGGGGTGCAATTAAGGGGAAATTATACATATCCACAAAGTCAGCATTTTCTTCACTTCTAGCTTGGGAGTATCACCGTACATGAAATATACCCGGGATGATTCTTTCTGGGGAAAACGTGGAGGGGATCCAACCACAGGGCCCCCCTATCCGCTGAGGATGAGAATAATTCTACCAAGACATTATCTGCTTGGGGAGGAAAGGTAGCTGATCTCTCAAAAGAGAAGGGCCTCAAGCCTGTTCCTCAATGAGCTTTTATTTGGTTTAATTTGCATAGGAATACAGGTAAAGCTCATCAGTCATTGTCAGGCAGTAAGGACCAAACAATAGATAACATTCAAAGAACTCTGAGGGCTTATTTTGAGTCAGGGTCAGATAGCTAAAGGGCCATAAAATTTTGGGGTGCAAACTCATTTCATGCTTGCACCCTTGTCATTTAAAATGAGGGTATTAACAAAGCAGGTTTCACAGGATTGTATGCATTCTTTCTTAGGCCCTATCTCCCCAGGGAACCCGCCCTTTCCAGCACAGGGCTGCACCCACCTCTGGCATTGTTTCAGGCTTAAGTCAGGCAAGGGAAATAAAGAAGCCAAGAGATTAGGAGACTCCTTGCAGACAGAATGAGGACTCGGGCTATGTCAAAGCCAAGGGGTGCGAGTCCACCACCCCCATTTTCTATAGCCCCTCTAGTTCTACCCTGAGGGCCCCTTCATGACCATGCCTGTCTTAGGTCATCCCTCCTTTGAGGAATCTTACCTGTCATTGGCTAACCAGTCATCCTCCTGGGGCCAAGCAGGGTGAAGTAAAAGGGGGCAGAGGTGGCGCCCCTACAAGGAAGATAAGCTTTGTCTCCTTAATGGCTTATGGTCCCAAGGTCTTTTTTACTCAGCCTTCGCCACAAAGGGTTAGTTTCTGAAACCAGGCAGGGTGGTTCCCAACAGGAAAAGGTGTGGTGGAAAATATTGCACCCAAGAAAAGAATTTGGTCAGCCCACCATTCTGATTAAGCAGTTCCTTTGTACCAGGTCCTAGGGACGGACGATGAAAGCCAACTGACAGCGGCAGGCAGACACGCATGTCAACGAGTGTGGCAATACCATAAGATAAGTGCAGTAGCACAGGTAGCCTGCAGGTGGTGAGACCCTGATGCCACCTGGGGCTGTGAGGGAAGGTTCACATGCCAGCTAATGCTCAGGTGACGCTGAACGAAAAGCTCTTGAAAGACAGATGGGAAATGTGTTCCAGGAGAGTCGGCATCAGAGTTAGATGAACACTGGCTTAACCCGAGTGACAGGATCACCAAGTGATTGAGGACTTAATTCCGAATCAGAGAGACCCTGAACTTCCACCTCAGCACTGCGCCCTAAGGACTGGGTCACCGTGAGCCAGGTCCTAAACCTCTCTAAGCCTCAGCCGTTAAATAGAGATAGTAGTACCTGCCTCAAAAGATGGTTTTCAAAAATAAATGAGACAATGCACGCAAAGTGTTTAGCACGGCACCTCACACACAGGAAATTATTGTAATAGCAAATGTTTACTAAGCACCTTCTCAATAAATCTTCTGTGTTGTTAGTATTATCTAGGAAATGAGATGTACCTGGCTAATGAGACAAAATTTTACCATCAGCAGGAAAGAGCTCCGAGAGAGTTTAAGGAGCAGAGTAAGCTGGTCATATCTGATTATTGGAAAATCACTTCTGGATAGTGGTAGAGTGGAGGGTGGGCTGTAAGGGAGGAACCTACAGACACGATGATTATTAGGGAGGTTACAGAGGCAAGGGACACCGACGATGCTTTAGGGCAGCAGTAAGCAAGAAGGAAAGAAAGGAGACCGACCCCAGCGGTACTGGGGAAGAACAAACAAGAGGGTGTGGTGACTGATTCAGGTAAGGTGGACAGGGTAGTAACAGAAGGTCAGAAAATAACTCTTAGATTTCTGAGTAGAAATCTTAGTAGAAATCTGAGTAGAAGGAGCAAGTTTGGATGGAAAGACGATGAGATCAGCTCTGGTCATGCTGAGGGTGCTCCTAGGGGCCAATTGGTCTGGGCGCCCGAAGTTCTGCAGAGATGCTTACAGGAGCTGCCCAGACCACAAATTCATATGCAGTGAAGACGTAAGTCATGAGTGGGTACACGTTACTGATGGAAAACCAGCAGAGTAAGAGACTCCCTGGAAACAGCAGTGTACAAAGGATGGGTAAAACAAAGAATATCACATTGGAGAGAGAACAGAAGTGGGAGACTGAGGAGCAGGGGCTATCATGGAATCTTCAAGGAGAGGATGAAAAATGCAACAACAGCAAGACCAAGTGAGATACAGACAGAAAAGTGGCCGACAGTTGGGCAATGAGGTATGGGGCGAGTTTCACCGACATGGAAGTGAGACTTCCAGGAATTAAGGAGAAAATAAGAGGTAGAGATAAATATAATCTATTCTTTTAAGAAACCTGGCTTTGAAAGAGGACATAAAATACATGGCAATCGTTGGAGAGGATGTGGAGTCAGAGGAGGGTCATTTTAGTTAAATATGAAAGATACAGAAATAAGAAGAATGAGCTGATAAAAAAAGAAGAAGAATATGTCTATTTTCTGGAACCTTCCTTGGATCTCATATCATTCTACCTACTCACCATTACTTCCATTTTCAGTGGCTCTTTGTCCCTTGACTACCAGGCCCCACCTCAGAGGCCTCCGCTTTTCTGCCCCTTGAGGCCTGCCCCCACTTTGACACAACTTGGCAGTGTAACTAGCCCCACACACCACAATTCCAGTATGGCATGTTGTTAATGTCACTTCATCCCAATCCTGTCCCTTTGAGACTCCCAGGGTGGACCAAAGCAGGGGGCAGGCAGTCCTCTGGAGACCACTTGATTCCTGGGTTCCTGTTGTTTGCTTTTCCAGAAGCTACCATGTGGCTGCAGTTAAGCAATGTCCCACAGGGGCATCAGCTGAGCATCCCTGGTAGCTGCCAGAGGTGAGCACACCTCACATGCCTGCTCATTCACAGACACTATGATGCCTGATGCCATACAGGTAGGTTCTTCCCGATTGCCTAGCTCTCTGCAGGTCCACAGAGGAATCTGGTCAAGCCACCAGAAACCACCTGCCACAGCTGGAGAAGAAAACCAGACCGCACATCCAGTGGGCAGGTATGACAGAGTGCCCAAAGCATTCCATCTTTGTGAACACATCTAGCCAGACACACCAGCCTTGAAACTCATCGTCAGTGCTCTGACCCCACTCAGGGCTGAGGCTTTAAAGGTGGGATATAGAAAGGTGTGAATGTCAGAGAACAATTGGAGTGTGAATAAGAGAGATTCTGTTTCTTATTCCAGACAGTAATTAACACAGGGTCATCTGACGCCAGACCATGAGTCAAATTGTCCAAGTCACAGCTATGCCTGAGGAAAAGGGTACAGCAAATGCACTCCCCCTAACAGGGTGGTCTCGTGAACTGGGCAAAGGAAAAGGAAGACAGGCGCTGTCTTCACTACTCATGCTTCCCCCCAGCATCGCCGCCCCTCAATGGAGACACAAAGCCCCACTGTCCTTGGAAGTTCCATATTCACAGATCTGCCTCATCTGCCCCTTCCATCACCACACCCAGGAAATAGGACAGCTATAGAATCTGCTCTGAGGCATTTTCAGAAGGACGACAGTGTCACATATGATACTATATCCTGTGTAAGTAGTGGTGCCACAGCTTCTAATTTCTGCAGAACACAGGACCATATTCTCCAAGCCCCAAGCCAAGAAACACACACACACACACACACACACACACAGAATCATCACCTTGCAGTGAATTTCAGCAGGTCTTTCTTCCCAGGAAATAAATTTAGGCAACACTGAGACCCCGACAGCCAGAAGTACAGTTGTTACATACTCATTGGTGTATCTACGGCGTACCACCGTGACTGTCCTTGCCCCCGAAGGCTTCATGTGCACCTTTAAACCTGTACCTACCTTTAATTTTATGAGTCCACACACATTTAAGTGGGAATTTCGAGTTCGGAACCAGTGCCGTCCAATAGAAATTTATGTGAATATGTTCGATACCTGCACGGTACAATATAGTAACCACTGGCCACATGTGGCTACTAAGCACTTGACATGTGTGGCTGCTGCCACGGTGTGGGGATGGCCTGAAGGAGGGGAGGGGCAGGGCTGGATAGAGGAAGCCACAGGGAGAGAAATGAGGACATCTGTAATAGTGTAAACAATAAAAATAAAATAAAGTTGTTTTTTTTAAAGACACACTGTCACCTGGAAGATCCCTAGGCTGGGTGAAGACACACTGAATATTGACTGAAGACGCATTGGGTGGGCCCACTAACCTCTCCAAGAGGAACCATGGCAGGATGGTCAGAAGCAGCTGAAGATGAGCTTGAGAATGAGGCAGAGGCAAGACTGAACCTAATGGGGTCCTACCGGGGTGCAGGACATGGAAATGAAGCAAGAGGTGGGGTAGAGATGGAGGTGGAGAGAGAAGCTCCCTCTCTGTGGGTTCAGAACTTTCTCTCCTACCCCATCACTGTAAATTATGTTTCTTTTTAAAGATTTTATTTATTTATTTTTAGGGAGAGGAAGGGACGGAGAAAAGGAGAGAGACATTCATGTTAGAGAGAAACATTGATGGGTTGCCGCTCACATGCGCCCAGACTGGGAATGGAGCACCAACCCAAGCATGTGCCCTGACCAGAATCTAACAGCGACCTTTCGCTCTGCTAGACGGCACCTAACCCACTGAGTCACCCCAGTCAGGGCTCATCACTGTAGATTTTAACGAAAGGACCATTAAGCATCTCCTAGAGGAGAGCAGACCTCTCACTCTGCAGAGTAATAAACTGAGGTCCAGAGAGGTAACTGAGTGGTCCGGCGTCATAGGTTGAACCTGTAGCAGAATCAGGACCAAAGCTGGGTCTTCCCCACTCTCACCCGCAGGTGCCCTCCTCCCACCCCCAACCAGCTCCACTAAAGGAAGGAAGACCTACGGAGGGAGAAATGCAGGTAGACAACCAGTAGACAGAGAGAGGCCCAGAAGAGGCACCAGCGGAGAGAGAAGAAGTTGTAGCCCGAGCCCTCCTGGGCCTTTGGCTTGGAGGCATCACAGAAGGTGTATGTCGCCTCCTCTTCCAGCAGCTTCTGGCTGGGCTTCCAGTGCACGATGCCCTCCTGGCAGGCCTCGCAGAACTCGCTGCGGTGCGTCCCGCTGTCTGGGCGGCTGGCCACGTGGATGCGGTACTGGCCAGCGTCCTCGTCGTAGCACTTCTCGCGCAGGCTGGTGATGAGGTTGTCCACCAGGCCCTCGATGTTCTCCTCCAGCATGCTGGACTCGTCTAGCCGCGCGGTTCCACATTGGTAGCACAGCTGCTTGAAGACGCGCATGCGCACTGAACCCATTCGCTGTGCGCGGTCCAGGTGCATGTGGAAGAGGATGACCACGTGGGACGACTGCCAGGTGTGCCAGCACCAGGAACAGTGGAACCTGCAGGGATAGGGGAGAGGGATAGAGAAGATGGGCCTCCCTCCTAGCAGCAGCTTGCCCTGGAGGAGTCCGAAAAGAAAGGGCCCTGTGTGCCCTTTGGGCTTGGGCTTTTAGGTAGAAGCAGAGTGTTTACTGCCCACTGGCTTTCTTAGCACTTGAACCTGCCAGCTCCACCTCCGCAGGTTGGCTCTTGGGGACCTAGAGCAGCGCAGCATCCTCAGGAGCCTGGCACAGGAGCCATGTGGCTTTCAACTGTGTTCTCCAGCCTGTGGTCTGTGCGCCCTCCTGTGGCCCCAGCTCTCTCCAAGCCTAATGCGCTCAGGACGGGCATTGGATGTTACAAAGTGTTTACTCTCCTAATCTGGGCCTTACTTTTATCTGTGGAAATGCAGGGAGATGGTGTCCAATAAAGAGGGTCAGACCTCCTGTGACTCTGATAAGGGGCATGACCAGCACGCCTCACTCTGGCATTTGCCTGCTCTAGGGAGAAGAGGAGATCGCTCTAACTGTGCCAAGCACAAACCACCAAGAATCCACCTGTTGGCTAGGTGGATGGGTGAGAGGCAAGCAGGAGGGGGATTACAGGGTTTGGTCCCTGCTCCTTCACAAAGAGCACGCTCTGTCCTTTGGCCTATCATCCTTATACCCCAGTCCACCCTGCAGCAGAAACTGGAAAAGTGGATCCTGCTCTGCACCCTTTCCACGTACGTGCACACATCAACACTTACCATGTTTTCTAACCTGGGGTCCCTAGAGTCCCAGCCTCCGGAAACATGGAGGGAAGTGGCCTGGGCTCATCTAGCTCCACTCCACCAGCCCCCACCCAATGCTTTCACACCTTCAGTGACGTAGCACTTGTTACCTCCAGGAAAGTTCCTTCTATCCCTGAGATGAACCTCTCACAGGCCCCTGTTACAGAGGTTTCACAGACAGTCAAGGGTCTATTGGGCTGAGTCTGCCTTCGCTGCTTACCCACTTGAGGGCTCCTCTATGATGGCCCTGAAGGACCAACAGATACCACGAAGCATCACACAACCTAGGCTGTGGAGTGTAGTGATGCCAAGCCTGCCACAGTCCACATAAGCACAGAACAGTACCTAGCACAGCCCAAACAAGGTTGTCAGGGAGAACAGCCTGACTGGTCCTGAGCCGGAAGGGCCCTGACCTCCATGCTGGACAGAGCTGCAGGGAACAAGGACTAGTGTCCCAAGGCTCAGAGGTAGAGTGAGCCTGTGCACAGAATAAGGACAGAGCAGAGGTGGAGCAGCAGTCCTGCTGTCCCGCCTGATGGGACACACAAGTCACTAGCCTGAAATAGGACCCAGCTGATCCCTGAGGCAAGGGAGCTCAGCCTCTAAACTCCTGGGCCATTGTTCCCAAGTCTCCGGCCCTTTGCACTCCTCCCACCAGCCAGCTCAGAGGCTTCCTGTTTTCAGCCTCCTCCTTCCACACCTCCTTACATCAAACCAATTTAGAGTTGTTTCTCACTCCCAGCCAAACCTCAAATCTTAAATCCCAGAATATCGGACCTAGCAGTAGGGGGCCTTAAGGATCGTCAGGCCTTCATTTTACTGAGATGAAACAGAAGCACTGAGAGAACAAGGGCTCTCTGTTCACACAGCTAGTCAAACTCAGCCAGGACCCAGCACACAACAGGTGTCTGACACATGCCTCTCGAATTGACTTGAACTGAACTGAACCAACCAACCTCCGCCTCTCTGTCTTTTGTCCTAAAGACAGGTTCACTCTGGTAGTTACAGGTCTTGGACCAAGAATACAAATGTCAACTCCCCATCCACAGTCTGTCTCCTGTTTTCACTGTCCACATCACGGTATACCTGAGGGGCTTTACATAACAAAACATTGTCTGAACACCCAGCCTATGTGTCTACACCCCCAGAACACAGCTGCCTGTTGGCCTCCCAGGGACCTAAAGGTACTGTCTATCGTTGAGTCGATTGACCCATGAAAGAGGCCTGCACAGACCCTGCAGATGAGTGTGAGGCAGCTTGGGCAGGGAATTCTGTGGTCCCAATCTCATATCACGGAGTAGAAGAGGGAAAGGCATGCGGGCTTCAGATGGGCGCGTCTCCTTGCCTTAGGACTCCTGGCACCATGGCAGACACGGTTCCTATAACGTATGCAATGCTGGGTCCTGTAGACCTATGGGAAGTCCTACCGAAAGCTAAGTCTTTTGGTCACAGACCCCTCAATAATAGAGCTGGAAGGGACTTGATTGATCACCTAAGGCCGACCCCCTGATTTTGCAAATGTGAAAACTGAGACCCAGAAAGGGAAAGCGACTTGCCCAAGTGTGCAGGTAGCTAGTTGTAGAGCCAGGTGGACAACAGATGTTTTTGTATTCAAATCAAACCGCATGGAGTTGACCGAACAGACCTAGGACCAGAGCACCGGCTCCCATCCCACAGCTAAGACTGTCCCTAGTAGTCCTTGTAGCCTCCTCCCCTCAGTCCCACCACTCCTTAACAGAGTATGAAAATAAGAAAACACTTAAAATGTCAAAGATTGCAGGGGCAATGAAGATATTACAGCTCTTCGATTATTGTGGAAAACAAAGACAGGAATACAACTTGCCAGGGTCACCCCAGGAGTCAGTGGTACAGTTGGGATTAGAACCAAGGCCTCTTTGACCTACCTCACAGTTTCTTCTCTGCCCCTACCCTGACCTGACAGCCAGAGGAGGCTCCCACATCCCTCTGCCTCTGCTTAGAAGGTGCCCAGGGCTGTGTTCCAGGGGCTGTCTGCAAGGTCTGCTTTCTGGGCCTCTCACCTGCCCGAGGCATGCTGCTCCAGGTACTGCTTCCAGCCAGGGGCCAGCTCACTGGGCTTGAGGTTAGGGTCTATGATAAGTTCCCAGCTGTCAGATGGCTTTGCCACCTCCATCTTCTCATAGAAGACTTTCTTCCACTCACAAGTTGTCAGACTGGTAGACATGGCCCTGCTGGCAGGGGTGGAAGTTTGAGCTCCACCTGAGTAAGAATGCAGGAGAAGCTCAGGTAGGTGTAGAGCGGTTCAGTCTCTGTGGTCTGAAAATACTCATCACTGGGACCAGGAGGAAACAGGACCCAGCCTGCTGCCTTTGTCACCTTGGAGCCTGTTACCATGGCAGCTGGGCAGGGGGCCAAAAGCTAGGGCTGAGGAGGAGAGAGGTCTCTAGGGAGACTTCTGGGGCCCTGAGCTGAGCTTGAGAGGCAGGGTGGGGTGTTAACATCAACTAAATAAAGCAAGCAGGGAGTGGGAGGCTTAGCCCAGACCAAACTCACCCTCACTTCCAAGGGCCTCCAGGAGGCAATGACAACTCAGCAGCCTGCTTCACCCTACTGCCCTTCCAGGTATTCTCCCCATCATGGGCCATGGCAACTATGCCGCCCTAGGGAGCCAAGGAGGAACAGGGATGGAGAGATGCAGAACCTGCAGCTTCTATGCTCTGCAGGAGCTGGGACCATCGCTTACCATGTGCCAGGCACTAACTGCTTGACCTGTGTGCCGTCCCAGGCTGGGGTTAGCTTTGTCCAGATCAGGAAACTGAAGTTTACACAGCTCTGTGTAGCTCATCCAAGACTCAGAGCAGGCTTTCCAAAATGGATGGCATTCGTTCATTTATCGCAGCACTATTGAGCTCCTAGTGCAGAGGGACTGAGAAAGAAGTGACATGGTGCTTTTGCTCGGGGAGATCTGAGACCAGTTAGTGAGACAGAATGTAATTTAACCTGCTGTGAAAAGCACAGTAATAACATTTTAGATTCATAGAGTCATAAAATTGTTGAAACTCATATTTGATGCTCGGTCCCAGGCCACACTGAGGCAGTTGCTGGAGGAACAAATTTGTTCTGGGTTGCAGGGTCTTGCTGACCTCGCTGCTGCTGAGAGGCCAGGCAGCCCACAACTCCCCAAGGCCCAATTTAAAGAATTCAGGGACCAGGAGGGAGCTTGACCACAAATTTGCATAATCCAAATGAAAACACAATCACAAGAGGGAAGGAGGCAACCTCAGCAGGAAAATGACTAGGTGATGTGGCAGCTTATTCCAAGTCTGCCCCAATGTCTGTGTGGCCTTCACATCTGGTCACTCCCCCCATGGACTCAGCTCCTCTCACCTGCACAGGCGGTGTCATGCTGCACGGCATCTGAGGCTTCCTCCACTTGTAATTGGTCCCCAGACACGTGGAGGCACATGGAGAGAAGATCATGCCGAAATGAGAAGGGATGCTGGGAACCACAGGGCAGTGTCCAGTGTTGAGTTGCAGACTTGGCAATCCGGGCGGTGTTTGCTTGGGGTGAAGTCGGGGACAAGACCATTGGATTTTCTCTGGGAATGGGGAGACGTTATCCACTAGCTTTGTGCAGACGACCTCAGAAGGGACAAAACTATGAGTTAGAGCCCTTGACTGACAGCTCTAGAAAGGATCTTTATTTTTAAAAATCTGATTTTTTAATTAAATTCTCTGCCTCATAATCTAACTCTCTTGACAGTGAATTGCTACATCTGAAGCTCAGAAGTGGGAAGTGAGTTGGCCCAGGCATCAGGACTGAGCTGCTCCCACCTCCCTGGGGGCCTCCCAGAAGTCAGCCACCACCCCAGGTGAGGCCTGAGGACCCTTGGATTCCCAGGAATGGGATGAATTGAGGAGTTTAAGGCCTTAATAGCAGTCATAAATCTGTACAGGTGAGGAGTAAATCTGAGAAATATTGTTCCATTGTTCCCAGGACAAATGACAAAGGAAAAAAAAGAAACTGAAAGGATGGAGGGTGAGAGTTGGCAGGGTTTGCCTGCTTGGTTTCGCCCAAGTGACGCAATCCTCCTTCGGCCTAGAGTCAGGTTTAATTTAGAGTGGGAGCGCACTAAGCAGAAACAAGTATAATTTATCATTCTGTACAACAGCTCTGCTTTCTCTAAAGGAAAAAACTCGCTTGTGATACAATTAATGAACACAGTTACCACTTCAATTTTCTGAAAATGTCACTGAGTTCTTGTAGAAGCTACAGTTTAAAAGCTCGCTGAGGCATAAATGCATACAGCTGTAGCCACATCACACACTGGCTGTTTTGTTATACGTTGCTGCCGTATTTTAAATTTATATAATACTTTTTAAAGTAAAGGAATTTTTATTCCTTTATAAAATAAAACACTATTAACCTATATTCTGAAAACAAAATTAGCAAAGGAGAGAAGGATAAGAGAACTAGGCCCCTCTCCAACTTGGAATGTGGGTTAATGAATACTTTTGTAAAATGTCATTACTGAAATGTTACTTATTAGAATAATGCAGAGAATGTCAATGTGAACGCTAAAATATAAAAGTAATGAAAAGCTGGGGGAAGAGTAAGTAGATATCACCTGGGGGGTTGAAAAATCTATATGTATGCTTACTCCAGAGATTTTAATACACGGTTGCGGATGGGGATGTACACAGCACCACCTCAACCCACCCCAGTCCTGACAAAAAACAGTCGTTGTTACTGCTGGGAATGTAGGCAGTAACAACAGGTACCTTGGGGCCAAAGAAGAAGAAGGAGGAGGAGGAAGGGGAGGAAGAGGGGAAGGAGAAAAACTGAGTGAATGGTTCAGAATATTTCTTAATTAAAAAAAAAAAACAGGAGAAATGCAATCTATGTTCCGTCTGTCCTATTTCTCCACAAATCAAAGGTGCATGGGAGGTGCTACTGGGCAAATCCGAAGTCCCCAAGGAAATTTTTTCAAGAGCAGTTACGAAGGCCTCTCACCCCCAGGGTGCAGTGCTCAGAGGCAGCCTGGCTCCAGCTCCACAATCGGGTGGGGGGTGACCTCTGCCCCTGGGGGGCGTTCACACGGTCAGAACAGTTCACGACTTCCAGGCAGTGTGGGAAGTGAAACGACTCCCAGGGGAGATTGCCTGTTGCTCTGCCATCAGTTTTCCGTAGCCGGAACAGCGAGGCAGGCAAGATTCTATTCCTGCCTGTATTCAAGGGTCCAAACTCTATTGTCCATGCTTCAGGCACCCCAAAGTCTCTATGAAGGGTGGCCACATATACTGTCACTTTTTTCAAAGCTTTACTATTCTAGGCAGAGATTTGCTGAAGAGTGTCACATGCTTTATGGGAAGTACATAAATCAAAAGAGTGGGTGGGAACAGGAGCATTCCCCTAAAGGAAAATAATAACAGTAATAATAACAATAACAATAATAATAAATAATAGCAGCACGGGTTGAGTAATTGATTTAGTAGTTGAGGAAGGAAGGACATCAATTTTTCCATGGGAAGAGACAGTCAAGCTCAGGGGCCTAGGGATGCGGTTAGAAGACTCAGCCTATGCTAACTTCTGCCCAAGAGGCCAAGGGCCTCCACCAGAGTTCCTCAGCGATACCTAGAAAACCTGCCAGTTTCTGAGGAGCCGAGGCTACACACACACACACACACACACCCATGACTGCCCTTGGGACTGTCCTACACATGGTGGCAGAATAAAAGGAGGAATGGGCAAGCTTAGGCCAGATCTCCAAGCTTCCATTCTCGAATGACATTAGTCACTTTTTCTCACATTCCATTGGCCAAAGCAAGGCCCCCAGCCAACCCTGCAACGGGGCAGGGAAACATGTTTTGCCAAAGGTGGATGGGGCACTTCGCAGAGGGGTAGCAAATATTTTGACTCTAATAAAATGCATCACAGCGCCTGCCTGAATGATGGCACCCTCCCGGAACAATGGAGCTACACGGGTCCTGTGGTGCGGTGTAGTCAGGCACCCTGGGTTGGGCTCTGACTCTTCTTTGAGCTGCTGTGTGGACTCAGTGTCCTGAGACCACCTGCCCTACATTCTCCAGGAAGATCTGCATTTCATGGCCGCTGCCCTCAGCTCTCTGAAAGCGCATGTAGTTAGCAGCCCATGGGAAACTGGGATCAGTACATATAAATGGTGAATTTTAATCTCGACACTTGTGGATCCAGCCCTCAAGTCCTAGCAAAATGGTTTTTACTAAATTCTCTTGCATATTTGGGCAGAAAGACACATTTGTGATAATAACAATTAACAAAATAAATTACGTACCACCACACCTGTTCCAGAGGACATCATCTTTGACATTGGAAGCAAGGATGCTACTCTGTCTAGTTCCCATATTTGGAGGACAGGATTAGAAGGACCAAGCTTTCTGATGACCACCAGTTTTAAAATGTTGCTCAAAATGTTGTTTTAAAAGCATTAGTGATGTGACAAAAGGGTAAAGCACCACTAGGCTGAAATAGGCCCTTCTGTGTATGTCCCTTACAGTTCACGTTCGATGTGAATTCCAGGAACACAGGAACCATGTAGCCCGTCTTCACAGGTGGGACTGAAGGGGAGCTCCGACACTCCTCGCTTCTTGGGGCTGGGCTCACAATCCTAGGTCTAGAAGGTTGGTCATCCTGGCACTGTCATCTGAGCACAGTGCTAGCTGTCAGAGAGGGAGGCTCTGAATCCACCCAAAGCTACTCTGGGGGAGGACAGCTAATCTTTAAATCGAGCTCTTGCTTCACTCAGACGTACCAGACGTGGCAACCACCGTCGTGAGAAGCACCTCTGCTCGGGGCTGCAGACCAGCCTGGCGCTGGGGGTGGTGATGCTGCTGCCCGCACAGCCCTTCGGTGGATGGACTTGCATGACGTTGTTTTTCAAGTCGTAAGTTCCTGCTGACATTTCCTAATGGTGTTATTAACGTTGCTTTATTGCAAACATATTTTATCCCAACTACAATTCCAGCCCTTTCTGTTTATAAAATGATGTCATAAATTAGTTATACTAATTTATACTAATTTTTATTGACAGACATGTTTTGTCTGTCAATAAAAAGTTCAAAATGATGGCACTACTATTAAGACTATGAAAACACTATATAATTTATACAGTTATTAGATTTATCATTAATCATTATTTTTTGTATGTCCCACTCATTACATATACTCAAATAACTTTATTTCAAATTATGAGTACTAAGTAATTTATGTTCTGTGACTTAATCATGTACATGATATATTATATGCTTTAGTTTCTTTTATTCGTTTAACACTCAGCAAACACTTACTGAGTACTTGATATGTGTCTAGGTTCTTTTCTAGGTGCTGAGGATAATAGTGCAAAAAAGACCAACATCCCTGCAGTCACGGAGCTATGTTCTCCTGGAGAGTCAAAAACAATGGAACAAAACAAAAACTATGGTAGATGTTAACAGAACGTAGGTTCACAAGATCAACAGGAAGGGAGAAAGAGAATGCGTGGGTGGAGAGGGGTAGGGAGGGTTGCAGTTTCGACCACATGGAAGGAAAGGCCTCCTTTGAAAGTGACATTTGAGGAAAACCCAAGAGAGATGAGGAGGCGAGTCACGCGAACATCAGGGAGAGCCTTTCAGCCAGGGCAACAGTAAGTGCAAAGATTCCCGAGGCGCTGGAACAACTGACCCTAAACTTGGTGGCTTACAATGACAGACATGTGTTCTCTCACAGTTCCAGATGCCAGAAGTCTGAAATCAGTATCACCAAGGCAGGACCAAGCTGTTGACAAGGCCACACTCCCTCTGGAAGCCCTAGAGAAGAATCCATCCCTTGGCTGTGGCCACCTCTCTCCAATCTTCGAGGCCAGTATCTGGGAACCGTCTCTGCTTTGTCTGCATCGTCTTCTCCTCTGTGTGTAGTAGGATCCCCCTCTGCCCTCTTCTTACAGGTATACGTGATTGCATGTGGGGACCACAGGATAATCCAGGAAAGTCTGCCCATCTCAAGATTGTTAACTTAATCTCACCTGCAAAGGCCCCTTTTGTGTAGGAGGTAACATTCACAGGTGCCAGGCACTAAGACGTGGCGATCTGGGGGAGCCTTTTCTCAGCCCCCACAGCCCCTCAGTGGGAGGACACCCTCTGTGTCCAAGGAACAGTGACGAGGCCAGTGTGGCTGGAGGTGAGCCAGCCAGTTGGCAGAGTGGGAGGAGATGAAACACCTGTGCTCAAGCCTCCAGCCCGATCTCACAGGGCCTGCTAGGCCGTTTGTGTCAGCACAAAGGTGTACGATAGCTGAGGTGCATGATGTAACTTAAGTTTTAATACAATCATCCAAGTGCCCTGTTACAAATAGACTGCAGGAAACAATCAAGGATGCAGTGAGGGTGTCGGGGGTGGGTTGGGGACTAGGATGCTATTCAATTTAAGAGAAGATGTGTTTTGCCTAGGGTGACAGTGTGGTGTGGTCAGACTCTGGTGATAAAGCCAAATTCTTCACATATTTTAACAAGCTGTACCAAAAGATTAAATGTTAAGTATGAGAGAGAGAGAGAGGAGAGAGAGAGATGGCTCCTAGGTATCTGATCTGAGCACCTGAGTGCCCATTTCTGAGACAGACAGGAGAAACCCGTTTTTGGAGGAGATCAAGAGAATAGTTCAGAAGATGTTAAAGCCTGAGACACTCAAGCTGTTATGTCAAGTGTGTATCCAGTTTAATTGTTTAATTTATTGTACTATAAAGGTTTCAGAGGTTTTACTTGGAATGCTTACATGGCAATAACTTGCATTATCGATTCTTATTGGGTACCAGCATTCAGTTACTGGAAGGTAAAAGAAGATGTTTAAAAAATACAAGCAGCCTAATCCCAATAGTGATGTCCAAGTGTTTCACACTCCTAGTCTGTAGGGACTCCACACACACTGATATGTTCATTTGTTTGTGGGAATCCTTGCTGGATGAACACCAACTGGTTTTCATTGTATATAATGGACATAAAACTTATAATAGTGTTACTGAGATTCTTTCAGATGTGGCACCCGGAACTCTTGGTTTTAAATTGAGGCAATCTACTATGGATTTCAAAATTATAGACCAAGGAGAATATGACATATGTTCTTAAAACACTTCTTTTTAGATGTATCCAACTCAGCCTCAAATGTGCTACATCTTTTATCGATAATCTTGTCTTAATCTCACAGTTTTCACATTTATCTTTCCTCCTTTGCAACACTACCAAGCTTTTCCTCAAAGCATGCAATGTGCTTGGATAAATATGTATATCGCATATATTTAAAAAAAGTCTTCCAGAAAGGATGATGCATGAGCAAATCCTTGAAGAACAAGCAATTGACAGCTACGCAAAAAAGGAGGTAAATGTATTCTAAGCAGGGGAAACCGTCAGCAAAGATTTGGAGGATGAAATCATCTAAAATCATTCTTGAAACTCCCTATCCATCATTTAGTACATCTCCATCAGGGAAGAGTGGTAACAGTTGAGGCCTGAGAGATATGTGGAACCTGGATTATAAAGGACTTTTAAATGTCATCCAATGAGTTAAGAATTTGTCCAATGTGGAATCACTGAATTTAAGTTGCAACTAGCAGATCAGATTTGCATATTAATAATGGGCTCGGTAAGAGGGTGTGCTGTCTCTCCCTTTCCCCATGAACTGGCTGGTGCTTAGTTAGCGATGCTGTTTCCAAGATACTCTCGCCTTGGGTTCTGATTACTTCTAGCTTTTTGCAAATCCAGACGCCTCTTTAGGAGGAATGGGAAGGATCTTAACTCTATTCAGAACAACTCACACAGAGCTCAGTTGTGCATGGCCACTTGAGACTTACAATCCTTCATTAAAAGGATTGGAAAAATGGTTTTTGATATGTGTACTGGAAAGCAATCATACTCAGTATTAGAATATTAAATGTTTTCTAATGAGTTTATAGGCAATAAATCTTCTATGGGCCATTTTTTCCAAAGGAGGTTCATGAAATAGGTCCACTGATGCTTCTAAGTCTATCGGTTCATTCAGCTTCGTCCCATGAGCACAGACATCCACAGGATATCTGTATCGAAGTGCCTTAAATCTCCTGGATGATTTTGAAAGGTGTAATAGGAGGACAGGAAAATCTTAATGTGGATTTATGCTGGTAGGTAGATAAAAAGGGAGCTTGAAAATAATTTATACTAGAGAGTAAATTCTGCAATGATCAACTAGACATGCAGGTACAAGAGGCATAACCATTACTTAGTCTGCATCACTCCCTGCAAAGCAACTGAACAAAGTCCGAGAAGGTGAGAAAACCCTAAGGCTTAGTCCAGAATGGCTTCAGCTGATGGAAACTGGTCAGAGTATAACACCAGACCCATGGGTAGCTGCAGTTTCCATCTGGGAGCCCAGGTCATTCTTCCAAGAGACTTTACATGATGTAAGACAGAGCAGAAGCTGCAACGGAGTTCGTGTGGCACCGGGAACTGGGCAAGGAAACAACAGATTATTTCCCCATCTTCAAAACTTGTTGGGAGGAAAATCCTAGTAAACCTCAGTTATAATGGAAGTTAATAGTGATAGAGAGCTTAGTTTGCACCATGTGTTTCTAAGTACTTTGCATATATTGATTCATTTACATGAGCACTCTGTGAGGCCAGTACTATATGTAGTTATTATCCCCATTACTTATAAGGAAACTGAGGCACAGAAAGGCAAAGTAATTTACTGGTGGAGGCAGAGTTAGTAAGTGACAGCTCCAGAATTTATATCCAGTCTGGCTTACTAACTACTGCATTTATCCACTCAACTCATTGTAACATTTCAAACAAAAGCGTATTGATAAATAAGTGAAACTTTTACATTCTTTTCACCCTCTCTCTCTCTGACCTTCATTTTTTACCAAGTTGTTAGTAAAAATTTAGAATTCATTTGATCATAAAATGTACTTGATTAAAAATGAATCATGATGTGTTTTAGTCTCTACAATTTTTAAAAATGTTATATACCATCAGCATTTTCACAGTTTGGTACGTGATGATTTATGAAACAGCAAGTCTTCTCTGTGAGTCTGTGTTGTCTCCTGAGCGCCCCCTCCCGAGGCCAGCATCAATCAGCTTTTCCGCAGCAACTTGCCCCTGGGCAGTGCACAGGCTCAACCGGATAATTCATTATAATATCGCCTCGGTGTGAAAATCACCACTAAAAGGAGGAAACTTTATGAAAAGTTGAAAAAGCAGTTAATTTGTGATGTGAGACCATGCTTTGGCAACTGACGACTACTTCTAATTGTGATTTCAGCACAAGTCAGAAAGCCTCTGCAAATATTTCAGAATTTTTGACTTGGGGGTTCCTAGAAGCCTAGGAAATATTCTCTGGCAACGTCAAGGGTCTGCTCTGTTGGCACAAAGCTCTCTGTGGACAGCCAGGAGACTTAGGCTCTTGCTCAAACGTGTAATCACCCAGATCCATCACTTTCACCTACTGAGCATGGATTTTCTATTTGCAGATTTCAGGAGCACCGGTGCCCTCTGAGACTGGTGCCGAGGGCTCCAGGAAAAGGGAAGTGCTCTTACTGGCCGAGGGTACAGACACCCACCCCCTGGGCTGTTTCTGCGCACCTGTTTCCCTGCTTCGGTTCGCTTCTGTTGTCAGGGTCCCACAGCTCCTTCCTCTTTGCTGTACGTTCGCACCCAAGGGAGTGGAGGCCGTGTCCACTGTGGGGACTATTTTTTAATCCACTGGTAAACAGTTTTTGACTCCCTGTCAGTGCGGAGTGTTGGGTGAGGTCCTGAGGCTACTGGGATGACCAAAACAAGGTCCCTGCCCTCCTGGACTCAGTCTGGGGCAGCATCGTATTGTCGTTGTTTACAGCCTTGAAACAATCGTACCTTCACTGCACGACACCCTACCCGTCCGCCCTCGGTTGCCTTGCCAGAATGAGCTCCTGCCCTCTTCTTCTCTCGCCTGCAAGTTGTTTAGAGCTGAAGTTTTCTTAAATTTACAGACAGATGGAATTTGTCCAGTTCCTTTTTTATTATTGATTTTTGACTTAATTGCATTGTCTTGAGAGCATGTGGTCTGTATGGTTCCACTCATTTGACATTTTCTGTGGCCACCGTTGTTTTTTCTTTATTATCCTTTTCCGTATTTAGTTTTTAAACATTTATACTGAATCTGTTTAGAGGGATAGTACACTATTATAATGAAAGCCTCAGACTCCAGAGCCAGATCTGGATTTTAATCTCCACTGTGCCAGTTACGGGTTCTAAATTACACAGAGGGAGAACAAGTGAGTGGTTGCCAGGGACTAGCAATGAAGGGAGGGGCAGAGGATGACTACAAAGCGGTAGCTTGAGGGAGGCGTGTGGTGAGGGGACAGTTGTGCATCTTGACTGTGATGGGGCTCCATGAATCTGTGCACACACTCACACACTCACACTCACACACACACAAGTGAGTGCATGTAATGCTTGTGAAATCCGAGTAAAAGTTGTGGATTATGCCAACGGTATCAACTTCCTGGCTTTGATATTCTCCTATGGTTATGGAAGATGTTACCGCTGGGAGAAACTAGAAGGGCACACAGGACCTCTCTGTACTATTTTGTAACTTCCTGTGACCCTATAATTATGTAAAAATCAGAAGTTTTTTTTAAAAAAGATCCTGGGACATTGTGAGTGTTCAATAAAAGTTATTTAGTGTTGTTTTTGTCATTGCTCTTTTCCAAGCGTTTCTACAGTTTATATATATATATATAAATTTTGAAACTAAATAAACAGCTATAAATGTTATTTTTTAGAAAAGATTATGCCTCAGCAAAGATCCTTATTGTACAATACATAAAAACGGAGGCCCCGTGCACTGTTAGGCAGGTTAGTGTTTGGTGACTAAGGTCATTTGGTATGCCCCTTCAGAACTGTCACGCTATCCAGAGGCATGTACAAGGAAGCCCCAAACCCTGGGTCTGGGAAGGCTGATCAGCTGGACGCAGGAGACTCTGGAAACAGTAGGTGAGAAATTGCCTCCAGTGATTAGACTCTGTGGTCATGACAAGTGACTTCTATTAGTGACAGCAATTGTCCATCATTGTCTCCCAGTCACTTAGGCTGGAAAAGCCCTTGTCATAGTTTCCAGAGGGGCCTTGGGGACCATCCTCTAGTCTTTTCATTTACAGGCAGAAACCAGGGGCCAGGGAGAAGCTTCCTGACCAAGACCAGTGACCTTGAATCAGGGCTGAAGCTTTTTGTCCTGGATCTCACTGTGATGGGGCCCTGGTCAACAGGGATTGGTTGATACCGCTCCCCTCTTACCCACAACTACCCAGGGTCACTGAGTATGATCAGGAGGGGAAAGGTTAGGGAACGCCCTGCAGGCATTGAAGGAGAGCAGAGAGGTGTCTGGGGTGCAGCCAGTCCATACCTGGTACCAAGTACCAGGAGCTCAGGGCAACCTCATGGATGACGAGGTGCCTGACATGCCCAGTGGCTCCCTCTCTGCATTCAGAATCTGAGATTTTGACTCCAAGAGAATTCTACTTCTGAAATCCTAACGTCTCTTCATAGACTGAGTTGTGCAGTCAAAAGGCTACACACCAGGGTGCATGAAGAGAGGGAATCTTTTTGCTCACTCACTTACTGACACACAAAGGTCATCCGTGCCAGCTGAGCCCTTGACTGCAAGTCAGAAGGTAAAGGTTCCATCCCCATCCCTGCCACTTACTAGCCTCGTGTCCTTAGACTCTCCTCTCTGAACCTCAGTTTCTTCATCCACCAAGTGAGGTTTTTATTTCCTTCACTGACAAGAATGTGGTTAAGATTAAGTGGCCTCTTGGAAATGAAAGCCACCGATGATCTGTAACATTAGTTATACTTATTATTATTGTCATCTCATAAGCTCCTGCCTCCCTCCAGGGTTCTATTAGGGAATGGCCTCTTTTGTCTGAGAATTGAGATATGGCCCTCTCATTTTCAAGGAGAACTTCAAACCTGAAATTCAAAGGAATGACTTCCAGAGTGGAAATTTACACACCCAAGTAGGTCTCGGAAGGAGAGACTTTGGGGCCAGAGAACATCAAATCACATCCCATAAGGCCACCAGCCAGCTCCGTTGGATGGCTTCAACTGAGATGAAGAAGAGGGTTATAGGAAGGGAACAGGCACAAAGGCACCAGAGGCCAACCAGAAAAAGAATAGCAGTGACCCCATTTACACCTTCTTCCTCCCCAGGAACCAGATAAAGTGGCGCCGCAGCCGGCACTGCTTGGCCTACCCTGCCACCTTGTGGCTGTTTCTTAGACTGCACTAGTAGGACTGCCTCCTAAAACCCAGGTGCCAGAGGAGCTGTAAATCCAACTGGAACCCTAAATCACACACTCACTCTCTCACTCCATCATTCACCAAACGTGCACAGATTGTTTTGTTTTTCAGGATGAGGAAATTCACAGATGGCCAATCTTGAAGGAGTTCCTGTGTAGGGTGATGGGGGGGGGGGACTTGGAGAAAAAGGACATGCTGAGCAGCGGGGGTGGAGGATATGAAGCCACCCAAGCCAGGATGGTTTGGAAATGCTGCATTTCTTCGTGTGACTTACAGTGAGGGAGCATCAGGTAGAAATAGTTGGGGAGGAGGTATAGTCCCACTCGCAGGAAATGTGTGTGCAACCCCAAGCCAGGGTGTGCTGGGACAAAAAGGGATGGACACGGGCCACACCTGAATGCAGCTGAGTTCAAGGGCATAGGAGCTGTCCAATCCTAAACAAAACAGCCCCAGGAACCAGAGACCACGCCCTTGTCTCCTGAGATTCTTACCAGACCCGCACTCCTGACCTCTTCGCATGGTCAAAACCGGGTTGTAAATGGGTTGCGATCTTACAGAACAGCAAGCTTGAAAGTGGCCTTAGACTTGTTTAGTCCACCCCTCCCCACAAGTCACCATGACAGCCAACTCATTGTGAATCTTCTGTTTAGTCTCCTCAGTGATAAGCTCAAAGTCCGTTCCATCCTTAAACACCTGATTGGAAATCCTAGATTCTATTCTGTTGAGCTCTGCCTTTTTATAATTTCTACCCATTGGTCCAAGTTTAGCTTCCCTGGGGTCACACCAAAGAAGTGATTAGAGGCATGGAGATATATGAAGGAGGTAATCACGTAGGGCCGCACTGAGGTAACTTGGAATAGAAAATCACGGCAGTGGAAAGCAGTGATTTTGGCGGGAAAAACACTGGCTTAGGTGTTTGGGGAGTGGTGTCCTAGTCCTTGTGGAAGGTCTTCGTTCAATGTCACTTGGCTGCCTTTTACCGATGCTGAAGTGGGTGGATGAGATTAGAGATTCTCACCTCTGGCTGCACGTGAATGTCACCTGGAAAGTAGGCAGGAGTACATTTAAAGGCTCCACGTATGGCAGAAAGCTGCTGGGTTAGATCATTACTGGGGTAAGCGCAAACACTCCCCGATCCCTTCTGTGTAACCCAAGTGGTATTGCTCACTGCGTGTAGCTACTCTGTCCCCTGGTGCTCTTTAAAGGTGAGACCCACCAGTGGTATGAAAGACACAGCTGAGGAAGGAAAGAGGAGAGCACACCTGGCCTCAGCCAGGTGGCCTGGCCTCTGCTTCTCATCTCCTCCTCTCTGAGAAATCAGACAGGCCCCTCTCTGCAGGCTGTTGTGACAGTGATGGAGACCCTGAGTGCAAGGCCCAGTGACCAGCCCTCGACCTCAATTCCCTTTGCCTTTGGCAGCAGGGACAAAGTGCAAAGGAGAGGTGAGGGTGGTGCCACTTCAGAGAGCATGTCACCAGTCCCCCTCCCACAAACAATCCCTGCTGTGGGATGAATTGTGTCCTCTACCCCCACCCCCCCAAATTCACATGTTGAAGTCCTAAGCCTCACACCTGAGAACGTGACCTGATTTGAAAATAGGGTGGTTACAGGTGTGATTGGTTAAGATGAGGTCATTAGGACAGCCTTACTCCGATTTGATTGGTATCCGTATAAAAAGGGGGAATTTCGACACACAGACACGCACGCAGGGGGAAAGAATGCTGTGAGAAGATGACGACAGAGAGCGAGGTGATGCTCTATAAGTGAGGGAGTGCCAAGGATTGCCAGGGAATGGCCAGAAGCTAGGGGAGAAGACTGGATTGAGAATCTTCCTCACAGCCCTCGGAAGGAACAAACTGTGGACGCCCTGACCGGACGTCTAGGCTCCAGGCCTGGGAGACAGTACATTTCTGTTGTCTGAGTCACTCAGCTTGTGGCGCCTCATTCTGGCAGCCCTAGCAAACTAAACTGCCTCCAGAGAGATGGCTCCTACTGGTGACGTCAAGGAGGACAGCTGTGAGCTGACAGAAGGAGGTGCTGCAGTTCCGCAGGAGGGAGGGCCAGTGCTTGAAAGGGTCCAGGGTGCCTCCGCCTCGTGCAGCCCTGAGAGACAACCTGCCCTTGGGAGTACACCCCTCCCAAAGCCCCTGAATCCTCGGGGATGTCCATTGTTAGCTTTAATGTTATAACTCTTTGTCTTTCTTTGTGGCTTTACTTCTACATGTGTTCATGTTTGGTTTTCCCAACTTGACTACTCACTCCTTAAAGGCTGGAGTGATATTTCAAGCCAAACTGGGAGCCAGAAGACCTCTTCAAAAAAAACATTCTTGATGTGACTCTTTAAGCATGCCCCTTTTCCCCTCCAGCCTGGTTTCCTCACGTGGAGAATGGAATCATCATTGCTAAGGCACCCCCCAGTCAGGGTGTTCTGTGATGCTGACTCTAAGCTTGTTTGTTATTTAACCAAGATGCCTGCCTAATATGCAAAAAGTGGGAAGAGACCCAGGCAATGCATCTCTTAGATATGCTGAGAAGCCAGTCATTGCTGTTGAATAAATCAGACTCATTTGATGCGAGGCTAGCCCCAGAATTTAGGGGTAATAGAGTAGTTCAGGGGCTCTAAGATCCCTGAGTACCCTTCCTAGACTCCAAGGCCCTCCTGCTTCAGTGCCTGTCTTTGTAGGAGGTGCTTCCTTAGTAATCACGGAGGCTTTTTTCTCCTTCATTGAGCCATGTGGTCCTGGACGCTGCACAGTTTGCACCCAACAGGACTGGGCCCCTGCATGCCTCTTAGAAGCTGCCCACAATTGTCTTTCCAAGTGGCTACAGTATTTTGGGACCACTTTTTGTCTCACCTCAGAGGGATCACAGCATGCCTCAGCCTCCACTACCGAGAGGTCTATACCCAATTTAAGAGAACGTGAAGGTCTGTCTGCCCAAAGGCAGACTCCCTAGAAACTTGGGCACCTGTGTAAACTGCGCTCTTTAGTTCCAGGAAACAGACTCACACAGACCATGCCAACTATGGCGCAAGGTGTAGGAGGAGAGGCAGAGCCTTTATTATGAAGTGGTTATAGGAGGACTGGAATCTTCTAGAAAGCTAAGACCAGAGTCTGCAATCAATGAAAAGCTTCCTAGAACTTGATACTGGAAGGTCATTCTTGTTCCAAGCTTCCTCCTCCGAGGTCCTCACTCCAGAGCCCTGCCATTACCGTGACCCCGCTACTCTCCAGGGGTCAGCTTTCTCTCTGCCTTCTCTCCCTTATTCTGATTCTCTTGGTGTTTTCCCCAAATGTCTCTGGTGGAATACAAAACAATTTCTAGAAGGCACATGAATGAACATTTTTATTTTGGATACCATTTACTTTAATTTATACCTGGGGAAACTATGTCTAAAACATGAATTGATTGAAAGAAAAATAGTACGTAGATATTCAAGGTATGATGCCACAGCAAAATCATGAAGGTGGGTCACAAAGGACTGACATTGGAGAAACAGTGGACTGGCTGGTTGTTTCCATATTCCACCACAAATCCCCAGGACACCTCGTCTTAGTGGCCCAACTTATTAGCACCCCCTGTTTAGGCAGCACTTTACACGCCTCACATAAAGGCCCACAGACCTGCCTGTGATTGGTTGGCCTTGGATCCAGGGTCCACCCTGAGACAATCAGTGGCCAGGGCAGTGGGTCACATGATATGGACTATGGCTGCCCGAGTTCCGACTCCAGCAGGGGCTGAGGACAAAGCAGCTTCTCGCGGGACAGTTTCTGCGGGCAGGTGCAGTTTGATAGACTTTTATGGGCCCCTGGTTCAGCTGTAACTCTTGGGGCACGGCCCCTAGCCTGGGGTTTCTGAGGTGGGTGTGTGGTTTCCACCCCCCTGTAATGCCTGCTCTGAGGCTGGCTGTGAGAATTACATGCCATCATTGTTACAGAACTGCTTTGAAAATCATAAGCATCTCACAGATGCAAGATGTTATTACCACTGCTCAATACAAGTACTACTAGGAGTGACACAGAGAGATCCTCACAAAAGCATGATTGAGGTTTTAACAATGACCATTTGTGTGAACTCAGACTAGCTGGCCACTACTTGGCTGTGTGACATCGGACAAGTCCCTGCCTCAGTTTCCTTATTTCTGAAGTGGGAACATTTGTATCTATTCTTCCTTTTCTCAGGTTGGAGTAAGGAGCAGAAGCCCGCCCTCCACTCCCTGCCCCAGTTCAGTGAGTGACCCTAGGCAAGTTCCTGCCTGTCTCCCGCCTAGGTCCTTCCAATTTGGACTACGTGATCCTTATCATCCCTTCCAGCTTCTAAGCAGCTCCGCCTCACTTCTACCACCGCACTTCTCTGGGTCTACCATCCCACCACTGCCCTGGTCCTGAGAAACCTTTCCCTTAAAAATCCCAGAACATAGAGAAGAACCTCAGACGCCCTGTTTTGAAAGTTACGTATTTGTGACAAGTTGCATTCACGTCAAGCTTTTGCAATAAAAATTTTATATTGCCTTTGCCCTAGCTTATCTGTTTAGAGATGTTTGCTTTTTACTTGTTATTGATTGTCAATTGGCTACAGTTACTCACTCTTTGATCTTCCCTTTTGTTTGAACTTGAAGCCACCCACACTGTCTGTCCCCAGTCTCTTCATTAAACAGCCATGATATGTAAACAAACTCGGATTCCCTCAGGGAGACTAAGGCCCTGAGGCCGGCCTCCCTGGGGCCTGTGAATTGTCATTCTTGAAGCTGTCTGTTTTTTAAGTTCTTTTGCCAAGTTTCTATGGGAGCAGAGGGATCATTTTCTCCTTTTTCAAAGAGCAGGGTGAGCTGAGGCCTTGAGCTGGCAAGTCCTTTAAAGTCATTTTCAAAGGAAACCTGAGCTGGAAGGCCATGCGGCTGGCAGAGGGTGGTGTGACTTTCTGAGGCCCTCTCTGGGGCTTTGGGTAGTCAGCTCCCGCAAGCTTCCCAGCACATGCTCAGCGTGCATGGCCAAGGCGCTGCCAAGGGGCATCACTCTCCTACCAGTGGCCCAGGGGCCTAGGAGAGGTTCTGCTGCTGCATGTCCATGCCTTACTGCCAGGTAGACATGGGAAGGGGGTTGTGTAAGGACTTTCTCCTTATGGCCAGGGGCCAGGACCACACTTGTCCTCACTGTTCTTAGGCCCCATCAATCAAACGTGTACCTAGGGGTTTTTGAGGTAAAATAAAACTAACTGCCAAATTAAGCTAGGGTGATTTTATGTCTGAATGGTGAAATCATAAGTGACCTAGAAAATCCAGTCCCCTCATGGGTGGGTTGGGAGGGGACCCAGAGGATAATGACTCGCCCCAATCACACAGGAGGACAAGGCTGGCCTCCACCACAGAGTTCTTCGATAAAGAACACTTCTGCGGGGATGGAGGTTTGCCGGGCTGGCAGCCATTCGTAAAGCTCCCAAGTCTATAGCTGTTTGTCAGCCACTGAACAGACACCAAAAAGATGCCAAGGCAGAGAAATGTATGGCTGGGGCCAGAGGCCTTCCTACAATCTCCCTGGACCCAAGCAGAGAGAAATTGTTTAGGAAGCCAGGAGGCAAAACAAACCCTCTCCTGTCCCAGAACGGGCAGACTGGGACACGAGAGGGTTCACTGTGTCACTCGTACACTGTGTCAGGGGGGCTAGAACTGATGTCATGAACAGCTCAGCCTAGATCTCTGAGTGCGGGTGTGGGGTGGAGGAACAGAAAGAGGGGGAACTAGGGGTGAGAGATCCATCCAAAATCCCCACCAAAATGCCTCAGGAGCAGGGTCTGGGGTCTATGGTCCATTCTGATGCTAAAAGCCAAACACAGGTCCCTGCCCAGTTACCAGGAGCAAGCCCCAGCCTCTGCCTTTCCAAGACTGCCCCAGCCAGCAGCTGCTGCCCTCCACAGGCACTTCCCACTCAGTGAAGAGCAGAGGAAACCAGATCCATTCAAGTCCCGATTCCAACACAAGGAAAGACCCCTGAACAAGCTGACTTGACTTTTCAATGTTTTATTCTTGTATTTGTACAGCTATATTTTACAACACGTTAATGCAGTTTAGACACAGCCAAACCCTGTCTCCGGAGTAGTTACAACACAAGCATGACGCAGAATGTGATGGATGAGACAAACTTTTCCAAAGAGAGCTTAGTTAGTGACAACTTCAAGTCCCTGTGTCTGCCTACACTTCAGAAAGGGATGGCGCACTCGTCCATCGTGGAAAACTTCCATGAAAAAGGCACCGTAGGACACGCTGTATAGGTATGTACAAACCGGAAACTAGAACAAAACTACACAGTTTTCCTTCTCCAGCTTTTTTTGTTCTTTTTTAAATACACACTTTGTAAATTGTAAACCTTCACTTGCAAAAAAATACAAATACACGGAGGCATTTTAGACAAAATATTTTCTTACTTATACAGATGCAATACTTAAAATATTCTCTTAAGTGCTCTTTCTCAATAAAGATTCTCAGATCCGTGTCTGCCTGCAGATACAAAATCGAGCCTTTAACACAATTTTATATTTTTAATATATCTTCTTTAGGTTTATATATATTTATTTTATATATATATTTATATATTTACAACTCTGCCATATATTCCTTCACCTTTGGTTAAAAAAATTAAAGCCCTCTGTTTGATAACATACCTAAGTTTCTTCTTTTAAAAGAAAGCACATTTACATACAAAAGAAACATCTGTTCCCACAAAACGTACACATTCCTCATTTTGCAGACTAAGTCAAGTCAGAACTTTTGCATACTCCCCCACTTTGATATACAAAATGACTCTGCTTTTTGCTGACATGGTTCGCCTTACACATAGGAGAAGAAGCAATATTATTTTCTTAATGTTTGACGGCAGTGGGGGAAGGGGAGCTGCCTAGGCTCCCTGTCCCCACGCCCCGCCCCCCACCCCCGCGCCCAGCTATGATTTGCACTAGTGGATGAAAGAGGCACTACATCATGGGATGAACATTGTAAAGTGTTACAGTTTCCTTTGGGTAGGTTCTGAGAAGGGGCTCGGATGGAAAGCATCAACACTCCATGCTTCAGCAGGCTTTGGGGAGCTCCGGGGGCAGGTCAGTGGCGGACACGCGGTACTGCACCTTGGTGTTGGTGATAGCCCCATGCTTCTGGCGCAAGTGAAGACGCAGCTGGCTTTTGTGACGGAAATGCAGGTTACACTTCTCGCACTAAAGGAAAACCAGGGGCAAACTGTTAGCTGTCATCGACAAACATGTCAGACCCAGAGAAAGAACTTTTCCCTGTGAGCGATCGGGCAGCTCTTCCTTTTCCATGGCGGGGTTAAGAACCCGTCTGGATCCCGGCTTCTGTTAAGGGACCAGCAAATATTGTGCAAATGTCCCTTCCCTGCTTTCCAAAACGTTGCTCACATTTTTCTCCTGCGTGAGCTGTGATTTCCTGACTTAATGAACTCCACAAGTTCAAGTCTTATTAAAAAATGCAGGTCAGATGTAAACTCTCCTAATTATTAAGGCTTCCCTGAATCTCTCTAGAATGCAAAGAATCCCGTTTTCCTTTGAACCTCTGTAAGATTTCTAGCCTTGCCTTAGCATGTGGGAAATGCTTTGAGAGCAGTGACCACTTTTTACTAAACTTTATAATCTTCCTAGTATCTAGAAGAATATACCTCTTAAATCTAAACACATCTGAACAAATGGACTGCAAGAAGTCTGAACTCATGAAAATGACCGAATCTAAGACACACCTTCAAAAATGCAGTTCTATTCCTTCTTAAGTGCGTACACTTCAAGTTAGCTAACAAGGCATCAGCAAGTAGAGCTGTTTCTTTCTTTGATTGAATGGATGGGTGGATGGATGGTCAGAGTTTGAGTGGAAAAGTTACTTAAAAGTGAAATGAATGACTAATTGGGGCAGCTGGGACACAATTGTGGAATAGAAAAGTACAGTTGAGGTAAAAAGTAAGAAAACCCAAATAAAGCATGGCCTTGTTTATAACAACGTATCGGGATGTGGTCACTAGTTGTGACAAATGTATGTGACCAACGTGCAATGCTAACAACAGGGAAACTGGGTGCATGTGGGGACTCTGTACCCCGCTTTGCAACTGTTCTAGGAATTTAAAACTATTCTCAAATAAAAGTGTAATAAAATATGTTCATAGAGAGAATATGTTTTAAAGTAAAAACAGACATAAATTTAGGGAAATAAAAAATAGATTGGATGGGGCAGTGAGCAGAAAGAGCCCTGGTCTCAGGAGAAATGGGGCCCATCCACGCCGCCCTCTGAGTGTGTCCTGAGCAGGTCCTCTCTCTCTCTGGGTCCTGGCTGTCCCTTGCTGAGGGACTGAATCAATACACCCTGCAGGTCACACTTAACCTGGACATCGTGTGCACTTAAACTTCTAGTGAATAAATACGATAGCAAATGCTTATCGTCCTCTTAACTGCATGCCAAGTACCACTGTGCACACTTTAGCAACTTCATTAACTTAATACAACAGCTCTGTGGAGTGGGTCCTAGTATGGGCTCACTTTACAGCTGAGGAAATTGAGGTACTGAGAAGACAACCAATGCTGCCCGAGAACATATAGCAAGTAAGGTATTTCCTCAAGCACTGATAAGCCAGTGAAAATAACCACACTTTGCTGTTAACATTTGTGGTATGGGTCAACCACTCATCGGTTCGTTCTTGGTGCTCTGGAACACCATGATTCTGAGGAGCGGTCCTGGCATCTGGCTGCTGGCCATCTGCTCCCTCTTGAAATGGCCTTTTCTCTGCTTTATTTTATATCACCATTTTCTCCAGGTTCTCCTCCTACTCCTATGGCTGCTCCTTCTGAAACTCCTTAGGTCCTCTTAAATCAAGCCCAGCACAGAAGAGTGTTGTAAGCACCAAATAAACATTTGTGGAATAAATGAATAACTCCACCATCTCTGTATCCGTAGGCGAGACCTCTTCCCTAAGGCCCAGATCACCTAGCCCAATACCCCAACTTTAAAGATGAGCAAACTGAGACCAGGGCCAAGGTCAAGCAGGGTGTCTTTGGAAATCAGGCCCAAATCCAGGTCTATCATCATCAGTTCAGTGATCATCCTGTTGCTTGCTTGAGATTGGAGCAAACACTTCTGCATCCTCACCCCTCCACCTCCCTGTTCCTCCCAGGTCAGCCAGTAGCCACAAAGACTCCCTTACATGGTAGGGTTTCTCTCCCGTGTGGATTCGCAGGTGGCTCTTTAGAGTCTGAAGGTGCCGGAAACGGGTGCCACAGATTTCACACGGATAGGGCTTCTCGCCAGTGTGGATGAGCACATGGGCACGAAGGTGGGCCACCTGGAGAGAAGAGCAAAGCATGAGAGGCTCTGTCAGGGTGAGCTGTGCACCCCTCAGCAGCTGCACGCAGAGATTGAGGGGTCCTTTCCCCACGCCCCCTGCTCACCTGTACAAATCTGGCTCCGCAGGTTTCGCATTTGTAGGGCTTCTCTCCAGAGTGAATCCGAGTGTGGGTTTTCAGGTTCGCCGGCCGGTTGAACTGGGCCCCGCAGATGTTACAACGATAGGGTTTCTCACCTGTTACCCAGAAAAAGGGAAAAAGGGTAGCTATACTCAGTAGAGGTCACCACTGAGTCCCCGGCCCCTGGATTTCAAAGCAAGTGCCTTTCGACTTTCTGTCCCTTGGAAGATGTCAAAGAGAGGACCTGGGCACCTACTTCCTGGCCTGCCCACCACCCCCTACACACACACCAGCACCCCTTGGTCAAAGTCAAGAAGCAAAGTAGAGACAATGCTGGGTGTGGGGCAGGGGGAGAGTGAGGTTCCAGGAAGCCTTGGGACCAGCTTTGTCATTAGGATTATCTAACTAACAGTGGGACTTGGAAAAGTCACTCTCCTTCTCTGGGTCTCAGTTTCCCTCTCTGGAACCCGAGGGGCAAATTTAGATGACCTGGGAAGGCTCTTCTAGCTCTTTGCTTGGATAAGACTCATTCAGTAGTCAACCCACTGAGCAGGGAGATACAATCCGGCTGCTCTAGTTTCTCTCTTTGAGGACAAACATACTTTTCCGCTTGTGGCAACTACAGCTGGATTCCATTTGCGGTGGGGCGGGGCGGGGCCTGAGTTGGAGTAGATGCTCAGACAGAGGAAACCAACAGAAGGGCTGTGCCTTCCTTCATGGAAAGTTTCTGGGATAAAGGAGCCATTTAAAATACCAAAAGAGAGTCCACTCTGGACAACAATCAGGTTATTAGAAGCTACCTGGTAAAGGAATGTGAGTTGATAAGGAATAGCCCTCAAAGGAAATCAAGAGGCCTTTAGTTTTTTTCTTTGTGGCTTTCCAAAGGCCAACTCTACTTTGTGTCTCTCAGCCTTAGTTTCTCCCCCTTGACAATGGGATTAACACTTCTGACTCCAGCAAGAGTAGAGAAGCAGGACAGAGCAACTCAGAGGAAAGACAGAGAGTACAGGGTGTGGAGGAATCAGTAAGTGAAGATGTGACAGGGCGAGGCCCTCATTCAGGCCAGCACAGGGCCTGCTCTCTGCCTCACTCCACCAGGGACCAAGCCCCCAACTGCTCTCTCTGGAATCCTCTCCCTTCCCTGACCCCAGTGAGCTGGGCGAGCCCAGGTGGGGCGGGGCAGGGCCATACCCGTATGGACGGTCTTGTGGCTGGCGAGGTTGCCCTTGTAGCGGAAGGAGGCCTGGCAGCGGTCACACTTGTAGGGTTTGTCACTGTGGGTCTGCAGCGTGTGCCTCTTGAGGGAGGCCTCCTCAGAGAAGCGGCAGTCACACTCATTGCAGAAGAAGGCCCCATTCTCTGTCAGAGGGGGGGAGGGGACACCAACGTCAGCATGAGGAAGGGAGGTGGGGCTCCAAGGCCCCCTCACCTCTCTATCTGCCCCCAGTGCCCCTGCCCACCCAACATACATGGGAGCCCCGAGCAAAGGGACCTGTGGGAATTTTATTTTCCTTAGCGTTTACAGTCTCAGTCACAAAGGAGAAAGGAGACAGATTTGAATATTAAGGTACAGAAGGGAAGCTCAAACCAGCAGGTACCCATATGGCCAAGACCAGCTGGAGGAAAGCTCAGCAGGGCTCTTCCTTTGCTGGAGAGCACTGAGAACCACTTTTCTTATCAGTTCATACTCTTATTTGCATCCATATGCCCTCAGCAAGACCCTTCAAGACCCTGAGCCTCCGTCTGTGTCTCTATCTCCCAAATCAGGATAATAAACCCCTGTTCTACCTACTTCATAGAAGCACATGATAAGACGCAAAGCATCACAGCAATGTAAGATATTAATCAAATGCAATGATACTTTGAAGTCACTGGGAAGATTAATGACAAACACGGTCACCCTTGCACCGATTTGCATTTCATGTCTTCCAAACACTTCTGTGAGATCGGGAGAACAAAGATGATGGTGGAAGTAGAAGCAGAGGGCCAGAGAGAAGGAAGTAGAGTGCAGGCCAAAGGCAAATGGCCTGGGGGAATGGCCGGGACAGTCCCTGCTCTCTCAACTATAGGTCCACGACCCTGTGCCAAACTTCTCAGAGTAACTATTTTTTCCTGCTGTTGTAACAATTCGAAAACAACACATCTTACTGGCTCAGCCCTGATTCGACATTACTGGGCTGTATTACTTCAGCTAGAGATGCAAGAAGACATAGACGTTCTCATCTGGTGAAAACTGGGGATGTCAAACACAGCCTATCCAGAAATTTCAATTGAATAATTTAGGCTAACTAATCTAATTCAGCTACCATTTACTGAATACCCACTCTGTTCCAGAGACTCACTGGGGCTCATGGGAGATGCAGGGTCCATCAGTTCAGACGTTCCCCTTACGGAGCGAACAGCCTCACAGGGGCACTAACATGCACAGATCCTGCGCCAGAAGTCTAGGTCGGGAGGGGCTGAGAGTCTCTGGGAGTTACAGCCAGCCCACAAGCTACCTTTTCTGGAATGATGCTGAAAAGTCTGTTTGGTCATTCTCTGTTACCCCAGATTAACTCTAGCACCCCATCTCCTGCTTTGGTCAGCCTAGTTCCCTAAGAGGTCAAGAGTGGGGCGATCAGCTGGTGCTGATGAACTTCCAATCAGGAGTTTCTCCCAATCAGTGATAACAGCATAAATAAAATGGAAGACAAAACCTACAGAGTAGAGGCAGGGGCCAGCCTTCTCCCTGGCCAGGGGATGGGGGGAAGGGACTCACCACAGCTGGAGTCTGAGTACTCAGACTGGGTCTCTCCCATCTCCTCGGGGAACGTGGGGCCAGCAGTGTGGAGGCACATCTCTGCGTGCTGTGGGGACTGAGAGCCACAGGACGTGCACTTTGGGGGATGCAGGTAGAGTGGCGAGTGGCTCTCGCTGCTGCTGCTCCGGGGGGAGCCTGCCAGGGACCTGCAGGTGGAAGGAAAGGGCCTCAGCAGCTGGAACTGGAGCAGAGTAGAGCCCTCCCCTAGTCCCCATCCCCGGACTAAGTTTCCTCCCCTCAGTGCTGCAGCCTGCAGCCTCCCTCAGTCCAAAACCAGAATGAGCATCCCCTGCCACACCAAGACCACAGGGAATGCCCTTCTGCCATAGAGGGAAATTCTTTCACTTGCTATGAAAAAATATACCGATGCTTAATATCCTTTTTTATTTAGGGTAATTCAATCATTAGGCACTTATTCCACACCTCTAGTGTGCTCAGCATCTCAGGCAAGATAATAACACAGCCTCTGCAGCCACCAGAAGAAGTGACCCTGGAACCCTGCCAGGTGACCCCTGAGCCCAGGCCTGCACTGCCTGGGAAATCACCTGTTGACGATGTTATTGAGTCGGCTAGCTTGTGGGATGGTGGAGTCCTCCCCACTGGTGCTGAGCTTAGTTGGGGACTGGAGGTCAAGGTTCTCAGGCTCCATGGGTGGCTGGCAGGCCGGTGGGGCTGTGTAGGTTCGAGGCGAAAGGCGGCCCAGCTCGGCCTGCTCAGGCCCCTCTGGTTTGGCATTCTGGTTGAGGCTATTGAGCACAATAAATTTGTATTTCTTCCAGTTGCAGGCTTTGGGGTCAGTGGGGCTCTTGGCTGGAGGGGAGCCAGAGGTCTGAAGGATGCAGGCGTTCTTGCTGCTACAGGACTCCGTGGGCGAGTTGGGCTGACAATCAGATTTCTGGGGGCTCTGTGGACTAACCAGACCCTTCCGGTTTAAGGGTGCATTGGGGGGCTCGAAATGCAGGGCAATCTCATCCTCTGAGGAAGGTCTCTCTTCCTCCTTGCCAGCTTTGTCACAGGGGAAGTATGGGGCGTTCCGGGCTGAGGGGGCCGCCGGCTTGGGGCCCTCGGCCACACTGTAGTGCATGTCACTGCGCGCCTCCTCTGGGGCTGCCTCCTTGGGTGAGTAGATGTTGCTGTGGCACACACTGGGGGATATCTCCATGGCCAGCCGGCTGTACTCCCCTGGGATTGGCCTGGCACTATCGCAGGGGAGGGCCCGCTCCTTGGGGAAGGGGTTGGCCACAGGCATCCGGGCATCCCGTAGTTCCTCATCGGAGAAGAGGAAGCTGCTGACGGGGAGGTGGCTGTACACGGGGTAAGAGGCTGGCGGTGTGGACAGGCCGTTGTACAGGCTGGGAGGAAAGGCTCTGCTCTCACACCCAGGGGGGTTCCTCAACGGCAGGTTGTTCTCCACCACCTCCCGACCCCGATAGGCCATGATGTCTTGGGGCATCAGCATTCGGCTGTTCAGGAACTCTTCACGGGGAGGTTTGATGGCAGGAACCATCTCTGCTTCACTGCAGGAGAAAAACAGAAGACAATGGCCTCCAGATGAGAACTATTAATGAGACGACCTTCCAAGGGACACTGGTCTATGTGACCACAGTTGTGCTTGGGTCAGCTAGACACAGGAGATGCGGCTCTGCAGTAGGGAAATATGTGCGATTACAAGGCACTCATGCTGGAAGCCTAGCAATCTAGCCCAGAGTTGGGGAAATAAGGCTGAGAGACGAGAGGAGAGTTAACCATACCATCTATGCCTGTTTACACACCATCTTGTATATTTAAGTCACATATGTATATAGTAGGTGAATCTGTAATTCCTCAGATTATTACACAACATAAAGCTTTCAGAGCCCTTATCTCATGTCACCCACGTAAAACCCTACACAGAAGGGAAGGCAGGCATTACTGCCTCCATTCTATGCACAGGGAGACTAAAGCTCAGGGTGGGAAGAAATACAATTCTGGTGCTGCGTGTACAGAGGATCATAGACAAACTGGTACCCTGCCGAGGAAAAGACTCAAGTCATGGGGAAGCGGACTTTGGAGAACAGGCAGCATTGCTTGTGAGGGAAGCCCTGACGCTGAAGCAGCCAGACCTGGTTTGGGATCCCAGCTGAGCCACTTAACAGCTATGTGACCTGCAGCAAGTTACTTAACCATGACAAGCACAGGGCCGGACCTAGAGAAAGTACTCAGACTCGATGGCAGTGATGATCTTGCCACCATTATCACCCACAGGAGACAAAGAGCTCTAGCTGCATATACTTGAAGAGACACTATGTGGGCGAAAAACAGGCCAACTCAAACATGATCATAGTTAACAGAGCTAGAACCAGCGAGTAAAGGTTAAGGGAACCACTTCAACTCGTCATAAAGAGCTTTCTGACTGTCCAAGGTAGACCACGTGGCTCTGGGAGCACTGAGTTCCTGGCTCCTGGAGGGCTTGAAACAGAGGCTGGAAACCCTTCTGTTTAAGAGGGTTGCAATTACCCAGAGCAATGAACCAAATGGTTCTCAACAAAGTTCCTTGCTTCTTTGGCTCTCAAATTCCTCATCTTTAACTAATGGTCATATCTTCCCAGCCCTTAGATAAAGAGTTAGCTAAAATAGCAGGAAATTCTAAAGGACAAGCAAAAGGCTTTGGAACACAGAGGAGGCATTGAAGAAAAAGCTGAGTGATAATCATAAGAACATATACAGAGAAGCTGACATCAAGCTTGGCCTCGAAGGACGAGTAGGAGAAAAGGGCATATCGAGTGAACAGGAGAAAGCCAAGGGGTGAGGATGCACAAGACATATCTAGATAGCAGTAAGGAGTCAAGTCGGCCCAGAGCACAAGAGTTCACAAGGGCAGGAGTGTGTAAAAATAGTGGAAATGTAGGTTGTGGCACATTATAGAAGATTGTTTTTTTCTAAATGCATGCATTATCAAGGGTTTCTGATACTTTCTGATCCCTTTCATCTCCAAGGCTTCCATCTGGGGCAGCTCACCTGGCCTTGATAAACTTCCGGCAAGTGTCCACGACATGCTCCATCTGCAGGTACATAGCTGTGGCCATCACGGCCATAATGTTGCCCTCCCGCAGATTGAGCCGAGACGTGTACATGAAGTCCAGGAGGATGCAGAACCCCTCGGGGTTGATCTCCGGGTCGAGATTGATCACACTAAGGTTGCATTTCAATTGGTCTGTGAAGATGCTGTAAAACAAGCCGCTGTAAAACAAACAAATGTCTCACTACAGCAGATGTATAGACTCTGTCACCAATTACAGTCAGCATCGCATGCAGCTCCCCCCTAGGCCCTCGCTCCCAAACTTCTGTGGCCATTTATAATAGTGTCATGTATGGAGTGCTTACTACGTGCCAGTGAGTCATGATGTACGTTTCAAACACTGTCTTGTGTTCCTCACAACCTTGCCAGAGCAAGGTCCTATCATTCTCCCCCTTTACAAATGGAGGAACTAAGACCAGGGAGGTTAAGTGATTCTCTCAAAGTCCTAGAACCTGTTTTCTTTTTAGTGTTAACTGCACAGATGACCAGAGTTAAAGTTAACACTCATTTGCAGTAACTATTTTTGTCTAGATCTTTGGGGTATGCTTTTCACTTGATCTATCATTGTATTCTTATTTTAAAACTCATACTATATTTTGAAAGAAATAAAGTCAGGTAATGGTGACAGACAAATAAAATGGTGTCTACATCTACATTCTACTGATCTTTTTTCTGAAAGCCCATAGACTACCACAAAGTCAATATTCCTAGAAGATCCAAGTGCAGCTTGAGGCCATGCCTCCGAATACCGTGTTGCCTACCAGAGCCTAACAGTTAGGAGCCAGCACCGTGGGATGCCCTCTCAAGTCTACTCCGCTTCAACCAGAAAGAAGCAATGCAACTTTGAGTAAGATACGTAACTACTTCCCACCTTGATTTCCTCATCTGCAAGGCAGGAACAATAGTGTCTGCCTTCCAGGGTTGTAGCAAGAATGAACATGTAAAGGGCATAGAATGATGCCTGGCATATAGTAAGCACACAGTTACCATTAACTATTACTGTTTTATCTCCATAAACGTGTTCTCTCCACTATTAAACAAACAGGTGCTTGTCTTGGAGGTCGAATAAGTTCTCTATCAGCAGCTGAGATATTTGACTCTACAGCGGTTCACTGTGAGTGTCCTTGTTTTATCACCTACGAAACGGAGGCAATCATGCCTTCCATAACACAGGTCCCTGCGCAGATCCAGGGAGATGATGGAATATAAAATTGCTCTGAACACATGAAATCCTTGACAAATATGAAGAAGTAGCTGGCTCACTTTCACTAACTTACCCATGGGAATATAGCCACAGTGTAAAATAAAGACAGTTATGAAATAAAATAACAAAAGATTTCAAATTAACTTGCTTAATATATTTTTAAAAATCTTTTTCACTTTTCATGTTTTCAAGGTGTGAACTGAAGTTATCCTCCATGTTTGCCCCAAACACATCCTTTCCTGAGACAGTATCTGATTTCTTCTCCCTCTGTTCCCACGGAACAGAATCTCTTTCTTCTCCAAAGGTGTGTGTGCATTCATTCCGTTTCTGGGAGCTACTCTGCTGGGCCATGAGCTGGACATCTGGACACAAACATGACACGATCCCAAACACAGCAAAAGGCCCACACGTTCCTTCTTGCTCGCTGCCGGCACCGCCAGCACCAGCAACCTCCTTGTATTCGTCTACCTTTCCCTTCCAGACCCTCACCTGCAGGCCATGAGGACTGTCTTATGGGCTCTAAACTGCTCACGGCTCACCACTATGACAACATCAGTCAAGATATCTCGGCTCCGGAGGCGATTAAGGTTGAGAAGAACATCACTGGCATGGCGGGTGAACTGGATACAGCTGTCGGCTGGTGAGGCCATTTTGTCTTCACCTGCGAAAGAAGGTCAAAATCCGGTTAGTTCTCTGAAACCTGTTTTCTGCTTACCAGGACAGTAAAACAGCTTCTTCCAGCTGCTAGCATCTGGAATGCAAACTGAGGCCCCTTGTGTTTGGTCTTTAAACTTCATGGCCCCTCTCCGGGCGCTATTGTTCAAATCTATAAAATGGGGAGAATGATTTTTATCCAACAAGTCAGAAGAGAAAGGGGAAGGCAAAGGAGAAGGGAATGAATATTGTTGAGTGTTTTTCCCATATATCAAGTACTGTGCCAGCACTGAGAGGCAGTGAGAGAAACCAGGCTTTGAAGGTCAGCATGCTAGCTTTACCTTTTCATGCTGTGTGACTTACAGCAGATTGCTCGGCGCTTCTGGGCTTTAGTTTCCCGAAGTGAGAGCAGTAACAACAATGTGGTTGTAAAAATAGAGATATATGGCTGATCTATAGTCTAGGTTCTCAAAACTTGTAGCTATTCTCATCAGTATCTCATTTCTCCTCTATTAGATTTTAGAATGATCTCAATGTACTTCAAGCACCTAGCACACTGCTGGTGCGTTGTAGGCGGCTAAATTAATTTGCACTAAGAAATAAGCATAGGAATGAATAATCTCACAACAGTGGTAAGACAGTCTAATGCAGGAGTAGAGGAGGAGGGCTAGGAGTGATGGAGAGGGAATCGGCTATCCTTTTCCCTCATCTAAGAAAAAGTGGCAAAGTTCACAGAAACATATGTATTGGAAAATTCAAGAGAAATAGCTTTTCCTCAAAATTTGAAAGCATATAGTTCAATTACTTACCCAATGCCTCAATTCACAGTCCGAACTTTTGCTTATAACCTGCAGGGAAGAGAAAAAAGCGAACAGAAATTGATTTAATGAATGTGAGATTGTCCACTACAGGCTTATTTTGGGACACACGTGTTTAGTTTTACTTTGATAGCTGCAGCCTGCCAGCTGGTGTGGTTTCCCCATAAGCTAGCGAACAGTTCCCAGCTCTGCTCTTATGAAAACAACAGGCGTCCGAAGCCACACATTAATGTTTATACCCTGAGTAATGGGGATACGTTACATACATGTATACACATATGTTTCCTTTCTCAATGTAAAAAATGTACACCACCCTAAAGCCATTGAATTTATGGGAAAGAAAAAATTTAAAGAAAGAAAAAATTCAGAATTCAGGATGATCCTTCAGGGGCCTAAAAACTTTGTATGCTTTTCAAAACCTGCGTAAATATTATCTTTAGAGTCCTAGAAATGATTCCACAAGGCTGACAAGGTCAACATCTTTATCCCAATTTCAACGGTGACAAAACTGAGACTCGGGTTCAAGTGGTTTGCCCAGGCAAACAGTCAGACAGAGCTTCATGGCTGTCTGAAACACTTAAGGCTCACTACTGAATCCAACCTGAGATGGCGTAGCTTTGCCTTTCTTAAGAATCTTTGCCTTCTGCCTAAAAGTTTTCTCTCTCTTCCCCCCTAGGTGGAAGACCAAATACAGTGTCACAGTCTCCCAAGATTGTGCTTCCCCCTGCTGGTGAAAGGCTTCATTGTGCTGGTTAGCTGCGAACTGGTCAGGGAGCACTCATGAAACAGGCACTTTATCTGAGTTGGTTTCTCTAAAACAAAATAATTTAAAGTACTGTTGGGAGACTCTCATTTATGATTGTGTATGGGCTACAGAACAAAACAATACCTGAGCCCTCTCCCCCAACCCCCCCTTTTAAAAAAATCCTAGGCCTTAGAGCTATTTTCCAGGTAAAGGAGCCCCAGGCCAGGGAGGTCCTGTTAGGCCATGTAGACGGTAAGTAGCCCAGTCCTAGATCTTCTGGCTCAAATTCCTGATCCTTTTCCAAAGCAGCCTACGTGCTGTAAAACATGCAAGACAGCACCCTGATGTGGGTGAATCTCATTTTTAAGTTCCTTCCCCCACACAAACACTTTGCCCCCATTCCAGGCTGCTGAGTCTTACCCAATGAGCACTCTAAAATGAGAGGTTTCCTTGAGTCTGTAACCAAAAACTCTGACATTTCTTTGTGGTCCCAAGTGTCAGTCACTCAATCTCATCGGCTTCAAGGTTAGGTGTGCATGTGAGTGAGTGGGGATGGGGGTTAGAAAATGGGGGAAGGGAGAGGACAGAAAAAGACAAAAGAACCTATTTCCTCCTCTCCCCAACCTAACTCAAAATGGGCCAAGAGAGACACACTAAGTTGGTCCTAACCAAAGTTCAATGATTGTCTCCTTTGAAAAAGAATGCTGAAGGCACATGTGAGGTTTATTTATAAACTCTCTCCTCATCCCTCACGGAAAAGATCCTTAAACACTTCTGGAACACCAAAGGCTGTCCCTTAGCCAGCTTCAACCACCAGCTTGCCTGTGGATTTCCAGTCACACACTTTTGGAACCACAGGAAGCCCAGATCTGCCATTTCACCTTGACACTTGGCAGTGACTCACTCCAGATTTGGACTGAAACAAACAGAACAGTTCCCCTGGGTCTAATATCAGCCATGGTCTAGGCTGGGCACTTTTCACTGTAAACCTCTGCCTGTGTTGGCCAAAAACAAATGCACATACACTAAGGTCTATGTCATTGTTAAGTCCTCCCCTTCCTGCATAGCTCTGTCTCAGGAGGCCCACAATTAGTGAATATGTGGGTTACGGTGGGTGTGGACAACAGGCTTCCCTCTAGATGCTGCAGGTGTGGAGGCACCACTAGCATTTGGTTTGTTTATTTACAGACCACTCAGCTCTTTCCAGCCCATTATTGTATCTGATCGTCGTAACAGCTCTGATTTACTGGAAAGGACACTGAGGCTCCAAGGGATAAGCCTTGCCCAAAATCTCAAAACTAATCACCAGACAGCCCTGGACAAGCCTGTCTGCTAGCTTCAGACACCTCACCAATGCCACACACAAGACTCATTCCACAAAAACTACCAAGAGAGCAGAGATGTCCAGGAGAAACTGACAAACCAAGGGCCCAGACCTGGACTCCCCTGACCCCACCCTCACCCCAGTCACAGTAATTACCAAGGGAGTTTAATAATCACCAAGGTAAGAGTTAGATAACTACAAAGTTGAAGATTGTCTTTACCCCCCTTTCCCCTCCCCCACAACCCAAACACTTTCACTACTTCCTTGCTTTAAAGGTAGGCAACTTGAGGAAAATGGCAGATCCTTTTAAAGGGTCTGGAGAAGAAAAAAAGAGGTCCTTCCCCTGAAAAAGAAAGGACAAGAAGGAAAGGAGAAAAGGAAGGGAGGGAAAGAAGAAAAGAAAGAAAGAAAGAAAGAAAGAAAGAAAGAGAGAGAGAGAGAGAGAGAGAGAGAGAGAGAGAGAGAGAGAGAGAGAGAGAAAGGGAGAGAGAGAGAAAGAAAGAAAGAAAGAAAGAAAGAAAGAAAGAAAGAAAGAAAGAAAGAAAGAAAGGGAGAGAGAGAGAGAGAGAAAGAAAGAAAGAAAGAAAGAAAGAAAGAAAGAAAGAAAGAAAGAAAGAAAGAAAGAAAGAAAGAAAGAAAGGGAGAAAGAAAGAAAGGGAGAGAGAGAAAGGAAGGAAGGAAGGAAGGGAGAAAAAATGAAAGGAAGAAAAAAGAAAAGAAGGAAGGGAAAGAAACACAGTAAAAATAACAGAAAAAAGAGGAGATGAGAGGAAGGCCAGAAGCTAGGTTTGGAGCGAAAGCGAGCCAATACAAAGACCTCATCCTTTTCCTCAGTCCTCCACTCCGCCCCGGCACTAGGCAGCCCTCTTCTCTCGCTCACACACGGACACAAACCAGAGCCGGGGGCGCCGGAGCAAGCCGGCACAGATTCGCTCACCCCCACTGTACCAAATCCACTATACCATACCTGTCTGCCAGGGACTGCCCACCCGGGGGCGTTGTGCCACCACAGCTGCCCATCCGCCTCCAAGCCCCCGCAGGCTCGGCGGAGGCCCCGTGGTACTACCGTGGCAGCCCTTAATTTGGTTGCATTCAGATAAAACTTTTCATGCACCTCGATAACTAACATTGTGTGTGCCTTTTTTTTTTTCCTGTTATGCCGTCAAGGCAGGGGGCAGTAAGGGGAATGGCACAGCCCTCTCCTTCCCGGAACATAGTCGATCTCAGCTCAGCGGATTTCACAGAACACTCTGCCTATCGCCGACTCCAACGAGAAGTAACTTTCCAGGAAGCTGCCGGCCCCCGACGGCGGCCAGGATCGCTGCTAGCGCCGAGCTGGCCACTGGGGATTCACCGGAAAGGGAGGGGGCGCACCGGGAGGCTCGCGGGGAATAAGGCACACTTTCCCCTAAATTCCAGCCGGACAAGTTAGTAGCAGAGCAGGTCTAGAACACAGGATTTCAGGTCTAGTCTGAGACTCATTCGCCCAATCCCGGCGTTTATTTGCCTGGGTGGCATTTCTTTTTTCTCTTTTCTCTTGGCCCCCAACTCCCTTTCTAAAAGGGTGGTCTGGTGAGGCGTCAAGGTCTAAAAGGTGGAGTCCTCAGGACTCAGGGTCTCCCGTCCAGCGCACACGGGCAGAGTTGGACAAAAACTAAACCGAAAGCCCCTTCCGCCTACGTTGGCAAGTAGGGGAACCTAGCTCCGCTGGGTTTCCGCTAAAGCCTTTACAATAGGACCTGCCAGGCCGAACTTGGCCAGGTTTAGGGATTTCCGAATTTGATTTCTCCGAAACCCCATAGAAATGTGGTCAGGATTCAGCAGAGGCCAGGACAGCGACTCCACCACGCGCACAGGCGCGCTCAAGTTGTCTCGCCTTCCCGTGGCCTTGCTTGGAATTATAACCCCTGGGCGCCATCACCCAATAGCGGTCTCCAAGAAGCGCTTTGTGGGGGGCGGGGGGGGGGGCGGATGCTTGGGAACTCGGGGTGAGAAAGACGCAGCTTTTAAGGCCGAGGATGGGTCTTAAAACTGGCATTGGCGACTCACTGAGCCACGCAACCCATCAGCGAATGAGGCGCTTTCAAGGTCCGTTCAAGAAGATTGGGCCTCTTTAATCTCATAAAATCCTACTTTGAGGCTTTCTCATCCCTTTGCCTGGTGGACTAATGGTGAAAGCGAAGGCTGACATTTAATATGGTATGGAGTGAGAATCCAGGAAGGGAAGTTAAAATTAAAAAAATGCACTTATTGGAAACTGGGCGTCCAGTGGTTCCGGGAGCTCAAACCTAATCTGTTTTACCGCTACTTAACAGCAGAGGGAGGCCTCGCACCAAGGCTTGAAACCAACAATCTCTTTGTCGCCCCGCCCCTCCTTCCTTCCCATTGACCCAGTTTCGACAGTCTCGGGATTTGGAGAACTCCGTCCTCCAACCCGTTCCTCCCCCAACCCCTGCCCAATCTCGTCCGGCCGTTGGATTATTGGTAATCTAATAACTCCAATAACTCGAGAAATTCAAAGGACAATATATAAGTGCAAAGCACTGTTTAGGGACAAGGACGAGGAATTTTAATAAGGCTGGAGCTGCCGCAGTGAAACCCGTATCAGGGTTCATGCCGGAGGAGCGCTCCCTTTCTCTGCAGCATCACAGCTAAGAAATTGCTCCCGTCTGGACACAGTGGTCCCGCGGTAGGGGGGTGAGGTCAAACTGCAGAGTTGTTTTTGTTCTGTGGGGGACTCTCTTCTCTAGGGAGCGGGAGGGTGGGGAGTCGACAGTAGATGAAAGCGAATTCGATAACGTGGCGGCCTCGGCAGTCGTTTTGGGTGACTGAGGTGTTCAGGGACATTATGTCCTGACTTTCATTTCTATCACGTTTCCTGACAACAGCGCTCTTGCAAGCCTGCAAGCTTCTAGGAAATGCAATAAAACAGAGGGATGTGTTTTATCAGCAAGATCTGAAGAGGAGCTGCAGAAGGGACGCTCCCCGTGCTCCCAGCTTGTGACAGCCTTCCAGAAAGGGTCAGGCAGACAGTGCCAGCAAACCACGTCCTAAGCAAAGATATCTCGGCCATCCTGGCTGTACCCGCTCAGCCTTTGCAAAAAGGCTGGCAGGGGAGGGGAGCGGCATGATCTCCCCAAGCAAACAATGCCTTTAAAAACCTGATCTGGACAGAAGTCAGCCAAGGTCTTTTTATTCACGTTAATGAAGATGGAAGGCACTAACTGTCCTTGGAAAGCGATGAGTCAAATTTGACCGCTCTTCAAACACGTCCCCAGATTCGTTTCCAACCGAACAGAGGAGCGTTTCTCCAACGCGGCCTCCAACAGCTCCCACAGTAGGAGAGGCTAAACTCAACTCTGGCGGGCCAGGACGGCCAGCGGAGTCGACAGCGTCTCCTGTGGGTGTGTGTGCCGGCAGTCACTACGGGCCTCCAGGACACTGACGCACATTTGCCATCTTAAGTTTTTAGCTCCCAAAAAGAAGTTAGCTATGAAGCCGCTGTGGCACAATTCTATGAGGATTACATTCTGCTGATCCATACGACCCACCCACAAAACTGACTTCTCTTCAAGCCATTTGTCAAAGTTTAGAAAGAAGGGGATAGAGAGGATTTCAGGATCCAAATGTGAACCTCCGGTGCAGCAAGGTGCATCTCTGCATGACTAAAGTAGGCCTTAATCACTCCCTAAAGTAGGCACCCCAAGACCTGAGATCCCCATCTCCACCTCTCAGCACAACTGTAGGCTTTTCACGTTAGTTACTGAAAATCTTAGGCCATACTTCACGAACCAATTCCTCCAAGACAGCTGGAGAACCATTTCCACATACAGTGACCTAGAGGTTAAAATCAAGGTCTCTCTGACTGCTGTTCCTTTTCTTAGATAACCTCAAAAGGGCTGAGATAAACTTGCCTTTTGACTTTCAGTCACTGACCTGGAAATTCAGAAGCTTAAAATCTGGCCCAGGCTAAGTCATTATCTCACCATTAACAGGCTTCCTCATCAGGCCTGTTTCCTCAACTGTAAAGAGTTGTATGTCCTAGAACCCACAAGGCATCACTCCACTACCTACTCCTCCTTCCCCCACCCCGGAGAGGCCACAGAGAAAAGGAAATAGTGTGATCAAAATGGGTTATTCTACTTGGAGGTAGATGCCCATCACTAAGCAACCGTGAGCCACTCAAGCATCCGGAGGCTTTCTAATTTTCATCCATCTTACTGGAACTTTGGAGGTCAGATGCCATCCTCATTGGAGGGTGTCCTCCATGTCAGTCCTAGCACCTAGTGGAGATACCTGGCCCAGAGATGACACGGTTAACCCACGGCCCAAAGCGGGGATCTCAGCCAAGACCTATCACTAGGTGGCAGACTCAGTCCGTCCGAAAATCACCGCGCGGCCACAACCCTCCACATTTTGACTATGCCCAACTACCCCCCCCACCCCGCGCCGCCCCCCTTTTTTGTGTTAGGGGGAGGGGTTGCCTTCATAGGTAAAGCTGGAAAACATTTAATTTACTAGATGTGATTCTGTTCTTCGCGATGCTCACGCCTCTAGCAAGCACAACACATTATCTGGAACTGAGTTCCTGAATTATACGTTGAATTTTTCCAGCTGGAAAGGCTGAATGTATTGAAAAGGATTAAGAGTGCACTTCTATTCAAAAAACAGAATGGCACTTGACAGTCGACAGCATTTAGCAGAGCTTTCTGTCAAACACTGGTTGGCCAGCAAAGAAAGTCCAGAATAAATTCCTGATCTTCATAAAGAAAGTGGTCCCTAGAAGTCAAGGGCAGGGTCCCACCCAGGCTTACAGCGCTCGGAGAAAATCTGGGAGTGGGGGAAGTAGAGGCGATTTTGGTCTTTTGGTGGGGTCGCTGATCTTGGACGGGGAGTGGGGGTTGGAAGAAGCAGTTCCTGGCTTCCAGTGGGGCAAGGAGAAATCAGCCGGCTTTGCCACAACACACCACCCTCGCTCGAATCACTGCGGCAGCGTTCCCACTTGTTGCGCAGTGCAGGAAGCCGGCATGCGCCACACCACTTTGACTCTCATTGGACTCGGAACCCAGCTACGGACCAGACAACCACCGCCCCGCGCAATCCCCTAACCTCACTCCCGAATCCACCCCTCCCCCCATACACCACCATCACCGCTAGTAAAAGTACAGGGCTTCCAGTCACTACGGATTTTTACACCAAAACATTCCTTCTTATCTCAATGTCAGACAGGGAGCAGAATTCAGGTGCCCTGAGAAGTCAAGTCCAAAACGGAAGGGGGCTGCATCCTCCTGGAGAAGTCCCTTACTTAAAGCCAATTAGACAACCCTCCCCTCCCTGGGGCTGGCACACACACAGACACAACACACTCTTACTCAAACTACTTTGCCTATTATATGACACCATCCTAGTTGAAAAGGAACCTTTTCCTTTCCCACTTGAGAGACCAACTGCAAAGTCCCTTTTAAAAAAAAAGTTACTTTCATCTCCCGTTCCTAAAGGGGAAAAAAAAATCCTCCTAAGGTCATTTCACAATATTTTTCAAATATTTGACTTGTGCACATAGAGAGTTTCACCCACCAACGGGTGGCGCTGCCACACCACCTGCTCTGAATCTTAAGTTTTTCACAACAAAGTGGGTTGTGAGTGTGGCTACCCAGTAGGGGAGAGAGGGAAGGAAGGATTTTGACATCTAGTCATGGCTACCATTTACTCAACCAATAACTGGAACTCTTCAAGGCTCAGCAAAAGACAGCTTAAGAGTTTAGTGTCCCACCCCTGTCCACCAAACCAAGAACAAATTGGAAGGTCTTTTCAAGAAAGCATGGGTAAAAACCCTTCCAAACTGAGCACAGAGGAAAAGGCCATTGGGAGAATTCCCACTTCCTCTAGCTACCTTCTTCAAGTTGCCTGCCTAGTTTTCACAACTTCTAGCTTTATCCTCACTATCAAAAGACCATTAAAAATCAGCCAATGCTTGGGCCTGCAGTATTAGAAAGTCTTTCAAATAATAGGATATTGAATTTTTTATTAATAAATGGGAGGAGGGGAAAATATTTCCCATCTACAAGTTTCTATTTTGGCCTAAAGACTCAACTGCAGTCATTTTAGCGAGGGAATACCCACCTCTTGGTGCTGCTCTCTTTCCATTTCCTCCTCCCCCAGAGACAAATATCTTTTCTCCTTAAAAAAAAGTATATATTTTAAAGCGAGAATGTGATTTCACCTCATTCCTTTGAGCTCATGTTTGCTACCTCCAGGAATAGCGTGTGGACTAGGGCCAGATGAACTTCAACTTGGGCTGCAGATTTACGAGGTTCTGTTCCAGTGCCAGAGGCTCTTGGTAGTAAATAGTGAGCAAAACAGATACCTGTCTCCTGATGGATCTTGTCACCCCCCCCCTCATTTTTTAAAGTTATTTATTAAAACCACACACACACCTTGCAGAGAAAAAGGGAAACTGGCAGTCTCTGTAGAGGAAGCCAGTGGCATCGCTCAGAGCCACAAACTGTATTTCTAAACAGCCCTTTCCCTGGTTCCCTCTCTCCTGCCCCACTTTTGTCTTTCCGGACAGTAAAACAAATGCATCTAGTGACATTCACTTCACTTTAAAAAAACAAAACAAAACCAAAACAGCATTACAAGATTTTCCTCCTGGAAACTGTAAACTGACTGGAAAAAACTCCACGAAAGATTAAATCAGTTTTTGGTGAGTGGGGGCGAAGACCAGCTCTCTGAGACAGGGAGGGACCCAGTAACAGCTCTGGACTTTCAGCACCCTGTTTAGGGTCATTGCCCCTGCTTAGCTGTCAGGACCCCCATCACCAAGTCTTAATTATTGTGAGAAGGGATACAACATAAAAGGGGTCTTTTTTCATTCTTTTAAAAATCTGTTGTGTTGTGTTCTTGTTTTCCATGGGAGACCTTTAAAACTCATGATTGCAACACTAATTCCATTTTTTCGCCAGAGTTCCAATAACAAGCATCATACAGGCAACGCAATCCACAGTTCTCAAGACATTTACCACGGACACTGCAGCCGGCAGCGGGGTGGCCCCTCGCTACAGCTGCCCCCAGGAGCAGCCGACTTCGGAGGCTCCAACTCCCTACCCGCTCCCGCCCTGGCCGCCGCCGCTGCCGCCGCCGCCTTCTCCCTTTCCTACTCCCTCAAGGAGAGCCACAGGTTGCAAATCCAACCAACCTCGCAATCCGTTTTTGCAAAATCACTTACAAAGATCTCCCTTTCGCTCCCGCGCCCCCTCCTCCCGCGCCCGGTCTCCCGGCCAAAGTGCCCTTCTTTCCTCCCGGGTCTTTCCTCCCGGGTCTAGCACGTAGGAACGCGGGCTGGGGCTGTGTTGTTTTCCCCTCGCCCAGCGCAAGGACCTCGGGAATTTGAAGCTTGACGTCGGCTACTCTCTGGCCCACAGTTGTCATTTACAAAGCTTGCACCATGGAAAAAATAAAATAAAATTTAGGAACCATTGGGAGCTAACACCGAGTCACGCAGCGCTCAAAATACAAACACCGCGACCGCCAAGAAATCCCGCCACCTTCCTGCTCGGCTAGGCTGTCCTGCGAAGGTTCCCGGAGTCCCCACACGCCAAATAGCACTGCAGGTGCAAACGCGCACCCCCTTCCCATCCACTGCCCCAAACCCCGATCAGCTTCCTTCTTTAGGATGGGGCGAGGGAGCGCGAGGATGTTCCGAACTCCCTCAACTGCAACCAAGAAATAATAATTTTCAAAGTATTTAACATCCCCGCCCCCAGGCAAGCTAAACCTCCTCCAAAACACTGGGGAAGGGGACACCCAAACACTCGCATTTCGTTAGGAAGATCACGGCTCCGAAGGAAAAGAGTAGACACTATACTTCATCTGGATTTTAGGGTGATAAAAGAACCCGAAAATTAAAGAAAAAAAAAACACGAGGAGTACGCTCGCATTTTTCCTTTCAAATCTCGGCTCGGAAGCAGTGAATCTAGAGGACCGAGGCCGGTGGAAGAGAGCCAGCGGGGCGAGCGAGCAGGCAGCCTCCCTCCTCGCCTCCCGGAGTTACTGAGAAGGACGGGAGAGGGGATGGAAGAAGAGGCGAGGGAAAGGTGGAGGGAGGGAGGGAAGCGGAGGCAGGAGCGAGGTTAGCGAGGAAGGCAGTTTGCAAGCTAGAAAAGAGGAAAAAAACACAGCCGCACGAATCCAGCGAGATCACAAGCCGTACGCAAGCAGGCAGCAGAAAGCGAGAGCGCGAGCGCGCGTCCTCTCCGCGGTCTAAGGCCAGACAGTCCCCAGACTTGCCCGAATCACCCCCCAAACACTGTCTCGTCCTCTCTGCTCCGGCCGCCCCTTAACTCTCCTCCTTCCTCTCCTCCACCTCCTTTTCCAAAACCAAAACAACACAAGGGAGGGTGGCAAAAGCCTCCCCAAACCGGCCGATTCACTCAAAGACAACAAGAATAAAACAATAAATACATTAAAAAAAAATCTCTATCTTAGAGTGGGAGAGACGTGGGACTAATCTTCGGCATTTATTTTAACACCTGACAGCTAGAATAAATAAATATATACATTTATATCATAGATACACATAGGAAACTTGGAGCCAAAGCATTTGGCAAGAGCAGAAAAAAAGAATTAAAAGGTAAAATAATGATCATGAGCAGCGGCGGCGGCAGCGGCACCAGCGGCAACAGCGGCGGCGGCGGCAGCAGCAGCAGCGGCGGCAGCAACAGCAATAATCACCTGGTGTCCGGCCTTTCCTAGAAACTTCTTGCATCACCACTTCTAAGAACCCCAGTTCTAAGAATCAACAGAGCTCAATTCTCGGAATTTGAGCTTCGGACTTTACCACTGCTACATGGAAGGGGAGGACTTAGTGTCAGTTCTCCGGGACTTTTGCTTTCCTCGACCTGCAAAAAGCCCTCAAAGACATAATATTTTTCCACTTTCCAGCATATTTAGTGGTTCTAATGGGCTAAGCATCTCGGATTTGGAGGTTCCGGTTCGAGGCTCGAGGGTGCAGACAGTGGTCCTCCCTCCCGGGACTCGGAACGATGGTACGACCTGCTCCGCCACCGTCACGTGGGCTCCCCCTCTGTGACGTCGGCGTCTTCGCTGTAGCAAAGCTCGGCCTCTGGAATTCTGAGAACTAATTTGCTATTCGGTGACATAAGAAGGGGAGTGCGCTTTGCTTTCCGGGGGTCTGGGGCTAATTTCTCCTCTCTTACGCATAAACTCAGCTCCTCGAGCTAAATTACACAAAAGGGAGTAAGAGATTCGAACCACTGGAAAAAGTCTGTTATATATAGTAGGTTTAGAAGCGAGTAAGAGAAAAAAACACCACAGCTCTTTCCAGCTAGAATATTAGGCACCACGAGAAAAATATTTGCCAAGCAGTTTTCGGTGGGTTCATTTGCTTTATTTTTATTTGGGACAGTTTTTCTTTGTTGATGTGATGGCTTGGGATTCGGGGTTGTTGTATTTTGATGATTTTCGGATTTTTGCTTCTGATTTTTTTCTTTTGCAAGTTTGTGGTGTTACATAAATCGTAGGATCTTGCATCCGCTGGATTTTATTGTGTGTATCTTCCCCTCATCTCAAGGTTTTTAAAGAAGATGTGCTATTTTAATATTGATGCTATTATTGAAAGAAGCTGAATTTTTTGGTTGTATGTAACCATCCCAGCCCCCACTTTTTTGTTGGGTTTTGGGGTGGGTTTTTTTGGTGCAATTTTGTTTTTCCCTTTGGACTTTTACTGAGAGGAGGCTGCACTTAAGAGACATGTTCAAAGGATTTGTTTTGTTTGGGTTCGTTTCTTTCCAGGACAGCAAGTGGTGGGTTTACTCTTTCTGTTATTGTAGACTTGCTGCAAGAAACGTGTGTGTATTTGGGTATGTGTACTCCTGTATTCCACAAAATCCTTTGAGCCAAATACCTGTTTGTTTTGCTTTTTCTTAGTCTTGATCCTCCCCACCCCGCAACCCTACTTGTGTCTTGGTTCAAGGTCATTGTCAAAAATCCCTTCTGTCTGTGTTTTATTTAAGACATTAGCCTGAGGGAATTCTAAAGGCCTGCGGTGCCAGAATCACAGATACTGCCTGTATTTAGAACAGACTGTGCTACAACCACAACGCGCTGCACGCAGCACAGTCCTCAGCTTTCGAGCTGAGTTGGGAGGAGGAGGAGAAAGGGGAAATCTTTCTTTCTTCCTTTCTTTTTTAAAGGCGAATGCAGTGCAGAATCATTTCACTGTGGGCCTTGGTTTGTTTGTTCAGAACTGCCAGTTCCCCTATTTAAATGTTGGGTGGGGTTTTTTCCCCTCCTACTCATCCCTGAGTGAGGGGGACTCTTGTTTCTTTTATGTCTCTCTCTTTAAAAAAGGGGTGTGAGGGGGACACAGTATTTCAGATTCCTCAAGAATTAACCAAAACGTTTGGGCCAGAAGTAAATTTCAAAGGTCAGGCTGCCGCGGAGCCTTGGCTATGAGAATCCTTCAGGTGACTCGTTAAATTACAGATGAGTTCTTAAAGGTTCCACAAAATTTCTGCATGCGATAATTTCCAATAAAGCTATCTCCCAAAATAATCTACCTCTCCATCCCCCAAATTTGGGTTTATGATGGAGAAGTAAACAGAGCTAGGAAAGATTGCTGGCTATTTCCTGGGATATTTGGAATCTCTTTCCCAAAAGAAGTCCATAAGAAGTTCATATCTGTTGGTGGCAATGCTGTGGCTGATGGCTGCCCGCTTTTTAAAAGGCTGTGTTGGGAGTTTTAGAACCTGGAGAAGTCCAAGGGGGTTGATTATTTTGCAGAAGGGCTGGAGCTTAGGAAATATGCATGTCTGTCCCTGTGAAACATGAATATTTTAATACTTATTTACAGATGGATTACTGCATCCTCTGCAGAAAAGCCTGTCTTGTGAAGGATTTTTGAAAAATATACCTAGGCCTAATCCTGTCACTGTTGTTGAAATGAGCATTTTACCCCCAAAGACACATGATATTGTTTAGCGCAGATTCATATCAGAGGCTTATCTGCTTTTTTATTGCCTCCCTTTCCCTCAAAGAGTTTTAAGTGGATCCCACTGTATTTAAAATGACACCCCGATTTTACTGAAGAGATTTTCTTTGTGTGTTTACATTTGTAATATTTTTTTCCTTTATGAGCAATATGAACTCAGGGGTTTCTCGGTTGTATTGTGTGGTTTGGTATGTGAATGTTATGGCTCTGCCCTGTTATTGATGGGACAATGAGATTTTATGATTTTTGGACACTTTTCTTGTCAAAGTTGTCATTCAGCCTCACTGGTCCCTCCCCCAACCCCACCTTAAACACACACAGCCTGTCGTCCCTCCTGCGTTCTCTTTGCCACTCCAATCTTAGCCCCATGGGGGCGCTGCAGAGCAAAGGGAAATCTGCTCCCTCTGGCAGTAGAACTAACCCGAGTGGGGGCTGGGAAGGAATTCACCCTTCTTGGACCTCAGTCCTCTTTATTCTCTGTGGGAAGAGCTTGGAGGGAGAACCCACCAGGCCTGATTTATAGATAATTAACCTCACCACCAGGTCTCTCAAACCTTCTCAGTACATTATTTGTGGGACCAAGTTCCAGAGTCCCACATTTCTACTTATTTTCCCCTGAAATCAAACTATTGACATTGAAAGAAACTGATCAAAACAGGAGACCGCTGCAAGAAAAAAAAATTATTGAAACTATTCCAAAGATGGAAACTTTTAGGTAGCTCCCCTTCTCTCTACTGAATGCGTGGAAAAGAAAATTGTGCACCCACCTGTCAATCTCTTTTCAATTCCTAGGAAAATAACTTCATTAAATTTATACCAATTTCTTTCAGCATGTTCTTTCAGCATGTTCTTCCTTCTCTCATTTTGATCTCTCCCCATTAGCAGCCGGTTGGCATCACTATGTGAGTCTCCCTCTACAGCAGTGTTTCGTTATAGGATTAAAGAGAGGATTGACTTGGGTATATTCAGAGTCATCCGAAAAAGCTGTAATGAAAGATCCCACGTCTGGGGTCTTAAGTGTGATTCCTGTAGCCGTGGAGGGACCGTGTATCAACCAGTCCCATGCTTTAATGACTCTACTGGCTATTAATACTCAGAATTGGGGATCAGACTACTCCTTTGCTTGGTGGACTGAGCATAGTAATAGGTCCCTAATTGCAGCTGCTGGGTAAACACGAGTTTTGTTACAAAATAAAATATCCTGACCCTAATATTACATCTATTTAAGGAAAGGAACAGATTTTGCCTCCAGTTTTACACACAAAACCTCCCTCACAATTCAGTCATAGCTGAAAAGGAAACTATTGCTGGAATAAACACTGTCTGGTCCACCTACTAAGGGGGGCTCCAAACAGGAAATTGGTGTCCCCTGTCAGGAACTTGTGCTACCTTGATTGATCTCTAAACTATCACACCTCAGAATTGTAGGTTTTTGAACTGGAAGGAACTTTGCCCATCAATCACATAACTTCCCCAGGTTTCCTTCTATTGGAAAGACAGGATGGCCCTCACTTAGCGACTTGCGTGACCCCAGTACCACAGCAAAAAATGGGTCTTCCTGGTTTGATGGTCCTGTGTCATTTTAGAGGATCAGGGTGATCTGACTGCCTAAGGGTGTCTTGTTTTCTGGCAGAATCAAGAAAGTAAGGCTGCTTTGAGCTCTGTAAACTGAAAAATGGTTTCCAGGACAAACTCCCAGTCATGATGAGGACTGAGTTTTGATGGTCATTTGGTTTGGGTTCTGCTTGTCACCCGGGTGCGGCTGGAAGAGCCACTATTTTTGGTTAAGTGTGGGAGATGTTATCTGCCTGACATGTAAAATGTTACCTATTCGTTTTATTTCACATCCTTTGTTTAGAGCAATTGTAAACAAGCTCATTATTTTACCCTTGGAGAAAGAAAGGAGTTTTCTTGGTATGTTTTCGAGAAATTGAGAAGAAAGTTTTGAGACAGTAAAAAAAATGGAAGATGATTTCCAGCCACTACCTTCTGAAAAAGTGTCATCGTTTAATTTTGATCCATATGCTGCTTGCTTTCAGCCTGTATTATTAAAGACTACTTTTTTTTTCTTTTCAGCCTAGGCCAGAGTTTTCTCCCCAAACACCGATTTTCCACACTTTTTCTACTTACATAAAATGGAAATAAATATTGGAAGCTTAAAATAGAGAAGTAATTGGGGGCGGGGGGCATGTAATCGTTTGTTTATTGCGTTCGATCACTGTTTTGAATAGCAGGGTTTTCACTTCCTATGAAACCTTAGCACGAGGGAGAGCAGCAGCTGGACTGTGAGGGATGAGGGCAGGAAAGCACTTGAGTGTTTGTAAACTCGAGGTGGCGGGCCCATCCTTCTGCCCTGCGCTGTACTTAGCTGTCTTTACTACCTGAGGCTAGAAGTGGAAAAACTTGATTTGCGTGTTGTGCCTGCATTTTTTTTTTCCTTTTTTTGCCACACCGCCCTCTGTACACCTGACCATGCAGAAGCCTATCTGAAGCCTGCTTGATGGCAGGGAGAGCTGGAGAGCTGAAGAATGTGCAGAGGGAGGGAGTGCTTGGTACTTTTCCATTCACATCTCCACAGTGGCTTTTCTTGTTTATTTCAGCCTCCACCCCGTAGAAACCTTTCAGCTGCCTGAAATTCGAGTCATTAAACTGTTCCCTGAGGTCAGACTACAGATGTTTGGTGCATGTTTCCTACATGTCGGTGTCTATGTAGCATATGTACACATAGAGATACACACACACACACACAAACGTGTAACTCCACAGGGGCATAGTGCGAGGTAGGGAGGAAAAAAACTGGATAGTTTGCCAAAAAAAAAAAAACCACCTTGGTTTCTAATTACAGTTCTGCCTGGAAGTCCTTATGGGACCTGGGGCAAAACCACTTGTCAGGACTCAGTTTCCTCAACTATGTGAGGGCAGAACCCAGATAATATGCATGATGTCTGTTCAAAATTCTATACTTTCCCATTAAATACTTACTTACATATCTTTAAGGTGGGGAGGGGGAGATGGGAAGGAGCTGCATGTGTTTGTGTACCTGGGGTGGGGGAAGGGGTTCAAATGTATACTTCTAAGTAAAGAAGCAGTCCCAGAATCCTCCCCTCTATCAATTTTTAACCAATTGTAGACCAAAGTCTGGGATTATGCTGAGTGGGTCCAAAAGCCAATTGAAGATTTTAAATGTTAGGGGTTGGAGGAGGCAGTTTCTAAGACCTTGTACCTTTGATCTCCACAATTCAGAATCAGATGTGACAATTCCCAAGTATTTTTTTGCACTAGAATTATTTTTTATATTCTGTTTGTATTTGGAAACTGTCCCAGTCAATTATAGAAAGGAGAAAACACTTGTAAAGTGGGCAGTCTTTAAGCCACTGAGCCCTATGTAGATGTAAAAAATATGTCAACATTCACACATACAAAGAAAGAAGGAAGGAAGGAAAGAAGCAAAAAAAAAAAAAAAAGAACAAAAACCTAGAGAGAGATTCCTGGTAAGAAAGGTAGAGGTAGCCCAGCCATCATTGCATTAAAGACAATTATTTAAAGTCAAAGGAATAACAGATGAGGAGTTTGCCCTTAAAAAAAAAAAAAAGCAAAGCCTTGATCTACCAGAGCAAACTTGAAGGCAATGAAAGAGATACTTTCCATCAAATTAATATTTCCTATAATTTTTTTGCTCTTCATTTTTTAAAAAGAAAGGTCTAGGCCCTGACCAAGTAGCTCAGTTGATTAGGGTGTTGCCAAAGGTTGTGAGTTTGATCCCTAGTGAGGGCACATACAAGAAGCAACCAATGAATGCATAAGTAAATGGAAAAACAAATCAGTGTTTCTCTGTCTCTCTTTCCCTCTCTCAAATCAATCAGTTAAAAAAAAAAAAAGAAAAGAAACATCTAAAATTTGTCAGACCTGACTGACTAGATAAAATAAGGCCTTTAACAGAACTCAGCAGTGACCTCCCCACCGCCCAGACCATCCTCCGCTGGCTTAGGCCTTCTGGAACATTGGTGCCTGTGGACAAGGAGAGGTGGAGCCAGTTACATTCTCTCAATGGAAAACTATTGAGAGTCATAATGTGCTAGAACTGTTAGAACTGGGAGGGTCCTTAGCAATTATCCCATTTTACATTACTGATTTTGTGTAATTAGAAATTGAGGCCCAGACAGAATGCATTTGCCACACACACTGCCACACACACTGAATCACTGACAAAGCCAGATCCAGAATTTGGATTCTGGTTGCTCCACGGCTTATCATGGAAAGAGAATATGGGGTGGGCAGCCCTGCAACACAGGCATTTTCTGTGGCCTTACATTCACAGAAGGCCTCACATTTGGACTTTTGACATGATCTCCCCCGAGGTTCTCCATCCGTCTTACCAGAACATAGGCAGAATGGGAAGCGGAAGACCCTCATACACAAGTTTGGGATGTGGGCCCCAGTGTAGGATCCAGGATAGAAGCCCCCACCGGCTCCTCATCTACTGTGATTTAATATGGTTAATAAGTCTGTAACTGTTTAATGACGATGCAATTGTATTGTAGCTATGTGCATGTTGGTGTTAAGAATTTTAAATTTAAAATATTATGTGACCTAAAAGCAATGATGCTGCAGTAGCAATGAGCATGCCTACGCAGATCGTGATTTCTGATACCATCCTCCTAAAAGCAAGGCTTTTTAGACAAATGGCTGACTCTAGTTCTAGGACCAGAGCAGGAAATACACAAAATTAGAATGGGACATCTTGTAGCACCATAAAGTAAGGAATCGCTAAAACAAACAAACAAACAAACAAAAGCTATATTGATGAGGGATATTTCAAAAAGACCCTGGAGCCACCTGAAGAGATCCTGATGGCCAAATCTTGAAAATTTTGAGCAAAAAAGTAGAGTAATATTGGACTATAACCCAAAGTATAAAATAAATATCCATGAATCCACACTGATACAAATTATTGAACATATTAATAAATAGAAGAAAAGAGGCAAATCTCCCTGGCAGAAGAAGTCCAAATAATTTATGTAGACACGCTGCCCTCAAGGAGAGAGAGTGTAACTCCCTACTCCTTCAGTGTGAGCTGTGAGAGTGACTCTTTTCCCAAAGAGTAGTGTGGGGAGGGAAGGAGAAAGGGAGGGAGGGAGTAATTTTATGTAGTCAAACTGATCAGCATCAAAGTAGGTTATCAAGGTCAACATCACTAATGATGAACCATGTTGATTGTATGTACCTTTGAAATGAGGTGATGAAAAGGGCTCTTTACCTCTGTGGTCTTCTTCTTATACCCCAGTCTATTTGTGAGGAAGACATCAGATCATGCAGGGGCATCCTACAAAGTACATAACCAATACTCCTCAAAAGCATCAAGGTCATTGAAAACAAGGAAAGTCTGAAAAACTGCCAGAGTCAAGAGCAGCCTAAGAAAATATGACAACTTAATGTAAGGTAGTAACCTAGATGGGAAAAAGACGTAAGGTAAACCAAGCAAACCTGAATAAGTGATAGACTTCAGTTAATAATATTGTGTCAATATTGTTTTGCTAATTGATACAAATGCACCATAGTGTGTGTGTTTGTGTGTTTACACACACATTATATGCCAGAACTCTTTCTAAATTTGAGAGGTCTTGCTTCCTACACAACCATGCTCTCAAAATTCAATCAGAGAAATGAGGAAACCTGCATTTTTTTCCCCTTTACTTTACTAAATTAAAAGCAATTTAGCTGATTTCTGAATAAGAACTACCAGGAAAAACCTAGGAAGGCACCAAAGGCCAAATGTTGTCATGATTGTAGATTACTCAAGCCACCTCATCAGTGCACTTGCTCCACATTTCTTTGAGGAAAGCCCCAGTGAGGAAGCCCTACGGGACACAGAGAACTTGGGGATTCATCACTGAGGTTGGGGGAGCCTCAGGAGCTTCCTAGAATGTCTGTTCTTTTATTGCATAACTGCAATAGAACTGGGGATCTCAGCATAGCTGAATAGCAGAGTTGTAACCTTGGGTGTCTAAAGAACAGCTAACTGGAGGCCAAAACTCCATGAACTTGTCTTTGTTACCTGGATATGACCCCATAATGTAAACTGGGAAGGTCAAGAGAGGAAAATGATTCGCAAAGACCACCCAGCAAATTAGTGATGGAGTTGATTCCCATCGCCCACTCCACCCTGAATCATTTATTTTGCTGTAGTATTCACTGATTGTGTGTAAACAGAGGACTGCTATTACATTGATACACTGTACATTACTTTAGAAGTGTCTCATTAATTTCTAACCAATTGTTGGTTATCAGTAGTGTCTAGTTCCAATGCTGCACTTGAGTTTTAAGTGTCTTTTCCTTCTTTCCATTCACCTTTTCCCACTTCTCCCACTTCTCTGCCAATTGGTTCTCAGATCTTTGAATCAACACTTATATTTACTGTGGAGGCTAACATGTAAATAATTCTCGATGAAATGCAGTGAGACTAAATCACGTTATACACCATGTAGGTTAACATGACCAAGGGATCTACTTGGTCATATATCTCAAAAATCATAAACATAGTCATGCCCTTTGACCCAGTAGTTTTACTTCCAGGAATATATCTTCAAGGCATACTTTGGAATACAGGGGAAAACATCTTTGAATAAACATATGTATTCAAGCATTATATCTAACAACACCAAGTTTGAACGACCTACATGTCCCACCATGATTGGGTTGGGGAGAGGGTGTTGGATGGAGAATGGTTAAGTATATTAAAATACAACTATTTTTAACTGTTAGAACTGGGCAATACTTATGGAAACAGGTAAAGTGAAAAGAAACAGGAATATATTCATATAATATGTGTTTATAGTGAGTTCATAACTGTTTAACAGTACCCTTCATAGAAATTACATTGGCTATACATACACAACAGTACATAGTTAACAAAAAATATTTACAATGGCTATTTTAGGGTACTGGGATTATTGATGATTTTTTCTCCTTTATTCTTTCATAAGTTGGGACACCATAAATGTCCTAGAGGAAAACATAGACAGTAAAATTTCTGATATCCCATGTAGCAATATTTTGCCAATATATATCTCCTAGGGTGAGGGAAATAAAGGGAAAAAAATAAACAAATAGGACTACATCAAATTAAAAAGCTTCTGCCCAGCTAAAGAAACCATCATCAAAGTGAGAAGGGAACTGACCATATGGGAGAACATATTTGCCAATGATACATCGGACAAGGGTTTGATTTCCAAAAAATATAGAGAACTCATCACACTCAACACCAGGAAGACAAACAATCTGATTAAAAAAATAGGCAAAGGACCTGAATAGACACTTCTCCAAGGAGGACATGCAGAGGGCCCAGAGACATATGAAAGATGTTCAACATCACTAGCCATCAGAGAGATGCAAATCAAAACCACAATGAGATATCACCTCACAAAAGTCAGAATGGCCATCATTAACAAATCAACAAACAACAAGTGCTGGAGAGGATGAGGAGAAAAAGGAACCCTAGTGCGCTGTTGGTGGGAATACAGACTGGTGCAGCCACTGTGGAAAACAGCATGGAATTTCCTTAAAAAATTAAAAATGGATCTGCCTCATGACCCAGCAATTCCACTGCTGGGAATATACCCTAAGAAACCCAAACCACCAATTCAAAAGGACTTATGCACCCCCATGTTCATAACAGCACTATTTACAATAGCCATGTGCTGAAAAGAGCCTAAGTGCCCATCAGTAAATGAGTGGATCAAAAAACTGTGGTACATTTACACAATGGAATACCACACAGCAGAAAGAAAGAAGGAACTCCTACCATTCATGACAGCGTGGATAGAACTGGAGAATATTATGCTAAGTGAAATAATCCAGTCAGTGAAAGAAAAATACTGTATGATGTCACCTATAAGAAGAATCTAATGAAAAAAAATAAACTAACAAACAAAATAGAACCACAGATACAAAAACATGGGACAGACTGGCAGTGACCAGAGGGGTGAGGGAGGAGATAATGGCGGAAAGAAGTGGAAGGGACTAGTCAAAGAACATGTATGGATGACCCATGGACATGGACAATGGTGTGGGGATGGACTGTGGCAGCAGGGTATGGGCTGGGCAGAGGAAGACAAAGGGGGAAGAATTGGGACAACTGTAATAGAATAACAATCAAAAATTTCATATATTATTTTCATTATCTTCCAAGTTGTATGAAGTCTACATATTAGTTTCATATGTATCTCACAAGCTCACCCTCAATACATTGCAGAACCCTAGGTGAAGTTTTTAAATGTAAACAATTAGTCCTGCAATTTAGACTTTTGAATGTTTGACCTAAAGTTGGAGCCACCCACACCTCTAGGGCATAACAAAAGTGAGAACTGCCCACTCACTCTTGGAGAAGACCTTTCACTCTGGGAGATACTTGTCTCTACTCCTTTCTGAGCACACAGTTGACCATAATGAAATTAAACAGATCCTGTAAATCTTTGATCTGTTTCCGCCCCTTCATCTAAGTATGATTATCTTGTTTGCTGGTGTCTCAGTGCATTTGTAAATGTCGGAGGGTTTCCTGGCTACTTCACCGTCTCTGTGAAGCCGCCCAGGAGCTCTCCTGGGAGATAGACCTTCTTTGGAACCCTTCTGGGGCTGTAGAAGATTTGTTTTTGATTCTTATAATGTTAGTAATGTTCGACTAATGAATGCTAAGGAAAACAGTGTAAAAATAAACTATATCAGGGTTTGTTTTTCTTCAGAGACTCATGAGGCTGTCAGGAACTTTGAGGGGTATACTATTATTTGAATCACTGTTTCTTGAAAAAGGCATGGGGGTAGACATCAGAACCTAGGGGGTAAGGGTAAGGACCATGGTTCTGATAAGGTTCTCTTTCCTTAAGCTACTAGGTAATTCTTCATGTGCAGCTCACTCTGTTCCTTCCTTCCTTCATTCAAACAACACATGGTTCATTGGCAGGGATTTTTTTTTTTTTTTTGAGTAAACACTGTGCTAGATGTTGGGGAAATGAACATAAATAGGATATGGAACCCTGACCCCTGTGGGCACACCATTTACTGAGGAAACAAAGGGCCAAGAAACAGTGCTGAAACTTGTTTTAGGTGATGCAAGAGTACTGAGCTGGGACTGGACCCCCAATGTCCTGATGCTGAGCCCAGTAAAATTCTGTGGCTTCTCACATGCTGAGTCCTACATCCTACTCCAATGTCAGTGTAAGACACTGATTCCCTCTCTGAGCAGGCTCAGCCTCTGAGTTTGTCATCCAGTGTTAATTAGAACAGGATATAACTGAGCCATCTCAATGCACCATCCAGCAATACCCAATGTGCAATGCAGGAAGATCCACCAGAGCCTGGCGTGGAGCACAAGCAGAGCCTCAGCTATCTCCACCACCACCATCCCTAGGTTGGCTCAGCCTGCAGGCCAGAGCTTTGCCTAGAACCTGGTTTTTATATCTTCTGTACATAATGGGTTCTACCATAAACAGACTGATCACCCAGCATCATGCTATTCCACAGCCCACAGCCTGGACTCTAGAACACAACACCATCCCTAAAAGGAACTGGACACCTCATAGATCCTGCTGCCTATCCAACTAATCCCAAGTCCATCCCAGCTGACAGGTGACATCTCCAGATGCCAGCCCTGAGACCAGGCCAGTTTCCACAGGACCCTAGGCACCAAGACCCACCCTGCCTCAGGACTGAATCTATGTGCCAGGAGTTGTAACCATATCCTTTCTATGGTCAGGCAAGGATGAGTTAGATGTCGTGGCATATGCAAAAAAACTACCAGAGAAGATTCAGCAATGTACAATTGTCCATCAGCTTTTAATGTCTAAACATCAGGTTGCTATGAACAACCTTACCCTTCAGAGACACTGGCACTGAAATGCCAGCAAAATGCTCAAAAGAGAATGGGATGGAAAACGATTAATAATGACCTTGATAAAGGCCATAATTTGGGAAAGTATATTGAGAAGACTTGTTAATGGTGATAGTGAACCAATACATCAAGGGCTTTTTCAAACTTTTTTCCAGTCTCATCTCCTGCCACAATTTTCTATACCAGCCTCTTGGCATTGTCTAAGGGAGGCCCTGTACTTACCTGCACTCTGCTCTGACCCTGCCTGTCTTTGACAGGCTGGAAGCTCCTCAAAGACAAGAGTACTTGATTTTTGTTTTGTTAAACTTCTACCCAACCCATGGTACTCACTTAGAAAATGTTGATTAAAGTAGGTAGAACTGAAAGAGAATTCAATGTAAAATCTGATGATCTGTGTTCCAGTTTAAGTTCTACAACTGACTAACTTCTGTGGTTTTCAGTTTCTTGTTCTCCAAAATGATCATTTCTGTTAAGGGACTGTATCACTGGATTCTCATAAGAATCAAGTACAATGGAGGGAAAAATACTTTGAATATTATAACGTGCAGTTTAAAATGGTTGTTGAATGTTGAATGCATGGACAAACTAATGAGCAAACTGTCACAGTTAAGTAAAGCCATCAGGCTTTTCCAGAACAGATTATAGATTCTGTGACTCAGATTATATGTGGGGAACAATGGGTTTGAAATGCTCTGTCTTGACTTTGTAACCATCCTTAAATATGGTTATTTCACTTCCCAAAATATTTTAACCCTTTGAGTACAGGAGGACATAAATTACTGCCAAGGATTCATACTGATCCAAAGAAAATGAAAAAGATCATCAGAAAGTCTTTTTGTTCTTGAAATGCAGAATTGGAAATGAACCATTTCCCAGTAGTGAGAACTGAAATCCAGTATTAGATCCTCCTTTTTGAGACCTCTTCCTCTTTCTCTTCTTTCTACCTTAGCCCCTCCACACCCTTCCCCTGCACCCAGATGAAAAAAAAATCCCTTTGTTTTGAGCTGACTTGGTTCTTAGCAAAAGCTACAAACAACATCCCAATTCATCAGGGCTGTTTTCTAGGATCAAAAAGGTAGACTTCTATCCTTGTTTGTAAGCAATTGAGTTAATGGGTGAGTTACTAAAATAAGGAAATAGGATAACTTTCTACCAAAGGCCTGAATGACCGGGAGCCCTGGACCAACTTGGTCTTACTAAGAGAGTCCCCAAATCTATCCCTCGTGCCTCTGCCACAAATGCTGAGTGGATCCCTAGTGCTGAGATGTATATGGAATGGGACTGGGAGTGAGCTGGCCTTGATAGGGAGCAGGAAAGAAAATAAGAGCAAGGACACTGTAGAGAAGGAGTAAGGGCTTCTTCACTCTGGTGAGGGAACCAGGCAGATAAAGCAACAGACCTTTGTTAGAGATTAAAAAAAAAAATGCTTAAAAGCCTGTGTATACCCTGCCTCCTGCAATCTGCGACAATAGGTGCCTAAGTGGAACAGAATACCCAGGAGACGCAGCAGGAAAGTAGTCAACAGTCTACAAAGGACTTAGGGACAGTGGGTGGTGGTGGCAAAGAGGACTCCTAGAACTGGGAGCCCACCTGCCCATGCTTGCCAGCTGTGCCAGCAGCACCAAGTCCATGATCATCAGCTCATTTACTTTGGGATTCCTAGAGGTGGGAAGAAGAGAATCCTGGATATACATGATATTAAAAAACCTCCAGTGTGGCTGAACTGGGATGATGCCCAGGCTGCACTAGGGCAGCCACCTCTCCTATCTGGTTCCTTTTTCTTTCTTTCCACCCCATCTAGTCCCAACACCTGTCACCCAATCATACCTGTGGAAGCCACATTCTTGCACAAAGCTAAATGTATCTGGGGGAGCAAAGCAAAGAAACATTATACTAAGATATTTCCCTCTCAATTCTGAAACCTGAAGGTTCGCTAAGAAAATGGAGTGGTATAAGATTCTGGGGGTTAGAAATTGAAAACGTTGAGGAAGCAACATATGCAACTATATATTCTTATTTTATCACCCATTTGGTTGGGTCTTATTTTTTAGCATAGAATAAACATTTGTTGATATTTTCGGTTCTTACCAATATGTAGCTACAAAAGTTGTGAATTGAGCACCTACTATAAGCTAAGTGCTATACCAGACTTTCCATATACATAGAGTAATTATGGACTTGTTCCTAGAGGAGCTTATAGGCTAGTTGAGGAGATGAGTATTACACAAGTAAATCCACAAATGAGTATTTACTATAAGTTATGAGAGCTGACATATAGGAAATGAGTAAGGAGCTGTGAGCTGGGGGCAGGGCACGGCTTACCCAGTGTACAGACCTCTCTACTTAAGTAAACTGTAAACTGAGATCTGAAGAAGGAGGATGGGTTAACAATGGCAAGAGTAGGAGGAAAGTATGCCAGGCAGAGAGAACAGAGGTCAAACAACCCTAACGGGGTAAAACTGTGACGTGTTCAGGGACTGGAAAGAAGCCGCTGTGGCACAAGCAGAGAGAGTAGCAGAAGATGAACTTAAGGGCGGAATCAGGAGCTAGACCACGCACAAATTCAGACCTTTGTAGACCACAAAAGAATTTAGACCTTCGTAGACCATGATAAAAAATTTAGAGTTTATTCTAAGTGTATGAAGAAGTCATTTCAGGTTTTTAGGCAGGGTGATGACGTGATTTAATCTATATCTGAACAAAATCCCCCTAGCTACTGTATGGAAGACGAAATAGAAAGAGTCAAAAGTAGTTTGTTTAAGAGGCTATTGTAGGAGTCCTGGCAAGAGATGAAAGTAACATGGACTAGGGAGGTGGCCGTATAGGTAATAAGGTGTAGGAGGATTTGAAACATATTTGAAGATGGTATTGACAAGATTGAAAGAAAGATTGGATTAAGCAGGAGGGGGGTGGTAAAGGAGAGATGGGCATTAAGAATACCATAGTTTTCCCTAGCTGCTATGGCTCAGTTGGTTGGGCATCATCCTGCAAACCAAAAGATCATGGATTCAATTCCCAGTCAGGGCACATGCATGGGTTAGGGGTTTGGTCCCCAGTTGGGGTGCATAGGAGAGGCAACCAATCGATGTTTCTCTCTCACATTGGTGTTTCTCTCCCTCTCTTTCTCTCTCCCTCTCTTTCTCCCTCCCTTGCCCTCTCTCTAGAATCAATAAAAGAAAAAAAGTTAATAAAACAAAGAATACCATAGTTTGGACAACTAGGTGTATGTGTTTGCATTTACTGAGTTAGGAACACTGTGGAGGAAAATCTTGCAGGGGGTAACTGCTGGCAATCAAAACTCAGTTTTGAACTTGGTGTGTTTGAGATGTCTCTGAGATAGATGTAGGCAGGCGGTTGTTCAAGACCTAAACTCATGAGAAATGTCCAGTTTAGAGACAGAAATTTGAGATTCCTCAAACTACAGGTAGTACTTGAAGCTAAGAGAAAGGATTGGTTTTCATGTCAGACCAGGTGTTAACAAATAGAATTAAAAACCAATAAAGGTGGGATGGCCCTTAAAAGCACTCTGGTCCAGACTAATATCACTATAGATAAGCAAAACTGAAAGCTAAAGAAGTGAAGCCAATGGTAGAAATAGTGTTGGTGGGAGACAAACCTCCCTTCTGTACCAGCACTTTTCTTTTGGTTTTACAATGTTTCAAGACCGAGAAATCTTCTGTATGAGATATAATTCTAGAGATGTAGCTCATGGTGTCAGGACCTTCTTTTATATTCTCACCTGCTGTATGTAAACCACCACACCCTCAAAATGAACTTGCTCATCTCTTCCTTTAGTCAACTTGGAACCCTCTCCCCTGGCTTTATACTATTGGAAAAAGAAAGTGCAGTCATCCCAAATAAACTCACTGGGGCAATTTGACATTGAGGAGGTACTAGCCTTAGAGTGGTGACTGAGCTGCTGAACGGACATTCCTGTGCAGCTCCATCCTACACAGCTTAGCTCTTATGGCCCTCTGTAGTTACTTAGTAGCTGGACTGTCTCTCCTCTTGAATGTGAGTGCCTGAGATCAGGAGCTACTTTTCTTCTCCTTGATACCTTAATCCAGCCCTGGCACCTAAGGTAAGTAAATAAATCATCTAATATATGTTTTGGATGAGAGGGACCCAATAGACTGAAAACTTTCATTGGACTTTAGGTATCTTTAGTTGTCTTTCCATCCTTCCAAGTAAATACATTTGCTGAGCACATACTGTGTGTCAGATGTGGTGCTCAAGGTTACAACTATGTTCAGTCTTTAAAGCACAGTTATCATATAAATGTTGTTATAAGTTCTTGTCCAGTATATTTAGGCTTATTCATGTGTATACATTCACATACCTTGCATCCAATGCAACACATATTCAGTGTGCATCTACTATGTGTACAGAGGTAAAAGAGGAAGGTTCTGTCACTCAGGCCTCTCAGGCCAGTGCAGGAGAGATCAACAAGCCCCCAGGCCATGACCCAGGCTATCACTGAGCTGCAGCCAATTTGGTTGCATAGGGAAACATACCTGCTTCAAACTAAGAGATCTACAAAATTTCTTGGAGGGGTGGAATTTGAACATAATAATAAAATAATGTAATATAAGGAACATACCCTTGAAACAGACTTCAAAATAATAAGCATAGCCTTGAAATAATAAGAGCTAACAGATATATGGTACTTAGTACATACTGTTCTAAACACTTTACATTGTGAATTTATTTGATCCTTACAAGAACACTGTAAAATGGGTGGTATTGTTATCCTCACTTTCAGACAGGAAGCTGAGGCACAGAAAGGTTAGGTAACTTATCTAAGATCAAACAGCTAACAAATAAGCAGTTGGGAGTTGAACCCTGACGATTTAGGTCTTTGCTCTTAGCCATTGTGTTCTACCACACAATGAATGGAAGGAAGGACTCAACAGGAGGTTCAGGAGAGGGGCATGGGGAAGGCAGGCACTTCAGACAGAGGCAGGAGCTGAAACAATGACGCAGGTTAGGTATACACCTACTATGGCTTTATTTTGTCCAGAAAGCTGTCTAGGCTGCAAAGAACTTTCTCAGACATTCTTTAATGTGTTTCTCATAGTGACCTGGTGAAGTATGCCACAATCATTATTCCAATTAGAAAGACTAGGAAATTAGAACCCAGACTGGGAAAGCATAAGCTGGGCTACTTAGCTGCAAAGTGAAGTTCACAACCTGTTTGTTTAACTTTAGACGGGTGCCTTTTCCCATGTTGTAGCATTAACAACTACATACATTTATTGCTCTCTACTCTGAACAAGGCCCTGTGCTAGCCTTTTCGTGTGTTCTAATTGCATCCCCACAATACCCAGAGAGGTAGTAGGTGTTATATTTCAAAAAAAGAAATAGTTCAGTTTTGCCACTACTTAACTTTTTTTTTTTTTTTTGAGAACCCTAGTGATTCCCTGTGAGGCTTGTTGGTTTTCAGTTTCATGCTTTGCCCACTCTTTGGTCCCTGGAAACCCCTGAAGACGGAGTATTACCTGTGCATTAGCTCATGCAGCGTCTCTGAGAATGGAAAATCCCAATTAATCTGTTTGCCAAAACCCTCCAGTCATTCCTGCATTTGGCCAACCTTTCCTATGTGGTTGAAGTCAACATTTAAATGTGAAACCTGGCTTCAGTTTCCAAAAGTTTAATTGCATTATTAAGATTTTGCCGAAACTAGGCTCTGTGAATCTAAGAGAGAAATGCTGGGAATAGGTCTGACCAAACCTTTAAGGGTGCCCAACAATTTGGTGCAATTGCTGAAATATTGATGAGTCTGAGATTGCACTGGTTGGTGGTACCATCTCCGGCTCAGTGAGTGCCTGCTGTATAGGCATAGTTCTAGGCCATTTAGGGGGAACATAATTCAGTGGCTAGAGAAAGAGACTGGCTATGCGATGGATCCAGTGACAATTATGTCAAATGCTGAAGAAAGACAACCAGCCAAGAGCGGGTAAAAATTCACAGCTGACCCCATGGCCTCAGGCAGCAGGGGCGGCAGCTTTGTTTGCGCATCCGCTTTGTTCGCACGTTCAGTCTGTGCACCAGGTACAGAAGACTCTGTTCAGTCCGGTTGCCTTCCAGATTTGATTAAGGCTCTTAGGAGAGTCATGACCTCAGTCTAGAATGGCAACATTCAAAAGAAACAACAAAAAAGAGAGATAAGCTGACTAAAGCCTTTAGTGCAAGAAGAGGGAGAATGGATGGAGTGAAAATGGGGAAGTTTTCCATTTGATTTGCAAGGCCAAGGGCATAATGAAGGGTCTTATTTCTTCTTTTTATCTTATCTTTCCTTTTTTTTTTTTAAATGCTGCTGTCAAGCCTTTCAAAAGAGTCTCCCCTGCAAGTTGAATGACAAACCAGAGGTCTAGGATGATTCCTTTCTCTGTCTCTTGCCTTGGTTTGCTCAGGGGGAGAACAACTGTTACCTCACAGGTATTCTTCTGAGGATTAAATGCAGTAAGGCACAGTAAATGGCTAGATAACATAAAAAGTAGAAATAGATTGTTTGATGTACTGTCCAGCTACTCCAGCCATCTGATGAAAACTAGGACCAGCCAGTTAGGCTCATGTGACAAAACCATAGAGATCATCTGGCCCAACACCTGAGTGTGGTGGCTGAGAAGAGAGTAGGCAGTAAGTGCCTTGCCCAAGGGTGTCAGCACAGAGGGAGTTAGAGTTTCGGGGAGCATTTGAGGGTTTGGGGAGGAGTGAAAGACTGAGAATACTGTGAGAACGTAACGGGCTGCTCTGCTGAGCCCCTTATGACCCAATCTTATTTTCATTTTATTTTGTATTAAATTCATTGTGCATGTTCAGTCACAATGATTGCTAACAACCAAAAAGTCATGTCATTTCTTATACCTCTGCTTAAAATTTTTTTTCTGATGCTTATAACGACCAGTGGGCACTGGTCAGTTGTACTGGTCAGTACAACTTTATAATACGACATCTGTATGCTCTATTGTGTGCTCACCACCCCAAATCTAATCTCTTTCCATTACCATCTATTCGACTGCCTTCACCTTCTTCGTCTTACTTCTTACTCACAGGAGACAGGCAGCCCTCTGCATTTCCTATGTTAAGAGCCAGGGGTTCTGGATGGAAATAGTCTCCCTGAGATCAAAGAACTAAGAAGCAGATGGGGGAAGTCAAACCCTGGTTGAGCTCAACCGAAAACCCAAGCTCCTGACCTTACCTCATCTCACCAAGTTTGCTGCTTCCTTGCAAAAACCCAGTATTCAGGGTTTCCATAGCAGTGGTAGCTGGGGGCGGGAGGGGGCGTTGTTTTGATTTTAATTTTTTAAAAGTTTATTTATGAATCTCTGTGTAACCTTCCTTTTGTGCAGCTGAACTTTGCAGTCTAACATGGCCTGGTGCACCCAGACTTCTTCTTGCTCTAACACTGTGCAGTTGGTACTTTACACCAAAGGAGAAGTGGTCCTCTTTTGTCTCCGAATCCGAGTTGTTCTTACCTACAAAAATCACTTACTTAAAATTCTCCATAAGTGCTTATTATGGTTATCTGAGGCCAATGCAAAGAGATATGCCTCTCATTGCCTTCCACCAGCACCTAGTAGATGCTCAGTAAACTTTCTTGTGCCTACATTTTTAAAGCGAGTATTCTGTCAGCCTCCTGTTATAGGCCTTTTTTTTTTCCATTTCTCCAAACTATGGGCCTAGTATCCATCCATCTGCACATCCATCCTTTATCCAAATGAATTTACATCCATTATTACCAAACACCAAACCTGTCACCCTACATGATGTGCTTACACGTGCAGATAGATACCTGCATATGTTCTGTGAACATCGATTAAACCTGTTCTGTGGCAGACAACACATAAGTTGCTACATAAGTGTCACCTATTCAAATCTAGACTGGGATTGCTAATCATCCAAAAAGTCATGTCATTTCTTATACCACTACTTTAAAATGTTTTTTCTGATGCTTAAAAAGACCAGTGGGCATCGCTTCCAGCTATGTTATTTTTGTGCTCTTACAAAATGTTTAGCTCAAAATTCTGGTTTCTTCTAAATTTTTATTGTGTCCTGACATGGCAAACCATTTCCAGCACAAGGCAGTGGTCTAGAAAGGGTTGGGGTTCACAGGTGTTCCAGGCACCTTTCTTTTCACTTTTAGAATTAACGTTGCATAGTTCAGAGTCTGTTATCTGCCTCGGTCCGTGATGTTAGACTCGTGTATTATTCAATTGCCCAAATTCAGGCAACTTAGGTGGCACTGTCAGTGGTCACTGAAAAGGTAGCCTATGGAAAAAACACGGACTCTTAAAACAAAGCTGGTTTCTTCTGACTCTGTCACCAAATACCTGTGTGGCTCTGGGCTAGTTACATAATCTCTCTGAGCCTCAGTTTTCTAATCTCCAAAAAAGGAGGTAATAATAGGCAACTAATAAATAAATGTATGTGAGGATGAAAGGAGAAGAAGTAACCTTCAGAACCTGCTGCACGGGGACTAAATAGCACCTTGTTTGGACACCAGCCACGTCCTCAGGAAGTACATCTTCTGATCCCTCCTCTGTCCTTCCCATATTCTAAAGCCCTGATGAAGGATTTCTGAATTAGTCATCAATTTGGAATGCTCTCTTCTGCTTTTGGGGCCACCGAGGTAGATAACCCACATGTGAGTCTGAGTGATTATTTCAGCGACACTCTCATGCATTTCACTAATCCCCACTGCGATCGCCCAGCTTTCGGAATGTGAGGCACTTTCCCATCCGTTACTCATTTGATCTTTACCACATCCCATGAGCCCACAAGCCAGAGTTGTTAGCCTTCTCTGACAGATGAGCAAGCGGAGGGTTGGAGAGGTTAAGTGGCTAAGTCCAGGGACACACTGCTAGATTCAAGTCTTTGACTCTGAACTCCATCCGTGAGCTTTCTATTATCCAAGCAGCCAGGGGATTTTTGCTGCATACTAAAGGACAGACAATAGGTATTCTGGAAGATGTAAAACAGGAAGGTAAAAGCTGTTGGAGGATGAGTCAGTTATTCTAGCCCTCCCCACCCCCACAGCCCGCCACCCCAGCCTTGGCCCAGTGGCCCTCTCTTCTGAGCGCTGCTTTCTCTGCCTCTGGTCACTCAGGTCCTCTGCTTCACCACATAGCTCCCACTGCTCCTGTCTACTTCCTCCCCCAAATTTCTTCAACTGACATTTACTGAATGCCAGGCATGGTGCTTTACTGCCCTTTGGAATTTCCTTCCAGCAGGGAGAAGCAGACAATACACTGGGAAGTAAATGTGTACAGTAGTTTTTTAAATAATAAATGCCAAAAAGGAAAAAAAAAGCAGGGAAGAGGGATAGGGCATCTGTGAGGGGCATAGGATACGAGGGAAGACATCATTGAGCAAGTTACATTATAGACTGAGAAGAGGTGAAGTAGAGAAACATTTGAATTTCCTGGGTCAGAGAACCAGGCAGACAGAATTATAAGCACCAAAACCCTGAGCCAGATCGTGCCTGGCATGTTTTAGGAACAGCCAGGGAGCTGGTATAGTTAGTGTAGACTATATGGAGTGTCAAACTCATTTTCACTGAGGGCCACATCAGCAGCCTTGCTGTTGCCTTCAAAGGGCTGAGTGTAATTTTAGGACTGTATACATGTAACTACTCCTTAACTAGGGTCAAGGAGCTTGGTGCTGCCACTGGGTAGAGCAAGGTGCTGGGCTGGATAAAACAAGGTGGAGGCCTGGATTCGGCTCTCAGGCCTTGTGTTTGCCACCTGTGGATAGAGTGAAGGAGGGCAGAGTGGTGGGAGAAAACAGAGAAAAAAGGGGAATACATTGTATACACCGCATTGGTGTATACAATAGAATGGAAGAACGTTCTATTACTCTGGATGAGATGGAAAGCCATTGAGGCTTTGGACAGGGTCTGAAATTTGTTTTCATGGAATCCCTCTGACTTCTCTGTTGAGATGGGCAAAGTGGGAGCATAGAGACTATTTAGGAGGCTAGTATAATAATTCTGGAGAGAGATGGTGGTAACTTAGACCCAGAAATGGTAAGGAGTGTTCAAATTCTGTATGGGCCTGGCAGTTTTGATGTGGGTTGTGGAGAAACAGGAGTCAAACATGGCTCCAAGTTCTTAGGCCTGAGCAGCTGCAACAAATGCAATTGTTATTTACCAAAAAGGAAAGGCTGCAGGTGGAGTAGATTTGAAGGAACTGAGTGTGAGCTGGGAATGCTAATGTGGTCCTGTTGTTCAGTTACGGAAGACAATAGGCAGTCAAAGGGCGATGGCTGAGCAGGCAGCTAGATGTCTGAGTCTGGCATCCCAAAGAGAAATCTAAGCTGAATATAGAAATTAAGAGTTGTCAGTGTTCAGATTTGATTAAAACTTGAAACTGAATAAAGTCCCTGTGGAAGTGAGCATAGAATGAGACATGGTCCAATGACGGAGCCTTAGGCCTCTCCCAGTTTGAGTTTCAGAGAGGAGGAGGCTCCAGCCACATGAATGAGGAGTGGCCGAGGACATAGGAGAAAACCTTGATAATTCATTCTGCAAAACCCTAACAAAATTTGTCTATCCCCTTCAGTTCTGGGTCTATGTTTCCTTGATGGAGGCAGACTAGAGGCATCTTTAGATTGAGGATCACGTTCCTTCTCCACTCCCCAGAGGGATTAGCATCTAGGAACCCTTAGGGTAAAACTCAACTGGTTGTCTTCCAGCTGAATCGCAAAGGGAGTGAGTATGAGGGATCCAAGCAATCATCTGGCTTTGTGATTTCCCAACTGGAGTCTTTTAGCAAGTGAAGGAGCTGTCTTCTTTCATCACTGGGAAACCTATGAAGCTGTGACCCCTCCTTTCCTAGAAGAGCTAATAAAAGCAACAATGTCCTGTCAGTCAAAGGCCTCAGCCCTTTCTCCTAAGAAATATTTGTGATTTTCATCACACCTGAGACATTCAGAAGGCTCTAGTACTTGCATCTAGTGAAGAACCGCCACAGGACAGAGGGGCTGAGGAAAAAGATGCCGCATTCTGAGAATTTTGGCCTTGTATCAGACTGATTTGAGAGAAGTTATCATCTGGCACATTCCTTCCCCTTAAGACCAGCTGAAGGCCCAGAATCCAAGACAGGTTTGTAGATCAACCAGTCTAACCACCTCCTAGAAAGATGAGGAACTTGGGCCTAGAAAGGCTCCAGTATCTTGTTTAAAATCACGTGCCAAGTGTTCAATTCAAGGCTCAAAACCAGGCTCCAACTTGAAATTTTCTACTCAGGTTCAGACTCAACTAAACTCTACGACCATTTGCGATCTTGCCTGGAAACATGCCACGTACAGTTACATGTTATTCTTAATCCTCACCACAACCTCTAAGACAGATACTATCATTCCCCTTTCACAGATGAGAACATAGTGTTCAGACAGGAACGTGACATGTCCAGGGGCACGTGGCTAGCATGCCGGAACAAAGGACAGGAGCCCACGTCTGTTTGACTGTGAGTTCAACGCTCATCCCAGCACCCCTGCGGCTCTTTCAGCAGGACTCGCCTCACGGGGTTGTTTGTTCCCACAGTACAAACAACTGCCCGAAGATCCTGCCCTCCTACCAATAAGTGAGGCCTCTCCAGCTTGGTGCGTTAGCAAGTGACAACTTTGAGTCCAGAGTGTGGACTCTGACACCAAACTGCCCGGGTTTGAATCATGACTCCACCACTTATTAGCTATGCCACTTTGGGCCATGTAACTTCTCTAAATCCAAGTTTTCCTCATCTATGTCATGGGAACAGTGATATACTTACCCCCAGGGAATTAGGATTAAGTAATAAAATGTATGTAATATCACTTAGCACAATGTCTGACATGTATAGCAGATGTTCAGTAAATGGTAAAATGTAATAGTCAGTGACTCCCTTTTTTAAAACCCTAGAGCTGTTTTGGAACATACTGTCCAATGCTTCCAAACTCTTTTCTGGAATATGTCCAGATGGGAAACCCAATACCAAAATCCAGAACTGACATGTCCTTAGGAGTATGAGCAACATGCTCTCTGACCAACCAGGATTTAACCAGGAAAAAACCCTCTCTAGGGTTTCCAAATCACTAGGAAAAGTGATATGGAATAATAGGAATTAGCCGTACACAGCTGATAAGAGACTGAGCATGTATAGTGATGAGTCCTAAAAACCCCTTTGAAAAACTAATTTAAAAAAAAGAACTATAGTAAATATGCATATATACATATAAAAAATACACTGGAAGGAAACTCAACAAAATGTTCACAGTGGATATTTTTGAAATAATGACAGGTTTTGTCTTTACTTTTATTCACTAGATTTCTAATTTTATACATTAAATGGGTATTCAAATTAGAAATTATTTAATTCTTCATATTTACTGTTCATTTTTTACTTTACCTAAAATCTTTCTTCTCTAAAAAAAAAAACCTTTACGATAATGTATTGGAAGCACTTATAATTATAAAGCTCATTATCAGGAAGAGACCAGGTAGAAGGGGTTACAACAGGAGTGCAGTGTAGATAGTCACTTGATTAAAGTTAGGAAATTTATCATATGTTGCTGTGTATAATGCACACTTTTTTGCCCAAATTTCTGAGGGAAAAATACGGATGCACATTATATGTGGGTAATACTAATTCTGTATCTATATAAATGCTTTTAATTCTTTTATTTATCTTATGCATTAAAAGTGGAGCTCTAGAAAGCCATAATGATATCTGTGTGCAAAATAATATCCTAGAATATGATAATTGGTTTTGTTTCTAAATATAAATAAACAAATAATTGATTTAAAAAATTAAAATGGAAGATTTTTTTCTTGAAAGTTTGGGCCAAAAACATGGGTGCACATTACACATGGCAAAATACAGTGATCCTCTGGATTCTGAAAGTCCTGAACAGAAGATACTATCTAATCCAGGTGAGAGCTTAAAGAAAGAAGTACTCAGTCTGGTGGTGCTGTGGATGAGGCACTCAGCTAGGGAGGGTGTCAGGCTGTCCATCTCAGGAACTGACTGGGTCTCACACTCCCGGTGTCTTCCTTTTCTTCTCTCTCAAGTGAGAGCCCTTTGCATAAGGGCTTTCCTATTGTGTCTGTGCGTTTTATTTGCTAGAGCCTCATGTCACTGGTAGAGGGAAGGAATGGTGTGGGTGGGGTGGGGGATATGTTAGGTGAAAGATGGGTTGCTCCTGCCTGCCGTCATCCTGACAACCTTGGTGAAAGAGAGGCAAAGCAAAGACAAGAAGCCTCGGGATCTTTGGCATTCTTGGTTAAGCATACTCAGACTGGAATCTGATATTAGAGGTAGAATCAAAGAATATCAGGCCTGGAATTTAAAGGTCATATAGTCCAACTCCTTTTGATAAAAAGGGACGCCAAAACCCACAGAGGCAAATGACTTGTCTAAGACCCTACAGAGCCTGGAGAGAAGCAGGGGTTTAGCACTCACCACTAGGTCTGATCTCTCCAAGGTCCTTTGCATGGCTGATTTTATGCACTGATAATGATTGAGAGAGGAGGAGGGAGGGGGAGAATGGGCCCTTTAATCTTACCCTCATTTACTAGGAACTGGAAAATGTTTCCCACAGGTAGGCACAGAAAATGAGGTTAGTTTTTTTCAGGACTTGCACTTGCAGATCCCACTTCTGATGAATAATCATCACTTATTTTATCCCTTGTCCTATGATTCAGGCTGTGATCAAACAGTTAAGACTCAGCTAGACGAAGCTCTTGGGCAGTGTTGACCAGTTTGATGTGTGCTCTCTATTCGTCTCTGTCACTGATAAAAGGTAGGCGCCTGTCTAGAGTTGCTCCCTGGATTCCAACAGAAACCTTATAACCTATCATCGCTCCCAGAACAACTTCCTACTAGTAAACTTGCACATAGCTGGCCACTCAGCTAAGACAAGTAATGAACCAAGAAAAACTAAAAAGAGTGGGGTTGTAATATCAGGATTTTTTTTTTTTTTGCTGGCATTAATCAAGTAATAATGGACCAGTGAATTTTCAAAGCAATTTCAATATTTTAAAGTTAATTTTTAAAGTAATTCTTTTGTTTGATACTCAGACACCGCACAGAGAAAGGTTAAGAATATGACCATATTAAAGCTCCACTTTTTAGTCCCCTTAGTAACTCCATGAACCTAACTCTGAAGTCTAAAGACAATCTTAAGAGATTATTGTGTGGGAAGAGGCAGCAAAGTATTGAAAAACAGGCTAAGGTTAAAGTCAGAAAAATGACTATGTTTTAATGCTTCTGTCTATCTGGTATATGATCCTGAGAAAAGCATTTCACTTTCTGGCCCTGGCGTACTCCATGAAAAAACTGGGGTAATATTCATACTTGAACTCCTAGACCCTGCTGTGTTGTTTGCAGGGTCCATGACCTGGGTATAAAAAGCATTTGAGTATTATTATTTTTATTAATTATAGTTTTAGAATTAGTTATCAGTAGCATTAGTCCTTTCCACATAACAAAATTGGTCTCCAGGTACCAAATACTTATAATATTTCTCAATGGATCGTGAAAGAAAATAGAAGGAGCAAAAAAGTAAAAGTCAATCTTTTCCTGGAAAGCTCTGTTGTTTAATCCTCTTCTCGGAGTAAAAACTCCCAGCCACAGTGTAGCAAACAGAACATGGGCTTCTCTTTAATATCGCCATTCACTCAATGGCCAGTATCACTTCCCTTTTTCCCCCAACACATTCAAAACCATTAAATCTCCTGCTTGAACATGCACTATAATCTAAACAATGAAGGAAAGGAAGAGGAGGAAGGGCAGAAAGAGAGAGATACAGCTGTGCTCTTTGGATGGAGGATGGTCAGTGAGACTTACATTTTAGTTTAGAGCCAAATAGTTTTCTCCAGAGAAGGTCACAGCAACCCCAGACAGGAGCAGGCAGGAGCAGAAACATGAGCCCTGTTCTCCAGCTAGTGGTATTAACACCCCTTTGTGGTTTCTAAAAGAGACACTAGAGCTAGACAGGCCTTGACACCTTACCTTACATTAACAAGCATGGACTTGGCCTTTTAGGTACCGTCCTTCTAGGGATGGGCCTCTCTCCCCAGTCTTGGGTTCCACCTGAAGCCAGGGTGAGTCCTGTAAAGTTTCCCAGCCCTTCCTGATCCACAGGTCAAGCAGTCATGCTTGCCAACATTGGACAGCGTTACTCCTTAATCCCGCCAGCGAATCAAGACAACGCCAAGGTGAGCAGTGGGAATCAGAAAACTGAGACGTGGGGGCGGGACATTAGGGCCTTCCAAAGAGCCCAAAAAGAGAGTTAGGGCAGGAATCCACTTCAGTAGTTCCTCTGCCATGCCATTCTTTAACTCCTGAGTCACTCTCTCCACACCCCATAGTTAAACCAAAACTCAACCACCTTACCAGATCTGGACAGATGCTGCAAACGCTGTCTCCCATACGACTCTGGCAATTTGATACGGTGTTCTCCCTGTTGCACTTTAGATCTTCCCGTGCGCCTCCTTTCAAATGGTCTATTCTCAGGTGGATCAGGAACGGTAAGCCTGGTGCAGGACAAAGCCAGCGATCATTAATCAGTGTTGAGCTTTGAGCAGTGCATGCGTAATTATACTATTCGGTTGATTGATGCAGGTTTGGTTGGGAAATACTACATTTTAAGGAAGTGCAAACTTTTAACTTCTGGGTTGGAGCAGGCAGCATGCCAAGAGAGAAGAACAATCTTTTGAGCATGGGCACAGAACTGGGCACAAACAAGCCAAGTCCAGGGACTCTCAGAGAATCCAAGGAGAAGGAGGCAGGTAGGGAATTTTCGGGTACCAACGGCAAATACCAGACACTTCATCTTGCCCTCTCCTGTTTGCCAAGCCCAGGTCTGGGCATGTCAATTATCTCTACTGAACTATTTTTTTTTAGAAGGTTGCCATTTATATTTCATTGAAATGCATTCCTCAGGACCCAATGGAAACAATCCTGGAATATTGGTTACCTTTAGAATTAATAGAGTCAATTGACCCATGTGCAGAGTTAGCTCCTTTCTCTTCTTCAACAAAGGTGAACAACTCATTTTTTAAAATATAAAGATAAAAACCATCACCCACATTTTCAGAGATGTCCTGGTAAAAACAGAACCAAAAAGTCATAAAAGTGTTGGCTTTAGAAGGACTTTAGAGATAACTCCATACCTGAACCTCCAACATGACACTTCTAAGTTAGTGTCCATTGAACTCCCCTTAGTAATTTCTAAGGGTGGAAACTCTATGCTTCCCAAGGTGCCCATTTCATGGTTGGCCAGATTTAGAAGTTGTACGATCTAAACTTGAACTTATTTATTGATTCAAATCTAAGAAGGAATTCATTATAGAAAAATAACACTTACCAAAGATATTTGGGACTATGTGTGTTTGGTGACCTTAACGAGTGCAAACAGGGCCCATGGGAACAGACTGTATGCTTAATCCCAACCCATATACATAAGTCATCAGTCAGGAGAGTGGACACAGAAAAATGTATGCTGCACACATCCATTGTCAGGATTAGAGAAATATTTACAAATGACAACCTTAGGTACTGATAATGAGGCTTGTGTGGAAATCCTTCCTTGGTCACAGGGAAAGGAACCTCATCTGATCTGCTTTGACTTTAGCCCTTAAGAGAACATGTGAAAATCAGGTGAATATCACTCCTTTTCAGGTGCCAGATGGACAGTTTATCTCTCCCACTACTTTAATCATTTCTACAGGTTTTCTTTTCCTTGAACCTATGCCTAAGTCAGGAAATTGTAGATTTGTGTACAGAACTGAAAGATTTCCAGAGAACTCTTATCCGTTTTCCTCATCTTAAAACTGAAAAACTGAAGCACAGAGAGAGGAGGCAACTGACCCAAAGTCACAGAGCCCTTTTGAGATGGAGTCAGGACTAAGTCATAGGTCTGCCTACTACTAACTAGTACAGTGCTCTACTCTTCGTTATTGATGATGATGTGTTGATATGGAGGTGAGTGATATTTTCCCCAGTGTGCTTTGAAACAGGAGCTATAGAAAGTTATATGGACTAGAGGAATGAACCGGCCTCCCCTAGCTCCCCATGCAGCAACCTCATGAAGTTGCTAGTGACGATTGCTAACATATCTTTTAAAATATGAATATACAACAAATAATTACACAATGAACACCATTTAATTTTATATGCACGCAAATATATCAATATGATCCCCATCATAAGAACTGAAAGTTATTGAGAGTCTACTATGCTCCAGGCACGTCACATACCTTATTAACTCTAATCCTTTCCAACCTCTCTGTGAGGCTAGTATTATTATGATTGTTTTTCAGGTGAATAAGGTGAGGCTGCTAAGATACATTGCCAGTATGGAAGAGTCAAGATGCGGAACTTAGTCTTCTGGCTCCAAAGCCTGGGCTATTTTCATCACAGCCACCATCTGTAGATGATTTCAAACTCACTCCATGTCCCACCCATCGAGCTCTGAACATTTTATATGACTGATGCTGAAGTGGAATAAACTTTTTTCTTTTTAGTTTTCATCCTCTATTATTTTGTTATTTTTTAAATTATTTTGTTTTTTTATTAAACATTTTTTATTGCTGTTCAATCACAGTTGTCTGCATTTTCTCCCCTCCCCCAAACCCCACCCCAGACAAACCCACCTCCCTCCCCTGCCTCCACCTTCCCTCTTGGTTTTGTCCATGTGTCCTTTATAGTAGTTCCTGAAAACCCCTCTCCCCACTATCCCCTCCCCACTCCCCTCTGGTTATTGTTAGATTGCTCTTAACTTCAATGACTCTGGTTATATTTTGTTTGCTTTTTTCTTCTACTTATTATGTTCCAGTTAAAGGTGAGATTATATGGTATTTGTCCCTCACTGCCTGGCTTATTTCACTTAGCATAATAATCTCCAGTTCCATCCACGCTGTTGCAAAGGGTATAAGCTCCTTCTTTCTCTCTGTGCGTGAAGTGGAATAAACTTGAGATTTTTTTTGAATTCCTTGACAATTCAACTTAGTTATTTTATCAGTCAACTTGGGAAGTATCTCCCCCATTTGTTGGTGTGTTCTTCATATTTGATGCATCTTATGGAAAAGAAGGCAAATACCCTTGCATCTAGAGGTAACTTGCAATATCTGATATGTAAACAAAATAAATAGAAATAACATTTTGAGAATATTTATTCATTGGTCATAATTTTTCAAACTGTTGTTTGTACTAAAACATGTTTAGGTTAAAAGCTATCTGCAAAATTTAAAATCATGACTTTTTTTGCAGTAGAGGTAGGTCCAGCATCTGGTTATAAATTCTTGCATAAACAATTTTTCTTTAATGTATATATTTTAAAGAAATATACAGAGAAGAAATACATGGATTAAATCAGTACTTATCTTAATAAAGAAATATCTACATTCTAGGTTAGAGTAATAGATGATGATTTTTTTTTCTTAAGCGCAATGGTCTGGTAAAGTGAAAGAAAATGTGACTATCGTTTCACATTTTCTGAACTCATGTTCTAGCAGAAGCATTATATTGCTGCTCTGAAAGTCTTGGGTGAAAGTCCACAAACATGGAACATCATGATCTACTTAGAGTTCTGCTGCTGAGGACAATTACATGGCATTTTGGAGAAGTCTGCCCCCAAACCCATGAGACAACTGTTATCACATGAGTGAAGTTGTTATAAGATGCAAGATGTATGATTTATATTTATATTTCTTACCCAAGTGAAATATAAACATTCTCTCTTCCTTCTGACCAGGAATTTTTCAGTTCAAATATGCAATTAGAGTCAATGATAGATACACAATAAAAATTACTAACCTTTAGTGAGTGCTTCCTATAACTCAGGCATTGTTCTATGCATTTACAGGTATTAACTCTTTGGTCTCCACCAATCAGTAAAGAAGAATTGTTATTCTCACCTCTCTTATATCTGCCCAGGTTTGCAGAGCTGCTATGTGAAGGAGGTTTTGGTAAGAATGAGGCAGTGACTCCAAGAACGTGGGATCTCCCACCACAACGCTGCACTGCCTCTGTTGAGCCCTGGCCAGTGAACAGGTGCTTCAGTCCACAGACAGTAACCCGACAGCAACGGTGAAGTCTATCTACTGTAGTAAGTGCTTGAGCAGGATCATCGTGGTTTCTGCCAACTTAATGCCACCATCTTCCTTACCAGACAGAGCTTCCTATTTTGATGGGTGAGTCATCCGGTTACTCTTGCTGAGTTAATTTCCTCTTTAAGGGAAATTAACTTCTTTATGTTCAGCATCAGGCTTACCTTACGGCTCACCTCTGAATGTTTTGTTGGCCATTCCCTGAGCGTGAATTATCTTCACTCTATCACTGTGTGCTCTTTCTTAGAGTTAAAAACACCAGTCAATTCTCCTCTTACAAAAATGTAAGTTCCCAAAGACCAGGACTCATGTCTGATTTATTCTTTATTTCTACAGCATCTGTTCAGTACATAGCAGCCTTCTAATAAATGTTGAAGGAATAAATGAATGAATGATGAGTAACTGTTGAAAGGATGAGTGAATGGCTCCCCTTTGAGAGATTTCTAGACCCAAGAATCCCTGAGACATCTGTTCTAGTACTGATTCCTCCAGTCATTGATTCCAGTCGTTAACAGCGAATATTCGTTCAGTGGCCCACTACCTGAAAGGACATGTGAAGTTCTGTGCATAAAATTGGAGTATTTATATTTGAAGACTCACACTTTTTTCATTCATGCATTTGTTTCTTCACTGAATTAATGAGTATTTGTTGAGTGCTTCCTATGCTAAGAACATATAGTAAGTGGAGGCATGGATGTTAAAAACCATGGATTTAGATTGGAAATCCCTAGTTTCCAAATTGACTTTACAACTTAATAGCTGTGTAACTTGGAAAACTTTCTTAACCTCTCTGGGCCCCTGTTTTCTTCATTTGTGAAATGATAAAAAATGTTGGAATTAGTAACCTTAGGTATGAGGATTAAAGAAGATCATATATATTAAGTGCTCAACAAATCTCAGCAATTAGTTTTATTATTTCCTTGATAAATGAAACAAAGAGGAATTAGACTTAATCATTCTTCTCAAGGAACTAATATACTCATGAGAATATGAATTATTTAAGTATGACATACAAATAAAATTGCTAGGGGTGCTCAGATTAAGTAGAGATTACTTACAACAGGAAAATCAGATAAGGCTTTCTTCCTGGAGGAGGCTGCATATGAGCGGGTTTGGACAAGTAGACTTGTAAAGGAAAGGCTTTGTAGGAGGTGGGAATAGCCCAACAAATAAATGCAGGTATTAAAAAACAAGTCCATATTCTGGGTGCTTGAGTCACTGGGCAATTGATTTATCAGGATTACAAAAGACATAAACGGGACAGAGACAATCCTAGAGAAAAGGGTTGGAAATAGCTTGGGGAGGACCTTGAGAACTAGTCAAGGAGTTTGCATTCCATTCTAGGCAGACCAGGTGTATCTTTATGGATTTATGTGCATTGTTCACTGGATTCATTTTTATTTTAGTTGTGGGTGAGTATGGACATCTGTACTTAAACATTTTAGATTTTAAATTATTTTCCTTTTGGGTCTGGGAAATTTGACTGCCTCCCAGTATACTTTAATATCCATCATATCATCTGAGTAGTGTTAGGTCGGAGTCGCTCAAGAAACCGGACGGATGCAGCGAGCTAAGGAGAACAGGGTTTATTAGAGGGAATGAGAGGGAAAGTGGAGCCAACCAAGGGAGGTTGGGACTCATTCGGTTGTTCTTAGGTCAGGGTTTTTAAGTGAAGGGTATCAGAGTTTAATTGGCCAGAGCTGGTTGCTCAAGTTAAAGCTGTGTCCTGTTATGCTGAATAGGCTGACCCCAGACCCCAATCTTCCTGGGCTGGGTCTGCAGAAAGCTTCCCACGGTGCCATTTCCTAGCCTGCTGATTTTCCCATTCCTCCTAGGCCTGCCTAGGTCTGTCAACTAGCCTGTAAAGTAGGCCACATGGGGAGATGAAGAAACTCACATGGACATAAGATAACCTGCCACTGACAAGAGCTGTTACTTGGATGGACTGGGATGCGAATGTCATAGCTTCTAATTCCAAGTCCTTCTGTTTTCTGCAGGAGGGATATGTGAAGATATTGCAAGAGGAAAGCAAAGGCCATGCTGCCTGAGTGGTGGAGAAGAGAAAGTTTGATGACAGGGCCCTTGAATCAGGGCTTACTTTTGCCCTCACAGGCCACTGTCTTTTGCTGGGACTTGTAGCAAAAGTGCCCTTCAAAATGAAATCAGCTATAGATATTCCCCTGTTCTCCTGGCTTGACCTAGTGGGTATTTTCCTCTGGCCTCATCCCAGGTTTCTTGAAGGACTTTAAGAGAAATTATTATTGATGGAACTCTGGGGTTATTTATAATGGAAATCCAGTCTCACCTTCCACCTGTCCTCCATGAAAGAGTTGGGCTCTTAATATGAACCTTGGGGAATCAGAAGCCCAGTTTGCTTTATTTAGCTTTCAGAACATTGGATTTTTAAAAAATTTTTTTGCAAAGAGCTCAAAGTTCCACTAAATATAAAAGTATCTTATGTCCTAATGTCTTGACCAATTTAAGTAACTCACCTGTTCTCCAAATCCTATTCTCATATTTTTGAAATTAGACAGTCTTTTTTATTCCTTTCCTTAAACAGTTGTATAAAAAATCAATTTGAATAAGAACCAGTTTTTGAGCACACCCCAGAGGCAATTTACTTAAGTGGCACACACACACGATACATTTAAGTGCGTAAGTCTGACAATTTATCCAGGAGTTTGTGAGGTCCATGAAGGAGGTTCTATGACTGTGTGTTCTATATTCCCTAGACTTGAACACTTGTCCTTGTGCACGGTGAGTGCTCAGTTATTTGTTGGTTAATGCATGAGTTGGTAAGACTACCAGTCTCTCTATGTGAGGAAGTACAGAGCTACAATATATGGTCAATTACACTAGATTTCTTTAGCTTAAATTTTCCTATGCTTTTCTGCCTGTGTCCCATCCCTTCTCGCACACATATTCACCAGTTAGCTTTTAACATGATGTCTATGTGCTATTGTACTAAATACCTTGATTACAGGCCACTCAGGAGTTTTTAAAAGTTTTGTTTTGACAATGGTGTAAAGTAATATCAAATATACCACGCACACGTCCAAAAACTTGCCTTTTTTACTTAACAGTTGTGTGACCTCAGTCAAGTTACTTAGATGCTTTGAGTTTTAATTTCCTCATCTATAAAATGGAGATAATTAAGTTACCTATGTCCTGACAATTAAATGAGATGTTGGAGAATGTAGTGTATTTTGAACAGGCTCTGGCACATAACATGTGTTTTGTAACATTTGTTAAGAAGACAGCAGTGTTTTTTTTTTCTCTAGGTGAAAGGATTGGCACAATAATACATATGCATTTATAAACTATAAGCCAACTTCCCCTCTTTTGGTAAGAAGTCAGATTTTAAAAATCCAATAATAAAATATTTTAATTATTTATCTGTATATTACCCATTTAATTAAAATATTTGAGGATGTTTGTAATAAAATAGTGTAAACAATATCATCATTAACATTTGGATTAAGAAAAGCATGAGTAATTTACTGTATTGAAACCAAATAATTATATAGGTTTTTACAGACTATACCTTGTGCTTTCTTAAATGTTACCTATTCTAGTCCTTAATTTTCACAACTCTTCTTCTTCTTAAGAAAATTACTTATTCTACCTGAGTGGGAGTAAGGTTTCTTGCCCTAGTTCTCACTGCCTAGTATTTGGTTAAGGGATTCAGAATTGTTCAACAGTCCAGGATTACAGTGCCTTCTCCCCCAGTAGAAGAGGTAGGAGTCAATTGCCTTCTGGGTATTCAGTTAAACCACTGGGTTCCCTTTTCCAAGGTCAGGTCTGTGCTGAAGGGGCAATGAAGCAATAAGTTGGTTTGGCACTAAATCAGATATAAATCCTAACCCTACACTTTCTAGGTGTAAGCTGGTGATAAGGAAGACAGTGTGTTCAGGCTTCAGTTGGTTAGTCTGTAAGACTGAAAAAATGACACCTCAGTGATTTTTGTGAAGATTAAATGAGACAGTGCTTAGGGTGGGGACTTAAGCATGGAGCACAGGGAACATGATGCCTGGCTATTCCTGAGTCCAAGTTTGGCTTTGATGGTCCTGAAGACCCGAGAGTCTTGGTTGTCAGAGATGTGACTCAGAAAGAAGGTTTGTGTGGGGTTGGTGAGGAGGAAGAGTGGAGATGTCTAAACCAAGGTGAAGAACTTATAGAACAAGAGCCTGTAGCTACCCAGTCCATTGGATCTGGAGGCTGGCCCAAGGTGTAAGGAAAAAGAATTGAATGAGAATGAGGAAATCTGAGTTCTAGATTCTTTTGTTGCTAATTCAATTGTATGACCTTGGTCAGATTCCTTTCTTTTCAGGGCTTCAGTTTACCATCTGGAAAAAAAAAATGGATGTCAAATAATCTGATGTCGAAGGTTCCTTTAAGCCTTGATATTCTATCATAAATTCCAGGGAATCAAGGTTTGGCTGGATAAAGATAACATGCAAGGGCTGAACCAAGAAGTGGTGAGAGTGTCTGCTTAGTTCCTAAATGCGAATTGATTTGAAATATTGAGCACTTTATATTTTATATCTCAACAATTCTACCCCCCTTCTCATTATATTTAAACCCTTAGAAAATAAAGGTCATTATTCACTTGGATCCCATTCTATATCTTTTGTGTATCAACAAACTGGAAAAAAATGTTTTAAGTCAGGTAAGTGTTAAATTCACTAAAACTCCTATCCATTCATGTGCTACAATAAGGAAGCAGGTTGGATCAAAAGATTTCCGACCCAGTTATTATTTTAATGATCAAACTAGACCCAGCTACCTGAGAATGTCTCAGTAATGGAGAATGGAGCACCTATCAAAGCAAAGAGAATAGAGAAAAGGAGAAGAATCAAGATGAAGACAAGTGGAGGGGGAGAAGAGAAGAAAAAGAAAGGGAAAGAAGAGGGAGAGAAGGAGGAAAGAAAGAGACAGGGAAGAAGAAATGAGTCTTGGATGGCAATACAATTAACAAAGCATCTAAACAAAGTAATATCCCATCTTGATTCTAACAATCACCCAGTGATTATTACACTTTGAAGAAGAGGAAACTAAAGCCTAGAGAACTGAGGTGACTGCCAAAGGCCACATGATTTGATTTCATTCCAGAGGTTTTTCTTTTGACAAATTCCTTTCTATGTCTACTAGAAGTTTTTTGGGGTGTATGTGGTCTTCCCCACTATTCTGTATGAGCTCCTTAAGGACAAGAGCTGGCTTATGTTCAAGTTTATTCTCCCACAAAATCTGAGGTTCAATACCTTACACAGAATAGGTGCTCAGTAGATGTGTTGTTGGATGAACAAACAAATCCGCAGAATAGCACAGAAAACTAGATACCGTAAAACTGGATTTCTCCCTTCCCTAATTTTCAGTGTCTTGGTGATGGGCAGGGTTCAGGTGAGACTGTTTACCTAGACATGCTGAACCTTCTTTCCAGGAATCAGCCAAAGGACCCAGTCATTTATTTAGTCATTTATTGAGCAGTTTACATGTAATCCTATATACTCTGAGAAATTCTCACACTGGTTATTTCCCTCCATGAGATGGTAAAACAGGAATTATTTATGACTCATATTTTGCAGAAGAAAAGACTGCGGTCTGGGGAAGTTAACTGGTTTTTATTAATCCACCCGGTGTGGAGTGGTTGAGCCCAGATTTGAAATCTTCCACAACGGCATTGGGCCTTGTTCCAGGTACTCTTCTCTGTGTGTACCTCTGACACTTCCTGATGGCTCAGCCAGCTAAACAGGAATAATGCCTGCCCGAGCCCAAGCCATCTGATAAGGCGACACTCATAAAATTAAGATATGGTGGCCTTACAATCTAAAGAAAGATCTCCACATTAGTATAGTCATTGTCATTAAGGACATAGTTACATATCCCCTGTAAAGTTGAGTTTCCCAGGAGATAAGAAAAACATTGGTTATGGTATGTGCTCCACAACTTGGTAGAAATGGCCCCATAATGGGTGATAGGATGGAACTTCTGGGTCTTCAAATCCCCTGAACTTTCTTCAGTTGCGTGCTCACCCCCTCCGCCTTTCCATAGTACCCTAAACTCTCCCATTTTTGGTAATGATCTCATAGAGACTTTTGATATTTTTTTGTGGTCACTGCTTTTATATCTTAGGAAAAATAAATTTTTCCTAATTTGAATTGCTCTTTTAGAGAGATTACACATTGCCCAATAAAACAAAATCATCAACATATGAAAAAAGTAGCTCATTATGAATATTCACTTAATAAATATTTATTGAATGCCTACTATATGCCACCTACACTTCTAAGCACTACAGTTATAAGAATGAATAAATATAACAAACAAAATCTCTGAATCCAGAGAGCTTATAGTCTAGTGGGAGGCAAGAGACAAGAAAGACAGATAGAAAGTGTAACAGTGCAAAACACCATACAAAAGACTACCTTAGAGGAAGGAGGTTAAAGAGAGATGGAGGCAGAGGGCTAATATTCATTATAAGTGAGATTTGAACCAAGGTGTGAAGGGAGGAGGGCTTGATGCTACCATTTGGGGGAAGAGTGTTCCAGATGAAGGAATATCATTTGAATAGATCTTGTTGTGGGAGGATGCTTGGGCATCCTGGGAAGAGTCAGGAGGCCCATGTGGCTGGGGCAGAGTTCCTGAAGTCTGCAAGGAAGGAGGGGAGTCTGTTGGGCTTTGCAAGGACTAGATGGGACTATGGCTGTGACTCAGATTGAGCCTAGAAGTCACTGGAACTTGTTTTTGAACAGAGGTGTCACATGATCTGACTGAGGTTTTGAATGGATCACTTTGGCTGCTAGGTGGAGGTAGACTTGGTGGGTGGACAAAGAAGGGAGGTGTGTGTGGTAAGGAGAAGGGAGGAGGGTTAACAGGAGAAGGAGAAGGGTTAATAGGCTATTCCAAGAGTTTAAGCCTAAAATGGTTGTGGCTTGAGCCACAATTGTCTACACTGAAGGCTCCAAATAAAGAAAACTCTGGGCCAAATTTAAGGATAACCTACCTTTAAAGTCTTGAATTGTGGGAGAGTTCAGGAAAATATAACTTGTATTCAAAGTTAGGTGACTGTTTCCGCCTCTCTAGAGTAATCCAAGTAATTATTATTTTTGAAAGGTATATAGTCAGTTTTTCCTTCTGACTGTTGAAAAATAAAGTAACATTGCACATCACTTCTCTTGGTATGTATATGACTTGAATCATTAAATGGGTTGTGAGCTGAATAATTTAGCCAATTCTTAAGCAACAGAAGCAAAAGAAAATAATTCTCAATTCTCTATAGTAGTTAATGGTAGAGTATATAGTTCAATCAGAAAAGTTGAAATTTTCTCAGAAACATGAATATTGTTCTTTTAACATATGAAAGAGGCACAGGTTGCTAGGCATGGTAGAGATCCTATTTTTTGATGTAGAAACTGAGACCCAGAGGGGAGATAAGAATTATACAAAATTATACAAATTATACAAAACTTACTGAGGTTGGACCAGAACCTGATTCTCAGTCCAGCATGCTGCCCCCTCCATAAAAAGTTTTCTTTATAAATATACTTTGTTGCTGATACGTTAGAGGGGCTCGAGTGTGTCATTCATGGCTGCTCCTGTGATGAACCCCACCCAGTCTTCTTTTAGTACCTAACCAGGACTGGCTTCCGTCCACACTGTCCTGACAGCACCGTCCTGGTTCCTTGACCTCCCTGCTCTGTCTTACACTCTAGCCTCACAGCCCCGATGGAATTCTAGTTCTTTTGCTTTGCTTCAGCTACAGGAATCTGCCTGGCTGGCTTGTATCTTCTAACTCTACAGAGAAGGGTAAGTGAAACAGATAACACCTGGATGTTCTGATGGGTTAGGAGGACCTCCAAACTTTAAAGTTTTTCTTCCTTTACAAAAAGGAGTTACCTTCTCAAGCCTTGGAATTTCAATATGTGATTTTGTTCCTATTAATTTATGGAGGTTCATGCATTAATTTTCTGAGGAAGAAACACAGTATGAATTTGAATGTCAAAAAATGCATAAGATTCTTTTTATCTTTTTTTTGTAACACAACTTTCAAAAAAAAATTTTTGGTAGCAAGGATCAATTAGCTTGGAAAGACACTAGAAAGCTAGCCCAAGTTCTAGAAGTCAAGGCCACTTTTCTTGAGGGCCTCTAATTTCTGACCTGTAACCTGAAGGGAAGAGGAGAACGGGGCTTTGGTGCCAGGATCTGTTGGCTCATTCCTAAGTCTTTACCGTGAACACGAGGGCATGTTCTTCACGTCTCCAGGCCATGTATGCAGTCCCTTCCTCACCTCACATTCCTCCTTCATTGTCTCAAATTCTGTGTCTCCCATTCAGACTAATAAGGATGTATGGAGAGCTCCTCTTGTGCTCACAGCTATACTGGGTACTGTGAAGCAATTAAAAAATAAATAAGACTTCATTTATTTCCTTAAGTAAGACTAATGGGAAAGAGTTCTCTTAGTATTAATGAAAAGTTTGCATTATAGATTTTTTTAAAGGAATGAAATTTTAGTGTCTTTATGTACCTTTAGTAATTTGAAATAAGCCCAGAAAGCACTGCTTAGGAAAGCACTTAGAGGAATGCTTTAATTAATCCACCAAAATGCTTTGAAGTAAACAAATCAAGGGCTTCTTTGTAAATGTGGGGGTGGGGGGACCAGAGACTCAGAAAACAATTGATTCTGTTAAAAGTTTGAAACATTTTTGTCATAGTTTTACAATATTAATTTGTTCTGTTAAAGAAGGAAAAATAACAGTCTAGAGATTTTCTGAGGGATCACATTTTCAGAATGATTGGAATCTCAAATCTGAATGAAAAGGATAATCCCTCTGCCAGAAAAGCTTTGTTACTCACTTCTACTTGTCAAAATTCTAACTATTTTTGAAGGTTGAGTTCAAATATTGCCTCATTCTTCTTCTTCTACATCATCATTACCATCACCATCATCATCATCGTCACCTCCTTTAAATCTGTGTGGTTGACCATCTGCACAGCCTTAGAGCATCCATGACCTCTACCTTGCCTGATAGCAATTTGATTGCGTGCCAGCTTTGGTCTGGGCTGAGATCCCTAGAGCAGGAAAGATGTCTAGTTCACCTGTTCACACTGTGTCTTGTAAATAGCAGCATTTTGCATGGTGATAGAGCTGTGATCTGGTTGACATTTTGTGATCGATGATTCTATCAGATGGGATATAATTTCAGTTGTTCTAACAACAGAGAGTCAAATTAGTAATGGCTGAAACAAGTTAGAAATTCCTTTGTTCTCATATTAAAAAAAAAACCCACAAGGAAACTAAGGCTACAATATTTGGGAACCAGTCTCCTCCTATCTGGTTGCTCCACTACCTCTAGAAAGATGTGCTATCTACATTGTATGAAATGGATTCTCCCCTATGACTGTATTCCAGACCATGGAAGAAGGAAAAGGGAAAGTGGAGGGCCCTCCTTTTCACATAAGGCACAACTGAGCAGTTATACACATTGCTTCCACTCACATCCCACTGAGAATGTAATCTTATGGTCCCACCTTACCAGTGGTGTGCTGGATCCCATTCCTAAGGCATGTGACAGCCCTTGTGTGCATTTCTTCCCAACTGCATGTTCAGGGAGTCATGTTGGTGGCCTGAAATTAGCCATAGGAGAATTAACACCAGTCAAATTGGCACATTTTACAAATCAGGGCTTTCCCCCTCCCCTTTTATGAGAGCTTATTGTTAAACATTGTAACCTGCTGCATCCAGTTCCAAGAGAAGCTCAAATGTAAGGTTTTTTCTCCCCTCTCTCTTCTGGATAGCCAGGTATCTAGCTAACAATTCCATATATGAAAGCAAGGAGTTGTTTCTGTAGAAGCTAGGAGTGGGTATTTGCAAACAAGCAGAAGTCTCTTTAAGCATGACATCATTGGGAAACAAAAACAAACGGAATAGCTGCTTTAACTGTGAGAGAACAGATCTACCTATAAGTATGTGGATGGGGAGCTTAGTGTTGCCATCTTCCAGCTGTGCAAAGCCATGCTAGAGAGAATTAAGCTTATTTGTGTGGGCTCAAGGGAAAGATCTCTGGGCAGAGGCTACATGAGCCAAATTCTGCTCTATTTTGACTGTTAGCGCTATTCCAAAATGCACACTGATTCCTATCCCAGCAAGTGTGCAGGCAGGAGCTGAGTGATCACTTACAGAGCTTCCACAGGGCAGACTTTATTCCGACTGGATGTTACCCTAGCCATCTCTGAGTCTCTTTCATCCTTCAGTCTCAAGGATACTTCTCCCAACCCCTCAGAATCTTAGGACTCCCAGTATTTTCTTTTGCTCCACTTACCACAGTAGTAATTATCATTATAATAATTCAGTTAATGTCAGTCTCCTGAACTAGATTGTAGAAGGAGCAACTGTGCTGTTTCACTCATTGTGTGTGCTGCATGGTGCAACGTGTATGGCCACAGCAGGCACTCCTTAAATTCGTGCCCGACAGAGGATGGGTGTTGTGAGATATCACGTGTGAAAGTGCCTTGTAAACTGTTCATGATAATTATTCTTCAAAAATAAGATATTGAGTCACAAAACAGAACAGAAAGCAGATGAAGGAAGTGGCCATGAATACTACCAGACATCCAAGGGGAACTGAATTTGATTCTAAGCTTCTTGGAAACGAACTGCAAAAAGAGAACACATGGGGTTACCGAATTCTCTTTTTCTAAGGGGACAGACAGCCCTCATGGAGTCATCTGCAGAAGCCAAGTTTTCCTAGTGATTTATTAAAAGGAGACCGTTGTTTCCTCCCAGCTAATTCTGAAGCATGATCAAATCTCTGCTCACTTAAGAAAAAGACAAAAACAGAAAAGAAGAGAAGACGCCCTCCCCTGCTGACTCTCAGCAGCTGCCCTAGCTACCCAAATTCCTTCACGCAGGGCTACACGTCTCCACTTCCTCACCTCCCGTTCCTGACGCAGCTCACTGCAGTCCTGCTTCTGCTCTCACCATTCCACTGGAGCTGCTGTCATGAGAGCAATTGCAAGTTTGCCCTGACTATATTTCTGCCTCGATCTTTACTGCAGTAGACATTTCTTAATTATTTGAAACTCATGCCCTTGCTAGATAATGTCCCTTGGCTCTGTGACACTGAACTGTAACTGGGTTTCTTCCTATCTTCCCGATGTTCTTTCTCAGTCTCTTTTAAGGAGTAGTTGAACTCTGTTCTTCTATGAAATGCTGGCATTCATCAGGCTTTTATATTTTTTTCTTTGTCCCTTTCCTTTTCTCACTCTGCATACTCTCTCTCAGGAATTTTATCTACTCTAATAGCTTAAATTACTCTCTGGATTCTAATGACTCCCAGTATTAGATTTTTAGACTGGGTTACCCACCCAATATTCAAACCCACTTATTTAACTTCCTGGTACAGTATCTCATATATATATCCAGCATGCCCCAAATTGAGCCAATATTTTTCCTTTCTCTTAACCTGTTATTCTTCATGTGCTCCCTATCTCAGCAAAGAGACCTACATTCTACTCAGTTACTCAAAAGAAATCTTGTCATCATCTTTAACTCCTCCCTCTTTTCTCATTCCCCAACACTCTGTAGGACATTGTCTTTGCAGAACATCGGGTCTCTGTCAGAAATATTCAACTCTGCAGTTGTAGAGAAAAAACAACCATAGACAATACATAAATGAATGGGTATGGCTGTGTTCTAATAAAACTTCATTCACAAAAACAGATAGTGAGCTGATTTGGCCCACTGGACGTAGTTTGCTAAACCCTGGTCTAAACAATTAAACTAGTATGTTCTTTTTCACCTTTGTATACACAGTGTGAACACAGTGCTTGACATACAAGCTTCTCGATGGAAGTTTGTCGGATGAAAAAGTGAACAAATTAGGATAGACTTGTTTACTCTTTTCCCTCTGTGGCCATATCTCCTCGGCTACTATATGCTTCTACGCAGTAAGTGACCTTCTTCCCCTGGTGGGATAGTTTTCATCCGCTGTGCTCATCTTAACACCGTATTGAGCAAATATCCTATCAGAAGTTTTGGTTTCTTTGTTGGCAGTGGTCAACTGTTAAATCCTTTGTCTCTACTCCCCATCCACCCCCCACCCCGGCACAGACTTCTTTTTTTTTCTAGGTCTGACAGTTAAATGTTGGCTTATCCAGATGCATTTCATATAATTCATTATAAACTTTAGTCATTTTGTGTGTGTGTATCGGTGTATTTAATTCTTTGTTTCATATATATTTATTTAAACTTAAAATCTTTTTGGGACAAGTAGAATATTAGGGATAAAAGCCCTTAATTAAATCGATGTACAAAGCACTTCATACACACAGGGCGTTGGAGAAGTTTCAGCATACAGTGGGGACAAAGATAACTCAGATAAAGCACTATCCCTAAGAGGCTTATAATGAAGAAAGAAGATAAAAGGTGAATAAATAATTCCAACGTAATGCAGGAGGTGCTAAGTCCTTTGAGGAAGAAATCAGCAAAATGCTCTGGGACTTTCATAGGCAGTAAAATTTATCTTCAACTAAAGCAATCAAAGAAAGCTCTGGGAGAGAAGTATTGGACTTGGACGCAGAAAGGTAGGTATTTGGAATTCTGATATGGCACTAAAGGGCCTTTGAGACAGAGGAAAGTATAGGCATACCCACAAGTTACTAGAAAGCAAGTTTTAATAAAGCTACATCCAGGGACTGGCTGATAAAAGTGCAGCCAAATCCCTTCCAGAAGGTGCCAAGTCCATTCTGGTCTGGAATGCATTGATAATTGGGACATTATGCTCAGAGACTGCAAATTGACATTCTATCGTCATCCCTCTTGGAATAGAAACCCTGATCCTTGAAAGTAATTAGCATCAGTTTGGAGTATGTGTGCAAAAATAAATCACAAGTGTCCAAAAACAGATACATTAAGTTCAATGGTTACAGGCAAATGTTCTTATTAGCTCCACCTATGTAAACAAAATAAAAAACAATTAGGATTTAAAAACAGCAGAGATAAAGATAGTTCACAGTTCCCACTGGAAAATTATTATTTATATAAATGTTCACAATGATGACTTCTACTCGCCCTTCCTGATAACAGTCATGTTATTTCAATGGCTAAAGGATCAGTTTTCTTTCCTGAGGATTAGGAGGGAGGACTGTGATTCTGAACATGTTGTGGTCCTGGTTGAAACTGGGAGGTGTATGTCCTCTAGGAAACAAACAAGTGGCGCTCCATCTCCTCTGCTCTACCTCTACGTGGTACCTCACCCCATCCTCTGCATGGGTGAGAAGAGGATTTGCTATGTCTCAGGATTGTCAGCAGACCTGCCCACAAAAGCCTGCTTCCGTGAAGCAGTGTTGGTCTTTGCCTGTTGGAGAAAGTCTCAGTGACTCACCTGGAAGAAGGGTGGCAGTTCGCATGAACTCACCAGTACAGACTTTAAAGTGGCCCTTGATGTGCTCTGTGGGACATGGTACATCTCGGTCAAGGATGGAGCCTCACTGCTGGCAGCAGGTGTCCACATGGGGAGAGAAACTGGCCATGGAGCACCTGAGAAACTGCGCTGGAGCTGTGGAAACGTTTGGCGCAACACAGAGCACGGGCAGCTGGCTCAGCAGGACTCCGAATTCTAGCCGAATCACGACCTTGATGTGGGAACTTGGCCAAGTCACTTGCTCTTTCTGGGCCTCATTTTCTCCTACCTTAAAATTAGGAGCGGAACTAGGTTATCTTCTTGCTTCATTCCATACAGTTTTTTTTTTTTTAAATATTTTAAGCTATAACTCAAGTCTTTTACCTTCCTCTTTCCATCTACTTGCCTGGAAAGATGTGAATGGCAGGTTGGGGGTGGAGTGGGGTATAGGACTCAAATATTTTTCCATTCCCCATTTATAAAATCTGTGAAAATATACCCCACACTTTCTTTCCCCAAAGATTGTGGCTTTAGGAACATGGGACTGACTTGGAGGACACAGAAGATTCTGTTGGTAGGGTCTTGGCGGAACCCACCAGATGGCTACGAGTCAGAGAAACAACATTGCATTTAAAATTGATGAGACCTTGGAATAACTAAAGGCTAAAAGAGAAAGGATTTGCTCAAAGTGGCATGTTAAAGACAGCTGTGACTCAACTTCTTGGTTCTAAATCCTCTTTTTACTATGTCTTTCTTCCTCTGCCTTTAATATGTCTAACCTGGGATTGGGGCTTAGGGATTGATGAACGTACATCGACTTTGAATAAAAATATCAGTAGCCCTGACCAATGAGGCTTAGTTGATTGGGTGTTGTCCCACAAAACGAAAGGTCACCAGTTCACTTCCCAGTCAGGGCACAGGCTGGGGTTGTGAGTTCAGTCCCAGGTCTCAACTCACAAGCATGTGTGAAAGGCAACCTATCAGTGTTTCTCTCCTTCTCTTTTGCTTTCCCCCTCTCTAAAAGTAAATGAATAAAACCTTAAAAATAAATAAATAAGAATGTCAGTAGAGTTTTGTGGAGGTGGGAAGCAAATTAAATCTTTGACTGTTAGTTTATGTTAAGGCTTAATTCATTTTTTTCATACTTTCCCCCCAACCCCCAAGTGTTTTGCTTGCCCCCCCTTGTAATTAATACCAGTCCTCTTGAGCACCTTGCATGTACATCAGTCCCCCTATTCACAGCTTTGCTTTCCATAGTTTCAGTCACCTGTGGTCACCTTCAGTTTGAAAATATTAAATGGAAAATTTCAGATAAACAATTCACACGTTTTAAATCATGTGCCTTTCTGAGTAGCGTGATAAAATTGGTCCCTGTCCCCTTCAGTCCTGTTTGGAGAGTGAATCAACCCTTTGTTCAGGGTACCCAAGTACCCACTCTGCACAGACTGCCCACAAGTCTGTCTAGCCTTCTTGGCTATCAGATCCACCGTTGTGGTATTGCAGAGCTTGTGCTTGCTTAAGTCACCCTTATTTTACTTAGTGGTCTCAAAGTGCAAGAGCAGTGATGCTGGCCAGTTGGACACGCCAAAGAGAAGCTGTCAGGTGCTTCCTTTCAATAAAAAGGTGAATGTTCTCAACTTAATAAAGAAAAATAATGTGCTAAGGTCCAAGATCTATGGTAAGAAAAAGTCCATCTGTGAAATTGCCTACTTTAATTTATAAATTAAACTTTATCATAGGTATGTATGTATAGGGAAATACATCGTATATATTGGTTCAGTACTATCTGGGGTTTCAGGCATTTGGTGGGTGTTTTGGAGCATATCTCCTGCAGGTCAGGGGAGAGACTTCTGTACACAATTTTTTCTTACACAAATTAAGGACCCACGTGTCTTCTTTTTGTGTATGTTCTCATACGCTAGTCTGTTTATATTCTAACATCTTATCCGTACTTTCCTTAGCAATTACCCCAAGCTTTTCTCATTTCCTAGGTTACAGATCCATGTCTTCTGTTAAGTCACAATCTCCTTGAAAACTGGAAGCATCTTTGTTTCCCAGTTTCCAAGCCCAGAAATGCTGCTCAGTTATGTTAATTGAATAAAATAATGGAAGAAAGAGACACTTCGTCTGTATTCACATTGTGCCCTTGAAGCCTCTCAGAGTGATGGCAAACATAGCAGTGGCCTCCATTTCAACTTTTGTGAGGAATCAGGAAAAGCCAGAGAATGAGCCCATCTCTGTCCTTATGACTTTATGGTTGCAAACTCATAGCACTCAACCATGAGCACTCATAGGCAGCCAGAGTACCCAGAGGGACCCTGCCCAGACTTAGAAAATGGGGGAAAAGAGCAAGAAGCCAACTCCTGAACTTTGGGTTCAGGGCCCTCCGTGTGAGGGCCTCCCAGAGCCAACCCCTCCTCTGGCTTGGCCAAAGGCCTGGTTTTGTCCTCTGTACATTAGTATTGGTCAACCTGGCCCTTGGGAGAGGATCTCAGTAAAGGTCAGGTGCCAGGGGTGGTACCTAAAACAATTTTGGATAGAGTGGGAGACTATGGGGACTCTTTGCTCAGAGGCTTGGAGGAGAAGGAGGGGGAGATAATACAGAGAGTCATCTGACTTCCAACAGTACAGGCAGGAAAGCAAAGGGAAGGCTCCTCCAATGCCAGTGACAATGAGGTGGCACAGGGATGGGGAGTGAGAGGAAGTCCTTGTGGACAGGACAAAAAGGAAGAGACTGAACAGAAGGTGTAAGAATGAGAGACAGGTTAAGAGAGAATGAGAACAAATAAACATAGGAAGCAAGGGAGGGAAAGAGGGAAGGAGGGAAGGAGAGAGAGAGGAAGAAAGGAGGGAAGGAAAGATGAAAGATAGGTAAGTTAAAATGAGAAAAAGAGAAAGGCACAGACATCCAGAAAGAGAATCAGAACTGGAGTGAAAATGAGAGAAAAGTTTGGAGAGAGAAAAGAGAAACAGCAAAGCTATGAAGGGGTGTGAGTACACAAACAAGACATGGACAACTTAAAGCCTGCCTGACCTGCTCAGCTCAGGGAACTTTCTCTTTGGAGCCTGGCACAGGGAAGATCTGTACACAGAGGGAAATGTGCTGACTCCTGTCCAGGGACTGTCAGAGGATAGAAATAGATCAATTAACCTGGGTGGGGCTCTCCCGTGCCAACCCTGGCGCTGCCGGTTCTCGGTGCCCAGCCAGGCCAGGCCAAGGACGTTCACATGATCATTATGCTATTAGCAGGCCATCAGCCACAGGGCAAAATCAGCCTTTTACCCTGACAAAATCCCTCTTCCTCTGCCAGCATAACCTCCCCTGGCCCAGCCACCACCTTAATGGTAGGCCCAGCCCCAGACCTGGTTAGACGGCACCCCTCTGCCTCATGAAACTGACCCCTGGGAATCTGAACAGGCTTCAAGAACTTTCCAGGTGCCAGCAAAGCCTGGTACATCCAATTGATGGAATGATCCTGAGACATATTTGTAGGTGGAGCAAGAGGCATCTAGAGCAGAATGTCCCTTAGATCTTGGACCACTGGGTGCACTTCAGAGGGAGAAGGATTTCAGTGCCAGGAAGAACTTTGAAATCAGAGCTAGACAGAAGCTGGATTTATTAATTCACCAGTTCACTATTTACCAAAAAATTTTGAGCATCTACAATGCGTGGGGCACTGTGCTAGAGGCTGAAGCTACAGAGATAAGCAATCACGTTTGGGGGCTTTAGGGAGAGAGGGATGGCGACAATGCTTCCCATTGTAACAGAAGGTGTGCACGGAGTGTCGGGAGCTCCAAGGGGAAAGTGACTGATGCTACTTTGAGGACAGGCCAAGTTTGTAAGAAGGACACTTTGGGGCAGAGCCTTAACGGTGCCGTAGGGTCCACGAGACAGAGGAAGTAGAGGGATCCCAGACCAAGAGAAGCACAGAGAAAAGCCAGAAGGTGTGGGAATGCAGTGGTTAATCTGGTGGATGAATGGTAGGCACTGGCAGCCTGGAAGAGATGAGGGCGAGGTGGAAGTGGGTCCAGGTAAGGAGAGGACCCCAGCATTTTAGTCAGAAGGGAGCTTAGAGATGATGGAAGTCATCTTTGTCGTTATTTTATTGTTTTATTTTGTGTGAGTGCATGGGTATGAAGTAGACTTTGTTGAAGAGGTCCTGGGGCTGGACACACAGCAAGGGGATAGAGAGCAACTCAGATAATTTTGAACCAAGTATGTTCATCTTATTCTCTTAAGAAACCTACTAGAATGTTTTCACTGACTGCTTTAGCTCCTGTGGTGGCCCCAACCTCCTGCCATTGCAGTGGTTTTTCTGTGTCTTTCCTCCCATCTTAAGTCTTCATCCATCCCTCCAGACTGCTTCAGGCACAGTAAATTCGCTGTTAGGTCTTCTCTTGGTCACAGCAGGCAATCAGAGAATAAGAGGGCCTCCTGTCTACCCAGATCCTCCTTTCTAGAAGGCAGATGTGAGCTTGCTTGTACTTGAAAAGTTCTAAAAGCACAAAAAAGTAAAAATTGTCCATATGAAGATTTTTAAAAATTACATAATAAAGTTAGTTTCCTCATTTAGTCTGTTAGCATTTATCAGTCAAGATATTTTCCTAAGTTAAATCAAATATATCTCTCTCTATGTAGATATACATGTACACTCACACACATATTTATAGAAAAGAAATTATGCCTTACATATTGGTCTGTTTTTTTATTTAAAAATACATTATGAAAAAACTTCCAGCTTCATAATTTATATGCATTCTAGTCCACAGACTAACTATAACTTAAGTTCCCAACCAGTTTTCTGTTGATAGCCATGTATGGCGATTTAACTCGTGTGCTTTACAAATGATGCTGCCGCAGACACCCTTGGACAGGAGTCCTTAGGCACTTTTGCTATTATCCGCATGGGATGGATTCCTAGATGGTAGGTTGTTAAATCAAAGAATATGCATATTCTAAGTCTTACTAGGAATTACATCATTCCCTTTAAAAATCTTAGCTTGCACTCTAACAGGCAGTTGAATGGGGGTGCCTCTTCCACACTTGCTATGCAGCTCTGGAACTGCCTCAGTACTTGAGAGATGAAGAAGGGGCATGGAGAGAATTATCAGTTGTCTGACAACGTACACCTCAGTATTGGCAATGCTGGCGGTTTCACTATACAAGGTGATAATTCACAGAAAATATGAAGGGCAGTGCCTGCCACAGTTTAACCGATGCTTTTAAGAACTGGTTCAGTGTGGAAGACATATTGGAGAGAAAAGGGAATGCAGGCAAGGAGGCTCCAGGGAGCTCCTCCGAGGCTGGGTGTCCTGTCCCTTCTCCTAGCATTCTGTGCCACAGCTTTACAACATAAAAGTTAACCAGTTGATTCATTAGTCCACCATAACACTGTCCCTAGGAGACAAGAAAGTGAGAAGGTAGTTTTCTGACATCAGGGACTGATGACCTACAGGTGAGGATGCTTCAGTTACCTTCAAATTCCCGCCCATTCCAAATTTGAAATGTTGAACTTTTGAGTTTGAGATTTTCTCACTCTATTAGTTGTTTAATGCCTGAAAGTTACCAAGGAGAGACCATTATTATATCATAAATTACTGTGATTTTTTTCTTCCGTGTGAGTATGCTCTCTTAAATTAGGATACACACTCTTTAAAGAAGGGATTGTATCTTAAACTTCCTTTATCATCTCTTCCACCATGACAACTAGTTTGAGAAGTATACAGGAGGCACTCAATACATAAAGAGTGGGGAAAAGAGAGAGGACTTGTTTTCTGTTGTGACTTAAGGAAGCCAGTCATTTTCTTTTAGAGTTGTGCCCCACAGATCTTGGTTGATGAAATCGCCACTTGGATATTTATGTAAAAGTCAGTATCACATTTATTTGCAAAGTGATGAACGTGCTCTCAGAAGTACCTTCAGAATGGTGCTAGCCTCTCTGCTGCTCCCGTTCACCAGGGCACACAGCACATTCTTCAGCTTCAAGTTGTGGGTGGGCCAGAGAGGAGTGTGGGGAAATGGGGTTGTAGAAGCTGACAGCCACTGGAAGAATTTGGGCCCCAAACCAAGGACTCCTCAATCAATATGCATGACTTTCAGAATTCCTATTTTAATCAGTGAAATGGAAATGAAATTCCAATGTAGCTTTTAGTTTAAAAAAATTACAAGTGGGATATGATATTCGTGCATACCATTTCCTCTGAAATTCTTTTTAAGAATTGAAGAAAATAACCATATAATATACTGGAAAGAACACTAGCCTAGGCATCCAGAGATTTAATTTCATGCCCTAAATTTATCACCTAGTAGCTATGTGATCAAAAGCAGTCAGTTCCCCCATCTTACCTTATTTCTCTCATGCATAGAATGAAAGAGGTGATAATAGATAAGCTTCCCTTCAACCTCAATAACAGATGAGTCCATAGATCCATGATTAATGCTGAAGATCCAACCATCCATCCATCCATCCATCCGTCTGTCTGTCCATCCATCTTTTCCACAAATATTTATTGAATTCCTACTTGTGTTTTGTCCATGTGATTTGAACCCTTCTGCTTTGGTTTGATAGCTTGACGGCGTCATCATCCTTCTGAGCACCTAGACTCCACATCTTGTGAACATCTGACCCCTCCTCCCCTCTCATGCACTTTACCTTCAATCAGTTCACGATGTTTATTCTTTCTCCGTCTCATCTGGTCCATCTTTTCTCTTCCATGCCCACTCCACTGCTCTTTTTCCAGTCTCACCAACTCTCAGTTGAGCTGTTGCAGCAACTTCTTAAGTGGTTCCCCAGCCTCAATAATCTTCCTTCCCAATCCACTGTATATGCTATGTCCAGAGTTACCTCCAATATTTTGTTTTAATCAACATTTTTTAAGGTTTGTTGAATGTAGACACTGTATCTGGACCCTTAAGGAGCTAACAGTCCAGAGAAGAAGAGAGACAAAATTCAAGGGAAATTATCACATTGGGTAGGACTGCAAGAGTGGAGGGACATTCACTGTTAGATTTCTTCCTTCCTTCTCATAAAGGCTTCCTCCTTAGATGCTTTCCCTTCCATGAACCACATAGCACTTTTTTTCCCCCATGCTTCTCGCATCTCATTCATCCCATCCTCTTAGCAATCACTCTCCACTTGTCTTTCTCCCTAACCAGACTATGAGCTTCTTGCTGTCAGGGATCTAATCAGCTTAAGCCATCCTTCCAAGTCAGAAACCTTGGGTGGCTTCCTTATGCCAAGGGGGAAGTCAATCATCATATTGGACATTTAAAGCCCTTGAGAGTTTGGGTCCAATTAACTCTGCTAATCAGCCCATATTTAACCCTTTTTCAATCCCGAACTCTCTTCCTCATACCCCTACACTCTTCTCACTTAACCTCTAGAATCCCATTCTTCAGGTACACAACACTTTGAGCACACCTAGCACTCTCGCACTCTCTGCTTTTGGGTAAGCCATGCCCTCTTATAAGAATATACACTTTCTTGTATTCCCCTGACTGTTGGGATTTGTCTGGAGGGCCCTATCTTCTCTTCAAGGTCTATTTTAAATTCTATTCCTTTAAAGAAATCTGCAGAGAATCAGATCCACTTATTCAGAATTAATTTTCACTTGCTCCCAAATATTTCTTGTGTCTAATATGTGGTCCATCCTCTGCAGACATTTTTTGTCACCTTGCTGTTTATCACTTCCTATATTATGACCTCCTGGGAAGAAGTGCCCATGTCATTGGGTTTGTGGATCCTCCATATCGCAGGGCCTGGCACTTAGGTTTCCCGCAGGAGCAGTTGCCATACGACAGGTACTGCAGAGGCTTTGTGACATCCTCACAACAGACTAGAAAACTGGGCTTAGAGAGAGGCTAATTAACCTGCCCAAGGCACCGCAGGTATGGAATACAATTTACATTTGAACACAGGTAACTCTTAACAACCAAACCACATTGCTTCCGGGCAAGGAATAACCATAAATGCTGAATGGTTTTGCAGCCACTTGGAGAAGTTGAAGATATACTTAATAAGCATTTCCTGATTGCTTAGGAAAATTTAGGAAAATTACTGAGGAAAATTTCTAAAAGTTTTTTTTAATGAATTTGCCTCTGATCTTGTCCTTGAAGACTGAAAAGGAATTTGACAAAGTAAAAACCTAGGAGTATTCTCACAGGAGAATAAAATCTGAGCTAGGTCTCTGATAAAGTAAATGAAGGATGATCTGAGAGAGAAGATGGGAGTTATTTACTTCCCCAGCCAGGCTGTGCGGAATTGAGGGAAGAATCTGGGGTTGCTTGGGTCTGTATTTCCATTGTCCTTCCAGAATCTGTAATACAGAGCACATGTTAAATAAACATTTTGTATAAATCAATCTACTCAGTAAAAACTATCTCAGCCTTTGTGTGTGTGTGTCCATGTAGTCCTAACCTCACTGTTCGCCTAGAATGCTGAGCACCCTCCTTGTCTTTGTGAAGGCTTTAAAAGTCCAAACCAAACTTTTAGGTTCTGAAAGTGAAACCTCCAGTACTTAGAAAGTTTCACTGACCAACCCAGTTTCACTGACTGGCTGCATAAAAAACAAACATTAAACCATCAGAACAAGCTATGAAAAATCAAATAAGAAAAGAAGAATCTTCCAGTTCCAAGAACTTAGGTATTTTCAGTAATGTGCCTCCTGCAAGGGAATCTAAGTGCTGAGGTGGTGTCAGTTTCATTTCCAGCAGAGACCTTTGAGCTTCTGTCTCCTAAGGAGGGAGGAAAAGCCCCTCTGCCCAGCAGATGTGCCAGGGGCCTGGGTCTGAGGACAAACATGAAAACGAGGCAGAACCAAGGAGGTTATTCTCACGTCTATTAGGTTGTTTCATGCCTCCTCATTTTGTATTAGAACAAGCTGTAAGCAGCCTGTGTCAGTGAGCATATTCAGATCACAACATTTGTTGAATCAGTGAGTCAGAAAACGGCTCAAAGCAGAGCTAGTGAGTGGGGAATTTAGCACGATGAAGGAGAAAATGCATTCAACTTGGGAGAACCGGCTGTTCCTTCTCTACCACATATTACTGGATGACCCTGAGCAGGTAACCTCTTTTCTTTGGGCCTTGCTTTCCCCTTTCGGTTCTGACATATGTGGCAGACCTTCATTACGGTAGGAGGAGGAAAGTGTGCGCAAAATGTCTGTAGTTGTTTTGAAAAAGAACACATTCATGGAAAGCCCTCTATGTACATGGGGATCTGGAAAGTGAAGGGCTTTTTTCTTTTATTCTAACCCAAGGCTTACCACTTTGGGTGTGGTTTGCTTTAGGCTGAATAATTCTTTGTTATAGTGGACTGTTCTATGTATTATAGGATGTTTTCCACCATCTCTGATCGCTACCTACTAGATGCCAGTAGAATCTGCTTCCCTCTCCCCAGTTGTGACAATCCATAATGTCTCCAGACATTGACAATTGTTCCAAGGGGGCAAAGTACCCCCTGTTGAGGACCCTAGACCCCGAATTGAATTCCCCACAGAGGCTGACAAAGTCCTTAGCATAATGTGGCCAGGGAGGGACTTGGGAGGGTGTGGAAACCAGGCAATCCTAAGGACCTGGGGATGGGGCATCTTGGGGAGCTCCAAAACATGAGAAGTGCATGGGGCCTGGAGGTAGGAAACCGGCCTCTGTGTCCCTGCATTATCATGGACAAGCTGTGTGACCTTCATCATACTGCTTAACCTCTCTGAGGCCCAGAGTTTCCATGTATTCAAAGGGAGTAATACCTCTCCTCCATGAATCTTTCTCCCATCCCCCCACCTCCACACACACAACCAAAGAGTTGTTGGGAAGACTAGAAGTAACATATGTGAAAGCACAATGAGCTAAAAAACCACGAGGCAAATACTTGTTATCACTCTAAACCATTTTTGTTTTCCTAAGAGAGCACATAAAAGGAACCTTATTCCTAGATAATTTTTCTGTCAAGACCAGTAATGGTGGCATTGAAGGTACCACCCTGGCAGCAAAGAAAACACCTAATGGAGAACATTCTCAGGGAACATTGCCGCTGTGCCAGTTCCAAGACTTGATTTCTACTGGGCCATGAGTTAGCATTTTCTCAGTAAAAATGAAAGGCCTCCTCAAATAAGGCATCACAGTATTAGACAAAGGCAAGAATGGACCGTTTGGCTGCTTACATACCTGGCAGTAACTTGGCGCTATGCTGACTCTTACTTCAGCAAACCCATCGACCTGGAAGATGCCTAGGTGACTCATGTCTTCCCCAACCAAGAACTTCAGAACTAAGAGAGGCTTCTGAATGCTGGCTAACTCCTCAGAGTGGAGTCAAGGAGCTCTGGTTACAGTCACAGTCAGGCCCAGATTGGGCAGCTCTCCCAACGCCTAAGGCCAAGCCAAATCAAGCTGGGTCCAGGGCTTGAACTTAACTCTCCAGCTGTGGGAAAGTTCACCCCTAGAGTAACATCCCTAGCAAACAGACTAGATACTAGGTCAGCAGGCTGGTGACTCTCTGTGAAACTTAATTAGCTCAGAATACAGTCTAGAATTTCAGATGAGAAACCTCTAGGGTCTAATGTTATGGTTTAAGTTAGAAGGAAGAATAGAACTCACACATGTGAATGTTTTGGCAAATGGACCACTTTTTCATCCTTTGAGGGTGGTATGGAATAGTGGCATAGGCCTTCACTTCTGAGCTCTGAGTGTATACCCTGGCTCTGCTCCTTGCTAGCTGTGTGTGCGTGGGCACCCAGTGGGTGCTATGTAAATGTTAGCTATACTATTTGATGTGCTACTTGATGCTGGCAGCAACCTCTGAGGTCAGTCATGCAATCTACACATTGCAGATGTGAAATCTAAAGTTGAGATAAATGCATCCCCACACAGCACCCCACGCCCTTTGCCCTGCTCTTCCTTTAAGTCACTCTTTCTTCTATCTCTTTTATCTAAATGCCATTGATCCCTTAAGTCTGTTCAAATGTTAGCTCCTCTACAAATTCTGCCTCCAGAATGAAATTAATCTGAGCTTCCTTCAAACTCTGTAGCATTTCGTTGGTACCTCTATTGCACTATGGCACTCACCTGGGCCATAGGAGGCACGAAAAAGGACCATGATTAGCACACAACACACTTCAGACTGGTGAAGAGCAGAGACAGAAGCATAGGGAAGGAACTCGGAAGGATCCGGGGAAGGAAGGTTTCCTCCTCGATGCACCCATTCCCTGTTTCTCTCACCTGACAGACATAATAGGTCCTGACACCTTTTAAAACCTTCACGACTTTCTGGTTCCAGTCAAAGCCAACCTTATACATGCTCTCTCCCCTTTGAGACGGAGTATCTTAGTGGGTGGAACAGTTCAGATTCACCTCCACATCCCCCATAGCACGTGGCCAAATGTTGCAAGTGCTTAAAAATTCATTCGTGGGGCAGTGAACTGAGAAGAGCTTGCTGACTGACAGTGTGAGACAGTGCTGAATGATGGTGGAGATGATAATGATAACGGGGAGGTTAACTGAACCGAAACCCAGCCTTCGTGAAGGGCGAGATTCGCACGGCGTTTCACTATGACTGAGTGCACAGAAGAGATCCACGAATCAGATCTAGAAACATAGCCCACTCATTGGCAAACTGAAAAGACACTGGAAACTGGAAAAGGCATATGGGTGGGGACTACCTTATCGACCCGAGCCTGATCTATAGACTAATGTAGCAGTGGCCTAAGAAATACTGTTTCCTCTGATGGTTCAAAAGTTTGCAACTTTTTAAATCATTGAAAAAGTCTATTATAGTGTTCATTGAGAAAGGTGTACAGAAGACATGTAAAGGTAACGTTAAAAAGAGAGACAATCTCATCATAGCAAGTTTAGTATTATCAAATTTCATTGTTGCTCCCTTGTTCTCCCTGCCCGATTTTATGTAGTTGAGATCTATATATTTCATAATATATTTAATTTTTGAATAAATAGCAGGGGCATAAGGTACAAAGTTCAAAAGAGACTGAAGGGCAGACAATGGAAAGTCATCTCTGTCCCCAGTACCTCCCACATCCTTGGAGAGGAGCCCATGCCTACTGCTGTACATTTTTGGAGTTAGTTAGTAGCTCTTAATCCTTCAGCATTCTCAGGAACCAAAACTTGTCTGTAAGAATGAAATACTGTGCCGATAGAAGATACAATTATACAACCTCTATCCCAGTTACATAAGCAGAATTACACAGCATTCTCACATAACAAAGGTAGTTTAAGGGGCGTAACCCAGATGCAATCCTTTAACAGGTGCCTGTCCAAAAGATTTCCCTGAGATGTTCCCAACACCCTACACTGGTTCAAAATATCTGAGAACTTGAGATCAGAGTCTGTGTGTGTCTGAGTTGTAGTGACTCAAACATTAACCCCAGGCCCAGATCCCTAAAAACAGGGCCCTCCTCCAAAGACCAGACAATCAGACCTGGCAAGGGCTTCTCCACCTTGTTCTGCCCTAGGGTGTCAGGCTAGGAGGTGGGAAGAGCGAGTGGAGAAGTCCAGTTCCAATGAAGCAGTTTAAAGAAAGTCATTTCCATAAAACCAAACTCAAAATAGAGAAAGTCATTCTATACTTACCCAAACTCTGTCCTCTCTAGACTCACCTCTTCACCCCACCCCCTCCACACACAGGCAAGCGGAGGGGTGGGACCCAGGATTTTCCTTGAGATCCGGTGCTGTGTGCTGCCCATGGGCGTACACAGTCTCCCCACCCACCCTCCGCCAACCGCCCCCCCCCCCCCCCCCCCCCCGCCCCCGCCCCGGCCCCCGCCCCCGCCCGCCTCTCTGGGCATGCGCTGCCCACCGCTTCATTGTGGAGCTTCTCCCCCATCCGCAGTTTCAAGACTTTTTCAGGAATCTGCTACAGTTTGGAAATTTATTTACCAGTGAAGTGAATTTCCCTTTCTTTCTTCCCAGTACCCATCTGATAAAGTTACAGCAGGCATCTTGGATTCACAACACTCCCCACCAGCCCCCCCACTGAATAACACGTCGTCTGGCAACAGGGGGCGTTTGATTACATTTGGATGGCGCGCCTGCATCAATTCCAGTTGTCCCTGGGTTGGAACTGATGGGCCTCACGTGCTGCCACCAACAGTTTGCCTTCACCCACCCCCCTCTCGGAAATGAACCTTTCTCTGGGAAAACAAGAAACCTACGTGCCATCCTGGGTGAGAGACTAACAGGAGCTGTGGCACCGCGTTGCATCCCAGGCATGGCAGGCAAGAGCACACTCAGAAGGGTTTCCTACAGCAAGCAGTGCTTCAAGCATCTCTGGAGAGACTCTCTGAACAGATTCTCTGAACCAGAGGACATGAATGTTCGCCCCAGAGTACAGTAACCTCTGTGTTCACCTCAGCTCACAGGCATGGAGCTCTTACTGTGCCCAGGCTCCAAGCTACTGTCTCCTTCAGCAAGTCTCTGTAATCTCCCTCTCCCCATTTTGACTTGTGGGCTCTGTTCGTCACTGCTGTAGGCAGAATAAATAGTGCCTCCCCAAAGATGTCCACACCCTAAGCCCCAGATCCTGTGAACACATTATATCATCACATGGGAAGGGGAATTAAGACTGCAGATGGAATTAAGAGGGCTAATCAGCTGGCCTTAAAAAACTAGAGAGATTCCCTACTAGAGAGATTTGTGGCCCCAGTGAACTCACCAAGGCCCTTAAATAGGAAGGGGAGAAACAGAAGAGTCAGAACTGGAGTGGTGATGTTCTCCCCCTTATGCAGAGCACCCCTGCCACCTCGGCCTTTGCTCTGCTTTCAACTTGCCAGGCAAGTCCCATCTTGGGGCACTTGTTTTTTGTAGCCTCTACTAAACTCTCCGCCCCTTGCCCTTCCCCTCACCGATCACTTGTCATTCCAGTCTCAGCTGCACTGTCATTTGCTCAGATAATCCCACCCCTATCTAAAACAGGCCTCCTCACCCAATGCCACCATCACATTCTCCTGTTTTATTTTCTTTAGAGCACCTGCTATTATCTGAAATTACCTTTGTTGTAGGATTACTTGTTTATCATAACCTTCCTCAAACTCTAAGCTCCTTGAGGGCAGGGATCCTGTCTTCTTACTTGTTATATTATTGTATCAAAGTTGGATAGACATCTAACAAAGTCTGTTTCTTCTTCCTGGAAACACAGTAGGGCTCTTTCCATATTCCCTTGCAGTTAGGTGTGACAGAGTTTTATGTAACCGAACAGGAGTGGAAATATAAGGTGTCGCTTCCAGGTCTGGCCACGGAAACTTCTCATGCACACTGCTGCATGTTTTTCCCCTTCTGCCAGACGATGACAAGACTGTAAGGGATGGCAGAGGCACAAGACAAAAGAAACCTGGGCTCCTGAATGACTAAGTGAAGGGGAGTTACCCCAGCAACCCACACATCTGTCTAGGACTGTTATGTGAACAAGAAATAAGTATGTTCAGTGTTTAGTCATGACATTAGCCTAGCCTAGCTGAAACAATTCCCAATGCCTTGTCCATAGTTGGCCCTCAATAGTTATTGAATGGTTAAATATTAAACTCTCAGTAATTATGTGTTCAGTGATGGAACATCTGTTTCTTCCCTACCTACCAAGCTCCCTAAGGAGTGGGAAGTGCTCTATTCATCTCTGTGCTCTTCTTGATGCCTTCCATTGAACCCACACCTTCGTAGACTCAGTGGCTGTGTGCCCCGCTGAGTTTTCAGGCAGCATGAGAAGAGGCAAAGTTCTGGAAGCGTGAGTCTCAGGAGGACGTCTACATTGCTGTAAGTACCAAGTACCGACGCTGGCGCGGTGATTCAGAGTTTACACAGACAGGGCTCTTCCCTCGATCCTTACAACTCAGAAAGGAAATTACTATTAGGATTCCCATTTTACAGATGATGAATCTGCGCTCACAGAGTTTAATGATCTGGCTCAAGATCTGACTTTTTCAAGCAACAAAATTGATTGTTCAAAAGTATTTGTGGGGTGCCTGCGATGTGCTCAGCCACTTGTTAATGCTTTTGCACCTAGCAGGGGCTCCTGAAATATGGGAACCCAAAGTTCTGAAAGAACTGGAATTGCCTCCCAGAAGATAAAAGGGAGGCCCCAGTTCTCGCAAGGATGGAAGACGGGAGAGAATTGCCTGTGACATGCTGCTGAGTGTCTTAGTGCAGTTTTCTGGGTGGTCTGCCAGACTTGCCCGGGGGCAGCAACATCGAAGTCGTCCTCAGCAGCTCTCCCACTTGCCCAGGCTAACAGCCCTGGTGTTCTCAGTCTGCCCTTTTCCATACATTCTTTCCTTCTTCCCCTGCCAAGATTTCAATAGATGATTTAGAGTGGGTTCCAGGCCATTTAGCTCAGTCAGAGATTTGGGTGAAAGTTTCCTGCCACCCATCCCAGTCCTCAGCTAACCCATCAGCATGTGGCAGCCTGCACGAAGGAGGGGGAAGAAAGGCCATGGAGATTTCCAGACATGGGATTGGAGCAAAAGTTCCCGCAGCTACTGGGTTTATTCACTCTATTCTGGCTGTACAAAGTGGGTTGGTTGGAAAAGTTAGGACAAAAAGCCAGAGAAGAGGATGGAGTTTGTCTAAGTAGAGACAGGAAAGTCCCCCCAGAGGGTCACCTGCAGGCTGGGTTATTTGCCAGGGCCAGGAGGCTGAGCGTTGGGGTCGGGAGGGGCAGGTGGATGAAGAGAAAGGGGACGGCTGTAGTTGGATGGCCAGGCCTGCCAGGGCTCAGCTGTCCTCAGCCTGACCACACTGCTCTCCATGCTCGGGTGCCTCTGTCTGTAAATAAATTCCAGCTGCTCTTACAGTGCAGGATGTCCCACATACCGTACATCTGAGGTGGGGTGAAATACAAATATGCCTTTTCATAATAGCTTTACACCTGGGGCAGCAGAGGACCGGTTTATTACCTTGGTAAACAAAAGTTAGAATTCAAGCAAAGTACAAACTTTGCCTAAGGCCCTTCTGACAGTGCACCTTGTGTTTGTGAAGTGAACTCGATATAGAGACGTGAAGCAAGGGCAGGCTGGGCTCTTGCTGTTTTCTGTTTCTCTCTTGTCAGATTTCCAAAGTTGAAAAAGTTTGTGTGTGGGGTTGGCGTGGAGAAGGAATTTGCTTTGGCTATGGTCCTTTCAAGTGTTTTAAAATCATGCCGTTTAGTGTGAAAAAAACTATATGAGCTAATTTATATTGTTTTCCAGAGAGAATGCACTACTTGCCACTCTCAGGGCGACAGTTAAGGCTTGTGCGTTGGACACAGGGTAAATCAGTTTTGGAAACATATAAAGGAACAAGATTTGCATTGAACTTAAACATTTAAAAATAATAAATATTTATCCAGTGCCTATTTCGTGCCAAGAGCAGAGCCATGAATTTTCATAAGCATTATTTCATTTAATCTTCACAACCACATGGAGTAAGAGTTATTGATCAAAATGCCAATTTTATAAGTGAGGAAACCTTGGTTGCTGAAGAGAGTTAAGCCTCAGTTTTCTAATCCCATGTTCAGGGTTTTCTGTACAGTCCTCCAACCTCTGTACGAGGTCACAGACTATGTCCTATCTGGTCACTTTGCTTGCCTCCCCTGTACCCCTATTTTTCTGTCTCATTCTCTGCCCGCACTTGGGGACAGGGCTGATCTCCATGCTTTGGTGGAATTCTACTTGGAAGATTATTTTTAACTCACCCACTAGTGCCTCCATAGATTCAGGTGCAAAGGGTTCAAAATATGTGGATGAAATTTCCCGTCAAAACGCACATAAGCTTAAAAGCAAAGGCAGCAATGGCGAAGAGAGAACTCATCTCATGTTGGGTTGGCTGTACACAGGCCTCTCTGCCTTCTCCCATCCCCAGCCTGAACAAATCAGATAAGCTTCAGCAGAAGCATCTGAACTTTTTGGGTTCTTTTCCAAAACAAGCTTTTGAACCTGAAGAACTTTGCCCATCTCTGTTTGCACGTACACTCCTCAAACACTCAGCTGACGCTTGCCTGATGCATAGCCCAAGCTGGTGAAATTTTAATTCTTTCATTCACAGATTAATTCCCAAGCCTTCCAAAATAAGAGTGAACTCATTAGGCTTATTTTTTAAAAGAAGTATATATTGATATATCAACGTGTGCCTGTCTTCACAGATGAAGGATTCCTTGTAGGAACTTACTAAACTGAGGCCAAAGACAGCTGGCGTCATGAAGGCACTGATTGCCCACCCAGCAGTTTCAAGGCATCAGAGCTGTGGCTGCTTGTGCTTAGCAGGATTTCAGGAGAAACCCCAGTCCCCCTCCTCCGACTCCCCTTCCACCCCCTACCCCTACCATGACTGTATCTTTAACTGCAGCTCCTTGGGGAATACCTTCGGCTTTATTTATTGCAAGCTTTTATAAAATTATGGAAACACACATAGTCATTGCAAGGAAACAGCTTTCAGTTGTAAATGGATTAAACAGAATCCCTGTGCTGGAGCCCTTGAGGGAAAAGAAATGGGGATCTTTGTGCTGTGAGACGAAGGTTGGTCAAAGACGCTTGTTTTGGAGACTCTGCTCTGAAAACTCAGGCAAGCCAAAGACATTGGCCCTTAAGTGAACTTTAAAGAGCATCTAACCCAATCCCTTTTTCTCACACAGAAGGAAATGGAGGCTCAGAGTGAAACAAGCAAGGCCAAGACTTACCTAGCTGGCCAGGGACAGCTTCCCTCCCCCAACTCCCTGGACAGGGCTCAGGGCTCTCCCCATTCTGTCTTTCATTTTGGAAGAAGGAATTAAATAAAGATGAAAACCTGGTCCCAACTCTTGGCCTGGATCCACTTGCCCTGGTTTTTTAAATCACTGCTTAGCCATACATGTCCTTAGGTTGAGTCCTTGCAAAGATATTTACCCTGAGAAAGAAGAAAAAGGAGAAACCTGGGATAGTTCTGAAACGTGGCTAAGAAATCTTATTCAAGGTTAAAAGATCTTAGTGTATCCTTACAGGATTATGATTGCAGACCAAATAAGCAATTCTTAAAAACAAATATATATTCTTTTCTTACTTTTAATTTAATTCTCACAAGCTGTTTTGGTTTTCTAGTGGTGATTCTAAGTTGATATGTGTCCTTATCATTGGGAAGTGTAGTTAGTCACCCCACGATTGAGTCTTAATTTGAAGTAACTGATAAGAAGTTAGACTACTAGGACGAGAAGGAAGCTTAGTTATACTGTGGACCATATTCCTTAGTTTACAGATAAATGTAATGGAGCTGAAGTAATATAAGTGATTTATCCCAGTTTACTTAGCCCATCAATAGACTCAACCATGGATTCTCCCAACCATATAGAAAAAGGGTCCTTCCATCTGACAATTACAAAGCAGCTCCCTTTGTGACATTTGGGCATCTTTTATGAATAATTAGTGGTTTTGCCCAACTCCAGGGGGCTGACTGCTTATTGCAGCCGGGGCCTGACTCACCCACAGGCATCTCTATGAGGTATGGACTGTGAGTTAATGTCCTTGCCATCTTTTGTTTCATGGAAAGACTGGTAGGCAGAAAACAAGGGAATTTTCCAAGATTACGTGACGAATCAGAGAAGGCTCTGAGGCAACCTGCTGTTAACGGATAAGAAATCAGAAGACATAAATTCCTTCTCTCATACTATCTCTAACCATGTGCGAGATCTTGGGCAACTCACTTCCCTTCCTGGTCTCAGTTTCCCTATCCATGAAGGGCTTGGCTGGATGACCTCTAAGAACCTTTCAGCTCTCATGATCTGCAGGTCTAGAAAGCAAGGCTCAGAGCTATTTCACGCCCAGAACATGATTGTGTGAAGCCAGAAAATGACTGCTATGCAAAAAAAGAATAAATTCAGTTTATTTTTTTCCCCTTAAGCTCTTTGTGCCTGTTATCACTTATCTGCTTGCAAGGGCAAGCATGTAACACAACAAATAAACTAGTAACAGGTAACTCAGGTAAGCTCACAAAATAAATATTTTTATTGAACACTTAATACAGGTTATGTACACTATCTTATTTAAGATCTTTAAGAAATTAGTGTTGTCGTTCCCTTTTATCAAAATAAAGCACCGAGGCTCAGAGATGAAGTACTTTGCTTAGTATATACAACTGTAAAGCAGGAAAGCCCAGATTTGAAGCCCACTTTCCTGATTCCAAAGCCCGTGTTTTCCACAGATTCAAGTTGCATACATATCATGCAAACCTATTTTTTGTTAGTGAAATTGTTTTTCTATAAGAGAGGGCAATGAAATATATCAGCGTTTTATTGGGCTCCATGAAGGATACCACCATGTCTTCTGTGGGTGCCAATATTTGAACACTTTTGGAAACAGGCAAAGAATGTGAGGCAATAGTCTGACTTCTCCAATAATTTTTGAGAGAGGGTATACTTACATCTAGAAATATTTCATTCAGAGCTATTTATTCATGCATGCATAAGATTGAAGGCCAGCTGGCTATTTGTTTAGAGTTCATGTTACTTCAAACATGTACCAGGCTTTTGTCCTGACCCACTCCAGAGTTATTCAGTCCTGTAATCCTCCTAGGGACACAGGGCAAGATTAGGGTGAACCGGAAGAACCTGTTTCTGATTCAAAATCTCCCTTAACAGGGGAGTCTGTATAGTGCCTCCTCAAAGTCATGCACACACCATCCCCAAACCTATGGAGCATTTGGGACCAGGTCCCTCAAGTTCATTCATCCACGTTTATTGACAGCTTTAGATGCTTCAGTGCAGTGCAAGGCTAGTGCTGCCAAGACACAGGCAATTTAGCCTTGACCTAGCCTTGGATACATAACTCAGCCCACACCTCGATGGCAGGAACAACCACGGGAGGCTGCCTGTCCTGTGCCTGCTTCTAAGCTCTAGCGATAGACGTCAAGCAACATGGCAAAGGGTCCTGCTTTTTCTGTTTTGGCTTTCGCCACAATGACACTTGCTGTGCCCTTTTAGTCTCCTGGTAATTTCAAGCAAACTAGAGAATGTTAAAGACTGAAATTAGTCTAGAGACTTGGCTATCACTTCAGTTCAAATCCCTAGAGATGAGGTTGCTGAAGTCAGAGGGTAGAAGGGTTGTCCAAGGTCACCCATAGAGTGTGGGGCAAGGCTGGGACCAAAATCCAGGTTCAGCGTTCCTTTCACTGCTGTTGTTTAATGGCCTTGGTAGTGGGAAGGACATTAGCCTAGGAGGAAAAGAAGTCAGTCTTTGTTTAATGAAAACTTAGATCCAGTAAACAGACAGATCTGCACTTCTTCAAACTACAGTGGCTCATGATTATGTTGGACTGATTCTGTGGCCTAGTCACAAAAACACCTTATGCAGCAACCACTGTGAACACCCTGAACACACCAGACCTTTCATGCTCTGCACATTACACTCCCTGGGTCTGGAATATCCTTTCCCTTTCTCCTCATGGCAAATATTCTTTCAGACCCAATTCTATCATTTCCTCTGTGGAACTGTGATGGATGTGTTCCAGGTCAACTTAGGTAAGCTGGAACTACATTTCCTAGACTTCCCTTCCCTGCAGAGTGGTGTTGGCCACATATTTTGCACAATACTTGGAATATGGAAGTAAAGCTACTCTGATTTGACGTTTAGAGGTTGGTGTGCGATACCATGTCTTGTGGTATCGTACCCTTGTTGTCCCTGATCTGCTGGCTCACCTGTTCTGGAGCCCTTAGCTCCTCCAGTTCCCACCAGGTCTCTTCTTGCAGCTCCTCAGAATCCTGGACCAGCACACAGAGCACCGCGGGGCAGAGAGAGTCAGAAATGGGCTTCAGTTTGCCCTTGTAGGTTGCAGACCCTGCTTTATGCCCATTTTCCTGCCCAAGTGCCTGTCCCACTGACTCCAAGTCCAGCACAAAACTAGGAGGCAATAGTCTCACATCGATTGATTAGCCAGTTTCTATAATAGTGAAGACTGAGCCCTGATAATGAATCTCTGATTCTATATCCTATGTAGTGGTTCTGCTGCTCTGATGGAACCCTAACTGATCGGGCGGGAGTCCTCTGTAAATCCCCAGGACTAATCATTTGTGGCTGTGAACTTCTATTAAAGTGCGCAACTCACACTGTGCTGTATTTTAATGATTGACACATATGCTTACTTTGGGTCAGCCATATTCAAAGCACTCATTTGTGTTGTTACTATTATTTCCATGTTAAAGATGAGGCAACTGGGGACTAGAAGAGTTAACTGATTTGCTTATGCTTTCACAGCTAGGAAAGGAAAGACTGGGATTCAAAACCAGGACACCGGGTCCAGAGCCAGCCTCTGATACTCCCTGCAGTGAGCTCTTCAAGGAGCAGGTCTCATCCATTACCAAATTCTGGCACTGGGATGAATGAATAAACAAATGATTCATCTATTTTATCTGAGGGGAAAATGAAATTTTTACAAAGTTGATGAAGGGTTAATGAAAATGGAAGCTTTGGGACCTTGGATCCTACAGTCCCTTCCATGCCATCCTTCCCAGACTGGAAGGTGAGATTATAAACAGTCCATAGTCAAGGTCTTGATAGTGGACAAGAGACCTGCTTACACACTGAGTATGCATCACCTCCAAGCCATTGGCATCTTTTCGGAGAGCAATAAACACTGATGATGCAGCACACCATAGGACAAGCCTGCTCTCCTCCCCAGCCCGGCAGACACTCCACCCTGGGCGGAACCCTCTCTACTCTGTGAGTCTCCTTGAGTGGAGGGGTTGAGCCTGGCTGGAGGGCAGAATTCCCACACAGGTGCCAGACATGCAATTAGTGTTTAACCCTTCACTTTTTACATGTAACAATGAAACGTGACCTCAAAACTGTCCTTCTGTATGTCATACTTACACTTGAGCTCATACTTAATTTTTAATGTGGTTGCCAATTTCTAGATATCAAACTAGAATAAAAATTGAAGTGTGGATTCCAAACTGGAGTATCTAGGGCAGTAGAGTCTGCTGTTCAATATGAAATTGGATGTTTTCTAGTCCCCTATCCAAGGAGATTTATGACCTTGACCTTATGTGTGACACACAAAAAATATTTTTAAAAAGAAGAAAGGAAAAATGGAATAGAAGTTAAATATATAGAGAAAAATGGGAAGAAACAAATTAATTGCTACAGTGGTTAATTCAATTGTCTTTATTGCACAGGTAGTATTTCACTCTAAGGACATAAATCTCCTTAGTGGCTCTGTCCCCAAACTCTGGTCTCCTTCTCCCCTTCAGATTTGAAATGAAAAAGAAGTTCTTATATGGCTCCTGTCAGGGGACTGGGGGATGTAGGTAAGAAGGGGTAAAAAGAATAAAAAAAAGTGTGTGAGGGAGACAGGTGAAGGTCTAGAAGCTTGTGCAACTTCAAGTGTCCCCCTTTGTCCTACACGAGGAGAAGACCCTCATGACATCCAATGCGTCATGGAGTCCAGTGTGGATATCATGTACATGTTCCGCGTAAGCCGAACCTTGAGAAGGGTTTGTAATTTCGAATTCAGGGCTTTCATTCAGGACCAGACTTGGAGAGAGCCTCTGAATTGATCTAGTCCAACCTTTCATTTCACAGATGAGGAAACTGAGGCCGTGCGAAAATATATCTTCCAATTCTCCACGGATACTAGCCAACTTGAGAAGAGACCTGAGGCAAAGGCATCCCGACCAGAAACAGGAGGGTCAGATGAGATCCAGGGCTCCCCCCAACCTTGCACCCACTCTCCTTGTGCAAGGTTTTGCCTGTTACCTGAAGCCCCACAGCACCCCATGCTCCTCTGCGGGATGCTAAAATGAGGGATCTGAAGTGTGCCCACCTGTGGTCCTGCTGGCAATAAAATTCTGGGCCGCAGCCTGCAGCTTGCGCTAATCTTCCTGGATTTTAGCCCAAGCTCATACACTCCTTTTATGCCTTTTTGCCCCTTCTTACACACATTTTCAAGTCCCCTGACAGGAGCCATACAAGAACTTCTTTTTCATTTCAAATCCAAAGGGGAAAGGGGGTCCAAAATTTGGCAGCAGAGCCACTAATATTTATGTCCCTTTCCCTTACAAATCTTCCCACCCAGGAACGTTTTTCCTAGAGTGAAACACCATCTGTACAGAGGGACCGTTCTAACTCAATTCGCTTATTTATTGGATGAAACTGAGGCCCAGGCAGGTGGAGTGTTTGACGGCAGGGTGAGGTGGGCTGTGGCTGGAGAGAGATCCTGGTTTCTGGTTCCCGGGATCCTCCCGCCAGGTGCAACCCGCCCAGTGTACGAGTGTTTGCGCGCACACTCTCATGCACGTACCCGCGTGCGTGCACGAGCAATTGGTGCGAGGAACCGGGATTGCACTGAGAAGTTTTTCTACATGTCCTGCGAAATGGGGACTGGAGGAGAGCAGTGGTTTTGTTTGCAGATAGCGTCAAAGGGACGCGTATATCTTCACCTGAACCGAAAATGAAGTCCGCCTCACAATTTTGCCTGCTACCTGTTTCTAACAGTCATTCACTGAAAAGTAACACATGTTTATTGTAGAGAATTTGGAGATTAAATGGAAAGGAACTAAAGCTTTCATTTCACAGATGAGGAAACTGGGGCTCTGGGAAAATACAGCCCCCGGGTCTCTGCCGACACTAGCCAATCTGAAAAGAGGTCCGGAGCAAAGCTGTCCTAGAAACAACCTTCGTGAATGTTTTGGCTTACGTTCTTCAGTGTCTTAAAAAAAAAGTAATTATATGACATGTTCTATTTGGTAATCTAATAACTGCATGTTGTAATAAGGCTTTTTTTGTAATACTAAGTACTCTCCCATGGGATGTGTTTACTGGCGGTCTAGTTGTTCCATTCATTGGTAGATCCATTCAACCCATTTCTGACTGTTGGGCATTGTGGTAACTCCTCTTTTTTTTTTTTTTTCCCATCACAAATAATGGTGAAAGGAATGCCTCTGGGTCTCTCATTATTCCTGGATGAAATTTTTTAAGTAGAATTGTTGGAACTAAGGCAATGACACTTTTAAAATTTGACATGTATATTTCCAAGTCACGCATCAGGAAATTTGGGTCTATTTACACTTCCAGCCCCAGTGTAGTATATGAGTACTTGTTTCTCTATGAACTTTTGCTAATAATTTTCTGGAATTCCAAGGACCTTAAGAAATTATTTTAATTACTGGTGTGTAGGTATTCACTACTTTCTACTTGATATATACAAAAATGATAAAACTAAGGAATACTACAAACAGAAGGGATTGACTTAGTTCTATTTTACATTGTTTGAATGTTAGTCTTAATAAACATGAGTTTTCTCGGAATTATAAGTATTTACGGGCAACCTAGCATTCTTGTATATAAATATTTCTGTAAAATGCCATAATGTTTATGCTTGACCTTTTAAAACTACAAAATATCTTTAAAGCACTGTAACGATCCAAAGTGTAGACATCCTGTGGTTTGGAGACCCAGGTCTCTATTTTTGAGAATTTAAGTTGTTTTCAGTTTGATTGTAATGAACAGGTAGAAAATATGAAGACTTTCTTAATTCCTGCTGAGTGTTAGTGTCTCACACTGCATTGTGCCTTGTGCACGGCCGGGAAAAAGCAGCCTCCATTATTGCTTCCGGATGCCAATGTTTGCAAACATTTTTATTATGTGAATTCACACTCTATTTTTCTCACCCCTCCATCTCTATTTTTCAGTTTCCTATGATTGTCCAAAAAATTGAAGAAGGTATTGAAAATATAGTTGTATATTTATATGTACATTGTAAACTTTTAAAATTATACAACCAATGTACGTAGAAGGTTATGGGATAGAAATTAAAAGGAAGAAAATTAAAGTAACATGTAATATCATTTAAAGATAACACTGTTCATATAACAATACTAATAGTTTTCTAGCCTTTTCACGATGAAAATATATGCATATTGTTCAAATTGCTTTTGTAGCCCACTATGATATACTGTGAACATATTGTCACGCCAATATGCCAACAAGTGTGTACTTTTAAACAGCTTCCTTGTCTGTGCCAAGCTCAGTGAGATATAATTATGAGCAAAATGTGACCCGGTCCTAAGTGAGTGAGAAAGAACACAGGCTCCCTGAGCCCAGGTCTAGCATCCCTTCTCCTGGTTTACTCTCATTACTAGGTAAAGCTTGACTTGACTCCCTAGCATTCATTTTTGTCTCATTTGTTTATTTGTTTTTGTTTTTTAGAATTCCAACAATTTTAAACCACAGTTTTCTTAAACTTGTCCATAGGTTACAGCGTCCTGCTTTTGATTCATAAACACTCAAGAGTCTTAGTCATTCTGCTTCTTCTATTCAGCGAGCCCCTCTGCGGCACATTACCATAAGTTGTGGAAGCACATCTTTCCCATAGCAGGTGCTGTCAGTGGTGCCACAACTAGAAATTGATCCTGGCTTTTGGAATCAATCCTTGCTTGTGCTGTGGCATCCCTGCAGCAAGCGAGGGACTCTCCTACTTTCTCAGAGGGTTATCTGCTCCTTAACGCCCACTATGACCCACGCAGATTTCTGTGAAGTGGGTCAAGCTCTTCAGAAGGGGAAACTGAGGCTCAGAAAAAGGAAATAATGTGACTGAGGCCCAGACTAGTAGAGGCAGAGCTGGGCCAGGATGAAGCCCAGGCCTTATGATGGCAGTCCAGGGCTCTTTCTTCTTGCCCCTGCATACATTGAAGGCACAGCTGACTCAGCTGAAGAACCTAAATGTCTCAACAATAGGACACTAATTACTGTCTGCTCTTCTCTCTCTCTCTCTCTCTCTCTCACTCACACACACACACACACACACACACACACACACCAAAAGACATGTGAGCATATTTAAATAAAAACAGGCAATTCCAGGTACACTCTAAGTGATCCCACCCTGGAAGAATCTGCATCAGCTGTGGTCCTCGCATCATTGCTGGAGCCCAATTTATACTTAATTATTATTTGGACCAGACTATCTACAGCAAGAGGAGACCATCTTCACAGAAGCCAGAATGCCTTCCACTGGGAGTTTCCAACCCTGCATAACATGCACTCCAGGTGCACACTCTCCTTCATTAGGTGGGGGTCAAGAGGATCAGGGTGATAAATCCCAAACAGCAGTCTCCCCGTGAGTGCTTCCGAAGAGCAAGGGACAAGAGGGTGGTGAAAAGAACCCTGGGATGATACAAAACTCTATAAAGTACTCCATATACACCAGAATAATACTACCACACCGTATATACATTGTGGTTTGTGACTGACAGGCACTGTCTTGCCTGCGAGAGCCCAGATGACGATGCTGAGGTTCAGAGAGGCTTACTAGCTGGGCCTACATTAGATAGCATGTAGCGCAGCTTGGACCTAAACCCCAGTTTTTCTGACTCCAAAGCCAAAGTCCTCCACCCTGTCAAACATCAGACTTGATATGTTATGTGATTCTCATTTCCCACTGTGATCCACAAGGTGAGCCCGGTGAAGATCACTATCCTCACTTAACAGGTGGGGAAATAGACTCCAAGAAGTATATACAGTTAGCCGTGGTCATCAAGGACATTCTGGATCTCACCTGGTCTCTCTTGTGGAGCAGCTCTCAGAGAGCAGAAGATTGCGAACCCAACAAGAAAACAAAAGATTCAGAGCAGACTATGAGCTCCCTATGAGAGCTACAGGCAAATGGGTATGTTTGCTGAGAACTGCCCTGGGGGAGCCCCAGCCTCTGCTGAGCAGGCGGGTGTAATGTGTGTTTTGAGGTCATGTCCACTTCCTCTTAGGTGTTGCCTCCTCTGATATTTCCTCTGGTCTAGGCCAGAACGCCGTTTTCCACTGATCAGGCATAGAGTCCTACTTTAGAATGTCCACTGTCATTCAGCTGTGTGGTTTCTTTGAAGAAAAATGTGAACAGAGCAGGGTGGGCAGGAAGTTGGCAAATGAGGACAAACACACACACTGACATTGTCTACTTGCTTGTTCTTGGAAAGGGTGGTAGAGCATTTTACATTGGCCTTGGCCTGTTTCTTCCACTCTCTATAAGGCAGAGTTGAACAGTCCTCTTCCCTTGGTAGACGTGATATTGGGAGACCAGTTAGGAGAGCACCGCAGAAACCCAAATGGGACATGACGGGGATTTAAACATGGCATTAGGGTCATGAAGTAGACACAGACTGAAGAAAGACTTAAGAGGAAGAATCAACCAGTCTTAGGGATTACACGGTGAAGGGAGGAGAGTGAAGTAGTGGGGCTTAGGTTGACTTCTGGGTTACTAACACAGGCATCTAAGTGGGTGAGCATAGCACAATAGAGCTGACACAAAAGGAGTTTGAGAAGAATATGCTGACCTGAATTTTTTATAGGTTGAGGGTACATGTCTGGAGAAGATTCTCATGAAGATGACGAGAAAGCAAAATTCTCAAAGGAGAGGTCTTCTGACTCCATCCTCAGACTTCAGATATTGCTACAACCGTCATTGGCTATTGCAGACCTAAAAATGAGGGATTTGGGAAGGGATATTGAGGACAATGGGCTGCATTTATGAAACTCATTATGAGTAAAGGAAAGATCCTGAGGAGGAGCGAGTGGGCTCCCCTGATTTTTTGATAGCCCATTATTGAGCATCTTGAGTAAGAAGGTATAAATTTTTAGCTGTGTGATCTGAGGCAAAACACTTAGCTCTCCTGATCTTATCTTCCTTCTCTATAAAATAGTTGTCTTGTGAACATGCCGTGTAAATTATAACAGATTGTTCATTGGTAAACATCTGTTTAATATGTCATGCCAATAAGTAACTAATTCTGTAACTGAAATTAAATTCTTACCAATTTGAGAAGCTAAGCTTTAAAGAGGAAGTACTAACAGATTGGAAAAACCCAGAGATTTTTTCAGACCGAATTATAGGAAACCCTCAGAGCTCCAGCATCCTGTAGTGATGTCTGTAGGGAAAGGAAGACCTGAGAATGGAAGTCAGGGGATGTCCCACCAGCCCCTCCCCTCCTCCCATCCCCAGCAGCGATGATGTTTCCATGTTACATAAATCTGTGCCCTATCATGGGTGCTGTGTTTGCTGCTTGGCACACTGTATATCCTCGGGTCTCGTAAACGGTTTGTCACCTTTGTGTGCACCAGTTACTTAGTATCACTCAGTAAGTCATCACTTCAGCATCAACTCTTCAGGCTATAACAGGGGTTTAGGATATAAACTTCAATTTAATAAAAAACAAGCTCCCAAAGCCACCTGAAGCCTCATCTCCTTCCATGTATACTTGACTCTCTTCACCCGCTTTGTCCTTTCCTCACCCCCGTATCCCCTGGCAACCACCAATCTGTTGTCTGTATGTAAGAGGCTTTTTTGTTTATTTTTAAATTTATTTGTTGCTTTTTGTTTTATATCAAACATATAAGTGATAAATACTGTACAGTTTTTGTCTTTATCTGGCTTATTTCACTTAGCATAATACTCTCAAGATGCATCTATGTTGTCACAAATGAAAAAGAAAAAAGAAAAAACAAGCTCATTGGACTTTCCAGACATTGTGGATAATAATGGACACAGAATGCTGAACCAAACGGGCAAGGTCCCTGCCCCGATGAAACTTTTACTCTACGAAATTTCAGAGCTGGAAGAGACCTTAGAGACTGGGTGAAGATAATGGGAAAAGAAACATGGGGTGACAAATGGAAGCCAGAATTTAGGGTGTTGATTCAGAGTCAGTCACTCACAACCTATGTAATCTTGTAACCTTGAACAACCTGTGTGGCCTTGGACAAGTCTGTCACTGCAAAGTGAGAATGATGATAAAAGAAAGAACAACCTTCCTTACAGTGTACTATGAAGAAAAACGGAGGGTGGGCATTTTAATTGGCAAAGTACTGGACAAATAGAAGTTCTACCAGAGAGATGTTTTATTTCAAAAAAGAAAAGGAAGGAAGACATATACTCGGTGCAGATATGCATATTTTGAAAAAAATCAAATGCCAATTAAATTCTTTTCTGATTTTTCTACCCTCTCTTTTCTCTGTTTACACTGGTGTTCTGTTACCAGATAGTGAAGCAGTGAAGATGTGCCATAGAAGCCAGCATTGCTTGACCAAAGGAGGGATGGATTTTCTGTTGGCACATAGATAATTTTTTAAAAACTCCAATAAATATAAAAGCACATGGAGTGGAGGTTGTAGCTCTCATTCTTGTTTTCATAAACAGAATACCTGAGTGACTTTCTCACAGCCTGCTGCTATTAAAGCTTCTGTAGTCCAGTCTCCTGTCGGCCCAAAACTTGTTGGGAAAAGCCTGCAATGACCGAAGAGTAGAAGGTGTGTGGAGATAATTAGTCAAAAGGTAGTACAATCCTCTTGTGGGCAAGAAAAGATGGTTATTTTATATAGGAAAAAACATTTAAAATGCATGCACTTAAATATATTTATAATAATTTTTTCCATGTATCTGAAAATGAAATCCATGCTTTCCCAATGAATAACTATGCTTATTTAGAACATTATAAATGAGAACACAGATTGCAGTAATTTTAGAGCCACATTACTAAAGCACACTTTTCAATATTATGCTTACATCTCTGGTCTGAGATTTGAGAAAATAAAATCTGTAGGTACGTTGTTAAAAAAAGAGGTGGGGGCAAGCAGTGTTTCCTGAGCACCTGCCCTGTGCCAGGCACGCTGTGATACTTTTCCTACATACACTATCTCGTTTTCTCATTAATCCTCCCCACCACGCTCTCTTCTGTCCAAGTCTTTGGACAAAGGAATCCATATGCTCAGAACATTTTTTTGGATTCCTTCTACTCTATCAACAGCATTTGCAGCTTCTTGGTCCATGCTTCCCCTTCAAGATTCAGCCCAGGCCCACGTCTGCCTGGGCTTTCTTGGTCCAAGCTTCCTCAGCACTCCCTCTGTCACACATTATCAGAGTATAACACGAGATTGGCATGGCTGGCCTCATGAAGGGTGAGCCTCATGAGGACAGGGGCCATGTCTCTTTTCACTGCAATGAGCCCAGTGCACAGTGCAGTTCTTAGCACGTAAGCTATCCCCCACAATATTGACAGAAGGAACAAATGAATGAGTTATTGAGTGAGCTAAGTAATATTAATCCCCATTTTTCAGCTAAGAAAAATTAGGCTCCAAGAGGGTTAGTACGTGGTTACACTATAGTAGATGCTTGATTTATTGGGCTAGGGTTTGAACCAAATTGTCTGTCGCACTCTCTCAGTTACAATAAACAGTAGTGGAGGAATCCATAAGTCCTTTGCCATTCCTCTCTATCCTCACTCTGTCGATCTGTAGTAAGAAAGCATCACTGAAAAGATGAGACCCCAAACCATCTAAGGCCAATCAGTGATGTAGGGGCCAGCAATTAACTTGGAGCCCAAGAGCACCTAGAGCCTCTCTTAAGGACAGAGAATTTAGGTCAGTGAAATTCAGTATGGATTTTCTGAACTATACTGTGTATTTCACCCATGCTGTAAACTGTGGGGAATTTTGAGATGGGTACCAGTTACATCCCTCGAGCTGCTTATAGGTTCTCCAAGGGTGTTGAGATGACACAAACAAGGGTGAAATAGCCTCAAATTAGAGGAAGCAGGTAAGTGGAAGAGAAAGGCCTGCCTCTGCTTCTCCCTAACTGTGACGTTTGGAGAACCACTTAATTTCCACACCAGCAAAGTTTAGAAAATGGACTAGAGCCAGGTCACTCAGCAGGCCAGATTGAACCCTCATATTTGTTTTTGTCCTGCCTGTATGTTATGGGTTGAATTGTACCCCCACCCCCAAGTCATAAGTTCAAATACTAACCCTTAGTGTCTTAGAATGTGACCTTATTTGGAGATGGGGTCTTTACAGTGGGAATCAAGTTAAAATGATGTCATTAGGGTGGGCTCTAATCCAATATGACATGCTTATTAAACAGACATGGATACAGGGAGAATGCCATGTGAACTTGAAAACAGCCATCTACAAGCCAAGGAGAGAGGCCTGAAACAGATCCTTTCCTCACAGCCCTCAGAAGGAAGCAACTCTGCCAATTGACAATAAGTTTCTGTTATCAAAGCCACCCAGTCTATGATACTCTGTTATGGCAGCCCCAGCAAACCAATACACTGTTGTTATTGTTCTTTAATTTAAATGCTTTTGGCAAAGGAGGAATGGAGAATGGGGACATATGCAACAGTGTCAATAATAAAAATAAAGGCAAACATAAAATAAAGTAAATGCTTTTGGGTTTTTCATCACATTCCTCACATTCTCTATTTTCTTCCACCCACCTGTTTGGTGAATTTACTTTGTCAACTGGCTCTTCAGGCATTTAAGTCTGTGTCCCCTAGATGACACCATCTCAGAAGTTTCCTTGAGCATTCACATTGCATGGCTATTCCCTGAAAGTCTTTAAAGATTAAGCAGCAAAGGTCACATTCCACAAGAAGGTCTACTTCAGGACCTGGTAAATCTGACTGAATATGTCCAAGCCCATGGTATCTGATAACCAGCTCTTGAGCGGAGGGAGAGGGGAAGTCCTGATTTGCAGCATTTGCCAATTTCCCATCATAGCCAACTTTAAGCTTTGACATGAGCTCATTGAAAGAAGAGATGGAAGGAGATGTGTGCCCCTGGCTCCAAGAGCTTGTGGAAACAGCCCCCACACATGACTGCCATGGCCTTCCCAGCGCTCCACAGTCAAGCACAGAGCTCTCTGCACCTGACGACCTAACAGTGCCTGAGCTCTTTAAACCACCTGAGCTGAACATCAGAAAACCAGAGTCCTACTATGGCCTCTTCTTTTGGCTCATTTAGTGATTTGGGATGAGCCTCTAGGCTTCAACAACAATCATTTCTAAAATGAAAAGGTTTGAATAAATTAGGGGCTTACGGGATTGGTAGCTTGGCCTCCACACCACTGAGGGTGGGGAGGAGGTGGCAAGTGAACTAAACCCTCTAACCCTTCTTCAGCCAAAGGTGCTTTGTATTTTTCTACTTTATATATTGGGGATCTAGAGTAGGTTTTTTAGGGTAGAAAAAGGGAAATGGTTCCACTGCTTAGAAAAAAGGGGTGATTTTTGAATTCCCTCTAGCTGAAATGTTCTGTACTTTTCCATGATTCTAGACCAGAAGTCTCAGCCCCATCCACAGTCCCACAGTCCGTATGTGGAAGCTTGGAAAGGGACAGTTGAAGGAAGAAGAGTCAACAGCGTGTCCAATTCCAAAGAACAAGGCAGTGATAAAGGAAATGGGTCTCAGTGATGCCACACCTTTCATGTTCCTTCCATAGAGCTCCTCTGACAATTTATGTGAACGGAGAAATATTTTTACCTGCCCTTGGATGGCATCCAGGTGTGGAGTGGCAGGTGGTAGCTGTTTAACAGCCCATGGTAACACTGAACAGCAATTAGGGCAGGAAGTGAAGGCTGCACGGTGCTGAGACTGCTAGGGAGGAATTGAGGTCAGGAGAATGCCATGCCTTCAAGTTGAATTCAGCCAACTGAAGGTGGCCAAAGTGGACATCTTCTACCACCGATGGCCATCTGGGAGAGCAGGGGCTGGTTTTCTATGGAGGAGAGTACTTCTTAAAGCTGTGGTTCAGTGTAGATACTGGTGCACAAAGACAGCACAAGGGCAAGAGAATGTCAGTGCAAGAGCACCATCTTCACAGTGCTCAGGGATGCTGTGTCAGACGGCAATTGGAGGGGCAGGTCCAGAGGGATGGCTGGGTCAGGGACCAGGCAATACATGACAGTGACTGTCTAGGTGATAAAGCATACACATTTACCTTAGTCAGGAGCAGTGGCAAGAATGGTGTTCATTCTCAGGGAACTAGGCATTTCCTAGGGGGTATACCTTCTCGCTCAGACCTCCCTTTTGTTGACACATCCAGTCTCTTCCTTGTCTCTGTGGTTCTCCTCTGGGCATCAGTTCCTCTGACAGATGGAAAGACAGCCTTTTCTTTCATGCTGTATTTAGACTTGTGCATGGAATAAGACTGAGTAAACATCATTCTAGGAACCTTTACTTGTGGAATGGGAGTCACAACTTCCACATGGGCTTAATATTCATTTCAAGAAGCAGAACCCTTGAGAGAATTAGGATCTATTTTCAAAAGTAGCATGGTATCTCCCTGTCCCCACAACTTGGGCAAGGGAGTTTGTGAAAGTGATGATGGGATTCTAGTGCAGTCAAAGGACTTTAGGGCTAGAAGGGGCCTTAGAGATTGAATTGGGTCAAGAAAATTGTGTTGGCTCCACCTTTCAAACACACATCCAGAGTCTCGTCACTTTTCACCCTCTACAGCTATCCTTTCCTGATTATTGCAATAGCCTCCTACTTGGTTTTTTGACTTCTAACTTACTGTATTTTCAACTCAAAAAGTCTAAATAACCCTTTCAAAAATGTGTGTTGAATTGTTTCATTCTTCTGTGAAATCCCTGCCTTGGTGTTCCATTTCTCTCTATGCTAAACCCCAAGTCCTCAAAAGAGCCTTCAAGGCCCTCAGTACCTGAGTCCGCAGAGCCTCTCTGACCTTATCTCCTATGACTGACCTGGCTCCATCCTGATCACACTGCTCCAGCCACGCTCCTGTTAGAATATGCTCCTCATGAGGCCTGTGCTCTTCTTCCCTGGCATGCTTTCCTGCACATATCTTCTTGGTTAACTGACTCTGTCCTCCCCTTCAAATCTGCTCACATCTCCACTCCTCAATCAGGCCTACCTTGACCATGGACTCATCAGCCTGTGAGTCCCCACCACCTCAAACCTAGGACCCTGTTCCTCTGTATTCTGTTCTACATCACCTCTCCACAAGAGTTAACACACTCTAACCCAACAAACCCTTTCCTGCTTCTTGTGTTGATTGCTGTGTGTCTCTGCTGCTAGGACATAGCTCCACAAGGGCCAGGATCTTCCTCTCCTGCCCACCGAAGTATGCCTGCCCCATGGTGAACACGGCTGGATGAAAGAGAATGTAATTACAAAGAATGCAACTTATTTTTTTTAACATTTTATTCTAAGTCATTTCAAACTTAAAGAAGAGTTGCAAAAATAGTACAAATGGTTCAAATACACACTTCACAAAGATAAGTTAACATTTTACCATTATATTTCCTTTGAGAATGTTTAATCATATTAATATTAGCCTTAATAATAATAATAGTGCTAAAATTCATGTTAAAATTCTAACCCCTATGGTAATGTTTTGTTTTATTTTTTAAAAGATATTATTTATTTATTTTTAGAAAGAGGGGAAGGGAGGGATCAAGAGAGGGGGAGATAAACATCAATGTGGGAGAGAAACATTGATCCATTGCCTCTCACACGCCCCCAAATGAGGAGCTGGCCCACAACCCAGACATGTGCCCTGACTGAAATTGAACCGGTGGCCTTTGGTTTGTAGGATGACACCCAACTCACTGAACCACATCAGTCAGGGCTTATTATCATTATTATTTTAATTTGATTTGTTTTGTTTTGAAATTGTAACCCTCAATGTGGGGCCTTTGGGAGGTGATTAAGTGATGGAGAAGTTCTCATGAATGGGATTAGTGATGTTATCAAAGAGGCTCCAGAAAGATCACTTGTCCTGCCACCATATGAGGACACAAGAGGCCAGCTCCAAACCAGAAGTTGAGCCCTCACCAGTATGCAACCATGCTGGTGCCTTGACCTTGGACTTCTGAGCTTCCAGAACTTTGAGAAATAAAATTCCATTTTGTGGGGTTTTTTAATAGCAAACAAACAAACAAACAAACAAAAAACCCTACAAAACACAAACAAGAAACCAAAGTACACACACGTGTGGAAACCTCTGGACTGGCAAAGGTTTCCCCCACTCCATTCGTTAGCCTACTGGTCACTCTCTACATCTCCAAGATAAGGCAGGCAGATTATACTACCAGGAACAGATGAGAAGATGAGGCTCATCAACTTCAGATGACATCATGCCTAAGGTCACGCCGTTGGAAAGAGCAAGAGCACGGCTGGGAGTGGAGCTGAGGTTTTCTAAGGCTTGATGGTGGGCACTATCTCCTCTGCCCAGTGCTACCTGTTTATAGCCCAGCCCCCTCTCTTCTGCTCTTACCATGGTGGCTGCCTGTGCCAAGCATGACTCTGACAAAGTGAAGATGGCAGCTGCCTCGTCCAGGCTGGGATGCCCTCTGAACAGCTGTGAACAGTACAAAGTGCATGAGTCACCCACATTCTCGCCCTTTCCACCGCACGTGTTCCCTTCACTCAGGCCTCTGCCCTGTGCCCACAGTGTCAGTGTGAGAGATGGGCTGCCAGCTGGGGCTGACCACAGGGTCCTCAGGTGCCCTCTAGCCTGGTGACTGAGATGCCATCTGGCAGCCACCACAGCTGCAGGGCCTCCAGCCTGTCCCAGGAAGCAGGAGGATGGGAGCAGGCTGTAGGCAGAGGAAAGATTGCCCTTCTCTGGTCCAGGCTCCATGGTTGCCTAGATGAGACAACTTACTGACCCTCCCAGGTCTCAGCTTCCTTAGCTATAAAATGGGCAAAATAAACAGTTCTGAGATTGATCATGATTTCTTGATCCTGAATTGTCTCAGCCCATAATTCATCAATATTCAAGGAAGAAGTTTCAGGCCCCAGTTTCCAAACTGAGAAGCTGCCAGGTAGGGTGACCCATCAGTCAAGGTAAAGGAGGGGGAAAATGTCAAAAGGGGAGGAATCTGATGTAGAAATTATTGTTAGGATTAAATGAATTAAATGAGTTAATATAGGTAAAGCATGTGGTCAGTGGTCAGATAATATTTGCAATATAAATGGTGAGAAGAAGATCTGCCTTTGAGTCTCCCTACCTGTCCCCCTGCCCTAAGCCAGTCCCTCATTTTCGCACTTCTGAAGTTCTGCAGTTACCTCCAATGTGGTTTCCGGTCCCTAATGGTTCCCCTCTCCAACCCAATCTGCTCACTGCTGTTGGAGGAATTTCCCTAAAACACAGGTGTACCATGTGTCCTTCTCCTTCTCAAAACCCTTCAGTGGTCCCCACCACCTCCAGCTAGGTTCAAATGACTCACCTGCACAGTCCTGCCCCTCAACAAACAAAGCCCCACCCTACCTTTCCCACTGCATTCCTGCTTCTCCCTACACCTGTGTAGTGCTTCAGTAAACCTGCTCCTCACTGCCCTCCAAACAGGCACTAGCTGTCCACTCCTTGCTGAGAGCAATAAGATGGTACTGTGGGTAAAAGATCAGGTTCTGAGATCAGCAAATCTAAGTCTGAGTAGGTCTGTTGCCTTGGGTAGGTTGCCCAGTCTCTCTGAGCTTTGGTTTCTTCATTTGTAACTGAGGATTTAATAATGGTACCTTCTGTAAGGATGGTTGTGAGGACAAAAGAAGTATGGAAAGCAATTGGTGTACAGAGACTACTCAATAAATGCTCCTCATTACTTAATTCCTACACTGACTATGTCCTCCCAGCCCCACACCCACACTCCTGTCAGTTAACACCTCCCTGCCTGCCTGATGAAACCCTCCCCATTCCTCTCCATCACCACTCACCTTCTGAGACACTCCCTTCTTTTCCCATCACAATCTAGTAACTTGATTGGATTTATTTTCCTCCCTGACTGTGAAGTTCTTGAAGGTAGGGTAGAACTTATCCCTCAGAGATCTCTGTATCTCAGGATCTAGGGCAGAGCCCAGCACAGAGAAGGTCTCAATCAGGATGTATTGGGTAAAATAAATAAATACATAAATCTTGTGGAAGGCTTAACAATAAAAGCACAAATAAGTGAAGTTTGGGGAAACAAGCATCTTGATGATCTGGGGATATGAGTCAACTTCCCCAAAATGTGGGACTTGGGCTGGCTTAGCATGGGCTCTGGAATGTTCTCCTTTGACCACTGTCCCAGGGATAAAGCTGCCCAAGAGCCCAGGCCTGAGTGGCCTTCTCTGTCCAGGGTCCTGGTATACTGGAACAGGTGATTAGGTGTGAGGGAAAAGCTCTGGACAGGGCAGGGGATGGGTGGGATGTGGGGAGGGGTGCTATCAGAGAGTGGGGCTCTAGTCTAGCTCATCTCTAACTCGCCAAGGTACCTTGGCAAAATCACCTTTCCTGGGTCTGAAGGGAAAATTTGGGCTAGATCTGTGGTTCTTAAAGTTTGTCCCCAGAATGGTAACACTGAGATCTCTTGGGAGTTTATTAGAAATACAGAATATCAGTCCCACTCCGAAACACTGAATCAGCAACTCTGCAGAAAGGCCCTGCCATACATGTTTTTTCTTGCCCTCTGGGAGGGAGACCTGAAGCATGCTCGTTTGTGAAACACTGGGTCAGATCAATGGGGGTTTCAAAGTTGTTTGCTTTTTTTTGTCGATTGAAATTGCAATGAACTCTGTTTTCCCCCCACACCCTCACTGAAATCTCAGGCAGATGCCCATATGTAAAGTAGTTTAGAGCAGAGCCTCTCTGGTTGATGGAAGGGCCAGGCCCACCCCCTCTGTCTCTCCCTCATCATGCACACTCCACTGGGAAGAACCTCATGTCTAGCAGGCCTGCAGGTAGCTTGAGAACATAGAATTTGAGGCTTACGCAGTCCAGTGTTTCCAGTGGGCTGTTCCCCCAACAAGACACCCCTTGTTTTCTTGCTGTTCAGTGCCCCACCAGACACTGCTGTGCATCCAGGGTACTTGAATGGGATGGGCATCAAACCTCAGGGAGAGTGGTGTGGAGGCCTGGTGGTGCCCGTGGCCAAGAAGGTGGCTGAGGCTCAGTGGTATGGACTGGTTGGACCTTTGTCCTGAGGCTTCCCAGTCAGACACTGAAGCATGTTTGAGTACAGGAGGTGGGAGCTTCCCTGTGTTTAGGGAAGGCGGCAGTCACACTTCATTTTCACACTGGCTGTTGTTGGAGACAACATGGCACCACCTAGCTTTTTATACCTCCTCTTTCATGAAGCTCAGCAGATCATGTAATCAAGAGGCCTGCAGAAATTCCCATGTGGAACCACAGACTCACTCTCTCTGCTTCCCCCTCCTGCTCTCTGGACTGCTAGATTTCTCTTTTGTTTCATTTTCTGAGGTGAAACTGATGGTGAGGGGCAGCCTGTGGATAGAGGGGCAGTGTTGGGGAAACCCATGGTTAGAGAACTTCACAGAAGAGGCCACACCAGTAGAGAAGCAGAAGGGAAAATGCTTTTGGGACTGGTACAAAGGGTAGATGATGGCTGGGACATTCTTTGAGTCAGAGAACCAGAGAATGGCCTGAGATTACTTCCCTCATCTGAGGTAGCATCGAAGAACGCACCCTTTGCCCAGCATCAGAGACCACATGAACAGCAGGATGTGGGCAGGGGGAGTGTGGGGAGAAGAGAGGTAGGTGTCGGGGCTCCCTCACTGATGTGAAAGTGGCCATCCTCCCAATTCCATCCCAGGATGTGTATGCCTCACGCAACTGAGCGGAAGGAAATCTCCGTGGTTTGGGGGGTTGCCCTAGACAGTTATGTAATGGTGTCATTCTCAAAAGGAAAGTACCAGGCCACAGGCAGGCATGATGTCCTCCCAGTGTAGGGAGACCTCATCTCTTGGTCCAGGTGCCTATGTCCTTTCACACCTCTGTGTCTTGATTTCCTGGAAATGGTTGATGTAATAACATTAATTCACTTTAGAAAGAGTACATAAAGCAGGCATGATCATATTAAAACCTCTTATTTGTCTAATGTAACCAGTTACAAAGGCTTTACATTCACGATCTCATCTGATCCTTCAATCAAGCCTAGGTGCAAATTGTCATCCTTGTGAGGAAACCAAGAGTCAGAGAGGTTAAGCGTTCTCCTGAGATCACACAGCAAGTCAGCAGTGGCACAGGTTTTCTGATTACCAGTTCATTGCTTCCTCCTAGATCCTGCTGCTTCCCCATCTGTGAGACGCAAAGACCTTTCAATTGTGTCATTATTGTTTCTTGTTCCTCCAAATGCTTGCAAACTTAACAAACTATATTATGTTTTTCCTGTTCCTGGAACTCAGCCCATTCCCTCCTTAAAGACTGACTTCCTTGGGGCAAGCTGGCAAGAGACGTGGCTGTGCCTTTTGCCATATTCATCCCTGGGTCCAGACAGAATTCCTCAGGATTCCATGGGGCTCATTTTATTTTCTAGTTCTCAGTTAGAGTCAGGGGGAAACATTGTTTTCCTGTGGATTCCAGGGAGCTTGACTGTATGACTTCAAAGACGCAAACATTGAGATTATGTGACTTCACAACCTAGAAGGGAAAAACTCTAAGGCGTTCCCAGGGGTGGAGGGATCATTGCACAAGGTTGGAAATCACTGACTTAAGAACCACTTGAGAAGTGTGTAGGCTCAGGCGTTGGACAGCTCTGGAACTGGGGGCCTCTTCCCACCTGCTCACGTGGTGGCAGGCCCCTCACCTGTCTCTGAATTCCCTTTTCACCACATTTCTGAAATAGGGGTGGTAACAGCTGCCTATGAAATGCTTTGTGACCAGGCAGCAGGCGTTGTACTGTAGCCAAGTATTACAGAACAGATGAGCTTTGTCTGAACCCATCTCCTAAGGCATTCATGAGTGGAATATTTAGAGGAACACAAAATGCCATTGCTTACAGGGGTATTTTAGCATCTACTCTCTAAATATGTGCTCTATCTACCACTGTCAAGGAGGGATGGTTCCAGCCTCTGCTTGAATGCCTCCAATGACAGCAAGCTCTGTATTCCAGAAGGCAGCCCATTTCTCTGTTGTACATTTCTATCAGAAAGTTCAGCCTTACAATGAATAGGAAGCTGGATGATTTTAATTTGCACCCCTTTCGTTTAGCGACTCCCCAAAGTAAATCTAGCTTCCACCCACCCCACTTCCACACTTTTTATATAGGATGTACTTGAAGGCAGCTTCAACAGCTTTCCCTTCAAGGGATCCTATAGTTGCTGCTGTCCAGGTGTGGGTGTCACGTTCAGGGAAGGTGAAAAAGGTGACGTCAAGGCATTGGGTTCCGCCTTTGTCTCCTCCAGCCTTTGAACTCTAAGAGTCAGGCCCTCCCTATACATCCTCACATCCTGTCTCTGGTAGGTCCATGGAAACCAGTCTATTTTACTGTGCGGCTTATCAGTCAGAGTGCTGTTTATTGTACCTCCATATAAGCACACAGTCAAACAGTAGTAAGAAAACAAAAACGGAATGAAGGATTAACTGAATGAGGAAAGGATGAAATACTTCTGTGATGGTATCAGCACTGAGGCAGAAAAGAAAGACACTTGCTCTGTTTTGTGCACCTGTGGCCTTTGGAAGAGATATTTATCACAGATGGACTGGGCTTCTGTTTAGTCATCCCGGGATTAGAAGTCACTGGTCCCTCCCTGCCATACACAATCCTCAAGACGGCAGGCTCATACAGAACAGCATTTCAAAAACATCAGAAAGAGGCTATTTATTCTGTGCCCGTGGTAAAGAGTTTATATAGCTCAAATATCTGACATTCTAGGATTCATTTTGTGTTTGAGAAGTACAGTTGAGATAGATTAAAAAAATTGCGTCCAAAATCCTGGGTTGGGGTATGGGCTATGCCACTTCTTGGCTATGTCATTATTGGCAAGTCATTTCACCCCTGTATGTCTGTTTCTGAATCAGTAAAATGGAAAAAAATGCTAAACTGTGGTGTGTATGTGGTTGTGTGTGTTTTATTTTCAGGGGTAAATGAGCTAAAGTTTATTCTCTAAACTACATGAACTATTGTCAACTTTAGAATGATCTGCCCCAAAGTCCTCCTGTTGTCTGAGATGTCAAGTCCTGGTTTGTAGGGTGACAGCTTTTTAGTGCATTCATTTTTTGCAAAGTTAGATTGCCTAAGCACAAGTTTGAGTCTTTATCAACCAGTCAATAAATATTAAAGAGTATAACATGGGTGCTTTTATAACTCTTGGGAAACGGAACTAATTGTCTTCCATTTTAGTTTGATATCTTTGTAATAAAGCACAGACCCACATCCTTGTCTTTGTAGTTTGCATCTCAGGCCACCAGAAATATATCAAGTTAAGTTCTAAAACAATTACATTTAACCTAGGACCTTCATTCCTCCCCCACCCTGCCACCTATCCATTTATTCTTCTATCCATCTATTAAGTCATTCATTCGATGATCATATTTACCAATTCTCTGCTATATGTCCAAAGTGGTCCCTTGCCTGAGGGGCTCACAGTGTAGTTGAAATATGAAAGATGTGCAAATATAACAGCACTATATGGCAGGATGAAGGAATTTACAAACAAGCTGCTGTGGAAACACAAGAAGGGCATAACTAATTTCATTTTCCCACTAAAAGGAGTAGAGGAGGGTTTAGTGAAGCCTTTACAGGTTCAAAAAATTAAATTAAATTAAAATACACATCTAGTGATAGTGTGTAAGAACTTGGGGTCCTTAAGGGTTTGGTTCCCTGCTTCCCCAAAGCTGTGTGGCTTAGGGGTTCTCTATTCCCCAGCTTTCTTATAACAGTACTGATTCCCTGGAATTGTTGTAAAGGTTAAGAGAGATAGTACAGTGTCTAGCAGGTAGTAGGAGGTCAATAAATGTTAGTTTATATTGTTGTTATTTTACTCAGGAGACTGAGATTGAGGTGAACCTCTATGAATGAGTAAAATTTTAAAATATAATGGTGAAAAGCAAGTCAAGCAGAGGGAACAGTCTGAGCAAAGGCCCAGGGGAAGAAAGTTTTTCAGAGAAAGATGGCCAGCCCTGTGTATTTGTACAGTGCAGTGTGTGGGTGGTCATGTGAATGGCAGGGGCTGGTGATGGTGGGAAGTATGCCTAAAGAAGTAGATCACTGATTTCAGAAGGCAAAGGAATCAGATATTGGTAGAGAAGGGGCTTCCAAAAAGAAGTGCATTCTTCCAGGAGGGTGTGGAAATTATATGGACTCTTCATTTACACTTATTTTCATTTACATAAAAAGTTAATATTTCTATTAATTCATATATATTTTTCTATCACTCAGTGGATCTCCATGCCAAATGATTTCATGTCACATCTTCAACTGAGGTTACCTGAGGGAAGGATGGGTGTTCTCTGCCCCAGAGAGTCTATGAGGTACCCAGGTTGCCGTTCCCATTTAGCTAGTTTCTTGAATGTATGGATTCTTTACTGAGAATTAACTAAAGGTTTTATTTAACGAAATAAAGCCTCACAGAATAGACAAGTAGTTTTAAATGATGCCTGCAAAGAACCTGAGGGTTGAGAACAATACTTTTTACAAATACAAGCAAGCAACAAGAAAATAGCAGAGCTGACTTTTCTCCTCTTCCTGGCTTTCCACTGGCCACATTTTAGGGGTTAAAGCCAATGATGACCTAATCAGATATAGCAAGCAATAGACCAAAAAAAAAGTATTCTCGGCAAGAATGATTGAAATACAGGTTTATATTCACTATTACTAATGCTGAACTTTGCCAAGAGTGTTGAATATGTCTTGACATGGTAGAAAAGATAGTATGATGTTATAAAGATTAGCATGCATTTTGAAGTATTTTCATTTCATATTTATCTTTTTTATAATTTTTTAATTTATTTTCATAATGTGCGTAATATATTGGCATGGTTTCACACATATTATAAACCTATTTAAGTGCACAGACAAATTGTTTTTTACCCATGGGGCTACACCCTCAAAGAAGTTGGGAGACTGCTGGTTTGGGGCTATGGGAAACCATTATTGAAAGCTTTTGAGCCGTAGAAGACATGGTCAGAGCTCTGTTTGGGACGATAGACTTCCTCACATTTCCTCGAGGCAAAATGAAGTGTGGGGCAAGGAATATGGGTTGGTGGAGTCTGGAAGGGACTCATTAAACAGCTAGGTTCTTCCTCTTTCAAAAATGTTGTTCTCTCTTTCTTCTAAGGTAAACTACATACCTTCTCAATCCATCAGCAGGGGGTATGTAGGACATACTCCCCGAGCCAGGCTTTCTCTGGCTGCCTGCAGAGGAACAAGATTTCCTAGAACATCCTTCAGCTAATTTCCTGTCCTCCAAAGTTTGTGCTTTACAAGAAGCCAACCTTAAGACAGTCCTCAGCTTTGACTCATAATTGAGGTGACTGAGCTTGTCATGTGACATGGGGGTTCCAGGCTTTCCCATCTGAAGGAGGCAGAATTACAGAGTGTTCAAAGGCACGGGCTCTGGAGTTAGACAACCTATGTCCACCTCTACCAGGCATTCTCAAACTCACCTTAGCTCATTATTTACTTTCTTCATTCCAGTTTCTTCATCTGGAAAGTGAGGATGACCATTGTACCTGTGTGATAGTGATGAGAAGTAAATTAGAGAATGAGTGTAAAAGACAGAGTACAATTCCTGGCATAGAATAAATTACCAAGGAATATGAGTTCTCATTACAAGGGATGAAATGGAGCATAGTTTGAAGGGCCCCAGGAAAGAAACGGAAAAGGAGGCTTCCAGGAATACAGATCCTCTAATCTCCTTTAAGCAATATCCAAACAAAAGTATAAATCTCTGTGGAAGCCAGCAAGCTTAAGAATGCCAGTTGAGGGGGGTTGGCACTGAGGTGGTTGTCCCTGAGTCCCCTCTCCTTTTGACTCATCTGTCACTTCTGGATATTGCCAGTTTCTCATGAGAAGTTATGAAATAAATAGCCTGCGCAGTAATGCTTGGGTGAATAGGTGAAGCCCAGGCATGTGGCCAACTCTCCATGCACTTTAAACATCCTTAGGTTTAGTGGACTCTACATGATTTAATTTCCTTAAAGAAAAGAAAGTGTTCATAATCACGTCCAGGAGGAATTACAAATGCAAAGTTAACATTTTGAGGACTTCTGGGGTGGAGTTTACCCAAAGAAAAAAGATGTGGTGGATGGCAGGAGTAAACCCAGTTCATTTATAGCCACATCCTTTTGCTCTAGATGTAACCAAGAGCCTGGAGAATGAGGACAGGTAATTCTGGTGCCAATTATGACATGGCACCCATAATTTGTTCATTTATACTGGGATAGAGTTTCCAAAGTGCTTTCATATGTGATATCAGTGAAGATGATGATGATAGTGATGATGGTGCTGATGATAAATTCTTTTACTTGGCCTTTTATCACCTCCGTTCTCTTTTCATCTCCCAGCAGTTCCTGCAAAAGTATTATGATCTCCATTTTACATTTGATAAAACTGAGGCCCAGGGATTCTGATGAATCTGCTCACAATCCCATAGGTGGAAAGTGGTAGAGTCAGGTGAAAACCCAGGTCTTTTAAGCAGAGTCTCCTTTCCATTTTGCCATTGCTACCTCCCATTTTGTCCATGTGATCTTCATAAAATAACCCAGATTCCTTTGGTTAGAGAGAAGTTTCCTTCTCTGTCAGACAGGCAGATCTGGCCATTGCATTAACATCGCTTTGTCAATTCCTCTGCGATAGCATGCATTACGCCATAGTGATGACCTTCTTATGAGTGTATCTCCCACAGTACTGAGATCTCCTAAAGAACATGGGTGCTATCCAACTCATCTGTGTGCCCAGAACCTAGATAAGAGCTTGTTATGTGTTAGATGTTTATCAACAGAATGATGAAGAAATTAATGTCTCCAAACTAAATGTCCTCTGTAGCCCTTTCTGCCTCTTCTATTCCATGTCCTTGTAGTCCCAGCTTAGGGCTCATGATGTTATCCATCTGTTTTAAACCTCAATAGAATCATAAGCTCTCAGTCATATTCTTAAAGTATATATATCTTATCTCTTCAGCCTACCAGGTTCTTGAGGGCAACGATTACATCTGAGTGTTCAGTGAGTCCCTTGTGGGAAGTAGGCCAGTTCTAGGCAGAGTGATTGTTCAGTGAATGTCCATGCACACATTCACATGATTGCCGGCACTTTGGCAAGAGCTGGTAGGACAGGTTGGTGGCAGAGCCTAAGGTGCCTTGGCAGAGATTTAATGGGTAACAGACAGAAAGAGCAGATGGCCAGGAGCCCAGTCTTTACCTGGCTTATCAGTATGGCCCTTTCACAATCACTGAAACTGTGTCTCATGGACACTTGCAGATGGGGAATTCCTTGAAGCTAGACAATAGGTCTCTGAAGTGATCAAGCGTCAGGGTGAAAATTCACTGCAATTTATTTACGCAAAGAAGTGTGAACCAGAAGTTCATTGTCAGGAAGGAGCAAATATAAAGGATTCTGTGAAATACCGATATGTAATCAGGAACAAATCAGGAAACTGGGATATTGAGGTAGTAAGTTTGTGAACTAGCAAGTTCATTTGCTTAAATGAGGGATTTAAATGTGATTAAAAGTAAATAAACTAAACGAAATAATAACCCACAACTTTACCAAGTTCCCATCTCTTTTGACCCAACAATTGCACTATTTGGGATTTATTCTAAGAAAATGTACAAGACCAGGAAAAGGAACAGCAGAAAAAGGGCCAAAGAGACATTATTGATAATAAAAGTGAATTGGATAGAATGTAGTTTTGGAATACTGATCTAAACAACAATATATTCACTAATGTACTGTTTCGAAGCCATTTAGCTAGGTCAATAAAGACCATATTGGAATTGCTCATTGCGTGATACTTAAGCAAAATATTAGAATGCAACATTATATTTGTGCTGTGTGTCTAACACTCTGAAAAATATACTTTTTAGGAAAAGACAGGAGAGAATGAAAATACATGATTTATAAAGATGGTAAGCTTGTGGGTGGCTTTTTATTCCATATCATGGTATTATGTTTTTGTATAATATAACAAAATTTATGTTAATCAGTTACTTAGAAGAAAAACATTCTAACAAAAGGTGTGTTGCTCCCTGCAGTCATTTCAGAGATGCTAATTATTGGATTTGCTCCTTGTTATACCCTCAACTTCAAACATAGGTCCAGTTAGATAATTTTCCTATGGGTAACAAGTTTGAAATTGCATACTTGGATGTCAGAAAGACTTTGGACAGGTAGCTACACATATGGATATGGATGTAGATATAATTTCCCTTGACAGATGGACGTCCTCTCCTGCATCAGATGCCTCACGCAAAAAGATGCCTGTATATAAAGAGTGGAAAGATTACGAGTGTGTGGATCTAAATGCCCTTCAAAATGCATGAGAGCTTAAATATCAAGGGAGATTACATTTAAGGGATCCAAGTGAGGAGATATTCTGGTCTTGTTTTCCAATGTTTCCCAGACACTCAGTCACTACCCGTCTTTCCCAGGTTTCCCCATCACTTAGTGCTGGGAGTTAACCCACCAAACATCTTAACAATTGGAAAACACAGACATCTTTGAGCTGACGGAACATTAGCAGTTTCTGTTCTCAGTAAGTGTCAAAGACAGCAATAAGAAGGGAATCATCACAACAAAATCAAAAACAGTTCTCCATCCTTGAAGACCTGGATGTCCATCATCCAGGAATTCTATTTCTCTAGTTCTCAGAAAGAAATTTTAGATCTTTTTTGGTGGTGGTTGGGGGAGTGCTCAAACCAGATTATCCCATTCATTCATTGGCCTCAGGTAATAGCAACTGGAATTGTTAAAAAAAAAAAACTATTAAAACAATTACTTAGATTAAAAATGAGCTAATAAGTTTTGCATATCACCTTTAAGCACTGTTACAGATCACATATTATAAAGAATCTCTATCACAGAAAGTAATTACGCATGTATTACCCACATCACAGTTTTCACAGACCTTTAAAGTTCCAGGGCCCACAATATTTCTTAATTTTTTTCCAATTTTAGTGCTGGAATATTATAACAAAAACTGAATATAGCAATATGTTGCTCAATTTATTTAAATTTCTCTTTAATAGAGACCATTACTTGATCTATAATAGCCAGAAAATAAATTCTATAGTTAACTTAGGGATTGTTTATACATGAATCTTCTATCTTGTAATTTTTTTCTTTTGATTTTGTTATATTTTATAAAAATATAACTTATATTGCATATTTGACATGGTAGTTTTCAATTCAGCAAAAACATTTTATTTAAAACCAGATTCCATAGTGTGGGGATTATTTACATGTAAATCTCTCTCATAATTTTTTCTTATGACTTTATTGGAATATTACTGAACATTGCATATTTGACATAGTAGTTTTCAATTCAGAAACATCATTTTCTATAAATAAATAAACCTTTAAAAGTGTAAAAGTCAAACTTTTTAGAGAATCTGGTGTTGAGCCCAGATCTGCTTGGTTGTAATAGTTTGCTAATAGTATTAACAGCAAACAACAATTTCTATCAAATAACAAGGGGTAGGGTAAATTTAAAATTAATTTAATTTTCTTCCAAAGACCATAATTCAATGTTTCTTTGAAAATCTATAGTTTTGCTTACTTCTTCCAGTTCATTTCATATTTTATTTCTAGTAATTCAAATTTCCCATCGTATGTTCAAGAATGTTTATCATGTCAAATGTATAATGTATGTTTTTCTATCTTTGGACAGACTCCCCCCAGCCTCCTCCCCAAAAGGAAGGTAATCTTTGAATTGTGCCAAAGGATTGATTTCTAATTAGCAAAATGGAGGCTCATTTTCCAGTAAAAAAAAAAAAGTCAACTATGAACCACTATAGTACAAAGAATGCTTCTGGATTTTTGAATAAAATTCCAGTTTATATACTTTTTCTTTTTTATCCATGTTAGTGTCATTATAGGCTTGCCTTTGGCAAACTTGTTTCTAAGCCCATTTCATTTAGATATAAGAGAAAGACAAAAATTTATATATATTTAATGTATACAACTTAATGAACTTAAAGATAAGCGTCCACTCATAAGGCCATCATTACACATCCATTCCCTCCAAAAGTTTCCCCCACACTCTTTTATTTATTTGTTGGTATTATTATTGTTTTTGTTCTGTGTGTGTTAAGAACACTTAACCTAAGATCTACCCTCTTTGCAAAATTTTAAGTATACAATACAGTATTGTTAGGTATAGGCACTGTGCTCTACAGTAGATCTCTAGGACTTACTCATCTTGTATAACTACAGCTTTGTACCTTTTGACTAATCCCTTCCCATTACCCTCTCTCCCCAGACCCTGGCAACCGTCATTCTACTCTCTGCTTCCGAGTTTGACTATTTTATATTCCTCATATAGGTGATGTTATGTCTAAATGGATTAAGGAATTAAACTATAAAACTACTAGAAGAAAGCATAAAAAACCTTTTTTACATTTGCCTTGGCAATGATTTCTTGGGTATGATACCAAAAGCACAGGCAACAAAAGCAAGATAGGCAAGTGGGGTTACGTCAAACCAAAAAGCTTCTGCACAGCAAAGGAAGCAAGTATCAAAATGAAAAGGCAGCCTACATAATGGGAGAAATAGTTGCAAACCGTGTATCTGATAAAGGGTTAATATTCAAAATATATAAGGAACTCCTACAACTCAATAATGGAGAATAAATAGTCCAATTTAAAAATGGCAAAGATACTGAATAGACATACACTAGTTCCTCGGTACTCATCGCTAACTAGTTCCAGAACTGTGATGAGTGCCGAAAGTGACAAGTCCTGGGCAAGCGCCACGTGCTCGAACGTTTCATTCTCTTCAAAACGTGAGGAGTACCGGCTTTGACGAGCTCTGGAGCTGGTGAGTACTGGACTATGACTGGATCTGCAAACAAGTCGTAAAAATGGTAATCCTTTAAATAAATGACTAACGCTAATAATTGTTTGTTAAGGCTTTTACTTAAAACAAAACTTTTTTACAAGAGATATAAAACCAAGAAAATTAATTTTGATTTCCCTGTTTTCCTCTCTGGTATATAGTTCAATGACATGTATAACAATGATTAGTTGTTCAATATGACTTTTGCCCATGGAGCAATCTAGTGGTACTGGGCAATATTTGCTTTAAAATTTTTACATATTATTTCTTTTGTACTTTACTACCCATTTTATTAATAGCCTTACTTTAAAATTTCAAATAGTAAAAATTCATTTTTTTAATTATTATCTGTTTTGCATGTTTGGGGCATTCTAATACTTCATTCCAAGTTACTCTTAGATCCAGAAATTTTCCTTGAAAAAGTGATCTATTTGTGCTACAAAAAGCATCATGATGTTTGGCTAAGTATTGTCTAAATAATATTATTCTAGAAACTTCATTCTAACATTCAAGCATTTCCTTTGTCTTTATTGTATTTTATCAACTTTTGTTTTTACCAGTTTTTTTTTAAGTTCACATAATCATACATAGGCTTTTCTGTATGCAAGTCAATTTGCTGTCTTTCATAATTTCAATTTTAAAGAATTAGACCACTTCTTTATTTCTTTTTCTCTTTAAACTTTTTTCCGCTAGGTCTTTCTGTGTTTTTTTTTTTTCTATTTCTATTTTTATCTAGATGTGTTCTTATCTTCAGTGTCTAAAAATGTACTGTCTAATATAATAGCCACTTGCCACATGTGGATAGTTCAATTTAAATCAATTAAAACTTAATGAAAATTAAGTAAAAGTTCCTCAGTCGCAGTAGCCACATTTCACTTGCTGAATACCACATGTCTAGTGACTACCATTTGGCAGCACAGATCTAGAACATTTTCCTCACAACAGAAAGTTCTGCTGGACAGTGCTAATCTGAAGGATTATAAAACAAATTGTTAACTGAATTCGACATGGATACATTTGAATATATTTTAATTAAATATAAATAAAAGTAAATGTAAAAATTCAAAAATTTAAATTACTTTCAATATTTTAAAAATATTACTTCAAAAATATTTTTGATATCAGTCTGGCCAAGATGGAGGCATAGGTAGATACACTTTGCCTCCTCATACAACAAAAAGAAGGACAACAACAAATTTAAAACCGAAAAACAACCAGATCTGTCAGAAAATCCAACTGTATTGAAGTCCTGTAGCCAAGAAGTTAAAGAAGAAACATTCATCCAGACCGGTAGGACGGGCAGAGATTGGTAGCCACAGCAGAGAGGACCCATGGCAAGGCAGCATCTGGCAGACAGATGGTCCCACATTTGTGAGTGGATAAACTGGGAGGAACAACTGGGGAGTGAGGCACACCTCACAGCCCAGGATTCCAGCGTGGGAAAAGAAAGCCTCAAAACTTCTGGCTGTGAAAACCAGTGGGGGGGTGTGTTGGTGGGAGAGACTCCCAGACTCACAGGAGAGCTCATTGAAGAGACCCACAGGGTCCTAGAATGTACACAAACCCACCCACCCAGGAATCAGCACCAGAAAGGCCCAATTTGCTTGTAGGTAGCTGGGGAAGTGCCTGAAAGCCAGCGAGAGCCAAGCAAGTGGCATTATTTCCTCTTGGACCCCTCCCCCACATACAGCACCACAACACAGTGACATGAGTTGCCCTACCCTGGCAGTTACCTAAGGTTCCACCCCTTATTACATAACAGGTGGGCTGAGACAAAGAAATATGGCCCAAATGAAAGAAGAAATCAAAACTCCAAAATATAGAACTAAGTAATGAACAGATAGCCAACCTATCAGATGCACGGTTCAAAACATTGGCAATCAGGATGCTCACATAAATGGTTGAGTGTGGTCACAAAATAGAAGAAAAAGTGAAGACTATGCAAAGTGAAATAAAGAAAAATATACAGGGAACCAACAGTGGCAGGAAGGAAATCAGGACTCAAATCAACGATTTGGAGCAGAAGGAAAAAAAACACATTTAACCGAAACAAAATGAAGAAACAAGAATTCAAAAAAATGAGGGGCGTTTTAGGAACCTCTGGGACAACTTTAAATGTTCAAACAACCAAATCATAGGCTGCCAGAGGAGGAAGAGCAAGAAATGGAAAACTTATTTGAAAAAATAATGAAGGAGAACTTCCCCAATCTGGCAAAGGAAATAGACTTCCAGGAAGTCCAGGAAGCTCAGAGAGTCCCAAAGAAGTTGGACTCAAGGAAGCATATACCAAGGTACATCATAATTACATTAGCCAAGATGAAAGATAAGGTGAGAATCTTAAAAGCAGTAAGAGAAAAGGAGAGAGTTACCTACAAAAGAGTTCCCATTATACTATCAGCTGATTTCTCAAAAGAAACCTTACAGGTAAGAAGGGACTGGAAAGAAGTATTCCAAGTCATAAGAAGCAAGGACCTACATCTGAAATTACTCTCTCCAGCAAAGTTATCATTTAGAATGGAAGGGCAGATAAAGTGCTTCCCAGATGAGGTCAAGTTAAAGGAGTTCATCATCACTAAGCCCTCATTATATGAAATGTTAAAGGGACTTACCTAAGAAAAAGAAGAAGATCAAAAATATGAACAGTAAAATGACAACAGACTCACAGCTATTAACTGAACCTAAAAACAAAAACAAACTAAGCAAACAACTAGAACAGGAATAGAATCACGGAAATGGAGATAACATGGAGGGTTATCAGTGGGGAAGGGGTGGGTGGCAAATGGGGGAAAAGGTACAGGGAATAAGTAATTGGTATATACAAAATGGACAATGGAACACTAAGAATAGTATATAAAATGGAGAAACCAAAGAACTTATATGGACCTGAACTAATAATGGGGGGGATGTTTGGGGACGGTGCAGGACAAAGGGGAATAAAGGGGAGAAAAAATGGAACAACTGTAATAGCATAATCAATAAAATATACTTAAAATATTTTAGATATAAAAGATTATTAATAAAATTTAAAAGGAAACTATAAATAGGTTATAATTAATAGATATAAATATTTAAAATAAATATTAAAAACTTTAATTAAATCATTCATTTCTTTAAAAAATTCAACTGTTTACAATGCCAGCTTTTAATGCCTACTTAGCTGAAAATTTTATGAATCTGTATTGCACTTGTCATATAGATTACGTCTCAACTTACAAGGTACAAATTTAAGAGTAAAATAAATTGCTTAATTTTGCAAAAGTATTTCTCAGCTGCCATGTGTAACAGTTGGAAATCCATGCTAATTCCGGACTACCTGGAGAGTCATGAATTCCAACATGGAGAGAAAGAAAATGGACACTCAGTACTGCTTTCTTATTGAGGCTCTAGGATATTTAAGCTATCTGAGAGGAACAATTTGACAAGTTGTTTAATTTCTCTTACCTAAGTGCTCTACCCATTCAAATCTTTCCTGTTCTCTGATGCAGTTTCCATCTGCAAAGTTGGGCACACCCCAAAATTTCACATCATCCAGACACAGTTGCTTTTGTTTCAAGGAGATAAGGCAAAGGATCTGAAGTTCTAAGATTTGTCACAAGAACAGATGTCTTGGGTTCTAGGTCTGGCTGTGCCAGCCCTGAGCACTGGATCCTGAATGACAGAAGTGCCATGCCTTCTTTTTCAGATTTACTTGTTTTCATGTGTGTGATATGCAACATTATCTATCTTCAAAGATAAAGCTCAGGGCCCTTTTGCATGGGTCTTAGGGCAGCACCATCAAGAGTCACAGGGATGTGTTAAGTAACAGGAATAAGAAATACCAGTTGGACAGGCCTATAGAATACACAGTTGATAAGGCACTTCCATGAGCTACAAATCAAGGAAACCCAATGAGAATTTATTATTATCCTTCAATCTCATTTTACAAAAGGCCACCTAAGGCTTTAGAATTGACATGTAACTTTCCCAAGATAACAGGGCTAATAAGAGACAGAGCCAAGATTCAAAACCAGGACTACCTGAAGCCAAAACCCTTTACCTAACCATTCACATCCCACTTTAGTATGAGTATGGATGACTAAGCTGTGGGCGGCAGAGACTCTAGCTCCTGAATTTGGTCAGCTAAAAGCTGTCTTATTTTGTGACTGAGGAAAGTAGGACTGAAAGTTGATGAGACGAAACCTAAGAGTGTAAATCCCCAGCAACAAGGTGATTGGAAAAAAGAGATGCTGTTGCTGCTACATAGACTTACTCACATCTCTACTCTGCTACTCTACTCCAGAAATATCCATTGGCACCCTGGTGCCTTCAAAACAAGTCATACTTCTTTGCATCTTCTTAAGAACAACTGAAATCTTGCCCAACCAACTTACTCAGTGATATCTCCTCCTTTCATACCTACCCTCAGCTTAGCCCTAATTTTAGTCTCCATGAACTCCATATTCTCCTATAACAATATGATATTTCATCTCTCCCACTTTGAATGCACCATTCCTCTGCCTAGAATGAACTGTTTCCTCCTACCTATCTGCAGAAGTCTTAGTCATCCTTCAGGTTTATAACTCAGATGTCACTTCCTCAGTCACTTGTTCCTCGATTCCCCACAGCGGGGGTTGGTCACACCCTTCTCTGAGGCCTGTAGAACTTCATTCAGAACTAAGAGCTCCAACACCCCAGTCCCCTATATGTCCACCTTTCTCACTAGACAGTGAGCTCTAGTGGGACAGAGGCCATTTCAAGTTAATCTCTGCAATCTCTCTGCCCCCAGCCCCATGCTCCAAGCACAATCCCTAAGATATAGCAGGTGCTTGGTAAGTGTTGAGTGTTGAATGAATGAACAAATAAACACCAAGGGAAGGTGACCTTGAGGACTTGGTTTCCTGGGAGGAGACTAGGCTCTCAGCACCCACAAACCCCTTTGAGCAATGTCCCATCTGAGGCATTGAGCTACAGTCTGGGGCCATTGTATCAGCAGGAGTTTAGGGAGGGGCTGATGTGAAAATAAGGAAGACAAAAACAATGGGTATGTTGAAACCTTAAAAATCTCTATTGCTTGGTGTTCAATTTTGTCACACCTTCTAAATTAAGTGGGTTCCAAACCTGGTGCCCTGAAAGTATCCACTGTAGGTCTGGGGCTTTGGGATCAGGGCAGCCAGGGAGACAGGGGGATGTTACATAGGTTTCCGCCTTCAGCTTTTCTCTTTGCACATGTGTTTATCTTTCCAGGCAGAAGAAACCCTGACCTTCCCCTGCTTTAATTATCTAATTATTTTGACACCTTGGGCTGTTGCATCACCGCAACACATTGTTTTGTCAGGGATACTATGCTGGGGTGTACTGAGGCCTAGGCAGACACAGCCTGCCAGAAACAAGTTCTGACAGCCAGGGAAATGTTGGGCAGAGGAAGAGTTCTAGGGGAGGGTGGGGAGGGTGGTAAAAGGAAGAAAGAGGAAATGTTGCTATGGTGAGAAGAGACTACCTTGGGAAAGGTGGCGGCAAGGTTAGCAAAACTGGATGTCTCTGTCTGGAAGATTTCCCAGATTGGTCTTCAGGGAGCCAGTGCCGAGCAGGCAAACCAGTATGCTACAGGTCCCTGAAAGGAACAAAAGTAGAGCTCAGGTTGTCATTCTAGGGACCACATCTGACTGAGACACCTTTTCTTCACTCAGAACTCAATGTCCTCTCCTTACAAACAAGTCCAGATTTGAAAAATTTCTGGCAAGCCCCCAGATGCTCCTTACTCAAATACTCTAGAGACAAAGTTGGAGAAAGAACCAAAAACAGCCATAAAGTCCTTCACAAATAGGACTATTCAAGCAGGATACTGAAAACAACCATGGTCAGAGAGATTGTCAAAATCGTGAAACATAGCCCCAGCAGACCACAGCCCCAGAAAAGTTTAATTCTAACCTCTAGTATTGTAGGTGGAGGAACCAAAGGAGCAGATGTAGAGAAGATAAAAGCCAGACGATACAGAGATTTGAGGGCAAAGAAGTGTGTCGCCCTGGTATGATATGAGCTTGCAGAGGGCGGGGGTGAGGTTGGGCTCAGGGGACTTGGGTTCTAGACGAACTCAGAATTTGTTACTTTACATTACTAGATTTATTACTTTTATTGCACTTATTACTTTACTAGATTTATCAACTGTAGAGTAAAAGGCTGTATCTCTGTGGGCTTCATGTTCCTTGGGATGTGGGTTCGGGGTTATGCAGCAAGATACTGGAGGCCACAGTTAAGTATAATGCATTCTCCTGGAACATCAATTTTACCTGATGGCAAACATTCCAAAACATTATTTTTTATTCAAAAAATTAATTCATTTGTTGCCAAATATTTATTGGCCATTTGCTACATGCATGGGACTGTTTTAAGGAGTTTTAATATGAAGGGAAACCCGGCTATCTTATAGAACAGTGAGCATAATTTACATGATGTAAGGTGAACAAGGGTCCCTAAAATTATTTTTCATATGCAGGGCACTTCAGTTTGTGTCCATCCACTCTCACCGCCAATCAAATAATGCATATTTGTTCTCCTTTGCCCCTGGCACACTCCCGTGGATAGGTGTGCCAGGGGTCCTAAGCCCCTTTCAGGCAGACACAGCCAATACTATCACAACCACCTGAAATTCAGCAAATCTTCATTGTTGACAACAAAGGTGGATATTCATATCCACCAGTCAAAAGGAAGGAGAGGAAACTAACTTTAAATAAGTACTACCTGCCTAGACATAACAAGTGTATCAGCTTTTGTAAAGCGATTTCATGCGATCTTTACCACTGTCCACCTGCAAAATCAGGGCCACTGCCCTCATTTGAAAACTGAGGAGAGGCAGCAGAGGATCGGAGAGGTTTAATGGGATGCCAAAGTCTCAGCGCTCATAAATGACAGAGGCAAGGTTTCGTCCTGCCTGGGTGCAGCTCCAAACCAATTTTCTTCTCCCTGTCTGACCCCGCCCTCCCACGGTGACAGTGATCATGTCACCTCTTCCCTTGAGATCTCTCTGTCTCACAGCATGGCGACATTATCTTAGACATCAGGTGGCAAGGGCATTGTATTCGAGAGCAAATGCATGTGACCCAGTACACAGAACCAGAGAACACCAGAATTAGACAGGATTGTAGAGATGTTTCAATACCCTTGTTTGCACAGAGGAAACTTGGAGCCTGGGCTATAAAAATGAACACTTGTGGAAAGAAGCTTTGATGTTGGCAAGACTTATATCAAGGTCCAGCACTGCCATGTGTGCCTGAGACCTTGAACTCTCTTAAACTTCCCAAGACTCACTTTCCTTCTCTATAAAATGGGATTGAACGATGAAATAATGCCACATGCAGAAGGCTGTTATAAAGCCTATATAAAATCATGTATGTGCTAGATTTTTAAACCCCGAAGTGCTACGTACAGATGTAGATGACTCAGCTCCTCACGCAGACCCAAGACTCAGATCAGGCATCCTGACTTCTGGTTAAATAGTCTTCCTACTGCCCCTCAGGGCTGGAGTTTTTCCCTATTGCTACTGAGAAGCTGCAACCACCTCACTAACCTTCAGAACAGACTCAAACACTTTGCAGAGAAGTGGATGAGTGCCCACTTTTCTAACCTGAGAAAATGGAACAAGCCATCCATGGTCTATCCTCACCATATAATGCCCCAGGGGGAGGAAAACACACAACACACACAGCGTGGTTGAGTCTGGGGTAAGCTGGGCACTGTACCCAGAACAGCCTAGTGGAGGTCCCTGCCCCCAGGAGCAAGTCTAGGTGAAGGGAGTTTCCCCAAAGGAGGTGACTCACTCAGGGAGTGTCACTTAGATATGGCATGTGCCAGATCAAATCTGTTTTGATTACTACAACATCAGCCTGTAAATAGTAGGAGTTTTCCCACCCTTACCCCTCCGTTTTTCTGAGCTCATGGACAGAGCATTTTACAGGGCTGTGCCAAACATACCCCAGTGCCTCCAGCTCCTCTGGGGTGCCCTCTCCAAAGTTCCCCAAGTGCAGTTCTGCTATCACCACACCAGCCTTGAGAGAAGGAATGTGCAAAACATTCACCCTCTCAGAAACCGAAGCCCAGAAATGATTCAACGTCTGCTGTCTCAGCTCCTGTTTCTCATGCTTAGCCACCAGGCCTTTCCTACTCCATGCTCTGTGGCCTTCTAGGGAGCAGAGGCTAGGTTTTCCTAGGCTTAGTGACCCCAGTATCCTCTAATACCAGGCATGGCACATTAATAATCATTGCACACAATGTTGATCAGTGTCTTAGACACCAGCTTACTTCTCTCTGAGCTTCCTGGGTTCTCATCTATAACAATGCCAGGGTTAAATTGCATGATCTCTGAGACACTTTCCATTTCTAACTTGTATTTTTAGGCAAGCTGAGTACCTTAGCTTGGTAAATGGGAATAGTGGAAATTGAATTAGGAAAGTAGGTCGGAGTCCCAAAGATTGATGAGGAACTTTCCATTGGGAGTGTGGGGGCGGGGGGCAGTTAAAAATGAGAGAGAGGTGTGAGAGATAAATCCCGCCCTCACAGAGCCCACAGCCTTGGGTAAAATAGCATCCTCATCAAGGAATGAAGAAGGTGTTCTCAAAATGAAATATATCAGATGGAAAAAGTCAAGAACCATATAATTTCATTCATGTGAGGGATACAAAACAGAAAGCAACAAACAAACAAGTCAAACAAACAAAAAACTCATAGACAGAGATAACAGTATGGTGGTTGCCAGGTGGGCAGGGGGTTTGGGGGGAGGTAGAAAGAGGTAAAGGGGGTCAAATATATGGTGAAGAAAGGTAAACTTTGGTTGGTGAGTATAGATGATGTATTCTAGAACGGTACACTTAAACCCATATAATCTTATTAACCAATGCCACCCCGATAAATTTAATAAAATTAAATAATAGAGATGATAAGGCAGTGCTGCTTCGTGGAAAGAACCTCCATAAGCTTGGGAGTTGGGAGTCCTGTGTTCCTTTGCGGAGCTTGATTTTGCTTTGCAGGAGGACCAGCCCTTTCAAAATTACTTCCTTTCTCTGGACCTTATTGGTTTGAAGTCATAAAGCTCCACTGTTCTGCAACATCATGGAAGATCTTTTCTTCCTTGACAGGGGTTGAGGTTCTTTCTTGCCTGTTCTTTCTTCAACATATTGGTTATCTGGATAACATTCCTCATTTTTATCTGGAGACTCTTTGGAGCAGGCCGTGACCTTGGTCCTGACTCTGCGTGTACAGAAAGTTTAGAAACCTGAGTACATCATAGATCTTGATCTCTTCTAATTTTTTCGAACATGTTCCCTTTCCCTTCCTTTTGTTAATATTTTAGGTCAGACACCCTGAAAGAGATTGGAAGAGACCTCACAGTCTTTACATCGTGATCTTCTTCCATTTTGACATATACACGTCCAGACTGTGTCTGAACATCCCCGGGAGCAAGGGTCTGCCATCTCCCAAAGCAGCCAGTTCTGTTTATAAGAAAGAGTTTCAAAGGAAGGACGACAGCTTCTGGATTTAAAACCAACCTTAATGCTGGAAGTTAGCTCACCAGCTATTTCCTTGGGATGGGTTTTCCCTAGGACTGTCATTCCACACAGGTCCGAGGTGTGGGTGCATTGCCTCAGCTGGTGTTCCCACCTTTAGTCCGAAATCTTTGCTTTTACACTTAAGGCTTATCCTGACCATTCAAAAATCCCATTGTAACTTGTTACTTGTTAAGTAATGTTTGATACCAAGATTTTTTTCTGACCCCATTTTGCTTAGGAGAGTGTAACTCAGTGGTTAATTTCATGTGCTCTTTTCATACAATTGATCAGGTTTAAGTCTCAACTTGATCCAGGTCCAGTTCAGGCATACTCAATAGTAGTAGTATTTACTCACTCTGAGTCTCAGTTTCCTAGTCTGTAAAAATTAATACTATTTACTTCATGGGTTGTGGGAAGAATTGAATTAAATAGCTCAGATGAGGTGGTTGTCCTAGGGAGAGGTAGTGTTAAGAAGATGTACTTTTCCTCGCAGTTCAATTTTATGTAGAGTCCAAATCCACCTCTCTGTAGCAGCTACCATCCCCTTGATCCTAGTTCTCTCTTCTGGAACTATGCGGAATAGGCTTAAATCCCTCTTCTATGTGGCAACCTTTCAAATATTTCCATTTGACCACAACCCCATCACATGGCAAAGGGCCTCACCAGAGAAACGGAGGTGGGATGAAGTACATCCAGGGCCTCACCACAATCTGGAAGGAGAACCAAGAAATGCTGACTTCTCTGGCCTGGAGTGACCACTCCAACATCTGCCTCTAAGAGGAGTGGGCTGAGCCAGGGCTTCTGAAAAACTCAATTCTGGCAACACATGACATCGAAGTGTTGAAACATGCCACTTTGATGTAGCATTAGCTCATGATATTGCTTTCTAAATTTTCTTAATTTAGAAGAAAAGCACAGCTGCTGGAATTTTCAATATAATAATAAGTATGCTACTGCAATAAAGGTTTTCAGGAATTTTTCCACAAGGGCTCTGCACCCGATTGTGTAACTTTTTTTTTATATCCATACAAATCTATTTTTTCCTATTATGCAAAACCTCTAAACTTTCATCCTTTAAACTATTGAATTCTTGTGTGACTAATGTACCCTGTCTAGTTGAAACAATTTCTAGAACAAGACATGATTTAAATAAATGAACAAGTACTTAGACTGAATTGCTGTATTTGTTGAATGGAAATCCTAAGAAATCCATTCACTAGCCTTTCTACCTTTTTGGAATGAGATCACTGGATAAATGCAAAATGATATTATCATCAGCTAGTCCCATAATATGTGACATAAATAAATGTCCTGACTCTGGATGCTTTCAGGATTGGACTGCTGTGGTCGGAATTCCAGGGTTGTATTATTTGCGGTGTAATACTGGAAATTTCTCTACCCCATGGTAGAAAGCCTGGTCAAGGTGCAACCAATCAAAAACCATAATAAGTTTCCTTCCTTCTTCTTCTCTTTACCAACATCATGATTATTTATAATGCAGAATAAATCTGGTAACTATTTTTATTAATCATATTTACCTACAGAACTTTGCACATGGTGTTTGCCCAATAGGTTTCAAGAACACCCAGAAATGGAATCTTTCAGTCTGCTGGACCTGAGGCAGCCAGAGTTCTGGGCCAGGTGCCTCCAATAACAAGCAGTCTCCTCTGTTTACCCCTGCACAATAATGTGCTATATAATGATGCTTGGGTCAATGAGGAGCCGCATGTACAATGGTGGTCTCATAAGGTTGTAACAGAGCTGAAAAATTCCTACCACCTAGTGACCTCGTAGCTGTGCTAACATTATGGTACAGTGTATTACTCTTGTGTTTGTGGTGATGTTGGTGTAAACAAACCTACTGTGCTGCCTGTCACATAAAAGTATAGCAAATAAAATTATGAACAGGACATAATAGTTGATAATGTTTATAAATGTGCTACTGGTTTATGTATTTGGTATACTATATTTTTATCACATTTTAGAGTGTACTCTTTCTACTCATAATTTTTTTGGGGGGACTATGTAACCGTATGCCTTTTACACTGGCAGCAGCCTCACACACCTTGTGATTGCGGCATCTCTTGATTGCATCATTTTCCCTTGTGCTTGGTTTAGTCTCATGGCATTTTGTCCACGTGGCTCCTAAGCATTCACAAAATGACAAAATCACCCAACAATGCATTTCTCAGAACGTATCCTACTCGTTAAGGGGTGCATGGCAGTGTAACAAAGAAATATTATTAGTTTCTTTGTGTGCTATGTCATGGAAGCGTTTGAGAAGCACTGAGCTTCACTGGAAATTTTAGGCCTTTCAAAATGCACAGTATAATTTTAAAATTGTGGAAGCAATTAAGACTGGCCGCTTCTTTTTTTCTTCATATATATTTTTAATTATACTTATAGGGAAACCTGTCCTGTCCATGTGACTTGGTGACCATGAGCTGATCATCCCTGTCTGACTCCGTTTGCCATCTGGAGAAGAAGAGTTATAATGAGACTTAAGTTACAATCTCAGGCCCCCATCTTGTAAAATGGGCAAAGCATTCTCACCAATACTTCCCTCACTGCTCTGAAATAGGCCCTACCTGCATTCCTATTCACTCAGTTCAAACAAAATTTCTCAGGAGCCTTTTCTGTCCCCTCACATTCCTTCACTCAAATTAGAAGTAATCTCTCTATTCTCAGAATTCCTGTAGTTCTTGTTCTGCTCTTTTCTTACAACATTTAGCAATTTTTGAATCATAGTCGGTCATATGATCGTAGCTCTACTGCAACATGAACTTTGGGGAACATTGTCCATGTGTTATTTTCAATGTCCCTTAAAACATTCCTGACAGGTCTCAAATTACACCAGAAAGGCACTCAACCAGTAAACCAAAGGCAAATTAACTTGACACTTCTCTTTGTTTGGGTCACAAAAAAACTTTTGTCTGATTAACTTGGAAATTGGATTTCTCAGGAAATATTTTGGGGGACATTTTGGGAATGTTTTCAAAGTTTCTGAAAATGTATGGTGGTTTATTTTCAATTTTAATACCGTGATCTAGACTAAAACAAAAACACATGGAAACCATTAGATTTTTCTATTAAGCAGAGAAGTACAAATGAAAACAAATTTGAAGCACTGTTTTTATAAAAGTAGAAAAGAACTTTAGCAAATAGTCAATGCTTGAAAGCGTTGATGTTAAATTGGCTAGTGGCATTTTAAATTGACACTTTTTAGTTTTTTAAAATTTTTTATTGTTGTTCAATTACAGTTGTCCCCATTCCCCCCTCATTATTCTCCCCCACCCTACCCATCCTCACCTCCCACATTCAATCCTCCACCCCCAGTTGTCTTTGTTCATAGGTCCTTTATACATGTCAGCACCTTTTAAAAAAATAGTATACACGAGTCAAAAGGTGCCTAAGCATATTTTCCCAGTCATCACATTCATAGGAATTTTAGAATTCATGTAAAGGTGACAATTCAACAACAACAAAAACCCAAAGCTAAATATGCAAAATGCACGAAGTGCATGGCGGCCATCACTATAACAGCAATAAGCAATCAAATGAATAAACCAAAAAAACGGAAGACAATCCAAAAATCTCAAGATAAAGGAATGATTTTCTTAATTATAAACCATTATAAAGTACTATATTACCTAATCATTAAAATGCAAACTTTAAGAGAAAGATGTTTATTAACATCTTTACATTATAATGTTAAGTAAAAATAAAAAGCAGGCCACAAAATGAGACGTGCACTATGCATGCATAATAAAGACAGCAAGAAATAGACGAGAATGTAAAAAAATTACAAAGAGTTGAATATGGTGAAGGATTCTGGCTTGTTTTCTGTTTTAAAGTCATTACATCATCTTTTCAATGACGGACTACATTTTAAGTAATTGAAAACAAAGTCTCATTAGCCTTGTCCTTGTTTAAATTCCCAGAGAGAACACATTATTCTTATTTATGTCTACCTCTGCTACTTGTCTTTGATTTGGATCTGCTCCATCCTCTTCTCTCACTTCTCACTCACCTCACTCGATTGTAAAAAGACCCTCACCAAACAAGGAAGCTAAAGGCACCAAGTTTAGCAGAAGCTACATATCCAAATCGGCAAACGTTGGAGGACAAGATCTGATACCTTACCCCCACCATTGCAAAGGCAGACCCAGATTCTTCAATGACCACAAGTGGCCTTGGTTTAATAATCCTTGCCAACAAGGCACAATGTTCCCGTCCTCAGAAATAGTCCCGGCAGAGCTTCCAGGGGCCCATAAAAGTCTGCACTCTTGGAAGAATGTGACAACTCTGGCATCAAACACGGATGCGTCATTTTCTATAATAAGAGAATGTTCAGTTGCATCAGGCTTTTTTAGCAGGGCCAACATTTAGTAAAATTTTGAGGTTGGCAAAGTGAATTTTTGCCCAGCTGAAGACTCCTTTCCTTGTCTCCTGATGATCAATAAAATCATCTCATGTTACGATTTACGAAGCCCTTTCACATCCAATTTCTCACTTGAGTCTTGTATCAGCCGAGTGATGTCAGTGTTATTATTAACTTTACTTTTCAGAAGAAGACATAGAGGCCAGGAAAGTGAAATGACTTGTGGAGGGCAACACAACAATCATTGACTGAATGGGAACACAGTCCCTGACCCCTGCTCAGTGCTCCTTCCACTCTCCTTAGCGCTGCCCCTTCCTCCAGTTCAAGGGAAGCACTGACCCAGTCCATCCAGTCAACCGGTACTGTGTGCCGCCACCCCAGAGATACCTTGTGTTAGAGGAAGCCAGAAAGGACAGCCTGTGACCTGTTAAAAGGAGAGCCAAGTGGGGTTCCTAAGAAGATGCTGAGCTAGCCTGATTACTGGTTCCTTCCTCTGAGATCGACTCTGAAGAACTACAGAGGAAAAACATTAAGTTACGGGGAAAGCTATGAGAACTCCCTGGAGAGGCAGAAGCTGTTTGTATCTGGCATGTCTGCGTATCTGTGATGGTCCAGCTAACACAGAAGTTATCCAGGCTGCTGTGGCAGGATAAAAACAAGGAGGTGCTGCTTCTTCGGGTCTTCATCTCACTTCCATTTTCACACCCATTGCCTTGGGGCACAAAGGGCTAGAGCTTATACCTCTTGAACAAAGTACACCTCAGGTGTAAAACCAGGGCAGTGCAGAAGCCCTGCACCTGAGTGGAGGTGAGGAAAACACACAAAGGTTGGCTGTGTTCAGGTGATCCCACTCTTCCCTTCTAAGCCACCGGAGTTAGTGGATTACAATCTCCTCTTCTACATATTAATTCATCCTAAAGTAAAGAGCACATCTGAGGAGCTGTGAGATGAGATGAGGAATAACTAACTCTGGTTTTCTGATGCCCGGAACCGTCCACTCAAGTCTCATCCTCTCTCTTCAACCCCTACTCTGAACACTCTGGTGCTGATGCCGGTCGGGATCTAGCCTTCAGCCCTGCCGCCAACAGCACTGCTGTACAGACTGGCCCAGAGCCCCAGAGGGCCGGAAGCTGGGTGAGAAGAGAAGCACTAACATTCCAGTTCCAAAGAAAAATACCGCACTGTGTTACAGTTCCACAGAACCAGAGTTATTAGTACTGACAGATCAAGGATTTACATATACTTCAAAGAATTTATTTAATTTTTTATATTTAAAAAATAAGGGATCATATTAGCAATATAAAATGAAAACAAGAAGCCATAAAAAGAATCAGGTGGAAATGTTAAGTATGGAAACATAATAGCTGAGACGTAAACACAATAGGTGGTAATTAGTAGAATGAATTGGCCTGAGGAATGCATTCGTGAATGGGGGGTTCAGATTGAGGAATTGTTCTGAGCAGAAAATTAGTTTAAAAATAGAAAATATGAAAGTTAAGGTATAAAATGCAAAAGTAGTCCCAGAAAAAAAAATAGAAATGGAATGAAGGAAATATTTGAAGAAATAGTGGAGGTAATTCCCCCAGAATTAATGAAAGATAGAAAGTTTCAGATTAAAAAGAATCATAGCGAGCAAAAGAGGAAAGGTAAGAGAAACTCCTAAACATAAAATATGTTGAAATTTTAGAATATCAAAGGTAAGATGAAATTATAAAAATTTGCAGAGAGTAAAGTTGACTTACAAAGAATAAGAATAATTAATATCAGATTTTTTCATCAGTATTCAAGGATGCAAGACAGCAAGAGAAGTGTTTTCAACATTTTGAAAGTACAGAATTTCATATCTAGCTAAGGTTTCATTCAAATGTAAAGGTATAATTAAAATACTCTTAAGATATCTCGAGTTTTAAAGTGTTTGCCATGCAAAGATCCATATATAAAAAATGTTTTAGTACCATATATATATACATATACATATATATACATACACACACAAATCTAAGGGATGATGGGAGAAATACATGAAGGAAAGCTGATAAAATATCTTTGTAAAGTTGCGATTGTCTTAAAAAATAACTGAGACCAAAAGAAGAGAAAGCAAAAGCACATAAATAGAAACCAAGAATTAGAAGTCTAGAAGAATTCAGTATGATGAAGTAGAAGGCCAAGGGATAGCAGAATATTAACGTTCTTGTCTTAAATGAAAGAAAACACAGACAACTTTAAAGTAATAAACAGAGGAATAAAAAAAGCAGAAAAAGTGTGACAAATTGAAATACTAAACTAATAAAGTAGAAGAAAGTCCAAACAGATGGAAAACTATTGTAGATGAAAATGAGCTAACTTACCAAACAAAACAGAAAAGCCAGATATTTGCTGTTCACTAGACACATTCTAAAGCAACATACATGCACGAGATGAAAATTAAAGGATGAAAAATGATTAATCAGGCAACTGGAACAAAATAAAGTTACTGTTGATATAATGTGATCAGATCATATGAAGATCGCAACCTTTATAAGAAAACTAGCAAAGAGCTATAAGAAAAACATTACATACTATGCCACTTACTGCTATAGATGTAAAAATCCTAAAGAGAGTTTTAGTAAACCAAATCTGGCAGTGAATCAATATGGACAAGTCTTCACAATATAATATTAATTAAAAAATATGAATGTCAAAGCTATTTGTGCATAGTATCTTTTTTATAATATTAAGAACATTAATAAAATATACTTTTAAGGAATATATATATATACAAATATATAAATATATATATATGAGCTTTCCCCTGGTATCTGAGGACAATTTTAATATTTAAAAATTTATAAGCATAATTTACCATATCAGCTAAATATTGATAATACATTAAGGAAAGAGAAAGAAATTAGAGGCTTAAGAATTGAAAAGAAATAAAATTACTATTAACATGGATGAAGCTCAGACAGAGTTAAGCCAGTGACAGAGCCTGCGATTCACATGAGGCTGCAACTGAGGCCTGACTCCTGTGGGTGTAGGGCCAACCCAGATCAGCCTGAAACTCAGATACCTCTCCCAGGCTCCCAGAGGTGGCTTCTGGGCAGTACTGTGGAAAGGGCTTAGGCTTTAGTGTCAGACTTACTCGAATCAGTTCTGGACATACTCTTTAAAATGCATCAAAACTATGGGAATTTAACTATTAACACTAAAAAAAAATGACAGAACAATTTGAATGGTGCATATGATTCCGCCCATAATTTCATTAAGTTAGTGGATCTGCTCCAGTGAGCTTGAAATGATACACTAGAATCTGTTGCTTATGCCAAACCACATCCACTGCACTTTATTAACAAATTAAGAATTTCCAAGATAATTTTGGCTATGATCAAGGTTTACCTTAGTCACTGATTTTGAAATCCTAACCCCTGGGTGAGATGCTACCCCACTACATGAGCTATGTGACTTTGGACAAGGCTCTCAATCTCTTTGAATTTTAATTTCTTTGTTCTTAAATATTTTTAGGAGTGTGACAGGTTGTATTTTCCAAAGATGGTCACAGCAACATCTGCCATCCCACCTCAGTTCTTTTCCCTCAAAAAGTGGATCTATGGCCCTTCCCTGGATTATGGGTGAGCTAGTGAAGCAAAATAAATAAAATAAAACAAACAAACACATAAAATAAAGAATAACAGATTTAAAAATGTATGTGTATTCAGAGCTAAGTCATAAAAGGTAACCCAGCATCTACCTTTATTTTTCTGGAACAATTTCTTTGGGAGCACTGAGCCTCCATGTAAGAAATTCAGTTGCCTGAGGCTGCCATGAGGAAGTCCAGGCTACAGATAGAGGCCACACATAGGTGCTCCTATCCCAGTAGACAGATAATAGCAACTGTTAACACTGATGAGGCCTCCAGATGGTTCCCATCCACAGCTTTTGAGCCTCTTGCCTTTGCATCTCCCAGCCAAGGTCCCAAACATTATGGAGCAGAAATAAGCTGTCCCTTTTTGTGACCTTTCTGAATCTCTAACCCATAGAATCCAGACTCATATTAAAGTTGTTTTATGCCACTAAATGTTAGGGTAGTTTTTAAGCAGCAATAAGAACTGAATCAAAGATTCTTCCAATGACAGACTAAAATAATTTATGTAAAGTGACTGGGGCAAAGCATGTGCTCAGAAAATGGTGAGTGGTACCAGTACTATGTCCTATGCTTGGCCTGGGGGCATTAGGTCACCGTCTTGGTCTGGCCCTACGGCTTCTCTCTTTAGGAATACCTGCCCGAGTAACTCAAAAGTTTATTGTGTGGATCAAATAAGATGACACATGTGAAAGTGCTTTGTAAGCTGTAATGCTCTGTACAAATCAAAGGAATTCTTACACTTACATAATATCTGTTCACTAAGGGCTCGAGATAGCAGAGTACTCTAATAATCCTTTAGTGTCTGCAATCCTGACATCAAAGCTGTTTGGCCAGAGGCTCCAAATTTGCTCTCCATTAGAGATCATTAATTTCAACCACTCATCTAATAAGCTTTTATCAAGTATCTACTGCAAACAGAAAACTGTTAAATGTTGTCAGTTTTCTGAAGAAATTAGGGTTTTCAATCCAGTCCTCTAAGAAAATTCTGGAAAATTAGGAGGACAAGAAAAAAACATAACATCAGTAAAACAGAGGCTTTCGGCAAGGGTGTGTTTCAGGGGCTGCCTAAAAGTGAAGGAGGGGGAGTGAGGTTTGTGAACCTGCAAAGAGCCAGGGACTGTGCCAAACTCTCTCTATATATTGTCTCCCCCTCAATTCTCACAATGATTTTTATGAGATGGGTTATTTATTAGTTGCCTTTACAAATGAGGAAACAGGTACTTGGGGAGACACAGTGTCTGGCCCAATATCACAGCCGTAGTAATTCAGCACTGAAATCCGGGTCTGGAGACACTCCATTATGCTGCTACTCTTGAATATAGTTTTTGGCCTCAAAGAACTTTTTCCTTAAGCAGTCTGTCAAAAAAAATCCTCCTCTGAGATTCAAATATTGCCTATTAGATAATAACATTCCTGTTCAATTAATTATCTTCTGAAATGTCATGGTAAAAATAATTAATAATAATAATAATAGTAATATCTCATTAGCATAGAACTTTAGCATTTACAGAGCACATTCATATCTTTGTCTTCCTTGGTTCTCCAACAGAGCTTTCGGGGGGAGGCATAATGTTATACCTAAGGTCTCACAGATAGTAAGTGAGGAAAGAATTGCACTGTAGTTTGCTGCTACCTTGTCAGAGGAATGAGTATTTCCTTAAGGGTATGTAGGCTTGCCATCACGTTCAAGATACTTACAAATCATGATAGCTCGTTCTATTATCGACACAATATACATGTCGTGACACAATATACGTGTACATTGTAAATAAATAAAAAGATATTTTAAAACCCATTTAAAAATATCTTCTTGATAATTTCAATTATTTTTTTGTTGACTTCCTATCAGCTCACGTTAGTTGATTACTTACTGCATGTTCCTTGAGATGTCACTTGGAGAGAGTTTTTTGTTTTGTTTTGTTTTTACCAGGGGTAGAAGGGTGAGTTCCTCCATTTCCTTGTTCAGCTGTGCTTGCACCATAGATATTCTCTTCAATCTACTGCTTGTCAAAATCTTTTAAGTCAGAAATCATTTTAACTCACTTAAGTTCATGTTGAAAAGGTTAATTTGGTTGAAACTGAATAATATAATCCATAGATGCACTTGATGGGCCTCAAGTAAACTTAAGAATGTCACCATATACTGACTGCCTAGGAAGGAATGAATGTGATTGCCACACCATTCACCTCCCCCTCCTCCCTTCAGGGCATCTCAGGCATGTTACAAGGATGCAATTACCTCATATATATGGGCACCAATATGGGTAGCAGTGCAATCCACTAATTAAACATTGGTGACATTTTCTTTCCTTTTTAGATTTAAAATATAAAAATAGAAGTTCTTGGTGGTTACACAAATTTACACATGTAAAAAATGCATATATAGGCACACAAATAAGTGCAAGTAAAAACTGGGGAAATTTGAGCAAGCCCTGTGAACTGTACCGATGTTGATTTCCTTCTTTTAATGTTGGAATATAGTTATACAAGATCCTAACACTAAGTGAAGGTCACAATGGGATCTCCTTTAATTTTGTTTGTTGAACTTCCTATGAACCTGTAATGATTTCAAACATTACAGACACAGACATTCTAGCATGTGCTTGTGTAGTAAAGCTGGTGGATTGTCTGGTGTACCTCCAAGCATCTCCTTTTTGAAGACCATGGCTGTGGATTACTGTGAGACTTGGGAGAAGAAGCTTCCTCTCTTCCGGACTCAGTTCCCTCACCTATTAGATGGATGGGTTTGCTCAGCTCTAAAAGTCTAGGATTTTATAGGCACAATTTTGGGTTGGTGTAAATCTCTCTCATATTCTAGGATCATGGAACATCTGTAGCTGATACATGGAAATGTGGTCAGTTGTTTGATATCAAGTCCTCTCTTCTGGAAAATGGGCATGGAGCCATTCACTACTTCCCACAGGCTCCTTCTAAGGGTCTTCTGACTAAGCAAAACACAGCAAGTTTGACAATGTGTTCATCGAGACCCTTGAAGAAAACTTCACAAAAACTGGATAAAAGGAAAACATAACACTGACCGGTGAAGAAGATGTCCTCCATACCATATCTTCAGAGTCCTCTCAGAGCACCGCTTTCATGAACTGTTTAGGTTGCCCAGAATGCTGGTTGCCAAGGAAAATGTTCTTTCAGTGGTAAAGTTGGAAAAGACGCAAAGGGGTTTGTTAGTAGAATCAGAGCCTGTAGGAACTTGTAAATGTTACCCTGACATTGAACGGGGGGAAGTTGGTTGTTCTCCAGTGCATAGAAATTAAAAAACTCATCTTTGGAGACAGCCAAGTGGTGGGGCTATATGTTTTTCACACCTATAGATAATCCCTGAACCTTACTCAGCTGGGAATATATATTTACTTTGGCTACGGGAACCAGGAAGAACAGTTCTTGTCATGGCTGTCATGGTAACCCATATCTTAGAGTGTTTTCAGCTATGTACCTTCCTTTGACTCAGCTATTTCCTTCCTTCCTTCTTTCTTTTTTTTTTTTTAAATAGACTTGATTTTTTTAGAGCAGTTTTAGGTTTACAGAAAATTGAGATGGTAAAGAGATGGTAACTACTTATCTTTTCATTGTCTCCATAATTTTGCCTTTTTAAGAATGACATATAGTTAGAATCACACAGTATGTAGTTTTTTCGGATTGGCTTCTTTCACTTCAAGTTTCCTCCATCTTTCTGTGGCTTGAGAGCTCATTCTTTTTTGTGCAGAAAATGTTCTACAGTCTGGATATAGCACAGTTTATTTATCAATTTACCGACTGAAAGACATCTTGATGCTTCCAATTTGTAGCAATCACTGATATAGCTGCTTTAACATCCACATGGACATAAGTTTTTAATTTATTTTGGTAAATACTAAGAAGCATGATTATTACATTCTACAGTAAGAGGATTTTGTAAAAAAGCTGCCAGATTATCTCCCAAAGTGGCTGTACCGTTTTGCATTTGCACCAATAAAGAGTGAAAGTTCCTGTTCATGTTGTCAGTGTTCTGTACATAGGCCATTCTATTACGTATGAAGTGGTAGCTCATAGTTGTTTTGACTTTCTGTTCCCTAATAACATGTGATATGAAACATCTTTTCATACACATACTGGTCACTTATATACCTTCTTTTCCAAAGGGTTTGTTCAGGTCTTTTGCCAATTTTTGAATTCATTAGTTCATTGTCTTGTTTAATATAAAAAAATTTTTATCTGCATCCAGGGACATTTTTTTTTCATTGCTTTTTGAGAGAGAGGAAGGAAGAGAAAGAAACATCTATTGGTTGCCTCCCATACACGCCCTGACCAAGGATCAAACCTGCAATCTAGGTGTGTGCTCTGATGGGGAGTTGAACCTACAACCTTTCAGTTATGAAATGCTGCTCCAACCAGCTGAGCCACACAGGCCAGGGCCAAGTTCTTACTTTTGAGTTTTAAAAGTTCTTTGTATACTTTGGATAGCAATACTTTATCAAAGATGTCTTTTGGAAACATTTTCTTTCAGTCTGACTTTTCTTATTCTCTTGACATTGCTTTCACAGACCAGATGTTTTTAATTTAAGTGAGGTCCAGCTTCTATTATTTCTTCCATTAATCATGTCTTTGGCGGATCATGTTTTTGTTGAATCTAAAAAGTCATTGCATTACCCAAGGTCATTTAAATTTTCTCCTACGTTATGTTCTTGAAGTTGTATAGTTTTACACTTTACACTTGGGTCTATGGTCCATTTTGAGTTAATTTTTTGTGAAAGGTACAAAATCTGTATCTATATTCATTATTTTTGCATGTGGATATCCATTAGTTTCAGCACCATTTGTTGAAAAGACTTTGTTCCATTGTATTGCCTTTGCCCTTTTGTCAAAGATCAGTTGACTATATTTGTGAGTCTCTATTTCTGGGCTCTCTATTTTGTTCCATTGATCTATTTGTCTATTCTTTTAACAATACCACATTGTCTTGATTACTGTAACTTTAGAGTGAATCTTGAAGTTGAGTAGTATCAGTCCTCCAAGTCTGGTCTTCCCCTTCAATGTGAGTTGGATGTTCTGAGTCTTTTCACCCTCCATATAAACATCTGAATTAGTTTGCCAGTAACCACAAAATAACTTGCTGGAAATTTTATTGGGTTGTACTGAATCTATAGATCAAATTGGGAATATCTAGCATCTTGACTATATTGTATCTTTCTGCCCATAAACATGGAATATCTATTTCTTTAGTTCTTTTTAAAAATCTTTCATCAAAGTTTTATGGATTTTTCATATAGATCTTATTTTGTTATGTTTATACCTGAGCAATTTTTTTTGGAGTGCTAATATAAATGACAGTGTTTTAAATTTCAAATTTTAATTGTTCATTGCTGGCATATAGGGAAGTGATTGACTTGTCTACTAATCGTGAATCTTGCAACTTAACTATAATTGCTTATTAGTTCCAAGAGCTTTTTACTGTTGAAGATTCTTTCAGATTTTCTACATAGACCATCATGTCAACTGAGAACAAAAAGACAGCTGTATGTCTTCTTCTAAATCTATATACCTGTGATTTAGTTCTCATGTCTTACTATATTAGCAAAGACTTCCAGTATGATGTTGAAAGGCAGTGGTGAGACAATACATCCTTCCTTGCCTTGTTCCTAATCATAGTGGTAAGATTTTGCATTTCTCTTCACTAAGTATGGTGTTAGCTCTAGGTTTTTTGGTAGATATTTTTAAGAATTAAGGAAATTTCCTTCTTTGCCTTGACTGTTGAGTTTTGATCATGAATGGCTGTTGGATTTAGCTTGCTGATATGATGGGTTACAGCAATTAACTTTTGAATGTGGAACAAGTCTTGCACACCTAAAATAAATTATCACTTGGTTGTGGTATATAATTCTTTTTATACACTTGAATGCAATGTATAAATATTTTGTTGAGGATCTTTGCATCTGTGGTCATGAGAAGTTTGGTCTATAGTTTGTTTTTTCCTTGTCTTTGTCTGGGTTTGGTATTGGGGTAATTAATGCTAGCCTCGTAGAGGGAGTTAGGAAATATTCCCTCTGCTTCAATCTTCTGGAAGAGATTATAGAGAATTGATATCATTTCCTCTTTAAATGTTTTGTAGAATTTACCACTGAACCTCTGTAAGCCCCATTTTTGTGAATTAAAAATATACTGATATATTTATATATTTACATGCAGGTATAGGAAATAATACAGAGAGATCCCGTGTGCCCTTTACTTGGTTTCATGCAATGATAACACCTTTCAATATGATAGTGCAATGTCGCAACCGAGATACTGACGTTGATACTCTTCACCTATCCTGTTCAGTTCTATATAATTTAATCACATGTTTAGGCTTTGTTATCAACTACCATAGTCAAGATACAGAAAAGTCCAGAATTTTTTATCTTTTCTGCAGCAGTCTGGATACATTCCTAAGTGACAGAAACTCAGTGAATATTTATTAACATATTTTCTTAGGAAATTTCATTTGTTACAACTCATGGGTGTTTTCTAGGATTTCCTTTGTTCTATTGTTTCACGAACTACCCCACAGGCTATTGCAGAGGACTGCGGTTGATGGGTTTATTTCTGCATCTGAGTTGCTGAATCCAGCATTTTGCGCATGTCCTACACACATCACATTTAAACAGTTAGATGCCGATAACCATGACACAACCTCCTTCTCCAGGTGAAGCCACCTATTTACATTTTTACAAGACTAAGGGATGGCATTTCACATTCATGGCAGCCAACAGGATAAGTGTCACGTTCAACTTGGCTTCTGAGATTCTAAGATATAGTTATGTCTACAAAGACCACTGATTATTTGGAGGAAAAGATACCACATATAATTAATTTTTTTATTAAAGACGTTTTCACAGATGATTATATGTCACTTTTGATAGGGATACAAAGACAAATTGAACAAAGAATTTTTGTCCTTAAAGAACATATGTACTAGCCAGAGAAATATGACCCATAGACATAATTGGTCTCCTTTCCTGCTACTTTACTTCACAGCCCATGTTCTTGCCAAACAAACTACCTATTCACTAGTCACCAAATTTCATGATTCTACTGCCTCAGCCTTTGTTCACAAACAATCTTTCCTCTGATTGGCCTTCTCTTGCTTCTTATGACCATTTCCTTCCCCAAACCAAGCTGAAATGCAAACTGCTCCATGAAGACATTCCTAATACCCGCAAATAGTAAGTGATCTCTTGCCCTTCTAAGGTCTTTTCCATTGGCTTTAAAATGTCATGCTCTGTATCTGAGTTATTTATATGCATGTCTGAGCTCCCTGGTAGACATGTGTTCTAAAGGCAGAATCTATGTCTATGAAGCTAAAGATCCAATCACATTCCACCAAATATAATCAAGTGCAGTAATATTTTGATAGGGCATGTTTAATTTTCATAACAATGTTATTCCCATCTCTCTTTTTGCTTGTCTGCATGTGAAAATTAAAATGTGGTTATGCTGTAAACATCTGATATGGCACTTTGAAAATATGAGCCAAAATCACAGGACAACATAATATTCTCATGTTTATTTTCTAATATTTGTTGTATCATCCTAAGGCCTGCAAGCATTCCCAGACTTCCTCTAGCAAAGATCATAGTCCTAGTTCTTAAGCAAAATTCCCTGAGGAATAGAAAGATTGGGCAACATTGGTCTATGGAATGTCAGAGCTGAAAGGTACCTTAGGGATCATCAAGTTCAATCAACTTATTTTAAATATCGGGAAACTGAGGCTTGAGAAGGGGATGAGGCTTGTCCAAGGTTACAAAGTGATTCAGGAGCCAAACTGACCTAGAATATGGTTCTCTTGGTGATTAGTGCAATGTCTCTGTCTATATACAAGGCCAAGTTGCCAGGCTGACTCTACCCTTACCCAATACCCTGTCTCAAGGTTTGCCTGAAGTGAGCCCAGACCATCGTAAGCATTATAACAGGCCTGCCAGAAGGTTTGTTGAGCATATCATTTACCCAGCTTTATGAGAAATTGAGAACTCTACAATGAGTGAGGTAGATGGACACAATCTGTGATCAAGAGCCCTGAAGGAAGTACATGGTGATGAGTAAAAGACTGAGCCCAGAGACTGCTAGGGGACTATGGTTTTAGAGTGCTAGACTCCTGAAGTCGGGAAGGACATTGGAGATCATCCAGAAGATAAAGCAGGGGGTCTTATCTTCTAGAAATGACCCTGTGATGTAACATTAGACAAATTACTCTCTACCTCTAGTCCTGTTTCCAAGTGTATAAAATAAACAGGTTGGGTTAAATGATCGAAGGTACTTTTCAAATCTGATGCTTTTTTATTCTACAAAGCATCCTGTTTCCTGGTTTGACAGGTGAGAAAAAGGAGGTTTACACAGAGGTTCAAACATTTGCCTAAGGTCACACACTCAGTTGGTGGCACAGTGGTGAGTGAATCCCAGGCTCACATTTTATTCACTGCCGCATATGGCTAGAATCATCCCTTCCAAGCTGCCCTGTGACCTTGTGGTGAGTTGTGCAATTTGCGTCCCAGTGTTGTTGCAATTGCCTTTTTCTTTATTTCCTTGGAACTGCTTGGTGCACACAGAGGACTATGGGAAAAGGGTCTGAGAGTGTCTGCCCTGGTAGTGGAGCAAGGATTCCTTCCCCACTCTTTGGTAAAATGAAACCAAAACCAAACTCCTTAACTTTGGGGGCAGAGAGGCTAGAGGGGAGGTTGCCCCTCAGCCTGTGCTTCTGCAGACCCCAGCACAACTCTCCTTCGATTGTGAAAGCTCTTCTCCTGGGGCAGGTGGATCTTCTGCTGAGTCTTGGCAGAATGAAGTCAGATGACGAGTGAGCACTGAGCATGCCCTTGACCCAGGATAAGCAACACTGGGTCAAAGTGCAGAGAGACTCCATCCAGCGTCGCTTGGAGACTTACTTTCTGAGTAACTTTTGAGTCACATCAGATTCTGTTTAGAAATGGGGAAGGAGGTACACAGAACAAAAGAAGAATTATGCTTTAAATCTAATATTACTGTTCAGACTTAACACTTCTCTTGGGGCCAGAAATACAGAAAGCATTTTCCTCACTTATTTTCTTTGCAATATAGTAGAAAAATCTGTTTTTAAAGGGGCAGTTGAAGTGGGAAAGTCCTGAATAGCAGGCATTGTTATTAGAAAATCTAATAGGTTTCTTATCTTACAAACATATATAATCGAGGGCTTCCATTTCTTCCTCAAGAGCAAGCCACATGACTTCACAAACCCCTAGGCAGAAAAGCCCTTATTAATAATTCTGCTTTTGATGTGACTTGACCAGGGTCACTAGCAAGGCAGCAGTAGAGTCAAAAATTACATAAGGATTGCCTGCCTCTCGGTTCCCATTCCCTGTTGTTGGAGGAGCATAATGAAAGTAAGAAAGGAAGTGGGTCTCCAGAGAGATAAAATAGCTATTTCTAAGCCTTTCAAAAAAAAATAAGCTTCAGATAATCAGAAATTTGAGGTCAGAGGATAACTTAAGGCCATCAGAAGTTGGCCAGATTGGATCCAGGTCCTCTAGAGAATTCTGTCCTTTTGGCAGTCACATACAGTGATGAACGCCAAGCCCGGCCTATGATTTGGGCGCAGCTCCAGATTCCAGCCCCCTCTGAGCCTGGGCTCCAATATGTACAAGGAGCTCGGCCGCAAGCAGGGACCATTCCTAAACATACGCTTTTAATCAGAGACACTGGGACCTGGATGGGACCTTAGGCATGATTTAACTCATCTCACTTTGCAGATGTAGAAATCAGAGGCTAGACTGGGGACAGGACATGGAGTGTTTGCACAAGGTCACTTGGCAATTTAACAAAGAAACAACATGGTAGGGTGGAAAGGAGTAGCTTTGGGGTGGTAATCTTTCCCAAACCCCAGATCTGCCACTTACAATCTAAGAGACCCCGGGCAAGTCACTTGACCTAATCTGTAAATCTTTTTCTATGGGAGGGGGACATAATTACATTTTCTAAATCATAAGATTACTATGATAATTAAATGAGATGAAAATATTGGTGATTTGTAAACAGGGAGTCATTATTTGTACTTTAATGTTAATATTAAATTATAATAAAACACAACCTAGTAACAGCAATGTGCACTTTTCTGAATCCCCAGCCCATGTCAAGAGCCTCACATACACCATTTCTTTTAATTCCTGCAAAGACCCAAGGCAGCCTCTCACCAATAGCCATATACTTGGAGCAGGGTTTAAGCCAGGTCACATACACCAAAGGATTTAAACATGATCTCTCACACAGCACTTTCAATGCTATGGCTCAAGCAGAACCCCGGGCCCTACTTGGTTACCCTTTCCCACCCTACTCATCCCCTTTCTGTTGAACAGGTGGCTCTTGGCTGCTGCAGGCAGGGCATCCTCCTCATGTTTGTTTGCCCCAGGAAATATTACAGTACTTTGCACAAGGTCCATATCAGTTAAAAATAAACAGATTGCAAGAAATAAAGTACAACTTGATAAATTACTATTTCTTTTGTAATAATAGCTTCATTGAGGGATAATTGAATAGGAATGGGCCTTTCATTTCTATCTAGAATCCATCAACTCTCAGCTAAGTCAGGGGAAGGATAGGGACTTTCCAAGATAACTAAGCCATACAAAAAGCCTGAGCTTGCAGAGGTTTCCAAACAAGAAAATGAATCTCTTTCTGCTTGCTTCTATAAACATTTTCTCTGTTAGCTTTTCGCCAAATTGATTGTGCCCCTATCCCATTGTCGTTTAACCCACTTCTTTGTTAAATGATAGGATGGTGTTGATATTTTTTCAGGCTTTCTTCTTCAGAGGACTTATCTGTCAATAAAGGACTGTGTTTTATAACTAACGTCTTTGGTGCAGAAAGAACTGCCCCCTCTTCCCAGGGTTTCAGACCCTTAATCTTCCTTTGGACAATGTAGCAGCCTTTTCTTTCTGGGAAGACTGCATATTTTGAAGAAGACTGCAATGATCTCTCCCATACCACATGCTCTTCTAGAAACTTGCCATTCCTGCCTTTGAAAGGCAGGGTCTAGGTTTCCCTTTGAATCTGAGTGGAGTTGTGACTCCCTTGTAATCATTTCAATACAGTGCAAGTGACACTGTGTGATTTCTGAAGCTACATTATGAAGGACCATGATACAGGTTTCTCCTTGTTCACGTGAAACTCTGAGCTGCCAAGGAAGCAGTCAGCTGCCCTGAGACTGCCATGCCGTGAGGAAACCCCCACAGAGGGAATGTACCCTGGCCTGCTCCCCGCTACTCCAGCAACACCTCTCAACTCTTCTAGCTCTGGCTGTTGTTTAAAACCACTCTACAGGCCCCTGGGCCAGAATTGCCCAGCCCAGCTCCTCCCAAACTACTAATCCACAGTTAAAGCCACCAAGTTTGGGGGTGTTTTCTTTCTAGCAAAAGCAACTAAAACATGCCTCTTTCTCCTGCCTTCTGTCAATCTGGTTACAGCAGCATGAACACATGCTGGGGCATCTATGGTCTCAGGGAAAACACTCATGCATGCTCCTTTCTTCTGCTGTTTGTCAATAGTAGTGCACCCTGGCTCTGTCACCTACCACGTGGATGCCTGTAGGAAGATCATGACATCTCAGACCTGGTTTCCCTCCACAGGAAACAGGGAGTTAGAATTGTTGCCCAATAGGACAATCTATGAGGCCTCCACAGATAATGATTTTTATTACGTTATGCAACTCCACATTTTTCTGAGGATGTTCATGTACACTGTCTCATTTTAATCTTTACAACAACTTTGTAAGGCAGCTGGGAAGATGTCATTATTCCTTTCACCCATCTGAAGAAACCAATATCCAGAGAGGCTGAATGACTTAGGGGGACTCAAGGAGCACCTTGTCTAGTTAGAATCCAGATCCTCTGCTTTTCAGACCCTGGCCCTGGTCTGCATAATCCCATGAAGTAGGTGGGTGAATGTGCTTTATTCTTCTCTCCACTTACAGCCCATCTTTATTCCTTAAGAGTCTACTTCATTTTTTCTGCTGCCCCTCAATTAACCCTCTCTCCATCTTTAGCTCTCCCAGTTTGTTAGAGACTCAGTCTATTAGTCTTGTAGTGTTCCCTCGCATCACCACTCTCAAAGGAATATGAGGGAACCCTCTCTGGAAGAGGTGCTGGATTGTTCTGATATCTCCCTGAAGGAACAAGAGTTTAAATTCCAGACAGCCAAAGTCAGAATCTGCTTAGATTTAGAGCTTCCCTTCTTCTACCCTCCTATATTTGGGATTTTAACCAACCCCATCAAACTGAGCTCCTGAAGTGAGAAATTCAGACCTGGGAGGTTAACCAGTCCTACTCCTGGTTGGCCCACAAGTTCAAAATGAGGTAATAGCCAAGTTGAGTCTTGACTTCCAATGTTGCAGCTTCAAAGCCAATACTTATTTTACTCTCTGCATTGGACACGGATAAAATGTTTACAAAAGCTCTGCTTACCACTGCTAGTGGGTGCTGGTCATCATGAAGAAGAACCTGGCAAAGAGTTCGGGTAGGGACTCAGCCTCCCATGGGAAAGCCATGGGCCTCAACACACTCAGAATCTCAGATAGTTTACCTAAGAAGTACCAAATCTGGGTGTCAAGGAAGAACGCCCTGTGGTGTTTCATTTTTCTTGGGTTTGCAAGGACTTAGAGAGCTTTGGGATTGTTTCAAAGGAGAGAATCAAGACCAATTATTTGGTGAATGTTAGAAGTCATAAGGGCAGTAAGTAAATATATAACTTCAGGGCAATTAATTTCTCACTTTCCTCTTTTGTAGAGATGAACTAGAAGTAGTCTGGACAGCCTGCTTTACCATGTGTTACTGTGATGTTTTGGAAAGTTACTTAGTCTTTCTAAGCCCCAACTTCCACATCTGGAAAATGGGAATAATAGGTACAAAATGGGGTTCTAGTGAGAATGAAGTTAGATAGTACATATGGAAAAGTATAGTTTTGTATCTTGAACTAAATGGTTGATAAATGTTATTTACCTTACACCAACTCCTTCCCCTTGCATTTGAACATTTTCTATTCTTTAGAGGGTTGCTTGATGTTTTCTGATCCTAATGAAGTTAGAGAAGGCTAGTGAGGTTATATTGCATAAACCATTCTAAGAGTTAATGGTGAGTTTTAGGTAAATTGTGGTTTTAATGTTTGAGAAAGAGCCTGTACTGGTGGGGATTTCCATTTTTCAGTGGCAAGGCGCAGCAAGTGTGGGTTCGCAGTAATACAGAGCCCTCTGCTTCTGGCGGTCTTGTGGCCAAAAGATGTCTTAAAAGCTCCTGTTCTCGGATGACCCTGTTACTGATTAGAAAAGTGTCACTTCTATTTTTAGTTCCACAAAGAGAAAGGTAAATGAAATTTGCCCCACCTCACCATCTCCAATATTATTGAATGGTTATTTAATGTCCTCAAAATATCTGGGTTTAAAAAAATATTTTTATATCTATATTGAAAGTGCACATTCATGGACAGTCCAATGCCCAACTGGAGATTCTCCTTACAAGCACTTGTTTTCCCTTGTCTAGAATCAGAGCGTCACTCGCCACAATGTATATGTTGAGTGAAAAAAGAGGCTGAGCTGGAAAATTCTATGTTTCTGAAATAATGATGGTAATGATGACAGGAGCTCACACTGCGGAGCATTCTATAGGTGGCAAAGAACTTCCATTGCTAGGATTTCTCTCAAGTCCCCCAACCACCTTGTGAGGTAGACATAGAAATTTTATCCCCAAATTACATAGGAGAAAACAGGGACTCTGAGGATTTTCAGTGACTTGTCCAAAGTTAAGCTTCATTTCCTGAGCCAGAGTGCCCCAGGAAGACCTCCAGTGAACTCGAGGCATTGAACCAATGAGTTCATCTGTTATAAATCCCAGTAAGGTGTGACCTGCCCGCTGGCTCACTGAAGAAAGAGAGAGGTGCAGGGAGACTTGGGCACAGCCCACTAGCCTACTCAGAAGTTAGGTACAGGTTGGGAGGGAGAAACAGGAAACTGAGTGCTTGAGGACCCCGGAGCTCAAGGTAGAGGTGGTGTTTTGCTGCTGGAACAAATTACCACAAATTGGATGCGTTTAAACAATACAATGTTATTCTCTTACAGTTCTGGAAGGCAGAAGTCCAAAATTAGTTTTTCTGGGCTTTAAAGTCAGAATGTCAGCAGAGTTCCTTCTGGAGGCTCTAAAGGAGAATCTGTTTCTTTGCTTTTCTCAGCTTTTAAAGGCTACTTGTTATTTTTTGAATTGTGGTTGCTTCATCTATCTTCAAAGAGCATTGCTCCGATCTCTGCGTCCACTCTCACAGAGCCACCATTCTAACTCTGACTCTCCCACATCCCTGTTCTAAAGACTTTTGTGATTACTTTGGATCTGTCCAGATAATCCAGGATAATTTCCCCATCTCAAGATCTTTAATTTAATCACATTTACAAAGTCCCTTTACCATATAAGGTAACATATTCACAGGTTCCAAAATTTGGATATGGGCACCTTTGTTTGGGGTCATCACTCAGCCTAATACAGGGGACAAAGTGACAGGTGGATGGTGGCAGCCGTTTTTTTACTGGTAAATGCATCACTTGCATGGCTGTGTTTGCCTATCTGAAAGCCACACTCACTCCCACCTGACCTGTCGGAGCCAAAATAGAAGTTATATCTTCTGATTCCAAGCAAAGTGCTCTTTCAGGCACATCATACCCGCCATCTCAAAACTATATTTACATTCATTTTTGTAAATAGCTTACCCTTGTATAAGTGGTAATTAATATTTGCATAATGCTTTAGAGTTTATAATGTTCTTTATTTACATGAAGCCATTTAAACCCCTACAATTACCCTCTGAGACAGTTATTATTAACACATTTTACATATGAAGAAGCTAAGGCTAGGAGGTATGAAATGATTTGTTCAAGGTCACCCAGCTGGTAAGGGCAAGACCATATGCAAATCCCAAAAGTTCCAACACGTGCAGGTCTTAATAATGAATCTACACTTAAGTCCATTTACTAGAGGTGGTAGTTTATCTTTTGGGGATACTCTAAAAGTGACTGGGATCTCCAGTATGTTTTTGAGAGAAAATGAGTCAATAAAGGTGAAAGTGCTTTGTAGCAGTATGACTCACTACTATAGAAAGTTATTGACAGCATTATTGTCACCTTCATCATCATCATCATCAACTACCCTGGAGGCCAAGAGAATTCAAACAGGTCTGAACCTCTAATTGTTGTATGTGAAACACTGACTCCAACTGTCTTGCAGTCCCTAGAGACAGTCTCATTATAACATGTCTCAGGGTTCTGTGGTTCCTTGGCCCCACTACAGGTGTGGTTGGTGCGAACAGAGCTCTCAATGGATAAGCCAAGTTCCCATGCCCTTGACAATACAAAGGCAGCCCTTTGCTCTGGAAAGGAGGAGTTCACAGAAAAATTCATTTTGTATGAAAAAACACCTATCCACCCAGGTGTGTGACGATATTTTATAGCTTTTACTGTTGTTTTTTTCTCCCGTCTTCTTTCTTTCGATGATGCCATTTGCTCAGCATTTCAAATGTGTCTAATTTGGTGGAGAGGAGGGGGTTAGAGGTAATTGGTAGGGATGAGAGAGGAGACACAGAGCCCTCTGGCAGGTGGCACTCTGCTTTACCCTACCCTCCTCTTCACCACGGTTTTTAAAGAGCAGCACTGACCTCCTGAAATTTACTTCTAAAACAGACCAGATGACTCCGGAGAAGGATAACCAAGGCATCCTCTACCTGTGGCTGAGCAATCAGCCGGCTCTACCTTATTTGAGTGGTGAGACCGCCAAGAGTCTTCATGTGGGGCTTGGGCCACAGGATCACAATTAGGAAGTGACCCCTGCCCTTCACAACGGCCACCCTCACCAGAAAGGGGGTATGAAAGAGGTACAGGTGCATTCAGATCATCCTGGTCTGACCAAGTGAAACGAAGCACTAAAAGTTTGGTCCCATAATGAGTCAGAATGGGGGAGGGGTGCCCAGAGCCCTCTGGCCCTTCTTGGGAACAAGCCTTGCTTATAGTTGCCCAGATTTTGGACTCCAATGTTTGATAAGAGTCTCAGTTCTTGCTATAGGACAAGGGGCACTGAACCTCCCAGGGTCTCTTAAAGGTTGGTTCTGTCTGTAAACACAGTTGCTTATGAGATATGTTCTCTCCATCTGAAAGGTGGCCCCATTCCCAACAAATGCCACCTCTGCCTGCTCAAATCCTACCCACGCTTCATGGCTCTACCCCACACCTTCTAAGAAGCCTTCCCTTGTGCCTTTTGCTAAATCTAGGAATTTCTTCTTCCTCAGAGCCACCTTTATGTCTTCTCTCAGATACTTATGTTATCATTTTTTTAATGAAAATAACTTCTTACCTATTAAGTCAGGTACCCAGCTAAGCACTTTCACACTTGCTTAATTTGCTGTTAAGCTTCCCCTAACACTAGAGAGAAACTCCTTGAAGACAGAGACTGTGTCTGACTCATCATTGCTCCACACCCTGCCAGGCACTATTCTCTCAATAAATAGTTATTGAGTTACTAATTTTAGAGAATTATTTGAAAAAATGGTAAATTAGTAGACTTTGAAGTAAGCATACAATGGCCCATTTGTCCATGTCCCGTCAAGGAAGACCTGCTGTGAGGGAGTCCTTGCCTGCGTAAGGGACTCTGGGCCTGTGAAGGGCCTACAAAGCATGCTCAGGTCTCACCTTGGGTCTTAATCTATTCCCACCTCACACATATCCCTGAGGACCCTTACTTGGCTCTAGGGCTTTAAGTACCATCAATATCCCGAGGTCTCCTGAATCTCCATCTCCAGCCCCCACTTCTCTCCCAACCCTACATTTGTCTCTACACCTCACATCCCCTGTGGTTTATTTTTGCAGAAGTTAAAACAACATGCTCAGAAGAGAATGCATTTCCCCCCACCTGTCACCCTAGCTTTACCAAGCCTGCTCCATGTCCTTTGTGTTCAGCCCCTGGTTCATAGCATTCACATCCACACCTCTAAACCTAGAAATTCCCAGGTCATTCTCAGATACTTTCTTTGCTCCTCTTCCACATGCCAGTCATTAAACCCTAAGGGCTTTACTTCAGAAGCAAATACCTCTCACCTATCCTGCCATCCACCATCCACAATGCCTTGGCTCAAGTTCTCATCCATTTTCAGCAGAACCACTGATACATCTGCTCTCTGTCCGCCATGTCTCCTTGGGTTATCCACTTTAAAAGCAATCTAACTAAGACATGCTCTTGCTTAGAAATCCCTGTTGATGATCGATGGCCCATAAAATTGAGACAAAATTTCTTGATGGGGGCCACAGAACACCCTTCACAATCTGTTTCCAAGCTTTATCTTCAGCCTCTTCACCCCATGTAGTCGTCTTGAACTTCTTACCACAACATACCAATATCTTTCACAATTGTGGGTTTTTGCACATGCTGTTCCCCTTTTCTGGAATGTATTTCTTCTCTTCTCTGATTGGAAAACTTAGTCATATTTCATGACCCAGCTCACATTTCACTATCTCCATGAGGTCACCCCTTATTCCTTCCAGGCAGAACTGTTTGTGCTGCCCGATCTCCCACAGCAGTTGTTTATGTCTCCATAATAACACTCACCGCACTGTACTGTAATTTTCCTTTTCAAGTGTAAGCCACTCCATTATACTTTAGGATCCAGCAGGTTAAGGACCTGCACTTATTAATTATTTATATCCCCAGGGCCTAGCTCATAGTGGGCCCTCAGAAAAAACACATGTCAAATAAATCATTGAATGTACTGAAAGGTTCTCTATGCTAAAGGAAACATTACCAAAGTAAACCTGGCTGTGGACACCAGTCCCAGCTCTGTGTACAATGGTCAAAAGGAAGACAAACTTTGCAGTGAGATGTACGGGCATTCAAATCCCACCTTTACAAATTACTCACTGTGTGGTCACAGGCAAGCAGCTTCCAACTCAATACCTTAGTTTCTCATCTCCAAATGGGAATAATAACTAACTCACAGCATTGTCATAAATAACTTAAGAAATTGAATATGTAAAGTGTGTAGCACAGGGTCTGGTACCTAACAAATTGTCAAGACCTTTACCATGAATTAACTGTATTGCCCTGGGCCAGCCCCTCCTTTTTCTAAGCCTCCCTGGAAGCTCCTGTGTAAAATGAAGGTTTAGATTGTTATGTGTGAGGTTCCCTCAAGCTCCATCACTGTGAGAATTTACTGTAGTCCAAATTCACAGTGTCACTTTATTCAGCCCAGAAACTTACCCTGCCTGGTAAGGTAAACTCTAAGTCTCTTGGGCATCAGCTTGCTCACGAAAACCAAAGTCAAATGCATCAGCTGTACTGGAGTACCTTAAGGCCACAAACTAGTACCCTTGCTCTTCTGTAATCTTTCATGCAGAGCTGGGTGCAGAGAAGGCACTCCAATCTACTCAACAGAAGTAGTGGCCAGAGGGGGGCCTGTCTCTGTGGGGTCAGTACTGATGAGAGGAACAGGGCGGAGCAGATCCCAGTCACAGAGTAGGTTCTCCTCACTTAAGTGACTTTGTGAACTTTTTTCACAATCCCGTGTTTATCTCCAGCTCATTCTTATTAATGTCCTGTTAACATCTTAATTTGAATTGTGGCTACTGCATTTCACACAAAGAATACATTTACATTTACATTCTATTTACATTTCTTTGGGTTCTCCCAGACAGGAGGTGTCTTTTACCCACATTTATACATTTAAAATTTATTTTTGACACCTTAATATCATTTTTTTTGTTCCTGCGAAATAATGGAGTAAAGAATAATAGCTTGTTGGGTTTCTTTCCCCAACATTAAAAACATGGAAAATGACCAATTCTTTGGAAGGCAGTTGTTTAGAGTAAGGCTTGAGGTCTCACTGAGTGATATAATTAGACACTTCTAAAGAATAAAGCAGCAAAGCATTATGGGAAAACAGCCCACTCAAGCCATTCAGCTGACCTTGGGCAGCTTTCCCGTTCCAGAGACTCACCAAATGTCAGTGAATGGACATGAGCATCGAGGTCAGTCAGACCTGGATTTAACCTCATGTCTCCCGCTTGCCATTGTGAGACTCAGGCAATTTCTTCAATTCTATGAGACTCAGTTTCCCCATGTAAACTTAATGTAATAACTTAACGTAATAACCCCTTGTGGTGATTTTGAAAGAATTAAAAATATAATGTATATAAGCACATAGTGGTTATCAATAAATGTAAGTTCTCTTTCATGGTGGTAACACGGTACAAGGGGGATGAAGGTACTTATCTTTTTACTCTGCCTTGTTCCACAAAGGAGTTAAGCAAATTTGCTTAACACACCAAAATATAAAACTGATGCAATAAAAGGAAAAAGAAAACCAGGCCAAAGAAAGTTATGGTAGAGTAGGTTGGTCTCAAGAATCGGGTTGGTTTGCAAAGTGCACACACGGCCCTGCGGTGGTGAGACAGGTGTGCGTCAGGGTTCAATGGTCGTAAAGTAACCTGCCACTCAAGAAAGGCCCAGCTCTTCCTGACTGAAAAGCCCAAAAGTTTTCTGTTTTTTCCTTATGACAAATGAGCTCTAGGAGACAAATACCTAATTTCCCTTCTCTGCTCCTCAGTTACTTCACTGTGCAAACCTCTATAAATCACAGCATCACTCTGGGCCCCCACCTCGTCTGTACATATAGAAGGTTGGATGAGATGAACTCCAAAGCTCTTTCTAGCTCTATATTTAATGACTTGATTCTATTCTGCAAAGAGTCTACAGCTTCCTCCGCCAAGCATTTGCAGTGCATATGACATTCTCATTGAAATTCATCAGTCTACTCTCACAAAACTAGTTCTTCATTTGTAAATGTAGGTTTATTTCCTCTCAGTTCTGTCTCAGGCCTCATGACCAAATTTAGGGAGCCACCATTATCAGTGTAACAACCACTTGTTATTTTAATAAACCTTAAAATGGAACCATTAAAGGCTGTTAATGCTAACTTGAGCAGATCTAGGTTTATTCAGAGTAAAGATATTTTATTTTCAGCCTTCTTTTCTTTATTCTCAATTTCTAATTGTCAATATTCCATCGTATACTTCATATAATTTTTTTTTCATAATTTTCTTTGTTCTCATTGAGAATATCAAAAGCCTGAGTAACAGGAACTATAGGAAGCAGCTGAGGAAAAGGTTACTACTATACATGGTTTGCTCATGAGAATCAGTTGTTCAAAACGTGATTGTGGTCTGGCTCTTTAGCCAAACTTCTTGATTTGTATTCTAGGTCATAAGAGAAACTCAATTGAACTGGCTTTGATTTGAGTAGGAGGGGTGGATGGAGAAGAGAGATATTTTGGACATTAGGAACAGTTTATCATTTGTAACATCTACCTCATTCACCTCTTCCTTTCAGCCTCCTCTGAGCCTGCTCTTTTGCAAATCCCTACCTTTTTACAGCAGGAAAAACTATGCCCCCCACCTCTTGCCTTACCTCCCACTACTTCTTTCATGTGCCCTACATTCCTCTAGATTCTGTGTGTTCCTGCTCATGATAATACCCCGGAGAGGGTAAGTAACTCACCCAAGAACACACAGCCACTAAGAAGTAGAACTGAATTCAAATTTCAGTCTGCATAACCTCAAAGCCAGTGACTTAACCCTCACTGGTTAATGGAATCTTCTATAGAATTTCATACTAAACTCTCCCATGAAAACTTTCTCAATTTCTCTAATAAAATGTCTTTTCTGTGTCTCCCAGTTCTTTGATTATACCAGTGGTCACCAAAGTGGTTTGTACATTAAAATCACCTGGGGATCTTTTGAACTTCCAAAACAGAGAACACACCCCAAATGAATTAAATAAGAATCTGTGGGGGATAGGATACAGCCATCAATAGTTTCTGAAGCTCCCCGGGAGATTCCATGTGCAGACAAATTCATACTACTGTTATAACTCAACAAAACTCAGTCCTGTATGTAATTACTATGGTAATAAGCTATAAGATACTTGAGGGCAGAAATCTTATTTTATTCAAACTTGCATTAGTCACAGCACCAAGAAAACAGTAGTCACTCATTGAATATTATTACACAATCATATTTGCCCAATTTAGGTTCTGTCAATCTAAACAAACATGGACGAATTAACAAGAATTCAAATGACAGAATTAGAAACGCCTGGTGTTGTGGGGTATTTCCTGAAGTACAAAAGGCCAAGAAATTGTGATTGGTTAGTAAAATTAGAGGACTCTTGTAAGGTCCTTAACAACTTTCTCCAAGAGAGTTAAAAAGAGAATGGTGAGTCTTTGTTTTTATTCTCTACTGAGAAGATGGGTCCAGGCTGCCACAGAAGTTGAGTGAGTTACTTAGACCTTATGAACCCATTCCTGATAACCCATCATGGGAAATTCTGGAATAGTGACCAAAGATGTCTATAGAATCGTCTTCTCAAGAGAGGTTTAAAAAAGAATGAGACCACATGTTCTTTTCAGTTCTTAAGTGAAGAGGTTGGATAAAACTTCCAGTAGGAGCTACAAAGCGAATTTTATTTTTTCACGTTGGCAATGTGGTGAGTTCCTGATTCTTTCTGGGGATTACAAAACAATCCACTGTATGGGGTCCAGGTTATAAATTCAGATTCACAGATTGCTCAGAAGAGAGTTCGAGAAAGCAAAAGGCAGATTGTCCAATCTGGCTGCTCTGTGTGCCAGGAGTTATTAATTATGTCTGTTCTAATAACAAGAGCAGGGAAGCAGCAAACTCAAAACATGCAGGGAAATCAAAACAAAGAAAGATGATGGTTTGCCTTAATGAGAGGAAGAAAGAGGCAGCAGCTATAGCACTGGGCTTGCTAAACTAGGTACAAATCCTGCCAGCAACAGATCTTAGCTGTAACTGGGCATGATCACCATAGTAGCTGCAGAGGTCATGGAATCCCAACAGACTCTCCAACATCTGCCCAGTGACTGATGAGGTCACCTTTGTTCCTGAGCTTTTCTGGGATGCGTGAAGGAGGCTGAGAGAAGTCACTGAGAGGGACAAATCGGGATCTGCTGTTCTGTGGATCACAGATTATCAGAGTTGGAAGGGACTACAGATCAAAGAATCCAATCCTCCGCATTTCTACAGATGAAGAAACTGAGTTTCAGTGAGGTTAAGTAACATAACGCAGATAAGCCAACAATGACAGAACAGCACCAGAATCTTCTCTTTTTATCTCCTTGCTGGTTCATAGTGGGCTCCTTTCCTTCCTACCTAAGAAACTGGCTTTCCTTAGGTTTCCATTATCTTCCTGAAGAGCCAGCAGCCTCCCTTAGGCAGAAGTCTAGGTGTTTTAGCCTCCATCATAGGCATGGCCCCAGGTCAGCTCTGCTCCGTGGGTTGTCATCTACTACAATTCTTAGAACCCCTCTCATGCTCTAAGCCTCAGAGATTCAGGTTTGGAGATCCTATGATGTTTTTGTCAAATGTTATACAGTAGCTTCTTCTTGGTAGGTCAGTCATTATTTTACCAATGAAGCCTATGTAAGGTTGGTTATACAAAGCACCATCAGATTTTCCTGAGGGTGTCATACCCAACCAACTCAGGCTGTTGCTTAAGAATTCTCTAAGGTAAAAACGTAGGATGGTTGTACTGCTCTCTGACCTACTTGTCTCTGAGTATGTGGAGGGCAGGGGTTAGGTCTTATTCTTCTTTGTATCCCATCTGTCAGTTGGAAGCTGTTCAGTAAATTTTAAAAATAAAGAGGCCCACCAATTACAGGGAGAACTATATAGACCTCAACTCACTCAGAGGAGAGCAACCAGGACTGTGATAAAAATGAAAACTTGAAGAGGATAAGGAATAGCTTAAAAATGAGATATTCAACTTGGAGAAGAAATTAGCCACCAGGGAAATGATCATCATTTTCAAATGGCTGAAGGGCTACCTTGGGGAAGATGAAGAAAAGGAGAAACTAACTATGTGGTGAAAGACTTCAGATGAACATAAGAGGCAGGTTTGGGAAAGGATATCCACATGGGAATCTAGTGAGGACCCTCTTCTGATAGAGAAGTAGAAGGGAGGAGACAATCAATAAGGGAGGGAGATTGACCCATGACCGCTAAGCCTAAGGAGCATTGGCCACTTTGGAATAGAGGATGCTTGGTAGCACTTGAATTAGAGTAAACATTGAAGGGAAGGATAAATATCTATATACTAAGCTGAACTGGAGACAATAGTAGGAAAAAATTGAGTTAAAGGGTAAGACAAGCATGCCTGGCCCTCCTAAGATCCCTCTTTCTGTAATAATAACAACACTGGTTATGGAGTGCTTCTATTTGCCAAGAGCTGTATTAAAACTTTAGCCTGACTGATGATAATTTTGATACAGCAACAATCAGGAAGCCCCATTTCATACAAGTTTAACTTGAGAAAATAAAGGAAATTGATTTTTAAAAACAGGCTGGCAAGGTTTCTGTGAAACTGGCACACTAGTGCTTGGAACGCAAATTGAATACAAATTGAAACCATCCTTTTGGAGAGACATTTGGCAATACTTTTCAAAAGCCATAAAACTCATCTAATAATCCCACTCCTAGGGATTTACCCTAAGGAAAATAACTCTAAAAAAGAAAAAAAGAAACCTGTATGTTCAAAGCTCTTTAAAATATCAAAACCTGGAAGGAATCCAAATTCCCAACAATTTGGGAATGGTTAAATAATTTATGATATATTAACTCCATGGAAAATTATGTAGCCATTAAAATGATAAATGGGAAGACTTTGTGGCAGCATGAAAAGCCTATAACAAATGATGTTAAAGGATAAGAGTGGAACACAAGATGAACATGTGCTCTGATTATAGCTCTAAAAACACTTAGGACTCAAAATTGAAAGAGACAACATAGAAATATAAAAAATGTATTTTATGAGATTTTTGTGTAAAATCCTTGTTTGTATGCTTTTTGAAAAATGAAAACAGAGAATTCTTACCCTAGCTAGGGAAATTTGAGACTCATAGAATGTAAGTTAGAAAGCATCTCATAGGTCTTCATCTAACACATTCATTTTATAGTTAAGGAAACTGAGGCTCTGAAAAAAGTGAACTGTTTGCCCCACAACTAGTTAGTGGCAGAGTTAGGCCTAGAAGACAGAAGCACAAAGTAGAGAATCCAGGAAGGTTACATTCTAGAGACGGGTAATTTGGAGAAACACATGGAGTAAAGAGAGGAAGAGGAAAAACAGAATTGACTGTCATAAAAATCCTCAAATGTGGGTAGTAAATTCAGTCAGTTAAGAATATAACCTCATCCTCCAAAGGACCAGCTACCATCTACTCATTAAGTACATAATGAACCTAGGAAAGGGGGATCTGTTTTTCTGCCTTTAAAGGCCATCTCCTCTCCATCCTCATTATCACTTCTCAAGATCAAGGTATCATCAATCATTCTGGAAACACTTTGTGAGCACCTGCTATGTCCCAGGCTCTGTACTAAGGCTGGAGACACAATGGTGTGTAAGATGCACATAGCTCAGGCTCTGATGGTGCTCTCATTTTAGGACTGGAGACAGGTGATCACAGGAAAATAAATAAATGAGATGATTTAATATAGCAAAAACAACATGAATTTGTGATGAAGAGTAAACAGGTAGGGGACGAGTATGGAGTGTGGAGGATCATAAGCAAGGATGTGACATGATCTGACTTATATGTTTGATAGCTCACTGGCACCTTTGTTATTCTAGAACAATTGTATTAGCCCCCTAAGCAACAGTCTCTCTCTCTTCTTCATGCAGCTAAAGAAGTCTCCGAAAATGTAAATTTGATGTGACACTGCTCTATCTGAAAACTTTGAAAAGCTCCTTGTTGCCCCTAAGATAAAGCTCAAGCACTTGGCTCTACTATTGAGATTTCCACAAGCTTCCACGCCACCTTCACCCCAACCATAGCTCATGCCCAACACTTCACCCACCTAGCCTGCTCAGGAGTCTACTGGAGGCTCACTGCCCTCACAGCATGCTGCACACTCTCCTGAGGCTGCCCTGTCTGTGTGATCCCCATCCTCCCTCTTTACAGAGCTCTTTCCCTTCTTTTAAAGCTTTGTGTGAATGTCACCTCTTAAAGTGTTCCCTCACTCTTCCAAGCAGAGCAGATTAGTCACTGCCTTCTAGGTGCTCATAACACGCTTTGTTCACACTTGCACTATAACACATCATGTTGAATCATAAGGGTGTGTGTGTGTGTGTGTGTTTGTGTGGCAAGTAGGGACCATGACTTAGTCATGTTTTTATATCGAGAGCCATGCCCAGGCTGGGTGCCGAGTGTTAATGGATATTTAGCAAGTGAGTTAGTTGATAGATCATTGGATGAAAGGATGGGTGGATAGATGCATGAATTACTAAATGACTAAAAACTGTCAATCCTCTTCATTTTAAAAGCAAGGCAACCCTGATCTGTTTGTCATCTGTGAACTGAAGAATCAGACGAGATGATTTTTAAGGTTACCTCCAGCTCTGACAATCCATATTCTGAGAGTCCATAAATCACAACTGGTTATTGCTATTGGAATCAGAGAGCCTTCCTGGCTTGACTGCTTGAGAGGTCTAAAGGGCTCCCAGGTTCATGATTAAGGATCAGAAGGTCCATGGAGCCCTGCTGCACTGGGATAAATAAAACCTAGGCACGGGCTGCTGTCCTCCTGTCCCAGTTGGCAACACTCACAATACCCCTACATACCTGCTAAGGGAAGAAGCCTCAAGCAAAACAGGTTTCCAGCCGGCTCAGCAACAGCACAGCTATACATTCCTGTAAATTTCCAGGGCCCGGCAAGGACTTGGGCAGGCGTGCATGTGCCGCTATGTTACGTAGCTCCAGTGGCCACCTTTGTTTACCCCATAAGCTGCAGGTGTGGTTTTCAAGACAGACTTGTGTAGATTTAGGTCATAAGTGAGAACTGAAATAATTCCTAACTCAGCTTTTGATGGAGGAGAAAAGAGTGAGTCCATATCATTCCCTCTCTATCAGGCTAAAGGAGAAGATGATCTGAAAGTCAATTCAAGAGGATCTGTTCTGATGCCAGCCACATATCCTGCTCAATGTAAGGTGCTGTGGAAAATCCAGAGTGGGATGAAATGAATGTTGGCCTCAAGGAGTTCTGACTCTACTGAGAGAGATCAGTAATGCACTCAGATGATATAGCTGAGTTCTTTGGAGAAAAGAGAGGAAAGTCTAGGTGGATGAGGGTTGGTAGATTGGAGGAGAAAGGAGGGAACACTTCCCCAAGAAGGAAGTATATTCGACAGACAGAAATGGCATTAACCATGTCAGTCAGGAAAAGTGCTTGAATATGCGTATGGAGGGGTGGAATTACAAGGCAGTGGAGATAAGGCAGGTGGTGTATTTGGCTACAGCAGAGAGTGTAAAGAGAAGGAAGGAAGATTTATCACCTCACTGGAAGAGGTGGGACGGAGGGGTCAGCCAGGTCTTGGAGACCTGCCTCATTATTTATTTAAACAATGTTTACCCAGTGCCAATTTTTGCCAGGCCCTGTTCCTACCTTTCAGTGACAGTCTCCAAGGTTTAGAATGAGTCTTATAGGCAGTGGGGGTCACTGGAGAGGGCTGAGAGGGAATGAGGTAGGCACTATGGACAGCCTTGCTCTGACTTCTTCCCTTTCTTACCTGCATGACCGCTGGTAGAAGGGGTTTGGTAGTGGTGTCTCTCAAGCCTTGTGGAGAGCTGGACACATGACCTCTATAGTCCCTTTCTAGGAGATTCTGTGATGAGTTATCTATCTATAATCAACACAAGGATTTTACATAAAATATCAGGATAACACATGTGCATGGTAAGTGGAAGGGAGAGAGAGAGGTCAGTGAGAAAAATTTTCCTGGAGCTAAAAAGATGTGATATAGAAAGCCAGATATGAAAAGTACCTTTCTGGCAACAGTAATAGCAGGAGTTGAGGCCCTCAGACCCTTGGATTGGTCCCATGTGGGACTTCCTCCTTCCTTCTGGAAAGCAATAGAGATCTCAGCCTGCTGCGGTTTCTCATGTGCAAACAGCAGGTTTCCAGGCCCATGATCAAAGGCAGGAGTGAGAGCACAGAGAATGGTAAGAGGAAAAGAGACAGATCAGAATAAACTAAGGGAAAGAAAACACTTCTAAAGCACCAGACAAACTCCTTTTGAAATGATGGAGTCCTGCCTTTCAAAAATACAATCAGAATTAAAACCATTCATTTCCTTCTTCCCCTTCCTACACAGGGAGGAGTTTACCATAAATTAATTTGGAAGTTAAGTGAGTACAGACTTACCATTGAAAGTACCCATGAGGCAGAGATAAGAATGAATCAAGCTTCAAAACATAGGCAAACACAAAGAAAGATGCTAACAATTTAAACCTGTCTGGTGGCTTTTTATAAGGTGACCCAGGCAGGAGTGGGGACTTGTATGGCTCTTCACAGCATTTGAAAAGTTTTCATTTCAACTGGATCCTGGGGACTTCATTAGTCCTTTACACCATGAACAGTTTCAGAGGCAGGCCAGGGCTCCTCTGCAGAAGGGGCTTTTAATGACCTTCAAACAGTACAGGTAATGGTGAGTTCCTAGAGTCCCTGTGCAAAGGGAACTTTTGTCCTCCATCTTTCCATCTGTTCCCCACTGTGCAGAAACTGCGTGTTGTGAAAGTCAGACTGCTAAAAAAAGCCTTGGCCTTAGCCCCAGGGAATGCAGGTCCTACCATCAACTCGAACCCGTCACAGCCACAAGACCATAGTCGAGTTGTACGCCATCTCTGGGCCTCAGCTTTCCTTTATAAAGATGGAATTAGGCATGTTATTTCTGTGGTCCCTGTCAGAACTAATAAATTGAACTATGCACTGCATTTGTTCAGATGCTAAACTGGCCAATAAAATGTCAGAATCTTTTCTTTTTATTCTGATATTCTTGAGGGGGGAAAAGGATAGGCAATAACTTGCCAGACCCCAGATACTATGCTAATCTGTTTATGTTTATTATTTCACTTGCCAACAAACTGATATCCAGAATGAGATGATTCAACTAAATTGCAACAGCAATTCCAATGGCCTGGTTGGGCGTTACTACAGATGTTGCCCAGTTTTCCACAACTTCTGCATTTCTACTCAGAATCCCAGAAAATGAGGTTACCACCTTAATGATGATATTGAATGGTAATAGATGCTAAAGTATGAATTCATAAATCTTATGAATGAATTATCTAAAAAAAGCTGAAATCATACCAGTACATGATTTTAGTGTTCAGCAAGTGTGTTGTAATTTACTTATTTGGAAGCCAAGAATCAGCAAATGATATAGATAATAACCAGACAAACCAGAATTTTCTATTGCCTAGAATATCCTGGTTCTTAGCCATTTAGGTAAACAAGAATTTACTGGAGCATTAAAATAATAATAGCTTACAAGGACTAGATCTGGGTAGTCTCAAGCTTGCCAACTGTCCAGCAATGTGTCAACTGCAGACATCACTGTCCATTCCAACTGGGCATTACCAGGACCCAATCAGACTCCATTTCAGAAAGTCATGGGTGGTGTTTCCATGGAGCTCTGCCCGAAAAGAGGTGATCTAAATCTTGCATGAGAGATGTACATCAACAGGGAGTTTTGCCTAGAACACTGTGACCTAAAAAATCATATTAAGGAACTCAGGATGCAGACTCAGTTTCAGAGACACCAAGTGACCTTGTGCAAGGCACCTTGCAGAATGCCTTGCCTGCTTGACTCCCCTAATGAATGGTGACTGCCTGTGTGAGTACCCGGCCAGCGGCACACCCTAGCCAGGGGCAAACATTCTGATTTCACCGTCCTATTTTTTTTTTAATGCAGCCTGCTCCTTTTATTAATCATCTTGCTGTTTGTTTGTTCTGGGAAGACAAGCGCTGATTCACAGAGGGAAATACTGCCTAGTGGTTAGACTGGAACAGTATCTTTGCTGCATCTCCTCTTGAAGATCCTGCCCATTATACTTTTGATATATCCCATAAATAAAGATGCCCATGATATATTTCTTGTGGAGTTTAAAGCCAGGAATAATTTGGAACCCTCTCCCTGATCCATAAATAGCTACTCTTCCTTTATACTAGATGAAGAGGATTCCATAATACAAGGCATTTCCCTTTTTGTCCAAGCTGCTAGGAAGCTCAAATCAAACTATATCCTTCATTAAAATTCTTCTGACTTTGAGATTTCTTCTTCCTCATTGTCCTTTTCTTTCATGACTAAGTTTTAATCTTTTATTATATTTTGATGATGCTGTTATCTCTGTATGTTAGAAGTTATTCCAAATACTATTTGGAAGTGGAATGCAAATAAATCAATAATGTGGACTAATATGTTCATTAGCGCCGTCCAGATGAAAAAAATTTGGAAGACTAATACTTGTTCTATGATGAAGTCTGAAATTTCACTTCAAACACAAATTGATCATTAATATTTAAAAGCTTATATAGCGTAATAACTCTGAACCTCTGCACAGTCCTTACCATTTATAAGGTAAATGCTTTTAAATGTGTCCTGTCATTTTATAATCACTGTTCATACTTTACAGATGAGAAAAGTAAGGTTTGGAGAGATTAAGTGGCTTAAAATTAAGTGGCATAGAATTAGTGAACTCAGATCCCCTGACCTTCAGTCAAGTATTTTGTTGGTCCCCACTCCCCCAACACCATCTTGTCTCTCAATGAACTCTCATTTAAACCAGGATTCTTCTCATTATCCTTAAACAAATGTTTTTTTACGTGTTGATCAAATTGAAGCAAAAGGCCATCTGAGTGGTCTCTGAGACAGTCAACAGAAAGTCTGCACACCACTGATTTAGGGTCTAAGGAAGGGTCAAGCTTAGAAATGGTCACGTCTAGAAGATCTGAGCTCCCTTCTGGCACGCTGGGATTCCATGCCTCAGTTTAACTGACACATCAAGTGTAACTCTGTTGGAGGCTAAAGGGAAAAAGGGGGAAATATGATCTCTAACAGGCTTTTCTCTTCTAAGTAAGTTACTAAAAATACCACTCCTAGGGCTCCTCAGTACCTGAATGACACAAAGCATACCAAATCCACAGATTGTTGGGACAGTCAAGGAGAACAGTTGACTGATTCTAGGGCTTGTCAGTGTGAAAACACATGACACCTTTTACACTCAGAGCCTCAGGGTCATGTCGTCCCCCCAGGTGGGTCAGTCAGCCAACCTGCTTTAATGTGACTCTGAAAATAAGGTAAGCCCTGCATTTGTATTTTTGTTTTCTCCCATTTCAGGCCACCCACCTACCACGAACTACAGGTTAAAAATCTTTGGGGATAGTTTGACCAGAAGTCCACTGCTTGTATTTTCTGGGCGGCCAAGCCCCCCTAAACGAGGGGTGCATCTGACAACTCTCTCTCATCTCCTTCTCCAGGTTTGGCCAGACCCAATTCTGGTTTCCCATTAGGCCTCAGGTCTTGCCCACTGTCTGTGGACTGGAGAGGCCCATCTCAAAGGGCTAGAAATGAGTTGGTTTCCATGCTCAGCTTCAGGCGTGCGGCTTCCTGAAGCATAGCCGAGGAAGCTCTGAATTTCAGAGAGTGATTTTTTTCTTTGCATACCATATCCGGAACTGAAACCACCAATTCATTTCACTTAAAGATCTCACACTACACTCAGATCATCAATAACATTTCACAGATAAAGCTTCACCCACCGAATCACTCTGTTTCTTTGCTCTCTTTTCTTCTGGTGGTGTTGATGTTGTCTGCTTCTTTCTCTTCTCCTTCTTTTAGTTCTGACAACACAGAATTTGGAGGCCTTTGTTTTCTTCAGGGGTGTTCATGAGAATTAGGAGGCAAATACCCAAAACTGCTGAGGGTTCGATCCTATCCATAACTTTCTGCCTTCCCCTGCATGTCCGCTTGGCCATGTATGCATGTAAGGTCCACTGACTCAACGTCTCCTTTCTGGGGGTCATTAACTCGGTTGAGAGCTTCCACACTGAGGTAACAGGTCACCTCACTAACCAGTGAAAGTGGTTAAAAGATGGAGTCTGTGGAGAGAGTCATGCAAACCCTCCTCATGAAACAGGAAAGCAATGGAAAATAACACATCCTCCTGATGCCCGCCGTAACATCAACCCATTATGAGGAAGAAAGATCTCTATCATTTATACAGTACCTTACAATAAGAAACCACAGTCACATCCTTTCTCTCTCTGGTTCTCCCCAGAACTTACAAAGTCAGCCAGACAAGCATTGCTCTCCCCAGTTGACAGAGGAGAGTGCCAGGGTTGATAAAAATGGGATGATGGGCCCAAGCAGTGATGGTGGAAAAGCCAGACACCTCAGGTTAGAAGCCAGTTCTATGGATTCCAAGTCCAGGATTTTTGTAACTCCCATAAAACCTTATAGATAATATAATATTACATCATAATCCATGACTTAATGTTGCACACTCATATGCTGATATTTTAAAATTTCAGGTTCTTGTAGGTCTTGTAAGTACTGGCCGTTGGTCAATACTTTTGTATAACTCTTCCAGGCCTCTGCTTCCCTTACTTAAAAAAGAAAACAAAACAGAGGAATGGCATTAAATTTGGTGTTGCTTTCAGTTCTGACATTTTGTGGGCCCCCTTGTAAGTGACTATCAGTCCTCCAGGGGATCACCCAAGAATGTTACCCAAAGTGTTCTCTATGGAGCATCAGCCCCCAGGATGGCAGTAGTTATCAGGTAAAAATGGTTACTGTGGTCATAAGTGAGAGCACAGCAGGATTATTCAAAATGAAACGGGTTGCTTTGCTCCAGTCCTTTTCATAGGTTTGCATGCAAATTGAGAAGGGGAGAGGGCTGTGGATGTGCCACGTTCCTCTAAGTTGGCCCTGACCATGGACCTCATGTGATCAGTATTCCATGACACCCATTTTGATATAAACAGTGGGACATTCTCTGATGATCCCCTTGGTCCCTAAAAGCAGCAGCACAGATGCCAACACCACCCCTTCCACTGCACCCCATGCCAAGTGCTGTGCTTGTTGGGCCTTGAAGGGCCCAACCTTCCAACCTTCCAGGGCCCAATACCATCCAGCACTGCACAACCCAGCTGCACAGTCTGGATTACATCTCTTCAGCCACCGAAGCCTTGTGATAAAAGAAAAAACAAACAACAACAATAAAAAACCCTACCATGTGTCTGAAAGCAATGACACCTGCAGGTTGCCTGATTATAGGACTAGAGGCTGCTCCTTTTATTGCCTTGAAAGTTTACTGCCTTTTCACGTCCCTGAGTGCAGGATTCCATTATTCTCCTCTTATGGGAGAAGAAAGGTGAGGCCACCCAAGGATTTTCTATTCTGCCTATTGTCTCCCATGGCTCTATAGCATCCTTCCTACTTAGAAAAAGAAATTCTAGACTCTCAGAGAGACTCTTAGGGGTATAGTAGACCACAGGGGACTTTATGTGGTCTCTAGCTCTTCTGAGCTTGATTCTTCTCCCTTCAGCACTCCTTCCACAGCCTCTGTCTAACAACTTCTTGGGGGAGTTGCTCACTTTCTCATAATCAAACTGGCTCCATGTTTTAAGTTTAGATTGCTAGAAAGTTCTGCTCTGTACTGTCTCGTGGGAACTTCCTCCTGTGCTTGGCTCCAAACAAGTCTGATCCTGCTTCCAAAGCATGAAATGTGTCTGCCAATATGACTCTACTTGTCTTTAACCCATATCTTCAAAGTCCCATGAGCAGCATGTACTGACATTCTTGAGCCCAACATATCTTGTGAATTAACACCCAACCATCTCTCCCAGTCTTCTTTGCTCTAGAGGGAAAGGCTTTGCGTGCCAAAGATATTGTTTACCTATTTGATTGGGGAGCCTTCATTGAGAGTTTACACTTCCTGCCCTGTGTTTAAGTCACAAAATGCCATCTTAAAGTTTGGTGTAGTGTTTCTGCTTTTGACCTCAGTCAACTTGTGTTTGGTTAAAGACGTCTAGCTCTGTGGAAGACTAAGGCAAATTATTTCTCCTTCTGGAATAACAGGAAACTTCCTAGTACTGAACTATGCAAAGGAAACTTCAGGCTGAAAAAAAAAAGCATGTAGTCAAACATCATTTAAGATGGCCTTGGGGATTTTATTTTATTTGAAAAAAAAAACAAAATAAAAAAATAATTCTCATTTTTCCCATGACTTGAGTAAACGTTCTGCAGTTTTCATCAACCATCTAGTTAACAATTTAAGATTTTACATTAACATTTCACACTCGTCTCGTTTATCCTTATAACAACAATTTCAGGTCAGATAGCATTGTGTCACATCATTACAATTTATGAGAGTGCTAGTGTTTCTGTGACTGTGGTTATGGGCTAAAGCCTTAACCTTTTGCTCTATTGTTAGAATTCTGGACTGAGATTTAGAAGTCCTGGTTCTAGCCCCTGCGTGACCTTAGGCAAGTCACTCTGTCTCTTTGGCCCTCACTTTCTCCATCTGTAAAATCAAAGAGCTGTGGGGTAAACTAGATGATCTCCAAGAACCTCCAAGTTCTTGCTCAGCATCTTGTAAATGTTTGTCTTTATTCACAATGTGAACAGAGAGAGACAAAAATCACAGGAGGACCCAAGATGGTAAAACCTGTCTTCACTATTGCTACACCCATGGTAAGTGAGAAATATTATCTGATTACCTTTAAACCTAAAAGGACAACATGCCCATAATCATTCATTACAAATAGCACAGTGGCAATTATTTTTTAATGTAAAAATCTTGCTTGGTTCAAGTAGAGACATTTTTGAGAGAAAGTTCAAGTTCTGAAACTGCTGATGCCTTCCTATAATGGTATGTGGGACGCAGTGGGGGTGGAGAACAATAAGCCAGACAGTTCACCTTAGGGGTAACCTCTTTGGTTTATGTAAAATATATGACTCAAAGCAAATTTATTCTCGTAGGCTGCCATGCCTGAAAGAGGATGAAGCCTCGCTCAAAAGCGACTGAACTCTTTATACAATTAATCAGCTACATCTCTGTATGGTATGTTGTGATGTCTAATTTCCAGAGGAAAGATCATTTTCAAACCACATAAATGATGATGCTTTTGGAAAAAAAAAACCCAACAAAAATGAAAACCCACCTCTCCTAAATTTAAAGATTTCAATATGAGCTTGCTTATTGTTTGTATTTTACACCCACAGACTTGAAGCTTATTATCTCTGAAATTATTTCAGTTTCCAAAAATCATTTGAAACACTCCTACACCTGGGGTTTTTGATAAACAGTCCAGCTTCTACAGAGAGAAACAGTTGTGTTTGCGATTGAGAGACAGAGAAAGACAAGTTGTGGGGGAGAGGGAGAGAAAGTGAGAGCACATTTGTGAACTATACAGCATGGACACCTGCAAAGCCCCGAGGAGGCTTTCCTGTAACATACAAAGAAACCCTGTGAGCGTGGGTCTTCCCTCCATGCATCTCTCTTTAGAGACTGCAGGAAACTTTGGGTTAATTTCACTCTGATGCTAAGAATAAAGATTGATGTTTCTGAGCACTTAAAATGTTCCAGGAACTTTTCTAAGAGCTTTAATACATATGAATTCACATATTACTCACAAGTCTATGAGGTTGACACTATGATTATCCCATTCTACAGATGAGAAAAATAAACAAAACCAAATCACAAAGAAGTAAACTCCCTAACCCCTGGCTCATTCACATTGAATGAAAATCCTGCCTGACCACCATCAAGACAAAAGGTGTCACCAAGACTGAAGTGTTTCCTCTGGGAAACACTTTCACTGAGATGGAATCCCCCTGTCTTCTGAACAGTCCAGAACTTTCTCAAGGCATTATAGGCACTGTTTGAAACTATAGTAATCTATGCACACGCTAAATCATCTCTGTAAGACTCTTAAGTTCCTTATGACCTGAGTGGTATTAAAATTGTCCTTTTTTCCCATAGTCATAGCAAAGTGCCAGGACTGCACCAGCACTTAGGAAATATCAGTTGAGTAAATGACTGAAAAGACTCCAGATTCAGACTTGAGTTTTCACAGGCATGTTAGAAAAAATCAATACGGCAAGATCTCCAGGGTCAAAGCCAGCTGAATCTTGAGAAAACTATCTGCGACTTTTAAAATAAAACATTCCATTTGTTTTTAGCCCTGCGGGTTTTTCTCCAAATTCACCTCTACCTCTTGAATGATTACGATGGGTGGCCAGTCCATCTGGCCTGGAGAGTAAGTTTCAAAAGAAATACTGTAATGAGAGGGAGAAAGCTCAAGTCATGTCAAGTCCTGAAGTTTGTTGTATTTTCCATTGCTGATCTTTCTGAACTTCATACAGGTTAAATTGATCTCGTTAATGTTAACTTTCAAGGAGTTCTTCATCCTCTTAGAACCAGAGTAGAACCCTAAGAAAAAATGTGCCAAACGCCACACCTAAAGCATAGCAAGACCAAATAGAAAAACTGGGAGACAGCAAGATGCCTCTGATAAAGATGTGATCATATAAGGAGCCCATTAAAACAGACAATCCTCCAAAGTTTACCTTCTTTGACCCTCCCTTTTGGCAGACGGGGACAATGTAGCTCAGAGAGAGGAGATGAGTTGATAGATCCATTTAATAAAACAAATGGGAACAGACTCAGGGCAGGTTACTCCTAAATGAGACACATTTTCCTGTTATATTTTGCTAGCCTTCATGACAGGTTTACAATTAAGTGATTCCTAAAATAAAGCCTATCTGGTTACATTTTGAGTAAAAGTCTGACCTGGGTTTGAGAAAGTCCTCAGGCTTACTTAGGCAAAACGGATTCTAAGAAAGTGGGTGACAGGGTGGGGTCTCTATTTCTGATCACATACTAAACATTTTTTAGCCACCAAGCCATGGCAGGATATATTAGTCGGTTGGCGCAAAAAGAGCATGAGTCACTGTTCTCACCAGCAATAAATCCCATTGCTGGCACAGGATGGATCGAATGCAAAATGACAGCTGAGATTGGAGCATGTTGGCCTCCCTCCATCTAGGGTTCTTCAGTCCATGTCCATGCTGGTTGAAAGCGTTCCATTGTCCTCACAGTGATAGTCAAAGGTTTTTAAGTAGTTATGGTCTCTTCACATCGCTGGTGGCTAAAAGGCCAGCAAAAGTGAATAATTCCCGAGCAAATGGTAATGGTAAACAGGTGAAGGTCCAGCTTTGATCCTGACTCTGTACATGACTTTGGACATTTTCCCCATCTGAAAATTAAAGGGGTGGGCTAGGGGATGTCCTGACCACTTCTAGGGTTCTCTCCCCTTCTGGGATTTACTTAGCCTATAAGTAAACTAATTCCTTCTTCTCTAGGATTGTTCTGCAACTCCTCGAATAAGCAGCAGCTCAGAAATTTGTCATTTCATCTAATAGTCTTGACATCATCAAGTAAAGGTCACTCGGGGGCTGGAAAGTACACCAATCTTAGAGCCAAAAGAATGAGCTCAGTTCCAGTCTTATCTCTACACCAAGGTGATCTTGAACAACTTCAGTTCTGTTTCTAAATCTCCAGTTCTTCCACTGAAAAATCCAAGTAGTACTGGTAATTAAGTCCTATTTCACAGAGTTGTCTTGTGGGTAAAATCAGATTATGGATGTCAAAGTGCTTGAAACCTGAAAAGCGTGTGGGGTTGTATGGCTGAGGACGAAGATAAAGATGTAGATGGGGAGTCAACAGTTTTTGATTTTCCATAAAGATACACATGAACTACAGGTTCTGGACCAACAGATAAGGGTAGGGAGGGAGATGTTCCATCTGAGCACCTGTACTCTGCGTGCCCTGGGAGCTACATCAGAAGCTTCTACAAAATCCTTTTCTTACCATCACTCCTCTCTCTCTCCAATCCAGTAAAAAGTATCACCTATCTTAGGTCTTGCGCCTTCCTTTTCCACACCCACTGCAGACTCAGCTGGAGTGTCAAATCAAAACCTCTGTACAAATATTTCACCCTTACTTCTTTAGTCTTCTAGACCATCTAAAAGAAAACAGCAGAGACGCTCCTTCCACCCACGCATTTCCCTTTGTTTTGAGGGCTGCGGCAGCCTGGCCCTGTGGCAGTTAGCGCTCCAGGCCAGAAAAACTGCTTCATCGCCAAATCCTCTCTTGGCACCAGAGTTCTGGGCCTTCAGCAGGTTACCTGGCATTTTTCCAATGGTAAAGCATGATGGTACCCAATAGGAATAACACAGGAGGTAGAAAATGTGGCCTTGTCCATGGATCCACAGCTTATGGAGCTGCCAAGGACATTAGGAACTACCTGGCTCAAACCCCACTCCCCACATACCCTTGTTTACAGAAGTACAAACTGAGTCCAAGAGAAGAGAAGCACCATGTAGTGTCACTCAGAAGCAGAACCAGAAGTATCTTCAAACGCTATCCAGGCCACACTCCTCACTGGAGAGATGAGGAAACTGAGGCCCAGCAGTATTAACTGACCTGCTCCTGAGTTAAAGAACCAGCACTGAAACCTATAACCTCTGATTCAAAGCTCAGATCTCATTTCATCAGACCACATATAGGTACATAGCATGGAAACCATGCATGTGAAATCCAGGTTCTCAGGATATGGAGATATAACAATAAGTTATTATGTTAATGTAAATTTGGGGAGGCAATTTACATCCCCATTTTGGAATTCCCATTTTAGTCTACGATAGATTCATTGTATATTCCTGTGTATGGGATGTGATGAAAAGCATAATTAAATTGGAGGTTTAGGATGTATGAGTATAAGCATAAAATGACAACTAAGTATTACTTTCACTCCAATCCTGAAGCCCAAAGAGGTCTTATAAATGTCAATTTTCTACCATCAGGAAGCAGCTTATCTGTGGTCCAAAGCTAGACCCTATTCAGTAAAAGTTAAGCCTAAAAACAAAGGAGTCTGTAGGGTCTTGGGTCCAAAAGCTTACCTTACTGAAGTACTGTCCAGCTTTGGGGCCAGACTAGTGGTGTGCAGGTAAATGTTTAACAACTGTCTCCAAAGGGGAGGGGTATGGTGAGAAAAGCCTTCATTTGTTGTGTTTTTCAGTATCCTTGGTGTAAATATTCCCACCATGGCCCCTTTCAAGTTACCAGTGCAACACTGCCGAATGTGGAGTTTGGAAGAGATGCACAGCAGAACATCATCATATAGTATTTCTAACACAGATCCAAGAAATATTTATGCCCTGAAGAGCAGATATAACAATAAAATGTCAAAATAAAATGGGAAGTGGCAAATTTTGAATATTTATTACCACTACTTATATATAATTTATTTGTATATTTATGTGATTTACTTTTTAATAATGGCTGTGCTTTTCAACCAGCTTGCAAAATTCTTGATAATTTAACCATTAGCTATTCTAAGCCAGCACAAGTTGGCTTCCAGCAAATCCCAGGACCAAACAGATCTGAGTTTCAATTCTATCCTATCATTCTGCTTACTTTTGACAAGGGGTGAGATTTTGAACTGCTTCAAGCTTTAGGTTCCTTTTTTTTAAGCTGTTGAAGGTGATGCAAAATAGTTTCATGGTTTATTGGTGATACTTAAATAAGCTTAGCAGCAGCTATACATAATAAATGCTCAGCAATTCACTCTTTGTGCATTCCAAAGCCGAATTCATTCATTCCAACCTATTGCAGGAATGCATTTGGTAATTGTTTCTTACAGCACATTGTCTCCAGTATTAGGTGCTATGGGGGTACAGATTGTCTCTGACATTACTCTTGCCCTATTCTCAAAGAGTTCGTGGTCTGACAGAATGGTATATAAGACCAATAAGTATAATCCAGAACAAGTGTGAACGCTCATAAAGAAAAGAGACAGAGAGGGCTTGGGACAGGCAGACAAGGAAAGAATTCGTGGAGCTGATTTGCATCGAGCCATGTGTTTCAGAATAGACTTACACATGCAGAGATATGTAGGAAAGGGCTTTCCAAAATGAGAGAGTACAGGGATCAAAGGCAAAGATAAAGGAATATTGAAGTATAGGCATCCAAGATTTGGTGGGACAAAAAGTATAAAAATGGGTGCTGAGGAATTGTTGGAAAGGCAGATAATGTACAGGTCACCTTAACCTTGGATGCCAAGGAATCTGGTCCATGTTCACTTGGGCAATGATGAGCCTGGGAAAATGTTTCTTCTGATAAGTGACACAAATCAGACTTTTTGATTACCTATCATATTATTTTAAATGTTTGTTCATTAAATAAATTTTATGGCAACTGTTTTTCTTTCCTTTAACAAGAATAATTGAGTTAGGTAACAATATACATACTTAAACTAAGTAAATTTCCCCTGTGGGACAGGAAAAAATCCTGTGTTGAGGGAAAGAAGGCAGCATTTTAATTCCCAGTGGGAAACAAAATCATTATTTAAAGACTTTGATAAATATCAGGAAGGCTCACGCCAGTGGCAGTATTTCGTGAGTTTTGAATTGTCTACTGTGTCCCTCTTGCATTATGCTTCACACACAAAAAAGTCATATGACCTACATCTTTATCTACTCCAGTCTTAAGCTTCTATATATAGGCTTCGGTTATGAATGTTTTTTCCTATGAAAAGGTCAGACCTTGCACATGTACCATCAGTGCAACCCTGCTTATTAAAAAGCAGGCAGGCGAGTTTGTAAAAGTCATCAAAATATTACAGATGTGGGGGAACACTTGTCAGTTTACTGAAAAAGAAATGGCCTTCAGACTTTCTGAGAGAGAACATGGGGAAGCCTCTATTCTGTGATGACAGCAGCGTTTTGTTTCTGGCTGAAGCAGCCTGTAGCTGTCTGCGGCACCCTGTTACAGAAGCAGACTGGGGCACTCCCACCCCCAGCTCTCTCGTGCATGCCACGGGTGAACCTACTCGCTTCTGTCAGACACCAAGCTCCGTTAACTCCTCCTCCACACCTCAAACCCCCATGGAACATCTGGAGGTGGAGCTGGGGAAGGTACCTCAACCAGATAGACGAAAAACCAATTTGGGTTTTCCGGTCGTACACAGAGCACAGCAGCCACCCTCGGCCAACATTGCAACACCACAGAGAACTTGGGGAGAGTTGAACTCTTACTTTTAAGCCAAAAGTTCACAGGTTCATACCCCTCTAATGTCAGCTGCTCCCTAGGGCTAACTTTTGAGTCTGAGTACTCTGAAAAGATCAAGCTGCTTTAGGAAAGAGGCCTGCCAATTCAATATCGATTCTTTCTCAACAAAACCTAGCTCTTTCCTAGAATAAAATTATTTAATAACTATATGAACTAGATGTGATACTCCCTCTCTTTAATAGATAAGAAATTGAAGTTCAAAGAGGTCTACTCACACAAGTTTACTCAACAAGTCAGGCTCCTGTTGATTCAACATGTGGCCAAGGAACAGGTACTGAGATGGGCAGTGTTGTCATATAAAGCAGTAGATGCCCTTGTGTCTACCCTCAGTTGGTGGATGTCTACAGGAAAGCCCTACAGGGAACATTATAAAATAGGGACCATCAAGTTCTAGTGAGTGAAGTGTTATGTTGAAGGCCAGAAGAACCTTGTTATGGTTTAAGATCAGATGCTATCAGATTTTTACCCATTCACTCATTCATTCAGTCAATCAGTATTTGTTGGCTGCACCTCACCACATTCTAGGCACTGGGAATACAGTATCGTGAACAAAAATACAGTCCTGACCTCATGGAGCTTAAACTGGTGGAGATATAATGCACATATTGCAGATTTATACACAGTATATATATAAGATTTTTTTCTGCTTCATTTGCCCCCTAGAGTGTGAGCTCCTCAGAGATGAGAGCCATTCCCAACCCACTTGTGAATCTCACTGCCTGGCACCCAGTAGGTATTTTTGCAAGAATGATCTGTGAGGACTGCCCAGTCACTCATTTAAAGAAGTAGAGGCTTCTTAAAAGAAATAAGAGTTGAGGTTTATTTTGGGTGCTTCACCTATTTCTTGACTATGAAAGTAGTGATTCCCGAAGCCCTGCTCTTGGACTTTGGCTGAAGAGGCCACGAAGACAGTAGCTCCTTCTTATCTCCTACCTCCAAGCCCTGTGTCTCTCCCACCTGGCTAAATGGCCTTCCCTAACCTAGCAAAGTCTGTATCTCTTGAGGGTCTTATGCCTCCTGGATCCAGCCCTTTTGGACCCCCACATAGTTCTCTTGCTGACAGCTAGGACAGGATTTAGGCCTGGGGAGTTCCCAACATGGTAATACTGGGATGAAGACATCCTTTGATTGGGAGAAAACAGTGCTAAACACTTCTAACTTAATCAGAAAGGAAAGGCAAGAACAGACACTCATTCTAGCTAGAAGAGCTGTCCAAGGATGGCAGGCTCCTTCGGGGTTGAGGGTTCCCTATCCCTGGAGGCATCCATCAGAAACAAGGCCACCACCCCGACAATGAAGTGGGGAGAGTCAAGCATGGATGGGCACATATCACTCCTGAGCTCCTTTCAACCCAATCTTCTGGGGCTACCTTTCTATTCTTTACCATTTTGAGAATCAATGATGTACTAAATCCCTGAAATTTCATCCCCCTTTTTTTCTGATGATGGATTCAACTTGAAAAATGAACTTTCATTTAACTATCTTTACCAGACCACAGATTATAGTAATAATGTTGGTTCAAGATGAATGGCTGTCTTCTATTGTATTAGTTTAACTCTCTTAAAATTCCACTTTGGGTGCACTACTCACCTGCTGCAAACCCTTCGTAGTTCTCTATCAACTCTGGGCTAAAATCCCATTACTTTTACCTGGAGCTCAAGATCCTCCATCGTCAGGCTCTGACCCCTCACCTTTCAGCCTTACCTTGAACTATTCTTTATTCACTACCTAGCTGCCTAGTCTATTTAGTGCAGGACCTCTGGGACACTCTTCATCTTTTCTATCTCCACATTCATCTTTACTTTAGTCCAATGCCGGTCATATCTGCGGTATCTATTTTCTTATACCTTAGAGCATTTCCTTATTTGCTTGATCCATGTGTCTTCATCATCATCTACCCAGAATTCAGTCTGGTTCTCAGGCCATGTTTATCAGCTAAATTAACTTGGATTAGGAAACATTTTTTTTTTTTTTATGCAGAGAGGCAGAAGGGTACACCAGTTAAGAGCACAGATTCTGTAACCCACCTCCCTTGGTATGAGTCTTAGCTCTCTTGGTGTGAGTCACTTACTGGTGAGGTCACCCTGATTAAGTTACTTAAACTCTCAAGGACTCAGTTTCCTCATCTGCAGAGTGGGAAAAATAATAGCCCCTCTGTCATGTCCTGAGGTTTAAGTGACTTGATTTTTATGAAGTGCTTATTTTCAGTGCCTGGCATACAGCTGTCCACTTAGGTGGTGCCTATTCATTTTTAAGGTGCCCTTTTATTTCTCCCCCTCCACAAACATTAATTCTATTTTCCACGTCTAAAGCAGTTCAGAGTTTCTAAAGACCTTTTATATGTATTTTCATATTTAATCACCGCAGTAAGGTGCGAGGTAGGTGCTGCCATCCGCGGAGACTTTTGGTGACACAAGTAAGAGTGGCGGGGGTGCGGGGGCTGGGGGTTGTGACAGAAACTCAGAGATTCTAGTTCTCCGTGCAGAGTGTGTTCAGCTAAAACATGTGGCTCCCAGTCTGGACTCACGGGCTGGCTGTGGCACTGTCCAGCATGTTGCCAAGTAAGGTTCACCCCTGTACTAAGGGAGGGTCCAACCAGAGCCTGGCTGCTGCTCCTGTAGTGCCTAAGCACACCTATTAGCGTTTCTGGACCAGGCTTTGTCTCACAGCCATCTTGGGTGAAAGGGATTCACTGTCTTCACACAGTCCCCAGAGGCTTTGTGGTTTCATTTCACCTCTCCTGCAGATTGCTCTGTGACCTTTGCTCCATCGCTGTATGCAAAGATTTCACACTGCAGGATACCTAGTCATGTAACAAAAGAACAGAAAAGCCAGCTTAGAAGGGGTCTTACAGATCATTAAGTCCAGTCCCCCCGAACAATTTTACAAATGAGAACACTGAGTTCAGGAAAGAAAATTCTTTGTCCAAAGACCCCACTAGTTTGTATGCTTTTCAAGGCAGGGTCATGGTCAGGTTCTAGAGAAATAAGGACCAGTCACTTGCTTTCAGGAAGCACACAGTCTAGTAAACTATGTCCTACTCATCTTACTTTCTCAAATGTCTAGCCCAGTGCCTAACACACAGAGTAGGTGTTCCTGAATAAATGAGTGAATGAATGAATGATGAATAACATTGGTCAGTTACTGGCTGAGCTGGCCCTAACCCTACGCTCCAGACTACCAAAGTGGGACTCTTCACCACTCATACCCATCTCTCCCCCATTCATAATCATTTCATACTAAGTTTTGAGAAACAGCTCATAAACACGATCAAAAGGGGTGGCAAATAGTCAATGACCACTGTGACTGGATTCCCAGTCATCATGTAGAAGAGTTTGCTCTCTGTCTCTGTCCTGGAGTAATGGAAGCTAAGCAGGGAAGCAGAGGTCCAGCAGAAGACTAACATGGACCGACCCATGCCCTGCCTTGTGGGATGCCAGTGTTTTCTAAAATATTCTCATGTCCTTGCATTACAAACAAAGACCAATACATAATGCATACTAGTTCATGATGGATATATTAACATGTTTCAAATTTTTCCTGATTTCATTCATTTTATAGAATGCCCAAGTTGGAGGGTGATTTGGAGATAATCAAACTTAATAATCTCTTTATGAGATAGATAGAAAATCAAGAGTCAGAAGGTGAAATTGAATGGCTCATAGTTACATAGCATGCTTGTAGCTGAGACTCCCCTGGGACCCAGGCTTCCTTAATTCCAGGTAAGACATTCTCTCCATGCTAGACTTGGCATCAAGCCAGCAGACTACCAAATGTAAGCTTCTCCAGAGGACAGGTTACCTTTCTTTCTTGAGATGATGACCTCGGGTTTTCACTTCAGAGAGACTCCTTCCCTACTCAGCACCGTGGAGTTCTCAAAGACATTTCATGTCTATCATGAGTCCAATTGTATAGATAAGGGAGCCTCAGGTGGCTAGTAGGAGCTAAGGGTTCATGGCCTTTAAAAGATGGTAGCAGATTCACCCTGGCCAGTGTGCCTCAGTTGATTGGAGCATCATCTCATAAACAAAAGGTCACAGGTTCCATTGCTGGTTAGGGCATTGCTGCAAACCTAGGTTGCAGGTTTGGCCCCTAGTCAGGGTGTGTGAGTCCATGTTTCTCTCTCACATTGATGTCTCTCTCCCTCTCTCTCTCTCCCTTCTCCTCTCTCTAAAATTAAAAAGCATGTCCTCAGGAGAGGATTAAAAAAAAGATGGTAGCAGATTTTCAACATCAGTGTTCTGACAGCTAGTTTATGCCCTTCCTCTGTGCTGAAAAATTAATCCAATAACTATTGGATTAATAGTTATTGAATGAATAACTATTCGAGTGAATGAATGGGATGGAGGAATGAACGAAAGACTGACAAACATAGGAATCAACCAATCTCTCTGGGGAAACAGATTTAAAAAAATAAGTAACTCATATCCTTCCCACTGCTTGGACCCATGGCAACCTGCTTCAGTTCTCTCACCTTTGGTTTCCCTTTACTTGGCACCTCACAGGTGCGTTGAAGGGGAAGAGAAAAAACTAACAACATTGAACCTTCATGTTCTTTAAGGGGACAGTCTCTCTGATGTTCATATCTAATGTGGATGATTCAAAAAATAGAATAAAAAACAAAAAAGAGATAAATATAAACCACCAAAAAATCACCATCCAGAGATTACCAATAGTTAATATTTTAGTAAAACTTCACCCTTTTTTAGTCTTTTTGTTTAATACATTCATACTGAACCTACTGCTTACTAACCTGTTTTTTGTCATTAATAATAAAACACAACTATCTAGTTAGGTCACAAATGGACCAAGTGAGAGAATGAGCATATTTTGAAGACATTTGATGTTGAGATTCCCAACCAATGCTTTCCACTGACTGTTTTGAGGACCCAATGAAGCCATTTTACCAGACTTTGCCTGATCTGAGCTTTTCTGTCTCTAAATGGTCATGGCTATAACATTGTTAAGACATGAGTAATTAAAATAGTTTGCAATAATAGCCTTCAATTTGCTAACCTCTGCTATGCCCACAGACAGATGCACACGGGCACACACTATTACACGTGTGTCACACATCTTGCATGTCTTGCACACGTCACACATTGCACACACATCTCACAGGTTCTTCCTACAGCCTTTGAAGAGGAGCAGAGCACAGGTCATTATTTTAAAAATCGAGGACCATGAAGATTATATGTACATGCCTGAGAGTTTTGATTTATTTTACATATTAACTTCAGAATAAAATAAGTAAACAAAAATGAGCCAATGTTCAAAGAGGAGTTTCTTATGTTTGAAGATTAGTAGAAGATTTTATTAATTCACAGCGAAGACCTGAACCCATTTTTGATCTTTCATTCCAGGCTATTCATTACAGCATGCTATACTGCTTTCTTAATTTAAAATACTTTTGAAAGTTTGGGTAATTTTAGTTCATTTCACAGAAGAAAATATGCATACATTAACATACCCCACCTCTCTCAGCACGAGGGCTGACGATGCATTCTGTGGCCTCTGTTCATGGGCTGACTGCCTGACAGGGCTGTAAATGAGGTTCAATTTGGTTAACATGGGCCACTGCTCAGGACAACCTGCTCTGCTCAGTGAGGTGAGGGCCACCCAGCATGGCTGGCTAGAGGGCCAGAGAGAGGTTGTGATTCATTTCTGCCCCGGACACCCACCTGGCTGGCCTGGTGCAAGGACTGTGTGACCAGGGGAAAGTGAGAGGCTGCAAGCACCCTGCCTATGAGGTGAAGGTCAGGAGTAATAGCGAGAAGAGGGGTGAGAGTAGCAGCTACTCACGTTGATATTTATATAATGACTGTGTTCAAGGCAGGAAGTGAGACAGATTCTGCTGAGGCACTTTTCCTTCCCTGACCCCGCTGCCCACCAGAATCTCCAAAGAGGTGACATGGGGAGAGCCTCAGCAGGTTATACCCAACCACATGCAGAGATGCGCCAGGCTCCAGGCTGTCACTGGGGTTTCGGAGCCAAGGCTCTGCCTGCTGGGTCCCACAGGCCCCTTTCTCTCAGTGTTCTCAGCCTCAGTCCCTTCTTTCTCTTCACCTTTTTCTGATGAGGAGAGCAGTACTGATCCTTGCAACTCTGCAGGAATCTTGAGGATACAGGAGATTATGTCTAGAAAACACAGGACCAATCATGCATTGCTGTGGAATTAGCATTAAGTGCTTTGTCACATTTCTATGACCATTTCCAACACCATAACCATGGTTTCTGTGGACGGTGGTTCCCTGACTTTTCTACCTGCCTGAAGCAAACTTTCTGCCTCACTCCGCTCCCGTCCTTTCAAGTATCAATACCTTTTCAGACTGTTTCAGACTTCAGAGCAAATATCCCCATCAGGGCCCACCTTCCATCGTTCTTAAGCCCAGACTTAGGAATTCTATTTTTAACCCTTTCTAAAAAAAGGTATTTTAGTATAGGTAGTATACCATCTAGACAGGCTTTCACAGCCTGCTTTCCACCTTAGTATTGGGGACTATTTGAATCATGAAGTGTTCACAGCCAGAAAGGATCTTAAAAATTATCTAGTCCCCTGGTTCTCAGCGAGTGAAGCAGCAGCAGCAGTGAGGAGCTTGTTAGCACTGCAGAATCTGAGGCTCCACTCCAGACTCACAAAATCAGAATCTGCATTTTTAGCAAGATCACTAGATAATTCACACCATGTTACACTTTGAGAAGCCCTTGAGCCAAAGGTGCTCATTAGCAGGCAAAGGAAATAAAGGCTCAAAAAGAAAGTTATACCTGCCCAAGATCACAAAGCAAGAGAGTGCCACCAGGCTGGACTTAGACTAACTCAAATCCTTTTCTTCTGCACGAGGTCTGAATGAAGACACAGTGTCAGTGCCAGCACTATGAAATGAGCAGGACAACCCTTTTTCCCTTTTTATTTTTTCTCTAAATTTCATTTATGAGTATTTTTGCAATTTACTTGACTAATAGAAAATCAATACAAATGATTTTCCATCATCTCCTTGGAGCTCTTGTCTGACCTAAGTTGCCATTCTAGTTGCTGAGTTCCACAGAATCCAGACTGCTTAGTTTAAGATGTTCAGTTCACCTAGAGTTTATTTGAAGGGTCGCCTCTGAGTGGTGGCAAGAGAAGGGAGATGTGCTATCAGATGTTTCACTACCTCAGGCTTGCCCCTCAAGAACCTTGCCAGGAAGAACTATGAATGACAGCATATTTTAGAATCACAAAATGACAAAACTGGAGGAGACTTTAGAGATCATCTCATTTAACCCCTTTAAGTCTCAGATGGGGATGCTGAGCTATGGAGAGAAATGACTTGCTTGGGTTTATCCACCGAATTAGTAGCATATTTGAAGCAAAAGATTGTATCTCTTGCTGCTCCAGTCAGGGCTCTTTGCAATGTACTCCCATCCCCTCCTCAGCCAAGTGCAATGGACAAACTAAATAAACAAATCACCTCAGCCAGATGGCATTTACCCCAGAATTCTGGAGTAAGTCATGTGTAGAATCGTGGAGCTCTTGTCCAGAAGGCACATCCCGTCATTATAAATGGCCACTGTAAACTGTCAACGGGTTTTCCATCCCCATGAAGGGCTACCTGGGAAGTACAAGCTGCTAAACCTCACTGCCATGTCTGGAAGTCATAATAAGGAGTGGGATCATGGAAATGTAACAAACATAACTTATCATTGTAAAAACAAAAGAGAAGACTTTAATAAGCCAATGTCTTCTAAGAAGCTAGGGCAAGGATCTAAGTAGGGGACTATTTAAACAACACTTTAAATTTTTCATAGATTTAAGATTTATGTGCCTGGAGTTTTACATCAAAGAGAAGCTTGAATCTAAAATTGCTTGTCACAGTGCTATGTCATCTTTCACCAGGATTGTGGAAATAATATGGTAATAGTTTTGCAATCTCCTCCAAAAGAGAATATGAACAAAGAGATAGCCAGAAATCAGAAAGCACCATGATTTTAATAAAAAGACATGGAAGAAATACAAAGTTGTGAAACCTCCACTTTTGCAAATGGCACTGAATGTCTTCACTTACCCTGGTGCGTCATTTTAAAACTACCTGAATATTAGTGGTTTTGCCACTAATATTTCATCAGATGCTCAGGGTGTCCTGTGAGGTAAGTAGAGTCAGGCCTACTGTTCCTGTTTGAGCTGAGGGACCTAGCTTTTGGGAGCAGAATATCTTTCCAAAGTTTATATCACTTGAATCCCAGGTGGACTGCAAACTCCACGCTCTTCCCATAACACACTGTTGTTATGGGAAGATAGGTAAAAAAAAAAAATACCACAACAAATAACAACTTCTATCTTCCTACCTCCATAGAGGTTATAGTGAATCTGGACAACTTTGACATAGGAAAGAACAAAAGTAATTGTAGAGAACCTGTTGTGTGTGACTAGGAGCTGTATTAGATGCTGTAGACCAGGAGCTGTGGTAGATAGTATACATAGTTGTCTCGATGCGTTATGACAATTACTGTCATGTGTTATCTTTCCTTTTTGTATACTAGGTAACTGAGCGAGGTTAAGCAGCTTGCTCATGGCCACAGAGCTACAAATTGCTGGAGCTAGGATTGGAATCTTTAGTCTACTTGGGTTCAAAGCCTGTGTTTCTAGGTCAATTATTTCTATTACCTCAATGTTATAGCTGAGGAAATGGAATTAGAGATGTTAATGAACAAAAATTGTAGAGCCAATAAATCACAGAGAAATGATTCAAACTGGAGTCCCTTGATTTTAAATCTCAGGAGAATGAGGCAAAAAGTGGAACAACTGAGCTTCAGTTGGGCAAATATGAAGCAGTACTGTTGATAAAACATATTCCATCTCTATTTATAAAACAGTGGACTAATGTAGCACGCAGCTCAGGAAATGCATTTAAATTTATTTCATTTCACTTCCATAATCAAGTATGGAGTACCAGGTACCATGCAGGCCACTTGCTTGGATCTTCTCTTTTCTGAGTGTCTTAGTGACTTTTTGGAATACTGTTTTCCCCATTTTACAGAGGAAGTGACTGGCTTGTCCAAGGTAACCCAGCTAATAGTGGCCGGGCAGAGACTGCAGTCAGCTCTGACAAACCTGAACTCTGGTAGGAGACACTCATGGGAACGTTGGGTTTCATCAGGTAAGTATGGACACCAAACAGAAAAGCATTGCCCCACATTCAAATGAAAACTGTGTGGGCCTCGGGAAAATGTGGCAGTTCTACTCCTGGACCTTCAAGAAAAATTCAGAGTTTCTGGGGAGGTAGGGAAATGATACAGAACTATTCAAATCACCAATGTGATGGAGCTTATTGGTATAAAGATAGGCTTAACAAAATTAGATTTCCTCAATCAAAAAAGAGAAGACTGAGAGGACGTACAACAATGTTCGCTAGAACGGAACAACGCACTTAATCAGCAAATCTCAGAAAACCAAAACTATCCCAACCTCACCTTACCCCAAAGTTTACAAGAGTTAAATTTAGAGCCAATGAAAGGGAGTACTACTTTACATAGTACATAGTAAACTTAATAAGCCCAAGAGATAGTAACTGGCTAGGACTGCAGGGGCACAGATGGGTTTAAAAGGTGATTATTTAAATGCCATACTCATAAATTCCATGTGGGTTTCTTAAGGATATATGAGACCTGAGAAGTCCCCTGGCCCAACCTACTACCTCATGGGTGTCCACGTGCTCACCTCCAGCGGCAAGGAGCTCACATTCTCCTAAGGCAGACCATTCCAACTGTTGACATCTCTGCATGTCAAAAAGATTTTTCTTAGGTTTAAACAAAACTTATTTCCATTTAGTACACCAATTGTGGCTCTATGTCTGCCTTTGAGAGTCCACACAACAAATCTGAACCCTTCCTTTCTACATTCCAACAGCTGTTTAAATGCAGCTCTTACTCCTATTGGCTGAAGTCAATGTCATGAACAGAGTCATATTTAGATAGCAATCATTTAGGTGGACTTTCAAAACTCTAGAAGAAGAGTGTAGTGTGGCATTTCCAGCTTTGAGATGGCTAAAGAGACCTAAGTTTTATCAGGTTCTATGAATTTTTATTTGAAGTCCACAGTGTCTGCTCTTAATCAGTAGGCAGATATTAGAGGGCAGGGACCTCACATTTCTGGGGCAGTTTCTGAGGTGTGTTTTTTTTATATGTCCTTTGCACCTTAAACTTCAGAATCATTTTTCAATTGCTTTTTGGATAACTTTATTTTCATGTCAAGCAGACAATTTATACTCAGTATGTCCAATACCAAAATCACCTCCCACCTCCACATACACTACTTTTTGTTTGATTTGATATGCTTATATATTGCAAAATTATTATCAACATAGCATAAACTAATAATACCCATATCATGTCACATAATTACTATTTATTTTTTGTGATAAAAATATTTAAGATCTATGTTCTTAGCAACTCTCACATATATAATGCAGTATTATTAACTATAACTACTCTGTTTTACACGAGATCCTCAGAACTTACAACTAGGAGTTTGTCCTCTTTGACCAAGATCTCCCCTCTCCTCACCCCCAGGCCATTGTAACCACATTCTGGTCTCTGCGCTTATGAGTTTAGCTTTGAAAAATTCCACATAGAAGTGAGATGATACAGTATTTGTCTTTCTCTATCAGACTTACTTTGCTTAGCATGATTCCCCCAAGGTCCATCCATGTTGTCACAAATGGCGTAATTTCTTTCTTTCTAGTGACTGAAAAATATACCATTGTGTGTGTGCATGTGAAGAATATATATGTATATATACCCCCATCTACATCTTCTTTATCCTCTAATAATAAACCACATTTTTCTTAACTGTAAGATAAACAGGTTGAACAAAATAATGTTTATTCTCCTTTCTGTCCTTGATTCTCTGTCCCAGACTTAGTTAACCAGTGGTGGCTCTGAGACCCAAATCCACTTCTAAAACTCCCTTCAATATACCTCCACTGGAAGGGAGGTTTACTAGTCCCTTAAGATAGACCCAAACAACCGGGTGGAAATGTCATTGACCATGATTATTGGCCACTTACTCCTCCACCCCCATTCCCTGTGAAAGCAGGGTCATCTAAGGATAGAGAAGATTTCATCAGATTCTTGTTCATTTTCAGCTAAGCCACTTACTAATAGCCAGAGAAAAGTTAATAAGTAGAAAGCAAGCAACTAACAAAAAGAAAAGTTAGAAATTTAGTTTCAGATCTTGAAACCGATACAAGGACCATTCAATAGAAAAGTTTAGGGCCAATGACCTGACCTTGTCCCTACATGAATGGGAGTCACATGAGCAAAGGAATTTTCTGTCTGTGAAAACCCTGTGAGGACAGATGAAACGTAGGAGGTTCCCCAAGCAGCTGTGCTGAAGAAGGTCACATTAGCCAAAGGGTCAGTGCCCTTAGGTGTCCAGAGATCCCCGAGGTCTCCCAGCTGGTGAATGGCACAACTAAAACTAGAACAACTCTCCTAGCACCCAGTGCTGCGAGACTTCTTACTTTAATTTATTAAGCAGCTACTGCATGCCAAGCACTGTGCTAAGCTCATTAACACACATTATCACCTTTAATTTCTATTATAATATAAACTCTGAGGGTACAGGGATATCAGCTCTCCTGTTTATGATTTTAACTCAGTCTCAACAACATCGCCTGGAACCTAATGGGGCTCAATAAATATACGTTGAATGATTTTAAATAAATAGAATAAGAAATTAATATTATCAATATTAATAAGTTATTACTATTCCCATTTAATTTTTTAAATAGTAGTTATTAGTAAGGTTCTGTTTCTCTATATTTTTAAATTATATTTTATTGTTTAATGCTATTACAGTTTTTCCCCCTTTGCCTCCCTCTACCTAGCCCTAGCCCCCACTCCTTCAGTCAATCCCCACACCATTGTCCATGTCCATGGGCCATGCATATATTTTCTTTGGCTACTCTATTCTTATGCTGTACTTTCCATCCCCATGCTTATCCTTCAACTACCGACTTGCTGACTTGACAAAAATGTAGAGCATGTTAGGAAACAGCAGAGCTGGTGTTTGAGTCCAGGTTGTCTGCTGTCAAGGTTAGTGCCTGCTCTTCTCAGCAGAGCAGCTGCTTCTCAGCTTAATTACCTTGAAAACTAAAATAAAGTAGGGTTTAATCTATTTGAAACAGAAAGTAGAATTTGTTAAACAAGTATAAATTTCTTATTGCTCATCTTTTTGCCATTCAAAACCTTCTGATATAATTGGTGACTGTAAATTTTCTGCCCATGAAAGCACCGTTGAAGAGAGTTTAAAAGGATTCCACTAAACTTAAACACAAACAAAAACAGCTTGAAAATTCTGTGGAGATTGTGATTATTTTCTTATGGAGGACATATTCCACCCAAACTCCTTGCGGCCCTGAGAGAATGGTGGCTTGAAACACGAATGGAATGAAGACGGAAGCTGACCTGCAGAAAACGGCTGGTCGGAACCAAGTGCCAGTGTGTTATGGGGAGCCCAGAGCTCTCCATCCCCCGACATTTTCCTAGTTTGTTCCTCTTCTCCAACCCAGTCTCGCAAGGGGACAGGATGCAGCAAGTGCTAGCCCTCAGGTAACAAGATGAGGGTTCTCGCCACGATCCCGACAGTCGCTAACTGGGGAACTGTGGATGAGCATATTGCCACTCTGGACCTCAGTCACTACATGTGTGAAATAAAGGAGTTAGCCAAAATGGCACCAGGGCCCTTTTTCCACTCTGACTATCTCTACTGTTACATTATTCCCTCTTTTCATCCACCCGGGCCCAAACAGTGAGGGCTGGGGAGCCCAGAGGTGCTTCGGGGACTCCCCACCACAGCGGCTGCAGGAGCCTCTCCGTGCAGCTGCACAGCCACAGCTGCCGCGCCCTGCACTGCTGACCACTCCTATTTACCTATGCAGATGAGGCTATGAATAAACAAGGTCTTGCGAAGAGTGAAACGTCCTCCTTCTTCACGTTCTTTTCAGCCTTTCACTATTCCGTAAGCCAAGGTCAGGCAAGATGCAGCTTCCTTTCCAAACCTTTCTCCCTCAGGGTTCAGTCCTGCATTTCTTGTGCACAGGTAGGACTAGATTTGGATAAGGAAAAATTCCTTTTCATTTATCAGTAGTGTTTTCTATTTTATAGTTTTGTTTAGCTTTCTTATTCACCAAACGCATACATACCTACCCACACAGAGACACACGTGAAAACAGTGTGGGCTTTTTTAGTCATTCTAAGATGTAAACACTGGTCAGTCAGTATCCATTCATTTTGGGAGCGGGGAAAGGGCCAGTGTGGTTGCCTAACTGGGCATTACAGCCGTGGTCCACACTGCTCTGACCCAGACGGCTTTGCCTTCCTTGGACACCCCCCTGACTTTAACTCGTACTGTGAGGTCTCCTCACAGACAACTTCTGGAGACCAGTAGAAATCTGGCCCATTCTTGAAGCCTCTGCTTCTCAGACATGTTCTGTCGATGTCTTTCTTCATCTTTGTCCTCGCCTCCCCCTTTCCTTACTTAAAATTACTTGTTGCCTCTTCCATTGTTCCATGGCACGTGTTTCCTACATTCTTACATCTATGTACACATTTGATGGAATGCATTGTCTCAGTGATGTGGAACCAAGTCATTTTCCAAATAGATCAAACCCTTTCGGAGCAATGACTATGTCTTGCCCATGTTAATATTCCTCATGGGCCTGAATCAAGGTAAATACTAAATGTGGATGAATTCAATAATTCTTGATGCCCATGACTATGTCAGTCACTATTTCTTATGGTTTCCACTGTAGGGAACCCATTTAAGGGTTAAGTGGAAGCCTTATGATTCATCTGGTCCCACCTGAAGATGGCACTTCCAGCTTCTGTTGACAGTTCCTGTTACCAGGCATCAAGCAAACACTGTCTTTTCCCTTGTACCTACCTTCTTGGTCCCCTGGGTTGCACCCCAGTGCCAGGCTCTTTTCTTTTTGATCCACCTTCCTTTGAATGTATTTATTTGCATTTCTGTCCAAACGTGCCTCAAAATGACATTGTCAGTTTAATTTTGGTTTTACGGTTAACTTTATTTGAAGCTCAAACGTGTGCACTCTTCTGTCTCCTGTCCCAACAAGCACTCATTCACTTATGTTTTTACTAACTCATCAAATCACTAAACAGCAACCCAGACACGGAGGGGTTCAAACTTGAAAGTGATCCCTTTCCTGACTACAAGGTGATCCCAGTCTAGTAGGGGAGCTAAGACATGCACAGACATCATTATAATACCAGGGAGATGGCAATAAAAGCCCTAAAGAGGAGACAGAACCATTAGGTATTACATATACACAGAGGAATGCTCTGTCCCCCTGGAGGGTGGAGAGGCAGGACCAGGAAAGATGCCAGAGGGGAGGTGGCGTTGAAGTGGACTTCCAAGAGTGAAGCTGGATTTGCACTCACAGGGAGAGTTGGGCGGAGGGAAAAAAAACTCTAGCAAAGCCCAGAAATGGAAAAGTACAGGACCAGGAAGAGTGACTAGTTCACCTGGGTTGCAGGGCTGCATGCTCAGACGAAGCACTGAGGAATATGGCTCAACAGGTAGGTTGGGATTCATGTGGGGGTGGATGGGAGCAGGAGGGGCTGGAGCAGTGAGACCAGTTGAGAGGCATTTGAAATCGTCTGGGTGAGAAATGAAAGGATGGTGGCAGTGGAAATAGAGGGAAGGAATGGGTGTGAGAAACGTTTCAACAGAGATGCCGAAATTCCTTCAAATCTCCTTGACTAATTCTCCTCAATAACTCATACAACAATGTTCACTGCAGGCATCATACTACCTTTCCTGCCCCCGCTTTGGAAGCTTATCTTTTTATCTTCCAGGTGCATGACTTTCTGCGCAATTACTTGTCTTCAACCCATCAGAGCAGTTCAACCATGCAGTTCAAAAGTCTCGCTGTCACACTTGGCCTAGGTTGCTCCCTAGCGCTGTCTCTGTCCTCAGCAATCTTCATCTGCGTACTCAGAGAACAACAGCTCTAAATCTCCTGCACCCTCAAAACAAGATTCAGTTGGAATATAAAACATGGACAAGGACATCAGCACAGGATGTGGAAAGAAATGGCAGAGGGGGCAGAGCAGCCTTCATTGGACTTCATCTTGTGTATGCACCCTTGACTCAGCTCCACCACATCCCTCTCTTACTGCAAAGTCAAGAAAAGACTAAGATGTCATAGGCTGGGTTGGTGAGAAGAGATGAGGAGATACCAGGAGGGGCTCATTTCGGCCCAGGGGACCAACCCAGCAATAAAACGACCACAATCCTGGGAGTCACTAGCAGAGAAAATCAGAAATGGGATTGCAAAAGCACAGCTTTGTCTCTAATGAGCAAAGTGACCTCGGGCTTCTTTCTCTCTCTGAGTCTCAGTTTTGAAGTCTATAAAATAAGGATTATGACATCTACCTTATCTGCCTCCATTGAGCTGGTTGTAAAACTAGAATAAGGTGAGTATGTACCTACTTTGAATACGTAAAACACTATTTCATAAGACTATTCTCATTCAACTCAGACCCCATTCCTTAGGATAGGTAGACATGCAGAGAAGAAAGAGAAATGCAGATGCCTAAAGAACAGAGGCTGTAGGGTCCCTGTTTTCCACAACAGATCTAAGGTGATTGGTGGTATGAAACTTCTAGTCCAGGCTCCTCATCTGACAGATGAGGAAACTGAGGCACAAAAGGAGGCAATAAATGGTCTATGGTCACAAGGTGAGTTCAGAGGAAAAGCCCAGGTCCTGAGGATCTCAGGCCAGTTTTTTTTCCACCCTGTATTTCTGGCTCCCCAAACTGAACCTCCAGTGGAGAACACTGGTCCAGAAGCTGTACTTTCTTACCTGCTACATTATTAGTAAAGAGTTAAATCACTGGAATAAAGAAGAACTTAGTATAGGCTGGATCAGACCCCCTTTTTTTAACATTGTGTTTAGAATCCTAGATAAGCATTTGCTAAGATCCAGAGCATTCATGTCCTGAAAAAAAAGACTCAGTTCCAGATTTGGGATTGCCTATCAAACTTCTGTCTTCTTCCTCAAGCATTAGTGGGCAACAGGATAGGAGAAAAAAGGAAGATTTTTCCTACTAGCTGGGGCTTTGAGGTACCAATGTTCCATTAAATGTTTTACATGTACCATACCTTATTTCATCTTCCTAATAACGCTAATGGTAAATAATCTCAGTATCCTCATTTTCAGGTAAAAACAACAACAACAACAACTCTAGGACTCAGATAACTCAAGTACCTTAAGTCACAGGCTCATGTCACATTTGTGCCTAAGACCTCTGTAAACCACAGGGAGATTTTCATTAGGGAGCTGTAGCTCTTGCTCCAAATCTTTTCAACATGGGCCCCTACAAAGAATCAGAAATGTCTAATGGTATGCTCCTTTCATCCAGGAGAGTCTATGAAATACAGATTCTTTTTCTGCTTCATCTACTAGTTCATATGTCTTCTGATTCATTCATTATTACACAAGCATTTTCTGAGGCTGGCATTGTGCTGGGGCCAATGGCTAAAACAAACCCTGCAGTGAAGATTTTGAAGGCTGGCAAAGGCATGTGGTGGTGGGAGACATATTGTGTGTCTCCCTTCTCTCGCCAAAGAAAGACGGTCATGTTACTAGAGAGAGCCACAGATGTGTATCTGGAGCTATGGAGGTGGCAGAGTGAAGAAGGGAACATGTCCATACAACTAGAGGGACAGTGTGTTCAGGGTGGATGGTCTAAGGTGAGGGTAGGATGTAAGATAAGAAGAGGCTAGAATTCAGGCCAGAAAGTCTGGGGCTGATGTTAGAAGGACTCTGAGGCTGCGCTAAGGTGCTTGTTTCTTCCCAGAGTTCCAGTGCCAGCTCAGCCCAGATGTAGGTGGTGACTTTTTGTGGCTTCTTAGAGCCTTAGTTTCCCCTTCTGTAAAATGGAAGACATGAATGTTACCTATTAGAGTCCTGTGTGAGGGTGGGGCAGGGGGAAGCAATAGCAGAATGCGGTGAGCTCCTTCAAGGTAGAATGTGAAGGGAATGCAAATCACAGATATTTATAGTTGCAACAAAGTTAGACTGAAAAGACATTGCTGCTGGCCGCCAAGCACTCCCTCTGGAAATTCTGAAAACCTGCTGCCATGGGGCTATGCCCAGATCCCAGCTGGAAGCAGACTTATCTCTTCACAGCTCCTGCCAGGCTGTTCATACAATAAACACTAAGCACCCAGCATAATTCCACCTACAGAGAAGAAACCTCCTCACCCTTCTGCCCTGCCCTTTCGAACAACCAGGTCATGACAAGCTTCTTTTTTGTCATCAGTGCCTTGTCAAGTCTAGACCCTCTGAGAGGGCTTGAGAATCAATCTGATATCCCATTAGTCTCCCTAACACAGCCCCTCATTTACAGAGTCTCCATCATTCTAGGTTTCTACTAGGCATCAAAAAGCAGGGCCGTGGGGGCCCTGGCCCCTGAAGTAGTGACAGGGAGCAGGGTCCTAATATCAGCAGAATTTCTTTTTCTACCAGAGGAAATAAAAGACCACTTCGATTTCAACCTTTAAAAAAAAAAGTTTTATTGCAAATGGAACCTTTTTTTCAAATGTTATGTCTTATGGGACCCTGTATGGACAGTACTACTAGTGACCCCTCAGGTACTTCAGAGGGATTCCAGAGCAATGTTAATCAAACTTTAATGTGCATAGTAGATCTGGTTAAAATGCAGATTCTGATTTATTAGAGGTCTAGGGTGGGATTTGAAATTCTGCATCTCTCACAATCTTCTGGTTGATACAGATGCTGGCAATCCATGGAGCACACTAAGTAGCACGGGTCCAGAGCTCTAAGGATTACCATTCGAAAACCATTGATTCTTAGGATAGAGAAACTATGAGCCTCACCACTCCCTATCCCCAGAGATGTTAAACCAAGGTGTCTGGATTAGATTCTCCTCTTTCGAACTGTGAAGTCAGCTTCTGCAATCGACTCCACACCAAGATGCTAGGATTACCTCCTTTATACTTCCCCCTAGCTGCAGCTGTCTATTATCTCCACAAGGTAGTCTGGGAAATTCCTAAGAGGCTTAGCCCTGATGCAGAGTTTGAGGCCTAGCCTTTACTCTAGCAGAAAAGTATAAGAGGTTCAGGAAAATTCTCTCCACCCTCATCTACCACCCAAACACATAGAAGAGAGAAAGACAGAGAGACAGACAGAGAAATAAAGCCACTGGTTCTTGAAAAGGATGGCCTTTTGACAGCCATCTTCTCCCTGCCCTCTCCTAACCCCAGATGATGAAGGATGGAAGGCATTTTCCTCATACACACTCCCTGTCCATCAGAATCCCCTCCCCCTTCAGGACTGAGATGCTCCCATTGAGGTCAAAGGTATTTTTAGCTATGTTCATGTGGCCCATGCTTGGCCAAGCCTCCCTGGACGTTAATCTTGGATTCTGCAAATGCCAGGTCTTCTAATCCAGGAGGCACAGAAGTGACAGGGAAATCTGAGTGCAATGGAAAATGCAGCACATGGCTTTTTGAGGATTTCGTCCAATTTCCCTGTATGATTAAAAACAACAACAGTTAACACCTAATGCTCAGAAATGCTCAGAAAATGCTTCATCATTTATAGAGTACTTCCACTGACGTCGCCTCATTTGATCTTCTCAAGAGGCTCATGGGAAAGGCAAGGCTAAAATGTTCTTATTTCTATATAATGGAAGGGCCAGGTAGATTGGTAAGATGACAGAGCTAGTAAGTGTCAAACCTGGGTCTTTGGATTCCAGGTTCAAACTCCGTGCCCTTCACCATACCTACATGCAACCCCAACTTTTTGTTTCTTCCTCAAATTTGGTTTTATTTTGGGGGTTAAACATTGCAAGAATCCATATCATCAGATCTTCATGTTAAAAGCCTGGGGTTATAGATGCTTTTAAGAATTGGAAGACTATAGTCAAGGCAGCACAGATCAGTCATAGTCATGGGAGAAGGCAGAGAACAGACTCAAAAGAGATTGACCAAAGAGAGATTAATTAAAAGATAATTTGCAAAGCTGTGGGCAGAGTTAAGAAAAAACTGAGAGATGGTGATGTACCTTAAGGCTAATAACAACTGGGAACTGTTACCAGTCCTTAGCATGAAAGGGCAAAGGGAAAGGCAAGGTACCAGAATTTAGTGACTATAAACCAGTAGAGGGCTAATTGGAGTTGTGCTCTTTGACAGAGGCATGCAGCCATTGCCAACCTATGGCCATCAAAGAGGGTGCTAGGGGAAGAAATATCCTCACTTCTCCCTTCTCCCACCCTGCAATCACCTATTAGTGCTGGACTGAATCTAACCAGAAGCCAGAGTGCAAGGAACCTACTGGTCTCCATTAAGGTTAACCTCCTGGAGAGACGAGCAGAGAAGAAGGAAAGTGAAGGGTCAAACAGAATACCCAGCACATAGTTGCTGGTTGCTACCATAGCCAAGAAATTGGTGGAGCGAGACATGGCATTGAGTCTAAGGGGTTGGAATTTGAGGGGGAAGTGGTAGCCCTGTCCTCCCAGAGTGGAGTCACCCTAGAGCCCAGCTTCAGCACTCTGGGAGCCAATTTGGCCCTAGGTCTCAGGGGTGCACAAGAAAAACCAGACCAAAGGTGAATGGACTAACCACACAGGCAAAGCTGGCCGTCCTGGGGTATGGGTTTAAATCCCAGTTCTTCCATGTTGCTACGTGTGACCCTAGACAATTTATTTCATCTGAGTCTCTGTATCTTTGTCTGTGAAATGAATATAATAACCCCTGGACTGCCTGGATCAGGACATGCGGCACCTAGACACTGAGGAGCCACATAAGAATGCCACATCAGGAAGCCATGTAAGAATGCCGTGGATTCCAGACTGGCTGGACCACCAACATCTCATTTGCTCTCTGTAAAGCACAGCTCCTCATACCTATATTTGAGGGAAGTTAAAGTCAAAGGAGCCCTAGAATCATTTCATCAACCTTATCATATAAAAAGAAGAAACTTTTAAGGGACCTAAAAAGGTCCCTTAGTTAATGGCGGAGCTGGGGCCACACAGGTCTTCTCTCATAGTCCCATGGTGCCCCTCTTACCTGCCTTTGTGCGTGATAGTCAAATGAGATAGAAGACAGCCACCATTGGATTGGTGGTTGTTGTGATTATAATTAATAAAAATTTTACCTACAGACCTATCACACAGGGCTGAAAAGTCCCATTTTTAACTATGACTTTAAGGGCATGGTAAAGTGTGAATATTTTATCAGAGCCAAAATAAAATATCCAAGAGCTCTCCAGCAAGTGTGTGAGTTCATCAGAGTAGCTAGGAATTATGAACAATAGTATAAATGGAGTCACTTAAAAGTGGACCTGGAGCTGCCAGGCCAGAGGAACTGCTTTGCACATCTTATGCCTCAAATCTTTGGAATGATAAAACAGGGCCTGAGCAACCTATGCCTTACAAAAGAATTGTTTGGAAAGATAACAAAAAAGCAGTCATTATGACTACGGGACTGAAAATTTAAAACATTGTTTAGAATTACTGTCACTATGTTATGTGATCTGCACCAATAGAAATTATTTCCTTCTATTGATGTAATTGTTCCCCATTCTCTTCTCCTAAATACCCGTTGCCTTTGTCTCTTAATTGGAACATTATATGGGCTTCTGCTTGAATTAATGATTCCCCAGTAGCTATTGTTATTGATCTCAAATAAATGCTAATTTACTTCTGACTTTGAAAGTCCTTTTTGTTTTTATGTTAACAGGATAAATGTCACTTAGCAGAGGACAGGATCCTGAGGGCACAGGACACAGGACAGGTAAGTTGTTATGGACAGTGTGTGGCAGAAAAGGCCAAAGCTTGATATGCTCCCTATGAAGAAAGAAAATCTTGGGCAAGGACATACAAGGTTGGGGACTTGGTCCCAACCCTACATGGATAGAGGATGAATTGGATACAGGGGGAAAGCCAGACGAAGGAGGCTGATGGGCTTGCCAAGGCCTCCCTGTGAGCTGGCGGAATCAGGCTCTCTGTTCTTAGGGCCCTTCTTTAGTAGCCAGACCCTATGGGACAGACACTTCCATATGTGGACTTCTCAATGAAGAGTTTGTTACAGGGCGATCACATGTCACATTGCAGCTTTGAACCTCAAAGCAAAAGTTTTAACCTTTAAAAACTGAAGATCTCTAGCTTTCAGCCTGTCTGGACCAGCTAACTCTCCATTGACCTAATTCTGTTCTGCTTCTCCCATATGTCCCATTACCTCAACTGCTCCTCTACTCCACCAGTTTCATTAGTTTCTCCATGCAGTTATTCAACAAACATTCACTGAGTACCAACAACATGTCAGGCACAATGCTTATCACCAGGTACATAGAGGTGAGTTTGCAGAGGAGTTGGATGGAAGCTACTTCACTGAAAACAAACATGTTAGAAAAGATTGGCTCAATCTAGAGCCCAGTGCTGAGCAAAGCCATTTAATGTTCCTGGAAGGGCCATTTTCACCACAAACATCCTAAATAAAATTGTACATAGTACATCCAGAGAGCCCAACACGCTCTCTCTAAAGACTCGGATGGAACTGGAGAGAATTATGCTAAGTGAAATAAATCAGGCAGTGAAAGACAAATACCATATGATCTCACATATAATGGAACCTAATCAACAAAACAAACAAGCAAGCAAAATATAACCAGGGACATTGAAATAAAGAACAAGCTGACAGTAACCAGAGGGGAGTGGGGAGGGAATAACAGGGGGGAAAAGGGGAAGGGTCATCAAGAAACAGGTATAAAGGACCCATAGACAAAGCCAAAGCGGGGTAGGATTGAGGGTGGGAGGTGGGGGTGAGTGGTGTGGGGGAAAGTGGTGGTGAGGAAATGGAGACAACTGTATTCAAACAACAATAAAAAAATGATTAAAAAACCCAATATAAGAACATACTTAAAAGAAGACACAGATAATACAACGCTGTATCTCAGAACACAGGAGATAGTTAGGCAACGTGGAAACCATCCCAGTCTACTGCTTCGTGTATGACCTCGGGAAAGTTTCTTTCACCTCTCTGAGCCTTCTTTTCCTCCTCTGGGTAACAGCAATAATTATAGTGCCTCCCTCTTGGAGCCACCATAAGAATAATATACGTTCATACATGTCAAGGTCTGAGAACAGTTTCCAGCAGGCCAAGTACTCAGCAAATAGTCTCTGCTATTGCTATTATAGGTAAACTGAGGCCATGGTGGGATGTGATTTATCTAATGCCTCTTACCTAGTTAGGGGCGGATCCAGGGTGGGAACTTAGATGTCTCAATATCAGGCCAATGTTCTTTCCATGCAACCTACTACCTGCACTGGGGAATCCACAATGTGATTTTAGCCATATCCCATTTAAATGTTTAAACAAACTAGGAAATTTGAGATTGTACTACCATGCAGAGCCTTTCTCATTTGGGCCACTAGAAGGGTTATATTTCTTCCACTCAAGTAACCCCATTGTCAACAACCAATCATCTTCCTCCCCTCCTTGCTAAGGAAACTAAAGCCTCTGGCCTACCTCCATGACCAACACTCAAGGCCAAGTATTTCCTCCCATCCTTATCTTGCTGAATCACTGTACCTCTGCAGCCCAAATCTTTACAGTTACTTCCTCATCTCATTTCTTTGCTTAGATTGAGCACTATTTTCACAATCCCATTGCCTAGAGGTTTGCAAACAGGTGCAGAATCTGTGGGTCCCTGATGTGAAGATCTGGGGCTCCCCGGTGGGTCAGCACACCCACCCAATTCACAGCTGGGGTGGTGGCAAGCCAATGCCAGAGTTCAGTGAAATTAACAGACACTGGGTATTTGTGTCACATCAGAGCATATTTAACAGCCCACTGATTACTCACAGCCTAAGCCCTACCCACTTACTGATTCCACTGAATCACAAAGTGTTAGGGCTTGGTGCAACTTCAGAAATGATTTGCTCTGATCTCTCTCTCTCTCTCTCTCTCTCTCTCTCTCTCTCTCTCTCACACACACACACACACACACACAGGAAGACTCTATTCTAGAATCTTGCGGAAAGAGCAACAGAATGTAGGGGTCCAGGGTTTGGACTCTTTAGCCAAACTGCCTGGGCTCAATCTTGTTTCTACCAATCACTGCGAGCCTTGCTCAACTTACTTTTAGTCACTGTGCCTCAGTTTCCTCATCAGCAAAATGAGGTAAAGATACTTATAAGGATTGTTTGAGAATTGAATGAGTTAATATCTTACTAAGTACTTAGAACAGTACCTGGCGTATAACAAGCGCTATGTGTTTAAAATAAACAAACCAAGACAGAAGACTGTGTGAGTCTCAGTAGTTACATGCCTATTCCGGGCAATCATGGATTGGGTTAAATGGTCTCTGGGGTCTTCCCTCTCGCCCCCCACTGTCATGATGATGGCACTCCTTGCTGGGAAAGTTAGGTCTGGAAATGCCACCCTGGGCTACTCTCTGAGAAGTCGAAACAGCTCTTTGGAAGTAGCAAGAAGAGCTTGATCACAGTGGTTAAACTTACCTGAGGCAAAAACCTCTGCAGCCCTCACTTATGCCTCGGTCTTAGTCAAAGTTACTGCAGGAGGCCCTCAGGAGCTTGGAAATGGAGAGTGTACCCACTGGCAGTGTCCCCAAGGCCTCTGTCAGACATCACTTTGCTGAGGAGTCGCTGGGCACTCCTCCACTCGTGCTCCCTTTCTGCCTCCCTCTGATCTACCTCCTGTTTGATCTCTTGAAGGTGGCTGAGGACCCAGAGAATCCTGACTTTCATTCCACCCAAGTATTTTCCTTCAGATCCTGATTTCATTAAAAGAACTGATTCATTTGGTTCTGCTGCTTCGGGGAGAAGAGAGTGATGGAGAACGAGGACAAACTGGATGTGTACAAAGAGATGTAATTAAAGAAACGCACTGCTTGCTGAAGATGAGGAAGGTGCCAGGCACCTCACTGGTGCTGGACACAAGACTTGAGCGACAGGAAAGCTTTCCAGACACCCGTGAAACCAGAGTGCAGGCTGTCTTTCCACACCTCATTCTGTTTGCTATGCCTTTGATGCTGAGGGCAGGGATGGGCAGGACACCTGTTCAGACTTAGGTTGCTCCTCTCCTTCCCTCTGACATTGTAACTCAAGCCCTCATCACTCTCATCTTCTCTCCAGTCTTTAAGACCACCTCCCTTGCCTTCAGTCCTCCACGAAGTCCAAGTGCCTTTGCTGCTAAATTACCACTCCAACAGCCAGCTTCTCATTGTGCCATTGTCCTGCTCCAACACTCCCAATCTCCTTGCAGCCTCTAAGACAAAGTCAAACTCTTCACTGCTCCTCAAGTTGCACTAGTCTTATTGCCCATAGCTTCTCTACTCAATCAAAATTAGGCTCTGTTTTTCCACCCCAAACTGTCATTCTTTGTCCTCCACTAAGAATACCTCACCTCTACAGAAACCGTGGGCTCTAACCATTTAGTAGCTCTGTAGCCTTGGGAAAGTTACTTAACCTCTCTAAGCTTCATGTTCTTCACTAATGATGTTAAGAGAGAAGGACTTTACTGAAGAGAAACTAGGATAATAAACAAGGGCTTAAGCACGGTATCATGAACATAGTAAGTGCTCAATAAAAGATGACTATAATAATAATGATAATGCTGATGATTGTTCTCTCTCAAGTCATCCCTCCCACACAGCTCTATTTCTCCTTCTTTTGAAGACCCCTGTGCCACTCCCATATTCTACATGTTATAGTTGTTTTCCAAGTTTTCCTTGTCCCACTCTCTGGAAGCAGGGACTATGACTGGTCCACATGTGGCTCCTTTGTCTCATCTAAAAATGGACCCTGGTATGTAGTAGGTGCTCAGTAAAGGTTTCTTTCATTGGGGCCAGAGAAAGTAGGTGGTGATCCTGAGCTACTCAGAGGAGTAATGGGTCCCTCCTCAGAAATGAGACAGAACTGCTCACTGTGGACCCTGCGTGCATAGACACACAGCACAGCCTGGGCAGCCAGAGGGACCAACTGGTCAGCTCTATGAACTTTATTTTCATATTCTAACACCCTACTTCCTAAAGTCTAGACCAAGGTTATTCTTAGTCACCAGAAAGAATGGGGTAGGGGAGAAGTGAGTCCAAGAAAGTGCTGCATTTATACTCATCACTGAGAATCTGTTTGGGAAATGGGAAAAGGGATGGAAAAAGATCCTGTTTTCTGAAACTCAAAAAAGAAAAATAGGAGTGACAGTGGAATGGTCTGTGCCTTACTCTCTCTCAGGCTCAGAGGTAAGATGCTGCCCTATATATGGAATTGATCAGGGACATTCTCCTCCCAGTTACATGGAACTCCACAGCTGGATGAGGGTGAACTCAGAGGGGCCCCAGCTTTCTGACTTATCTGAACCACAAGCCTTGGCTGGCAGGCATACAGTTGTCTCTACCCCAAACTGACCTCATTTGAAATTCCCCATGTTGCTCTCACGGCCAGAGCTAAAGTCTGGTCATTGGGCTCAGACACTCTAGGTTGTAGGTCAGTTTACTCACAGTAGCTGTCCTCTCTGAATTCCAACCTGAAAAGATAAGCTGGCCTATCCCATACCTCCCGGGAGTCTAGATCTGAAGGGAGACCCAGGGTTCATGCAGTCTAGTCTAACCCGGCCCCAGAGGCAGGGTCACATGACTAGAAAGTGATGAGCCAGGCCTGGCTCTCAGTCCAGTACACTGTCCATGGCCCCAAAATGCCCCCGGTGGCTATTTAATCCAAGGACACAACCCATGAAGAAAGGAGGAGGTTGTGAAATGCTTCTACTAGAAGCCCAGTGCTGGCTTCAAGCCCAGACGGTTCTCTCCCAACCCTTCTAACCTAGTATCAGTTCAGCAATTTTCAGCCCACTCGTTCATATTAACCCTTCTCATCCAAGATGCCAAGGCCTGGCTTCCAATGAGCAGCCCCTGAGAACAGCTGAGTTGACTTCTGCTTGCACCTTCCTGACACCTCCACTGGCAAGACCTTGCTGTTGAGCAATCACCTTGTGCAAACTGACTCTTCCTTGCCCTTCACAATTACTCAGCAACTCTGCAAAACAGTATCTCAACTGTTTATTTTCATTTCAAGCTTGCAATTGAAAAGCTAGCTTTGTGGTTTTTTCTTTCCCCTGAGGAACTTATAAGGACCTGAGGGATTTCTTTGACTCTGACTACCAGCTTAACACACCTCCATCTTCTGCTAGCCCCCAGTCTGTGCCAGGTAACACAGCAGGTGCCAGAGAGGAACGAAGATATCTCCCCAGAGGGAAGATGCACCCAAATGGAGACTTAGCATTCACTCAATCTTCCTCTTCCCCATCTCCCCACCCCCAGGGCCACCAACCAACACATACTTCCATGGAATCCTGCCAGCCTGGGTCATTATCTCCCATGTTTGCTCTGCAGTTTTATAGTTTACAAAGCATTTTAACCTCACTGCATGTGATGTCTGAGACCTCCCTGAAGGATAGGCAGAGCAGGTGTTCACATTAAAGAGGAGATAATTATATATATTTATTCATATATCTGGGACTGATCTGACTGAGTTTGTATAGTTAGAAAGGAGAGTCAACCTCTGACTCCAAATCCAGTGTTTCTTGTGATCTTCCTTCTCTCAGCTCCTTTCCTGATTATCCATCTTGCATGCCTAGTGAAATGGAACTTTCTAGAACACCCTTCTTTTGAGATTATTTGCATTTACAAAGTTTCAGAGACTTTCAACTGCCTGCAAGATAAAATTCCAATGATTCAGCTGGTTTTTGAAGAACCTCTTCAGTGTGACTCCAAAGTGTCTCCCCAAAATTATTTCCACGACTTCAGCCTGGTGGGTCTATGTAAATTTCCTACAATTTTCTATGCACTTTTTAAACCTTTGTACCTTTATCCTGTTGGTTACCTAGACATCCCCACACTTCAACCCTGATTTACCCTTCAAGATGATGCTGCTTTGAAAGCTACCTCCTATTAGAAGTCTCCCCTAGACACCCTCAGATCCCAGTGAGGTCTCTCCTGTGAAATTCCACAGCCTGTATTAACCATACTGCTTGCTGGGCCTAGAGAGCAAACCTGTATCAGTAGGAACTGAAGGTAGACTCTACCTGTTATCTTTTACCTCAGCCCAGGGCTGGGCTTTGCATGTCAGAAAAGGGTCATCACATGCATCTATTGCTGTTTCTCTACAATATTAGGTTCAAAAACAGTATGGGGTAGGATTTGACTTCTCACGACCATCCAAGAAACAGTCAAAAAATGTTGAATCAAAAATGGAAAACATCCATTCTACCACTAAAATATTAAATGTGCCCTCTTTTGTCAAAGGAGGGGGGAAATAGGGAGGAGGAGGAAGGGGTGGAGAGGGATGACTTCAGTTCAAAGTGAAGGGGCCTGATTCCCATCTCAAGGCCCTATAACGAACGTGCAGCACTGGGAGTAGAGAGCCAGCACTCTGGGTCATTAGTGGTGGTATCCCTGTGCCATTTTACATGGGAACCTCAGTTTTCCGGCAAATGTGTGATTGCCCCATCTCAGTCTACCTCACTGGATAATAGATGGAAATGTGCTTTGTAAGTGTAAATGCTGAACCTATATGAAGGATAGTTAATCTCCAAAGTCCAGGCCACCTATTCCTTTCTACTCCTGCCTAGTGTCTTTCCTCTGCTAAAATCCGTGAGACCATTTGGATCCATAGAGGAGCGAATGCTCCCTTTTGCACTTATGCTGTTGACTGATGGCCCTTTGATGCTGGAAATGTCCCACGGTCCTTGAGCTATTATTAGGGATGGTTAAATTGGCAGAGGGAGGTTATAAACAGTCAGCATGGCCATCACTAGCCTTTTGGTTTCCCATTTTGGGAACCAGTTTGAAAACAAAACTTTTCTTTTAAAGAGATTGTAGTTCTGAAGTTCTTCACAACACACTGAGAGGAAAGAGAATTGTGCTTTGCAAGACTGGAGGATTTGTCTTCCGTGAGTTTCCTAAGCCCCAGCCCTTAACACTGGAACATTGGTTCCAAACTGCTACTTGAGCCTTGAAGTACAGCCAGGTTGGGTGGACTTCCGAGTGCTTCCACTGTTGGCTTGTCTGATCCTTAATGCCCTTAATGCCCTGCCTTGAGACAAATGTCCAAATGGAGCAGAATCTCAGGGAACAGCAAGGGAGTTAGGGAGGGAGGACTTTGGGGCTGAGGGACTCCCGGTTTCTTGCTCCTGAATCCATGTCTGTCTCTGAGCTACCCATGAAAATTTCTACCTTCTACATCAAGTTCCCATGTCCTGGCAGGCTGCAGAGAACCATCATCATAACCTACCCCCCTCCCAACACACTTTTGCAACCTCGCTTCATTTACCACCCCCATCTCCTAAAGCAGACAAGATATTTTAAAACCCTTGTTTTGATCTTCTTTGCATATCAGTTACACTATTTCTGAGCGTGTTTATTTTTATTTTATTTTTCCGGTGGTGAGCCCATTGCTTTGAGCCCTCTGCTCGCACGTTTCCACTTCCTCTCACTTTCCTGAGCACTGCTGTGGCCTTCAGGCATGTGGCTCAGGCTAGGCTGGATGGTTCTCATGAGTCTGTGGCCTTTGATAGAGCCAGGGGAGGTAGGTTCTCCTACCACTGGGGCTCCATTGCTTCTAACATCTGCAGAGGCAAGATGAAATTTCAGTTATGTTTTCTCTGCCTCATATCCCAAAGAAGTAGTTCTGACTACCAGTTGGGGGATAAGGGAGTAGGGAGGGAAGCTCTGGACTGGGCATGAGAAAGACCAGAGTTTTACTTCCAACTTTGATACTGACCTTGAGAAGGTCCTCTATACTCTTTGGTTTGGATTTAAAATTTCTAAAGCTCTTTCTGACTCGAACTTTCTAGGATTCTAACCAACATAGGGACACTGCTCTATGATAAAATAACTTCTTTATTGAGGATCAGCTTAGGGCCAGTTACTGAGATGGATGTGTTGGAGATGTAGGGATGACTGAGATACCCTGCTCGCAAGGAGTGATGACTGAGATTTGTGGGATAAAGCATCCCCTCAGGGTAGAATCTTGTGAAATGTGTGTGGTATGACTCGTGAGAAGTCCCAGCTAAACCCTGCTAGTGAGTCATGGCATATGTCTAAGCCCACATGCTTCCCAACATTTTTCATATCATGGCATACTTAGAAAGTGATATTATTTGTCTGGCATACTGGGCAAATGAACAAGGCTGCTCTTGTCTTGTGGCAACCAACCTATTAATTCTTGCTGTACTGGGCCTTTCCTTGCCCTCCAAGGGCTAGGGAAACAATATTTGGGCTTGCTAGGGTCCAGGTTTGGGAAGTTTTGGTTGAAATGTTTAAGACACCTTATTCTTTAACCAGAAAAACAGTGGTTTTCTGGCCTATTTAAAAAAAGAAAACCCCACAACATTCTAGAAAGGGAAAAAGTTGGGTTTTAAAACCAGAGCAAATAAATTCAGATAGAGAATCCACCATTTGCCAGCTCTGTGTCCTCAGATTAAAGCTCAGTTTCTTCTGCCTTGAAAATGGAAATAATATTCTCAACTTCTACAGAACTAAATAAGAGAACATACCTCAGCACATTTTAAGGACTCAATGAATGTTAGCTATTATTATTATGGCTAACGTGAAACAGGAAATTACAGATCATCTGGTCCAATCCTCTCATTTGAGAGAAGAAAAAATTTTGACTTCATCATACTCACACAGCTACTTAGTAACTGAGCTGGGACTAGAACTCAAGCCCTCCAATTTCAGTCCTGTACTTTTATATAATAAATGGAATAATACACCATTCAATATATTAAGAAAAAACAAATCCTCAGTATTTAGGGTAGGTCATTCTTCCCTGATGAAGTTTTAAAATGGTTTACCAGTTACCCTGTCTTAGGCATGGGCATGAATGAGATAACCTCCTGAAAGTTTCCCTTATATTCCAAGTAGGTAGCCAAGGGCCAACTTCTTTGGCTTCAGAAGGTAAAGGAAGGGGCACAGCGGGTACACATCTGGCATCCCAGATGCCAATGCACCATAACATCAATCCAGAACTCCCATTTTACATGTGAACATACTGAATCTCTGGTTCACTCAGAGCCACACATCATGGTCAACAGCAGAATGAGAACTAGAACTTGAATTTCAGACTTGTTAATGGTGTTCTTTCCAGATGTCTGCAGACATTGACCATGTCACATGAGCCTACAAACATGCTAACTTGCCCTACAAAGTCAGTTATTCATTTAAATGTGTTTTCTTCCTATTTTTCTTCCTACCAGCCTCAAAGGATAAGGCAACTTATTGGAAATACAGTTACAAATAATAAAGTGTGCACAAAAAGAAACTCTAATATCTTAGAAATAGACCGTAGGATATTCAAGTCCATGCTGTCCAATGTGGTAGCCACTAGGCTTAAATTTAAATTAATTATAATTATATATAATAAAAAATTTAGTTCCTCAGTTTTGGTAGCCACATTTTAAGTGCTCAGTAGCCACATGTGGCTAGTGGCTACTTATTGGATATGGCAGATACTGAATATTTTTATGATTGTAGACATTTCTTTTAGACAAGCTATCTAGACAGGTAACTGTAGTGCCACATATTTTCAGTAATTCAGTCAAAATATTGGCTCTGAGCTTTGTTTTAGTAAAGAAAAAAGAAAAAGAACACTGGGACAAAAGTAAAGAAAAAGCCAAAGCAAAGCCAATTGTGTCATTACCAGTTCCTCTAGGGAAGCAAAGCTCTTCTAGCACTTAGACAAAAAAAATTCTCATTTGGGGCTTTATAGAAAACATTACTGAGTGACATGGCAAATGATGTCCGGAGAAACCACAAGAGACAATGGAGTCACCAATTTCAATGTCCATTTTTATATTGATTCACTGTAAAGGTTGAGGGTATAATTCACCAAAATTAACCTAAGGAAAAACAGTTGTCTGAGTGGGGTGGGGTAGAGGTACAATACTTACTTACTTGATCCCAGAGAAGAATACCTTAGTAACATTGGCCAGGTGAATTTGTTCTAAGGGAGTGACATTTCCTGAGGCCAGTATGACAAGGTGAAACAGCCATTGGAGATCCAGAAGAAGAACATCCAAACAGAAGGATAAGCAAGTGCAAAGTTCCTCAGTTTGGAAAATATTGGCAAGTTCGAGAGAGAAAAAAGACCAGTAAACATTGTGGACAAGTCTGAGAGTGGAGGGAGATGATGCTGGGCAGGTAGGCAGGCCCAGGCCCTGCAGAGTTTTACAGTTCATGGTAAGAGGGTTTAGCCGAGAGGCGACATTATAATTTATGATTTTAGAAGCATCACTCTGGCTACTGCATGAAAAGCTGACTATGGGGGCAAAAGTCTGAACAGAAAGAATATGATAATAGTTGGAATAAGATGCTCAGCAGTGGAGATAATGAAAAATAGTCTAAATTGACATATATTCTTACATATGGTTTGAAGAAAATGAAAAAAACCACACAGAATGACTGTGAATAACTATGAACAAATACCTACAAATCTCAGTACCACTTATTGTGACAGGAAAGACTTGGGGAGGAGAAACTGGGGGTAGAAGAGGGGTAAACCAATTGTTTGGTTTGGGTCAAAGTTTGTGTGAAATACCTATTTGATATTTCCCTTGAAGTTAGGAGCTCAAGGGAGAAGTCAGATGGAGGTAGAGACTTGGGGTTATCTTCATAGAGATGGTAGAATAAAGCCATGGGACTTAATGAGTTCGTCTAAGAAGAGTGTAAAAAGAATAAAAACAAGAACCTCCAAGATATAATATGGAGAAGAGTCAGACGAGGAGACAGGAAGGCAAGAGCAAACCAGGTGAGTGTGGAATCACAGAAGGCTAGAGAAGAAAACACTCCAAAAAGTAGAATAAACATGGTTTAATTCTACTGAACAGTCCATTAGTTGAGTAACTTTTGGCTTTGGAAGCACATAGATCGGTAGGGACCTTGTAAAGGGCTGTTTAAGTGTAGTGATAGGATCCAAAGAAAAGTGGAGCAGAGCTGAGGGAGCAGAGTTGATTGGAGCTGAAGAAGTGGAGGGCAGAAATGTACGCCTTACTTTTGCAGAGTTTTTTGAAGGCATCAACCAAAGAGGTGGCAAGTGGAGGGACATATAGGATCAAGGGAAGGTTGTTTTTTACTGGTTGTTATAAAGGCATATTTGGATGCTGAGAGGATGGATGTAGCAAAGCAAGAGAAAATGATGCTGCAGGAGAGAAGTGAAAGGAGAGATTCCAAAGAACAATGGAAAGGTCTGTCTTAGAAACTGTGACACCACCTCCACTGTAACAGGAGAGAGGTGGGATGGTTGGGTACAGATGCAGGGAAATAAAGGAGCTGGTGGTGGAAAGATGAATTTATTCTCCTCTGAGAGCAAGAAAGGAAGGTCATCATCCTGAGGGATACAAGAGTATTAAGCATGGTGGGGCTTAAGAAGAGAGGTGAAAATGTGAAAGATCCAGAGCCCGAAAAATCAGATTTTCTAAGAAGCATTATAGGGCCCTCTGGCAGGGTCCATTTAAGGCCTATGGTCATAAATTTAAAGTGAGCTGGTAAGCATGATCTGCAATGTCTTTAACAGCATTCTGCAGCTCAGGTGCAAACAACTGAGGTGAGAGAGGATCATTACATTGCATCAGGATCAGGGATTTCCGCAATAAAGGGAAAGCAAGGGAATTTGGGGTGTTGGAAAAGAATGGTCATGGTACAGAGCAGAGGGAGTTAGGGTCAGAACAGGGGTTAAGGCTAGTCAGCAGCAGCCCAGAGGACTCCACATGTCCCCAAACTGTCCACCTGAACCATCAGTATGCCAAGAGTTTTTTCATTCCCCTGAAAAAGGAACTTATTACTGACTTCTCTTGGTTTTTGCCACATATAGACTTCACCCTTCAGGTTATGCAACCAATTTGAAACTGTTGGGCATCAAAATGGGTGGAAGAGTCACTCCTGAGCACAGATGGAGACATTTTTCCTAGTAACAAACACTCTGCCACCAAGTCACACCACATTGTTTCAACCTAGGAGACAGAGTGGCTGGCAGGAAAACACCCCAGACCTGCAGAGAGAAGACGTGGGTTTTGGTCAGTGTCTGTTGCGATTACCAGGCATGACAGTTCCCTCACACCCTGAGCTTCTGTTTCTTTTCATCATAACTCTGGCCCTGCCTAAATGACAATTTGTTACATAGACATGGTGAGACAGTGAATGTAAAACCATCTCAAGTGTAAGGAATGCCAGAGATATGAGACATTACCTTGTTATTATGACTCTGAGTTGGTCTGCAAATATAGGTCATCATGGCTTGTAAGAAATTTGCCTTAAAATTGGAAACCAATGAAATGCTTAAAATGAAAGGCAAGTGCATTTCAAAACAGAAGTGATGGGAAACAACTTTCTCTTTTTTTGTGCAACATCCTATGAACTTGTGTCTCTCACAGTCCAGGATATTGCTGCACTTGGCAGCCCACTGTGTTTTGAACAGCACAGGACTAATCCCTGAGTCACTCTATCATCCTGAGTTAGTAACTTTACCTTTCAATACCTCAGTCATCTTCTCTGCAAAGTGGGGAGGATTGCACCACGTCCTACTCAACTAACAGAGGCATCAGGAAGATTACATTTTTTGAAAAGGGAAAAAAATAACAGGAAAATACTCTTGGTTACTTAGAGAAGAGGTTGGTAGAAATGTGAAGCGTCACTATTATTAAGTGTGAGGCGATGGTTCCCACCCCCACCACGTCCCAGGGCTACATTGTGAACTGTGTGACAGGCTATTTTTAAATCCTCATTTCGGGTAGCATATGGTCCTGCACAGTGCCAAAAAGAGAAAACTGACCTGCTTCCATTTGTTTGCTCATTTGTTTTGATCTGATGGCGCATTTTTGTGTGTGCTGTTAAAGATAGTCCTTTCTACCCTAAACTTATAAAGTGAGTGCTAAAGTTTTTCTGCAACACAGCCCATAACAGACCATGGCAATATTACTTGCTTAGGCAACAGTAAAATACCATCCTACGGCAATGGTGTGTTTACACAAGTCTCCTGGATTCTGAATCAATTAAGAAGTTTCAGGGGTTTCCTGGTTGTCTAATATTATTGTTATTTGTTTTGGTTTTATTAATATCACCTACTACTGACGGATGAAGTGAAATGCTTAAAATTCAGTGAATCCTTTTCCTGCTCCAAATATATAGTACATTCATCGTAAACCTTGTTTTTGCTGCCCCTCTAGCTGACCTGACTTCACGTACTCTGCCTGGCTATTTGACAAGAGTGTTCTGAATCTAGTCAAACTTCCCACTCATTGGATTTGATTTCTGACACCAAATCCCTGGAATCAAACGTTAATTCAGCTGGTTGATCAGTTCAAAAAAGAAGGAGATGAAAACACCTATTTCATGGGTTAATGGGACTTGACTTTTGTCCAAGGGCAAAAAAACATCCCTGGTTGAAGTAAAGAAGTGTAAGGATCCCTTCAAGTCTTTTCTTTTCTTTTCTTTCTTTTCCTTTCCTTTTTTTTTTTTTTTTGGTAAGGTCCAGAATTGAACTCTCTTGTCTTTGGGTCAAGTAATAACTGAAAATAGAAGTGATGAGTTTTTTTGCACTTTACTTCATGTAAAAGGGAATTTATGAATGAGGGTGTTAAGAAAAAGTCAGGAAGACAAGGATGCATCTTCAATTAAATGGCAGAATAAAGATGTGAGAGGAGTTTCACATGTTCTCTATGATTTGGGGGGGCAATCAGGAAAATTTACAAAAACTCAAAATAAAAAATTGTGATGCTATCAACATATGCAACCAAGGGAAAGTCTTCCTCAGGAGGTAGTGAATTACCATCACTAGAGAGGTTCAAGAAGAGGATGGATAAGCACCTGCTGAAAATATTGGAGCAGAAATTCTGAAATTGGCCACCCATGTGACCAGGTATCCTTCATGGTTTTGTCTAACTCTGAAAATCCCTCATTTTATGGGTCAGCCAGCAACTTAAATTCCTTTTTGATTAAAAAATATACCCTGTGAGATCAATTTGGATTTTCAAGAATCCTCTAATGTTCATAGGAAGATGATCCCTATTTTTGTCTCTTCTTGCCCAATATAAATTAAATTTCAAGTTTAGACACCAAGAGTGGAGGAAGGGTTAATAAGACTTGTCCACCCCCTACAAACAGAACTATCTTTCTCATGCACATAATTCTTTCCTTCACCATTTCCATTGATCTGGTCCAGGACTACATCACTCCCATCCTGGACTCCTGCAGCAGCCCTTTCTCCTCCTGTATCCCCCCACAGGTCTATCCTATTCATGAGTCCTCCAAATCATTTCATTGTAACCTATCATCAGTCTAAAAACTGCTCTGCTGTTCCCTTTCCTATAACTCTCCTCAAATTCTTAAATTTAACTCCAAGTAGATTGATCTACCAAGAAAACCATCCACTAGTTGACTCAGTTGTGCCACATCCATAAAGACCTTCGCCATCTTCTCTGTCTACTTGATCACCAACTCAACCCTTACCTCCTCCAGGAGGCATTCCTAACTTCTCCAGCTTGTTAACGATCTCCTCCTTCTCTACACTACTAGAAGTCTCAGTCTTTAGCCATCATTTAAATAGTAAACACAGCCTCGAGCTGTTACATATCTGTTTCATTTGGGTGTGCCCTGGTTTCCCAACACAGGGCTGTAAGTTTCTGGAGGGTAGAGACCAACTCTCAAATTTCTTTTGTAACCCTCCTGGTGCCTAGCACACTGTTGGGCACGGAGTAGTAGCAACAATCCTTCACACTCACGGCAGGCTTTAGAAGTTTAGAGTTTAAGCAGCACTTCATGCTTCATTCATCCGATGCTCACAATAATCAGGTGAGGTCTGCAAAGCAGAAAATGAATCGTATCTTACAGGTGAGGAAACTGAGATTCAGAAAGCTTGTTATGCCTGCAAGTGCAACAGGTTTTCTAGTCAAATGCTCTCCTAAACTAACTGTTAAGTGAGTAAATAAATGAACAGATCTTGTAGTTTAAAATTTATGGGTAGCCAAAGGGAAGTGACCAGGAGCTAACTGTACCATTCTGTTGGTGTAGGGTGACCTCCGCAATAGGCCAAAGAATCCACTTCTTATGGACGGACTCGGATTGATAAACAAATTGTTCATGCTTTGACTTTGTTCATGTTCTGCTAATGAGAAGAGAGGCCAGTGAGTGCTTTGACATGTGTTTGTATGGGAGCTTAGATGGAAACCAGCAACCCCCAGCATGGCTCTGGGCAACCTCTTAGCCAGCCCATCTTGAGGTTTTCAGGACTCTGTGACCAAGGCAGATAGAAGGGACATGTCTGGAAGAGCCTTAGATGCCAGATGGTACTCAGTACCTGTCACTTTAACTACTAAACTCACCCAGTCACATTTAAATAAAATTTAAAAGGCCTGTATAAATGTGCTCGTGTTCCTCCAGAAATTACCTCTGAATCTTCTACTAAAAAGTCTGTGAGCTCCTTTCAGCCAAGTTCTTTTCCCCACTCTTTTCTTCGACAAGGAAAACGGCTTTGGTGCTCAGATCTCGCAGGTGTTTGATGGCACGTGTTCTCTGACAAATGCTTATTTTATAACTTCAGTCAAGTTAGCTACCGTAGCCTTTGAGGCATCATTGCTGTTAATCATAAAACTGTCCTTGAAAATCAGAAGCCCAATATTTCATAGGATCTGTGTTTTCTTTTTTTTTTTTTAGGTTTCCTATGGTCTATCCACACCCTGTGTCATGGAGAGAGGAGACAGGAGAAATCAGGAGACAGGTGCTTTAATCCGAATTCCGCCCCAAGCTGCCTGCAGGGCTCTGGATAAGTCCCTTCTGAGCTCTCAGACTTTGGTTGCTCCTTTGTACAGTGAAGAGGTGAGGGCAGTGATTGCCAGTCTCTATACATTCTGAAACATACAGAAGAGAGGAAAAAGTGGTGGGAAAAAAGCAGTTTTGGTCAAGTGGCAACACGTGCTTGCTTTTCCTCACCCAGAATGTGCTTTACAAAACTGCATTTGCTTCCTTTTTTACTGGCTTCTTCTTTAGTCAGGATCATGGGGAGCAGGGCTGCCCACACCAGCGTGGGGAGGGTGAGTGTGCAGGTATGGATGGGGGGGTGCTAGTGAGTAAAGGAGGTACAGACACCGCTGATTACTTTGACTTCATCACACTTCTTATTTCTGTGATTATATTGTAGTACAATTAAACAAACAACTGTAGGGTATTCAAAACCTACAAGAGAACTATTAAGAAATTTCCGGTCCCATGATTTTTCCCAAAAAGGCATTCAGAAACTTTAAATATGTAATTTAGATTATTTGGGGGATAAAAAAAAGTTTTATATCAGGAAAAAATGTATATCACCTTAATATTCTTTTCCCATAAAACTTTCAATGAGCCTATGGAGAAGCATACTGTGGGTCTTCCCGTGCATTAACATTTGTATCCCCCCAAAAGTTTACATACATTAAGTTCACTTAATTTTTGAAACATCCTTCTGAAAAAAAGTATTTGTCACTGTCTCCATTTTACAGGTGAGGAAACTGAGGCTCTAACAGGTCTAGCAATGTGTTGGTGTTTTCAAATCATGGGTAGCAAAGTTGCAAGTTAACCCAGATCCCTTGCCTCCTGCTAGAACCCTCTGTGCTGCTGTGCTCTGAGGCATTCTTTCACACTAACCCTCAGGGAGCTCTCCTTGGCCTCAAGCAGAGAGGTGAATAATTACCTACAAGACCGGAGGGGGATTATGTCTTTGTTTTCTAAAGGACTGATATAGAATCACAGGCCACCAGAGCAGCAAAGTCCTCCCCAGATATCAGCTAAGCCTTGTCCTTCAGCTGAGTACCTCTCTGGGACTCTGGGACTCTGCAATAAGTTGGTGGTAAAATCAGCACTGAAATTCTTTAATTCCCATCTTATATTTTTCAAGAGACTCCATAATAGAAACCAAAGTGATTCAGCAGACCAAGCACTAAATAGGAGATCCAGAGTTATGTTTTCAAGCCACTGACTAATCCTGCTGGCCAGGGTTGGACAGAATTAACTTTTACCTCTCTTTCTTCAATGACTTCCATTAACCAACCTCACCAATGTCATATCGAGGGGCCAAGGCAGTAAGAAATGTGATTGCCCATGAGTCATTAAGTCTTGACCTTTGGCATGTTTTGAAGATGTGCTGTGAAATGCTTACAATCAATAATTTCATTGCCGGCAGTAGAAAAGCTGTGAGTTGTGCAAGAGGGGAAGCTGGGCATTAATGAGGTCTCTCAGGGGGCTCCAAATTCCTGCTGAGGGCAGGACTGCAGCAGGACCCAAAGACACAACATCTCTGTTAAAGTTTTTTAAGGAATCAAAAAGAGGACCAAAGAGAGAGAGAGACAGTGAAAATAGACTCCTTTCCATGCAGGGTATCAGTGAAATGGAGCTAACGGTTGTTAGTCCCAAGTTAACATGGCTGACCACCCCGGACTCCTGCTAGGCATCCCTTCTCTATGCCTCAGACATAGCCTGAGCTGCAAGCATTGCAGTATCGTAAGAGCAGGAGAGAGCCTGGTACAAGGGGAAGGCATACAGAACAAGGTGGTAGAAGACCTAGTCCAAACCCCTGTCTGCCACTTGCTAGGCCTATGACCGGGGGAGTGTCCATATCCCTTCTCAGATCTCTACCAAGAGGAGAAGGGAACTATGCCACAGACCACATATAGCTCAAAATGATGAGGAATGTGAAAACACTTTGCAAACTACACAAATATGGGAAACTATAAGTAGAAACCCATCCATCTGATTTTGCAAGCTCAGATGAAAAGAGTCTCCTATTTAAGGAATGGCATGGCCCCATGAATGGGGTAATGACTTGTGGTTAGGAGCACAATCAACACTGAAGATGGTCCCATGCGGATGACAGAGAACTTCTGAACCCTTAGTTTGTGCCAGTCATTGTTAATTGTAAGCAGTGGTGTGCTGCTTCCCTGCGACCGAAAAAAAAAAAATTGCCCAGAACTGTAGCACTTGCTGATTTCCATGTAAATTCTTGCACCATGGCTGATTTTAAGCTACCAATGTGACATCACTAAACCAGAAAGTAAAGAAAAGATGCCCACAAATGGCTCTCACTGGTGGGTGTTAGCTCTAGCACTCCAAGGAGATGTTGCTGAAGACTTAGGGTAGTTAATGAACTTCAGAAGCCTTCTTGACACATGGGACTCGAGCTTTAATATGTAGCCACAGTGTCTGCTCCTCCACTAATTCTGAAATGGGAACTTATTTTTATTTAAATTTGTACTTAACATTTTTATAGCAAATCATAATTTTAAGTACCTTTATGGACATGGTTGAGCCCTAAAATATAGGTTTATCATCCTTAGTAATGTTCCTTTTCTTTAGTTTTCAAATCTGATGACACCAGAGATGGGCAAGCAAGGTGGAATGGAACACAGCATGAAAATGGAGTCAGAAAACTGGGGATCAAGGGTCAACAATCCCATCTAAGTCTCAGTTTCTACATCTATAAAATGAGAACAGCACTCTGTTCTCATGCCTTGCACAGCTATTGTGAGATCAAAGGAAATAATCCAAGTGCAAGAGTTTGGAGAACAGCAAAATCTTATTTGGCTTTGATTGGTTATTATTTACTTCCAACATTAATTACTGGATATTATTTATAATACTTATTGGTCTATGCAGCACTGGCCAAGCCCTGCACCACAGCTCCCATCCTCTCTCTGGAGTGCAAGTAGGGCTGCACTTAGCTGGGACCTGTGTGATAGGAAGAGCATGATCTCCAGGGCCTATGGGGCAACTTGACCCCACTAAACTGGGCCCAGGGGCATTGGAAGTTGCTTGTGCCCACAAACTTTCACACCAAATGGCCCACAGAGCTTAAAAACAAGATCAAGCCCAAGCTCTGTCAGTCTAGAGCTATATAACAGTACCACTGAGGAGCTAGGCAAGGGCACCTGTTTGAAAAAACATCCCCAGCCAACTTTGGGGCCATCTCTGAGGCAGGGGTCTGTCAAGAGTTACCTGGGAACTATGCATTTTAAACATAAGTGCCCCAGTTAATTCAGATGTACTTGGCAAATACTTTTTATCATGGGAAACTTGGAAGGGATTCTTCATCGATGCTATGCCAGGTCCTTGATAAAAGCAATACTAATTGAGGGAAACCCTAGGTATACAGGGAAACATCCTTATAATATGCTTCTTGGGGAGGGCTTCTTCCTTTCTTTAATGTAATGCTATTGCCTCTACTCACCTACCCACACACAGGATGGTGAAGGTATACAGATTTGCCTGGTTAGGCAAAAAGAAAGTTAGCTACTGAGGTTTTATAAAGAGCAAAACCATTCAGGGACTACTGGTCAAGATGGAGATGTAGGTAGATATGCTTTTCCTCCTTGGGCAACCCCAGAGAGAATTACAACTACATCTCAAAACAAATAACAACCAGAACTGTCAGAAAATTGAGCTGTATAGAAGTCCAACAACTGAGGATCTAAAGAAGCCACATTCATCCAGACTGGTAGGAGGGGCATGGCCATGGAGACAGGAGGAGAGGCTCTGAGACACAGTGTGGTGGCGTGGTGCGGAGAGGCAGTGGTGGTGGCAGCAGAGTGGGTGGTCCCACACTCACGTGTGGTAGAAAATATCATGAGGGTTACCTTGGGAGCGAATGAACCCAGATCACACAGCCAAGGATTCCAGCACTGGGAAGACAGATCCCCATAACCTCTAGCTATTGAAACTAGTGGAGATTGGGGTGGCAGAAGAAACTGCCAGATTTTCAGGAGTCCATTTAAAGGGCCCGCACAGACTTAGAATGTACACAAACCCACCTAGTCTGGGATTCACTATGAGGGCAACAGCTGGAAGGGCGCCAGTTATGTACAGGGAGTGGGTGAAGTGACTAGAAATGGGGCAAGTGCTGGGCAAACCTCCAGAAGGCAGGCAGTGGCACTATCCTCTCTCCGAGCTCTCCTCCCATACAAAGCCATAAGGCAGTGAAGGTGGTTGCCCCACCCTGGCAATTACCTAAGGCTCCAGAATACAAAATTTACAGGTGTCTTTTCTAAGACAGGGAGTTAAAGCAGCTCTACCTAATACACAGAAACAAATACAGGGAGTCTGCTGAATTGAGGAGACAAAGAAATATGGTCCAAATAAAAGAACAGAAAAAAACTCCAGAAATAGAACTGAACAAAATGGAGATAACCACCCTATCACATTCAGAGTTTAAAACACTGGTGATCAGTATGCTCAAAGAATTCATTGAGTATGGCAAAAACATGAGGGAAGAAATGAAGGTTACATAAGTGAAATAAAGAAAAATCTACAGGGAACAAATAGTGGGGAGGGTGAAGCCAAGAATCAAATCAATGATTTGGAACACAAGGAAGGAAAAAGCATTCAATCAGAGCAGTAGGAAGAAAAAAGAATTTAAAAAAAAAATGAGGAGAGGCTTAGGAACCTCTGGGACAACTTTAAAGGTCCCAGCATCCAAATCACAGGAGTGCTAGAAGGAGAAGAGGAAGAGCAAGAAATTGAAAACTTATTTGGAAAAATAATGAAACTTCCCCAATCTGGTGAAGGAAATAGACACACAAGCCCAGGAAGCTCAGAGTGTCCCAAAGAAGTTGGATCCAAGAAGGAACACAAGACACATCATAATTAAATTCTCAAGATTAAAGATAAGGAGATAATCTTAAAAGCAGCAAGAGAAAAGAAGAGAGTTACCTATAAAGGAGTTCCCAGGAGGCTATCAGCTGATTTCTCAAAAGAAACTTTGCAGGCAAGCAGGGGCTGGAAGGAAGTATTCAAAGTCATGAAAAGCAAGGACCTACTTCCAAGGTTACTCTATCCAGCAAAGCTATCATTTAGAATGAAAGGATAGATAAAGTGCTTCCCAGACAAGGTAAAGCTAAAAGAGTTCATCATCACCAAGCCATTATTACATGAAATGTTAAAGGGACTTACTTAAGAAAAGAAGAAGATCAAAACTATGAACATCAAAAGGGCAACAAATTCACAACTATCAACAACTGAATCTAAAAAAACAAATTAAGTAAACAAGCAGAACAGGAACAGAGTCATAGATTTGGAGATCATTTGGAGGTTTATCAGCTAGAAGGGGGAAAGGGGGAGAATGGGGGAAAAGGTGCAGGGATTAAGTAGTATAATTGGTAGGTACAAAACAGACAGGGAGATGTCAAGAATAGTATAAGAAATGGAGAGGCCAAAGAACTTACATGCACAACCCATGGACATGAACTAAGGAGGGGTATTGCTGGAGGGAAGGGGGGTACCAGGTAGAGGAAGACAAAGGGGGAAAAAGGGGGCAACTATAATAGTGTAGTCAATAGAATATATTTAAAAAAAAAACATTCACTGTCTGCTACCAGGAGCTCCCAATGGCTAGAATAGAATGACGATTTCAGAGTTTATCCAAAGCATTCTCTATCCACCTTTCATTGAATGAAAGGGAAAGTTCATTCGATTCCTATCCCACTAGTCAGCACATCCTACTTTCAACCTCACTGGGCTGTGTAAACAGTATTCTGTCTTTTCATCCACTCATTTGGTGAACAAATACCTATCAGACTCCAACTATGTCAGGCACATGTATAGAGTTGGATATCTAGAATGAGTAAGATTCCATTTGTTTTTAAAGAGTTAATATTCTTGGAGAATTCAGAAACTAAGCAAACAGTTATAGCACCATGTAATAAGTATAACTGAGACATAACCAGGTGCCAAGGGACACAGGAGAGGAGAACCTAACTCTGTTGAGTTTAAAAGAAGATGATAAAAACTTCCCAGAATAAAGGGCACCAAATTTTCAAGGGATGTTTAGACAGAAGGAATAGCCTGTACAAAGCATAGAGGCATGAACAATGATGTGTGCTTGTGTTAGGAAATCTGTGAGAGGTGTGGCAGCAGACAGGGCTGGAAAATAAACAAGTGAAACCCCTCACTTGCCAGGTCAGGAGTTTAAATTTCCCCATGAAGGTGAGGAATAGCCTTTGAAAGTTTTTCCAGAAAGAATAGGTTTGCTTTTTTTTTTTTTGCAGATCAGAGAGGCAGTGTGGAGGACAGGTTGAAATAATAAGACAAATTAAGAAGCTATTGCAATAGCCCAGGTTAGGGATGGTGAAGCCTTGACCAAAGGCAGTGGTGATGGAAGTAGAGAGGACAAAGGGGTTTAAACAAAAGCAGGGAGACAGAGTCTTCCCAATTGATTGTGTGGGGGATGGAAGTTAGGGGAGGAGTCATCTAAAAACCCGAGAGTTTTCTGGAGACCTGTCTATGTGGTGCTTTAACTGGGATAATGAACACAGCAGGGTGAAGTAATTTCAGAAAGAAGTTAGGTAGTTCAGTTCGGAACCTGTTCAGTTTGAAGTGAGTCTGAAATATCCAGGTGATGAAATTTAATCGGTAGTTAGCATGGGCCTGGAATTCAAAAGGAGGAACAAGATGGAAATCCTAGAGATTCCTTGCATTAAACATAAAACTCTTGCTAAAGACACTTACATTACCTTTGAGATTACTCAATATTAAATTCCTTTTTAAAATTAGTAGCAGAAAAAAAAATTCAAGCAATCAGGACTCTCCCTTCAATCAGAAAAAAAATAAACATATAAGTCACCATATTTACTTTTTTGCTCTGCCTGCCAGGAAGCTCAGAGTTATGTTTAATGCTCAATTACAATAACTATACTAAACCTTTTAACTAAAATATTTCTTTCTTGTGATTTTAATGACTTTAATTGTTGATTTATAATTTAATTTCCTCAGTGTATGTCCCATAGTATAAGCTGCCACTACTTCTCTTTGGAAATAAAAAGTATATGTTTTTCACTTGACGTTATTAAGATTGGGCCCTATCCACTTAAACATTTTAGGCTCCTAAATAGAAGTTTTTCTTTACAATCTATGGGAGTAACTATTTTTCTCCAGGACAAAACAAAAAACAAAAAAGTCCCTCTTTGGAAAGGGAATTTATCCTCAGGGATCAGTTAGAGCCTAGGAGGCTAGAAGCTTACAGATTGTTATAGCAAGCTAGAGCCATTGACTCAAAAAGAGCATCCAAAAGGCACAAGGGACAAAATCTGAGCAGACGAGTTCCAACCCAGCCCCCTTCCTGCTCCACAGCCAAGAAAAACGCTTCACTCACAAGATGAGGCAGGGCCCCAACATAAATAGCATCAGAGAGAGTTTGGGTAAATTCCTTTCAGGTTATTAAGGGATACCTTTAACCTCTGAGGGAAAAGAATATGTCATAATAATAGCATTGTTATAATTCTGAAAGCCCTTACATCATTATCCAACTTAATCCTCATCAGTGTTCTAACATGAAGGTGGGGCAGGAACTATGGTTATTCACTCTTTACAGCTGGGTGTTCTCTTGCATAATGTTTCTGGCTCCCGCTTTCAGGAAAAGAACACCACGCTGGGCTTTCTTCCCTCCACTTAGACCATTCACTGCTACGGAGGTGTAATAACAATAGTAAGAATGATACTGCCTGATTTTCACCAGCACTTTCAGTTTCCAGAGCCCTGACTTGTCCATCACAATACGTGACCCTCACAAGCACTCCCTGAGGCAAGCTTGGGAGGGTTTATCATTTTCAAGTCATAGATACAGAAACTGATTCTCAGAGAGGTACACTAGTAAGGTGTGCTCCCTCTTGGCATGATTTTAAAGAATTAAAGGGAGGGCGTTAGGACCCTGCCTCCCCCCAATACACACACACTGTGCCTTGCAGCTTGGACTCCTCTAAGGGTTCAGAGGGAGGCTCTGCTTTAGGCTTCAACAACTCACTTACTGGCATAGTGAGATGCTAATGATAGAAACCACCATGTGGGCAGTTATAACTAATTTGACTTCCCTCTTTACTAATGAATGCAGCCACTTGGTCCCACAAAATTGCTAGTGGGTTAGGACCCCATCTTTCCTTACAGAATTCACCTGCCTTTGATGCTACCAGATGATGGGCCTCAGAGCAGCCAGCCAATACCATAGCAATCTAAACAATTTTCCAAGGCATCAGTGACATTTAGAAGAGTGGAAAATAAATAGGTCTCACTAAGCTCAGAGGATCCTAGCCATGTGGCCTTGTGCAAGTCACTTCACCTCTCTGAGTCTTAGTCCAATCTGCAAAACGGGCTGGTTACAGAGACCACAGTTGTGCATTATTAGCATCTTGTAAATGTGCTCCCAGCATATGAGGGGTACTCAGTTCTATCCATGCAGGAAATTGCAAACTTGTAACTCAAGGGGCAGAGATACAGCAGAGGAAGAGCATGGGTCCCCTGGGGCAGGTGCCACTGGGCACAACATGGGCAGGATGTCTCACATCAGTGAGGAGGGAGAGGCTGGGTGACACACACAGCTACCTAAGGACACCCCTCCCAACCCACCCAGGCTGACAAAAGCATCAGAAAATACAGTCAGAAATTCATTCCAAAGAATCAATTAAGTCAACAATTTTATTGCCCAGGGAAGATAAAATTTATACACTTCTCATAATCAATGAATTCCATAAACCTCTTGAAACTTTAGGCAGTGAATTTGCAAAATGCTAAGTAATACACATTTTTTAAAGATGACTAACTAGAGTTGGGAAGGAAACACTAGGCCCTTCAATACGTGTAAATGAAAACATAACCTTGGTTTTTAAAAAGTTACAAGGAACTCTCAACTCTTTACTAGGGGACCATAATTTAAAACTCATAGACAATGGGGCCAGCCAGAAAACCTCTCAGAAGCCATTTTTCTCATGTATCTTCTCACCACCCATTTTATAGAGAAGGAAACTAAAGACTCATAGAGACGTGACCTGCTTCTAGTCATACCACAAGGCAGGCTCAAATGAAAGCATGAGTTGGGTCCCTCACTGAATTTAGTCCAGCACGCATTTACTGAGCACCTGCTGAATTCTTGCTGGGGAAACAAAGGTGAATAGGCCAGACAATCCATCTTCAGGAAATTCAGAGCCACTTGGGGGAGATAAAAACGTTAAGCAGATGGTTCTGGTGTAAAGTGGTGTGTTCAATATTAACAATGATAGAAAGTGCTATGGGGCCACGCAGAATTCAGAGTGGTGAGTTTTTCCTGGGCCTGAATTTTAAAGTACTGGGCAGACACAGTAGAAAAGCATTGCAGGCAAAGGGAATAGAGTGAGCTAAAGCAATGGGATGTGCGCTGGAGCCACACACAAATAGTCTGAAATGGTCGAACGGTTTATAGAAGTGCTTCAGAACAATCGTGGGAGTTGTTAACAAGAACATCTCAGCTGCCATCCTCTACATCATTTAGCATGCTCGCTGGGGCTGTGGCCTGTGTCCACGTAATGGACCAGTACAACACCTGCCCAAGTGCCAATGCATTGTGGAGCTTAATGAATTCTCTTTGAAGAGAAGAGGATTGTGAGGGAGAAAAGAATTTGCCATTCAAGTAATTCAACTGGAAAAGAAGGTGTGTCCTGCCTCCTCAGGCCCAGCTCTGGGTAGTCGACCAGACATCCAGGGTCACCTCCCCTGGGGCCACTGGGTTCCACTTGGGAACATCAAGTCATTTTTCAGCAAGTAGTTCCTAAGCCGTGACACTTGTGACTCACCCCTTTCCTGTGTAGTTTTACCAGCATAATTGATCCCAGAGCTCAGTTTCTGCCATACCTGTGGGTTTCTTGGGGAGTAGTGGTAGATTCAGGCTCCGAGGGAGCATCCACACAGCTGGCCCTCTGGGGGATAACTTGGAGGGAAATGGAAGAGGTGGACATAAATAGTCCCGAGTTGTGCAGTCATCCTTCTGGGTACTCTGAGCTTCCTGTCTTGAGCTAAAGTTTTCTCTTGGGGTTAGCTGAGGCACTGAGAGGTAAACAAAACTTTAAAGTGACTCTCCCCATTGGAAACCTAAAAGCATTTTCAAGACACCTTTTTTTTTCCTACTTGTGATGAATGTGTCCCCGCCTTCCCATCACTGCACCCTTGAGAAGACTCTCTAAGGTGTGTATAAGGAGAGGAAAGACCACTTGAGTATGAAATTGCTCTCAGGTGCCTTTCCACATATGTTGTGTCTACAAAATGTCAAAACAGCCAGGCACATCATGCCAGGATTCATCGTGGCAAAGGGGAACCAGTCACCCCTGATGTTTAGCACGGAGCAGCCGAAACAACCCTTAGTGACTAAGGTTTTTTCCACTTACACCTGGTTCTTTTGCTTTCACCACACAATTGTACTAGCAAATGAGATCCTTGAGTAAGCGAAATAGGTCCTTCACAGATTCTCTCATAAGAACACATTCCTCAGCCTACTACAGATAGAGTCAGGGAACATTCATTCACATTGGCTTTTCAAAATATATCTTCAAGCCCTTTTCACCATGTAGTTGCTGTGATCTGAAAATAGAGTGTGTGCGGAAGCTGGCAGTCAGTGGCTTACGAGTGAGTGAGAACAAGGCAGTGAACAAAGTCAAAAGCGAGTCACAGAGGCATTTACAAGTTATGTAACTGGCAAAGGATTAATGCCCAGAATATGGGGCGGGGGGAGTCCTATACCTCCATAAGAAAAAGCAGCAGAAACAAATCGGCAGACTATAGGAGCATGCCAATTGCAGAAAAAGAAATGACCCTTAGCATATGGAAAGATGCTGAACTTCACTAACAATCAAAGAGATGCAAATTTTAAAATTAAGATATGGCATCGTACACCTATCAGATTGCCCAAAATTTTTAGTCTGATAATCTAAAATGTTCATGCAAAGATATAGAGCAACCAGCAAGGCGCAAGCACATTGATGGTAGGACTGCAAATGGGTTCAACCTCTTTGGAGAAAAATTGGCAGTATCTACCAGATTTGAGCTACATACATCTTATAGTGCAGCAATTCCACTCACAGGTATACAACGAAGAGAAATCTTTGCATATATACACAAAGAGCTTTACACAAGAAAATTCACTGCATCTGTGTCTATAAGGAGAAAAAGAAATCTAAAAGCCCGGTGGTGGGGAAATACTTAATAAATTCTGGCATCTTTACTAAAAAGGATATAACATAGAAGTTAAAGTGAATGAACAAAAACTAATGTACCAGGAACATTACATATAAAACAGTAATACTGATGAAAAGAGTAATTTTCAGAATAAATCAGTATTATCCATGCAAATTTTAGAAACATGAAACAACATTATATATTGTTCTGGATACATAATGAAATATGGACAGGACAGAGGCATACCATCTCTGGGGTGGTAGCTGTCCTGGGGACAAAGGAAAAGGGCTGGAAGAGGGGAGCTACAAAGGGACTCTGTTGTTTCTGGTAGTGGGTGCTTCTTTAAAAAGCTGAAAATATAAAGAAATGTTAACATTCTTAAAAGTCAGAGTGGAGGGAATATGAATGTAAAGGTTGGGATAGGCTAGGTTTTGCTATAGTAACAAACACCCCAAATCTCAGGGACTTTAAACAACAAAGGTGTTTTTTCGGCTCAAGCATGGTGGGTCGGTGGAGGGACTCTGCTTCATTCTGTCACTCAGGGACCAAGGCTGAGACAGCAGCCACCCCTTCCATGCTGTTGGTCATACCAGAGGGAAAGAAAGAGGAATTACATGCTCCAGCCTAGAAGTGACACAGTCACCTCCTCTCGTGGGGCTAAGAAGTATATTCTTACCACAAGTCCAGAAGTGGGAAGAATTGAAAATATTTGGCTAACAGCAGGAAGTTTAACACAACAGTTGTTCGTTATAGTCCTCCCAATGATTTTTCATGTTTGAATTATGCTTCATAATTTACAAATCAGGAAAAAAAGGATCTCATTTGCGACTACAATTGTGTGGTTTGGGAGCCAGGTGGCTTGGACTTCCGGCTGAGGAATAGAAGGTGAAAGAGGCAAGGTGGGTTGGCAGAGGTGGTCAGCCCCACAAGTCTTTTCCAGGACCCATCACCGTGATTGCCACACTGCCAACAATGCCGCAATCACCCCTTCTTTAAGCACCGGACCTTGAAGTAAATGCCTCTGAGCAGGCTGAACTTCCCTGCTGTTCTTTCTTTCCAGAAGCTAAGCAGTCAATAGGAAGCCTGATACAAAGAGATGTGGTACATAGAGCTTGGATTAGACTGAGCTAAATCCCAGGTCTGCCACTCACATTTCCTGTCACTGCGGGCAAGTTATCATACTTCCAGGGTCTATTTTCCTCATCTACGAAATGGGCATAACAATAACACATCTCCGAATGGGTGTGACAGACAAATACGGCATGTGAAGTGCTTTGTAACTGTAATGTGCTGTACAGATGTTCACTATTATTAATGACCTAACTTTCGCTGCAAGGGAAGCCTCAGGCCAAATTTACATTTCTGGCCAATAATGACTTCTTCCCTCAGCAGAGCCACCTGGTCCACAAAATAGGCCCAGGCATCATCCTGTGGTCCCACCACTTGATGAACCTAGTGATTTCCTCTTGTGAAAGTGAGTCTGGGAGCACGAATTGAGCATTACTGCAGATTCCCAGGTATGTGGCCAGGATGGGGAGACACTCTGGCCCAGATGGAAACCTGGATCCCTGGGACTCATCACACATTTGGTCTGGATGAGTATGGGAGGGCAAGAATAGCTCTTCCAGTCCCTCATCTTCCAAAGGAAGAAACTGAGGCCAGGAAAGGCAAAAAGGATGGCCTTTCTGCAAGGGCCATGGGGAAGGAATGAGGAGACCTGGCACTCACCCTGGGGTCTTCTGTTTACCTGTTCACTCAGAGTAACTAGGGCAAGCCCCTTACCACCAAATTCCTCAGTGTCCTCATGTGCAAAGGGAAGGGCTTGTATCTGGTTATTTCTAATGCTTGTTGTTTTAAGAACACCCAATGCTGTCAAGTATGAAATACAGTAGACTCCTCCTAAACATGTGCTTTCTGGTCCATGTTATTGACTTTGCAGATTTGGGTCTCAGGAGTTACCTCCTTGTCTCCCCCACACACTGACTGCCACCTGTTTGCCTTCCTCTCTATCTTGCCAAAAGACTATTTGGGGGTCCTGCCTTTTCCTGTTAGCCCTTGGTACCCTAATGCTCTTGACTGTTTCCTTACCTGACAACTGTCCCTACCTGCCATTATTACCCACTCTGGGGATAGGGCAGCAGAGAACACAGGATGTAACTCAGGCAACAGCTCACGGGCACCTGAGGCTGGCCCCACAAGTCACTAACAGAGGGCGCTTTGCATGACAGCGTTGCTGCTGTAATACCTCCCCAGAGATCACAGGAAGCTGCACAACCAGATGCAAGGGTAAGTCTGACCCATCGGCACCAGGTGCATCCTGCTGTGGAGGAAGTAAAATCCACTGGAGGATCTCTTACACCACATTACCTGGGGCCTTGTCCCTGAGGCTGTTACAGGCTTCTCCCCATAGTTGCTAAGTCATTCCACCAGCAATTTACAGGAGCAGAAAAAAGGCTAATGTCTGTAGTAATAAGAGGTGGCCATTACACTTCACCCGCGTTGCACTTCTCAGGCAACGAAACACTTTCACAACAATTAGCTCATTTGATTTTTATGAAGAACTGAGAGTTAGCCAGTGAAAGGATTATTCTCTCATGTTCTAGATGAGGGAGTTCATGTGAGGCCCAGAAAGGTTGAAGGACTTATACTCAGATCTTCTGATTCTAATTCTGGTTCTTTCTCCACAGTACAGTTAAAGTATTATGATCTTATTATAAAATTACATTAATGACCAAGCCAGAGGGACAGTATTGAAACCATTTTCAAAATATAAAAGTCCTCATCAGCTCACTTCTGTCCTTCAATAAACACTTTAAGATGAGAAACCATTTCTGAAACCAGAACAGCATTTACATTGTGGTTTGTGTTGTATCTGGTTTCTAGAATCCAGGTCTGTAGTATCTTTTTGCCCCTTGTCCAGTTTCACCATCTAACTAGATTTTTTTTTTAATTTGAGTCAGTACAACTCAGGAAAGGAAGACACAAAGCAAAAGCTCACATGAACTCCACTTGCTGTGTCAGTCATGGGTGTACATGTATGTGCGCGTGTCCATGCAAGCTCAGAATATCAAAGACACGTGGAAGGCTGGTTATAGCTGAAACTCCCTCCCCACTGTTTAAAATCCTCAGTGAGTCCTGGTTGCTCAGAGTAGTCCACAGACCAGCAGCACCAGCATCACCTGGGAGTTTATTAGAAAGTCAGAATTTCAAGCTCCTGCCCCAGACATATTGCATCAGAAATTGTATGTTAATAAGCTCCCCAGAATCCTGCACATCAACTTTGAGAAACGCTGATATAAAGACTATGACCCAGATTCCTGACCCTGGTAGTAAAGTCCTCGTGCTGACTACCTGAAGAAAACACTCACCAGTCCCCACGTCCTGATACTTCCCCTCTCATCTTTGCTCCTGCAGTGATCTCTTCCCCTGTTTTTTTCTTGAACCAAATCCCTCCCGTTACTCAAAATTTGGCTCAGAATTCACATCCTCCAAGAAGCCAAGCCATATCTTCCTACCAAAGAGTGATCTTTCCTTCCTCTAAATCCTAGTGCCACAGGCCCTGTTCTTTCTACCTTGGATTATAATTTATATGAGCATGATTTACCTCCCTCTATAAATTATGAGCTTTTCAAGGTCATGGTCTAGGTCTGATTCATTTCTGTATTTCCCAAAGTCACACAATACTTTGCAAATTTCCTACCACAAACTGGTTTCTCAATACATTCACCTTTAATGTTTCTTTCTGTTACTAATTGAGACATCCAGAGAGATTAAGAAATTTAAATTATTATTCTTGTTACTTTAGACAACCATTACTATATAAGATTATGATCTAGACTTGGAAATGTTTACCTAAAATATTCAATAACTGTTATCAAGCATATTTACAGGCACACTCCTCACACACATACAGGAATATACATACTTTATCCTTTTCATTTGTTCTTCATTGTTAGAGGAGCAATTTGCCAGAATTTATTGAGAACAGAGGGGAAATGTCTGCTATACACATGATGTGCCAATTTCAGCCTAATTTAGAATCTTACCAAGAAGAAAGTACTTGATCCTATTACAGAATGAAACATAGGACCCAGGTCTCAAAGTCTCTATCAGGACCTGCATTTGGAGCAAGCAAAGTTCCCCTGGCCCTTGTTCAGTTGCTTAATGGAGAAGACTCCAAAGACAGAATGCCACTGGTGTTCTTCCAATTTTAGAGTCATCTGATCAGAATTACAGTAAATGCATAGCTCAGTTTGCATTGTCCTGAGGTGAACCGCAAACCAAGCTGCTCTGGTTGGAGCATCTGAGGGTACTGAACTCTGAAAGTCCACTGCCTCATCACAATGGGACATGCATGCAAGAGCTAACCTGGAAAAGGGACAGGCACAAGTTAGGACACTCCATTTCTGAGGAGACTGGAACTCTGGAGGTTAGAACTAGATGTATCACTTCATTAATGTTTGGAAGAAAATCTCAAATAGCACCCACTCTGACATTAAGCCAACCCAGACCTTTGGAAAAAAGGTTAGTCTTTGGGGATAATTTTAGAATTAGTTATTCTAGTTTGCCTCCAGCCTGACAGCACTGAGCTTTGAGAGATGGTCTACAAAGCACAAGTTTTTGTTAATCATGGGATGGTGTTTTGGTCCATGGCTAAATGGGTTTTCTTGCCCTGTTTGGCTGTAGAAGAACAAGGCAAGAATTCCATGGAAGAATCACAAACCCAACCATTTCCTTCCACCTATTCCACTCACAGGATGAGGCTGGTGAACTGTTAGCATATTGGGCAAACCTGCTCTGTTACTGTTGTTTCTAATTTAGCTACCAGACTGTTAAGCATTACTGCCCCAACCTGGCCTAGAAGGGGCGGAGGGATGCACAGTGGTGGGCACCACACTTTGAAGCCACCAAGTCAAAGTGCTATTGGATGAAATTGTGCTCTACTGGACCATGAAACAGCTTTTCAAAGGGACAGAGAATGACAGACATGCAAACCGTGACCAAAACTGTCTCACCAGAGTGGTAACCTTCATAATGGAGCAAAAAAAAGCACCACCACGTGATGGGAAGCTGTCCAAGTCCTCCAAATAGCCAGCGCAAATCACGGACTAGAGGACACTTTGGAGTTTAGCTATGCAGCCTTTATTTCCTCATCTACAAAATCAGACTGATATGTGCATAATGAGAGACCTACACGGTTACACATTCCTTTTTTATTAAGGTAGCAGTTGAGTTCTAGTGCTGAAACTTGCTAGCTGGGTGAACTTCTGAGCCTCTTGTTCCTCATCTAGGCTTACCCACCTCCCAGAGTTATTGTGAGCATCCAAAGACAGATATGAGTTGGGAGTTTCTCTGATCAAATTGGAAGAATAAAACCTCCTTATTTTTTTAAAGATTTTGTTTATTTATTTTTTAGAGAGGGGAAAGGAAGGAAAAAGAAAGGATGAGAAACATCAATGTGTGGTTTCCTGCTACACTCCCCCAATGGGGGACCTGGCCCACAACCCACACATGTGCCCTGACTGGGAATCAAACTGGCAACCCTTTGGTTTTCAGGCCATCACTCAATCCACTGAGCCACACCAGCCAGGGCTACTTTCTTATTTTTTAAGAGTCCTTAGTGTAGGGGAGATGAAAAAGCTCCACAATAATAGGGTTTTTTAAATGATATTAAGGCTTTTGTCACTTTCTTTTTATGGTCTCCACCTTCCTCAGGAATCAAAAATGTACCAAAATCAGGAGATATATAGGAATCAAATGATAGAATATGAATTTATGCATGCATGTATATATGTATAGACACATATATAATTCTAAATGTGGTTTTTTTTAGGTTATTAAGTTTAACAAGCAAACTGTTAACTTTCAGACAAGTTCATTCTCAGTTAGGAGCCAGGAAGGAGAGTACTGAATAGTGGGGGTGAAGGGAAAAGCTTTAATTCTGGTTGTTTGGAGCAAACCAAAGTGCCCATCCCTACTCAAGCTATTTCTGATCATGCCATCCATCACCTTTCCCTTGGCCTGCTCTGATTGATCACTTCACTGCCTGTGTTATAAATCAAATTTAATTGGGCATCATTTCAGACTCACTGGGCCCTCATCAACAGGTATCTTGAAATTATGTAGAAGCCATCAATGCAATGCCAGTACTGACGATGTTGTGGAGAAAACTTATTTGTAGCTTGGAATTAGGTGATCAGACAGCATCAACAAAGAGTGCCCTTCTAGACACTCTTAGGACAAGAGTGTCTAGAACAAGCATAGGCAAACAGTGGTCCCAAATCAGGTTAAATACGACCCAGCATCTTCCTGTGAGGGCTTCACGTCCTAGAAACACAGTGTGTCAGGGGCTACAAAGACTCAGAAATCCTGGACTGACTACTTTGTTTTGGAGGTGGGGAAACAGGGCCTCAGCTTGGGGAAGTGACTGTGTCTAAGGTCACACAGCCAACATGTGTCAGAATCAAGGCTAGAGGCTAAATGCCCACTGGCATTTTGAGGACTGTCACTGCCCTTCAAGCTCTCAGGAATGGGAACATATTGAATAACATGCACACATTGTCTGACTTGTCTCTGAAGGTTGCAGAGTCCGAGCATTCTTAGGCTCCTGTACAACAAACCGGAAAACTCTGCCAGGGCTTCAGCTCTCGGAAAGTCACAGTTCAATGATATAAAAATCTGGATTATCCTCCCAGCTCAGGCACAAATTTTTGTGTCTCACATGCTCTGACTCTAAAATGAAGCCCATTCATAGCCCAGGAAGGGAAAAGAGTGCTAGAAATTAAGGAAAATGAGAGCAGCTTTCTCTTTGCAGGAGCATCCCGAGAAGCACAGGGGAGGTATTAGTACCCTGCATCTCTTCAAAGCCCTCCTCTTCACTGAGAGATAATTAAATATGGGACCGAAAACCATACCTGTCTGCTAGAGGCTGACGAGAGTAAGTCATGGGCTGTGCATGCATGTGTATTTAATTAACAACCAGAAGCTCTTTTCTGACTTTTTGCATCAACTCCAAAGTGTTCACCCTTGAGTAAATGTCTATAGACAACTTGTATTTTGTCATTTCTTATTAGTATCAGTATTCTGAAATGTACATAGGTGTGTTCTATTCCACTCCACAGATGAACACACTGTGACACAAAGGTCCTGTTACTACAGAGCAAAACCCAAGAATGGAAGTCACTGAAAGATCTGAGTCCAGGACTCAGCTGCTATTTCCCAGGATGCACTCAAGGGCATGTCACCCAACAAGGTGCAGTGAGCTCCCAAGCCATCCTGCATTGTTGCTGTTGTTGTTTGCTAGAATGCTTGTCATATCACCTCTCTCCTCTTTGTTAATGACATCCTTCTGGGACAACATTTTTTGCCCCCTATCTCTACCACTCCCTCAACACAAACACATACACACACACACACATGCATGTGAACAATCTAATTACTCCTATTCATTTTTTTCAGATTCAGCTTAAGCATTATTTCTTCAAAGAGGCCCTTCCTTACCACCACCATCCCCCAAAACATGTACCCCCTATTCCGTGGTCTCTCACACCATCTTCCTTTTCTTTCTAACATTCTCCATGTTTGCAAACATCCATTGACTTGTGACCATCTGACAAACAGTGCTTCTGCTTTCTACCCTATTGAATCCCTAACCCCCTAGCCCAGAACCTGGTACCAAGGAAGCAATGAAGGGAGTAAACAGAATTAAGAGCTGATGGGTCAGCAGGAGAACAAACAAAGACTCTCAAATCTCTTGTCAGTGGGTCTTTTAAAAGCTTGTCTCCACAACGGAACAACTACCCACCATCTGTCAACCTAGACTACTCTCAACACCTGTGTTTCCTTTAAGTCCTCAGTGCCCTGTGCTTACAGTTCCTATAGCCCTGGCTTCCTCTCTCCAGGTTCTTTGTCTATGAAAGCCTCAACCTACAATGAGTATCAATCTAAAAGTACTCTGAGAATCTTCTCTTCCCCTGTGTTACCCCCACATCGTCTGGGCAGTGTTACCACATGCTAAGACTGAGACCCTGGTTATCTCTCCCCATAGTCCCAGGCAGGCTCAGCCCACAGATGGTGCTCAGATAATACTGAGTGAATGAATCAAAGGATCAAAGGTTTCCAACATAAAATGTTGAGCCTCTCCAGAGCAGGACACCTCTGTTAAGTACTTCTGGTACAGTGTTTTGCATATAGTAGGTACTCAACCATGAGTTGACTGAATGGTATCCTTCCCCAGAGATGATGTAGGGTGACAGAGCAATGTAGTGGAAATAGCATGAGCTTTGAAATCATTCAGACATATCTGCTATGTGACCCCCAGTAAATTGGCTTAAACTCATGAGTCTCATGTTCCATCTGACAATAATGCCACTGCCCCAAGGCCATTATGATGGGGAGTGAATGTCAATACATCTGGTACTTGCCTGGCACTCTGGAGGTGCTCTACCCATGTCAGCTCCTTTTCTCTCCCTTCCTTCCAGGAGTCACAGAGATTGGCTCAGCTCACTCCTCCACCCCCTGCGAAACAAAGAATGGTAGAAGGATTGGAACCCAGAGTTTGGGCCCCTTCCCCTTGTTTCCAACTGGCCAGCAGATGGTAATACCTATGCCCGGTGGCTTCTGCCCAAACCCTTGCCATTCGGATGAAGGGGAGGTGACAGGAATAGGCTCAAAAGATGACTCAGCTACAATGACTAAGGTGAGGAGGTGGTGGTGGGAAGGGCACGGGGGCTGGAGAGGAAATGAGTGAACACTGTATCTGATGAAGGATGGCTCCAAGATAAAAGGCTTTGGCCCTGGTTGGTTCCTGGCCCTGACATGGTGCAGACTAGCAGGGGCCTCTACCTTGCTTCATGGTGAACTCTCTGCCAGCCCTGGGGGGCCTTTCAGAGTAATTTCTGGTCATCCTTCTGCCTTTTGCAGGCTTTCTGCCCAAGTATTAAAACATATTTGAATACCACTATGGATGAACTCGTTTTAAAAAGTGTTCCATATCACCGAAATCTGTGTGCATGGTTTCTAATCCTGACAGCCACCTGTTTTTCAACCTTTGCCTCTCTCCTGGGTTCCAAAGTATCTCCTCCACTCCTTAACACTGCACATGCAACAAAGTTAAACCTCCCCACCTCCCCACCTTCCTCCCTCAGCTCCTCTTTTGGTTGACTTTACTACCATCTACTCATTCAACCTATGCCCTGAGATCTTGGGGTCCTTGCTTCATCTATAGTTCCCATCACTCCAATGTCCATGCCAATTCTAGTTCCTGAATTTCTCACAGTTATTTCCTCCTCTCCTTCCCCACTGCAGCTGACTCTGATCAGGCCTCATCATTGCTCACTATGACTTTCTGGCATCTTCTAATTGGTCTCCATTCCTCCAGTCTTTCTCCAGTGCACTGTCCAGTCCACTCTCTGCAGAATGATATATTCAAACCTCATTTCTAATCTTGTTATCACCTGGCTTAGCATCCTTCAATGCTTTCCCAGTTCCTTCAGGAAATAGTCCAGACCCCTTCATGATCCAGCACCTGGTCACTTTTAACCCTACCCCACAAACTCATACATACAGAGGCACGCCCTGGATTTCAGTGAGCCCTCACACTTTGCACTTCTGGGTCTCTGAACATGATTTGCCCTCACACAAGTGAGCACTTCTATGACTTTGTCAAAATTGTTTATCTTCCCAGATTCAGCTCAAACATCATCTCTGATGTGTGGCCCTCGAGACACCCAGAAATGCATTGGTAGCTCCTTCTCTGTCTTCTCTCAAGATATGGCCACTCTTATTAAGCACTCATTGGCATTGTGACTTCTTGTTTATAGATATCTCTCTTCATTAGACTGGGAGACCCTTGAAGACAAGTCCTTCCACAGAATGCCCACTCAACAAATGTGTTTGGAATAAATGAAGTATCAAAGACAGGGACAGACTGGTATTTTGTCCCCGATCCTCAGAGTTTTTATCCATAAAAAGGTATCCAACCCAGGTACATTACAGCTCTACCAGCCTCAGATTTAATACTAAATTATCCTTCAAATACACAGCTCACACTCCTGGCCCACTCATTAGCAGGAGATATTGCTGAGTTATTTTTCCCAAGAAAGGAGCTGGATGGTGCGTTCACCCACACTGCAGAAGGGCTGGTCTCAATAGCTCCAATTAAAGTCACAGAACTGCTCCAAAATGGTGTTCCATGTAGGGATCTAGAAACCCAGGATCCATGCCATGGCAGGCCAGGACTCTGGCCATGTCACCAGCACAGTCATGGATATCGTCCACCCACATGGATACTTATTTGTGAGCACTCACACAGACATTGTCCCAGTCCCCAGGCAGGCAGAGAGGGTGACACATATGTGCAAAGGAAACCACCCACGCAGTCTCACCTCCCCCGTGTCACTGTCTCCATGAGCCCCACACCTCCCAGTATTACCCACACACTCACACACCCACAGAATTCTGGGTTGTTGGTCTGCAAATCTGGAGTTTTACGCAGCAGACCACAGCATCTTTCAGCAGTGGAGACAGGTGCACCTGTATGCGGATGGCTGTCCTCCTCCACCCTTCAACACCATCCTGCTCCTCACCGAACAGCTTCTGCCAGCATGAGAAGACCTGAATTCACCTTCCTGCTCTCTCTGGGAAAATTATTTGATCTCCCTGAGCCTCAGTTTTTTCATCTACTTAATGGGACCAGTGGCCTTGCTTACCTTCTTTACCAAGATGCAATGAACTAATAATGCATGTGAATGTGCCTCATAAACACAGGCACAGTGCAAGTGTGTAGGATTCACACAAGTGGTAATATTGGTAGACACTAGATTCTGTCCCTAAGGAAAAGAGACAGAATATATTTTCAAATATAAAGGGACAATTCAAATCCATGTGTTTATTGAGTATATAGTATTCTGGGCCAGACACAGTGCAACCTTATCCATAACTATTTCATAGCGAAGTTCAGTAATGAGGTAGCTTAATATTTATATGTCTGAAATCAAATGTTTCATGTTTTGAGGTTTTAATATATATGCAAAGTTATGCACTTTATATAATATATGGGAATAAAAGCAGTATTTGCATACGTGCAGATGTGTGTATATGTGTGTGCATGTTTAGGGTAAAAAGTATAATGAAAAAAGTGTGAGTTTTGGAATAAGATATGCATACATAGATTTGAATCTGGACTGACTGGCTAGCTTTTTGACTTGGGACAAGTTTTGAATTTACTGAAGCCTCAATTTCCCCTTATTAAAAATGAAAATAATAAAAACGCCTAGGTCTGTAGTGAAAATTAAATAAAATCATGCACACAAAATATTGACGTCTCTAGCCCAGAGACGTCTCAATAGATGTCACTGCTTCCATTCTGTGTTCTAACTTCCACTCAGACGCTGTGGGACCCAGGGCAAGTCACTGAGGCCCCTGCACTCATTTCCTCATCTATTGAATGAAAGGGATGGACTTGATAATTCCTTGGATTCCTTCCAGCCTCATGCCGAGGTCAGGTATCAAATATCTATTTTATGCATGTACGTGGGTTTAAATAATGAGCGTGGCCAGAGGGAAGCCCCTTTAGCCTGGTGTTTGTTCCATTTCCAAAGCGTTTCCTTTCCCTGAACGTGCCATTTGCTGGCTCTCATATTTTCAATACAGGGCCCATTGATGGCTATGAAAAGGATTGTCCAGTGCAGCTGCGGATCCACTTGAGCCCTCCGAGCAAGCGCTCTCAAGCCCACTCTGTCTTTGAGCTCTGTGTTTTCAGAGCCTGTTGTGGCAGCGATGTCTGGAATCCTCAACACCTGCATGTCAGCTTCCTGGGCATTTCCACTCCCCTCCCCCGGCCTCCACCCTCATCTCCTACTTGCATCTGAAATGCAGCTGCTGGGGCCCTACAGGGGGGAGCCAAATGGACAGGACTTCTCCTTGTTTGGCCTCCCTCCCCTGAGTCTAACCCAATGTGAAGCGCCTCTGTGCAAGCTCTTTTGTTGCCGCGTCATTATGTTTAAATGAGCCTCATCTGCAGGAGAATTTTTTTAATATAATAAAATACAACCACCACAAAAGACCAAAGCAGATGACATCTGTTCTTTTGATGAAAGCTTTTTTTGTCCTGAATTAGACTAAAAAAAGAAAAAAAGGAAAAAAAAGAGTGGGGCTGGGCCTCATTTGTACCATTCCTGCCCCCCAAAAAACAAAACAAAATTAGTGTGTGCTGGGGGCAAAGGGGTGGGGAATGGATGGAAAGAAGCAGAGAACAGGAAAAAATAAAAAGAGCCCTCCCCACTTCTCCAGCAGTTTTGCCATCACCCCAACACCAAGAATATACAGACACCATTACTCAAGCACCACTTGTTTTAAAAGAATTCAAATCTTTATTCTCTGTGCTCTACTTATGGACAAAATACAGGGATGGACAAAAGTAGTTTACAGTTGTTTGTATGGAAAGTAATACAATAATTAATAAATAATAATACATGAATAAACTGTTTCACATACTCAGAACTGTAAACTTACTTTTGCCCACCCTATATATTTAACTATTACCCCAGGCTTCTCTAGTAATCTCTGTTCATCGGGTACCACAGATGCGTCTGAGGCAGGTGATACCTGGAATATAATTTGAGAAACAATGATCTACATGCATATAGCACCCAGATCTTGATTTCTATCTTGTCTACAAACTAAATCCCCCAACCTAGCTCACACACGGAACTCACCCCTTCTCTGCCAACACCTGCTACTTGCTCTGAGTTACCTCCTCACTGAACCTCACCCAGAGCTCAATCCCTGGATATCGTCCCTGACATCTCCTGTGTCTTTGCATCTTGTGAATGTTTCCCCTGAACATCTCTTGATCCTTCCCCTTCTCTCCTCCATCATCACTGCCTGAGTCCAAGCCACCTTCAACTCTTGCTTGAAATGTGTCTAGACATTCCTCACTCAGCAACCAGCATTGCTGGTTATGTAAATCCTTTAGCTGGGCTTCCCAGAGTGTTCATGAGCTGACCTTGGCTGCTTCTCTCACTAATCCACACCTACTACCCTCTACTCCAGCCCAGCCAAACTTCCTGAAGTCCTCTACTTTGTCTCATGCTCCTTCCCCTGGGGCCTTTGCATATATATGCTGGTTTCTCTACCTGGAGCTCTTCTGACTTTCTGCATGTGGATTTCCTCTATTCACACTTCAGGTCTCAATTTAAATGGCACTCTTCCAGCAAGCCTTCCCTGACCACAGCTGCCCCCACCCCCACCACCCCCATGACCAGTCTAGGTTAGGTGTCCCTGCTATGTGTTCTCAGGGCACTTGCTCAATTTATTGACATTGCTTACTTAATGCTCTGCCAGCTCTGTCGAAAGTCAGCAGCAATAGAGTGGGCATATCTCTTATTTGCTCTAATATTACCATGACATGAGTTCTTTAACTCATAAACCTCAATGCTCCTGTTCCTTTGCTGGAAAGACCACTTTTAGCAAAAGGTAAAAAAAAATTATATATTTTTGGAATTCTTCCTTTGACAACACAGGTGTATTTGAAATAACACTGTAAATCCAGACTAGGAAAGCTGTCTACAGGTTCAGTTTTATTTCCAGGCCCCAATTCCATACAACCAAACTTTGGTACAAGTTTTGAAGATGAAATTCCTTCATGTATAAAATTAACCTGATAAAGACACCTTTGTACCTCCCTCTTAAAGCACCTGAGACCATTTCCCCCTGAAATGTTTCTCCTTCACCTTCTTCACAGTCCCTGATGTTTGCTAGGTTCCTTGGACAGCACAGGACTTGGTAGTATGGGGAGCCAGTGTAAGGAAGGGAGCCAAGTAGCTTTGATTGTTGACCAAACACCAGGTACTCTTCAATGTCTTACACAATTTCTCCTAATAACTCTGTGAGGGAGACGACATTTTTCTCCTCTTTCCAATATGAAGCTGCGGCACGGACAACCAAAGCACCTGGTGGTGGTCGCAAATGCTGTGAATGGCAGGGCTGGCACATGAACTCAGATCTGTCAACTCAAACTGGCCAATCGTCGATTCCAGGCTGGCACATTTCAAGGAGTAGAAATCCCAGAAGAGGAGTCTGGCCGAGAGCCTGAAGTGCTCTCCCAGCCTGACAACCTTAGCAGAAACATGCAGGGCAGACACAGGGGGAAAAAAAGACAACAAAGCCCAAACCAGCTCTATTAGAAGGTACACAGCCTGGGAGAGAAACATCTGGAAACCCCTTCCAAACCTTGCCAGCCTAGTCGTGTCTTCCAGACAGGCATCATATTGGCCAAGGTGGATCCGTGATCCTCTATAAGCATTTTTCCAAATCCCCCATTTACTCGACTTTGCAGGGGGTGGGAGTCAAGGACACCACTTGTTTTACGGAAATTGGGGGAGGGGGTGTTAAATAAAAATAAACAAAAAACCTTCTCTGATGGAGAACTCAACCATTTTTCTCTAAGCCAACAAAATAAGTTAGGGTTTTATTTTGAAGGTGGGATTTGCCAGTAGTTAGGCTGCATCATCTTTGTTCCTCTTCTGGTTATCTCGTATTCTTTCTAGGATTTTCTCCCATGAGAAGTGGAAATGGAGCATGCTTGCAAAATCAGATGGTGGTGTAGTTCTACTAGAGACTGCTTTGTTCGCTAAATTGGTAGCTGTGAGTGAGTAGGGGAGACTGAATTTGTTTACCATTTAAACCCCTCCACACGCTGCAATTCTAGAGGCTGAGCTGAGATGAAAAATCCAATGTGAGGTCAATGTTCCTAATTGATTGATTTTCTATACTCAACCCACTTTCCCACTCTCTTGACAAACAGGTGAACCAACCAACTATAATGATACTATTCTCCCACCCTGGGCTAAAGGAATCTCATGGTTTCTGGAGTGGCCAAAAAAGAACAGGAAGAATTAAAAATGATAGACTAATGATCAGTTGACATTTAGTGAGCATAGAGTATCAGACATTATAAAAATGCTATTATATATATGATTTAATTTAGTTTTAAATCCTGGCAGGTTGCTATTTTGAAACTGCATTTTATAGACAAATTGCAGGTCAGAACTATTCACTGGCTTTCCTGAAGACAAGCAGCTCCTTTTTATTCTTTCTAATCTCACCTTCTCTCAAGTTCCTGTATCCATCTTGGAGAAAGTTTAGGGGCTAGAAAGAAATCCCAGCTGTGGGTTCTGCAGGAACACCCTGGAGACACTCTAGCATCTGGCATCTCAAGACTGGGAGGGACGAAGAGAAGGGGAGGCCAAACAGAGAGTAGAGGGGCTGGACCTGGAGCCTTCTTAGAAGTGGTTGGGAGAACAGTGGCATTTTGCATGTCATGTCTTCTCAAGCAGTTTTGAGCATCTGTTTTAAAGTCTCTGCAGTTAATGAGACAACAAACCAACTCCTAAAGAAAGGATGAGTGGTGAGAAGTGAGTTAACAGTTGACTTACTTGTTCCCTCTGATTTACCTGGCTTACTAAAGGCAGAGACAATGACTGAAGGGGCTTCTGGAAAGCAGATGAGGCAATGGTGTGGTTACTCATGCCTGGTACGGGTCTAATCCTTGCTACAAGAGCTGGTAAACTTTGGATGGAGGAAGAAAACAAAAAATAAAACCCTTGTTCTCCTGTTTCTTCTATGTCCAACCAATGTCCTCACATCTGAAAGTTCAGTGTAAAACAATTATGAAAATGAATTCCATAGCTAGCTGTAAATAAAGATGACTACTGCCATTTTGTGGCTAAGGAATTTTAAATATTATGAAAGTTAATAGGTTGCCCATTCTTTCTTTCAATAATTACTGATTAGGCTCCATTATATACCCAGAACTAGATATAGTGGCAAACAAAGCAGACATAAAGCATACAGGCTAGTGAGAAAACAGACATTAAATAAAAATTGTGTACAGAAATAAATATAAAGTTATAAGTTATGATACAACAGAGAGGAAAACGATAGGGAAGTGTGAGGAAATGTAACTGGAGTGCCATAATTTATATCAGTGGGTCAGGGAAGCCCTGTCTGAAAGAGAGGACATTATGCCGTGAGCCAGGAAAGCAGCAGAGGGGCAAGCAGGCAGCAGAAACAGCCTGTGCAAAGGCCCTGAGGCAGGAAAGTGAGTGGCCAATGTAGCAAGGAGGACAGGGTAAAAAGAAGTTCAAAGGGCATGGCAGTGCAGCATATTATGTAGGGTTTTCTAAACCATAGCAAGAACTTTGGATTTTATCCTAAATGCTAAGTGCAATGGGAAGCCATTGTAGGGTTTTAAACATGGAAGACATGTGATGTGATTAACATTTTTTAAAAATTATCCCACTTATTACGAAAAGTGAATTGGATAAGGTTGGGAAACTATTGCTTAAGTCCCTATAAAAGTTGGTGAGTAGAGCTCAGAAAAACGTAAGTTCTAATCTTTGACTAAAACCACAAAGTCTTTTTTTAGAAACCATTATGTATGATTTATAAAATAAAAACACATGTTTTTTATTAAACAGAGTCATACTTTTTCAAATTTCTTATCCATTAAGGTTGCCTAAAGGCCTAGGGGGCAGCTTCAGGGAAATGCATTGTTTAGCTGGCTTCCCTGACCTTTTCCTACTTTCCAGGTTTTCCAAGAACAGTACAGTAGTTGAGAAGGGTAGTCATAACTGAGGAATAAATATATAGGTCATTTGTATCTGATTCTCTTACCCAGCCTCAATCTCATTACACAGCAGCAGCAACAAATGTCAATGGCAGGAAGTACACAACAAGAAAAATTAACCACATTTTTTTTTCATCCAAACTTACACACACAGTGTCACACATACATACAGTTGGTTTGAAGTGGGTTGAGAGGAGGTAGCCAGCCTTCTCACATTTCAAACCAATAGAATCTCATGGCAGTCATCAAAACAACAGGCTTTCAGTCAGTTGACCTTTCGTGTTGGAGGGTTTTGTGGGGAGAGGAGAGAGAAAGGAGACTGAAAACTTGGGCTCTGTATCATTTGTCATTCTAATAGTTGCACACTGAATCAGTCTTATGTTACAGACACATTCATGTAATTAGGATGCGACACAGGGGTCATTCAGGCATATGAAGTACTCTTGCTTAATTGCAAAATTAACAATGAAATAAGATAAATAATGACCAAACTGGTACTCATGGATTTCCACCCCCACTCCCTTCTCAATTCATTTTTTCCATCTAAAGTTGTTTTTTAAAACTTAGAAGGAAAACTCTGGGCTAAGGAGACAGTATGTGGGACACCAGCATTCAGCTCTCAAGGCATTAGTTAAGGGAGGTCACGCTCACTCAGAACAGGAACTGCTGGAAGAGCCATCTCAAAAGGGGTTCTGTGAGTCCCTCAGCCCCAGAAGCATTCATAACCAGATACACGGCATTGCAGGAAGGCATGCATAGCCGCAGAAAACCCACTTGGAAATCTGAAGGCTGGGATCCTGGTTTCCATTTTCACTACACCACTCTCTGTCTGCCACCTTGTTTCTCTTTAAGACTAGCCTAATTTTCAGCTCCTATGCTACTTTTAGTCAAATATCTACTATACTCACACACTATGTTAAGTGGTGAAAATATAAAAACAAAGACCTGATTCTGGATCTCAGCAAGCTTCCCCTACAGTTGGTCACTGTGTTCTCTTCCCTCTATGACTCCGTGAGAAACACCTGGCTATGGCGTAGTGCCCACTGACTGCTGTAGCGAAGGCCTGCAAGGCACTGTGTAGACAGAAACGGAAATTAATCAGGGAACATGTGTAGAGGAGGTATGATTTGAGTTGACCTTAAACTGAGTTAGGGGGAATTGGTCATGGGGAGCAGGGAAGGAAAGGCCTTCCCAGCAGAGGGAACAGAATGAGTCAAGGCAGGGAAGCCTGGGTGCACCTGAGGTATGTGGTCATTACTGTGGTGTGGCAAGCAACAGCCAGGTGATTTTTCCATCTTGGGAGAAAGTGTTAGGGGCCAAACATATACTTCAAATCTGGGAGAGTTAAGCACTTATCCATATGTAATAGAGGAAGGAATTCTGGATTGGAATTAAGGAGACCCATTTTTCCCGTGTCTAACAGACTATGTCCCCTTGGGCTGATTATTTCACCTACATTTGCCTGTTTGCTTACTTGCAAAATGGGAATAAAGATCCCTTTCCCATTTACTTTACAAGATGATTTTGAATATTAAGTGGGAAAAATATGTGTGAAAGTTTAACTTAAAAGTTTCCAATCTTTTTTGATAAGAGTGTAAAGCACTGATGGCAAATTGAAAGAGTATTATATTAAGTGGACAATATCATGACATATTCAGGGCCCAGCAAGCCATCCAGTGGCTGACATATGGAGAGAATGACTAAGATCAGCTTCGAAAGAGCCTCAAATGTACAGCCTCAAATATATTTCATTTAATTTAAAAGCTTGTGTTTATCCATTATTTTATTCACTTAACAGGTAAATAAATCTGGCTCATAGCCCTGACGAGTGTGGCTCAGTTGGTTGGGCACCATTCCATAAACTGAGAGGTTGCTGGTTTGTTTCTTGGTTGGGGCGTGTGCCTGGGTTGTGGGTTCCATCCCTGGTTGGGCCACATAATTCCCGGTCCCAAAGCATAAATGAGGCAACAGATCAGTGTTTCCCTCGCTGTCTTTCCCCATGCCTTCCTCTCCCTCTAAAAATAAATAAATAAAATCTTTTTTAAGAAACTGGCTCATAAAGAACATTCAAAGTAAAGAGTAAAACCAAGCATCTAAACTGCTTATTCTGTGGCCTTGCAAATGACCCCATCACTCTACCAGCAGGTTTACTGTCTGAGAATTTCTGAAGGTCATTCGTCAAATGAAGAACAGGTGTGATCTGATTCAGAAAATAGGAATTTGAAATAGCCTCTGAGATCTCTTTCAGCCCTACTGCTTCTTAACTCTCCAGTACAGGGTGGCACAACCAGACCCCAGCCCTTAGAACCCTTTCTGAGTTCCGAGATGCTGGAGTCTGGGCAATTCTGTGTGTGGATCAGAGAGTAGTGTTAGGTTATGGAAGTGAATGCAGCCTACACACTCCCTAGAGACTTAGTGAGACAAGACAGGGACATTTCTAGAAGAGCTTTCCACTGGAACTCCAAACAATTTGGAGAAAACCAAGGAGTGAGAGAAGCAACGCTGCCACTATGCTGAAGGGAAGATTTGACAGTATGTGACATGTAGGATCACAGATGATGAAAATAAGAAAACACAAAAGCAGTTTACTTTCCTACTGCACCTTTCTTCTGAGGGGCTCAAACCATTTTAGACATAGATGTCTATTCTCATCATTGGCAAATGACTTTATCTTCCAGAACTGCAAACCTTGCCCAGCCCCATTTTGAAGGGACATTAAGGAGATCAAGTGAAAAGCCTTTTGAAAACTGCCATGTCTACAATGATCATTGCTTAAGGACAGAGGCAAGAGAGGCCTTGACATTGGCTCCACTCATCCCAGATGGCGATGACATCTCTGTGTTCTCCTACTGTCACATGGGGAAGAAAGTACAGGTCTACACTGCAAGCAAGCCTAGAGACCCAGGCAGAGATGCATCCGCTCTGCTCTGTGTCCTCAAGCAAATGAATTTGCATTTCTGGCTTTGGATTTTTTTCATCATTATCCCCAGAAGGTAGACATGACCTCTAACATCCCTTCCAGCTCTGATCCTTAGCAAAACTAGGATTCCTTTGATTGTGCTTAATTAACTGAGCTAGAACCAAGAACCATGAAGAGGAAGATCACAGCTGGAGCCTCTGCTTCTTCACATCTAGAATGAGGATAATAGCTGAGTTTCAAGGGTGTCTGGAAAGATTAGATATAATATATGCAAAGCTGCTAGCACAGTGCCTGACATCCAGGAGGCAGCCCATAAATGGAGGTTTTTAGACAAAAGCCTGAAGATGTCCAGTCTAAGCCTCTGCCAGCTTGTTCTTTTGTCTTCGCAGTCCCAGGCGTCTTCATGGCTTGAGCGCATTACCCCTGACTTACTGCCGGCCACTGTGAGCTCTAAGTCTGGACACAGGAATAGTGTTTTAGACTCTTCTGTTTCATCCAAAGGCCACAGGGAAAGTCTATGAAGTTTTCTGTTTCATTTGGCTGGAACCTTGTGCCCAGTTAACTTCAGGTGTCTGTGAAAGAGCCCAAGGGAGGACTTTACAAAGACCAACCATTTCCTACTCAGTCTCCACACCCTGCAGTGGCAGGAGGAGGTTGTCCAGGGGGCTGGGAACCTGAAGCAGGGGGCACAATTTCCTTCCGTGTCTACTTGGCCAACTTACGATCCTCCCAAGGCAATGAGCACTTAAGAAGTATAGGTCTTCATCACCACAATGATGCTGTTTACAGCACTGTGCAGACTGGAAGCTCTAGATATATGTCTCAGTCTTTTAGAGTCCCCACCCTTGGCAGAACCTGAAAAAAAAAAAAGAAAGAAAATGCCACTTGCTTTTTCCTATTTAATGAGGTCAAACATTCTTAAGGAATGAAAAGCACAGCTCCAGCCTAGTTTTTAATTAGCTTCAGGAACCCTTGTTTCAAACTAGCCTCATTCCCAAAGCTATTCTCTCTCTGCTCTGAATGAGTTGGAAATTCAATTGTATTCGCCTTGTCAAGTCGTTAATAATATGGCCCTCTCCCAAGGTCACATGGGGAAGGACACTCAGTAGCCAGACTGACACTGTACTCTTGGACCCCAGAAGAATATCAGAACCTAAAAAAGGCAGTTGAAAGAACTCTAGTTCAACCGAACTCGGTGTTGTTTTTCAGTAACCCACCATGTGAACTCAAGCTACTTTCTCCACATGTACGATGGAAAAAATAAGGACTTTAGAGACAAGCAGACCCGGCGTGAAATCCTGACTTCTTCTCCCAGTAGCTATGCAAGTTAAATGAGTACTCACATCTTCCGTCCCCTCTTTTGTGCTACACATATTGCTGCCCCCTTGTAGGATGACTGGAGGGACCAAATGAGCAATTTTGAGTAAAGCATGCTGCCCTGAACATCACTGGCTTTCCATAAACACTGTGCTTTCTCTTTCCTCTCATCTGTACAGAAGAGTTAATCACTCCCACATTGCCTGTTTCACTGGGTTGAAGTCATGACCGAAAGGGATTATCTGTATTTAGAGGCTAGGAGTCTGGGTTTTGTAGTTGGAGCTCAGGGTTCAAATCCCAGTCCCGCTCCCCCCCTCCCTGGGCCACCTTGGGCAAATTCCAGAGCCTCACAGTTTCCTCGGTGGAAAGTGGAAAGACTCTCAGTAGTCCTTCCATAGGATTCCTGCAAGGACTAAATGAGATAGTGCACGAAAAGCCTTTACCTGGAGCTGGCACATGGTAAGTACACGATAAATATTACATAATAACAGCAGCAGCAGAATCTGAAGTGTGCTGTGACATTTAAAAATCCTCTAAGATGTCTATCTTAAACTCTTTTTGGAAGGAATGTGCCAATGTTACCAGTGTTTATGTAAATATAAGAAGCCATTATTCATGCAGGAGAACATTACTGGGTATTTTGCAGGAAAAGGGAGAGAACAATGTCGAGAAAGAAAAAAAATTATGATGGGCTTCAAAGAGCAAAGAGGAGAAAATAACTTCTCACCCGGCACCATAGAAGTAGCCCCATATATTAGCTCAGAGCTGCCTGAATGCAAAAGTTATAGAGTCTTCTCTGCAGAACACATAAGGGAAAGGAAAGTAATGGAGGAGAAAGGGGAAGGAAACCTTATTCTGTTGCCTCTAAAATTAGTCATAAGGCTGTATTTATCCAATAGAATCTTACTAAACACCCAACCCAGGAGAGATGACAGGGCCAAGGAAGGCCAGGCTCTGCCCTCAGGGAATTTGCAGTCTAATGAGGACCTTACACCAAGCACATAAATAACTAATTCGAGGTAGAAAGTAAAGTGTCAGAATCATCATCATCCTTACTACAGGTCATTTGTATGGAGTTCCCCTTATTTAGTATACCATCCGTTTTCCAAAAAGAATTTTGGATGATTTATCACATAAAAGAAGATATACACTGAGGTATAAAAAGATAGAACCAGAAATTTACACTTAAGCAAGAGAAATGGCAAAAGCTAATATAATTGTTGGGTTAAGCATTGGATTCATCTCCACGCTTCCTGGAAGTCTGGGCGAAATGAGAAACACATTATTATAATTTAATATTTCTCAAATGCTGACACTCTCTTAAGCCATACACAGAAACCTAGGCAAGGCCTGATTCAGTAATCTTGCATTTTCTATTCAACTGAAAAATCTAAAAGGCACGAATGTCTGGAAGTTTTAGATATTCACGTAGGTGATAACTGTTATCAGCATTTAAGACCATTATTTTGAGGGGAAAATTTTGTATGATTATTAAACAATTTTTCTGTTCTTTTTAAATTTGTGTTGAGACTGTTTCTCAGCTAGAAGCTATGCAAAATGCAAGCTGTTGTACTTCTTATAAGAAAGAGATAGATACTTCAAAACACTGGCGATCTTTGTATCATGATGGTAGACCTGCTAATTTAGTTTTCAATGCGATTTCAGTGCTCCAGAGCTTAATTGCTGTTGTTCTCAAGTCATCACCACTTGGACAGGTAGGTGGGAGGAAGGAGAATTAGTCAATTGTACAGAAAAATCAAAGACACTTGCTTGCAAGGGTACCTACTTCTGAGAATTACCGTGAATTTTGCATGCCACTGACTAAGAAAGGAAGGAAGGAAGTGACATCTTTAAGATCCTGGGCTTGCGCTGCGGTGAAGGGGACCAGCTGCTGTTCTTTTTCTGGCTGATTTTTGGCCTGTTGTGATGTCTTTTATAAATCTGGGAGTTCTTGAACTTTAAAACCTGTTTTAAAAGACCATGTTTCTGTCTTCTTTTTCAGTGTAATCTTTGAAAAGGGTCATGAGCTTTTTTTAATGAGGAAGAGTTAAAACAAAACAACACAAAAAAGCAACAAAGAAGGGAAATAGGTGCTGAATGGAGAGAAATAAAGAGAATATCTGCAGGGAGAGGAAGGAACACAGAGAGTCAATGGCATCTGACCACTTCTGTACACAGACCTTGCCCAGCCTTCAATCAGCTGAGGGAGAGCCCCGGTTAGGGTCAGGCCTGGACAGAGCCTGCTAACACGTGCCGGCCAATGCCATCCACATCTGTTTGATTTGGCACTGTGCACTGACCAGCTGCTGGCACAGAATCAGAAGGGGCAGGTGGGTGTGTTGGGGAAGGGGGAAGTAAGGGGACAGGGGATTATACACAGTTGTTCCAGAAAGGGGTGAGGGGAGGGGTCGGGAGAAATGAGACTGAGAGAGACGGGAGGACAGGCAGGGGCAGGAAGTACACAGCTGTGACGGTGGCCATTGGTGCTAATCACCCTTTGCAGCAGGTGAAGGCACTGAGTCAGAGAGCAGAGGCCCTGGAGATGTGCTTTAGCAGAAATTCAGGCACTGGGCCAGGTTTGGGCAGAGTGTCAGGAGTGCTTTGTCACTCTGCTCTTTGACCCATTCATTATCTCACTAATGGCGAACTTTCCAGACCTCCAAGCTAGTCACCATGTTGCGTCCCTCTTTTTCCTACAAGAGTAAACATTTTGTTGCCTACCTCAGTGTTTTTATTTTTTCTTTCTAATCTCAGCTCACAAAGACTTACTTTCTGTGAGCTATTAAGATCCTTCCAACTATCTAGAGAGAAACCTGGAAAGAAGAAGCCCTCCTGCTTAACAGAGGCCCATGGAAGCATAAGCAGTGTTCCTGGAGTCCCCTGGCTCAGCCAGTGAAGGAACAATTTGGGCAAATGCTGACTCTTCCACCTCAGCACCTTTTGCTGCTAAAATTTGTTCTGACCCCAGATTTTAATCCTGGGCCAAGAGGTTGAATTGGTGAGTGATATACTCGCCAGCGGAGAGCCAGATTATGATGTAATCTCCATGTGATATTTTACACAAGCACCGGTTCTTTGTTCATCATTTGTTTGACACCATGTGCCAGAAACCATGCTGGTTCTCTACAGGCAGCTCACCAGTGTGGGCAAGCCCTTCCTGGGTCTCACTCCAGTGTCCATTACCTGAAGGGGAACCAAGTGACTTCTGCAGGATTGAAAATCTCACACATTCATCCCTGTTTTTGCTTGTGAAAAAGTCACTGTTGGCATCACAGATGAGAAAATAGACAGGACACCACAATGCAGTCGAGACTGATTAGTGGGTCTGCTCACTGGAACAGCAAGGTCTGTTTATTTCCAGGACACTCTCAGTACCCAGAGGATCAAAATAACATGACATGGAATGACCAATATTCAATCTGAAACATGTAAAAGAAAGACCATTTCAGAGAGTTTGCTCTAAAAACATAAGTTTCAGCTCTGAAGAGTGTCTGAGGTTCAAATCTTCCTTCTGATATTTATTAGCAAGGTGACATTTCCTCCCTGTGACTTAAACTAAGACAAATAATAGAACATACCTTATAAGATGCTTGTGGAAAATTAGCCTCCATAGGCTGTATTACAATTTTGAAGTACTAGAGATGTCATATTGATATCAAAGAGGTCCTTCCTCAGAAGTTCAGAAAAGGACTCGGTGGTTGGTACCCTCACTGGTTGACACACAGAGTTCCCAATTTAATGTTCAGCTCCACGCCAGGACTGAGGGCCTTTACTGTGACCCACCATCAAATCCATGCTTTCTGACCTTGCACACGAAGTCCAGTGACTGATCTTGTCCCTGACACTGAATTCCTGGTTTCATAATCTACTGTTGCCCTCATTCTTACAAAGCTTTCAGTCTTCCCAGGAATTAGAGTTGGCCACCAGCAGCCACACAGACTTTCTGGCATGTCCAGGAACAGGACTTTCTCCCAGCCTCCCTCTGGTGTAGTAGAAACAGACTCCAGATTTGAATACTCAGTCCACCACTGCTTTCATAGCCAGCCATTCATCCCTCTGGGCCCCCATTTCCTCATCTGTAAAATGGGAATACAGACCCCTGGCAGAGATGCTGTGAGAATGAGTAACAAAGCAGACAGTTTGACATGTAGCATTGCTCACTGAACAGTAGCTCTTTTTCTTTGTACAATCATCTATTATGGCTGGCTTGATGCTGATTGTCACCTGGCCTGTTACCTCCTGCTTGCCCTCCTGTGCTGCTGTCACTGCCCACAATGACACCTACCTAATGGACTCATCTGGTCTCTGAGTTCCAATTCTTTCTATTTCTCGGGGGAAGTTCTGCTGTGTCTGTTCTGACTGCTGGCTGGTGGTATGCTGGAGCAGCTCCTAATAGCTCAGACAGGCTGACCCTTGGCATCTCTTCCCATCTCCACACTCAGTGACCATCATGTTGGTGCCTTGAAATTGGTCACAGGGGGACAATTTACACCACAGAAATTAGCAAACTCTACAAGAGGGCTCTTTCCCCAGGAAAGCTGCATGTTAAACATTTACAGGCACACCAGTGCAGACCGTCCATTCTTTCTGTAACTTCTCTGGGCCTGATAATCTGCCCCAAACACTCAAGTGTAGCCCTTTAAAGGGAAGACCTCAAACATTTTCTTATGTACACAGCCTAGCCTTGCATTTCAGTGAGAAGGCAGCTAAATCCATGCCAAAGTCTACAGAACAACTCTCAGCTCAGGAATGGAAACATGACACCAGGAAACAAAACAGTCTAATGAATATACATTAACCTCAGGATTAACCCCACCACTAATGAGATCTGCTCAGCCCAGCCAAAACCTTTTCTTCCTGCCGAGCTCTCTCCTGGTGAAGCAGGTTCACGGGGTTGAGGCCTTCCCCTGAGCTCTCTAATGGAAGTCTTCCAGGCCCTAAATGACTATGCCCTTCACACCACTCCTGCTTTTGGCTTGGAAATACTGTGGTCCAGTAGCAAAGAGAGTGTGGGAGAAGATGACTCCTTTGCAGGGGTAAAGGGAAGCCTTGCCTTGCCTTTCCTTATTTTTTTGTGCAGGCCCTAAACCACACAAGTTTGCTAAGGTATAAGCATTTTGAGGGCTCAATTCCTGCTCCAATCTGTGTACCGCAGAGGCCTGAGCAAGTGGCCTGCCCCTCAGTGATGTCACATTCAGATTGGCTGTAACTAGGACCACATTTGAAGTTTGTAATGTTGGCTTAGTGCTGAGCCACACTTAGCTTTACATCCCCTTGAAGAAAGACTCATCAAGTAACTGAGCAGGTGGGTGAGCCTGTGTGTGGTGGGATGGAGGGAGGGATATTTTTTCTTATAAGGAAATGTGTTCTCACAGGTTTTAGAGGACAAGTCACCATTTGATATAGTGGAATCCTATCTATAGGTTTTGCCATCGTGGGTTCCCTTTTAGCAGTATTTTGTTCCTGCCTGTATTTGAAAGGACTCCCACAGCCCAAATGGAATACAGCCCAACCTTTGGCCCACTAAACCTTAAATCCTCTTTTCTCCCCAAGGATTGGTACATTCTATTCATTTTCCTCTCTTCACCATTCTAGACTACCCACAGGATATAATACATTTCTCACTACCCCACTTCCTTCCATATACCCACCCCTTGACTTGCTGCTTCTGAAATAAGCAGGCCACACTTTTCATTTTGACACCTTTAAGGTAGTCTTCACAGGGATATCAACAGAGTGACAAATGCAGGGAAGGGGCTAAAGTTCCAGAATTCTCCTCTATATTCTCCTTACCCAGGTCTCTGGTGTGGCCACACTAATATGTAAAATGTGAGCCCACCATTCTAATAACCCTTCTCTGACTCCTTATTTCTCTCCTCTTGCCCTCAGGGCAACAACTCCTGAAGTCTGACCACTACTACTATCCTTCTAGCCAAGGTAGATGTCATGACCTTAATGAGAAACTTCGCAGCTTACAAATCACTTTCTGCCCATCATTTTGGTGAACTTCAGATCTTTCTGTGACTTACTTGTTGGTGTGACTGCCAACATCTTTCTGGGCCAATGAGACAGTGTGGACACAATGGCTGAGAGACACTTGATTGGAGCCCCCTGCATCTCTCTTTACCCCACCCACATTGCCTTACCAAGGAAATATAGTGATCAGGCACTGTGGGGTTTTTTTTTTTTTTTCAAGGAAAGGGTCTTAAATTGTATTTCAATTCCATTCTATGAGGGTCATCCACACACACTTTCTATTTTCTACCTCACTGTCACAGTAAATTCAGAGCATCTCAGACTGGACATCTAGATGACCTCTTGCTGTACTTCCAAAATCTAGGTTTGAGTTGGATCTAGATCAACCTGAAAATGGTCATTATTGCCCTGCGGGCTTTTATTTCTTGCTTTATCTTTCCATATTTCCTTTTCATGCCTTCCCCCCAAATTATCTAATGCACAAGTACTCCAAACCACCCACCTTGAGACTCCTTTGATTTCTCTTCTTGCTTTCTAGTTCAAGTTAACTCAGGAGCTTTTAGGATCTTCAGATACAGATTATGTACTCTCTACTTCATGTAGTAATAACACAAAACTTATTTTAAAATATTTATCAGTTTAAACTTTTCACTAACTCTTACTGGCCTCTATAATTAATTAGATGGCTTTTCTCTACATATAAGTCAGGTATCTCCAATATCTTTAGCATGTTGATATCAGATTATAAAATGGAGAGAACCAGGGAGCGGCTCAGTGCCAAGCTTAAGAGGTCATCTTATTAATCAATTGGAGAGATTAATTTATTCACTCAGCACACACTTATGAATCACCTAACCTGAACTCCTATAATATTCAAGACCTAGTAGTATGTATGTGTTATGAGCATATTATCCACACCTTCCTATTAGACTGTGAGGCTCTTCCGAAGTGTTTGATCTCAGCTTGCCATGCCTGTCTCTTGACATTCAGCAATTCACTTCACTTCTCTAGGCCTCAGTTTCCCCATTGTGGGATGTGAGTACATAGAGCATTCTAAATCCACTGATTCACCTTCTTCCCATTTAATTCAGTAAATATGGGTTAAGTAACAACATAAGAGCTGCTAGGTGAGCTCTAAGAAGTAGGCATTAAGGGCTATTGAAGAGAACTCAGCTAATTGTTGAAGCTGGGAGATGGGTACATAGAAGTTTATCATACAACTCTTGTCTACTTTTGTGCATGTTTGAAAATGCTCCTACTAAAAAGAATAAAAATAAATGGAAGGAATTTGGGCCACATAGAGCAGGTAGCAGCTGAGCAGAGTTGAAGCATGGGTAGGATTTCAATGAGCCGACACTGGGTCAGGGGTCATTCCAGGCAGAGAACGTCATGAGCCAAGGCATAGCGACTGGAAAATACAAGGTGTTCACAAAGAACTGGGAGTAGTCATGTGTGGCTGCAGCACAGGGTGCAAGAGGGGAGCGTTGGGAAATGAGCTGGAAAGGTATCGTGGGGTCACAGCTGAAGGGCCTAGGAAGGCACAGTGAGGATCCTGTGCCTAAGTCAGTTCCCAGGAAAAGTGACCTCATTGGTTAAGCCCACATTGACCCTACCCCTTCTCAGTCAGTCCGGGTGCAGGCTCAGGAGAAGGGCATGTGGCAGAAACTGGCCAAGGAGCAGGCTGGCAGCACCCCCAGCTTGTTTCTTCACCAGGAAACAAGGTTTCCTGTAACTCAGACCCATGAATCAGCATTTCCTCTGTCAATAATACACAGCAAGAAATGCAACAGCACAGGGCTTGGGGGAAATGGAAGAAAGAGAGGAATATTCCATGACACGACTGGGCTCTGCTCTCCTTTTCCCTCATGAAACACTCCTGATAAGCTCCCAAATAACACTCGGGTTTCAAAAGATAAGTTTCTCAGAGAACCTCACAGTATCTCGTGAAGATTAAGTCCTCTGGAATACTCTGGTCATATTATGTGTTTCTATCACCATTCAGATAAGTAAGATCACTTTCTGGATTCTTTCATTACATGACAACTAAACATTAATATCACAGTGTTTTAACCTTGCAGAGGTTTGAGTGTATGTGCGACTTACTTTTAGTTTTTACACATCCCTGTCCAATATTTTATTAGATTCCCATGATAATCCTGTGAGGTACACAGGAAATATTATACCTATTTCACAAGTGCTGATACCAAGGCAGGGAGATGAAATGCTTCTTCTCTGTTAGATCTGTTTTGGAGAAGCTGAGTGACCCCAACTCTTCGGGAACCAGTCCAAGGTTCATTTCAAGGTCACTGGCTTTTAATAAACAAACAAACAAACATTGCTATATTTATTTTAGTATACTTAACAACTATTAAATTAATAGTATATTTAATTTAAACTATTAAAACTATGTATCATACATACATATACCCTACTTATGTATATCAGAAAGACTTTCATTTATTCCCTTATTCCATTCATTAATTTATTAAATATTTATTGAGTGCTTATTCTGTGCCAGGCTCTGTTCTAGACACTTTTAATCGTGAACAGAACAGACAAAGAGCCCTGCCTTCACACAGGCTACATTTTCATTGAAGAACTCAGTACCTGAGGCAAAAGTAAAACACAGCGTGTCTTAGAGTTACATGGTTACATGTGCTTGGAAGAACAGAGAAAACAGAAAAGTGTAAGAAGTGTTGGAGGGTGGAGAGAGTGATACAATTTTATGTAGAGTGTTCAGCCACAATCTCCCTGAAAATGCGAAGTTTAAGCCAAGACCGGAAGCGGTGGGCAAGCAAGCCACGTGGATATATGGGGTGGGGGGAGTCAGCGAAAAAGGCACCACATCCTGAAGCTCCGAGGTAGTGTTCTCCTGCATGTGCAAGGAAGAGTGCAGTGGCTGGCTGGAGGGGGAAGGGGGAAAGAGGAAAAAGTAGGGGGTAGAGGTTGTAGGCAGATCGTGTAGAGCATTATGAAGACTGGGAATTGACTTAAGAGAATCTGCTCTCCTTTACTCAAAATCAGAACCAAACCAACCAACCAAACAAAGGCAAAACCAAAATAAAACAAGACAAAGGGGTAAAATTCAAAACAACAGAAGCATGAAAAGGGAGTTAAGGTTGGTAACTCTCCTTCCACATCTTGAATCCGGATCCAGAATCCAAACCCTCAAGCCAGCCACCCTGGCTGCTTTCTGAGAGAGCCATGGAGCAGCAAAGTCGGGCCAAGGGGCCACTTAGGACCACGAGCGGGGCCTAGGCCCCAGACATCAGCTAGGTCCCTGTGAGTTAGGCCTCTAGGATCTGTCAGGCTTCCTCTTGTTTAGGCTACAGGGTGAAGGCAGAACAAAACCCCCAGAGCCTTCTCCCCTCAAGCTTTCCCAGGCACAGAATATCCAAGCTACGAGCTCAGCCCTACAAAAGTTCCCTCCCTGACTCAGGAGTCTGTAATACACTTGTTTTGACCCTGACTCATCCCAGAGGTGAAGGGTGCATGTGGACTTGGAAATGATGTGAAGGAGAGTGAACAGAATAACCTCACACTCATTCCAGAAGTCATGTTCCCTCATTTTTGTTCCTTCTCTTTGTTAGGCTTGTGGGGTAAGCTTGTGTTCAATTTATGCCCACACTGCCTCCACTACAACTTCCCCACTGCCTTGGAGAGTTTTAGAAAATGTCTTTGTGTGTTTTCTCCAAACATGGACACTGGGACCAATGAGAGGTAGTTCAGCCCTTCAAAGCCTTTAATGGCTGTCTCTTTGATTTGCCTCCAGAAGTCCCTGACATAGATCAGAGCAGGACATATGCCAAGTCAACTGTGGACACTAGGTGGAGAAGTCCCTCACCATGCTTTTTATCACGTGAGAGCAAACAAGAAAGATGCTCTGTCACTCAGCAACATATGAAAAACCAGACAATAGTCAAACCAGACAATATGATCAGGGGTTGGGAAAAAAGCAGCTAAAATAGCTCTTCATGTTGTTTCTCTCACCACCGAAGAAGCCTTTACAGCTTCCTCCACCTCCTCCCCCCAAAACTGCCCCTACCACCATCACCATTCTCGTTTGAGTCTCCTCTGCACTATTTTTAATTAAACTTTTTATGTGGAGGTACTTGTAGGTTTATATGTAGTTGTAAGAAATAATACAGAGAAAGACTGTGTACTCTTTATCCAACATTAACATCTTGTAAAATGATAGTACAATACATATTCAATATATTGATATTAACACAGTCAAATAGAGAGTATTTCCATCATCCCAAGGGTCTCTCACACTACCCTTTTATAGCCAGACCTATTTTCCTTCCACTCCCATCTCCTCCCTAATCCCTGGCAACCATCATTTTGTTCTCCATTTCTAAAATCTTGTCAATTCAAGAATGTATTATACTTTACATTATAATAGTCAATAATATTGTAATAACTCTCTGTGGTGCCGGGCAGGTACTAGAATTATCAGGGATATCACTTCCTAAGTTGTATAAATGTCTAACCACTAGCCTATACATCTGAGACTAATATTAAATAATATTGCATGTCAACTGTAATTGAAAAAATTTTTTAAATGTAATATAAATGGAATCATACCATATGTCATCTTCTGTATTTGGCTTTTCATATCAGGGCAATTGCTATTAGGAGATTCACCCAGGTCATGTGTTTATCAAGTTAGGTTTTTCTTTTTATTACTGAGTAGTATTCCACATATGAATGTACCACAATTTATTCACCCGCTGAAAGACATTTGAGTTGTCTCTAGTTTGGGGCTGTTGTGAACAAGTTCGCTATAAGCAATGTATATAGGATTTTATGTGAGCATAGATCTTCATTTCTTTGGGAATAAATGCTCACAAGTGCAATTACTTGGATGTATGGCATTGTATCCTTACTTTTTCTTTTAAAGGCACTGCCAAAATATTTTCCAGAGAGACTCTGTATATCATTTTACATTCCCACCAGTTAGTGATGTATGAGTTTATACGTTTTTCTGCATACTGGCTAGCACTTGGTGTTGGTACTATTTTTTTTTTTGGTCATTTTAGCCACTATGATAGGTGTATAGTTATAACTAACATGTTTTTAATTTACATTTTCCTGATCACTGATTGCGTTAACTATCTCTCTATATGTTTACTTGCCATCTGTCCATATGCTTTGGTAGGATGTCTCTTCACATCTTCTGTTGACTTCAAATTGAATTGTTTGTTTTTTGACTGTTGAGCTTTGAGAATCTTGTGTATATTACATATGTTATTTATCAGATAGGTGATTTGCTATTTTCTTTCCAGTCAGCAGTTGGTCTTTTCATCCTGTTAGCTGGGCCTTCTGTGGAGCCAATTTTAAAAACTGTGATGAAGTCTTATTTGTCAATTTTCTCCTTTCTGGATTATACTTTTCATGTCAAGTCTAAAAACTCTTTGCCTAGTTTGAGGTCCTGGAGAGTTGTTTTTTCCTAAAAATTGTAGAGTTTTCATGTTTTATTTTTAGGTCCATTATCTATTTTGAGTTAATTTTTATATAAAGTGTAAGACAGGCTAAGGTTTGTTCCTTTATTTGGTTCTGTTTACGGATGTCCAATTATTCCAGCACAATTTGTTGAAAAGGCTATACTTCCTCCATTGAATTGCTTTTGCACCTTTTTCAAAAACAGATGGGCATATTTGTGTGAGTATATTTCTGAGTTCTCTATTCTGTTCTATTGATCTGTGTGTATACCTCTCTGCAAATACCACACAGTCTTGCTTACTGTAGCTGTATAATATGTCTTCAAATCAGTTGGACAGGCTCCTCTTAGCTTTATTCTTCTTTGTCAAAATTGTTTTAGCTCTTCAAGTTCCTTTGCCCTTCCATATAAATTTTAGAATAATCTTGTTGATGCCTACCAAAATTCTTACTGTGGTTTTGAGAGAAATCGTGATAAATCTGTATATCAGTTTGGGGAAAACTGACAGCTTTCCTAATGTGGTAGACAGAATAATGGACCCTCACCTGCATCCTACTTCTTGGAAACTGTGAAAATGTTACTTTCTATGACAAAGATTGACTTTACTGACGTGATTAAGGCAAAGTCCTGGAGGAGGGAAGGTTCATGTGAATTATGCAGGAGGATCCGATGTAATGGCAAGGTCTTTATACAACGGAGGTAGGAGGGTGAGAACCAGAGGAAGGAACATGTGACTATGCGAACAAGGTCAGACAGAGACTGAAAGGGACTACGCTGCTGACTTTGCAAGAGAGAAGGGGCCATAAATCCAGAAATGCAGGCGGCCTCTAGAAGCTGAAAAGGCTAGGAAGCACTGGGTTGGCCAAAAAGTCCATTTAGTTTTTTCTGTAAAGTAAAAGACAAATTTTCACCAATAACTTTATTGATCTTGATATTTTGAATATGTTGGCTCTCTCCCACATGGTATAACATTGATTGTTCTCAATTAATGTCTCAATTTAATCACTATAAACTTCAACGGATCTAACAGACCATGGAGCATCGTCCCACGAAAAATCTCCAGTGCAAATTTCATAAACCACTTTTGACACAGTTGATCAGTCATAGCACCTTCTCCATACACAGTACAAATCTCTTTTTGTGTTTCAGTTGCTTTTTTACCTTTCTTGAAATAGTAAAGCATAATATGCTGAAAATGTTGCATATTTTCTTCCATCTTCAATATTAAAATGGCTCTACAAAAATTAACCAATTTTGATAAGTTTCCTTAAGTGCACACTGATATGACAGCTGTCACAACACAATCTAACAAAATTGTTTCAAATGAAGTAAAAGACAACTAAGTGCTACTACAGCCATCTTTCAGGGAAAAAAATGAACTTTTTGGCCAACCCAGTAGATTTTCCCCTTAGAGTCTCCAGAAAGAACAAGCTTTGAAAACACTTGGATCTTAGCTCCTTAAAATTCCATATTAGGCTTTAGAAATACGGTACTGTAAAAAAATTTTTTTCATTGGTTTCCTGTGTAATTTTTAAGAGCAAAAATGAGAAACTAATACAACTATGTTTAGTCTTTATATCAATGAAGATAGAAATGGTGTGTCTCCTCCATTTATTTAGCTCTCCTTCAATTTCTTTTTTTTAACATTTTACACTTTTTAGTGTACAAGACCTGCACATGTTTTTGTTACATTTACATTTAAGCATTTACATTTTTGAGCAATAAGTGATTTTTGTTAAATTTCAATGTCTATGTGTTCATTGATAGTATATAGAAATACAGTCAATTTTTGTGTGTTTATTTTGTATTCTGCAACATTGCTGAACTCATTAGTTCTAAGAGTTTTTTAAATTACTTTCGTTTGAAATTTTTATTTATTGATTTGCAGGAGAGAAAAACATTGATTTCTTATTCCATTTATTTATGTGTTCATTGGTTGCTTCTTGTATGTGCCCTGACCTGGGATCGAACCCACAATCTTGGTGTGTGGGGATGATACTCTAACCAACTGAGCTACCCAGCCAGGGCAAAGGGTTTTTGTTTGTTTGTTTGTTTTTGTTTTTTTTTTTAATTTCTTGTAATTTTCTATGTAGATAACCATTATTTATAAATAAGGACAATTTTATTTCTTAAATTCTGATTTTTATTCTATTGCCTTTTCTTGACTTATTGTATTGACTAGAAGTCCCAACAATAATAATAAAAGAGTTGAGCGTAAACATACTTGCCTTATTCTTGATCTAATGGGGAAAGGATTCAGTCTTTCACCACTAGGTGTAATACGAGCTATAGGGTTTGTAGATACTCTTTACCAAGATGAAGACATTTTTCTGTTATCCTAGATTTCTGAGCACTTCCATTATGACTAAGTGTTGAATTTTTTCAAGTGCCTTTTCTGCATTGACTGATATGATTATGTAGTTTTTCTTCTTTAGACATTGAATATAGTGAATTAACATTAATTAATTTTTTGACATTGAACCAGCCTTCATCCCTGGAATAAATCCTTCTTGGCCATGGTGCATAATCCTTTTCATAATAACTGAATTCTATTTTATATTTTGTTCTATTTTGTTCCATTCTATTTAAAAAAAAAGATTTTGCTTCTGTATTCATGAGAGATGTTAGTCTAGTTTATAGTGTTCCCTATTTGTACTTTGTCTAGTTTCATTATCAGGACAATACTATCTTCACAAAATGAAGTAGGCATTGTTCCCTCTTCTACTTTCTAGATGTGTAAAATTGGTGTTAACTCTTCCGTAAATGTTTGAAAGTTTTCTTCAGTAAAACCATCTGGGACTGAAGATTTCCTTTCTAAAATTTTTAAAAATTGTGAATTCAATTTTCTTAGTTATTTTAGGGGCATTCAAATTATCTATATCATATTGGGTAAACTGTGGTAGTTTTTTAAGGAGTTGGTTTATTTCATTTAGGTTGTCAAATTTTTGTGTGTATAGTTTTCATGTGGGCCTGGTGTTTAAGGTTTTCTCTAACTCTAACACACCTCCTCAATCTCTTTCTTCTCCTTTCAACAGGCTCAGTGAAGCTCAGTGAACTGGAATCTCAACGAACTGAATTTGTCTCTGGGATTCCTTGCATACTCGGTGCTTTCTCAGTGCCTCACCTTGCTATTCTCATTCTCTATACCTGAGTATCCCAAAGTCTCAAAAATGTTTTATTTTTCATTCAAGGGCCACTGCAAAACTGCAAGCTATCTTTCCCATTTCCCTTTGAACTCCTCTAGCCTACATTTTCTGTGGCAGTTCTGTTGTGTGGATGGGATACTGCCTTGTGTAGAGGGTATTTGTGAACATGAACTTATGGCCCAACTACACTATTAGCTTTCTGAGGGATTAAACCCTGTATGATTTTTTTTGGCTTCCTTCCTAGGCCCTGGCACAGGGTATGGCACAGAATACATACACAAAGGACAGCCGAAGAATTAACTCACAGGGTTCCTCGTGTAGTTTTCCTTCTGAGAAGTCCCTTGACCTCCTATCTTCAGGTATTTAGGAAGCTATTCTTTCAAGACCTGCTCTTGACGCAGGAATTGACTTGGCCTCTGAAGACAGCTGCTTCTTTGAGTAGTTGGAGGAAAAGAGTCACTCTAGCACCAAGCCAGATCTCAAGGGAAAAACATCCTGTGGCTTTTAGAGCCATAAAAACTGTCTCACAAAACCACAAGTTCATTATGAAGAGATGGGACACAGCCAGGGTTCAGGAAATTTACCAATTTACAGAAAGAACACCTTCTCACCTTCTCCTGCCATCTAAATTAGTCATTCAAATTCTCCTTAGCAGCACCATCCTAAATGGAGATATATTAAGGAAGCGGGATGCAAAAGTGATTTCCATCTATTTCAAGCTCAGCAGGCATCTGTATCCAACAATATCTTTGAGGTTGACTTTGAGGCCCAGGCTGGGAATAATATTCTCCAGGGAGTCCTCCTACTATCTCAAAATAGTAGAAGGTAAAGTGGCTAGAGAGGGCGGCAGAGATGGAGATGAAACAAACTGGGGGGAAGGAGAATCACTCTCTACTCTTGTAACTGTCAACAGCCACCTTTTGGTGATACAATTGTTCCCCTCCTACTCTGAACCTCTTTGCCGCCAACCATATGTGCTGCCATATCCTTTTATATGGCCTCCCAGCCTGTGTGTTTCCCTGCACTCACCCATTTTAAACCCAAGTACCCAATGGTCTCCCTAAAATGTAACTCTGATCATACCATCTGTATTCGCAAAGAAACCTTATACATTCCCCATTGCCCAGGAAAAATTTTGACATGCCTTCAACAGTCATAAGGCCCTCTGCATATTATAACATCACCTCCCACCATCCCAATTATACACCAAGCTGGCAAAACCAGAATAGAAAGAATGTAGAATCTAGGCTGAATCTGAGTTCAAATCTAGCTCACTTGTAATAGTTTCATCTAATCTTGATGAGCTTCAGTTTTTTACCAAAAAAAAACCTGTTTAAAGAATAATAATAACTCAAAGTGTTTTGTGAAAAATAAATGAGGTTGTGAGTATAAAATGCACAGCACATAATAGGTACTCAGTAAATGAGAGCTGTTCTTACTGGGCTGAAACACACTGAGCAACTTCCACATTCCTGGAATACTCCTGAGTCTTTTCTCAGGCCTACCAGCCTTGGTAAGATTATCAAACACCCTTGTACAAGGAGAAGGAACTAACCGATGAAGGGGAGCAGTGAGGGAGCATCCATATAAGTTAAGATACCCATTGTTAGAAAGAAAACAATGAACGGTGTTCTGAGAGAGGTTGTGTGAAGTACAGGTGAGACAGCAGGCCCAGAAATTCAGAATGGCTGGGCAGGATCCAACAGTTTCAGCACCTGGTTTTCTTCCCTGAACATCAGAACAAGCCCAGGCCTACTTCCCCATAGTTGATGAGGATACCTCTTCCATCTCTTCATGTAGATGGATTATCTCTGTTTCTTTGATAGAGACTTACTCAAATGCTATGTCCAACTCAGAGGAGAGGTTGGTGGTGGGCAACTCCCCCTGGGGTTTAAATCTGAAGTCTATTCACTGTGGCTTGTATACCTATCATACCCAGTATGTATGTGTGTTATTATAAGGGGCTCAAGAAAATAGTGTCAAGAGACTCACTTCATAAGTATGCTTATTATTATCTCCGCTGCTCCAGCCACACAAAATAAATGTCTGGCATTTCCAGAAATTGCTATCGATTCAACAGCAGATTTTACAAGGCCAATCAATAACAGTTTCCGCTATACCCTCTGCCCCCAGTGTATATTTATTTGTGATCAAGCTTTCTGTTCCTCCTGTGCTTTCTAGTGCTTGTAATTGGTCCAGAATAAATGGATGATTTCATCTTTTTCCAGGAAAACAAAAAGAGGAGATAAAGAACTCTGCTATTAAAAGTATCTCTGTCCCCTCGCCAGAAACAAAGCTGTATCCATATATGTATATGTGTGGGAGAGATATAGAGAGAAAGCCTACATTCAAGCCTGCCTGCCAGGATGAGACCCTCAGCACATAAACCACAACTTGGGGCCCCTTTTCCCTATACCTAAATCATGCTGTAGTAGGAGATTATGGACCCAGGAAGGCACATAGACCCTTATAGTCATGAGTACTTACATCATGATACCTTTATATCTTACAGTGTGGCCAGAGGACTAACAGAGCCTCAGGGCAGGCTAGAACTTCCAAATTCATTAGCCCACTCCCCTCTTCTTACCGATCAAAGCACAAAGGCTCAAAAAAGAAAAGTGGGTCTAAATTCAGGTCTCTTGCTTCAAAACGTGACCTTATTTGGGGATAGGTTCTTTTCAGATGTCATGAAGTTAAAATGAGAGCATTAGAGTGGCCCTTAACCCAATACAACTGGTGTCCTCATAGGAAAGGAGAAGTCTGGACACTGAGAAAGACACACAAACAAGCAGATCTCCATGAGAAGATGAACAGAGAGATCAGGGAGATGCATCTTCAAGCCAAGGACACCAAACACTACCGGCAAATCACCAGAAGCTTAGGAGAGAGGCATGCAACTGACTCTTCCCCATAGCCCTCAAAAGGAACACTTCAATCTTGGATTTCTAGCCTCCAGAACTGTGAGACAATAAATTTTTGCTGTTTAAGCTACCCAGTTTGTGGTGCTTTGTTACGACAGCCCTAGCAAACTAATGTACTCCTCTAGTTCAACAGTGAGCGGGCCCAGCACCAAGGAATCCAGAGCTTCCAAGTCAGACAAGTGTTAGAACTATACTAGAGGCTCAGAAACCATCTTTGATAACCCTACTCCAAATACAGCATCAGGAGAGAGGGTATGCATGCACATGGGGAATACGTATCCCCAATATCTCGACAATACAAACCTTTTTTGCAACTGTGAAGGAAGTAAAATAACTGCTAAAACTGCATGAAATCAGTTGTTTATGTGGTAAGGCATCAGTCATGTACAGTTTGTTTTATGATGGAGCAAATTTCACATATTTTTCAAGGTAGAACATAAAAGTAAAGAAAACCCATCAATACCCTTGCAAAAGATAATGCTATAGGTTCCCAAAACATATTTCACTTATTTCTTCCTAAGGACTCAGGAATACTGTATTTCCCACCCTCCTTTGCAAATAAAATGGACCATGTGACTAGGTCTAAACAATGGACAATACGTAGAAGTGACTTCAGTAGATGCATAGAAAAGTGTATGCGAGTCTTTCATATTCTCTTTCCTTCCAATAGACTCTAGAAGTCATATATTGAGATTGAGATGGCGCATAATTAAAGTAAACAATCCTTAAGTCACTGATGGGAAGGGAGCTGCCTTGGAGAACCATCTGGCCCTCAGTGAGGTTTCTATGAGACAGAAATAGATGCTTTTGAGAGAGTTAGGGAAAATCATCTAACCCAAGGGTCCCTAGCCCTCCCCCTCCCCGACCATGGATGCAGCTCACATTACCACCTGAACTCCACCTCCTGTTCCCCACTCTCTCCCTGTCCTATCCACCCCAGTCTCTGGAAAACTTGTCTTCCATGAAACTGGTCCCTGGTGCCAAAAACATTGGGGACCACTGATTACCTGACACTTTGGCTTCTTAACTCAACTGATGATGGCCCTCACCCTTGAAATTTGTTTTTAGCTAATATACTTTCAAAATAATACACCACTTGAAAAATATTAGCTTGGAATGTCTCGTGTTTCTTGTTGCCTGGTAAACAGTCATTGGCAGAGCAACCCACCCCACCTATGCTCATGCGATCCTCTCCAACAGCCCAGACCCTGGGCCCCACATTAAGCAAACACCTCTTTGACATTCTTGACCACTCTTCCACTGAGTGGGGTGGACCCTTAAAGGAAAAAGGCATTTTCTGCTTGAAAAAGCAGCCATTCTTGGCACAATGCAGATAGTTAGAAATTTATTCCTTATTATATTTATAATCCGATTCTCTGTTTCTTCACCCATTGACCTTAGGTCTACCAGCTAGAGTTCTGGGATAACAAAGGACAGGTCCATACTTCTCCCATACTGCTCTCCCTCAGGCTGATGTTTTAATCAAAGATTTTTTTTCAGAAGCCTTGTTAATCAAGCTATCACTAATAAGTCAAATCCCTGGAGAATTAGGCTAATATATTGTCCCTATTCTTTTTGTTGTGTTTGGATTTTATCATATCAAAAGTATTTCAAATAAATGGAATTCCACCTGGGGCCCAACATTCTTTCAGTGAAAGAAAGATTTGCATCATAGCAATATTTGTTTTATTAGGATTTAACCTATCCATTCCTCTGCTGAGTGCCGTGTAGGAATGTGGGAAATAGCTTTCTCTCACAATAAGCTCAGAAAAAAATGTCAGTAAAATGCAGGCAAACAGATTATGATTGCATCGACAACTCTTTTCATAAACTAATGGGCTGTCTAACCTATTCATGATTGTTGTCCCCCATAGGGTCTTGTAAACACATTGCCAAGAAGTTTGTTGAATTTGGCAAATTGATACCCTGGGCTTGTTTGACTTCCCATTTCTAGGGATGATCGTTAGGTTTTTAACAATATATGAATGTGCTCACAATGCTTAATGGGGCATTAGTTAGGTAAATAAGTGATTCAGTTCCCCTTTTCCTTAACAATGGATTCTTTTCCTGTTTTAAGCGGAAAATGCTAAATGTGTACATACATGTGAGGTATCTCAGTCCTGTAATTTATGCTTGATCATCAGAACGCTTATAGGAGAGCTAACATCCAATTTTATTCAAAGAACTAAAGCAATCGAATCAATATTAGGGCTAAAAAAACATAAAAAAAGGAAACGTACTAGTAAACAAAATCTTCTTTTAATTACATTTCAAGTTAGAATATCTAATATTGGCAGGGCTTGGGTAAACACTTTTATGCACTCCTGTGGGAGCATAAATTGAGACAATCTATCTGAAAGACAAGTTGGCAAATATATCAAAAGCCTTTACAATGTGTGTACCCTTCGACCCAGACCCAATGACTTCACTCCTAGGAATTTATTCCAAGGAAATAACACTGGGTGTATGTAAAGATTTACTTACAAAAATGCTTATTATGACATTATTTACAATAGCAGCAATTGGGAAAAAACAAATAGCCAACAAAAAGAAATTGGCTTTTTAAAAAAAAGATACATTCATTTATTCAATGTTATAATATACAAATCCTTAACAATTATGTTACAGAAGAAATAGGAATACAAAAAATATTCAAAATATAATGTTAATGTTATTTTTAAAAAGCAAGCTTCAAATCAAGTTAGTATTTTTAAGATGCCAGTTTTGCAAACATTTATATAAACAAACATAGATTAAAGATATAACAAAATTTAACATCTCTGAAGGCTGAGATTGTGGGTGCTTTTTATTTTTTTTCTTCTTTTCTCCTGAATTTTTCTAAATGTTTAGCAATGAACACATAATATATTTGGTGTACAAAAATGTTACAATAAAATTGGATTTTATATGTAAAATATTTTAATTTTTTAAGATGCTGCTGTTACTAGAAAATCAAGTGTATCTTTCCTACTGGCTTGTTTCACAATGCTAAGTGAAATATTCATTGGTATTGTAACTAGTTCAAAACCAAATATTTTCCATCTTTTAAAGCAAGGTTGAAAACCAATGGATAATTCCACAATTAGCCAAGATACTGAACTCAATTGCATTTGAAATTTAGAGATCTGTAAAATTCGTAAAGCTGGGAATAAAAAATTAGTGTCATCGGTCAAGAGTATTAGATGTGGAGTCAGAACACCTGATCAAGTTCTTACCATGACTCTAGCTGGTGACCTTGAGCAAGTCCCTCAGTCCTTCCATGGGACTCTCCGATTGGGAATATGTATATATATATATATATTTTTTAATAAAGGATATGAAAGGTCAATTTATTTAAAATACCACCAAGGCATAGCTTTAGCCGTCTCTCACCTAGAATTCCATGACTAACAACCAATCATGGTTGGAATGACACAAAAGAAGGTACTGATTTTCTTTTCATTTTTTAAATTTGTTTGTTTGATGTGTGTACGATAAAGTGTCCACGCATGCACAAAGTGCATAAGCCATAAATATAGAGCTTAAATTATTGCAAAATGAGCCTCTGGGCAGCTCCACCCAAGTGAAGAAATAGAACATGGCCAGTCCCCCAGAAGGCCTGCACATGCCCCTTCCCAACCATACATGTTTCCCTCCCCCTCCCCAAAGCCTCGGCTTTCCTAACATCATTATTATCATTTCCTTCATTTGCTCTAGAGTTTTACCACTTAAGCATGCATCTCTGAACCGTATAGTCTTCTTTAGTTTATATTTGAATGTTATGTAAATAGAATCATACAGAAAGAATTGTCATAATAGATATAAAAGATTGTAAAGTGTAATGTATACATCAGTGAGTGGCAATATTACAAGTAATCCTGTTATGTGGGGACAGAGACATGCACCCTCCACAGCAGGTGGCTGGTCTCACAGTTTTGGCAGTGAGTCATCCCCCATCAGGTCTAGAGCTCCTCACCCCTCTGGATGGTCAGCACAGGCTCACGTTCAGGGGCCCATCAGAGCTCTATTTATGTGACTTCTTATGCCACCTGAATGGAAAAGTACTCACCTGAGGCTGGAGGGGTCTGTAAATACCTGCTTTGTTCATAAATTAGTAGGCTTCCCTCTGTGGAGTGAGTTCCCTAGCCATTATCAAGGCTCTAAGGTCACATCTGGTTAATCGTTGGCTAGAAATCAATATACAGAGAGTGATGGTTTATGATAACAGCTTATAATAAACAAGTTCAAGTCCAAGAAACTGGCTATCTTTTTCTTAGATAGCTGAAAAGAAGGTGCTAATCCCCATACTGTTGAAAAAAAAGCATAACTCCACTCATATTGCTATCTAAATCAATAAATATTTAAAATATTTTTTATAAGTCATCTTCCTTCTTTTGGCAAATTCATTGAGTCCTTAGGCTCAGCTTTTCAAATGCCTCCTAGATTTTTTAAAAATCCCCAGAAAATGCATCAACTTACTGGTGTCACAAGACCTCAGGGTTACAGCTACCCTCTGTCCCAGTTCTAGAACTATCCCGGAACTCTTTGATGTTAGCGGCTACCTTGTGAACTGACCCATGGGGCTCCCAGTGCCTGAGGCTCAGTGTTACCGTGGGTTTCCCAGCTGGCATTTGGCCAGCGTTCACCATTCCTCCTGTGCAACCACCCATGCATGTGTACATGAGCACATGCAAGTGTGAATGGGCGTGTATGTTCGAGCGTGTGCAGGCATACTATCTGCTCATTCCACAAGAAGCCAGCATTACCACAGACCGTAGCAAGAGCAGTAAGAATGCCTTTCATGTCGTGAACGTTGGGTGAACAAATGAGCAATGCTCTGCCTGCCTTCCTACCCCAACATTCCTCCTCTTCTCACAGTGAGACCACTTGAATTTCACCTTCAGGCTCAACACTGCATCATTCCTAAGATCAGTTTAGGACTTAGTCAAGTAAAAGTTCAGGGACCTTAGTCCAAATTCTCAAAAGACTTGGAATTAATGTACCTCGCCAATCTTCTCACAGAGATGCTGTGTCCATATTTGGATCACACCTTGTTTTTCTCCCACAGATCCCTGTGTGAGCTTCAACACTAGTATCTTGAGCACTTGCTACCCATCTCAGGACCCTTAATAACTACCTCCACTCCCACTAGAGACTGGGTGTCCCCCTTGTAAATCCCAGTAACTAGGACCTTGCTCTCTGACATTTTATGATGCTAAGACCCTGGTGCACGTGGATTGCTCATCACTAGCTGATTTTCTGCCAGAACCTCCACCTCTCCCTGGTAACTCCTTAAACCTGAACAATACCCACTTCTCCCCACACTCTCCAGGTGCCATGTCTATGTACTACAATTCTCACCCACGGGCAGTTGGGTCTGCCCCCAGCTCACCGTGGTGGGCATCTTTATTCTTTAGTTTCACTCTTGATATATTCTGTTCATTGTCTGATGAAAGGCCTTTTCCATTTTAAAATTAAGAATAACCACAAATTTTAAAAGTATGGCACTTTCAAAGTAAACAAATAAGCAAAAAGAAATCAATCACAATGTAACCATAAAAGTTTATTAAAAACTTAGTGCAAATAAAGATATATACCATGCTCATGTATTGGAAGACTCAATATAGTTAAGATGTCAATTCTTTATGAATTTACATATAAGAATAATAAAATTCCAATCAAAATCACATCAAAGGTTTTTTTTTTGGTAGCTATAAAGAAGCTGATTCTGATGTTTACATGGAAAGATAGAGAAGTTAGAATAAGCAAAACAAACTTGAAAAAGGAGATAAAGTTGAAGGATTTAGCCTTATCCTTCCAGATTTTCAGACCATAAAGTAATTCCGTGTGGTGTCGGCAAAAGAGTAGACACAGAGACCGTTGGAACAGAATAGGGTCTATACGTAGACTCACACACGTATGGCCAATTGATTTTTTTATAGAAACTCAAATTCAACTTAGTTTATTTTCTTTTTTAATAGAATTTTATACTTGAAATGTGTACAATTTTATTAGCCAATGTTACCCCAATAAATTTAATATTTTTTATTTTTATTGTTATTCAATTACAGTTGTCTGCATAGTTTATTTTCAAAAAATTATGTTGAAATCATTGAATATCTATATGCAAATATATGGACAACTTCAACCTAAGCCATACACCTTACAGAAAACAGTTTATTTAAAATGAACTGAAGATATAAATATAAAATGCAAAGCTATAAAACTTTTAGAAATGAAATAGGGAAATGTTTTCATAACCTAGGTTTCAGCAAAGAGTTCTCAGTGACTAAAAATGACACTAAAAACACCATCCATAAAAGAAAAAATTTGATAAATTGATTAGACTTTATACGAACTAAAAACTTTTCTCTATGAAAGATACTATTAAGAGAAAGAAAAGATAAGGTAAAGACTTAGAGAATATAATTAGTTGCAAATCACATATCTGACAAAGGGCTTGTATTTAGAATATACAAGGAACTTTCAAAACTCAATCATAAGAAAAAAACGCATTCTAGTTTTTCAAAATGAACCAGAGACTTGAATAGATACCTCATCAGAGAGGATATATAAATGACAATAAGCAGATAAAGAACTGTTCAACATCATTAGCTGTTTGGAAATAAAAACAAAAACCAGATGAGACATCACTACTACGTGCCTATTACAACGGTGAAGATAGAAAGAACACAACCTGCCAATACCAAGTGGTGGCAAGAATGCAGTAGTCTACACTGCTGGTCAGAAAGTACAAATGCAAACCACTCCATACAATGGTTTATTAGGGTCTCACAGAGTAAAACATACACTTGCCACATGAGCCAGCAAAACACAGGTTTACAGGAAAACCTGTACACAAATACAGGTGTCATTGGACACCCCCCCAGAATGGAAACAAGCCGACGTTCTTCAATGGGTGAAGAATACACAACTGTGGTACAGCCATGCAATAGAATACTATTCAGCAATAAAAAGGGTACTGTTTGTGCCATATCTCGAAGGCATTACATTGAGTGAAAGAAGTCAGTTTTTAAATTGCTGTTCTTACTATATTATCTCATTTATATGACATTCTGGAAAAGGCCAAATTATGGCAACAGAGAATACATTAGTCGATCGCCAGAAATTCGGATTTAACTACAAACAGCAGCACAAGGGTTATTTTTTCAGAAATGACAGAACAGTCTGTCCTGATTGTTTTAGGGGTCACACAAACTTATACGTAGTTAAAACTGGTAGGACTGTACTTTACAGTATGTCTATCAAAAAACTAAAACAACAAAGTCTTAGCACAGCTCCACCTGAGACTTTTATCTGTATGCATGTACCAGATAATGCTGGAGAACCCAATTTAATTTTAAAATGTTTTCACTGTAATTAAATATGTGTCGACACATCATTGTTTAATGGTTGGGTTGCGTTCCACTGAATGGACAGAACGCACATTAGACAAGCAACCCCATGTTGTTGGAAATTTGGATTCTGACTTCGACATCAATTTGGATTCTGACTTCGCCATCAGAAACTATGCTGTAATAATCATTCTTAGAGCTAATATTTGCACAAATCCTTACTTACACCTTAGATCAGTTTTTCGAAGAGGATTTTCTGGATCAACGTATGAACTTTTTAAAGGTCTTTGACCTGTTGATCCAAAGATCCTCCAGGAGAGTGCTCGCCAAATATCCCACACCCGCAGCGGCAATGAGGGTTCTTGTTTCCCAGAGCATTCCCCTGTGACTCTGCTCACAGTCTGCTGCTACATTATGTGTAGTGAAAACTTCTGCACAGTCTTCCCACACATGTTGCACTCATCTGTGAACAACACAGCAATCCACAGAGCCTGGTACATTGCCTGGCATAAAGAAGTCACTATTTAATGTTTGTACTTGTTTGTTGTCCAGAATAAATGAATAAATTTATGACCCATTTTCTTCTTTGGCAATAAATTTTCCTATTTATTGTCATACGCTTTGGAGTTGCTTCATGGAGCAATCACTAATTCAGCATATAAACAAGTGGCCTTAAACATTTTTTAATCAAACCTTACCAGCAAGAAATATTGAGTATTGTTCCTGATAAATTTATTTATATTTCATATGTGCATACTCTTATCAATCTGCACATTAAAGAATAATAAAGTTCTTTCTTAGTTGGGGTTAGAAATAAGCACAAATGAAATTCTAATACTTTCTTCTCACTTCCCAAAAGATTGTTCTTTACACACCCAGGCTGCACACAGTTTGCAGATCACTGCTGATAGGGACCTGGCAACCAGTGCTCTTTGCTGGACACCACGAGGAATACTGCAATGGATAAGAGTTCTCCCCTTTGATTTCACATTCAGCTCCAGAACAAATGCCATGAGAGCTTTGCAGATATCCGAGTGTCTTTTAAAAGCACAGGCAGAGAGAGATTTTTTCATCCTGGGGAAGAGAACAGAGTCTTCAGGGAAGAGGGAACCCTGGAAGCCACGTCATGAACTCTAAGGCTTTTGTGTTCTCTACCCCGAGGAGGCTCCTGCCTGCCGGTGATCTACTTCAGCCTCAGCGTGTTACCGGATGGCAGGGTGGGGGAGGGCTGCTGAATGAGGACAAGTCTGTACACCTGCCACGTATGGCTGTTGGTGGGTTTTTCTTTGTGCCTCTTTTTTTCCTGTCTGTTTAATGTTCATTTTTTTCCTCCTGCCTTCAGAACACAATGACACACATATCACTTCAGTCAAGGTACAATGCCAGAGAAGAGTGGAGAGAAAGAGCCCTGGGCAGAGATGGCTAAGCTTTGGCAGACTAATGCTCGATGCTGTGTCATTGTCTTCTCATTTTTAAAGATGAGCCACACCTACCAGAGCAGGAAAAAGGACAGGTGACCTCTCAAGACCTTTTCTACTTCACTAACTCAGAGGTGCCCAGGAGTAATTTTTTTTAAATGTGTGTCAACATTAGATGCATAGGACCCCTTGAGTGTTTCTTAATTATGACACGAACCCTGTCACTGTTCTGCTTGACAGTTTCAATGAGCTTCTCCTGTCTACATAATGAAATCTCAAATTCTCCATGATGGCATTCAAGACACTTTAAATTCTGGCCTCCGCCTGGACAGCTGCTACTTTCCTCCTGTCTCCTACCAGACACGCCAAATCGCATGCTCTTCCCTGCTTATACTGGCTTTATCCCTCATGACAGCTCAGCCAATTCTCTCTCACTCTGCCCGTCCAAGTTCCACTCACCTTCTTGTCCCAGTCCAGAAGTCACTTTCTCTGGGAGGTGTCCCCACTCCCATCTGCCACCTTCCCTGGCAGAATCAAGGTCATTGTCCTTTGAGATTTTATTAGCATTCATTTTATTGCTGACACATTTTCCTCAACCAGCCTTGAAATGCAGCCAGCTGTGTCTTTTCCTGTTCCTGCCTCTTACTTAAGACCAAAAAGCTCTCTGAGGGTAGGGTAAAGTGTTGACTTTTTTTTCTGCTACACAGGATTTCACATGAATGAAAAGGCAGGACAGATACCTTCTCTTGGTAAACTGAGGTAATTCTCGCCTCACCAAGAATGTTGTTTAAATTTTTCTCTATTCCAGAGATTTCCTTCAAGCTGGAAGAAGAAGAGGATTAGGTAGAATAAGAAGGCTTCCATGTTTGTTTTGATTTCTTATATTTGACAAGCCTGTAGGCCTTTCAAGTGACCACGTCCAGGAGGTGTTTGGACGTACCTGACTGGATCTGAGAAAAGGTAACAATTAAGTAAGTACTCATCGGCATACAGAGGGTAGTGAAAATGCTGCGTCTATGAGATTTCCCAGACGAGGCATAAAGTGAGAAGAGAAGTGCACTGAAGACAAAAACTTCAAGAATACCCATATTTTCCAGGCAGGGAAAAAGTGCCCACAAAGGACAGCAAGAAGATATAACCAAAAAGAAAACCAGGGATTTGAAAGTTTCAAAGAGGAAGGAGACCGGAAACTACAATACTATATAAATCCCATAAAGCATGGACTCAGAGCTCTGACCTGTGTGGGTCAGTGGGTTGGGTGTTGTCCCACAAAGTGAAGGGTCTCTGATTCAATTGCCAGTCAGGGCATATGCCTGGGTTGCAGACCAACTGCCTGGTTGGGGGCATGTGAGAGGTACCTGATTGATATTTCTCTCTCTCTTTCTCCCTCCCTTTCCTTCTCTCTAAACAAAAATAAATAAAATCTTTAAAAAAAGTAAGGACTAAAAACTGTTCACATACTTGGTAGTCGGAAATTCTTTCATGACCTTAATGAAAGCAGTTTCTGCTTTGGTTAAGTTATGAATTGGTATTAAACAGAGAACAAGCCTTTCTAAATCTTGAGTGTTAGAAGCAGAGAGATTGGGCAGTAGCATGGGGGCATAGGGCCCATGGGGTAAGTCTGCTTGGTTCCCTGTTATTGTGAGAGAAATCTGATCACGTTCATGAGCTAAAAAAAAGAACTCAATAGAGAAACATGTAAAAGATATAAAAGAAAGAGAGACTCTAGCAACACATAATGAGGATTATATGGGATTTATCCCAGGTATGGAATTTTGGTTTAACATGTGAAAATCAAAGCACCATATTAAAAGACTAAAGAAAAAAAATGAAAAATTTCAGTATACACAGAAAAAGCATTTGACAAAATTTAACACCATTTCATGATAACAAACAAACCAAAAAACCAACACTCAAGAAACTAGAAATTACAGGAACTTTCTGAACCTCATAAAGGACATCTACGGAAACCCACAGCTTGCATTTTACCTAATGGTCAAAGACAGAAAGCTTCCTCCCTAAGATGAGGAACAAGACAAGAGTGTCCACCAACCATTTAAATTCAGTGTCATATTAGAAGTTTTAGCCAGGACAATCATGCAAGAAAAAGAAATAAAACACATTCACAGTGAAGAGGGAGCTGTAATACCACCTCTGGTCAGAGGTGATATGATCTTATAAATGGAAACTCCTAAGTAATCCACAAAAATACTGTTAGAACTAATAACAAGTTCAGCAAAGTTGCAGTATAAATAATCAATATGCAAAAACCAATGATATATTTTATACACTAATAATGAAAAATCTAAAAATGAAATTAAGAAAACAATTCCATTTACTACAATATTTAAAAGAATGAAATGTTTAGACCTAAATTTAACGAAAGAAGTAAAGACTTGTTTTCTTTATTAAAAACTACAAAACATTTTTAAAAGAAATTAAATCAAGGAACATGTATAAAGGACACATGGACAAAGCCAAAGGGGGCTAGGATTGAGGGTGAGAGGTGGGGATGGGTGGGGCAGGGGGTACTGGTGCGGGACAATGGAGACAACCGTACTTGAACAACAATAAAAATAATCTAAATAAATGGAAGGACGTCCCATGTTCATGGACCAAAAGACTGAACATTAAGATGGCAACACTCTCCAAACTGACCTACAGATTCAGTACAACCCCAACCCAAATTTCAGCTGTGTTTTTTACAGAAATTAGCAGTTGATCCTAATGTTCATACAGAAATGTAAAAGACACAGGATAACCAAAACAACCTTAAAAAGGAACAAAATTGGAGAACTCACATGTCCTGATTCCAAGACTCACTATAAGGCTACAGTAACTCAGATAGCGTGCACCGACATAGACTAGACATATACATCAAAGGGGTAAAGGTGAGAATGTAGGAATAATGAGAATGGGAACCAGGATCGATTGCTAATGAGCGAGAGGTTTCTTTTGTGATGATGACAATAGCCTAAAATTAGACAGTGGTGATTAATGCAAAGTTTATCAGTATATTAAAAACACAAACTTTATACCTTAAAGGGGGAAGCTTTACAGTATGTAAATTATATCTTAATAAAACTGTTGTTAAAAGAGGCAGGGACTAACTGATGGAAAGAAGGCCTGGAGGACGTCAGAAAGGCCTCGTGTCACTAGAAGACCTAACTCGGAATGGCTCGGAGACAGAGAAGGCAGAAGGAATGGGTGTGCAGGTAGGTTTGCAGATGGCATGGAGGGGAAATTGAGGCGACTCAATTTTGTAGAAACTGGGAATGATATTGACTGCTGGAAGCAAGGACTTAGGAACTGGGTAGGAAACTTAGAGAAAGATAATACAGTTAGATGAAGCCCCTGAGGAAAAGGGAGAGAGGAAGCTGCCTAAGAATAAAGAAAGGAGGAAAGCTGGTAGTTGCTAAGGCTTTCTCTCACTCAGCCCAGCTTGTTCTCTTTTTCCCTTCAGCGCCCCCGTAATCTCCACAGGAGGCCTCAGAAGACAGCACTGTCCATAAACTGCTCACACAAGCGTGTCTGTAGGGTACCAGAGGGCTGTACACGACCTGTTTTTCAACATCACTGGCCAAAGTGCAGCAAGGTCAAGTACTGCAAATATTTGTGATTAGGAGGAATCTTTCCCCCCAAACTTGCCATGAGATAGTTCTGCAGAGTATAAATATTGGATCAGGGTGATTGATGGCAGCTGAAAATTCAAACACAGGCAATGCAGCCCAGTGTCCTCTGTGGTCCCAGCCAGTGTGTGTGTGGTGGCGGGGGGTGGGGGGAGAATGGGGGGGGTGTCATGTCTCCATGCCAACAACATGCGAGAGAGCTTCTCCCATACCTGAGGCCAGGTGGGCGGGGCGGAACAAATTCTGTCCTGGTGCCCTTTCTAGCTCACTTCTGGATAAGCAGAAAGCTTGGCTTCAGCCATCTTTACAACCCAGACTACTGCTCAGCACCAGCTGATAAGGCAGATAATGCGATGTAAAGAAACACTCAGAACTGTTTTTTAAGCCTGTTTAAGGACACTCCAAATGTCACCAGAAAAAGTGGCTTATTACATAGTGTAGCAAATTGAATAATGGCAACTCAAATATATTAAGTCTTAATGCCTGGAATTTATTAATGTTTCCTTTTTTGGGGAAAAGGAAAAGTCTTTGCTTTTTGATGTAATTAAATTAAGCACATTGAGATGAGGAGATTCCTCTGGATTTTCCAAGAGGACCCTAATGCCACCCATATAAGAGAAAGGCAAAGGAAGATAACGCAGACACACAGGAGAAAGGCCATAGGAAGACTGGACAGAGAGAGAGGTGACCATGAAGTTGAAGACTGCTGGCAACCGACCATCGGAAGCTGGAACAAACAAGGAACAGATTCTGCCTTAGTGCCTCCAGCAGGAACACGGCCCAGGCAGGATCTTCAGCAGAGAATTCAGCCTCCAGACCTGGGAGAGAACATATTTCTGTTGTTTTAAGCCACCCAGCTTGTGGTAATTTGTTCGGGCAGCCATAGGGAACTGATATGCCTGGCAATGACATTCTCTTTGCTCTCCTCAGTCCTAACAGTGCACGTTTGACTGTGAAAGTGGGAGCTTGGGGGCGTCAGTGGGCCTGCCCCCTCAGTTCATCCGCCTCCTTTCAGGACATGTTTCAACCTCTTTTTTAGCAATTGCTACCCCCACCCTCACCCTAGGTACCAGGAAAAAGTAGTTAATTGGTTCTTCTTACAACTCTTGGTGGAAACTTATATTAAAATGTAAAATAAAATAAAATAAAATAAAAACTGCCCAAATTTGAGCCAGAACAGGTAGACTGAGCCGTGATCTATGACCTTCAGCATAGCTTTGGCCCTGATAGTTCATTTTCCCTCTAGTTTACTAAACTGAAAAATGGCAGTAATAATACCTACCCCCATAAAATGAGTTCTTGTGAAAATCTATCAAATAAGTTATGCCTGTGTCTTCACCTGGATTGTCTAGGAAAAAACATGTGAGGTAAACCTTACATAGAGCTTACATGCTGGTGCGTTCTTGGGTGATTGTAATCCCAGGGTAGCAAGAGTGAGGGGGAAAGGGAAGGGAGGCAGAAAGTAGGGGGAGTCCAAAAAGTGAGCACCATACTGGCCACAGCATTGTCAGAAAGTGCAACCAATGCTCTGCTTTGCGGGATGTTTTTAGATAGACCTGCTGGACCATGTTCATTGCTGGGGCAGAGAGGAGACAGAGGAAGAATGAAGGCATAACAGTCACCTCACTTCCCCTCCACGTCCAGTCTCTCAGTGGTCCAGCTTCACCCCATGGGGAATGAGCCTCCCTGAACTTCCAGGTGGTAACACCCTGCTCCTCTGGGAAGATTCTGGGGATCCAAGATCTGACTCATCATCTGAATCTAGAAATAAGGAAAGGAGACAGCTTGCATGGTCCTGTCTGGTTGGTCCTAGATGCTGGAGCTGCTACAGGGGGCTCCCATGCATTGAGTGTGGTAAAGGCCATGCCCAAGCCAAACCCTGGCATGAGGGGGGTTGGTGGTATCTGAAAAGGCTGTTGGTGGTAACAGAGTCAAGGGCTCTCCCTGGAGCATGTTGAGGACCCAAGGGGACAGGTGGGGAAAAGCCAGTGGAGCAGCACATAAACAGGGTCCAATGCTTCATGTGAAACAGACTTGAAAAATGTCAGTGCTATACAAATACAACTTTAACTATTTTTATTGCCTTTCTTTAATTTTAACCATCATTGTCTTGAGTAGTTTTAAAGGGATGACCCACAATTCTTTGAAGTACACAAACATGTCATTTATTTGAATATGACTAGTCTCAACTTCAAGTACAGGAAGCAAATCTAATAAAAGGCTTTGATGAGAAAGTGGTTCTCGTCTCGGCAATATGGCAACTGATTGTTGTATACAGCCAGTTACAGTTTTATCCATGTTGTCCTGAGTTTCCCTGGGAAAGAGACTCCGAGACAGGACGTTGCAAGCAGGGAGTTTATTGGGAACATGAAGGGGGCAGGATTGCATAGCAGGCGAGGTTGGTCTCGAGCAGACATGGCCCTTCGGAGCTGTCCTTGATGGAAGCAGGGTCAGGCCTTTGTATGCCACACAGTCTAGACATTGAAGGGGAACCACCCCCAGGATGGGGGCGTTACCTTGAGTAGGGCAGATCCCTTTAGCCTAGGGTAATTTCTGGGAAGAGATTCAGCTGTGTTCCCCATGGAACCGAGGAGCAGAGATGAGTGTCTCAATTCTGAAGGGGCGTCAGGAAGATGCAAAACAGCATCCATGACAAATTTACTTCTGGAGAGAAGGGGAGATAGAGAACACTGGTCTTTTCTCTCACCTTTTCTTTTCTGGAGAGGTTCTTTTTGCGAGGAAAATCTTGTACATCTTCTTCACAACTAAGGGGGCTTCACACCTCTTGCCAGTTTCCATTTCCCATTTCAAGGTGTGAATTGGACATTCCACCCCGTCTCCTGCCCCAGGGCCCCCAATGAGGAGGGGCAGGAGCCAATGGGGTAATGGAAGACAGCCTCCAGACCACGTGCTCCCCGAGAGCTCCCTGAAGGTGGGCTCTCACCATGGCTGCTTGTGGGCCCAGGCACCAACGATTGGTCCTTGGTCTGTTCTCCCTCACCTCTTGCCTCCTTGCTGCAAGTGTCTTTTGGAGATAGGCCTTGCCCTCCAGCTCTCCCTCGTCCAGCTTGTCTATCTGTGGCTGGGTGGGTAAGTCCAGGGGCCTGTGTACCGGTGAATTACAAAGGTAGAGTTGCAGGCCCCACAGAGGCCTCACCCCCAAGGTGCCTTCTCCAGCAGCTGACCAGAGGCATATGAGGGATTACGAAGCAGTTGATAAAACTTCATTTTAATCTTCATCTGACTAGTGATCTTATGTGTCTACTTTCTATAGTTTTTATTTATTTAACAAATATTTATGGAGCATACATTTTATGTCAGGCCCTGGGCAAAGTGCTGGGAAAGTGCAGTAAAAAGAATAGAGAAGGTGCTTTCTTTTTCTGTACATTTTCCCAGTCACAGAGAATAGGTAAATCAGCAAACAAGCAGACCATGCCAGGCCTTGAAAAGTTCTTCGAAGGGGCTGAAATGAGGAGTGACGGCGCAGGGCGCAGTGGAGCGGAGTGTCTCAGAGACAGCGAGACGAGGTGGTTCCCTGTGGAGGAGCCATCTGAGCTAAGACGTTAGTGTCTATAAAGAGCCAGACATGTCAAGATGTGGGGGAAGTGTTTCTGGCAGCCAGCACAAACGCCCCGAGGTGGGAATGAGCTTGGCAGTTTTGAGAAACAAAAAGGTCCGTGAATGAGATGAGGAAAGGAGCAGGATGGTGAGTTCAGAAGGAAGGCAGGGGCCAGATCACCGAGCGCTTGATACAGAGGCTGTCATTGCATTTCTAAAGTACGCACTGCATACCACCCATGTGTGTGCAAATATTTGGGGTGCTGTATGTGCCAGTATTTTTATTGGAATAATTGCTAATTTATTTTGGAGTATATTAGGAAAATATAATTAGCACATTAAAATGATGACTTCCCAGATATTATTTATTCAGTTGAAACTACATTAAAAAATGAATCAATTTAAAGAAAATTTTAAGTACAGGTGTTACACAGACAGAGCCAAAATCTCAAAAGTGGTGTTTACAGAACTGAAGTTTAGGAAAACACTGCTTACCAGCTGGAAAGAGCGGGGTTGTGGGGGGAAGCCTCAGCCTCTGCTGTGTCCCCCACACCGGCAGTTCAGAAGTGAGAGATGGGAGAGTTTTCTGGTGTAGCAGAGATGGCCTGTTACCCTCTAGCTGTCCCCACTGCATGGTGTCTCCAAAGGTGAGCAGCCCAGCTAGGGACCGTATTTCCCAGTTCACAGCAGTGTGAGATGAGACCACATCGCTGGTTCTCACCAGTAGAATGAGAGTGGAGGGGGCCTGTCTCTTCTGGATGGGGCTCTCTGTGTCTCCTCCACCCTGTCTGCTCCATTGGCCAGCAGGAAGGATGGAGAGGGCTCCACTCCTAGGGGATGGTAGAGATCCAAGTTAGGAGGAAGCTGGGACTGGTTATACTTGTATAAGGAAGAAAGTAACTTCCTTTGTATTAGGCCACTGACATTTCTGGCTTGTTTGTTGCAAAAGTTAGTCAACCCATATCTGATATCTTTGCATTTTGGAGGCCCCATATCCTGAGAATATGGCACCTATATGACATAGAGATGTAATAACCTGCAGAACTGAAAGACGTTGAATGGGAGCAGAATGTATCACCTCACTTCAAACGCTCAGGAAGACTGTCTTGCCAGCGAGGGATTTGGTGTGTTCTGAGGGGACCAATCATCAGGAGTTACAAGAAGACAGCTTTGTTTTTCTCCATTACAGTTTACATTCAAAGTTATTTTGTATTAGTTTCAACATATTAGCTAGACAATCATATTCTTTACAAAGTGTTCCCTGCAATAGTTTCATTACCCACCTGGCACCATACATAGTTATTACAATATTATTGACTATATTCCCTGTGCTGTACTTTACATCCCCACGACAATTTTGTAACTGCCAATTTGTACTTCTTAATCCTTTTTCACCCAGCCTCTCCACCCCCTCCCCTCTGGCAACCATAAGTCTATTCTCTGTGTCTATGGGCCTGTTCCTATTTTGTTTTTTCATTTATTTTGTTCATTACATTCCACATCAAAGTAAAATGATATGGTATTTGTTTTTTTCTGACTGACTTATTTCATTTAGCACCATACTCTCTAGGTCCCTCTGTCTTGTCTCAAGGAAGACAGTTCTCATCACTATCTGGAAGACAGTTCTCATCACTATCTGGAAGACAGTTGTAACTGGGACAGAGCAAGCTGCCCTGCACAGTGGAGCATGGAGTGTATGAAGCGTTCACATGAAGGCGAGGAGACCAATGGAGAGGAAAGCCATAGGGCAGATTCTGCATTGGCTTGAGGGTGACCTTACCTGTCCCCTGTAATTCTGAGTCTCTGTCATCTCCTGTCACTTGGGAAGGGGAAACAGGAGAAGAGGGGAAGTGGGTTTGATGGGGAAGCTCATGTGAGCCACTTTCTCTCTTTGACAGCTGCCTGTAAAAGTCACTCTGTTTTGGAGGCAGTTATTAGGCAGTGTTATGGCAGGAGAGCAGACCTTCTCTGCCCAGTACAATGCTCAGCCAGCTGAGGCGGGTCGAAGGGCAGAGTCAAGACAAGAGAAGGGTAGCTGCAGCAGAAGAGAAAGCTGTAGCAGGCTGGGGGTTTAAGACTTTGCCACCAACTCCCAACCTTGGGCAGTGAGTGCCTTGCACTTCTCTGGGCCACACAGTCGGGCAGGTGGTCCTAAACATCCCTCTACTGCTGACACTTGCAGGAGACAGGAAGTAGGAGTCATCCTTCAGACCTTCCTTCTCCCTTCTCTTCCTCCAATCAGACTCTAGCCTTTGGAGTTTAACTTCCTCATACCCCTAGACCCCAACCTCTGCTTTCCACCTTCATGATCAACTTTGGTATGATCCCCATCCTCTCTCTCCCAGTCACCCTCCACACTCCTCCCTGTCCTGCCCTTCCTCATGTGTCCCAGTGCTCCATCAACAATACAGTTGATCACATCATACTTCTGCTTACCACCCTGTATGGCTCCCCACTGTCTTCTAGAATAAATCCAGAATTCACACTCAAAAAACAGGCCCTCAGGAAATGAGACCCCATTTTCAACTCTTCCCTAGCTCTCTTTTCCCAAACGTCCCACACCCCATCATACCAAATTGCTTGCCATTCCACTAATATATCCTGAAGTGTTACACAGCTGTGCTTGGGCACATGCTGCTCCTGCAGCTTCGACTGCCTTTTCCCACCTTGTGTGCTTGGCGGTAGTGGGGAGGGGTCCCTCTAGCTCAGTCTAAGCAATAAGGGGATGCATTGTTTGTAGGAATTTTAAATTAGCAATAAAACTATTACATAGCTTTCTTTTTATTGCCACTTTGCTCTGGCAATTCTAAACACTGACAATAATAAACACTTCTTCCCACTCAGGCATAGCACTTTGAACATCATACTGTCTTGCAGCACCATCGGGACACAGAGGCCCCATTGTCCTCACAGCCTAGCCTAGGTGCCACTCCATCGGTCAAGGTCTTCCACCCCAGCCCTTCACTCTCCATCGCAGAAGTAATGCTTCTCTGCTCTAGATAGCTTATTGTCCTGCTTTTCACCTTTCTTTCACTATGTTTCCCTTCTATTTACAAATCTTTCCCAGAGGATGTCAAATTCCTGGAAGACAGGAGCTATGATATATCCATGTGTCCCCAAAGCTTAGCACAGTGCCTGGGATGCCACAGGGTTCCAGAAAAGGGGTAACAGGTGAACGAACAAGCACAAGTTGAGCTCTACTGAACACTGATTTAGGCGTGTTGGGTCCGCAAGTCACAGCCCAGTTGAAAGCTGCAGCTTGTGTTTACATGTGGCTGTAGGTCAGGTCTCAGTGTTCGGGCTCAGCTCCTTGCCAAGACACGACAGGAAGGTGTTGGGGTGGTATTGAATGACTCACTGCCCCAGCTGCTGAACAGAATTACGGAGGGGTTCCCGTTGCTCAGTGAAGCATGGTAGGAGCCCAGGGGTTCCAACCAGGTCAAGAGCAGAAGCTGTTTTCTGGGTGACTGTTTCCCTCATGCCTGGGGACAGACAAAATTAAAAGCCACGGCTCTCCACTAACCGAGAAGAGAAAGGTTCAAAGGAAACAGAGAGTGCCTCCCTCCCCTCCCTGAATTTCACCCCCTTTCTGCCTTCAGGATCCCAGAGACCTACCTGGGAAGGACTTAGGATAAAATTTGGGACAATTGCCTCATCTTGAAGAGTGGGAAGCTGAGGTCCAGGGAGAGGTATAAACTCCTCTAGGCCACAGAGCTCGTAAGTGACAGCATTGAGAGCTGGGTCTGCACATTCTCCTTGAGTGTGCACTGCGGGGACGTCATGACTGGCAGCCGGGCAAGAAGGCATAGAGCAGAGGGCAGGAAAGTAAGTTCACACCTGGTTTTTGTTGTTGGTTTGGTTTTCCTTTTTAAAAAATTAAAGTGAAAATCACGTCATGACAAATGAACCATTTTAAAGTGAAAACAAACCAAAGCCTACCCAGTCTATGATGAGATTCCTCCTCAAGACCCTCCATCTTCAGTAAAGTTACCAAACTCACTAAAGCCTGGGTGCAAGTGAGTTTTTGTGAAGCCCAGGGCAGGAATTGAGCTTTGCTCCTGGAGTTGATGTGGGCCAGAACCGGCAGCACTCTCAGGAGGAAGGGCGTGAAGGCTGAGCGAGGCGTGATGGCACACACATCCATGGAAACTGGGCTGTGGATTCAAGGCTCTCAGGAGGCTTGGCAATGGCATCTGGGTCAACTTTAATCAGATCTCCAAGGGCCTTGACTGACATCTGTATTGCACATAACTGGACATTTGCCACCAGGGCTGTGTCCTTGGCCAGTGCCACTGATGAGGGTCAGTGTCCTTGCTGCAAGAGAACGATGACTTGCACTCCTGCCCCCCATGCAGCCCTCACCCCTGCAAACTGGGATCTTGACACTGGTTCACCGTGGCTCCCTTCAGCTGTTGGTTCAGAGGCCTTTATATGGCAGCCGCACATGAACAACCTTTGCATGTAAGGAAGACACCTAGAATGGCATCCGTGTATATTCTGCTGTCAAAAGTAGAAAACTTGTACAGTAACAGGTCTCCCTCAGGGCCTAGTAAACCTCTGCTCTTCTGTTCAGTTGCCAGGTGACATGCTATTAACAGACTTAGAGCACCAAGCCAGTAAGATCAGCGCAAGGCTCAGAGCTCTGCCTGACACACTTAGCTTTGTACCAGAGGGAATGCTGCTCTTTATAAGGGGTTGCATACCCTTTGGCCAAATCATCTCCCTACTTAAATTTCATCCTAAGGAAATCAACAAAATCGCAAAGCTAAATATCCAAAGACGTTCTTTACAAAATTATCCAGTAACACTAAGCAGCTGTAGACAAAGAAAATTGCAACAATAGGTTGCAATTGTCTTGTGAATCACCACAATGGCATTTCTGCAGCCATAAAACAAAGATTGGAGCAATATGGCAAGTGCTTATAATAAAGTGAAAACTGTGAATTGCATTTGCAACAAGAGTGCAGCTGCATAGAAATGTGCATTGTATATGAACAAGAAGATTAAAAGGACTACAAAAAATAAAAATTGTTGCAAAAAATAAAATCACCATAGGTAACTTTTTCTTTAATGTTACCTTTCATATCATCTTCTTAGCATTTCAATAGGCTCAAACCTGTATTCTTATCTAGCTGTTTATCTGCATCTGTTTTCCCCACCCAGTTAGATTTCATGCATCTGTCGCTACAAAGATATTTATAGTTCTGTTTGTGCTGACTTGTTCCTACCTCACTTGCTGTGTAGATCCTTCTGTAAGTAAAACTCACATGATTCTGGGCAAGAAGTAGCTCAAAGTTCCAGACTGCTGTTATGTGGGAGATGTTTAATGACACTGCACTGGAAGTATCACTGTGCTTGCAAATGGACAATCCATTTTCAGTTTGGACTCTGATCAGGAAGAGACTCTTCCCACCAAAAGGCTTTAAAACCATTCCCAGCAATCAGCATGCAGAGACCAGAGCTGCCAGGACTGATGAATCCTGATCTTCACTGAGAAAATGCAGCTACAGCACCCTCGGTGAACAAGACAGTGCTCCAGCCCAATCAGTGAGCTGCAGGGTTGGTGGAGCTGCCAGCCCCAGGGTGAGCGAGCACAGACTAAGATTTCTGTGTGATCAGTAGATAGAGGTCTAGAAAAAGCGGTGGGCCCAGGGAAAAGAATGCTGGTCCACAGGGACTCTTCCCCCACCCCTACCCACCTGGATGCCAAATCCCCCCAGATTTAGTACTAGGACTCACAGTCAAGTCTTTGTACGATTCATTTTCTGTAAGGTCATGCCGGAGATAATCTCATTCTAAAGAGTGTGCTCAGGCATCCTCAGCGCATCATCACAAAGGACCAGGCTAAAGGACAAAAGGGAGTGCTCCCTACACATCTGGATTAGATGAAAGCTACCTGACATCTAAAATCAGCCTTCAGCATCCCGAGAGGGCAAATTCGGGAGAGCAACTGGCTTAGAGAATTTTGTTTGAACACATTTGCATCTTTCTGAATGAGCTATACCTACTAGAAAGCCTTTAGTAATTATTGCCATAAAAACATCACAGAGAAGAAGGATCCATGAGAAAATGGTAGCACAGGCTGCTTTGGGGGAGGACAGCAGGATAAATGAGGAAAGAGGGAGAGGAAGACTTACTGCATTCCCTTTCTACTTTTCTATTTTCTGAACCACTCATTACCAAACCAAATAAGTGGGTGAACAATGACTGCAGAGTTATGTAAAATTAAATAAAATGAAAGTCTACAGGGATTCGCTAATGACATTTCCCTGAATTGGAGACTGAGGCTCATAGACCATTGAGGTGGTACTAACAATTAAGGGGGTCCCCAAAGACTCCTGCTTCAAATAGGACCCCAGCCATCGTGAGTTTGCTATTTGAAGGTTATGCTTTAGAGTGAAGATAGTGTCTCACTGTAAAAAGGTTCACACATGCCTTAAAAGGAAATGTTACAGAACAGACCAGGGGGAGTGCAAATGGCATACTATTGCCGAATGGACCCACCCTTGTGCTCTGGGGGCCCCCCACCCGGTACCAGGTTCGCCTTGCCCACTGCCAGAGAAAGACATCTCACAATGGCAGAGACTGATGAAAAGGGAAGGGATTATTTATTTAAAGAGTTAAACAAACTAAAGAGTAATGACTTAATGTCTTCCCTGAGATCCCAAAGCCCTTTAGAATACCCACAAATGCACAGTCCTTCCTTCCCCCTCTGCCCAGTCTGGGGTACCATATCTCAGAAAAAGAAATAGAAGTCCGTGGTTCTTCTCTGCCTAAGCCACATGGCCCCCAAAAGACCCTGCATGGTTGCCACACCTGAGTTTAAATCCCCACACCAAATTTCCTCTGCCGTACCATTTCCAACTCCTCCCCCAATTGGCCACAGCTGCCAGCATTCCCGTATTCTTCCAGCTTTACTGGGCTGCCATAGTAAGTCTGGGCAGGTATGGCCCTGTGTGGTGTGGAGCCAATCATCTCCAACCTCTTACACAGACGCTGTAACCAGGTGGAGTGGCCTCCCAGTTACATCCTGGGTGGAAGTCACTCCCATCCCCCTGGCTCAAAGCATGGCCACAGCTGTTTAACATACCTATGAAACCAGTTAAAGGTTATAGATATGTTAAACAACCATTCTAGAGGTCAGCTGCAAAGCTGTTGCTGTACAAAACAGCTCTCAATGGCCCTGCTCCATGTGTCCCATTACCCAGCTCAGACAGGTGGGGGTGAGGACATCCTATATATATTTTTCCAATACTTCCTGGACACCAAGTTCTGGACCTCATTACAAATCTTTATTTGGGCCCCCCCCCGACCTTGCTTGCACCCTGTTACAGAAAGACATTTGTTTTTATCTAATACAAATCCTAAATGAATCCTACCTAGTGGAGGGACAAGGGAACAGCCAGTTCCTCCATGACTGGGATTGTATGAGTATTTGTGTGGCTCGGAGGGTCAGAAGCTGCATTGTGGAGGAAGAAAGAGTTGGTGCGAAGCAAGATTTATGAACAAGATTCACAGCATCAGCTCCTCAGGTTCAGCCCTCAGGGCCATGAGGCAGGAACTAGGTATGAGGATCAAGCTCAAGTCCTTCAGGATCTTGCTGCAGAGCCAGCCATGCCGGGCAGTGGACCAAGTTTAGCCTGACTGACCAGAAATGGGGCCAGAACACCTCATTGCTATGCTGGAGAACACCTTAGGTGTTCTGTTGCCCTCCCAGGGCTCTCTGCAAAGGCCCCACGCTGCTGGTGGGGTGGTACCCTGATGGGGGTGGGACTGGAAAACATGGTGAAGGAAGCAATAGAGGGGAAAAAGGAAGAGGCCACAGGTCTGCTATCAGTGCGGGACGGCGCAGGTGTGGGAGCAGTGGATGCCTGACAAAGGACAGGCTCCCTGAGCTGCGATGGCATCCCGTGTCCTTCCCTTTCAACCCCAGGTGCTTCTGAGGGTTAAGTTTCTGCACAGAATGAATTGTGTACAAAAAGCCTCGAGGTGAAAAGAAAAATGAACCGAAACAGCTCCTCCCGATCTTTTCCTAAGGGAAATGTTGCTGCTTGTTCAAAAAGCATCTCCAAGACCCAGTGACGCTTGAAAGCTGAGGCTGAGGTGGCCAAGTGGAGAGCTAGGACTGCGGACCCCGAGGAGAGGTAAATAGGACCCACCAGAGCTGCTTGGGGAAGGAGAGCTTCCCTGATGTCACTGAACTGGAAAAAAGGATGCCTCTCCCTTTAATTCTTCCTGCACCTGCTACCAGATCACTCTGCCTACATCACAGCACTGGTCACCTCTTTGAGACATTCAAAAACTTTTAGTGGCTCTGGCTGTCTTTTACTCGAATCTCCTCTTCCCTCTGGTATTCAGTGCCTCCAACATCTGGTGCCAACCCCTTTCCAACCACAGCTCTTGCCTCCTCTGCTGCCCATACCTAGCCATGCCATGGGACCAAGCCAGCCCCAAGTTTTTCCACCCTGTTCGTGCCAGCCCCTCCCCCAGAAACCGTTTCCCCACTTTCCGAGCTCTCAAAATGTCATTTTTGACCTCTTGGCTTTTCTTCACCCCAATGTCATCAACACCTTGACTTGTCCATGGCTCTGCACACCTAGTCGATAGGAATTTCTCATCTCATCTTTAAGGGCACTTCCTTGGTGGGGGTTTTTTTTGGGGGGGGGGGTGCTTATAATTTTCTCCTTAACATTTTGTTCATTGTGTGCTACTCATAGCTTTGCTCTGGAAGGTACCCTCAACGTAGCTCATCATGGTTGATATTCAGGGAGTCATCTGTGGATACTGGAGGGACTGACTTGAGGGATGGAGTTCATGGTCACTGGGAGAGCACAGGCTAGCTGATGTCTGCCAGATTTGCTTTAGGTGGAGAGCTGGGCTGGCTGACCTGTTTTCTTGTAGCTCCAGGGTTTTATGCGTCTGTGAGTCTATGAATAGGCAAAGCAAAAGGCCACGCTAAGCATCTTTTCTGCTCCTACCCCCAATATCAGGTTCAGGGAGATCCCTAGGGGACCGAAGCTTTAAATCACCCTCATGGCAGGCTGTGGAAAGGCACTCCTTCCAGGCGCTGACTAATGCTGTCCGGCCTTTCCCAGGGAGCGCTGTCTGTTGCCCTCTGGGCAGGCGGTGTTTTTCCTCTGCACCCTCCCGAGTCTCTCAGTTTCTCTGGCCTGCCTGGCACAGGTAAGGAGTCTGAAGACAATCCTCCTTCTCCTGGGAGTGCTCCGGTGGCTCACATCCTCCCTGGATCACCAGCACCAGACTTGGTCCCTCCCCACCCTGCCTCAGGTCCTGCCTGTCTGCAGCTGACAGGGCTCAGGCTAAGAATTCTGTGGTCACAAGGAGGAGACAACAAGCGTGCAGGGTAGGAAAGGAGGGCGAAGAGTGGTCCCTTTACTCGTGCACCCTTCAGCAAAAAGAGAATCTGACTTGAGCCTGTTTTCTGAGTAATTCGGCATCAGACAGCAATGAGGCCTGGAATCTTGCCAAATCTTTGTTTTGTTTTGTTTTTTCCTTTTCCTCCAATCATCCCAAGCCATTGGGGAGTGGGAGGGCACCCAGGGGGTGGGGGCTGCATGCACACTAGGGCTGAGAGGGAGTGCTGAGCCTGCAGAAGTGGCCCATTGAGAGCTCCTGCTCACAGCGGAGGGGCGGGGGGCACCCAGCCTACCACCACAAGGGCAGCTCTGTCCTGTGGGCACAGGGCTCCGTCCCAGCCCCACTGGCTGGGAGAGAACAACATTTCCTTATAAGGCCCCGACCGCCTTGCCAAGGCTGGACGCTCTGACAGACTGTAGCTTTCCATTCTCCTAGCCCAGCTCCAGTGCAGGCCTTGAATGTAGCCCTTGTTGTCAGGCCCCTCCTCTCTTCCACGGCCCCCACCCCACCCACTTCCATTCCCTGCCAGAGCCAGCCCCACTGAGCAGGATAAACAGGCCAAAGGCCTCTCCCAGGCAGGGCCTGCCTCAGCTCAAGCCTGCTGGAGGCAGCACAGGGTTGCAGAAAGAGCAACAGGACACAGGGTTCGGCAGCCCTATAGTTGCCTTACCTGGTCGTGCATGAGGTTTCAGTGAAGTTCCCAAAGTCCCCGACTTCTGTGAGTCTGTTTCCTCACCTAGAAAACAAAGACCTAATTGCCACGAGATCCAAATGCTTTTCATTGCATTCAAAGCCCTTGCCAATCAGGCTCCCTTCACAGATTCACCTTTATTTGCTACCCCACGGTCAGGTTCCCCAAACCCTTCCCCTCTCTTCCAGGAGGGGCGGGCACCGTGTCTCTTTCTCAGGCTGCCAGGGCTTTGTGCATATGGAATGACCCCAGTAAATGCCCAGAGTACTCAACCTGCAGGACTCCACCCCAAATACGCCTTCTTCCTTCCCCAGGAAAAATGAATCCCCTTTCTCTTATCCCCTCATCATTTGTATGCACATCTCGTAGAAGCTTTCTGTTTTGCAATTGCAGTGATTTGTTTACAAGCCTTTTCCTTTATCAGATGATGAGTGATCTTCTTGAGGATCAAATGCTCTCTTCCTTTTTATATTCCCGAGCTCTAACACAGAAGCTGCACGCAATCAGAGCTTCGTGAAAGCTCGTGGTGTAAATGAGTGAACGTACGTGTTGGGCAAGCTCAAAAGAGACAACTGATGCGCCAACAGTTTGTAAACTATTAAATGCTGTGCCCATGTGCAGGGCAACAACCATATCATGCTGCCCTCCACCCCCAATTCTACCTTTTGTTACACTGTCACACCCTTTTTTCTGTCTGCCAACTTCAGTATTCTGCATTCCGGGCTCACTGCAGCCCCTCATTTGTCTATCACCTTAACATCCATCACATCTAACACCTCAACATCTATCACTGAGATATTACTGGTCTTTTTTTTTCCCTAATCCCTTGCCATTTTCACCCAGACCCCCAGTCTCCCTCCCCTTTGATAGCTGTCAGTCTGCTCTCTCTACCTATGAGTCTGTTTCTATTTGGTTTATTAGTTTATTTTGTTTATTAGATTCCACAATAAGTGAAATCATATGGTTACTTGTTTTTTGCTGTCTGGCTTATTTCACTTAACATAATACTCTCCAGGTCCATCCATGCTGCCACAAAAGGTAAGATTTCCTTCTATTTTTTTATGGCTGAGTAACATTCCATTGTGTAAATGTACCACAGCTGGTTTATCCACTCATCTACTGATGGGCACTTGGGCTGCTTCCAAATCTTGGCTATTGTTAACGCTGTAATGAACACATTCTTTCAAATTAATGTTTTGGGTTTCTTCAAATACATTCCCAGAAGTAGAATCACTGGATCATAAGGCAGTTCCATTTTTAATTTTCGGAGGTAATTCCATACTGCTTTCTACAGCGGCTGCATTAATCTGCCTTCCCACCAACAGTGCCTGAGGATTCCCTTTTCTCCATATTTTGGACAATACTTGTTTGTTGATTTACTGATGGTAGCCATTCTAATAGGTGTGAGGTGATACCTCACTGTGGTTTTAACTTGCATTTCTCTGTTGATTAGTGACTGAGCATCTTTTCCTATGTTGGCCATCTGTGTATCCTCTTTGGAGAAAGTATCTACTGAGGTCCTTTGTCCATTTTTTGTATTGTTGACACTGTTAGAGATGTCCCCCATTTTCCCTTCCTTTGCCCACATCCACCCAGCCCCTCCCCACTCCTTTGCTCATTTTTTAATTGGATTGTTTGGTTTTTTGGTGCTGAGTCTTAGAAGTTCTTTATAAATTTTGGTTATTAATCCCTTATCAGATGTATCATTGACAAATATGGTCTCCCATTCAGTGCATGGCCTTTTGCTGATGGTTTGTTGATGGTTTTTTTGTTGTTGGTTTCCTTTGCTGTTCAAAAACTGTTTAGTTCAATGTAGTCCCACGTGTTTATTTTGTTTCCCTTGCCTGAGGATATATATCAGAAAAAATATTGCTATGAGAAATGTCCAAGATTTTACTGCCTATCTTCCTTCGAAGATTTTTATGCTTTCGAGTTTAAAATTTAAGTCTTTAATCCATTTTGAGTTTATTCTTGTGTGGTGTAAGAAGGTGGTCATGCCATTTTTTTTGCATGTGTATTTCCAATTTTCCCAACGCCATTTATTGAATAGACTATCTTTACCCCATTGTATGTTCTTGCTTCCTTTGTCAAATATTAATTGACCATAAAGGTGTGAGGGTTTTTTTTTGGGGGGGGGGGCTCTCTATTCTGTTCTATTGATCTATGTATCTGTTTTTATGCCAGTTTCATGCTGTTTTGGTTACTATGGCCATGTAGTATAGTTTAATATCAGGTAGCATGATTCCCCCAACTTTGTTCTTTCTTAAGATTGCTGTGAATATTGGGGCTATTTTGTGGTTTCATATAAATTTTCAGAATATTTGATCAGTTCTGTGAAATACTCCTTTGGCATTTTGATAGGAATTGCATTGAATTTATAGATTGATTTGGTTAGTATGGACATTTTAAAGATGTTAATTCTTCCTGTCCATGAACAGTGTATGCTTCCACTTATTTGTATCTTCTTCGATTTCTTTCTTCAGTGTCTTTTAATTTTCTGAATACAGGTATTTTACATCCTTGGTTAAGTTTCTTCCTAGTCATGTTTTTAATGCAATTGTAAATGGGATTGTTTTCTTAGTTTCACTTTCTGATAGTTCATTATTAATATATACAAATGCAACTGATTTCTGGATATTTATTTTGAATCTTGCTACTTTACTGAACTTGTTTATTAGTTCTAGTGGTTTTTTTGTGGAATCTTTAGGGTTCTCTATATACGTTCTCATGTCATCTGCAAATAATGACAGTTTTGCTTCTTTCTTTCCAGTCTAGATGCCTTTTATTCCTTCTTCTTGTCTCATTGTAATGGCTAGGAATTCTAGTACTATGTTGAATAAGAGTGGTGAGAGCAGACATCTCTGTCTTGTTCCCAATTGTAAGGAAAACACTTGTAGTTTTTGCCCATTGGTATGACATTGGCTGTGGGTTTGTCATACATGGCCTTTATTACAGTGAGTTATGTTTCCTCTATGACCACTTTGCAAAAAGTTTTTACCATAAATGGGTGCTAGATTTTATCAAATGTTTGTTCTCTGTATATTGATATGATCACATGTGATTTTTATCTTTCATTTGGTTATGTGGTACATCACATTTATTGATTTACATATATTGTATCAACCTTGCATCCCTGTAATAAATCCCACTGGATAATGGTGTATGGTCTTTTTAATATATTGCTGGATCTGGTTTGCTAATATTTTGTTGAGGATTTTAGTATCTATGTTCATCAAGGATTTTGGCCTATAATTTTCTTTCTTTGTAGTGTCTTTGTCTGGTTTTGAAATTAGGATAACACAGGCCTTGTAAAACAAGCTTGGGAGTCTTCCCTCCTCTTGAATTTTTTGGAATAGTTTGAGAATGATAGGTGTTAGTTCTTTGAATGTTTGGTAAAATTCACTTGTGAAGCCATCTGGTTCAGGACTTTTGTTTCTTAAAAGTTTTTTTTATTACAGCTTCAATTTTATTAGTTGTAGTCTGTCTATTCAGATTTTCTGATTCTTCTTCATTCCATTTTGGAAGATTGTATGCTTCCAGGAATTTACCTATTTCATCCAGACTAATCTGTTGTTATATAGTTATTTGTAATATTCTCTTACAATTCCTTGTATTTCTGTGGTATTTGTTGTCACTGCTCCTCTTTCATTCTGATTTTATTTATTTGGGTCCTTTCTTTTTTTCTTAATGAGTCTGGTTAAAGTTTGTCAATTTTGTTTCTTTCTGAAGAATCAGCTCTTGGTTTTATTGATATTTTGTATTTTTTTACACTTTAATTTGTTTATTTCTTCTCTGATCTTTATTATTTCCTTTCTTCTATTTACTTTAAACTTTATTTGTTGTTCTTTTTCTAGTCCCTTTAAGTATAAAGTTAGAAGCTCATAAACAGAAACAAGTGTATGGTGATTACCAGAGGAAAAGGGGGGTAAGGAGAGGTGAGGAAGGTAACGTGGAGATAAATGATGATGGAAGGAGACTTGACTTGGTTTGGAGAATATACAGTACAATACATAGAGGATGTACTATAGAATTGTACACCTGAAACTTATATAATTTTATTAACCAATGTCACCCTAATAAATTCAATAAAAATTTTCTAAGTGTAACTCTCCTAATATCAACAATATCCAAACCTCTCACTTAAAAAAAAAAAGAGTGGAGAAGTATGGCAAGTATTTAATTAATACACATGCAATTTTTTAAGATTTTGTGACATTTGTGATTTTATCAGCTTTTTAAATTTTGTTATATTCTCTAAATAAATGTCCATGTTCCTATCTTAAGAAAAAAGATATTACTGGTCCTTAGAATGCCAGTGATGGGGGCTAAAAGGATCTTTGGAAATTATTTAATTATTTCTACACTGACCTCTCCTATGCACATGTCACATGACCATACAAGTGGACTGAATGAATGGGCTCCGAGTCCTTGTCCTCACCTTTTTGACCATTTATACATTCTAGGTTCCCACAACGTTTTTAGAAAAAACTCTCCAGTGGCTTTAGAAGTTAGAAGCATGCTGATTGATCCAGTCTCAAGATCTAACAATTGAAGAAACTGAGCTCCCTAAAAAAAAAAGTTGGTTTCTTAACATCACATGAGTCACACACAAAATCAGGGCCGTGCCTGAGGCCCCTGACCCTTGCCCACTAAAGCCCTAGCACCCTCAGAGTTGCCTACGAGGGCAGAGTGATGATGGGCGTACCTGCCTGTATTATCAAGCTGACTTCTTATGGGCCTGAGACGTGTCAAGTTCCAAATAAAGAATTTCAGTCTCTGCCAGAACAAATGTTTCTGAAAAAAGGATTCTGCAAATTACCAGGTCAGTGATTTGCAAGCACAGCATAGTTAGGAACTGTTGTAAAACTCTATTCCTCATGATCCTAGAAACAATTATAAAGAGAAAAACCTCATTCCAGAATGAAATACACTGTTCTCTGTCCACATACTCATCTCCTGAGAAATGACGGTTGTAGAACAGAGCTCGCAGTTGACCATGGACCGGGTTCTAACACTATCTGCCATAGAGCCAAACTGAAGATATAAAGTGGGTCTTCCTTGGGCTCCATCCAAGAGGATTTAGTTACTTAAATACCAAAGAGACCTTATGATAATGCTGTTTCTCCTAGAAGATGCCTAAGCGCAGACCCTGCAGGAAGCTTAGATAACAAATAGAAGGAATACTGGGCCAGGGGACCTGAGATCAAGCCTTGCTCCTTATTCTGACACTTAACAGTGAAACTGAAAGTAAGTAAACTTCTTTGTAGGTCTTGGTTTTCTCAGCTACAAAATGGGAAAAACAATGTCTCAGATTATTTCTAAAGGCAGTTAAGAATTAGATCAATGAAGATATGGCTATGAAAGTGATTTGTGAGTGATAAAAAATTATCTAAATAAGAGCAATTATTAATAAGTAAAGGTTCTTCCACCGGGGGTTTTCTTCTGGGCACGGAAAAGAAAAAAAGCTTTATCTCTCAGGATCCTAGAACATTTGCTCCTTCTACTACCTACTTCATGGCCATTGGCAGTCACACTATTGCTGACCACATTCCATGAAATCAAGGCAGGGTGGGGCTGTTCTTGCTAAGGAGTTGTTTCAAGAGGCTGGACAACAGACACAGGGAGCCATTCTCTGTCATTCCCTGTATTCCCCTTCCCTCTCTTCCCAGGTAGAGGGAGAAGGTGTTTGCCGAGTCCAGCCTCTGGACAAACTCTGGGTGAATTGGGAAGTCATTTCTCTTCTCTGAACCTCTATTTCCCACTGTGTAAAATGAAGAGGTTGAATAGAATGATATTTAAGTTTAGGGGCAACAATTTAATTTACCTCCAAAAACATTTTGAAAGTGAAAACATGTATTATTAATAATTGTGCCAGGATGACCATGGTCCATAAGACTGTCCCAGACAAACTGAAGTATGAACATTTTATTAAGCCCTGCTTCAACTTGCGCTATTAGTGGGAAAACAAAATGACCTCCTGACAAAGAAATTTCAGTTTCTTCCCTCAATGTTATCTTGGCCACACTGAATTTGTTACTGGTTCTACAGGTTATTATTATATTATTTCATTCACCAAGGGCAAACTCAGTATTAAGTCACATACAGAGGTTGGCAACAGTAGTTTTACAGTTGTTTGCATGCAAAAAGACATGTCATTGTGATTCTTACAATAGCTTTATTAACTAAAAGAATGTTGCAATGTGACTGTAAACCCACTTTTGCCCCCCCCTTTGTATATGAAGAGCCTGTATATCATAAAACATTTCTACATTCTTTATCTCCATTCAAAAGCCCTGTGAAATGAGCATGCAAAACTGTTAATTCCACTTTAGAGACTTTTTTTAAAGGCCTAGAAAAGTCAAAGACTTACCCAAGGTCATGGAGCAAAGGGAAGCATGGCCATGTCTTAGACGCTTAGCCTTGTGTTTATTTCATTGGGCCAAATTAGTAAGGAGGCAATTTGCAATCACAGACTGGTTGTAGGCCAGCCACCTTCCATCCCCAAAGTTCCTTCTTTACCCGTAACAATCAAAGCATAGAAATTTTTTTAGACCCCCTAAAGCTTGAGGTTAACCAGTATCTTAAAAATCAATGAGGGAACCAAATCCCAGATAGAATGAGTTTCCCAAGATTATTCATTAAGACCCACTTCAAGTAGAATTTAGATATCCAACTTCCTCCTTTAATACTCTTTCAATATTAACTAAACACAAATATATGTGATATATCCTTTCACCACCTTTCAAAGACTCATAATTTTGATTTTCTATTGTTGAAAAGTCTCAAGATATTATTTCCTTTCTTTAATTTGGGGAAGTGAGGGTTGAAAATACTTAAGTCTAAGGCATTGTAATGGCCACTTCTTATCTATCTGCCCTGCACTTCCAGTGAAGATTACATTAAATTCAGTTTCTTCATGAACGAAGTTTCCATAATTCAAAATGTCTACCAGAGTCCTGAGGGCAAAACCAAAGGGAGAGTGTCATGTAGGAATAAGCACTTGGACAATGAATGGGAAGCCTTGGGTTTAAGTTCAGGTTTAGCTACTCCTTTGCAGCACTACCTTGACTTGGTTATTTCCTCAATCTGGGCCTCAGTTTCTCTATAAGATAAAAGAGTTGGTTTAGGTCATGTCTAAACATTCTTCTAGCTCTAACAAGCTATGAGCATCTAAACTGTAAGTAGAGATATTTTTTAGTGGAGAGCTGATCAAATTCTTTTCTGTTCATTAGTCTCACAGGAGTCACTGCCCAGGAGAGGTTTTGTCATCACATCTTGCTGGTGGGTGTTTCCCATCCCTTTGCCCTTGTCCTCTTGTGCCAGCCAAAAGAAGCAAGGGGCTGCTCCCTCTCCAGTACACACCAGGGTGTTAAGTTAAATTAGAGGCATTAGCCAAGTTGCCTAATTGACTGATCCCTCAGACCTTAATACAGTTCTGGCAAACATTGCTCAAAGCCTAATCAGTTGTTTCTTAATTTATTGCCTGTGCTGAGATCATCATTGTGTATATTTCTCTAAGGAACTGTAACTACAAGACAAAATAACAACTCCACGATATTCACTGATGTCACTGTTTGAGACCAAATGGCCGTGAAGATGGAGGAAAAGACATATGTAGCACTGACTTGTCCCTAATACTGAGGACCAACAACACAAATGAGATTCTGAGCTGAACATTCAGACCCTGGATACCCATTCTGTCAGTCTACCTTTCAAGTGGGAGGTGAAGCTGGTTGGAGTCAACTTCTGTGTTTCTACTTTCCCACACCCTCTCTCTTTCTTCTCATACAGAAAGTTCTTATTCAGTGGAAAACCCATCCCATGTATTATGCATGAGACAACTCTTCCCACATAGCCCAAGAGGCAAAAGTGTGCCTTGGGCCTGGTCCCCATATGAAGATGAAGGCCACAATGAAGGTGATATGAGACCAAAGCAAGTCAACCCAATTCCTCACCATGACTTTCCTGCTTTCAGAAAAGATCATTATTTTCCCCCATTGCACTTATTTATTTGACAGAATGCAAGTCCTTTAGGTGACTATCCTGCCCAAATATGGCATGAACTGGAGGGAAAGAAACCTATATTTTCTGATCACCTGGATAAAGCCAAGCACAAAACAAGGCTACAATTCAGCTTTTCTATTACTGAGCTAATATATCCCCTCTTTGGTATAAGTTATTTTGAGTTAGGTTTTTTGTAATTTGCAAGCTAAAAGAATCCTGACTCTTTTTAGCTTCTTATTAAATTCCCCTTAGAGTCTTTGGATATCAGAGCTGAAAGAACTTTTAATGTGTCTGAGTCCATTGTACACCTACAGAGACTGAGAGGATCTGTCAAGGTTACCCAAAGAAGTTTCAGGACTAGAAGCCAGATTTCTAAATTAGTCTAAAATGTCCCTCAGAGGTCATTTAATCCAGTGCTCAGGGGGATTCTAATAATAATTCTACAGTGAAAACATAGAAAAAATGTCTCAACTTCGAACATCATTCTTTTTAAGAGCCTTAGGGATGCCACAGCCCCGAGCCTCCCTGAAGTGTTGTGTTCATACATTTGTCCCATCTGTTTATTTTTGTAGCATTTTTATTGTTATTACAATTCCAGAATAAAATGCCTAGCTTCAAATCCCATCCACCATTCACTTGCAAACTATGTGAGCTTGGACAGGTTAGTTATAGGATTGTGCATCAGTTTCTTCATCAATGAAATGGAGGTAATAAAAATAGTGTTCGCTTCATGGAACTATTGTAAGTATTGACAAACTCCATGTATTTAACCCAATGGCTGGCATAGAGTGCTCAGTTACTTTGACTATTACTAGTAGTTTATGATTTTTGAAACAACACTGAGAGACAAGACAGCTTATAGAAAAGAGAGACAAGAATCAAAGATAAAGGACATGCCTAAGGTAACATGGTAGTTAGTGGAAGAACTAAAAGCAAGTCCCAACTCAAATGATTCTTACTTTAAACTGTGTTTCATAAACCAGTTGACTATTTCAGATTATGTTCCCTCCTTCACAGATTCACTGATTCTACCATTATTGTGTGTGCTCATTAATTCAGTGAGTGTTTCCTGGGAACCATAGGTCCTTTTAAGCTGTAGAATCTATCATTTAAATATCTGGGTTCTAGTCCCAAATCTTTACTAGTTCACTACTGAGGATGAGGTCAAGGTCTGTTTCTTCAACAGACTGGGCAAAATATCCCTAAGGTTTCTTGCATAGCAAGCTCCTATTTGCTATCTTCAGTGATACATCCGTCGAGGATAAAAGGTTGCAGTTTCGGTGCTTTCCTCGAGAAGCCTGTAACCAAGCTGGAAAAACAAATACACCTGTGGTGGCTGTGCTCCCCCATGCTGGCGTACAGCACAGGCCACTTCAACAGTGCTTCTCAAGCAAATAAATGTGATGTGGCTCCCCCATGCCAGAGCTGACAGGAAAGTTGACTTCTGGCATATTCTGAGAGCCCTCTCCCCAACCCCAGATGACTGATCATGTACGAGAACTTCACATTGAGCTGCACACTGGTGGCCCTTGGGCCCAATGAAACTTTGTGAAAGTGTTTTGTTTGGCCCACAATGCTGTTTCAAAAAACTTTAACTCAACTTTCAACAGCTGGGAAGTTTCTCATTAAAACCCAGATTCCTGGCTTCTCTTGAAAAAGCATAAGATCTAGCAATACTGGGCTGGAATTTCAGAATGACAACTGACATCTTAGAACCGGACTCTTTTAAGGGAGATGCATGTTTTTCTAATTAGAGGTGAACATTTGGCTTCGTCTTGACACAGACTGTATAAATTCAAGGGGAATGTGCATCATGGTTTTTTTATCATGCAAATTCCAAAATGTTTATGGGAGAGGCTGAGAGGGAAGCTGAATGTTTTGTAATTACCTGATATATATATTAGACATATTAGATTAAGAAGTTTAAGTTTCTGGATTTAATTATTAATTTTAGCCTAGCCAGGGCCCAGCATGCTTTGATATTTTGTTTCTAGACCTAAACAAATCACTTATAAATGTTATCTTCATTTCCCCAAAGGGCATTTGAGTTGGTGACTCAGGGTCTTACTGTGATGCACTGGTAACCTGACTCTCTGAAGAAAGAAGTCTTGATTTGCAGTTTGCCAAATTCCAGGTGGAAGTACCTCAACCATAGCTAAATGCAAGGATGATTTAATGACTCACAACATTTCTGAAATTTTAGCAATTGGCTCTTGTGAGCCAGTACAAGCAGACTCAACACATCAGGTCTATCTAATTCCAGTACGTGAGGATATAAAAATTTTATTACTTTCCTCTCACTTTGAACTCTATGGAGAAGACAGAATGAATATAAAATAAAAGTCATGCCTCCCTTCAGGGGCATTCTGGTCTAGGTCAGGAGGTAAAGCTAACACCTTTGAAATAATTACAGGGCCTTTCAAGAAGAATCAGTACCTTATTCAAAACCTCTGATTGAATGTCCAAAAGACTATCAAATTCACTATATCCAAAATAGGTTTCCTGGATTTCCTCCCAAAACTGTATTGCATTTCCCCAATCTTTCCATCTCAGTAAATAACGTTTTACCCTGTTCTCATGCTAAAAGATAAGGAGTCACCCTTGGTTCCTTCCTGTTTCTCAACCCTCTTACTTAATCCAGAAACAAGTCTTACGTATCCATCTTCAATATTTATCTTAAACCATCCCCATTCCCACATTCCTGTGCAATAACCCTAACCCAGCCCCACTCTAACCCTCTCCCCCTCCAGGTCTCTAAATTCTGTCCCTCTTCCTCACCATCAGTCTCTACCAGTTATTTCTTCTCTCCATCCCTAAACACTTGCCATGATTAGCACCTTCTCACTCTTCAGATACTTGTTTGAAGGCCACCTCCTTACGGAAATCTTCTCTACCTATGCTGTTTAAAGTAGGTCTCCCTACCTGACCCATAATTCCCTACTCCATCAACCTGCCAACTATCACATACCTTGTTTACTTGTTTATGGCTTGCCCCTCACCCACAAAGAAAATGTAAATTCTATGAGAGTAGGAACCTTTTATACCTTGTTTTTGCTCTATATCTTCAATCTAGCACAGTGCTTCACATATAGTAAACATTAAATAAATATTTGTTAAGTGAATGAATGAATGAGCAAATGATAGAGATAAGATGAGGAGATTTGCCATTTCAAAGTTCCCTTTAGGCTCTAATGTTTTAGGAACCTGTGGCGTTAATGGTGTCTTGTTACAGCTTCTAATATGGGTCCAACTCTTCAAGTTGAGTAGAATTCAGTGGGGAGACAGATACATGAAGACACCAACAGGCAGCAGTAGTCAGGGGTGACTCTCTGGAAGAAGTAGAAATACACTATGCTTCTCAGGCCTTTAAAATTACTTACACAAGAGATATCTGTCACCTTATAAAAAGTTTCACCCTAATCTTCATTCAGTTGCCAACTACTCTACTTCATTTCAAATGTGATTGTGTTTATGAAAACTTAATGAGCGCACTTTTCAGGAACATCTGGCTTCTAAACTGCTGTGTCCTTAACCACGTGTGTATGCACATGTGCGCACATGTATGCATGCACCTGGTTTAATTTTTTTAAAGATTTTATTTATTTACATTCAGAGATAGTGGAAGGGAGGGAGAAAGAGAGAGAGAGAAATATCAATTTGTGGTTGCCTCTCACGCACCCCCAACTGGGGACCTGCCTGCAACCCAGGCATGTGCCCTGACTGGGAATCGAACTGGAGACTCTTTGGTTCGCAGGCCGGCACTCAATCCACTGAGCCACACCAGCCATGGCTGATTTGACATGATAAAGAACATGCAGAATTTGACCAGAGGCCCATAGGCTCGATCCCCTTGGCTGGCTTGATATCTGAAGGAAGGATCTGTTCCACACCTCAGAAAAGACCCACTTAGGACAGGAAGTGAGTCATCTGTGTTCCACAGAGGACCTGTCACAGGTTGGACTATACTAAATGTGAAACATTATACTGGAACGAAATCATGACATATTTGTTCCCTCCCACACTGTGGGACATTTCATAACCCCTTGGTACTTTACCCTGAAACTTTCAGAGCTGAAGAGGTCTTCAGAAATCACCTGTATGACCCTCTTGTTCGATAGAGGGGGAAACTGAGGCCCAGAGAAGGATGGTGCCTTGTTCAAGTTCACACAGCATATTTAGAACAAAGCCAGCATCAGACCCCTGTCTTGAAGCCCAGTCAAATGTTCTACAGAAACATATACTGTGTACAAGCTGTGTTTTTTAAGAGAAAACCTATTTTATTCTTTTGTTTAATCTTTATTGTAACTTGACAAACTATTTATTGACTTTTTATAATTGAATAATAACATTTTAGTAACTAACCTCTAGTTATATTGGGGCCCTAAGATACCCCAAAGGAATCCAGCTTAAAATGCTGAAAGAAGTCTTCACGTAATGAAATGTAAGACAATACACACCAATTTATAGCAAGGTAAATGCTATTTTAACTCTAAGTAGAGAGCTTTGTAATTTTAAAACCAACAAAAAGAACTGATTCTTTGTAATTTTAAAACCAACAAAAAGAACTGATTCTTCTAATTTTAATTGTTGTAGTTAAGATTTAGAGATCATCTCTTGTGGTTTTCAGCAACTCCAGTTGGTTTGAGATGTGAAAGCCATAGAAGGATGCATGCCAATCTGCTCAACTGTTTCATGCAAAGGACTGGAGACTGAAGAGAGGCTATTAACTTTAAAAAAGAGAGAGAGGAATTTGCGTGAGATGTTTCACCTATCAAGTGATCAGTTGAGTTTAGAGAGTAACAGTTTCAAGACATACACATTTAAACATCATGGTGCCTGACCGACACACAGGAATCATTTGTCTGATTTCTAACATCTAGTCTGAAAAGATGCCACCAGGCCTTCTCAAACTGCAGGAAGCATTAGAAACAAAACCTCACTCTTTGTAACTCTATTCACCCTCCTGGATCTGACTTTCTCCTCAGTCACCACCTCGTACAGGCCGCTGGTGTCACAGAGAGAGCCCTTCTGCACTGTCGATCACAACCCAGCTTTAGCACCTTAGACCAGTGCTTGACAAGCTCGCAGTGTGTAGGAATCAGCTGGAGTACTTTCTAAAATACAGACTCCGAGGCCACTTTCAGAGCATCTAAGAATCAGTATTTTAACCAACAATACTGGTTGGTCCTCATGGTGGAACGAACATACCCAAACCCTGACAGCTGTAGGCAAATAGTTCTCTATTCTCTGAGTCTCAGTTTCCCCATGTGTAGAATGAGGACATTTGACAAGGATCATCTCTTCCTGATTCAGACCATGGAGAGCTGATCATTTCGGTACAGCCTGGGTCCCCACCTTGCTCTGGGTTACCTCGATAGCCCAAATAAGCCATGTGTTTACAGAAACATTTAACTGAAATACAAGAACTCATTCACACAGAGCTCAATGTGAACCACGAAGGGGTTCAGGGGGTCCCAGGCAGTTCCTCTTCGCATCCGCATTGTGCTCTCTGTGACTTGCTTTCCTCTTCACAACTGCAGATCCGTCCATGGTGCTGCCTCAACCCACTGTCTGTCCCTGGACAGGGATGCCAAGGAAGTGCCTGTTTGTGCCTCAAAGCTAGAGCCCATTACTTTCACCTCCTTAAGCCCATTGCAGAGAATTATGCTCCACATTACTCAAACCGATTGCCACAGAAAAAGCAAAACGTAAAGAGAGTGAGTTCTTTAAAGATAAGGGAGGCTAGGCAGAGAGATGTTCTTTTTTCTCTCTTAAACATAGTCTAATAATCACATAAAGCAATTACAAACTTTTTCTTTAACATTTGTAAACCCTCAAAATTAGAGAGCCAACTGCTGCAGGATGACCCAAGAAAGAGCTTGATCCCAGCCTGTGGTTCCCCTGGGCAATGGATTTTCTGGTTCCTTCCAATGCCCTGAAGCTATGACTTGTCCTGGCCCTAGCTTCTCCTACCTATAATTATGATTTCTTCCCTACTGGGCTCAGGTGAGCTCACCAGACCCGCCCTCCCTAAGGTCAAAAGACTTCCGCAGCAGCCTAATTATTCCACATCTTGACTCCAGACCTTTTCTCTGAAGGCCTCTTGAATCTTGCATTTTAAGCTTCAGTGGGTTACTCAACTTTGTTTCTCATTGTCCCTCCAGTAATTACATCCCCATACCCTTGTAGGTATGGGGTAAATGGTAAAGCTGTTGACCAGGCACAAGCACAACATATATGGCAGAAAAAGAGGTCCCAGGGGTGGGGGAACAGAGGTTGTCAAAACTCTTCATTTCCTCATTTTTCAAAACAGAGTTGGTGCGCCCAGTGGCTGAGAGCCACTCGTGGTGTAGGGCAGTAATGATTACTGGCTGAAAGAGCACATTCAAGTTTACTCAGTTCTTATTGGCTGAGAGCATACACTAGCCCTCCAATCCCAAGTGGAAATATTTATGATTCAATATGTATTAAAGGGTAATTTCAAGGAAAAATTTTCATAGAAATTAGGATTAAAATGAAAATATCATAGGATCTCACCTATAAGTAGAATCTAATCAACAAAACAAACAAGTGAGCAAAAGAGTACCAGAAACATGGAAATAAAGAACAAACTGACAGTGGCCAGAGGGCAGCGGGAAGGGGGACAACTGGGGAGAGAAGGGGAAGGGTCAAGTCTAGGAACATGTATAAAGGACCCACGGACAAGGACAACAGGGGAGAGGATTGAATGTGGAAGGTGGGTAGGGAAGGGGTGAGTAATGGGGGTGGGGTTGGGGGGAATGGGGACAACTGTAACTGAACAACAATAAAAAATAAAATAAAATAAAATGAATCAGCATTATTAAATGGAGTATACTAGAAATTAATTTCCCTTTCTATTCTTTATGAGGCAGAAAGCTTCTGGTCAACAAGAGATATCCAGTGTTCCAAACTGAACTGACATAATTTCAGACAAAGGCAAAAAAAAACTTGACATATTCATTAGCTTCTGGGGCTTTAATATTAGTAAATGGGCTATTTCTGTTAGGCTTTTTGAAACACTGCAAAATTTTGAAGATGCACTTGGTTGGTGTTTTCCCAAGCATCAATTTTCCCTCTTCTGTTCACAGCTCTGCTCGCTTTTCCTCTACGTATACCCTTCCCCAGCTCCAGGGATGGGCTTGGACCAGAGTCAGTCAGAGTCCACTTCCCCTTTGGCTCCAAGCATTGTTAACCCAGCACTTTTGTGAAAATGTTGTGGAGTAAATGAGTTTTCACTTTCCCTGGGATTGCTAGCACACACATTGTACTACAAGGGGCGTACCTGAGCATAGAACCAACACAGAAGGAAGAAAAGGTGAGAGATAGCAGAAGCTAACAACAGCTCAGGTGCCTTAGCTGTCAAACCAGAAACCAGCTCCGCCCAGAAATACCCCTTTGTTTTTCTTAAGCCAGTTTGAGTTGGGATTTTGTCTCTTGCAACCAAATTATTCTATCTATTCCGCCCTTAGCCTCATTGCTACCCAAACAGATCTCTGGGCTCCAGGGAGATCATAGCCGAGCCCCAAGGAGATCATAGAAATGTATGTGTTGCATCTGTACCATCCAAATCCATATCTAACTCAAATCTCAGTTTCAAATTCCTCGGGTCACTGATTCATGTTTTTTGAGCACCTACCATGTGCAAAACTCTCCCGAGATCTATGGAAAGCCAAGTGGCCTTGCTGGCATCCACCACTGTCACAGACTGGTAATGCCACAAAAAGGAGGAAAGGGGAGGGACACAATCTTCTGAGAAAACTTGATAAAAGAGAAAGCTTCATAAAAGAGAGCTCCTGGAGACAGGCCTTAAAGGAACTGAGTCATAGTCGATCTGGACAAGAACTCATGTTCTGCCTCCTGGTCCAATATTCTGCTTAAACCCAACAGGGGTCAGTGCTGATGCAGGGCCAGGCCCTAGAGGAGTAGGGCTGCCGCTGTTGGTGCCCCAGGCCCTGCTAATAAATAAATAAGTGTGGCCTCATGGAGACGGGGCTCATGCCAGCCAGATATCCATTGAGAGAATCATAAGACAAGGACCACATGCTTATAAATTCAGTTCTGAGTATCTGCAGAAATCACAAAACAGTTAGAGATCATAGAACCACAAAATGTCAAAGTGAGCTGGGACCTTAGGAATTAATCAGCCCGCTCATTTGAAAGGCAAGAGCCTCGAAAACTGGACACATCAAGGACTTGTCCAAGATCACTCCTGCAGAGTCGTTCCTGGGGCTCAGGGCTCCAGGACTCTGACCAGCTGAAAGAAAATACCGTCATTACTTCAATTCTACCCCGCAGGAGTGAGAGGAAGAGTCTGCAGTTATATTGTGACAGATGCTATCCTTTATATCTGACAGCTTCTTGTGCCTTGCCTTCCTTCAGCACATCCCTTGATTTTAACTTACAATGAGCCTCTCCCGGGGCTGAGTTACGCAGGCCTGGAGGGTTTTCCTTGGATTTTTAGCCAATGCCCATTGTTTTATGGGATTTTTCATCAGTAACTGTAAAATCCCCAAAGCGAGCCTTTGCTGGGGATGCACTCTTCCTTGAGCTCCAAGTGAGCTCCTAGTGGAATGTGGATGCCTTATATGATGGCAGTTTGGAGAAATGGTTCCATTACTTGCCAGACCACTCCTCCAGAGTCTCTGTAACACAATAAATGAAAGAAATAATTATTCTAAATGCACAGGAAGGCTGGGCATATGCCAAAGCAAAGGCTTTTTTCCAAACTACAGGAAGGGTCCTAGGGTAGGTAAAGAGGGAGCTGCTTTATTTTCTAAGAAGTTTTGCTTTCCCTGGTGTCATTTTACCATTCACACCCATTTACATATGACTCTTGCAAAAATCTTGTGAAGAAAATGAAAACATTGTTATATTATCCCCATTTCTCAGATGAAGTAACAGCCTCAGAGAGGGGATGCAACCTGTCCCCAGTTACCCATCTAAGAAGTGGCAGAGCTGGGGTAGTCAGAACCCAGTCTGTCCCACTGGGGGTAAGCACTCATTTTACAATATCCGAGGGGTCTCTCTTGTCCACATCCAGTTCTGAATCACTGCTAGGTATTACAGAGGATGAGAAGCCAGGGCTCTTTGCAAGAATGACAAGGCTGCTGAGGCAGGAGGTTTCTTTGTCCTGTCTGATAAGCCACACTTGGCACTCATAGCAAAGCTACTCCTTTTTGAAATCCCTGGTAGCAGTAACAGGCCTGACCAAAGGAAGTATTACAGAATGGAAATTAACAACAGACATTGGAGAATGAACAAATGAATGAATGAATGAATTTGCTTACACATTACTTTACTACACAAACATTGATTGTTTAAGCTGAACATTGAAGATGGGCCTGAGACCGAGCCTAAGACCTGGTCTCTGCCCCAGAGGAACACATACTCTAATGGAGGAAGAAACAGACACTCTGACAAATAAATGACCACATACCGTGACAGAAGCCCGGATACAAATAGGTAGAGGTGCTCTGGAGGCCCAGAGCAGGAGGATGTGACTAAGTGTCCTTTCCGTGTGATCAGACTCGCAAACCTCTGTCAGCGTGAACTTCCCTCGGACAGCAGGAACCCACATGACTCATCTTTCCCTTCCTATCAGACACTGCACTGGGAACATCAGAAATCACCCATTTGTGCTTGCTGAGTATATTCTCCTCAAAGAGTTGGGAACGATTCTGCCGTGTCTGGTTACCTGGGCCAGGTGAGGGAGTCTGCGAAGCCCTCAAGCAACCTGTGCAAGAACAAGGACCCAAGGTATCATGGCCTTCCCTGGGATCTGTGCTCTGTATCACCTGGTCCCACTCTTACCTGCCACAGTTATCTTAAAAGGTGCAGTAGATCAAGCACAAGGAGCATCACAGTCCTGGTAGCCCCTCTCATCCATCAGGGCTAGAACACTTCCCTTTGAACAAGGAAGATAAAAGAATAAATAATGCCTGACACAGCCTTATCACCTGATAATACAACCTCTGGTTTTCCATTAAAATAACTGAGACCCATAGTCCTGTACTCGGGCTGATAAAGAGATCACAGGAAACAAAGCTATCAATTCTTATCTGTGCTGTGCAATAGCACATTTGAGTAAATACAGTGTGCCCGAGGGGGAAAATACTTTTTCTGATGGTGAAAGTTGAGTACAATTTTTTTTTCTCCTCCCACCTTTCATTTCTCACACCTTATTTACCCTAACCTCTAGGAATTTTTAATCGAAGATGTATTAAACCCAGTGGATGTATGTGATCACTATTGCGTAATATTATAAATCTCTCTCATTCTCCTTACTCTACCCCCATCCTTGGAGGACTTGGTACAAATGTTTAAAATATAATTGAAAGAACTTGAGCCAGTTCTTTACCTCCTAGTCCTTATTAATTTCATCTTTAAAATGAGAAGTTGGACAGCTGGTTTTCATAATCACTTCTATCTTTAATACTCAGGATCCCATGACCAACAGGGACACAGAACAGGTCCGTTTTGACGACAAGGGCAGTCTTTTTAAGCACAAGTGTTGCCAGATAACAGGTGACATAGGCAACCATCACCCCTGCTGTGGGTCCTAGGCCTTAGAGGGCCCAGCTCTGGCCATCCGCACAGGGCAAGAAGCCCAGGGGGCCCATGAACCTGAGTACCAGGGCAGCTCACAGCCCCAGGGCGCACACCCTGAGGATGGGCGTGGTCCAGGGATGGGAGGTGTGATTGATATTCTGCCTCCACATCCTACTCTTCCCTGCACTCAGGAATACCTGGGAAGAAGAGTGGGCCACTAAGTGGTGATACTCTTTCTAAGAAGGAGCTGTCTGATGGTCACTGTGAAAGCCTACTGGCAAACTCAGGTTCATTTCCAAACTTGCCTCAGACTTCACCTCTGAAGGAATGTGATTTTATATTTTAAATGTGAATCTACTTGCTTCGAATACAGCTATCTCAGAATTGGTTTCCTTGTCATTGATACCCTAGATATTTCTAAAAAAAACAAATACAGACAACTGGAGAAGGCTTACAGTAAAAATGCCAGATGGCTAAATACACAGACCTGCCGCTGTGTGAAAGAAAGGAGACAATCATGCCGGGAATCTCAGATACAAGTTTTACTAAATATAAGAATAAAATAGCACCAAGCCTCCTGACTGCCAAAACTAAAACAGAAAAGTGATGAGTTACCTGCCTTTTATTGTGTGATCAAAAGTACAAATACCTATTCTTCAGAGGAGACGACCTTCTACTTGGCAGAAAATTTGAGGAGGTTTTATCACCCGCACCCGTATATGGAGACACCAAGTAACACAACGCACCAGATCATCAACAGTGGTTTTGCAGGCCATACGGAATCATTTTTCATAAAACTGTTTATTATATTGACATTTGATAAAAATCTGAGAACGCAATATTTTTAAAAGGTTGTGAAGTTATTGCTACAAGGACCTAACCTAATAATATCTAAGTGACCAAAACTGGTATAAAACTGCAACTCAGAAACAATCAAAGAAATGGACCATTTAGACCAACACTTCTCAAACTTCTCCACCCAGTATTGCTGAGAGCTCCCAAGGGCCGAGAAAAGTGAAACTCTACTCTGTGGGATTCGGAGGTGCAGGATCAATCATGCCCTCCTCCACCTCTGGGGCAAGGTAAAATTTGTTTGTCTAATTCATTCCATTTTACTTCACTATTTAATAAAACATTCATGCTTATTTTAATATGAAAGTAATGTCCCCCAAATCTTTGCTGAAGTTGATATCACTATGGCTTTGAATATTCCCTGCTACTATCAAGAACCCCAAATACTTGGGGTACTTGAAAGATCAAGTACCCCAAATGTTTGGAAGACCATGACTGGCTTACATGGTTTCTTATTTGCTCTTTTTAACAAGCTGATGAAGCAGGTGTTACCCATTTTCATGAATGGGAAAGTGAAAAACGGAGAGATTCTGTCATTTTCCCAGCAACACACGGCATCAGAATATGTAATGCTTGAATGAAAGCCTAATCTCCTGACTATAAGGCCCCTTCTTTCTTCCCGCTTCCATATGTTAATTGTGCCATTTAGGGAATAGTCAAGGAGTGGACTGGATCGTCCGACTAAAGTTTCTGATGTTACGTTATGGGAGCACAGTGCACACTGAGCCTATAAGGCCACAGCACCAGACTCCCAATGTCCCGAAATATTTCACTCTGGCAATGATGAATGCCTCCTAATGGAGTGCCAGATTGTTCCAGAGAATGAGTCACCCCATGATCAAATTTTTCTCTATAACCTGTTTACGGGTCATCAACTTCATAAGCCTGGAGCAGGAGAGAGGAGTCTTTTCTTCCACGTCTCCCCAGCAGGTCTCTAACCCTTACAACAGTGACGGTAAATTGACCCTTCCCTGTGAGGCAGGTCACCGATCCTGAAAGCTGCATGGTGCAGTGAGGGGGCTGGAGGGCCAGAAGTCTGGAGACCTGAGTCCTGGTCCTGACTCTGCCCCCAGAGGGTTGTGGGAAAAAACACTTAACCCATTGGTGCCAGCTGTGCCAGGGAGTGATAATTAGAAACAGTGAGATAATGTCTGGGAAGCCCTTTGAGCTCCTCAGAAGCAAGAGACTACATAAACATAAGGTGTTATTATTTCCAAGCCCACATCAGCCAAGGATATCACAGTTAAGCTTCTCAGAAACCTCCCTGCACATGGAAGGACTGGCCAATCTTTCATCATCTCATCCCATTGAAATTCTCAAGCTTTGGAGGATGTTGGAGGAGTCGGCTATCTGGTTAAAGATCAGGAATGCTGTTGAAGTGAAGACTTCAAGTCACAGACCCTCCCAGCTGAAAAGGATATTAGCAATGTAGCCCACGCTCTTCATTTAGAGAAAGAGAAGCTGAGTCCAAGAAGGATTGTGCATAACTCACATTCCTGCTGGACATGAAATAATCAATACACACTGTGGACAAGGTGATATGGGTAGTATTGCAAAGCACGACCAGTACTGTGACAAAGACCGAGCTGAAGCCCTGCAACTGCACGACGTCCTTGGGTAAATCACTTTAACTTTGAGGCTCAGAAAGATGGAGACAAGAGCAATGACATCACTCTCTAATATTTTTATTATGTTTGACAGCTCCCTAATAATTTTAGAATCACCGGCCGATTTAATCCTTATAAGAAAGCAGAGAAGGAAGCATACGATGTTCTTTCCTCTCTACAGAGGGGAAACCTGAGGTTTGGGGAGAGGCAGTCCCATTCACTTAGCCCTGACCTGACTCCCTGATGGGTCTTCTGGAAAAGCAGCAGCAAAGTAACTGGATTCTAGGCCCCAATGTCCTGCCCCTCTGTACGTGAACACCAGTGATCTTCACGTTCTTTCTCATACTAGGGTTCTATAGATCTGCAGATTTATCGAAGCTTTGAAGGCTACCTGGTGCCGAGGAGACTTTTGATAAGTATTTGTTATGACCAGAAAACTGTGCAAAGAGTTAGAAATTCTCCCTCTAAACTCAGCTACTAATTAAATATGTCTTAATTTAAATGATTTACTGTGTTTCAGTAAGAACCCCGTGTCATTTTATATTTGAATGCCATAAATTATACAAGTAGAATGTAAATATATTTTTACTGCAAACATTTCAAGTATCTAAAAACAAATGTCCACTGGATCCCTCCTGATCTCAATTCCTACTCCCTGCAAACTCTCAACCCTGCTCTTCCTTGTCCACACCCCACTCCCACTGTTCGCACTCAAGACTATCATGTTAACCCTTCACTCTATGCAACTGATTATATGTGCATATAGAAATGCCTTGATTTGTTGTTCTGTGTCTTAACCATTGGTCTGTGTCTTACATAAATGGTTTATGTTGTATATATTGTTCTACAATTTCTTTAACTTAACACATGGTGCAGATCTAGCCATGTTGGCTGCTCCAGATGTACTGTTTTCCCTGTATTTCATCATATCACTACACCGCGGTTAAGCTATGCCCCTGCAAATGGTCTCTCTCTTCAGTGGTCTCTCCTTCTCTATCGCAAACAATGCTGCAGTGAACATTTTTGTATGTGTCACCTTACAAACACACACACACACACACGGGCACAATTCTGTACACTGCATTCCAAAAGATAACTGCCAGATTCGACCCAAAAGGTATCATATTGATTTTCATACCAACCAACAGCTTATGAAAGGGCCTCTGCCTTACACTGGTGCTAAAACTTGATGTCCCCAATCCTTTCAATTGTGTTTGCCAATTTGATAATCAAAATAATATGCATTGTTGATGTTAATTTGCATTTCAAATATATTTCCCTTTAAATGGGAAATGATAACAAGTGTTAACACTGAAAATGTGTTAACATGTCTTCCAAGAAAACATGACAAATTGAGAGACAAGCTCTCTGTGGTCAGAGGACCTACTCTGGCACCTTAGACCCACCTGCTGACTGGCTTCTGGCAAGTGGCTCCACGTCTCCGAGCCTCACTTTCCTTTCTGTGCAATGGGGAGAGGCAGTAGTTTGCCTTTGTCCAGGTTATGAAGTAGTTGTTATAAAAGCGCTCCTTATGTTGGAATACGTTTAGTCATACTCTCTTAGCAATCTGAAAGATTAGGCTTTGAGTTTTTGTTTATTTGTGTGTTGGCTGGTTTTGGTTTTGATTCATTTGCTTGTTTAATTTTATATGTAATAGGAGCACAAACAGAACAAGACCTGGGCTAGTTGATCAACAGGAGGATGTTATGTTACCTAAGCCCTGGACCTCAACTTCACTCAGGGAAATGCTATAGAATCTTCTGAGTTAACTTCTATTGATACAACTGCACTATTTGCTAGAGAGCAAAGCAAGCCCTGATTTGAGGAGATGGAAAATTTGATAAATCTAAGAAACCATTAAATTTAATGTCAGCCATGAAAACACTGTTGGGACACAGAGGACATTTTTCACTTTGGGGCAAATGAGCTTATTTTCATTGCAGCTTATTTTTCACAGGGTCTGAGTGGGCCCCATTCCCAGCCCCAGGGTAGAGCACATGGCCCAGGCTTGTGTCAGTTAGCACGTTGCAGACCCCAGCCCCAGTGACTGGTGCACAGCAGGGCACATGGTACAAGAAACCTGATCAGAGTGACCCTTAAAATTTTTGCAGAGAAAACTGGTCCAAAGCAGGACCATCACACATGATCCTGAAAGGATTCAGCCCTGGATACTTCAGACAGACTTCTTGAGGGAAAAGAGAGCCTTCCAATGGACGTACAACATAAAGGAAGAGGACCTACAAGATGGGGAGAACAAAACCAGGTCACAAGAACACGGCCAAACCAGATGTCCTCCTGGAAGTCCATTGCACAAGCTGAAAATGTTCTCCCACACACATAAACGTTGCGGGGGGTGAAGGTGGTGCTGAATTTGCTGTTCCATCCTTTGTGATGACCAGCACTTGTGGAAGCACACACTCACATTCATGCTCCGTGTTCCTTTCATGCAAAGAAGGCAGAGTTGGTGTCATGGAAGAAGCCCAGGCCTGGAAGGCAGGAGAGCTAGGTTTATCACTGGCTTTGTCTTTTGGAGCCTCAATTTCCATAGCTGTAAAATGAGAGAGCTGGACAAATAAGCCTGGGACACCCTCCTGCTCTGACACTTGGAATGTGTTAACCTGAGATTCTTTGCGCTCCTGTGACCATTCAAAGCTGAGATTGTCAGATACTGACTCTTTGAAGAATTTCATTCATTGTGTTAAAGGAGGGCTTAAGTGGCCACCAATGGAGGGGACCTGAAGAACATAAAACAATTAGGTTCTCTGTATGTCCACCAGAATTGGCTCTAGAAGAGGGTCAGGCTTTGCGAAAACACAGGACATTCTTCCCTCTGGGCTCCTTGGGAAAGCTCTCAGCACCATGGAGGGCGCCTCTCTCCCTATTCATGTCTTGCCAGTGGGAACAGCCAAGAAGGAGAAGAGGTCACATGGCCAGGCCTGCTGTTGGCACAGGATGTTCTATGCAGCCGATGGCTGGGCAAGGAAGAGGATTGCTCGATCTCTTACTGAGGCTTCTGATCAAAAGTGGTCCCAACAGTTGCCAAAACATATTTTGCAATAAATAGTCTGTGTAGAGGTTCCTATAAAACAGGTTTCAGATGCAACAATCATTGACTGTCTCTTTTATATGAAGCCTTATGCTAAGAATTTCCATATGCATTGTGTTTTAAATCCCATAACAACCCTATTGCATCCTAATATCACTTCCAGTTTATCATTATAGAAACTGAGACTCAAAGAGGTGAAGTTGAAGTAACATGTCCAGGGTCCCACAGCAAAAGAACCTGATTTCACTGACTGAAGACAAGACAAGGTTGTTCATGGCTGCCTTTTCCTTACTTTCTCCTGCCCTCCACCATGCTGGGCACAGGACTACAAACACGCAGCTCAGAGCATGTATTTTAGATGCTGCTCTTCTCACAGCTGTTTTTGTAAATACTCTGGGACTTTATGTCATTTCCTTTAACTGGGACTGTGATTTCTTCATCAGGGCCTGTGTGATCCAGTTCTGCGGCTCCCACAGTTCCTTGTACAAAATAGGAACGTGAGCCCTGGCTGCTGTGGCTCAGTGGATTCAGTGCTGGCCTGTGGACCCAAGTGTCGCGGGTTCTATGCCCAGTCTAGAGCACAAGCCTGGGTTGTGGGCCAGGGCCCCAGTAGGCCTCTCCTTCTCTTGATGTTTCTCTCCCTTTCTTTCTCCTTCCTTTCCCCTCTCTAAAAATACATACATACATACATACATATTTTAAAAAATAAAATAGGAATGTGAGAAGCAGTCCTCTTCACTAGCCAACCACTGACCCCAGAGGAGAAATTAATTCAGCCAAGGGTCACAAACTATATGCACCTAGGGACAAGGCAGGTAGTGGAAACCCAAGAAATCCCAAGTCAGATATAAGACAATAAGGAACAAAATGCACAGGACCTGCCTAAGGCCTTCAGGTCCAAAAGTTTCAGAAAGACTGCACAGCCAAAAAAAAACCCCCATGCAGACGGGGCCCCGGAGCCAACAGTTGACAGCCCCTATTATGACTCCATCCTGACCACTCAGGGTGGCATGGAATTGATGTGCATTCTGCCCACACTGTGACTCAAGTCTTCCAGGATGGAGACCACAGCTGAGCAGTGATATACATCGTTCTCATTTAACACAGTGCATGGCAGACAGTGAATATTTAGTAAATGTTTGCTAAATGAACTTTCTTTAAAAATCAAATTAATTTTTACCCTACCATAATAAATCTTACTAAGTCAACACTCTGTAAAGGAAGCTATTGACTCAGTTTCCAGTGTTCTAGGAGCCAGAGTGTGGGTTATACTGTTTGGTGGGGGGGGAGGGCTCCATCTGTACCAGGTATCTATATGCACCATGGTATCTAGAAAAGCCCTGTAGGAAAATAAAACGATTCATTGAATGACCCCCATACTTTTGAATGAGATATTTATGCATTTCATGGTTCTGTAACTATCCTATCAATCATCCATTCACTCGACAACAGACCATAATTGTGAGTAAAATAGATATAGTGCCTTTCCTTATGGAACTTACATTCTTGTAATTACCTAATCGCATAAATAGGTGTAAAATCACAATGCGGCAAGTGCTCAGAAGTGTACAGTGCTTTTGGAAGCCTGGCCTGGGAGGATCAAGGAAGTGACTGATACGTGACCTTGCTAAAGAGAGAAGAAGCGGCACATGCTGTAGCCCTGTGGAAGAAGTGAGGTAAAGAAAAGGACGTCTAAGGTCGGAGTGGCCGGGTAGAGGAGGGCTCGTGTGGTTTAACAGGTGGAAAGAGGTCAGGTCATTATAGGCTTATGGGCTCTGGTACGAATTTTTATCTTCGTCCTACAAGCACTGTGAATTATTTACTCTGCTAGTTTAAAAACGTACCTATTGGGTGATGCCACAGCTCCCCGTTCCCTCATCTGCACCCTCTGTACAGGCTGTTCATTATCCATTTCTCTCCATGAGTCTGTGACGAGGCGTAGGAGTTTTAAAGTTTTCTGAATAGAAAAAGTTATCTCATTCTTCAAGTCTGAGTGGCAAATGAGATTTATTTTTCCAGTGTCCCATGACATCACCACATAACAGCATTAGACACCCTTCTAACAGCAGGAGCTCCGAGCCCTAGTGTCAGTTTCTTCGTGTCAATGTCACGTTTGCCAGATGTCTCTTGTCTTTTATGCAGAACACGTTTTTACAAATATTCATAGCAGCTTTATTTGTAATAACTGAAAACAACCCAAAGGTCCGTCCATGAGTCCATAAGCAATGTAGAGCACATCCATACTATATAGCAGGCTACCCATTAATGAAAAGGAGTGAGCACACAGCAACGCACATGAAATTCAGTTTCGCTGAGTGAAAGAAGCCAGGCACTAAAAAGTAGATACTGTATGACTCCACTTACATAAATCTCCGGAAAATGCAAACTAATCTCTAATGAAAGACTGGAGATCAGCAGTTACCTGGGGATGGGGGGTGGAGGGGAGCAAGCAGGAGAGATTAAAAAGGGGCACCAGGAAATTTTGCAGGACTGTGAGGTTCGTGTGCAGACCACATTTTAACCTGAAAAATGTAACAGACCACTTAATACTCATTAAACTTCTAATATGTGATGCAATCATTTTCATTAACACCCAAAAAACTGAAATTTTTAGTTCTAAATTTTATAAAGTGTACTTGAGCTCTGTATGAGGAAAACCACAGAATTCTGATGAGGGAAATTAAAGAAGATCTAAATAAATGGAGAGATATTTCATGTACATGAACTGAAAGACTCAGTACTCTCAAAATATCAGTTCTGCCCAACTTGATCTATCGAGTCAATGCAATCTCAAGTAAGGGATTATTCATCCCAGCAAGTTACTCTATAGAGACAACAAAAAGGTCAGTGGTTCACGGAGAGGAAAACAGGGATCAAATGGTGAGCGCACGGGATTTTTAGGACAGTGGAACTACGCTGTATGATACTATAATGACGGATAAATTTTATTATACATTTGTCAAAACCCATAAAATGTACAACACAAAGAATAAACCCTAATGTAAACTATAGACTTTAGTTAATAACAATGTATCTATATTGGCTCATTAACTGTAACAAATATATCACAATAATGCAAGAAGTTAATAATAGGGAAACTTGGTAGGGAAAGGCAAAGGGAATTTGCTGTACTTTCCCCTCAACTTTCCTGTAAACCTAAAACTGCTCAGAAAATAATGTATACAAATAAAAATTTCTAATGACTGATAAACTATATGACAAAAACACCATGGTTTTAGCAGCATGGTTTTTAAAAATGATATTGTATTAATCACATTACCCACATACACTTAAGAAATGCCAAGTACATATGAGTAAAACATGCCTGTACTTTCCTCTCTCTAAACAATCTTGAGCACACATATGGATTCAGAGATTCTCTTGCAATAACTCCATAGGCTTGGAAGAATCCAGATTTAGGGAACCATTGCTGAGGGTTTCATAGACATCTCTTGATGAATGAGTGACACATGTTCCCTTAGAAGCTGAGGAGAAATGTCACTGCAGGCCAGTGTTCCTAATGTTAAATCTCTTTCAAATCCGGGAGACTGTAACACTTTTCTCATTGCATAGAAGGGAAGATTAAATAATAGATTATGTGTAAAAGCATCTAGCACAGTGCCTAGCACGTTGCAGTTGCTCAGTAAATAGTAACCAAATCGGAATCCGGTGTTTTAAAGGAGATCAGTCATCAAGTGCCGGATTGGATTGGCTGACATCCAATGTCTTCTCCACTTGGATTTGTGACTCAGGCCCCAGCTCATCATTCATGTTATGGCATCTCATTTCTGTTCCAGCCCAAAAGTTTTGTCACTATCAGACTGGGAATGGAAACAGCTACAAATAGCAGTAGGAGAGATCTTGGGGTGACACCCTGTCTGAACCACTCTCCAGTTTGTCCTCATACCTCATTTTGGCATGCGCACCTAAATATGAGACCCAGTGTATGAGAGGTTCAGTATAGCTCAGGGCAGAAAAAGCAACTAAAAGTTGTCCTGTCCCTCCTTAGTGATATAGCAGCGGAAAAATTATTAAAAGACTCGCAATGTTCTGAAGGAATAAATATGTAATTTACGATGGACAACAAAGCTTTCACTGCCTTTATTCAATCACGGTATTTATTCATTCAGCTCCAACTGTATGCAAGGCCCTAAGAATATTGGATACTGAGCTATCGAACTGTAGTCTGTGATAAAAATGCCCTTTCCATGTTGTTCCTTGTAATACTGAGTATAAAGGTCTCCAACCATTCCCACCCTGCTCTGCTGCTGGTCCTGGAGCTCCGCTCTCCACCTTTGTGAGGCAAATCACCAACCCTAACTCTGGAACAATAAAAGGCCAGGACACAGTGTCAAGAGAGAAATCAAAGAAACTGAGGAGTTTTAACTGGTGAAGAAAGAACCCAGAAGCTATATGATCCTTGATTTCACAAATCTGAAGGACCATTATAGGGGAGGAAGTTTTTTGTTTGTTTGGTTTTGTTTTGTTTTGTTATGTTTTGTTTGTTTTGTTTTGTTTTTTGGTGTGAAGCCAGGAACCAGAATTGCAAGCCAGTTCTAAAAATGATATGTAGACTTATGTCCTCTCAACTAGAGAAAGGACTTTCTTGCAGTAAGAAGCTTCCAAGTATGAAGTAGAGCCCACAGATAGGTAGCAAGCTCCCCACTGCTGGAGGCGTTCAGAGGCCAGAGAGTCAAGAGACAGAGCATTTGTGGAGGAGATTCTTTCAGCAAAGTTGGAGCAGTGGGGGCTGATGTCAGTGCCTTGACTTCTTATTCCAAATCTGTTCTTATGCGCATTGGCTGTACCCATTGGTTTCTGTGTTACAGAGCATGGAGTACTCTGTCTCACTTCTGTGTACTTACACAGCCTTTAGAGTTCACACACTGCTTTGAATTACATGATCTCATTGACTCCTCAGGACACATTTTTTAAGAATATTAATAAAAAATTCTTGTCATTTTATAGTTGAGGAATCTAAAGAAAGGAAAGGCTGAAAGAAGCAAATCAATGATAGAATCAAAGGAAGCCCTCAGACTTTAGTGGGTTCTCCCCAGTATGAAATCACAAGCCAAGAACATTCTTCTCATTTTCAGAATGAAGAGGTGAAGAGTATTGGATTCCAGACAAGGGAGATTTGTTTTCCTAGGGGCTAAGAAGCTGTCACTGACATCCAAGACCAGGCATGACATTTTCTCCATGGATCGAAAAGCAGAAAACACTGAGAAGTAACTTACTAAGTTTGCAAACTTACTGCTACTGAGTCAAATTCTCACTCACAGCATGCTGACTGCTGACCAGGGGTAAAGGAGCAAGACCTTTGCCATAAGAGTGGTAAAAAAAAAAGACAAGAAAGGGTGGTGGTCTAGGGCTGATGTTGAACAGAGAAAGTCCCGAAGGGTGACCAGGACATCAAGAACCACTCATTACTTCCTGTAAGAATGTTTTGCATCTGGAAGTGCAGCACAGTGACACCTCCACCCAAAAAGGGTACCGATTGAACAAAGAAAGAACTCCCAAAGGCTGATGAAGGGATTAATGCCTGTGTAATAATTATGTTGTGTTCTTCTCCAAGGCCTTTCATCTGCAGATCTCAGAAAGTTTTGCAAATAACAATTAAATGTTGCAACATCCCTTTGAAGCAAGTATGATTACGTCCATTTTCCAAGTGAGAAAACTTAAGAGTCTAAGGGACTTGCCTAGGGCTCCCCACCAAGATTCTAGAAGGCCAAGCATTTCAAACTTCAGCTGTGCAGAGCTCTGGACCTCACAGGGAGAGTGTGACTGGGACAATCTGACAGCGCTGTTCCCAGGCTCTGAGAAAGAGACAGTCCAGAAGACGCATGCTCCACACTGGTCCACACGCTCTGTAAGAACCTTGGAGGGCTTAAGGGACTGCATCCAAGAACCATAGGACTTGGAGACAGACTGCAGGAGTCACTCCTCAGCCTTCCAATAGGATGTTATTTTTCCTCTTCAAAGCTGTGGCGGACCATTGTTGTTACTTGCTTTGTGGTCTACCTCTGGTTATAATACTTTATGTTGGCGTCTAGTTTTCTCTTGAGACTTCAGACAAGGATGGCTTACATTATCCCTTATGCTGGGTACGTAGTACGAGATCACCTGTAAATACGTTTTAATTTTATTTGAAGTGGGGTTGGTGGGAAAAAGTCAGAGTAACAGACAACTTCTACAAGGTGCAAGAACAAAATTAATAACATGTCCTCCCAGACACAACAAGGCCTGCCTGCAATCTATATTTTCATATGAATAAAGGCACTTCTGGGGTTTTGTGACTACCAAAATCTGTACCTTTACCCTAGGAACCAATGTTCAGTTGGGAGAGTCACACTGGTTAAAACTCAGTGAAGGAGCTGCATGGAAAGCCATGTGTGTGATGAGTATATTTGGTAACATCAGACCTTTACTGAACAGCAAGCCTTTACAAATTTCACAAAACATTTAAATAAGCACTTTCAAACTTGTGCCTGTTGAGATAGCATGAAGTGGACAATAGAGATTTTCCTGGTGAATTTTATTATTTTATTAATAAATTCCACTAAAGTTAGGTGACCCAATCTAGCTCACACAATGAGTAAATAACAGAACTATACAGAAACCAAGACACCTGGAGAAAAAGAAGAATGGCCACTTTTCATCTTCCACAACTTCCTTTCCTTTTCCAGCCTTCCCAAACTGGAATTGTCCAGGTGGTTTCTTCTTTGTTTTCAACTTATACCCCAGCAGGGTCCATGCTAAACTACTCTGGGTCCTTTGAGTCCCCCTCATCACCCTGTGGGCAGTGTCTGTCCAGCTGGAAATCCAGAGCTCACCTGAATGTGATTTGACTTTCAAGAAAGAGTTGAGCAGTTTTGCTAGTTTAGAGACCCAGTTCCAAAATGACATAGAAGAAGATAGTCTCTCTAAGAGCTGTCAATTGAAAATAACCCATTTGCACATTTTGGTGCCGTTGTCCAAGCCCAAGATGGAGAAATGGGAGACTTTATAGTTGCAGTGCCACTAACTGATTGTGGGTTTTTGTTTTCATTTCACAGACATTTTATTGGCATCTACTGTATGCTGAATGTTGTGCTAGGTACTAGAAACAGGTACAGAAATGAAAAAGATTTGTTCCTTGCTCTCCAGGAGCTAACAGTGTATTAGACAGGACAGACAAATAAGCAGATAACAAACTGCCATGTAACACATGCTTTTATGAAGATGTTACACCGTTAAGAGTCTTTGCAGAGGAGAAACTACACCAAGCGCTGGACTCTTCCGAGCGCAGGGCACTGTGGGACCGCACAGGGTGCACCCCCAAGAAGCCGGTGCTGCCAGCCATGATCCTCTGGGCTGCGTGGAAGCACAAACACAAGTGGGGAGAACAAATTGGTGCAGACATGGAGACTCTCAGAAACACCAGGCAGGAGAAGCCATGACAGAGAAGAGTAGAGCAAAGAGGTCAGTGGCCACTGCAGGAGGAAGTACTAGGGGCAAGGACAAGCTGAGGCATAGGAATCAGAGTGACTTGAGGAGCAGTAATGGACCTCCAGAGACGAGGGCATGGGCAGAAGTCATGATGGCTGTTTCTAGAATGGCAACAAACTTTTCCTACCAGCCCGAGGGCCTGCCTCATATCCACAAAGAGGCTTGACTCGGTTTCTGCATTCAATTCAATTCCCATAACTTTAGGTAAACGGCATTTCTCTGACTCTTGCAAACTGGACGACACTAATCTAAAAATACAGAAGTGTTTTACATACTTATAAAACATCACGTTTTATGCAAGGGAGACTTGCAGCTGAAAGACTCCACTAGCAGCAGCCAAAACAAAGACCAAATTAGTACTGCAGGTGGGTGAGGATGTAAGCATAGGCTACTTACTTTTCATAATGTTGTCTGCACCTTTCAGAGACTCCCCCAAAAGGACAATCACTGTGCCTGCAAACCCCTGCCTACGTGTCAGATGCTGCCGCTGCTAAAGCAAGAAGCATGGACTACCTGATAATTGCACGACAGTAACTCGAGGGTTGGCCAACCCCCTTTTGTCATTCCACAAAGAGCTTCCTATGCTAAGCCTTCAGGCCAATCAACTCATTAGCATGCCATCAATAATTACCGATTAAACATCAGCAGTTTCCCCCCCTCTAATAACCCTAATATTCTAGCTATCTATGAAGATAATTAACCTTGTTAAAGAAAAGTGCCCTAGGAAGCTTTCCTCAACACAATAGACAATTACCTTTGTTAATCACCTTTTCCTTTTATTCTAGTATCAGTGTTCAGGTTAGTATCACTGCTCCCTATAATGCTCTCCCCATCCTAACTCTCTTACGATAGTCATTAACATCCCCCTCCACCGTGCCCCCCCCCCCACAACATGCTTCCAGGAAGTTGCTTTATTCTTGATTGATTATAGGCAGTCAGTTCCAGAGACTTCGCAGGCAGGAAACTGTTCACAAGTCAGATCAGATGTGGCTCCCAGTGTCCTGATGAGCAAAGGAGAATGGCCTGGCCAAGGTCTTGGAGCAAGGTGAACTCCCTCTCTTTAGCATCTGACGTACTCAACTACCCTCCAAACACAGTATGACTTTGTTCAGTAATTCCCTTCATAACACATTTGCTCAGTGCCCATGTCTGCTGGCCCTTTGCTAAACCCCAGGCAGTCAGATGTGAAGAAGAAGAAGAAGAAAGAAAACCACAGCAAGTTTGCCACCCAGGGCCAACTGAGCTTACCATGCTGCTGAAAGTGATGGTTTTTGTCCATTCACCTGGGGAGTATCTAGTAGACACTTGTGTCAGGCCCTTTAAGGACTGCTGAAATCCACCTCTTCCATGAGCGCCCTTCCAACCCACCACCAGGAGAATGAAGCTGTCCTTCAACAAAGAGACTCTGCTGCTACCGGAGCCTATCGGCACTCTGCCTGTCTTCAGAATCACTTGTGTGCTGTAAGAACACTTCTCACCTGACTCTGTGTCCCCCGAAACAGTACCGGGTGGTACTTAATGGTGGCACTGGTGCTAGGCACTTAATCAGTGCTCACTGAATTAAGTCTATTCAAGATGTATGAGGCACCTCATAGGGAGAGGTGGGATTACTATTACATATGATCATTCTGTAGCCAAATGATGAGAAATACTGAAAACACCGCCAAGGTAATTTTTTTCTAAGAACTCTCAGTGTGTGTGCATCTCCCAGGACAAGCTAGATGGGCCCCCTTGTTCTCCTGGTCCCTTCTAAGCAAATTAATGCTCCTCCTTTCAGTTTGGATAACCTTGCCAAGAACCATCACATCTATCCTGTTCTCCAAGCTCATCAGTAAGCCAGCAAGATATGCACAGAAAAGATGCTTATCCAGATTTCCCCAAGGTCACACAGAGGAAGTGACTGCCCCAGATCCAAGAGTTCATGAGGGCTAGAGCCCGGACACAAACTCTCCACTCTTGGTTTGGAGTTCTTGCGTTTGAACCACACACTGTTACAATCGTAATAATTATAGAAAGTCAAAAGTTAACAGAGCTGCCGTTAAAGACAGGCTTGTTTTTAACCTTCAGTATTTTGGGGAGATAACTGCCCCAATGCAGTTGATTTGTATAAATCTAAACTGGGCCGTGTATTTGTTAATAGTCTGTAATAAACAGACACAGTGGCAGCACCATGCAAAGAGCACAGGTGAGGAAGGATTTAAGGAGGTTCATTTGCATCCAGTTATCAAAATAAAATGAAAAGTACCCCATGGGAGAAATCAGAACTTTTGAACAGATATTTCACAGGCCAGTGATTCTTAATAATTCTAGAGACCCCAATGTCTGCCTGTACCCACGACTGTTCTTCACACATATATATTTAGTTGGAGAGGATGCTGATGGATAAATAAAGGCAAATTGTAACTGACACACGATATCAGTTGAGGTTTATGCTCCAACAGCTTGAGGACATTTTGTGGCCAAGTTTCTTTTGTTGATCATGTCAGGGCTCTAATCAGTTTCAGTTTAGAGGAACTTTGTTGCTCAGGTTTATAATATGCAAAAATAATTAGAACTAGACATGCAAACAGATAAGCTATTACATTTTATAAGAAATTGGTAAATATTATTTATATCTGTTATAATAATCTGAAACCAGGTAGAGACTGGAGCAATCTTTCGGTCAGCATTTAATTTTTTCTTTCCCACAAGAATGTGTTGAAAGTGAGGTGCATACATCACTATATGTGTGTTATGGTCACATTTTGCTCTCTTTGCCTGTCTAATTTAGAGGACTATTATCCCCAATGGGAATTGATAAGACAGTGGTAGGCTAGAATAAATGTCCTCACCATATGGCTGTTGGGAGGGGAAGATCTTTTCCCTTCTTCCCATTCTGATGGTTCCTTCAGTGTAGGGAGCTACAAAGGGAGAATACCCCTGGCCTCTCTGCACCCTTCCTGAGTAGAGAGAACCAAAGTGACTTCTCCGGTGGGCCATTTTGGAAGTGGGGCCATGACCTGGGCACTTGCCCACTTTCTCTCCTTGTCAGCCTGCCCTCAGAAAATGTATGTTCTCAGTTACTCTTGCCCCAGGTCCCAGTGTAAATGTAGCAATCGAGGCCTTGGACACATGAGAGGTTTCTAATGCTTCATCACTGCTGGTGGCAGGATGAGTAAATCAACATAATCCTGGGTTCGGTCTTCGGAAGTTGGAAGTCCATTTGCCTAGAGACATAAGCCACGCTCTCCAGAGGGGTTAAGTGACATAACCACAGAACACAGCAGGTGGGGGTGACTGGTTTCCTCATCAGACCTGAGCTCCTCAAGACGCTGGCATCACTCTGGATCCTCCAGCACCTATCACCGGGCCTGCCACATAGCAGGCACTCACTGTACATTTAGAGAATTAAAGGAAAAGTCAGGATAAGAACTTAGGTGTCTCAAGTTTCAGCCTCTTACACCATGCTGTTGCTGTGGTCACCAAGATACACACTCCAGCTGGTCAAACACCATCTACATGCCACCTGTGGCACATTCCCACATGCAAGGCTTCTGGCCCATCGCACCCTCTAGTAGAATCTGAAAGGGCTAAATGGGACTGTCTTTCCCACAAAGCTTCTCTCCCACAGGAGATATTGCATTTATCATATCTTCCCTTTTTCCTCTTTCATCACTTTCCACTGAGGTAACAATCCTCAAGCCATTTCTTTTACTTCTGCAAACACTGCCTCTCCAGCCCATTCCTGCTGTCTCTTCTCCAGCTCTCTCCCAGTTACCATGGGAAGATCTCTCCTCTTCCTTCTTTCTCCTTCCTCAGCCCTGGCATGAGGCCCAAATCAGTCTCAGACTGACAGCCCGAAGTGGGTGCTAATGATACCCCCAGTGAAAGACACTACAAGAACCTGTTTCATCAGTCCCTTGACGTTACCTTGAGAAATTCCTCAAAAGTCCTTATCAATACCTTCATCTTCTGTGTTTTCGAGAACCCATGTGCCGTCTAAAAACTTTTAAAAAATACCACCTTATATTTTAAATTACTCAAGTGTGTTTTACTATTTTTAACATAAACATACTATGCTTTGATTATACGACAGGGCCCGGAGACTTTAAAGTTATGGGCTGGGGCTGCACTGGCTATTTCAAGCTAATCCAACATGCAGGCCCTGAGCCCCAAAGACCGACTCCCTGGTAAGTGGTTCACACTTTGAGCTCCTCAGGGAATTCCTCCAGGAGCGCTGGGATGGAGTTGAACATGGAAATAAATGTGCAGGCTAATCATTTTAAACAATATTGATCCACTTTTTCAAAGAAAAAATGGTGATTTATTAAATTCAAGCAAACAAATTTTTACCAGGGTGCAGTGGAGTATACGGCCCAGAGGACTGTTGGGTTGGTACTTGAAGCGCTGTGTTTCCCTCTCACCTGGAGCTTCGCAGTCTTCCTGTTTGACTTGGGGCCCAGGGCACATCTGCCAGGCACTCTTCAAGTCTGTTCTCCCATCTCTCTAGGCTGAGGAGCAGCACAGTAAACCTGTTTCGTAGTGGTTGTGCATGATGAGTCCCTTTGTTGTCACACCTGTCATGCAACATGCATCAGGGTTCAGGACCCATTATGGGTGACAGAACAGTGTTTATTAGGAAAACTTACAAAGCCTAGATCATCAGTAGAAGGTACGTGGAACAATCTCTCGCTTTTAAATGCATGATAGAGCTGACATAGTTGCCTGTTTCCTTTTAAAGGTTACACTTGAGAGCATGCAGGTGGGTGGGGGCCAGCAAAAGGGGGCACTGTGGATTGCATGGTTGCCAGGCTGCCTGGCTTTTATATGCCAGTGAGTTTTGATGTTTGCCTAAGAAAACTAACTATCTAACATGCCTGCAAATCCTAGGAATCACAGGAAGTTGGGCTCAGCAGCAGACCCTCCTACAGGAGAGGGAAACTTCCTGCCAGGTCCCATCGGAAGCTGAATTTGGGTGCAGCTCCTCCTGCTGGGAGAAGTGGGAGCCTCTGGTCCCAAAGAAGTAATTGTCCAGGCAATTAATCTCAAAATGGATTCCCAGGGACATTTTTAGGCAATCCTGTTTGTTACACCAGAGTGGGACACTGAATGTAGTCAAAAATCTGTCTGCAGATAAATCTAATTGTGTGCCAGGACCTGTGACTGCTCTGTTTTCAAAGTCACCTTTGAAAGTCTTCATGTCTATACCTTCCCCTCCATCTTCCTGGCCACTCCCCACTGGCCTCCCTCATATGTTCACGATCTCTCGTTTGGCCCGTTGCACTCTCTCCTAACTCTTCTTCCTGCCTCCAATCTCTTCTAACACAACCTATCTTGTATACCATAGCAAGCTTAACACTCCTAAACTGCAACCCCGCCTTGTTACTTACATCAGTCAGGCTAGGTTAGGCTACTGTGCAGCAACACAGAAACCCAACATTCCTGGGACTCAACAGCAAAGCCTTATCTCTCACTCTCACACATGTCTATCCTGGGCTGCTGAGGATTCAGCCCTACATCATTATTTTCTCCCTCTGAGACCAGGCTGACGAACTGTCCATGATGAGAAACATTGCTAAAGCTGTAGAAGAAAGAAGATCCTAGATGGTCTCACTGATAATTAAATGCTTGCCTAGAGATGGCGAGAGCTCACAGCTCATTAGGCAGAACTGACCTCATGACCCCACCCACAGGTAGCCAGGACGTACAATCCCATCATGTATCCAGAAGGAGTGGACCCAGAAAAAGTGAACAACATTAATGACTATTATATTACTATTTTGCTTAAAGAGCAAGCAAGCAAGCAAACACTCTGATAACTTCCCATGTTTTTCAGAATAAAGTAAAAACATCTTAGCGTGCCCAAACTTTTGAAGTCTCTGGGCCACACTGGAAGAATTGTCTGAGGCCACACACTAAATACACAAACACTAACAAAAACTGATGAGCAAAGAAAAGATTTTAAGTAAATTTACGATTTTGTGTTGGGCTGCATTCATAGCCATCCTGGGCTTGCAGGCCACAGGTTAGACACATCTTCCATTTCTACATCACATTTCAAAAAGAATAAACTCGTCCCATTCAACTATATAAATAATCCCCACGCATTGCTGCCTCACACTACACCTTTGGTCCTGCTATTTTTCTCACAAAGAGGTAGCCATTTCCCCAGGCCAAATTCAACACCATCCCTTCCTCTAAGCCTCCTACAAGTCCTCAAGCCAGAAACAACTGCTTCTCTACGTGATATCTTTATGAGGGCCCAATAGTGCTTCTTTGTGGTACTTAACACAATTTCTCTGCTTTTATAATGAAAAAGATTTATAATTTAGTCATAAGGCTAAAAGAGACTTCAGAGATCATTTAGTTCTTAAATCTTCCACACACCATTGCCAAATCTTCCATCATCTGTATAAAAATCTATAATTTCAGGGAACTCGCTACCTCCCAGGTAACTCATTCTACCAACCCCCAAACTTGAACATCTCTGATTGTTTAAAAAATGACAACAAGAACACACTTTAAAGCTCTTCATCATATGAAGTTAGTACCTACGTGCCTCATTTCCAAACAAGGAAACCAAGGAGCCATAAGACAATAGGAAACTTTCTCATAAGGAGCAAGTAAAGTTCTGGTTTAATGCATCTCCCTGTGCTGCTCAGAGGCTTCCCAGCTTCTGGACTGCGATGTGAATAATCTCCTAAGAGAATGAGAAGGATGGAAAGACACCAAGGCAACCACCCTGCATTGTTTACCAGAGGACTCAGGGGTGCCTTTTGCACAGCTGTGCCAAGTGGCAGTGTTTAGAGAGAAGGCTGTGTGGTCCTGGACTGATGCAGCTGCATGGAGACTCAGTCAGACTGTCAACCTGGACTGCTGGGACCGTCCAACATGACCTGGCTGGCCTGAGCAGGGCAGCAGAGGAAGCCTGCAAAAGACACTCCAAGTGACTATGAGGACAAAAGCTTCCCTACATGCAGGATGACCTGAGTGACTTCTGACAGCAAAAAATACCATCTGTCCAGAAAACCTTCTTAGAATTTTACAGCACCTTCTTCAGTTGTCCTATGGAAAACATACCTTTTGAAAAATACAGTTCTTGAAAAGATCACAGATGTCAGAATCACTGCCACTTACTCACTGTGTGGCCCTAAATAACTCACTTTACTTTCATGAGTCCCATCTTTAATACACGCAAGTAGTACTTTCTCAGATTATAATAAGAATCAAATGACAATCAAAAGTGCCTTCCATAGCCTGGCTCAATAATCATACTCCCTTCTAGTCTTGCTTTAGACTAGAGCAACCAGGCCCCTGACTAGCAGGACCTTGCAGTGTTGAGGCCTTAAGCTCACCCTTCTCCAGGTGTTCTCTTCTCCACTGGGTGAGGAGTCCACCAGACACATTCAGCTTCTAGATCACCTGCCCTATACCCAGAACTCCAGCATTCCCTGCTCACATGGCTCTGAACCCACTGCTAGGACCTTGCTTCCCCAGGTCTGTCTTGTGGAGGCCAAAAAGTGACACTAGTGTGTGTGTCCCTAGGCCAAGGGGCAGCTGTGTGCAGTGTGCAGGGATGTGGTGGGGTGAGGATTGGGTTGTGGATGGATCTTTTTCATGAGGCTGGAGCCTGTGTGGCTGTGTGTCAGGCACTTGAGAAGACATTAGCAAGCAGGAATGGGAAAAGAAAAAGGCGAGCTATCGTTTGTACACTCACTTTGGACTTGACGAGTGTTAGGGGCAGATGTTGTTCCCTCGCTCTTCCTCACTCCTAATCCTAATCTAATCTAATCTAATCTTTTCTAATGTACAGTTCTAAAGCCACAGTAGTTCGTTTGTATGGCTGAATAACACTCTACTGTAGGTGTGTACTACAATTTGTGTACTTATTTATCTTTTGACGGACATCTTATGTTTCTACCTTTTGACTACTGTGGATAATGCAGCTATGAACATTCACGTACAATTATCTCTTTGAGTCCCTGTATTCAGCTCTCGTGGGTATATACATATGCGTGGAATTTCTGGATTACATGAATTCCATGTTTAACCTGCTGAGGAACTGCCAAACTGTTTGTTACAGTGCCTGCAGTGTGTTACATTTCCACCAGATACACACAGGGTCTGTTTCTCCGCATCCTTGTCAGCACTTGTTATTGTCCATTTTTTAAATTATAGCCATTCTGGTGGATGGGAAGTAGAATCACCTTGTAGTTTGGATTTGCATTTCCCTACTGACTAATAATATTGAGAAACTTCTCTTGTGCTTATTGGTTATTTGTGTATCTTCTTTGAAGTGGGGTCAGGGATAACTTCTAATGAGGTAGCTAAAATTCCAGGGATAATGAAAGAGAGACAAACTGAGAATAGCTCAAAATTACTAACTCCAAGGGTACTTATGGGGCTCTCCTAGCTTACTCCTGGTTGCCTCCTTGAAGACAGTGGATCAAGCCCCACTCCAGCAGAATCACTCAGGAACTTCATGCCTTCAGATTAGGGCCCAGAAAACACCACCCCTGAACACTCCTCCCCAACCCAGTCCTTCCCCAACACACGTAAACACACCTCATTCTCATTTTCAGCGCTAGGATTATGTAGCAGCATCTGAAATTGGATTCTGCTTATGGAGCAGCCCCAACTCTTAGCATGTGTTCTGGACCTGGACCCCAACAAAACTGTGCCATAGGAGGCACACGGAACACTCCTCAAACGCTGAATACCCAGCATCAAGGAAGCAGGGGGCAGCCACATCCCATCCAGGTGAGCTGCTCCAGGCTCAGCCCTGCTCCTTTGAACCTACCCACACACCAATCACTTCCAGTACAATGAAAAGAGCCATAGCGAGAAAATAGCCAACACCCCCTCTTCTGTCCATATACCATATGGGGAAACTGAGGCTCAGAGGGTGAAGCACTTGCCCAAGGTCTGCCCAGTACAGGTCTACAACTTGGGTCCTCAACTTCCCGGACTTTGCTCCTCAAGCACAATATGATAGAGCAGATGTTTACACACTCCTCTGCCACACCTCCGAGCCGGGCCATGATCTGAATCAAGGTCAGTTTACTCCGTGCCTGATTTTCTTACTGCAAAATGAGACTGCAGAATGGCAATAACGGCTCTTCTTTTCACCTGAGGAGAACTAATGTAGAATAAGGTGTGTGTGTGTGTGTGTGCTTTGTGCTCACTGGAAGGCAGTAGCTATATAAATATATGTGTGTTTGTACTTACACCTTTTTTCTTCATGACCTAGTTGAGGTGGAGAACCATTTTGGGACTAGGTGAAAATGGCACACACTAATTCTACCTGTTTCTTCCTGCGTGGTCCAGTCTAATGTTCCCATGTAAAGTGAGTCCCTTTAACTCTGAAAAAGGAATGGATTCTCTTCTGTCAGGAGCATTCAGTTCACACTAGGTATGAGTCCACAGCTGCAGGTCTACACTTGGGACTAGGGTTATGTCAGTGAACACGACAGCTGGGGGCAAAGCACCCTGGTGTCCCGCCAAGTGCCCCAGACAGGCACACAGAGACCAGGGCTCAAGGACAGATGGGCCCCTGAACAGCAGGAGTGGAACTTTGCATAAGTTACTCACCTGCTCAGGGCCTCAGTTTTTCCATCATCAAAATGAATCTGTTAGACTGGACTAGATGATTCAATTTTTTTAAAACAGCAAAAACGCTTTCTAAAGATGAAATCTCATGCAGATCTCCAACATAGAAAAAGAGATAAAAATGAAACCACCCTGATCGAAGGAACCCTCCCCCATCCCCAGCTAGGAACTATTTGCTCTGCTTTTAGCTCACTGGGGTGGAACTCTTCTAATTAAAATACTGTATGGTTCTATGTCATAGGATTAACCAGTCAGGTCTAGAAAAACAGCCGGATAGGTTAAGTAGGGTAGTAGGATGACAAGGACAGGGTCCTGGGGAGACAGGCAGGGGTGGGTGGAAAGAGTGGGGAAAGTTTTGACCTTGACAGACTTCTTAGACGAGAGCCTGCTTTTTCACATCAAATTCCCAGAGGAAACTGAGGCCAGACTGCTAAGATATAAACTTTGTAACTTTTTGACCCAGGAAGTTTTGAGAATCATAATAAGGAAATGATTATAGAGTGCTTCGCGTTCTTCAGAGACGAGCTGTGTTTAAATGCAAGGTATTATTACCTCCATGGAGCTCTCTTTTGATTACCACTGTGCTTATAAATGGGGGCAGGCCACTTTTGTATTTCAAAACTCAGGTGTTTAAAAAAATATTCACATGTACAATACCTAGCTCTTCCCCCTATAAGCTAATTCTCAGCTTCCTTGTCACTGAATAATTCAAATATTCAAAGAGATATTTTGCTAGCTTTATCAGCTAAATTATAGTCCTCTATTAAAGACATCTAGCCTTTCCATCTCACTCTCTTCCCAGTATTTGAAGGACTGTTAAATCAACAGTGAAAACAATATTATATTGGGGGTATTAAATGTCGGTACCAAATACCATTGTACAGAGGCACTCATCAATAAGAGACACTGAAGATTCAGCTTAGCCCTAGCATATGTGATTCCTTGATACAGGGTCTCCTACTGAATCTCAAAAGTCAACCCCCTCCCAAATTCAGCATGTTCTTTCAGAGCTGAGGGGCTTGAGCACACAGCTTGTATTGGAAGAACAGAGGACTCAAAGTCAGAAGGTATGGTTCAAGTCCTACTTTTACTGTGCATGAACTGCTTGACCTTGGCGAATCCTTTCAGCGGTCTTTGGTTTTCTCCTCCATAAACTGGGTGGTCTCCCTGCCCTGCCTGGTTCCCAAGGCTTCTCTGAGGGCCAGAATGAAGTGATGCAGAAGCCCAGCCTGACCAGCACGGGTGGAGGAGGCTTACAGCACAGGCTCTGAGTGAAATCCGACAGACCTCAGTTTCAGTCCTGGTCCTGCTACTTCCTAGCTGTGTGACCAGAAACAAATTGCTTCTCTGCTCATTAGAGAAAGGAGATGATTAATAGTATTTTTCCAATAGGGTTGTTTTGAGAATTTAAAGCCCAAAGCCTGGCCCGTAGTAAAGGCTCAATCAGTGTTGGCACTTGAAGCAGTAACGCTCCAGGTACCCAGGGGGTCCTGTTGTTTCTCCCTAGTTCTGCTTTCAGTGCACAACAGACCTAAAGATAACCATCCACGTATTGTCTCTGAACCACCTGGGTGCTTTTACTCGAACGAAAAGAAAAAGGAAACACATTGTGGCCCAGAATGGGACTCCAGAGAAATCCAAAATGAGCTGTGGTCTAAAAGCGACTTCTCTCCAAGCCTATTTTTAACCAGCTGTGAACTTCTCCAATATGCAAAGAGTGATGCTGGGCTCCTTGAATAGCTCCTCTGACGAGCTGCTGCCCACTTCTGTTACTATGTGAATTTATGGAGTTCTGGTCTCACACTTCATTAAAGAAATATACGGTGGTGCTGAGACAGGCGGGGCCGACACCTATAACTCTTGTCCCCGTCTCCCAGTTATAAATCTTACTGCCTCCTTCACCAAAGAGGAGCAACTGAAGAGATGTTATCACCTGCTCCTTTGTGGTGGGCTCTTGTTTTTAAGGTGTTTGCAACAGACAACTTTATTAAGATCTCACCAAACAGAAGTTCTGGCCCAAAGTACACTCCCAACCTGCTTAGGAATGCTTTCAGCATCAGAAAACAGAAAACATAACTACAATGACTAAACAAACAGAAGTTTATTTTTCTCACTTAAAATACACAGAGATACATTGTTGCTGGCATTTGTTTAGAAGCTGATGAAAAATCACTGCATTTCTATTAAATTGAAATTATCTGGGCTTTTCCCTCATGGTTACATTGTGACTGCTGAAGCTACAGCCCCATACATGCAATCCAGTGAAAAAAAAGGAGGAAAGGAAAATATTGGCATTTACGTGAGGGAGTCAAAATATTTGTAGGATTCCTGCAGCAATTTTATCCTTTTACCTTATTGGCTACAATTAGGTCAAATGGTAACCCGTGTTTGAAAGGTGATTAGGAATAAAAGGGCTGGAGATGAAAGCTGAACCAATGAAGAGTATTTGCCACAGCCCCCATCCTGCCCCAGCTCTGCAGTGTGAAGAACCCAAAGTGAATGACTAAGTAATGACTACGAAAGAAAGGAATACGTGGTTGACACAGAGACCTCCTTTTAGACTGACACGGCTCACCTGTCACTTTTTCTAACTCCCTATCCAGGCGTCACACATTCCCATCCCCTTGCTAGCCTGCCAGAGAGTCCCGTAGTACTGTTTTTCCTCTTATATTTAGTTCCCTACTCACTCGTCTATTTTACTGGTGACTGTTTATGTCTCTTAGTGGCAAAGCGTGTGTTGTGTTGGCCACTATCACAGTGCCCTCAATGTCCTAGCTAATCTATAAACACCTGTTGCTGTTTTGTTGAATATGCTCTCATGAAAAATTCTAGCACACATATATATAAAGTCTTTCAGATCTCTCTGCTGGGTTGGTCTATCTAAAAAAAATAGAACCAAGTTGTTTAGGTGACATAGTCAATTAAACCGGAGTGTGTAATTGTGTGTTTTCCCTTGTAAATCAAAGAATTCACAGAAATTATTTTTATTCTGTTCGTCTAAAACACCACGTATTAAATTGTAGCATTAAATCTGTTCCTCCTTGTGAAGACTTTGACCTAAACACCGAATGAGGTATAAAACCCAGAGAAGTGTGCTAAAAACTAAAATTCATGAGAAGAACACTATGGGTGGGGTGTTGGAGAGAGTCGGGTACCCAGTGATAGAGCAAGGGGTGCCTACACCGGCTATTGACTGAGCCCCCTGCTTGCCTTGCCAGGGCTCCTGATACCTTCTCAATTGCGCACTGACTCTATCTCTTACCCCCACTTGAGTAAGTATCTTCATTGTGTCGGGTTTGGGAAGATAAGTAGGGTTTGGACACACACGTGTGTGATAAGAACAGCGTGAGAAAGGGCACGACGACAGGAAAGCACAGAATCAGAGCGGTCATCTGGGATTAGCGTACATGGGAGTAGATGGCAGGCTGAAGGAGGAGATAATGCGGGGGAATTGGGCAGGGGTCAGAACGTAATTAGCAAGGGCCTTAAATTTGCAGCTACAGGGTCCAGGCATAATAGGTAGCCGTTTGTGTGTGAGTGTGTGCATGTGTGCAGAATCACATACACCAGATTATAGCTTTATAGATTTTCATCTGGTAGTAGTTGTGTGTTTGAAATGAAGAGCTAAAGAGATGAAAGCTAGGGAGATCACTTAAAAGCTTATTGCAGCCCTGAGCAGTGTGGCTCAATTGGTTGGGCATCATCCTGCAAGGCAAAAGGTCACTGGTTCAATTCCCAGTCAGGGCACATGCCTGGGTGGTGGGCCCAGTCCCCAGTCAGGGTGTGTGCGAGACACAACCAACTGCTGTTTCTCTCACACATAAATGTTTCTCTCCCCCATCAATGTTTCTCTCCCCCTTGTTCTCCCTCCCTTCCCCTCTCTCTAAGAATAAATAAATAATATCTTTTAAAAATGTTTATTGCCGTAACTGAGGCAAGAGAGGAGGCAGGTCTGGACTAAGGTAGTGGCAGCATGAGCGTGAGTGGGGGGAATATTGTGATGGCAAAGTGAGGTATGTAACTAGTCGCTCCACCAGGCATGCAAACCAAACCAGCTGCAGAGCTAGCCAAGGAGAGGAAAATTCAGAAGGAGATGTTAAAGAGAGATATAACAAACCTCAGTTATGACTTCAAGACCATCTTGAAGAAGACCTGACTGAACTTTTATCTCCCCTCATAAAGAGAAAAAAGTGAGGACATCTTGTTGCTACAAAGATTCTTCCCTACTGAAGCATGGGAACTGGACATAATAAGGAAATGAACAGTTATGCAGGGGGAGCAAAATAGATGTCTAATATAGTCCACTGCTTGTACCAGGGCAGATCCTCTTGGACACACACGTTTCTCGTCTCAGTTTCGTGTGGATTCTGGTGAACTGTACAGATATAAAGGGACCGTCTCTTGTTTACACTGAACACTGTGTATCTCCTGCCAGAGAGCTTTCTCATTAACATTGCCGTAGGACCCGGTCAGTATACCGAAATATGCATGCAAAAACTAGAAGCGAAGGGAATTTAACACCCTGTGGAGTAAACTTGTAACCAATGGGAAACATAAGCCAGAAGATAAACTCCTTCTTCCCCTCCCCCCCCATGAATGGATGTTGTCTAAGTCTGCTTAGAAGTATGGTCCCACTTACTCAGCCATCAGTATCATTTCGTGATAACCACTGACTCAATAACCATTTTTGTATTCCCTGGAATGTTAATGTGATAGTTGGAAGTCTAGCCACTAACTTGGACCATGAGTTCAGGGTCCATGCTCCAGGAATGGAATGGAAGAGAGGCAAGACCAAAGATGAAGGGCACCACACTTCAAGAGCAAGACTTTGTCAGTGAAAGCAGCCTGCATTCCAGCTCACATGATTTTATTTGCCTCTCTGCAGGGGTTGGCTCCAGGTTGCATAGCTTCATACAAGAAGCCTGCATATCAGGAATGACTGCAGACCTGCTGTCCGACCACAAGTCTTTGCAAATGTGTGCCTTTTCTCAGAATAGATTTTTTTTTTAAAGAACCCACACTGGGAGTCTTTCTCTTCCCCCATCTCCTAATGAGGAGAAGGCATTCCAGGCATGGTATGTCTCCATAGCAGGACAGAGCGTTCCTGGCAGATTCTTCTGATAGTCCTGTGTTTTGGTTAGAGTGTGTCTCTAGCAACCTTCGCTGCAGGAGTGGCATGCCTGTGTGGTGTGCGCACCTCTCCCTGGCCCAATACCCCTGTTGAGTCTCTTCTCTAGGATGGACACCCGTACATTGAGGCGGAAACTCCTGCTTCTGCCACCTCATCATATCCCCATGAAGAGGGGGATGATTCTGTTGTGAATTTGACATGGTCTACTCATCTGCCCTGGCCAGATTCCAAGCCACAGTTTTAAAAACTAGAGGTCTCCTCTACTTGCCAGTCTGCTTGCCAGTCTGCTTGCCAATGACTCAAAAGAGTAAGGTCCAGGGTGCCTAAAAATTCATGGTGTGTCCAGTGCTTCTAGAACAGGTACTCACAATTCCTCTTGGCATGCTTTGAACTGCCTTTCAGGCCAGTGTTATTCCCTGGGTGGAAGGGCGAAGATGAGTTTCAGATCAATGTGCCCATAGCCAAGCAACCCCAAATTGTGTTCTTTCAGAGGTAGGAAGTACAAAGAACATTACAATTAACACAAAATATTTTGTCCAAACAATTGGGTAAATTCTCACTCACCCACTTTGGGGAAAATCAGTCACAATGTTTTCTCCCAAACCAATTTCTTTCAGATCCCCATCCAGTTCTGCCCCCACTTCACTAGACGTTTATGTATTTGGATTTGGGATTATCCATTAATTGTTGTTACTTATTATAGTGTTGCCACCCTCTCTCTGCCCTCTCTGTGTGTGTGGAATGGTAAATTCACTGCAATACTATTTCTACCTCTCTTTCCCACACCCCCACAGCATCCCCTCCACGGCTCCAGGCTGCCACTGTGAAGGAGCCTGATGCCGGAATCAGGGAGGAGAGCCTTGAACTCTCTGTGATGCTAATATGGACAAAGCACTTCCTACTCCCTCTATAAGGTAGGTCACCTGCCTGTCACCTTCTTTGCTTTCTGTTCCTCCTCAGAGCAGCAGGAAAGAGAGAGGCCATGGCCCTGCTCAGCTAGATTTAGCTAAAAAGATCAGAAATGCCTTTGCAAGCTTAGCAGAGGCAAAAAAGAAGGCAAGCTCCTTTCTTTGGAAGGATCCTAACAGGAAATGAAGCCTGACATGGGAGTGTGGAGTAGTAATAAAAAGAGATAAAAGGTCAGATGGATCAGTCAGTTCTTCAACGACATTCTTCAACTTTAGACCCTTTTCCCTCGGGGGGCAACTTAGCAGCTGTCTTTTTTTTTTTCTCCCCTTCATTTCTCTTTCTTCTTTTCCTGAAACATGTCTTAGAAAGGGAAAGAATTTCTAATGAGGCAAGACGGGGAAGACATTAGCCCCTAGCTAACCAACTTTAGCACGAGCAGCTGAACTCACCCAGGTTAGTCAGTGAACACTACCTGCAGGGCCCATCTGCTCGCTGTTTTAAATCTTTGACCTTCGCTTTGAATTTTTTTAAATATTACTAAGCATTCTTTTTTTATCAAAAGTGCTCTCTCTGGCAGAGATAAGAGGTAGGGTTTTCTAAATATTCCTTGGCTCTGGACTCAAAAAGAAAAGGATGTTTCATAAGTTACAGCCTGCAGTCCTCCCTAGCATCTCATTGTGTTTCACTTCCTGTGTGTGAGTCCAAGGTGCTGGAGGGTAGAGGTGCAGAGAGGAGTTAGACACAATCCAATACTTTAAGGGTTTAGTCGGGGGTGGGGGCGTGCAGAGAAAGGCACACACACAAATAACTTGATCACAGATAGAAATGAATGCTGTAGCCCCTCATCAGGGGCGGGGGCAGAAGAGGAGGGGGAAGAAGGCATTCCTATTAGAATCACTTTAGGAGCCTTTTTAAAGTATGTTGAATTTCTCCCCACTTGAACTTCTTACTCAGAATGATTTGGGTTAGTTCTTTGCTGGGGATAATTACAACTCCTTTGTCTACTTCAACAGAGTGCTTTATGCTTCAGAAGGAATCCAGATGGGAGGTGATGAGCTTCTGCCCGGACTGAGACAGAAGCAATCAAGGTAGAGAGTGATAAGCTATAAAATAAACTAAGGAGCAAAACAGAAGTAGAGACATAGAAACAGGGAACAGACTAAGCTGCCAGAGGAAAGGGGAGGGGGAATGGTAGAAAGAAGGGGAAGGGATTAGTCAAAGTACAGGTACCAGTGACCCTTGGACATGGACAGCGCTGTGGCCATGGACTGTGGGAGCGGGGGGTGGGCAGGCTGGAGGAAGGCAATGGGGGAAAACTTGGGACAACTGTAATAGAATACACAAGAATTTTTTTTAAAAAGGCAGCTAAGTGGAGAGGAATGCTGAGAGTCTGTGGTGGGCTAAGAAGTAAGGGCTGGAAGACTCGCAAATGGCACGCTGAGCACCGTGAGCTTTTTCCCCTGCGCACCAAAGGCGGGTTTTGAGAGTAGAACTCAGACTTTTAAACACCTGTTTTAACGAGAGAGAAAAAGTGCCATTGTTGTGCCAGTCTCCTAGTTGCCTCCCAGCATCCAGTGCCTCCTATTTAGTAACCACCCTGGTTTGTGACTAGGCACCAAATCAGTCAGCTGAATTCCCCAGCCTCTCTTGCAGTGTGGTGTGCTCATATGACTAAGTCCCAGTCAGTGAGAAGTCAGCAGATGTATGTGTGACTTCCAGAAACTCTCCTTGGAGGGAACACTTTTCCTCTTTTCATCCTTGCTCCTACTCAGAATGGTTGGAGCTCCTGCGCTGCCATCACTGGCCTTGAGGCATCCTTGTAAGTGTAAGTTACACAGTAGAGCAACATGAGAGAAGGGGCCTAGTCTCTGATGCATGGGACTGGAACCCTCTATCTCAGGCTGCCCACCTCAAGCGTTGTGTAGGTGATTGTATTAGTTTCTAACTGCTGCTTTAACAAATTACCAATAAGTTTGTTAAGCCATTAACAAACTTAATGGCTTAAAACAACACAGTTTTTTAAAAAAATCTTACAGTTCTATAGATCAGAATTCTGACAGGGATCTCACTGGTCTAAGATCAAAGTGTCAGCAGCATGGATTCCTTTCTGGAGGCTTAGAGGGGAATATGTGTCCTTGTCTTTTCCAGTTTCTAGAAGCTGCTCACATTCCTTCGATGGTGGCCTTCTTCTTCTGTCTCAAAGCCAGCAAAGTTGGCCCGATCCTTCTCATGCTGCCATCACTCCAGTTCTCTTTTCAGATTCCCCCTTCCACTTTTAAGGATCCTTGGGATTACATTGGGCCCACCTAGATAATATAGGATTATCTCCATATTTTAAGGTCAGTTCATTAGCAAGCTTAATTCCACCTGCCTCCTTAATTCCCCTTTTCCATGCAACTGAAAATATTCCCAGCTTCAGGTGCCAGGTGCTTTCTGTCAACCCTGAGTAATGCTGATGCTCATGATCCTCCAGAGGCTGTGAGGCCCAGCTTAAACAGCAGCGGACCCCAGAGGCGTCCACATGTCCACACATCACTCACTGCCTGGAAGCAAAAGAGGCTGTTCATGTATGAACTGACCACAACTCCTGCAGACTTGTCTCAGCACAGAGAAAGGAAATGAGCCCCAGAGCCAGGGAGGGACTTGCCCAAATTCCCACAACAAGTTTCACAGCATTGCCAGGACTAGAACCCAGGTCTCTGAGTACCATTCCTACATCACATCTTTTCCATAAGTCACTCTGGATTTTTTTAAGGAAGAATGTGTTGAACATACTCCCACAGTTCTGTGGTCCCAGGTACCTCACTCACAAAGCTTAGCATGGGCCAAAGACCACGTTTACCTTTATCACAACAATTCTAGTGATACTGAATGTTCACCGCATTCAGCTGGACTATCTGTGTTCTCCTTCTATTTCTGGGATGAGCATGGGAAAGTCCTCCGGTGTGCAGATTATCCATTTCCTGCTGCTCATACCCTCATGCTCCATTTCTCATGTCTGTTAAATGGGGAACTATTAGGACTTAAGAGGACTTACTAAGTAACATGGACAAAGGTCAAAGTTAGGGGCTCACGCCCGGGAGGTTACGCATTTCAATACCATCTCTGATTTTTGTCCCTATCACTCTGGGTATCAGCATTCCCATCTTAAAGAATCGGGAGACAGCAAAGGAGCTTCAAAATAATTGCAAGGAGCAGCTAATAAAACTCATTGCAAAGCCACACACAATGTCACCTAACTGCTAGTAATAAAACACTGAGCAACTAGAAATCTAACACACTCCTTTGGCTCTGAGTCCAGTAAAAACGAGGGGAACCAGAACCAGGCCAGGATACAGAGCCGGGAGGGGCCTGACCGCCCACCTAGCACAGAGGTGTGCCTGAGAGCGAAGGGCTGGAAAGACCTTCACAGAGCCATTTGCTGAAACCCTTTGCTCTTCTGTTTCTAAGGATCCGATTTCCCAAGCTCTCTTTGGTAACTGTTTCTGGGTTACACACCCGAGGTAGTTAGAAAGACCTCCCTTATGCAATTTAAGTGTGCTTGCTTTGGCTTTATCTTCAATGGAAGTGGAAAAAAGCTATTCATACACACCCCCACACCCACCCTTACAGTAATATCCTTTTTGATGCCTGGTGACCCATATTGAGATAGCTCTTCCGTAGCATTTCCCAATACTCATTGCACATAAATGTAGTGGGGTTTTGGTTGGCTTAAAAAAAAATCCTAGAGTTTTTTCACTGAGTGAAAAATACTAATGTCTGAGAATTTTAGAGCTGGATAGAATCTTAGAGATAACTTCTTCCAAACATCTAGATTTTATACACTGGAAGACTGAAATTCTGAGTATGTGATCTTGCTTAAGATTATACAGTTATAGGGTTGAGACAAAGATTTGTAAACAAGGCCTAGAAAATTTTGATAATCATGAATCACTAAATAATATTTAACTTATGCAGCCCTGGCTGTTGTGGCTCAGTGGATTGAGTGCCACCCTACAAACCAAAGGGTCACCGGTTTGATTCCTGATCACAGCACATGCCTGGACTGTGGGCTGGGTCCCCAGCAGAGGGTGAGTGAGAGGCAACCATACACTGATGTTTCTCTCCCCTCTTTCTCCCTCCCTCCCCCTCCCTCTAAAAATAAATAAATAAAATATTTTGCTTATGCTAATTTCTAATTTTTGCATTCTTCACATAGCACCTCCTGATACTTGTATGGTACTCTGACATTTGTTTTGAGCATAAGCAGTCATTCCCCCATCTAGTATAACAGTTGTTTACTCTTCTTCTGTCAGGGAACTCATCTTCCCTCAATTAGGCATAATCCTGCACACTCATGTCAACTTCTCTAATTTAAAGGGTCATACTGAATTTCAATTCCAATTCACTTAACTTTACCTGGCATTTATGGAACAGTTTTCACAAGCCAGGCACTGTCACATAGTACCTTATATTTGATCCTCAAAACAGTCTTATCCTGAGAATAATATTATCCATATCTTAGAAGTGAAGTGAAAATGAGGCACAGAAAGGTTAAGCAGCAGATCCAAGATGGTCTACCTGCTGACACCTATGTTCTCTGGCTTGTGCTCACAACATCATATAAATTTCGTACAACAGCAAGTCAGGGAATGATGCTTTCTTCCTGAAACCCCCACCGTGGAGGCAAACATGAAGTAGCAGAATTAGCCAAGGCTTATCCATAGAGAATTTCATATACATGTCAAGTTAAAGGTGAATGACAAACTCAACACTCCCCAAAATGTACGTCAATAAGAAGTAGGATCTTTCCTTCCAACATGTAGTCAGAGAAATGTACCCAAGGCAGAAAGGGAAGATGGTAAGCAGTAGAGCAAGACTGGAGCCTGAATGAGGGAGTGGTTGTTTTTAAGGAGGGGGGCGGGGATCAGGAAAAGTGTCTTGGAAAAAGGGTTCACATTTCCATGAATGGGAGGATTCAGGAAGAAGTTAGGGGAGAGGCGGTTGAATCAGAAGATAAGAAAGGGGCCCTGACACAAAGAAGGATTTGGGGAAAGAGGTAAAATGAAGAATGCCTGAAACAACTGGGGATAATTAGCTGGAAACCCCCCCCAGATAATTCTGGGGTTCCATTTGTCTGGAGGATAAACAAATCAAAGGCTAGAAAGACCTGTTCTGTAATGCTAAGGTCACAAAGTCAATAATGGTCTCAGAGAACCACGCCCACGGCCAAGAAAGATTCACGTCTCTTTGAACACTTAGACCTGCTCACTGATCACATGGGTTTCTCCCGGAGTGCTGAGAGACCAGTCAGAAAAATAATCTGGTAGAAGCCAGGAGACCCCCAGGCCAAGGAGCTGGGTTGTAAAATAATCACATATACCGACATTTTTGTGGTCTTGTTATAGTTTCAGTTACATACTTATGACCTTATTTAATTTCCATGGAAAGCCTTGCCACTGACTGTTCAATCACTGCTCTTAGAATGAGGAGAGCAGCCCTACGCAAGCCTGGGATCTACCTGCGTAACCCGAAGCACCTCCCTGCAGGCCCATCTCTTGGCTTCTGCTCTATGGCTCCTCACAACCCCCGCCCTGGGCCTCCCTCCGTGATGCAGAGCATTGCCACAGTTTTCTGAGGAAGAAGCTAAGACAGCAAAGGTCAGTTGATTGGGCCTCAGGTCACAGAGTTTGTCTGTGACAGGGCCAGATTAGCTTTGGATATGTGGCCACAGAATCTTTAGTTTTAAAAATCACCCTGAACTCACTCCAGGTCATTCATCTAGCTAGACCTAGAGATATAAATTGACTTCTCCATATGCCCAAACCGCAATCACTGAGTCCCCAATCTATCACTCGGAGCACTACAGAATTCTTACTATTAATAACAAGCCAAAGAATGAAAACCAAGATCCATTCTTAAGTTATCAGCAAATTCCACGTGCCTCTGCGCTCCAAACATGCAGATCACACATTGGTTGGATTTTTAAATATTGACATTGTCTCCCCAAGCATCTCATTAATAGTTCTTTGCCCCTCAAAAGAATATTGGGTAAAATTCTCTAATAAGAACCATTAGGAAAGTCAATTACTATGAAAATAACTTAAAAAACAAAATAAAAGCCAATAAATTTGACCTTCCTCATCCCTGCCCTCAGATCTCCCAGGCTTCTGTGTTTCAGCGATGTGGGCTACCTCTGTACCCTAAAAACACCCAGACTTTCCCATTTGCAATCCCTTACTCATGTAATTATCTCAATCTGGAATACCCCGTTTTCCTCATTCTTAACCTATCAAAGTCTACTCATTGTTTAAGGGCTAGTTCAATGTCACCTGGTATGAAGCCTTTCCTAATCCCCCCAACTGGAATAAATCCTCTCTTTCTTCAGCTCTTATTTCACTAAGCCTATAGAGTGGATTTTTTTTTTAAATTATGTGTCTGTCTCCTATTCTAAATTGTGACTTCTTGAGGACCCAAAGCAAGTGGGATTCACGTGGGCTGGGTGCACAGGCTCCCAGTGCGTACTTGACATATGTTTATTGAGTGAATAAAATTAACATCAAATGCAATTTCCCCTTTTCCCTTTTCTTATCAGACATTCAAAGATATTCAACATCTTGAGTGTCTTCCTGCTTACAATCTGTACCTCCTTTTCTACAAATATTTCATAAGGGGTAAGCAAGCTGCTACTGTTATGAAACATTTGCCAGGAATTGCTAGAAATAGTGCACAGTTCATTAGTTCCATTAAATCTTAAGGCTTTCTTTCTTTCTTTCTTTCTTTCTTTCTTTCTTTCTTTCACTCTTCCATTACAATTCAGTATAATTCTTTTCTCTCCCTGTTAAGCACTAAGGAGAGTGCTCACAAATCAGAAACTACTAAATATCAGAGCCAGAGATATTCTAGTAATCTAGCCTCTCTTCTCATATTGAGCATCAGGGAAATTAAGCCTCATAAAAAGTAAGTTACCTGCTTACAGTTAAATAGCAAGTTCCTAGCATGCTGAGACAAGGTTGAGATCTTCTATCGTCTAGGCATTGCTCTTTCGAATTCTGGAAATGTGTTATATGGTTTAATTTCTAAAATTTTAATTGACCCCACTCCCTACTCTTGGTTGTGAATTCCATTTCTTCCTTTTGAGAAGAGGGAGTCCGGCGTTTGGTGCCACCTCCATCAAGCTTGATAGTCCTAAGCCGGACCCAACCTCCTGCTGCCCAACCGCTCTTTGCAGTAAGTAGCCTTGCACAGATCTGATGCCCTCCCTTCTCATTGTCCTGTCACCCACACGCTCACCTCATTCCAGTCTCCAGTCCTCTGCTTTGCTCTTCTGTTACCAGGGAAGCCCTCTCACCATGCTTTCAATCCAGCAACTCATTCCTCACAACAGACTTACACAGTTTGTAGAAGTCTTATCCTTATGTGCGTTACACAGAGCTTACATCATCTACTCAAGTCCACACACCTTCTAAATGGTAGACCTGGAAACTCTAGGTTATAAAGAGTAGAAATAGGAGATGAGCCCAGGTCTTCCATCCCAAGGGAGACCCTGCTCTTTCACATTTATTCCATTCTCTCAGGAGATGACATGACTAGTTTATAAACTCTTCTTTCTTGAGTACCTTTGGGGAAACCTGTTTTTACCCTAGAGAGTCATTTCCTAGAACAATTAGATGGGTCATTTCCTAGAGCAATTAAATAAGAGAGTTGGGTCTTCTGGTTTGGGAATTTTTTCCAGCCAAAAATGGCAAACATAGGCATGATTGCGGGGGGTGGGGGGGCGGGGAATCCTGTAAATGGGATATTCACATTTCCTCACTAGAAAAATTCACCTTTAAGTAGAGTACTCAATGGAAAACTCCAGTGGAGAAAGGAAAATTTCTCAAAGACCAGTGAACAATTGCAAAGAGGAATTTTGAAACAGACAGGACAGGCATTTGTTAACCTCTGGTATTTGTTACTACAAGTGCTAGGCCTTGCAGAGATAATAACTTCAGAACAAATGAGTGTGTTTGTCAGACCTAAGAGGGATTTTGCACTGGCCTTGGGTATATAGACTTTCATAAAGAAGAGTGCCTGTGTTGTATTCTCTAAAGTTGTGTTCTTGGATGGGCACAGAGGCTAGAAGGCAGCATAGAGCATCCACACAATAGAGACATACAATACATACTAGCTCTTAGAGTGAGGACAGTCCTTTTCAATTGATAAACACCTGCAGCCCGGAAGAAAGAAAAGGAGAAAGGGAGGGAAGAAGGAAGGGAGGGAGAGAGGAGAAAATTGTCAAATGCTATTTCTCTATTTACCCCATTAAATAATTCTCAACTACTATAAGGATAAATTCTATTCTATTCTAAATTCTGTTTTCCACCCAAATACTAACACTGGTCTCCAACATCCAAAGAATACACAAACAAGTTAACCATGGAAAGATTAGTATGTAGAATTAGTATGTAGTCTGTTTATTTGAAAACCTTAGAGATGAGGCAGCTCATAAAACACTTACAATTTTCTGCATGCTTAGAGAACTCTCTAGGAGTCAGGGTAGTGTTGCACACCGTCCAGGGCACAGCGAGGAGTGAAGCGGCACTGGGCACAGCAGGGCTGGCCCTCTGTGACCTCAGCTCTAGCCACTCTCTGTCCCACGGAAGAAGGCACTGTCTGGTGCGACAGATAGAAAGAACAGATCCTAAGTAAAAAAACAGGAGGTGCGATATGTAACCAACAAGAACACCATGTTGAGAGACAAGGGACTGCCACAACCATGTCCTAACTTACCTTGTGGCAATCCCACCCCTTCGCAGGTATCAGGAAAATAAAGGGCATGGACAGAGGGTCCCTAAGATTCTCTCGCAGCCCTAATATTTAATGGTGTTTGTGATTCAAGTCACATACTTCACTTTCTGTTTTCCTACCTATACGGTGACCAGGTTGGACCAAATGGCCTTCTAGGTGCCCTCTAGCTCCAAGAGTGACTAAATCAGGGTCACTAAACAGATGGTTGCCTAAAGCATAAGGAAAATCAGGCTGCTCCCAGTGTTTTAGCTCAGCCTAAGGCATGAGGTTTGCCAATACAGGTGAGAGAGCAAAGGGTGAGGCTCTGGGCCAGTTGGGCACACAGTGGGAGCTTCCAGGTCTGAGGTCACCATTCTCCCTCACAATCCCTGCCTCCAGAACAGCTGCTCTTGTAACCCTAATCATCAGAAGATTGGATGGTCTTGGGTTTCACAACAAACCTAAGTCCCTTTTAGAACCTCTGAAATCACCAAGTCTGAAACTCTTGCCTGAGCATTCCTGATAAATAGTTTTCCAGTCTCTGCCTGAAGATTTCCTGTTGCATCTTAGAGAGCTTTGACTATAAGAAATATCTTGGGTCAAGCTGTGGGTCAAGGTCTGTCTCTCTGTAACTTCTATGACTGTCCAGGTCTGCTCTCTGAGGCCTCCTATGGCAAGTCTGTCCTCTTCCTATGGAAACCCTCCAGATTGGGGGACAATAGGAAAGGCCTTAAGTCTTCCCAGGATAAGGGACTCTGTTTCTTCTGAAGACAATGGTTCTCAGCTATCGTACTCTCCTGGTCTGTAAACTCTTCAAATTGTCAAGCATGACATGGAACTTGGGGGATAAAAGACCAAGGTTTGAGTTGTTCACCCACCAATGGACCATATTCCACCAACACAGCTGGATTAAAATTTTTATTTGGAGTAAATAAATGTTGGACACAGAAAGCTTGTAAATGATGAAGTACTACATAAAAAATTACTGCTGCTACTAGATACTACTAAGAATTATACTGAGAATTATCATTGCTAAGAATTGTAATTGCTACTATTAAATCCAGAACATAATCCAGTTGTCTTCTGAGAGACTAACTAGAAAAGGGGGATCTCGTCCCCTGCTCTGGATCTTGCGTTTGTTCACATTCAGCCGAACACCTCCTGAACTCTGGCAGGCAGGCTGTCTCGGAGTTAGTTCATTCTGAGCTTCCAGACACATGAATGCTGCAGATTTGTTACGCATGCTGTTGTCAGCTTTTCCAGTTCTTGTTACTGTAAAGTTGAGGAATTTACATTTGTCTCTGACATTTTATCTTGTTTGCTCACCTTTTACAGAGGCTTTTGCACTATGATTCAGCCATCAAAAACAGTGCTTTCCAACCCTGGATTCATGTGAGAATCATCATGGAAATTTTTTAGCGTTAATATTTCTCCTGAATCAAGATTTTGACTCATTTGTTCTAGGTAGGACCTGGGAAGCTGTATCTAAAACCGGCATCTTAAGTGGTTGTCTGTCAGCACATTGGGATTCATCAGCCTGCATTTGGCAATCCAGGCTCTCATCCCCTCTCCCCTGCTCCGTTTCACTTGCATACTTGATAAACATGATTTTCCGAGGGAACTGCCTGAAGGCTAAGAAGATATCTACCAGGAAGGGCAGGCAGTAACTCTCCCATAACTTTTGCATTCTGTTAATGTTGTTCTTTTACAAATCACTAACTTTCTCATTCTATAAAATATTGCAGCTACAGCAAGAAAGAGGTGAGCAGAGTATATGGGTTATCAGATGCATAGAAACCTCAAAATATCGACTTTCTTCATCATGTAAGAACCTGCCTGTCTATGCTAGTGGTGTGCAGTCTGGCCAAAGAGAGTGTCCAATCTAAGAGTCCAGAGAAGTTGACTGTCTCCTTGGTTCATCTCTATCTTATTTTCACATTGAAACCCTCAGTTTGAGTAATGGTTAAAAGGTCCACTTGCTACTCCAGTGTCCATGACAGGCATAGCTAATCAATCACAGTCCTCTTCCTGGAAAAGCCTAGATGTGGCCTCCAAATTCTTCTCAAACTAGAGCTCAGTTCATCCACTACCAATCTTACAGGCATGCAAAGTGACAACTATTTACAACCCCCAATCTAGCCAACACTTTCCCCCTCCATTTTATAGGGAAGCCCTGGAGAGATTAATTTACTTGCCAAGTTCACACAGCTTCTCTAAAATGATCTGGGAGAATTCTACCTGGACTACAAGGAGCCTTATGTCTTCTTTATTCACTCAGCATGCACATACTGAGAATCCTCTACATGCTAGACAAGCATTGTTGGGGGGGAGGGAACTAAAAAGGAAAGGAATAGGATATAGTCCTTTTCTCATGTCTGAAGTCCAGTATGATAAGACCTACCCACAAATAATGACCTCAGGGAGGCAGGGACAGAGGCCAAAGAAGTGCTAGAAGAAAGAATCACATGATCATCACTCTAAGAAAGAGAGTTCTTCTCATCCTTTAGTTAGAATAAGCACACTAAGCCCTGGCTGGTGTGGCTCAGTGGATTGAGTGCCAGCCTGCTAACCAAAGGGTTGCTGGTTCAATACCCAGTTAGGGCATGTGCCTGGGTTTCAGATGGTTATGCAGTTGGGGGTGTGTGAGAGGCAACCACACATGGGTGTTTCTCTCCCTCTCTCCTTCCCTTCTCCTCTCTCTAAAAATAAATAAATAAAAATCTAAAAAAGTAAAAAACACACTAATTTATCATAATAAGAAAACATGCTACATAAAATTCATGCCTGTGTCTATGTGATCCCTTCAAATCTGCAAGATAGGGGCCCTGTCATATTTATTATCTCAATAACATTCAGCATAATATCATGTACACCCAGAATTTCAACTCTGCCCCCAGTCTAAATGTCATTATACTTAGGTTCTGGGCACATGAGAGCATGATTGTGTTTCTAAAGACCTTTTAAAATGGCTTAGCTCTATGACTACTGGATTTCTTCATACTGTTCTATGTTACAAGGCTTTTCCCCACATTACTAAACCTGTGGTCTACTTCTTATATGCCTCTTAGACAACAGTCTCCTTCTTACAGAAACCCAGAGATCATTTCTCTGGCCTTTTCAGGCCCTCAGAGACCTACTCCAAGCCCCCGACTCATTTGTTCTCAGAACTAGGCATTGAGAGCCTACTTCTTTCAATGAAAACAAGATGTCATTTTGTTTTTGAGGTCAGAGCTCAAATCTTTCTTATTGCTGCGGGTGAGATGATATACAGTTTTCCTTCCTCCATTTAAGTATAAAACATGCCCTAAAGTACATGCTAATTAATACATCTGTTTGTCTTACAGAGCAGTTGACAAGCATCTATTTAAACTGTGATTCACATTTTTCCTTTCATCCTGTCTACAGATTTTTGTGCATGAATCAAATGAGGAGCCTGATTGCATTACTATTTTAAAGAGCCAATTTAAAAGTTCATTAAGCAATACTGGTGTGCTTTAGTGCAGGTAATGGAAAGGTTGTATGTGGCATTGATAAGCTGAAAAGTACAACTGGATTTGGTGGCCGAATTCATTTCTTTGCCTTTCCAAAATTGTCTTCTGGAGGAGAACTATGTGTCTCAGTGGAGACAGGTGGTGGGCATTTCATCTGTGCAAAGCACGAATAGGGCACAAAAAGTGAGCCATATACATGTATGTGCTCAGAGAGTTCTGTGACAAAGGCTCTATGGTTACTCCTTTAGAAGAAGGACCAACTTATAAATTCGCTAAGTCTGAACCACAAGACTTAAAGTTAGCCAATCACCAGCTTTCACCCAGGATTTTGAATCTTTAGTGAATTAGAAGCAGATGGATGAAATCTGGCAGATGAGAGCAGCTACACATGGACCAGACTATTCTGACATATGACCTTGACTGTACACCCTGAGTATTGCCCAAGTTCATTCTTTTAGCCTCCCACTTATTTTGTGATCCTCAATATCACTTCAATATCGTACCTTTTCACATGAGACAACCAGAGTTTGTTTCTGATACTTGCAGCCAACAATCTTAATTAGCTCTGAGGTTTTTAATTAATTCTTTCCTTAGGAAGCTTGATACAAGTGAATGATATAGAATGACATCCTTTACTCAGTTACGGAGAGACTGCTATCATGGTATATCTTTCCAACTAATAGCTGCACAGGAATGGGTCCGGCTGCCACATTTAAAGCAATGTTTCCAATTGCTGGAAACAAGGAGGGAGTAACCATTTGTCAGGGACAAATGTCTTGAAGGGTTCTTGGACTTGGCAGGAGAATGGACTAGAACCTCGTCAACAGGTTTAATGGAAATGCTTTCCAAGTGCTAGAGACTTATGGTTTCATTCAGCTATGCCTCTCAGCTGTCTGTGACCCACTGAAGGTTCTCAGGCTGGAAAAGTAAGGACTCGGGCTGACCACCAGTGGGAAGGGCTGAGGTTAGCAGCTTTCTCTGATCTCCTTAAGACTCAGTTAAACCTAGACGAATCTAGGTTTGTTTGTGAGTGGCAGTGAGCCCCATTCTCAGTGATAAATGGGTAATCTCCCCAGAGCTATTTTTGTCTAGTTCTAGGTGCTTTCCAGTTGTTTCTTTGCACACTTCCAGTAATGCATTTTTGCTCTATGAAGAACAAAATCTGTTTCAGTTCTTGGGGTTTGAATCTTGAATCAGATAATCCACAAGGTAGCTAATTTATAGGGGGACTAGACTAGCCCAAGATAATCTGTGAAACAGAAAAAAGGTCCAAAAGGCATATTTTCATTCCCAACTCTTTGAGACTGAAGTCTCAAACCAGTGAATTAAGTTACATGGTCATGCACAGACCATCTTATTAGGTCCCTTGGCCCTCTGCCAGCCCGAGTGCCTCCTTCTAGCCCTGAGAAACTGGAGGTCTGAAGGAGTCGTGTCTTGTCCACAGTTGGGTCCATGCTAGAACGGCATCTCCTGACGTCTAATATTGTGCTCTTCCCAGCTGCCTTCAACCCCGTTCCCTGTCACCTCCAGTTTTACCTGGCAGGCCGCTACCTTCTCAGCACAGGCTGAGTGGGGCTCTGCTCGCACCCCCTCGGAGAGGAGTCTGTGAGGTTCCTGTGTGGAGGAAGCTCTCACTGCCGTCCCTGCTTATGCCAAAAACACCTGGGAATAAATAAAGGTCTCCACTGTAACACCTCCTACTGGCACCAAATGAGCACGTGAAAAAAAGTGTAAAATTAAAACTTAAAGGTAAAGATTCTCTGTTGTTGAAAGAAATTCCTTAACACCTATTACTCAGGTAATAATTTTTTTGACTGACTCCACGGAAATTTTTTAGAGCTAGCAATAGGACCTAAAAAAGCAAATAGTGAAAATCCCTTTATTTAC